>NC_141902.1:85268468-86518468 GCF_057802395.1 Ceratotherium simum simum | reverse complement strand
AGCAAGCGTCAGAATCACCTGAAGGTGTAGGGAAAATGCAGATTATTTGGCCCTACTCCTAAAGATTACTTCAGTACATCTAAAGTGGGGCCCTAGTACTTGCATTTATAACAAGTCCCTGGGTGACGTTGATGCTGCTGGTTCCCTGACTACTTGGGATGTGAAATCTCCCAAACCTTGGGATGTTGATCTCATAGGTCCAATCTTCAAAGCATTCAGCCTTTATCATTTTCTTCCTAAAATCAGTATTTTCTGGAAATGTCTAGAAAACAGTATAGACAGCATCTCTTAGGAAAGTATTTTATGAAGGTTAAGGAAAAAATTTGGAGAGACTAACTGCCCATAATAAATTGTCTCTAAAGTGGAGGAAGAGAGTTTTAAGTATTTGAAAATAAAAATCTTCTATTTTAGAATTTAGTGTGACTCTTCTCCCTGCAATGGACTGGTCAGCAAAACGTCGATTGCCATCTCACTTCTCTCTTTGAATAGACATGTTTCAACAGCTAGCTTAGATGCTCTTAAATATCAAAGCCATGCCTGATCAATTCCAAGTTGTCCCAGCCCACTTCAGACCATCTCAGTGCATTAGGCCTTCTCCTGCCTGTGATTGAATTAATGCTGTCTTCTCATCTTCAATAGCCCATGGCATTGAAACTCTTGTGTTCCTTGTCCAAATCATGACCCTGCTATCTACTTGGGTGATGTCCATATTTTTCTTTCCTGCTCTCATATCACAAATTCCGTAAAAGACATCGAAGGGGAAAGTTGCAGGATGAGTAATGTTAAAAAGTAAGAAAAGGGAGGATAGTGAGAATTGAGGTAGGGGAATAGCACAAAGCTTGAGAGAAGAATAAATTTATTTTAGAATATGGAGCAATCCATGAAGAAAGACCTGAAATGGAAGTCAAGAAGTCTTTCAGAGTTGTGTTTCCAAGTAGTCTTCCCAATTTACATATTAAAATTTACATCAAAGTCTGAGCAAAAAGAACATTATTAAAGAGAAAAATTTCATAGGAATATCCCACACAACAGAAATAGCCAACACTTACTGATCATCTACCGTAGGGTGAGTAGATATAAGCAATGTTTCACAACATTGGCTGCATGTCAGAATCACCTGGGGAGACTTTAAAAATCCTAATACTGAGGCCTCATGCCGGACCTGAAGGTAGAATCCAGTATATTTAAAACTACATAAATTTTTACGACGTATAGCCATGGCTGAGAACCATTGTCAGCAGTGGCTGGAGCCAGCTCTTAGTGACTCACAAGAGTCACTTGTTATATTTTCAGGAATTTTGTGGGTTAGACCTATCAGTAACTTGAAATTGATCACACTGGTAGTATTTTCACCACGGAAACTGGCCAATGCTATAAATCAGTTTTTTACCTCTCTGGAGGTCAGTTGCTAAACATCTATAAACACACCACTGGTCCTAAAGAATGACCCTTAGGTTGAAGGAGAGGATGAAAGGAGACACCATTAATAATCACACCAGGACGACTAGCTTGAACCAGGAATTATGATCACTTCAAGTATACAAGTAGTTAATCCTCACAATGCCAGTGAAAGACAGTTGTCATAACATCCATTTAATGATGAATCGACACATGCTCAGAGAGTTTTATGAAGTGCCTCAGTTTCATTCACATAGATTGTAGTTGAAAAGAATCAGAACTGAGGTCAATCTGGCTCCACTAAGCCTACCACTTAGCCTACCACTAAAAGTAGACTCTCATCCATGTCAGGTAATTTATGGAGTAGTAATAGCCTAAAATAGAGGGTTCAGATAGAACTTACTTGAACATATTTCTGATCACTGTACAATAAGTTAGAAACTTAGAGTGTAGAGATGTGATCCTAAGGTAGAAAAACAGAAAACAAATATTCTACTGAAAGGCCCTCTAGGTAGCTATGTCCTGTGTGTAATAAAAATCTATCAATACTTGATGTTTACGAGAGAACTCAAGCATCACCTGGGTATTAGATATTTGTGCTCCAGGTTGACAGACTGAGAGAGGAGAGAGAGAGAGATAGAGAGAGACTGAAATGAGACAGAAAGATGGGTGATCTTGTCACATTTCTCTAATCAGTCGACTCTTATTCTAAGCACAATGCATATTTTGAATCATCTTCATTCTACATAATCTCAATCCACACTCTTTCCTCGATTAGCAGCAGTTGAATTTGCCTCCTACTTTAGAGTAAAAATAGAAGCTGTTAGATTGGAAGTCTTGATTCTTATCCTGCACACTCACACTTGCATATATATACATTCTTCCTTTCTTCTCCCGTTATACTGATGGAGCTGTTCCTCTTCTGCCTAAAGTCATCTTTCCCCCCTGGGCCTTGAATTCTCACACATCCTCTGCATCCATTCACTGTCAAGATAGCTCTTGCACATTTCTCTCTTTCTTCCTCTTTGGATCCATTTCATTGGCTTTTACACATCCTTAAATCTCTCCCTTGCAAAATAAATCTCACTCTACTCCACAACCCTTTTTCTTCTTTCATTCACAGTGAAATACCTTGAAAGAGCTACCTATTCTTGGTAACTTCGTTTCATTATCTCTCATTCACTCCTCAACACATTCTAATCTGACTTCCATTCCTTTTTTGCCCTCATCATTCCACCAAAACGGCTCTTGGTAAGATCACCAAAAACCTTCATTTATACTATGTTTGTCCAACTAATACTTTTTATTCCTCAACTTAGATGAACTCTCGGTAGCATTTGACACCACTGATAACTTTTCCCCTTGGCTTCCAGGACTTAACATTCATCGTGTTACTCCTAAATCACTAGCTGCTCCTTCTCAATATCATTTGAAAGTTGACTCTCTTCTACATAACCACAAAATGATATTCAAAATTTACCTTAGCAAAATTTGGCCTAGGACCTCTTCTCTCTACCCCAGGGTTTCTCAACTTTGGCATTATTGATGTTTTAGGCTGGATAATTCCTTGTAGTGGGGATGGAGGGGAATATCCTGTGCATTTTAGGATGGTTAGCAATATATCTGACCTTCACTCATGAGATGCATCTCCCTGGTCATGACATCCAAAAATGTCTCCAGACGTGGTCAAATGTCCAGGAGATAGGGGAGAGAGGATGACACAAAATCATCCCCAGCTGTGAACCACTGCTCTCCTCTCTTCTTAGGTGAGCTCATTCATGCTCATGGCTTCACTTATCACCATCACACAAATATTTCATAAATAGCATCTCCATCTTTGATATCTCCCATAGGTACCAGATCCTTTTCTCTCTTGCTACATCAATCATATAAGGCTCAAAGGCATAGACTTTTACTTTTTAGCCTTGAGATAAAAAATATTTCTTAAACATGAAAGTAAAAGTTTTAACTATAAAGGAAAACACTGATAAATTTAACTTTATGAAATATAAGAACTCCTTTATTAAACAACAGCATAAAACAAGTAAAAATAATATAATTTATATAAAATAAATAAATCACAAAAAAGACAAACAGCCAAATAGAAAAGTGGGCAAAAATCATAAGCTGGCATTTCTCAGAAGAACATCATGAATGGTGATAAAACATAAGAAAAAGTGTTCATCCTTATTAGTAATCAGAGAAATGTAAAATAAAATCACAAACATATAGTGACATTATTATTGTTGTCACATGCCAGCAATTTCCATTTAGATTTACCCCCAGTTTCTCTCTCTTTGTTCTTCATCTCTCCTATCATCCTTTTTTTTTGTTTTTTTTGCTGAGGGAGATTCCCACTAAGCTAACATCTGTTGCCAATCTTCCTTTATTTTTGCTAGAGGAAGATTAGCCCTGAGCTAACATCTGTGCCAATCTTCCTCCATTCTGTATGTGAGTTGCCACCACAGCACACTGATGAGTAGTGTAGGTCTGCCCCTGGGATCTGAACCCACAAACCCAGGCCACTGAAGCCAAGTGTGCCAAACTTAACCACTACGCCATAGGGCTGGCCCCTCCCATCATCCTATTTTTTAAAACAGAACTACTTTTTTTTTGTCATCAATACCTCCCTTAACAAATTTTTAGTACAGTCTGCTGCACTCTTATATTTTTATTTGTCTGAGATGTCTTTATTTCAATTTCATTTTTAGAGCATATTTTCCTGGATATAGTATTCTAATTTAGTAGTCATTTTCTTTTGTATCCTTGAAGATATTCCACTGTTTTCTCACTTCTCTTGTTGTTTTTGAAATGTCAGCTGTAATTCTTTGTTCCAAAAAATGTAATCTATCTTTTAAAAAAAATATCTGCTGCTATTAAGATTTTCTCTTTGACTTATACTCAGCAGTTGCAGTGTGATGTAGCTAGCTGAGTGTTTATTTTTCCTATTTGTGCGTCATTGAGTTTCTTGAATCTGTGGATCAATGCCTTTGTTTTGTTAAGGAAAACTCTCAACCATTATCTCTTCAAATATTGCCTCATTCTTTATTTTCTTTTACTCAGGGACCTCTGTTTTCTTAAAAAGCAGACTAGATATCACTGCATCTACTCTATCTCTTCACACTCTTCCATGTTTTGAGTCTTTGGGCCCTTTTTGTGCACTATTCTCAGTGATTTCTTCTAATTTATCTTCTAGTTTACAAATTCCTTTATGGCTGTGTCTAATCTAGTGTAAAATCTGCCCTTTGGTGATTGATTTTCACTATTGTACTTTAGGATTAGAAGGTTAGTTTTGTTGTTTTTATATATGTTATATTACATTTCATTGTTTCTTGTTCCCTGATGACATTTTCAAGGTTTTCTTTGTTTCTCAAAACAAAATACGTATTTTAAAGGCTATTTGAAACTCAACATCTAAATATTTTGAGTGTAAGCTTCTCTTATCATTTGGTTCTTGTTCATGGTGTCTTTTGTCCCTTTGTTATCTAGATATCTTTGACTCTGTACTGGCCATTTCATGTGAAAATTATTTGTAGGAATAGTTTGAATAAATACTTTACTCCAGGGAGGATTTGAATTTGCTTCTCCAAGGCTTCTAAGGGAAGGGCCAATTCAAGCACATCTTAAAACAAATTCAAGGTTTGAGACTCACTGGGGGATCTATGTGTTTTGAACCCTGGCTACAATTCATCCCAAGGATTGGTCCTCCTCCTATTCATTCTCATCTTGACTATGTTGTCTTAGATGTCCCGAAGTTATTGGGTCTTGTCAGATTCTTCATCCCATGTCAATGCTGGGCTATGATTTCTGTCCTCCTTGCCCTATGAAGTCATCTAAAGGAAAGTTGATGTTTTAACTTTTCTTTTAACAGTTTTATGGAACAATGGATAAGAAAATCATGCAAATTCAGCACCCATTTTCATATACGTTTCTTGGTGATTTTTCTTTTGTTTTGTTTTCTTTTCTCTTCTCTTCTTATCTTTCTTTCTTCTCCCCTCCCCCATGTATCCTGGTAATTCCTTAGTCTCTTGCAAGCTCTTTGATCCTGTAGGCACTATCTTCAGTTTGTGCTGAGTATTTGTTGTGGTTTGCAATAAGAGTTTTGATCAAGTAATGTTATTATTTCTCTCAAACACTAATATATCAAATTTATCATTTAAAAATACAGTTGTTTCCATGTATTTTATCTTCCTCCCTCCATTTTTATGGATTCTGTGACAGGATATGTCTTGTTCACCATACCTCCAGCACCTAACATTGTGCCTGACATGTAGCAACTTCTAAATAAATGTCCTTTGAATAGGTTTAATTTCCTCATGTGTACGAGAGGCACAGTAATACCCATCTTGTTGATTTGTTGTAAGAATTAGAGTAATAGGAATTGGTATAAGAAAGCAATTATAGATTGTTTTGGTTAAATATTAGCAGACATTATGATGTAACTGACTTGAATGTGATGTTATATAGTCTACTCAGTCTATTCTACTTCAAATTTCTTGGTAGTTTTAAATTTACTGAGAGGCTACACTTTTCATAGCTTTGAACCTTTACTCACACATTTGAAATCTTGAGCAACCGATATTGATTTATCTCTGTTGTGATGGAGATGGCCTTTCAAGGAAACATCAGAAATATTTGCTGTCAGTTTGAATCTCTTTTGTTTTCACTGGTTCTATTTTTAAAGTTTTGCTGTATTTATGGTTAGAAGCCAGTTTCCAGATGTGAATACTATGTCAAGTATTTGGGATTTTCTAATATTTAGTACTTGAAGTAGCCAGAATCTATTTTAAGAAAAAGCATCTCCCTATATCTTGTTTTTTCCACTTTGGTCTTTGGAGGGTAGGATGGGAGGTGCAAGAATGAGGATACTGTCTTTGTATTTTGTCCCAGCTTGGTAAGGACCACTATAGTGCTCTATACAAAGAAGTACATGACCAGGATATGTGATTTATGTATTCCAGCTTTCCCCGGACCTCACCGTCCACTGGTGATCCTGCCAGTTCTTTGCTCTCTCTGATCATTTGCAAGTGTTGGGATGATGACACTGCTTTTGGGTCCAGGATTTCTCACAATCATTTTGCTCAGCCCAGGAAATTATTAAACGTTATATAATAATGAATAAGATGATGGCTAGATGAAACCTTATTCTCTGAAATAGGACCAGCCTTTTGTGATAGAAGAGTCAATATCAGCCTCTCTTGCCGCTAGGGTTATTAATTTTCTGTTACATGAGATGAATAGTTGGTACTCAATGATATTTTTCCTTCCTGTTCTGACATTTTTCACTCTCTAACAGGATAAAATGGGCCCTTCCTGTCTCAGTTTTGGGTGAAGCTACAAAGATCAAGAATAAAACAACGGGGGCCTGCTGGTGGCTCAAGCAGTTAAGTGCGCACGCTCCACTTCGGTGGCCCGGGGTTCACAGGTTCGGATCCTGGGTGCACACTGATGCACCACTTGTGACTCCGTGCTGTGGCGGCATCCCATATAAAGGAGAGGAAGATGGGCACAGATGTTAGCTCAAGGCCAATCTTCCTCAGCAAAAAAAAGAGGAGGATCAGCATTGGATGCTAGCTCAGGGTTGATCTTCCTCACACACGCACACAAAAAGAATAAAACAATAGCTTCTAGTTACCCTAAAAGGAGGGGCTAAACTACTAAAGGTACTCAAAAAGCATTTCTTCATGTGGAGTGCTAAGAGCATTTCAGGAGGGAGAGTCTGTTGTAGAGCACTACCTGCATATTGCAGGAGTTTGAAATCCTTCACCATCCTGCTAGCAAACTTGCAATAGAAATCCCTGGTTAACATGTCAACCCCAAAAGATACCTTATGTATTTCCAAGCACACACGAGAGGGCAAAATTGCTTCACATTGAGAACCACTTCTCAACTGAGCATCTACCTCTAGAGTGGAAACACTTTGAAATTAAAAAGCAGAGAAAATCTCTTTGAAGAGTGTACCATCCACACTTCCAAAGGTCAAGGATACATGATGCCCCTTCACCTACATCAGTTGAGGGGCTGAAAGAGCCCTTGGGAGACCTGCCATCTATTCCGTAAGTACGAGAACTATGACAACTGGTATGAGATGCGTCTTGAGTCACCTGAGGCAGCATACGGAAAAAGCAGAGGGAGAGAGCTCAGGTGAAAACTACATTTGTCCAATCAGGAAGACATTCTACATAAGCATTTCTATTAAATCATTTAAAGAGATTTCTAGGGGAAAAAAGTGTCCTGAAACTTCAAGGAATCACTTGTAGTAATTTCTTATTCTAAAAAAATATTCATTATTTTAAAAAACTTATTTTCTTGTGGTAAATATACATAATGTATAATTTACCATTTTAGCATTTTTAACTGTACAATTCTGTGGCCTTAAGGACATTCACATTGTTCTGAAAGGATCAACGCCATCCATCTCTATATTTTCATCTTCCAATGCTAAAACTCTGTATCTGTTAAACACTAATTCCCCATTCTCCCATCTCCCTGGAAACCACCATTCTACTTTCTGTCTATGAATTTGACTACTCTATGTACCTCTTATAAGTGCAATCTTACAGTATCTGTCCTTTTATAACTGGCTTATTTCACTTAGCATAAGGTCTTCAAGGTTCATCCATGTTGTAGCATGTGTCAGAGTTCCCTCCATATTTTAAGGCTGAATAATATTCCATTGTATTTGTAATCCACATTTTGTTTATCCATTCACCTGCTGATGGACACTTGTTTCCACTCTTTGTCTATTGTGTATAATGGTGTATGGCTGTACAAATATCTCTTCTAGACCCTGCTTTCATTTTTTTTTCGAGTATATACTCAGCAGTGGAATTGCTGGATCATATGGTATTTCTAGGTTCAATTTTTGAGGAATCACCATACTATTTTCCACAGCAGCAGCTACGCTATTTTATATCCCCACCAGCAATACACAAATGTTCTAATTCCTCCACATTCTTGCCAACATTTGCTATTTTTCATTTTTTTTAAATAATAGGCATCCTAATGGATAAGAAATGATATTGAATTGTGATTTTGATTTACATTTGCCTGATGATTAGTGATGTTGAGTATCATTTTATGTGCTTATTGGTCATTTGTATATCTTCTTTGGAGAAACATCTATTCAAGTCCTTTGCCCATTTTTTAATCAGGTTGTTGTTTGTTGTTGTTGAGCTGTAGGAGTTCTTTATATATGCTGGATATCAATCTCTTATCAGATATTTGATTTGAAAATATTTTCTCCCATTTCAGGTGTTGCATTTCACTTTACTCATAGTGCCCCTTGATTCACAAAATTTTTAAATTTTGATGAAGTCCAATTTATCTATTTTTTCTTTTCTTGGCTGTGCTTTTAGTATCATATTTTTAAAAAATCATTGCCAAATCCAATGTCATGAAGCATTCCCCCCATGTTTTCTTTTAAGAGTTTTATCATTTTAGCTCTTACACATTTAAATATTTGAAACATATTGAGTTAATTTTTGTATATGGCATAAAGTAAGGGTCAAAATTCATTCTTTTGTATGTGGAGATCTAGTTTCCCCAACATCATTTGCTGAATATATTATCCTTTCCACGTTGAATGTTCGAGGCACCCTTGTCTAGGGTCACTTGACCATATATGCAAAGGTTTATTTTTGGGCTCTTTATTTTATTCCATCCTTCTATAAGTCTGTCTTTATGCCAGTGCCACATTATTTTAATTACCATAGCTTTGTAGTAAACTTTGAAATCCAGAAATGTGATTCCTCCAATTTTGTTCTCCATTTTCAAGACTGTTTTAGCTATTCAGGGTGCCTTGAGATTCCATATGAATTTTAGGATGGATTTTTCTCTTTCAGCAAAAAATGATTCTTAGATTTTGATAGAGATTTCATTGACTATGTATAGATCACTTTGGATAGTCTTACATCTTAACAATATTGTCTTTCAATCCATGAACACAAGATGTCTTTTCGGTTATTTGTGTCTGTTTTAATTTCTTTTGGCAATATTTTGTAGTTTTCAGTGCAAAAATCTTTCCTCTGATACATTAAGTTTCTTCCTAAATATTTATTCTTTTTGATGCTATATAAATAGAATTGTTTTCTCAATTTACTTTCGGTATTATTCATTGTAATATACAGAAATACAACTGATTTTTGCATGTTTATTTCATATCTACAACTTTGCTGACTTTGTTTATTGGTTCTAACATATTTTTTAGAATCTTTACAGTTTTCTACATATAAGACCATGCCATCTGCAAAGAGAGGTAATTTTACTTCTTTCTTGCTTTTATTTCTTTTTCTTGCCTAATTGCTCTGGCTAGGAGTTTTAGTACTATTTTGAAGACAAGTAGCAAATATAGGCAGACTTGTCTTGTTCTTCATCTTAGAGAAAAAACTTTCAGTCTTTCACCTTTGACTATGATGGTAGCTGTGGGTTTTTCACATATGATCTTTACTATATGGAGATAGTTTCTTTCTATTCCTAGTTTGTTGAATGTCTTTATCATGAAAGTGTGTTGAATTTTGTCAAATGTATTTTCTTAGTCAATTGAGATGATTACATGTGGTTTTTTTCTTCATTCTATTAATGTGATATATCATATTGATTGGCTTTCATATGTTGAATCATCCTTGATTCTAGGAATAAATCCCTCTTGGTCATTGTGTATAATCTTTTTAATTTGCTGTTGAATTTGATTTGCTGGTATTTTGTTAAGGATTTTTGTATCAATGTTTATCAGAGATATCAGTCTGTATTTTTCTTTTCTTCTAGTATCTTTAACTGACTTTGGTGTCAGGGTAATGCTGGCATCATAATATGAGTTAGAAAGTATTCCCTCCTCTTCAGTTTTTTGGAAGAATTCGAGAAGGATTAGTGTTAGTTCATCTTTAAATGTTTGGTAGAATTCACCAGTGAAGCCATCTTGTCTTGGGCTTTTTTATGTTGGAAGGATTTCGATTACTGGTTTAATCTCCTTATTAGTTATGGGTCTGTTCAGGTTTTGTATTTCTTTATGATTCAGTTTTGGTAGGTTGTGTGCTTATAGGAATTTGTTCTTTTCATCTAGGTTATCCAATTTGTTAGGGTACAATTGTTTATAGAACTCTCTTATACTTCTTTTTATTTAAGTAGTATTAGTAGTCATGTCCCACTTTCATGTCTAATTTTAGTTATTTGAATCTTCTTTTTTTTATTAGTTAGTATAGGTAAGTTTTGTCAATTTTGTTTTGTTTGTCAATCTTTTTGAAGAATCAACTCTTGGTTTTGTTGATTTTTTCTGTTGTTTTTCTATTATCTATTCATTTATATCTAGTCTAATCTTTATTATTCTCTTCATTCTGCTAGCTTTGGGTTTAGTTTAATGTTCTTTTTCTAGTTTCTTAAGGTGTAAAGTTAGGTTGTTGATTTGAGATCTTTTTTTTAATGTAAGTGTTTACAGTTATAAATTTTCCTCTTAGCACTGTTTTCTCTGCATCCCATAAATTTTGGTATATTGTCTCTTCATTTTCATTTGTCTGAAGATATTTTCAAATTTCCCTTGTGATTTCTTCTTTCACCTATTCATTGTTTAAGAGTTTGTTGTTTAATTTCCCCATATTTGTGAATAATGTGGTTTTCCTTCTGATATTGATTTCTAGTTTCATTCCATTGTGGTTGGAAAAGATAGTTTGTATGATTTCAATCTTGTAAAATTTATTAAGACTTGTTTTGTGGACTAATATATGATTTATGTTCGAGAATATTCCAAGTGCAGTTGAGAAAAACTTGTATTCTGTGTTGTTGGGTGGAGTGTTCTGTATATGTTTGCTAGGTTCTATTGGTCTATAGTGTTGTTCAAGTCATCTAAAGTGGGGCATTGAACTCTCCTACTATTATTATAAAGCTATTGATTTCTCCCTTCAATTCTGTCAACGTTTGCTTCATATATTTTGGAGCTCTGATGTTTGGAGCATATATGTTTATAATTACATATATGCTCCATCTTCTTGGTGAATTTACCCTTTTATCATTATATAATGTCTATCTATGTCTCTCGTAACAATTTTTACTTAGTCTTTGTTATCTGATATTATTATAGCTACCTCTGCTCTTTTTTGGTTTTTGGTTACTATTTCCATGGAATAACTTTTCCCATCCTTTCACTTTTAACCTATTTGTGCCCTTAGATCTAAAGTGAGTCTCTTGTTGACAGCTCACAGTTGGATCCTATTTTTCAATCCATTCTGCCAATATATGTCTTTTGATTGAAGAGTTAAATCCATTTAAAGTAATTATTGATAGGGAAGCGCTTACTTTTACCATTTTATTATTTGCTGTCAGTATGTCTTGTAGCTTTTTTGTCCTTCATTTCCTTCTTTTTTTGCCTTCCTTTGTGTTTAGTTGATTTCCTTGTAGTGACACGTTTTGATTCTTTTCTCATTTCCTTTTGTCTATATTCTATCAATACTTTCTTTGTGGTTACAGTGAGGATTCCATATAACATCTTAAAGTTTTGACAATCTATTTTAAATTAATAACAATAACTGCAATCACATACAGAACTCTACTCCTTTACAGCTCTGACCCCATACTTTATGTTATTGATGTCAAAAGTTACATCTTTATTAATTTGTACCCATTCATATAAATTTACAATTATTTTTATGCATTTGTATTTTAAATCTTATAGAAAATAAAAATTGAAGTTACAACCAAAATTACAATAATATGAGTTTTTATATTTGTCCATGTGCTTTATATTTGTATATGGCTTTGAGTTACTGTCTAGCATCCTTTCATTTCAACTTGAGGAACTCTCTTTAGCACTTCTGGTAGGGCTGGAAATGGGATACCTCAGTTTTTGTTTATCTGGAATTGTCTTAATTTTGCCTTAATTTTTGAAGAACAGTTTTGCTAGATATAGAATTCTTTGTTGACACTTTTTTTTTTTTTTTAGCACTCTAGTTATATTATTCCATTACTTTCTGGATTGTAGTGTTTCTGCTGAGAAATTCACTGATAATCTTATTTAGAATCCCTTGTAGATGATACATTGCTTTTCTCTTGCTGCCTTCAAGACTCTCTCTTTGCCTTTCAACAGTTTTATTACAATGCATCTGATCGAGTGTCTTTGTGTCCATCCTGCTTGGAGTCCATTTGAGCTTCTTCTTTTGTATATCCATGTATTTCCTCAAATTTGGGAATCTTTTTTCCACTATTTCTTCAAATAAGTTCTCTGCCCCTTTCTCTCTCTCTTCTCTTTCTGAGACTCCCATAATGCATATGTTGGTCCATTTGATGGTATCCCACAGATTGCTTAGGCTCTGTTCATTTTTCTTCATTCTTTTTGCTCTTCATATTCAATAATTTCAAATAACATGTTTTCAAGTGTGCTATTTCTTCTGCCTCTTTGACTCTGCTATTGAACCCCTATAGTGAATTTTTCAATTGAGTTATTGTATTTCTCAGCTCCAAAATTCCTGTTTGATTTCTTAAAAATCTCTTTCTTGATATTCTCATTTTGTTCACTCATTGTTTTCCTGATTTCTTTTATTTCTTTATCTTTTTCTTTAGCTCTTTGAGCATATTTAAGACAGTTTTAAATTCTTTTTCTTTTAAGTCTAAAGCCAGTGTTTCATAAAGTCAGTTTCTGGAGATTTATTTTGATCCTTTGAGTAGGCCATGTTTCCCTGTTTCTTTGTATGCCTTGTGATCTTTTGTTTAAGACTGAGCATTGGGAAAACTTTATTTCTCTCAATCTTTGCAGATTGGCTATGTACAGGGAGAAACCTTCACTAGTCATCCTGGCATGAAGGCCTAAGCTCTTCTCCAACATTTTCTGGGGATGCATCTTCCCTGGGCCTATGTGTGTGCTTTTTTTCCACTTCCTCACGTACACATTTACTTCTAATTGTCATAAGTTTCCTAAGTGTCTCACTGCACTTCTTCTCAGGGCCTTGGACATTCTATTTTGTTTTCTTTCAGTAGTCTCTTGCCCCCAGGTTTCCTTGGGTCTGCAATCTTCCTGCAATTTTTATATGCCACAGTGCCCACCATTGCCTTCCGCAGCTTCGAGCCTGAGATCCAAATAAATTTCTGACCTCCAAGCCAGGTGAGACAGAAACCAATCCCTCAGGCAGCCCAGAGACAGACCACAATGTTGCAAACAAGTTCCACTTTGTCCTCTCAACCCAAGGGAAGAAAGAGAAAATTGGGCCACTTACTCCCAATCATGCCATGCCGTGCCAAGCGAGAGGCGAGGCAAGGATGAGTAAAAATGCCACAAGATTTCGTACCATTTTTAATGCAGCTTTTCTTGTTTGGGTGTCTGCTTGGTTGCTGTAGATTTCTGATGGTTTCCAGAGCTCCATAAAGCTATTAGTCATTTTCTAGCTGTTTATTTGATGTTTCCTTGGGAGAATAAAACCCTGGAGTGTACTAGTCCACCATCTTCCTGATGTCACAATAATTATTCACTTTAATGCTTAATTTTATATTTGAAAGTATATTCTTTTTTGTAAATGGGTTCTATCTCAAGATATATATGCTTTGGGCCCCCAAAACCTGGATTTGCTTTTACCTGGGGGAAGGAAAAGTTTTAACTGTAAAACAAATTTGAATTTTTATTATTTCACTGGACATATTAATTGCAAAAATAAATCATTTTATGTATAAAAGTGACCAAGTTTTGTTCTTTTTCTTTTCCCCCCTGAGCTATGAAATTGATCCATCTATCCAGAGTCACAAAAAAATGTATTCTGGGTCATGGAAAGACAGAGAGGCCTGATGGGATTGAAAATAACGTATATGTGTATGTGTGTGTGTTTATGCACTGTCTGTCTATCTATCTATCTATCTATCTATCTGTCTGTCTGTCTGTCTATCTATCTATCTACCTACCTATCTACCTCATGGCTTATTATGTGATCCTATAACAGGTCTTGTAAAAAGGAGAATAATAATTTTTAACTTGAGAATCTATTTATCATTTAAGAAAGTATTTATGAACACTAATTTTGTAGTTAGGTTTAAATTTTTATCTTAGGTTTCTTTTTATTGACTTGGGAAAGTTGTTTATCCTCTAAAAGTATCAGTTTTCTTTATCTATAAAGTATAGATTATAGAACATATTTTAGGCTTGTAATAAGAACAAAATGAGCTAATTCAATTAAAGGTCTTAGCATAATTCCTGCCATGTAGAAAATGGTAACGTGCAAAGAGGGGTTACTATGATCATCCTTACTATTGCTTGTTAAAATATTTGGAGAAGCAGGTAGTTTGGGTCACCTACCAAAGGAGTTGTTAACTAAACCTATAGCTTGTAAAATGTAGAAATTATCAACATCTTCCTTCACTTTTCCATCAGTTCGTTAAGGGCTGCAAATTATAAATGTTTCCAGACTCTGAGCTGAGTATGCAAGATCTTCTGGAAACATCAGGCAGGTGGGGTTGGATTTGGAACTTTTCTAAGAATTTAGTCCCTTTATTGCTCATATTGCTGGAAAATCAATGACCCGTGCCAAACAAGTTGTTTTTTTCTCTTGACAAAAAGCAGATCAGCAAGTTTTCATATTGCACTATTTTCAATGGCTGGAACATCAACATTTTATAACAAGAAAAAAGTTAAAGTTCTTCAATATTTGGAAAAGAAGTGCTTGTAAAAATTTTCTCATCTATTCACCATCTGGAAAAGCAAGGTTTTACAGTGAAGCCTGACAATATTTAGAGTCACTGAATACCTTGGAAAATGACCTCTTATTTAAGATATTTCCTACACAGGACACCACAGTGTTCGCATTTCTACAACTTTACACTTGCTAAGGACATAACATGGAAAAGTAAGAGAAATATGCATGAATAACCAAGACCATAGCCTTTTAACTAGAGAATGTTTTGAGGCCAAAATGAATTGCAGGTTCATGAGTAAAATCCAACAAATCTTGGCTCTTTATTTCTCTACTAAATTTCACATTCAAAAGTACTTATGGACTGCTTCTAATGTGCCCAGCACTGGGATGGAGATGCATAATTCAGGTGAGAATCTTTATATCTTCATTCTTTTAAAGTGGAAACTTTGCTTATGCCAAGTCCCCCCAGCTCTCCCCCCACTTTCTGAGAGCTTGGCTAAAAGCAACGTGCCTGCTCCCCGTAGTGCCTCCAGCCTGTGCGCATGCAGCAAAGGGGTCCTCAGATAGATGTTGACATAGTGATTGATTTCCCCCATATGTAAGCAGGATGAGGTTTACTGGATTTAGGCAGACTTGTGCTAAGGGAGTGAGAGAGAACACTCACGCACACTTAAAATGAGCCTAAACTACTATTTTTCAAAGCCCAATGATCCTGCAGGAAACTGTGCTAATTAATTTCTATCTTTTCAGTTTACACATTGGAGTTTTGATCTCAATATGCAAATGCATGCAAAGGAATATAGCGAGTCTCTCCCTTATACTCCCCCCAATTATGTGAGCTTATTGCCTGACTGAGGGAGGTTGCTCTTGTTCCTTTGGCCCTGGCTAGCTGGTCACCTGACTAATGGCACTTAGAGATTCATATAGTTCATTAGTGATTATTCTAAGGTTGAAGGCAGGTCTTTTTTTTTAGCAGATATTTAGGTGAACTGGAGATTTAAATTTCATTTTCCTCCATAATGAATACATGTTCTATTGTTCTAAGTTTTTCACATTCTAAACTCTGAAATCTTCTTTTGAGTTTATGGGACACAACCCTTTGGATAAGACTGTCTCCTTTCCCAGGGTACATATGTCCAGGTCATAATAATGCAGAGCTGTCACCTGGCAAATGCTCAATGAAAATTTGCTACTGAACTTCCCCACCCTCTCTCTTCCCCTGAGTCTGGAGACCATGACACTTCACACATCAGTTATGATTTAATGAACATCTACCCCTTAGCAAGAAAGATAGTCAAAAAATCAAACAGGTTCCTACTAAGTCCTATCGAGAGTAAAGTCCACGTATTAGGTGAAGAGCTAGACCATATATAAAATTTAACCTTTGGTGTCACCAGCATTGACAAGGAAGGATAGCTTCTTTGAATGAGAGTAGTGGGAGAGAAGAAATGGGAAACTAATCTGTCTCCAGAGGTTCTCACAGTATGGTCTCTGAACCTGCAGCATCAGCATCCCCTGGAAAATGTGTTAGAGTTAAGTTCTCAGCCTCTACCCAGACTTATTAAATCAGAAACTATGGGGTAGGGTTTAGCAACCCTTGTTTTAACCTTCTAGGTGATTCTGATACATGCTCAAGCTTGAGACCCACTGTCTAGCCAGGCCATGCTTTTTTCCCTTCATCATGGGACCCCCCAACACGATGCCGTAGTGGAAGACGTTAGGTACTGTCAGGCTTCGGTCATTTTAGGCTAAGCCTTTAGGAAGGTAAAAAAAGCCATTCAACTATTGGTACCTATTGTACAGGGCCCTTATATTGTCCATTTTTGGCATGGTAGTTCTTCGTTCAGTTCCTGGAACACAGTAAATGATTAATAAATAGTTATCGAATTAGCGTGGATTGATGAAGTGAACAAATTTATAAATATATATAAACACCCACAATAGGTACTTCTGTGAAAGGCTAGAAGGAGAGCCATGGCTCTGGGTATCTGGGGGTCTGAGGTGTTTGCAGACCACAAGTGAGGGTGAGCCCTGCAAAGAAATGCATGGGAAAGCAAATTTCTCCTTGAATACTCATAAAGTCAAGTTTCTAATGCCAAATATTATTTCTTCAAACATTACCCCACTGGAACCTGGATTGCTACAATAGCATTCTGGATATTTTCCTCCCTTCAGCATTGGCCTATTCCGACATATTACGTAACTAACTTTCAGAATAATATTCCTCTAGGGTCATTTTGCTTGCATAACTCCTTTTAGAAATTCTCTAGTTTGCAAGTTAGTAGTTCTCTCTGTGCTGTGCATCCATGGCATCTTGTGACTACCTCTATGCTAATGTAAATGTCTCTTCACATAACTGTATCTTTCTCTAAGCTAAGAAATTGTCATGGAGGTAAATAATGCATTAATTACTTTGTGTAATTCTTTTTTATACTCCTGGGATTTAGCACTGCTCCTGAAACTGGCTTATAAAAATGTGACATGTGTGTTTGTTTAATAAGCGAATAAAATTAGTCTCTGGTCATCAAGTTTATGCTCCTCCCATAACTTTATCCCAATCTTCTAGCCTTGCCCATTTCCTCTTCTGTCTCTCTCATCCTTGGCCCAACAAATCCCCCTGGAGTCCACTCCTTGCTCAGCTGGTTGCTCAAGCTACCACTGGGTCACACCTTCCATATCTTGGGGTAACATCATATTTGGGAGTTCACAATTGAATGCATCAAAGCTGGCAGTGTCACACTTAAGGGACTTTATACTTCTTTTTGGCTCAATCTCTGATCTAGAAATCTGAGAAATTTACTTCTTGAGCACTGTACACTTTCCTACTTACAAACTTGCTCCTTATTAAGCTTCCGATAAAAATTTATTTATTCTTTTTAATGAGATTGACAGCATGGTAGGATGTTAGACAATGACAATTGAATGACTTCTGTCACTTTCACTTCTCAGAGGCGTCATCACCCAGTTGAAGCTATGAACCTCTCCTAGAAAGTCTCTGTAGCCCTTGATGAAGCACTGGGTGCCCAGCCCCACATGCTCTGCTCATAAGCACTCTAGTGGAGAACATTGCAACGTCTGCCATAACCACATTGTTCCATGGGTTTTCAGCTTTTCTCAGCCATTCTGCATACTTATGATAGTTAACTAGATATCCTCTGTTGATGAAATCACTCATAATACAGCTTTCAAAGGATGTCACCTTTTGAAGTGGTTCCACATGGTTGTAATTTTATTACCTCTGGTTGAAATAGCCACAGCTCAAACCAAAAAGAGAGTAGAGGTGGGTTATGCCCATTTTCTGTCCCCATCAGAGTGACGTAGCCTTCTCCCTTTGTGATGTGTTTCAGTCCTGACTTGATTGGTGAGGTCACTCCTCCAGATTTCATACTTGGGTTGGATAGGAAAATACAGCTTGGCCTCACTTCATCCCCAGCCTCCCAGCTTCCATTTAGGCAGCTATGAGGTGTCTTCAGGAACTGCTGGTTCTTGAGCTAATGTTCACGATTTTCTGAAGCAAAAACGGCAAGTTAAGCACACCAAAACTGCTGCCACCCACCAACCATAAGTTACATATGGTTATTTCACATGTAAATGTACCATTTACATATGTAAATTTCACTTGATTTTTTTGCATTTGTTTGTACTGTTCTCACTTTTATGAATTTCTTTTGAAGCATAAGACAACGTTGCATAGAACTTGAAGGTGTTGGTTTTGGAGTAAAGTAGACATTGATTTGAAAGTCAGCTCTATCATTTATTAAGGATCTTAGAGAAGTTTCTTCTCTAATCTTCAGTGTTCTCATGTATAAATTGAAAATAATAATTTCTACCTTAAAGGACTGATGTAAGAATTCACTAAAGGTTCATTCATTCTACAAATGTTTTTAAACATTTACAGGAATTGAACGAAGGGAAGAAGATATAGACGTGAACAAGACAAGAATGTTCTGCAATTCCTTGAGGCTCCTACCAAGGGGCTTTTATAAGCAATCACAATTGTGCTAAATATTATGAAAGAAAAAGTGAAGCATGTTTTAGGAATCCATAGCATGACGTCTACATAGTCTGGGGTCATGGAGGGAAATTGTCACAATATACAAGTTCAGGGGAAATGCCCATCTGCCAAGGTAGGTAATCCTTGATTCACCTGTTATTAGATATTTTAGTTGAGTGCTGAAAAATGAGGGGTAGATGGCTAGAGAGAGAAGGTTTTGGGGAGACTGGAGATGGGAGAGTACACTGTGTGAATGAAGGCCTGAAAAACTCAAAGAAGCCAAGGAAGGCTATAAGGAAAAAACATAGGTCAGGCTTGGCCTGAATGTGGATGGTCCTGTGGATCCTATAAGGAGTATATGACTAAATGTTGGATAGGTGCTATGTTCTCAGTAAATGGTAACTATATTTATCATTCAAAAAACACGTTTAATTGGTTTCTAGGCAGTAGGTAGTGGTCTGGTCTACTTTAGAAGAGATATTTTTTAATTTTTGTTTTTTTCTAAAAGACATCTAGCAAAGCCTTCCCACTGTGGGTATAATCCATAACTGTCGATTTGTAGCCTGAAATCAGATTATCCTCAGGCAAGCAGCAGCTGTCTCATTTTTAGTATTCTACATTTTAGTATAGGCCAATGCCCACTACCCCCACGGGACACTTAAGTCTAATTGTCAGTATAAGCAGTTTAAACCAATTCTCTCCCCAGAAGGAGAGAAGAATGCCAGTCACCTCGGGAAAGAGCTTTTTGCAGCTTGGCAGCTTTTAAATGCTTTATTTTGAATAGGCAGGGTACTTTTCTGGAGGGATTTAAAGCCATGTGATATAAGTTGCAATTAGTGGCTTCCCACAAATTACATATCACTCCAGCCAGTGCAATCTCCCTAAAGTGCTTTGTTGACTTGCTCGCAGGATTGTACTTCATTGTTCTTCAGTGGTCAAATATATTTCTCTTCCTCTTTTATTCTCACTTAGATTTATGTCATTCCAGGTGTGTACCCGAGGGGGCTCCAGCTGGGTGTTTACAAGGCCCCCAACTAGCAAAACACAAAGCAATGTCTCATGTTGCCTTCAAAAGATTTTATTTTCGGGGTGGCCCGCTGACGCAAGAGGTTAAGTGCGCACGCTCCGCTGCGGCAGCCCGGGGTTCGCCGGTTGGGATTCCAGGCATGCACCAATGCACCACTTGTCAAGCCATGCTGTGGCGGCATCCCATATAAAGTGGAGGAAGATGGGCACGGATGTTAGCCCAGGGCTAGTCTTCCTCAGCAAGAAGAGGAGGATTGGTAGATGTTAGCTCAGGGCTGATCTTCCTCACCAAAAAAAAAAAAAAAAGATCTTATTTTCTTGGCAGGAATATTTTTCCATTTCATTTTCAGTCTATAGGTGACGCCTAACCTACACTGGTTTATTGCCTTTATTATAGTAAATAAAAGACACATGGTGATGAAGAAAACATATTTACAGCAGTTAAATATGAAACAGTTGCCAGGACTGAGCCAAGTTGATTTTTTCACAGACAATAAAAGCAAAGTTAGTAAAGAAATATGAGGCCGATTCTTGAGGCAGAAAACACTTTCAACTGCACCGATGCATAATCAGACAGAGTGAATCCATATCATTGAACCTGGGGATAATTTTGTCAAAGACTTTTTGCTTTTGCTAAACAGGCTTTGGGCAGACTTCAAAAGAAAAAGCGTTTAGCACAGGCAAAGTATGTTTGATCATTTCAGGAAGATAGCTGGTTGACATAACATCAGCATTCAGGCGGAAGCTGAGAGTATTGTGATGGGCGACACCCAAGTAGGGGCTGCCCGACTAGCGACTGTCAACTAGGAATCAATTCAGGCATAATGCAGGGTCGGCTATATGTAGAACAACGTTTTTGTTGTTAAAAAACTTTGAACTATGTCATAGATATTTAGAAGCCTTCGACTCTGCCTGGCTCTGCCACTTTCCAGCTCTTGGACACTAGACAAGTCACTTGAGTGTTCTAGGTCTCTATTTCCTTATCTGTGAAATGAGGGAATTAGACAGATAATCTATAAATTCCCTTCTAGTCATAATCCAGAATCCACATGATCTGGATTCAAATCCCACGTCATTCTCTAATTCTATGTCTTGGGACGCCACTCTTTAACATCTGGACCTTAGTCTCCTGTATCCGAGAAGAATAACAATAATGCGTGTCATGTAACGTATTTTGAAGATTAATTGAGATAATATATGTGAAAATCCCTAGCAAAGGGTCAGACACATGGTAAACCTCTCAATACATGTGCAGGAGCCTTGCTAAAAAGGACTTGAAAAAAATGTTTTTTCTTGAAAATGGCTTTTGGGTACAAGCAGATGTTTATCTAAGCAAATGATTTCTCAGGGCTAACATGTGAATAGATTAGCAGAGGTGATGAGATCTGAATAAAGAAGAGAAGGCAAGGTTAAAAATGGCCTTTGCAGCTACCTGGTAGCCCATAGAAGCAGCAGAATGGTCATTGACATGGCAAGCTTTTAACGTAACTGCAATAGCATAGATAGGAATCCACCTCAAGATCCAGGCAGCGCAGAATCTGTGGACACTGTTTCATTGGTTTGTAGAGTTTATGCTCCTTATCTCCTTACAGAGGGACCTGATAAAGAGCTTAGCGTGAGTGGAAGATCAGAAGATTGAAGTCAGGGGCAGGCCCGGTGGCACAAGTGGTTAAGTGCGCGTGCTCTGCTGCGGCGGCCCGGGGTTTGCTGGTTCGGATCCTGGGCGCGCACCGACGCACCACTTGGCAAGCCATGCTGTGCCGGCGTCCCATATAAAGTGGAGGAAGATGGGCATGCATGTCAGCCCAGGGCCAGTCTTCCTCAGCAAAAAGAGGAGGATTGGCAGATGTTAGCTCAGGGCCGATCTTCCTCACAAAAAAAAAAAGAAGAAGAAGAAGATTGAAGTCAAACATTGTCATAGAGATAAATAGCTTTCCATCAAAAATGCACACTCCTTCTTCGATGGTGCTGAGTGAGTACAAGAACAAGGCTGCCCACCCAAGGCCTGTGCTTCCCACTTTTGTCTACACATGTGGCCACATGACCCGCCCTCACCAGTGACATATGCGTAGAAGTGATGTGGCACCTCTGGGCTGGGTTTTTAAGGATTGGAGGTTACCTTCTGCCCTTTTCCCTTCTCTGCATCAGCTGCTTGATGCAGATGTACCAAGGCCTTAGGAAAATGTGAAACTCCAGATGACAGGGGCCCAAGGTCACCAAGTTCCCCACATCCAGGAAAGCTGTCTTTGAACCAAGATTACCCATGTTGTACTCTGACATAAGTGAGAAATATATTTCCATTATATTAAGTGACAGAAATTTCAGAGTTTATTAGTTCTTCTAGCAGGAAGGATGTTCTGATACGGTAACATGTGTAGACCTCAAAAACTTTATACTGAGTAAAAAAAGCCTACGTAAGAGTTATAGACTACCTTATTACATTCACATGACATTCTAGAACAGGCAAAACTAATGGGAAGATATCAGAAAACATGTTGCCTCTGGAGGGGTGGAGTGGGGTTTGTCTGGAAAGAGGCATGAGAAAACTATCTGGAGTGATCTAAGTATTCTATAACTTGATAATGTTCTACAAGCGTATACATTTTCAAAAGTCAGCAAACATACAATTAAGATTTATGCACTTCCTTGTACATAAATTTCACACCCACAGAAAAGCTGTAAACAAATATTGAACTGTAGTTAATGATATGTATGCTGAAAAACTTAGAGCAGAGATTTATTAATGTCTACACTTTACTTGGAAATGCATCAGAAGTATGATGAATCACATATAGTTTACAGATTAACTACTGAAATTGGGAGAGGTTAACAATAAATAGTCCAAACTTTTATTATAAGGATGAAATTGGGTGGGGTTTGCACCCAGCTCTGTCTCACTCTAAATCATTGCTCCTTCTACTCTCTCGTGCCTGTACTGGAAATAATGGGTAGAAAATTCAAAAGACTTGATATGAATCACTATGAGAAGAAAGATTCAGAGGGAAAAAAGAGCTATGAGAAGCTAAAATTCCAAAAATAAGCCAGGTAAAAATCATATAGAGTTTCAACAATGTACTGCTAATTAGCTCTAATGCTTAGATCTAATGTGGGGTTTGCAGGGGGTTGTGACATTCAGAGATGATTAATTAACCTGTGCAGCAAATCCATTTCATTTGCTGCCTTGACACAGCCAATCAAGACTGGCCGACTGTTTGCTCATTTGGAAAATGATTAGGATTCCTATTTAGACTTAATTACAGTGCAAAGGTTGACAATTATCTTCTCTATAAAAGCATCAGATGCTTCAATATCTCGGTGAATATGTGCATATAATTATATACATAATTTGTCTAGCGGAAAATGTAACCCAGTCATTACCTGGGTCTTATGCCTGTAATTAGAGATCATATAAATACCAAACGGGAAAAGTGGGTTGGTGGGACGTTAGGACCATTACAGTGTGAGAATCTCTATGTAGCTGTTAGTGGGAACTCAGTAGCAACCAACATCTCTGGGATTGCTGCCCTCTATTAAAAATAATTAGGAAGTGTGAGAAAAAGGTGAAAATTATGGCGGAGTGAAAGCACACTACAATCGCTTTTGCAGGACTTGACTGCAATCATTAAAAGTCTCATGGGCATCTCAAATTCAACACAACTGAAACCAAACTCATTAACCACCCCTGCTCCTTCTCTTGTGTTTGCTGTCGTAGATAATGGCTAGACATTCTAGAGTCTTCGTAATCAGTGTTATCCAGTCCTTTTTTCAATAAAAGAGATATAATTCTGATCAACGTTCCTGACAGTGTCCACTCCTCTCCGTGATGTGACAATTCCAAACCTCCCCCTTCATCATTGCTGTATGGCAATTTCAAGAGAAAATATAAATTGTTCTGCCTTCCTCTAGCCTCTCCCCTCTGTTGCTCATCTTCCACATTATTCCCAGTATGACCATCTCTAATCATAAATTGAATTATGTCACTCTACCATTCAGAAGAGCTGAGAATGTCCACCTTTCCCTAAACAGCATTTATCAGGGCACACCAAGCATTTTAGACTTTAGATTCTGTGCCAGCTTATGCTCTCCTGCTCCACTCTTCAGTTTAACAGCTACCTTCATCAAATGTAATACAATATGAATTACAATATGTAATATTGAATATGAATATGTAATGAATATGAATATGTAATGCAATATGTTCATTATTTCAGTTATCTCTTGCAGCATAGCTGACTAGCCCAAAATTCAGTGGCTCAAAGCAATGATTTTTCTTTTGCTCATGATTTTGTGGGTCAGGAATGCAGGAATGGCTTGACTGGATGGTCATTTCCAATCAACACTGCATCAGCTGGGGTGGACGAATCTTCTTTCAAAATGGCTTCTTCACACATGTTCTGTTGTCTCGATGCTCCTTGGCCTCTCTCATGTGGCTTCTCATTCTCCAGGGTTTCTACAGTTGACTTAGCTTCTTGTAGAATGGATACTTAAAGGAAGTTTCACTTTTTACATAGGAGCTGGATTCCAAGAGGCAAGTACAGTAACTGCACAGCTAGTTAACGGCTATGATAGAAAGTGGCGTGGCAACACTTCTACCATAATCTGTTGGTGAGAGCAGTTCCAAGGCTCTTCAGATTTAAGGAGGGGGAGAAATAGACTCTAGCTCTTAATGGGGAAAGTCAAGGTCACATTGCAGGAGAGCACATAGGATGGTACATATTTTTGTGCCCATTTTTGGAAAATAAAACTTTCTATACTTATGCTATTTCCTCCTTCTGAAATGCCAGTATCTCTATTCTACTCAATTTCTGCTTGTCTTTTAAGGCTAACTTTAGTAGCAGTTGCTCAACTTTGTTGCACATTCTTTAAAGAAAACCAATCTTTTTCTCCACCTATGGTACTTGGTTTAATCCTCTTTATCCTAAAGAGGAACATCATTGTCTGTGTCTTGCATATTTATCTCTCCTGCCATAAGGGAAGTATGAGACCATGCCTTATTTATAATCCCTCGTGTATAACACAGAGCCCACTACTTGGTATATGGTGAATAACTGAGATGAGGGAACTTGAAAATCTGTTACATTTGGGCCCCCCTCCACCTACAAAGATGCCCTCTCCACCATGGGAGTCTAATCTGTTGCAGTTTCCTTCAAGCATTCTGTCGCCCCTGGATGGTGAATTGCCACCTATTTGCTATGCCTTAGATATTTAAATTTCTTAAATTTATTGATAATGAAACTGATTAACTGAAGGAATAAATAAATGGTTCTATGAATATATGTATCCCTTATGCTTGGTGTACTCTCTAGAACAAATCTAGTACTTGGGTGAACAGCCTCCAAGATGGCCCCCAATGATCTCCATCTTGTGGTATTCACACTCTTGTCTAGTCCCTTCCCACATTGCACTAGAGTTGGTCTATGTGACCATTAGAATATGGTGGAAGTGAAGATATTACACTTCTGAGAATGGGTTATAAAAGATGCTTCAGTTTCCATCTTTGTGTGTGTCTCTCTCTCTTCACTCACAGAAGAAACCAGTTGCCATGTTGTGAGCAGTCCTATGGAGAGGACTTGAAGGGAATGAACTGAGGTTTCTCGCCAAAAGCCACTTGCATAAGCTTGCAACCGGGTCCTGCAGACCCAGACAAGCCTTTAGGTGACTGCAGCCCCAGGCAACAACTTGACTGAAACTTCACAAGAAACCCAGAGATGCAGAGCCAGAACCATCCAGCTAAGCTGCTACCAGATTGCTGGCCCTCAGAAACCATATGAGATAACAAATGTGTGGTGTTATAAGCTGCTATGTTTTGGGGTAATTTTTTATGTAGCAATAGATAACTAATTTATTTACTAATAAATATTTGTGAATGTCATTAAAAGTAGCAAGAAGGAAGCAGTTCCCTTCCTCTTCTTGGGTTTTAGATCAAAGTATTTTGTTGTTATTAGGAGAGACACCTGGGTGGTAATTCCTATTTGAAGCCAAACACCTGGGTTATTTCTCCAGCACAAAGAACCTCTCAGATACAACCAATAGAATGTAATGACCTCACTTCTTGGAGTATTTGTGTTAATTAGCAGCATATCGAAGTATAGCATGTCAAGCAATAAACTATTTGTACTTAATCTCCCAAGATATTTTCTTCTAGAAAAAGCATGATGCCAAAGAAATAAACATTAAACTGCCATATACAGTCCAACCTTGCAAAGTAGCCTTACTTTTCTATCTTTGTATTTCAATCTCTAATTGCTAATAAAAAAAAAATTCTGGTTAATAAAATGTTTTGGTTATTTTGGTTGAAAATAATACCCTTCATTTTGTCTCAACACTATTGGAACATGAAAAAAAATATATGATACTATCTAGAAAAGATGTTATTTATATGAGCTTCTAAGAAATTCAGGAAAGGATTTTAAAAATGCAGGATCACTGAGGATTTCACAATTTTTTATATTAAAATATACTTCTATGAAATGCTTATATTTAGAATAATTAGGAAAATTCTATAAATTATAGACATAATCAACATTGTGTACATTAATTTAGTAATTCTTCAGTGTATGATAACCTGTTCAGCCACATTCAGCTACTCATCAAACATTTACAGAATGTCAACTCTTAACTGGTCAACGTTAAGAATCTTGGAATGCAAAAAGCTCAAGGTATGGTATGGACTTCCAGCATGAATAAGGCTATTTAATCAGAACTTTCCCCTCTCCTCCTGGAAATCATCTAGAAGACACCAACAAAAAACAAAAACGAAAAAGAAACACAAATGTGCCAACAAAAGCCTGGCACACTATGTTCAGTGAAACTAGGAGACAAATATCTAGACCTCAAAATACTTCTAAGAGTTGTGAAAAGCAGCTGATGTTGAGCGGAAGCCATGTCAGAAGAGCAAAGAAGTAAACGGAGAGATCTCAACAGTAAGAGTCCTTAACATTGATCGACCTCAGAAAGTAGCAACACAAACATATTTCCCAAAGGAAAGGCAAAGCCCTAAGGTGCAAAACCTGAAACTCTTACATGTAATATTATGCATAGGACCTGGAGGAGCTGGGCTGATGGAAAAACCTTCATGGACCCAGTTTGGTTCATAGAAGCCAAGCAAATATGATGACTCAGAGAAGTAGGTCAGCCATATTTGCTGGAAGTTCATAATTCAAAGAAGAGAACCCTTGAATTATGAAAACTACCTCCATCAGAATGGTATGCTGGTTTCTTCCTACAAGAACAATTAGCTTGCCTACAAGATACAATTTATTCAATGATGAGTAATCAAAGGAGCTAACACAGCCTTGATACAAAGATTTAAAAGGAAACAAAATGAAGGAAAAGAGACACAGTAATGATGGACTAAAAACACACATGCATGTGTGCAGATACATGCACATATATGTACACAAACTTGTCATGGAATAGATAAAAACTGGGCCAAATAAGTTTGACACAAATTTTAAAATCCTAAGGAATAATAACCCCTATAAGGGAGACCACAGAGTCAAAATAAAAGAATTCAGAGACGAGATGACAAATTTAGCAGGAGGATATGAAATGTAAGCTGGCAAATTTCAGGAAAGAAATAAATGGAAAAACAAAACCATTACAGAAATCAAAACAAAGTTGAAAGGCATACAAGATAGACTAAACACAGAGGAGGTCACAGTAAAGACAAGGAAGATAGAAATGAGAAATCAAACATAATAAAGGAAATAAAAAGTATAAAATGTTTAAAAAGAAAATAATAGATTATACAATACAGACAAAGGATATCTAACATGCATATCATTTAACTCCTGGAAGACGAAAGTCAAACTATGAATGAAATAAATATTTAAATAGATAATTCAAAAATACTTCCTGACACATAAAAGCTATAAACCTACATATTGAAAGGGCACACAACGTACCAGGGAATAGTTAATACTAATAGAATAGTTAATAGCATGATATACTCCAGGGACGTTATTGATCATCTCAATAAAAGGAATGATTTCTTCAGCAAACAAAGCAAAAAGATCAAGTCACTTACAAGAGGAAACAAAAATCAAGCTGACTTCAGATTTGTCCCAAACAACATTCATTGACAGAAAACAGTGGAGTGACACCTACATGATGCTTAAGGAAAGAAAGTATAAGGCAAGGATTTCATACCCAACTAAGACTTCAGGTGTACAGTTCACAGACAATTTTCAACGTGGAAAATTTCAGAAAGAATTTACCCATGAGCCTTTCTTGACAAAAGTAATAGAAAACAAACTTCAATGAACCAAGAAATGACTGAGGAGGTGAGAGCAAAAAAACTGGAGGTGGCCAATATATTCAAGACATTTGAGGGGAAAAGGAAGACTAAAACAGAGGTGCATGTGGGAGTGAAAAAAACAGAATGCACGTGTCATATGTCCTGGTGATGTAAACATGATCCAACAGATGCAAACTGGAAAGAAAAGGGAGATGAGAGGTAGAGTAAGTTCAACGATTACTTCATCAATAATAGTTGGGTTAGAAATAATTTTGTTTAAATCTGTTAGAACATATAAGAGAAAATAAGTATATTAAAATTTATTACTGCTCATAGCAAGTAACTAATAGTTACGATCTAAAGAAACAGAAGACTATTAGTAAGGTAATTGAATACATCTGTTGTTCCATGGGAGTTAAAGTAGACAAAAATTAAGCAAAAATATAAAATATCTGAATAACCTAATTTAAAAAGTATACCTGATCAATATTTTCCAGACTTTGTACAATAAGAGAGAACATATTTTGCTGACAGATCATGCACGAAATTGGCCATATATTAAGGCACAAAGTAAACCACAGTAAATTCTAAATCATAAATATGCAGACAGCATTATGTCATTATAATTCAATACAACTATTAAATACAATCAGGAAACAAATACTCTGCCAACTTGGAAATTTATAATTCATATTTTAATAAATTCTTGGTACCAGGAAAATACATAGTGCACAACCTTAGCCTGCCCAGAAAATTATCAAAATCAAAACAGCATGTGGGAGACAACTAGAATTCAGAGAAAACTCACAAGCTTCACTATTTTTATCACTAAACATGAAAGACTAAACATCTGAAGCGAGAAGTTAGAAAAAGATAAAAATATGAACATAAGGAAAGCAGAAGGGACCAATGAAAATAAATTAAGAAATTCAATGGTTAGAAATAAGTCTTAAAAAGAAGTAAAACTAGTAATCCACAAGCTGATTTTAACAGATTATCCATTAATCAATCAAGACAAAAAGAAAGAAAATGTAATTATACAAAATAAAAATGATACGGGTGCAAGTAGCAACAGCAGCAGGAGAAATGAAAAGAATCATAAAAATGATACTACTGAATATTATGCAAATAGATTTGAAAATTATCATGAAACGGAAAATTTTTAATGAAATTTCTAAAGCCTACTCCAGAAGGGCTGTAAAACATAGAAGTCCAGTTTCCAAAATAGACACAGATATAAGGTGTCAAAGAACTACCTTGGGGAAAAAAATCACCAGGCGAATTATACCAATCCTTAAAGAGTAGATATTTATAACTTTATTTAAACTATTCTATAGCCATAGATGAAGAAGAAAAATTAACAGATACTTCTTATGAAATGAGTATTTCATTTTTACCAAAGCCTCATAAAGGTTACACACACACAAAGAAAATGCCAGGCTCAATCTTTCTTATGACTATCATAAATATCATATTGTAAAATATAATTTCATCAACTATCATAAAATCCATGATATTAGCACATTTTGTTGTTAACATAAATATTAACAAATAGATTCCAGACACACACGTATACATGCATATAATGGAATATTATTTAGCCTTAAAAAAGAAGGAAATGCTGCATTTTGTGACAACATGGATGAACCTGGAAGACATTATGCTAAGTGAAACAAGCCAGACATCGAATGACAGATACTACATGATCTCATATGTGGAATCTAAAACAGTCCAATTCATAGAAGCAGAGAGTAGAATGGTGGTTGCGAGGGACTGGGGTTGTGGGAAATGGAGGAATGTTGGTTGAGAGATACAAAGTTTCAGTTATGGCAGATGAATCTGGGGATCTATTGTACAGTAATGTGACTATAGTTAGCACTGTGTTGTACACTTGAAATTTCTAAGAGGGTAGATCGTAAGTGTTCTCACCACACACAAAAAATGTAACTAAGTGGGGTGATGGATGTGCCACTTAGTTTGATTGTGGTAATCATTTCACAATGTATACATATATCAAAACATCAAATTGTATGCCCTAAATATAAACAATTTTTATTTGTCAATTATACTTCAATAACGATGAAGGAAAAAAAGATTTATTCTGCTAAATAGATGGCAATTCCCCAATAAGTGTTTTATAAGTTCAGATATGCATGCATTTTACTTGCTGGATAAACCCGTGCAATTTGAAAAGGCCAGAGGCTCAGAATTATTAGGAACAACAACAAAAACCCAACCAACGAACAGAGATGGTGAGAGTGTGAAAGAGCAGCAATTGAACCCTGAACATCCTAGGCTTTCTCGAGGGAGGGCATTTTGTTCTGTGCTCATCACCCTCCCGGGACTCACACAGCCTAATTCCAAATCTCCTCATTTCTCTGCTGGTGAATGTTAGCATGAGGAGCGATGAAAAATATTTCCCGATGAGAAGTGGTTAATCCTTTGTTTTCACACAACTACACAGGCTCTTAACGTTAATACCAGGCGGTGTCAACTGCACCCTGTCATTTGTGTTCGCTTCAGCTTTATAATGTTACTTAGCACTAATAGATTAGGATTTCAGGGCATTCCACGTTGGCAGTACTCCTGGGAGGCAGAGAAAGACAGGCAAGCATCTTCAGAAGCAGGAAAAGAAGCTAATTCATGTTTCTGCCTCCTGCCTCCTAGCGAAGAGTAGGCTCTGTCAAGTGTCTCTGATTACACGGCACCATATGATTCCTTAGTAAATAGCAATTAGTGGTGACGCAGGATGCTAATGCCATATCAAAATAAATTCAGAAGGCCAGTCCACGACATAGGAGGATCAAAACTCCCTGTTGGGGCCGGCCCCGTGGCTTAGCGGTTAAGTGCGAGCGCTCCGCTGCTGGCGGCCCGGGTTCGGATCCCGGGCGCACACAGAGGCACTGCTTCTCTGGCCATGCTGAGGCCGCGTCCCACATACAGCAACTAGAAGGATGTGCAACTATGATATACAACTATCAACTGTGGCTTTGGGGGGAAAAAATAAATAAATAAAATCTTTAAAAAAAAAAATAAAAAACTCCCTGTTGGTATGAGACAGAATACTCAACAGCTTGAACAATTACACAGGTTCCAAAGTATTGCTTATCTGTGAAAATAAAGAGCAAAGTGCCACATATATGTTTTTAGTACTCTAAATAAATGTATGAATGCAGGAGGCTATATATATATATATATATGGCTTCAAACCTTGGTTAACTAATAATAAAAGTGAAAAATCAAAAAAATCCAGGGGCCGGCCCGGTGGCATAGAAGTTAAGTGTGCATGCTCCGCTGCGGCAGCCCGGGGTTCGGATCCTGGGTGCGCACAGACACATTGTCAGGCCATGCTGTGGCAGCGTCCCACATAAAATAGAGGAAGATAGGCATGAATGTTAGCCCAGGGCCAGTCTTCCTCAACAAAAAAAAAGAGAAAGATTGGCGACAGACGTTAGCTCAGGGCTAATCTTTCTCCCAAAAACAAACCCCAAAAAATCAAAGAAATTCTTTGAGTTTTTTTAACTGTATTAACTTAATCTACAAACCATTCTCCAAATTTAGAAACCATTCTCCTTCTTCAAACAACTGGAGAAGGCGGTATGGGAAAGTGGTTAATGGTGTAACATTAGGAGTTAGGCTGACATGGCTTTATCCCTTGTCTACAAGCAGTGAGCGCTTAGAGGGGTGATTTGACTTGACTAAGCCTCAATTGCCTCACCTGTGAAATGGGGATAGTCATAGCACTTTTCCCACGGGTTGTTGAAAAATCAAATGAGATATTGCTTAGAGAGGAGGACATTCCCAAGCTTAATTGACAGGCTGATTTTTAGCAGTCCATGAGGAAATGAATGCAAAAATTGAGAGTGTTCAGAAACTTTTATGGCAATTGACGAAGTAATTTTATGGTTATTGAATCAAATAATTTTTTTAAATGAGCACGTATTTTGGTTTTTTCTTTTGCTTTTTTTCTCATTTCTTTTATTTTTTTTCAATTATTTTATTTAGGTCATAATGGTTTATAACATTGTGTAATTTCAGGTGTACATTATTATATATGAGTTTCTGTATAGACTGCTTCATGCTCACCACCAATAGTCTAATTTTTATCCGTCACCATATATGTGTGCCCCTTTACTCCTCGTGCCCGTCCCTCAACCCACTTCCCCTCTGATAACCACTAATCTGTTCTCTTTATCTGCATGTTTGTTTATCTTCATAACATAATACCCTCAAGGTCCATCTATGTTGTTGCAAATGGGATGATTTTCTCTTTTTTATGGCTGAGTAGCATTCCATTGTATATATATACCACATCTTCTTTATCCATTCATCAGTTGACGGGCACTTGGGTTGCTTCCATGTCTTGGCTATTGTGAATAATGCTGCAATAACCAATGAGCATGCATTTTGAATGTTTACTTTTTATTTCAGTTCATTTTTGGGAATTCATTTTTATTGTATTTTACAAAAGTATTGGGGAAAAAAAAGCAATAGAATTGGTCCTTGACCATAGTTTGAGAAGCACTGATACATAGGACATAGCACAGTTCTTGGTTCATGGTAAACTTTCAATAAATGTTGGTTGTTGTTATTATTATTATTACTATTATTCATAGCAATAGTCAAATTGCATCCTCATACTAACACTAAGCTTACCAGGAACCACAGTGTCAGTTATGTCCTTCGCATCTATTGAACATTTCAGCCACCGTATGTGTCCCCTGTTGCAGCCATTGCTCGAGTGCCCAACCTCTCATGGGCCCCAACTTCCCACAGGCCAAGCTCACTTCACCTTGACTGTGTTGACCTCCTTCCTCTAGCCTCTCTGCCAGGGCTGAACTTTTGACACCAAGGCTTGTGATCTTGCAGGACCCCACTCAGTGCAGGTGCTTCTAGAACCTAGAAGTGCAAGGGTGCAGTGCACCAATGGGTGAAGCTCTGCTTAGTGGGAGAAAGCAGCTAGTAAATGAATTTTTCCTCTTACTTCCCCCAGACACACAGTCTGAGACTCGGTTAAATGGCTTCTCAGAGGACAGTTTCACAGGATAGGGCACTTAGTGGCTGCCACTCCCCACCCTGCATCCTCACTTTGGCTCCCTTCTTTGCTGCCTCACTCCTTTGCCCCTCACTCCTCCTCCCTAATAACATATTCACACACACCTCTTTGCCGAGGGCTCTGTGGGGAATGCAGGCCAAGACATTCACATTCAGCTTTGTGTTATGTCTAGGAATCTCTTTGTTCTTTTAGAACTATATGCTCCTCTAGGTCATCAGATTCATTCAATCTAATCCCTTTATTTTATAGATGAACAAAGATCCATTAAATTGGATGTCCACATGGTGCCATATTTGTACACAGAAGCTGTTGGATCCATTAGAGACCAAGATTCCTGGGGCCAAGTCAAGGGTTCTAGTCCTATTTCCACTACACCAGTGAATCTCTCATGAACTAAAGAGTCACAGAGGATCTTTAAAGCCATTTTTCAAGTGTTTCTAAGTTCACATATATCGAAATGCCCACTATTAGCAAACATTTGCATGCTAAGGTAAATCTGACATTACAATCAATGGTTGTATTAGTTTCCTAGGGCTGCCATAAAAAACAACTACAGACTAGATGGCTTAAATGATAGACATTTATTCTCTAGTTATGGAGGCCAGAAGTCTAAAATCAAGGCATCAGTAGGGCCGCACTTCCTCTGAGAGTCTGGGTAGAATCTTTTCTTGCCTGTTCCTAGCTTCTGGTGCTGACAAGGTGCCCCTTGGCTCGTAGATGCATCACTTCGATCTCTGCTTCTGTCATCACATGGTGTATTAACCATGTCTTTTATTTTCTGTATTTGATGCTTTGATGTCTGGGGCTTTGCTGACTCTGGAGGGACTGCCCCTCCCAGGAGTAGCCAATTCCTAGAGACAGTAAACTCTAGTGTAGAGTTCCCTTTTTAAATGCAAACCAACCAATCCAGAGCCCATACTCCAACCACCTCCTTTATGGGGCTCTCACACCCAGCCACTATCCTCGTGCCCTAATCGCCCCAAAGCCAGCTACCACACAACTAGGGGCGGCCCCTGTGCTGCAGAGCCCACTAAAATTATTCCAACTAGCTAATCCTAAACCGGTTTACAAGGCCTCACCCATTCCTTCTCTGAGAAACCACAATAAAGGCTCTTACCCACATTTTTCCCTCACTCTGTCTATCTCCTGACCAACCCAAGTGCTTCCCTATATGGCCACGTGTGGTGTCCTGTGCCTCCTAGTTCTGTGGAACTGTGAGTGTAAACATTTTCCTTCGTGATGGTCATTTCCATGTCTGCGTCTTACCATAGCTGATTAAAACAATCCTAGGTACCCTTAAAATACTTGGCATTCTCCATGTGTGCCTGTGTCTGTGTCTCTTTTCAGCTTCTCATAAAGGACAGTAGTCATACTGGATTAGCACCCACCCTAATTCAGTATGACCTCATCTTAATTTGATTACATCTGCAAAGCCCGTATTTCCAAGTAAGGTCACATTCACACGTTCCAAGGGTTAGAACTTGAACATGTTTTGGTGGGGAACATAATGCAACCCATAACAACATTGTATAGCCAATGTTGAGAATACTTACTTTTATGATGTCTAATCCTGGTATGGTCTAGAGCATGGTTTGGCAAACTTTTTCCATGAAAGGGCCAAACCATGGATATTTTAGGCTTTGCCAGCTGCATAGGGTCTCTGTCACATACTCTTCTCCTCTGCCTTCTTCTCTTCCTCCTCCTCCTCTTCCTTCTTCTCCTTTCAACTCTTGAAAAATGGAAAAAAAAATTCCTAGCTCATGAGCTGTACTAAAACAGACCACAGGCCAAATTTGGCCTGCGGGCTATGGTTTGCTACCCCCGATCTATAGCAATAATCAAATGAGATCAAAGTGAGGCTGAACAATGCCTGGCAGATACTTAGTGCTCATCATGTTTGTTGTTTTTGTCAGCTATATGGTAACAGTCAACATCTAACCAAAAGTTTGCCAGATAATTCTCATCTGTGTGACTAATTGGCAAGCCATTTCCTGTTTAAAACGTTTTCAGTGTCAACCTCCGTAACCTGAGTAAGTTATGTTGACGAGAAAGAAGATCAAGAACAGCGCCTGACATCACTGTGGTATGTTCCCCACGTGCTACGCTTAGGATGGTTGGAGGAGGCAGTGGCGATGGTGGTGGTGACGGCTGTTCAGAAGACGTACAACGTGGGTTTGCTTTAGCCATAGGACCACGGAACATGTAGAACACTGCTGAAAGATAATTCAATCCGCAGATATTTGAATTATTTATTTATATTTTTTGATCAGATGGTTCAGGCTCCCAGGTTAACAAGAAGGATGTTCCTCCCTTGGGAGGGAGAAAACAGACTAGAATCAGAGCTTAGTTCTACCACCTTTGGAAAAGATAGTAAATTCTTCTTTTAAAATAGGCCTATTGGTGAGGTGAGGAGGATCAAACAAAATGCAACACAACAAAGCATTGAGTCTCTGTTTTGGGAAGAGTGCCAGGGAAGATTCATACAGGATGCCATTGCATCTAAAGTATGGTGTGGCCCCAATAATCTTTTGTAGAGTCATGTAAGCAGGTGTGGCCTCTCTTTGCTGTCAGCCCTCCTGAATGGTGCCTCAGAAGCATCAACCCACCGCCTCCTTTTGTTCTGAGGCTTCATCACTCTCTCTTCACTAGGAGAAGAGATAATGCTTGTTTTCAGGTCTATTCAAGAAATTCTGGACTTGGCAGAGCAGCCATGCTGGAGATCCTGATAATTAAGACAATTGCTTTCTTGCTATGGTGATGCTTATGTCTGCCTCGAATGCCAAGCACTGTAATTACCTTGTGAACTTCACCTGAGATCAACTTTCTAGGTATTTGCTCACTCCATGGGGATGAGAGGGCCACTGCGTATTCCTAACACACTTTAAATGCCTTAGATGAGTTGGAATGATAGTGGATTTTGGAGTCAGGTGACCTGTCCTTAGCTCACAGCTCTGTCACTCTCTGGCAGTGAGATTTGGGGCAAGATTCTCAAGCTCTCTGAGGTTCATTTCTCTTTTCTATAAATAGGAATGAGTGTGCTTATATCATAGTGTTCTTATAAGGATTAAATGAAATTATATTAACACAGTCCTTGGAAAACATAAGGTCACATTCCTCTTTTGGAGTTTTCACCTGTGAAGTTAATCATAAACATTTAGTAGGTTTGCCAGATTTAGTTAAATATGAATTTCAGATCAACAACGAATTATTTTCTAGTATAAGTATGTCCCAATTTACGTTTCATCTGGCAGCTCTACATTTGAAGGATCTCAGAATCTTCTTTTCAGAATACCTTTTCATAGAGTAACTGGCTGAAAACTATCAAAACCATGTTAGAACTCGCAAGCCAAGCTTTTAAATTCTACTCAGAGTGCCCCAGCAGAATAAAAACTCTAAACTTTCCAGCTTCTGATATTCAAAATAGGAAAAAATATTCTATACAAACAGAGACCTGAAAAGTAGGAGTTATAAGGATACTGTTGTATAGTTTAAACAGCAGAAGAAAAAAAATAAAACCATTTAGGAATTCCCCATATCTGAGAAAAGCTCCTGTGACTTGTTTGAACTCGTCAAAATCTCATCCTGAGCCTAGGAAAGAAAAGGCAGGCTCTTCTTACCTCAGCCAAAGCCCTCCTGGCCCCCAGAAGCCAAGGAGGAAACCAGGGAGATGCAGAGCTCGGGCATTTGTCCCGAGAGGGTTTTCTCCTGTCACCATATTGGGTCAGGGCTTCAAAGGCAGATAGCATCCTGGCTTACACTCAAACTCATTGCCTCCTGCTTCTCCCTACACCAATACGCAAATGCTTTTCTACAAGGTTAGGGGTGAGAGGGAAAGGAGAGGAGAGAATGTGCATGTAATAATAATTGCCTCCTGGAGCCGTGAGGATCAAAAAATATCACGTATGATATAGAAAACCTTTAGCACATAAATATCACTACTGGAGATCAGTGAAAGGCAGCTGAGAGCACGAAGGGCCTGGCAACAGGGTTCAGGGAACACTGGAGTCTTCCCAGCTACCTGTTATGAAGCAAGCTCTGTGACAGAACACAGGGCCAGATTTTTCTTCACCTTACAGTTTCACAATCTAGTGGTGAGATGCAGGAAAGCACTAAGTACACGTGCATGCATAGACAGTGGGCATGATGGAGAGCTAGAAAAGGCAAAGGGCTTCATCACCCTACCACTGACCCTACTCCTTACTCCATCCTCAATATGTACGCAGTTTAAATAGACTCTAAATGACTGCAAATAGGGGCTAATATAAATTATGATCTCTGCAGCCATTTGAAAGCAGGCTGTTGAAGAATAAGTATTGTTTTGAGAAAATGTCCACAACACTGCTGAGTAAACAGAAGGAGTCCACAAGAATTATTTTATTATGGATAAAACTAGAAGGACAAACATCAAAATGTATGTATAATGATTTCCTCTAGATAGATGAATTATGGGTTATTATATAAAAGGACTATTTCTTAGAACTTTGTGTGTTACAGATTATCTGCATTGAATATGCCTAATTTCCTAGTTAAAAAAGACAACAAATATGAAAAATACCATAAAAATCCACAGATAACATACCTTGTACATTACCTCTCCCAAATAATTTAATATTTCCTTCAGAATTGAAGATACATGAAAATAATGGATCAAATCTAGATTTTTTCAGGGCAGTAAGTGATTGAAAGTCACTCTCCATGTCAAGTGCTCCACGCAGAGTGGTGTCAGGAAAGGCTGACACTATATGGAGACAGAATGTACCAGTACAGCTGTGCCTCTGGTTTACCTTCAGGTAGTACCATTCTCATTGGTTGGTGCCCATGCTGTCCAAATGGCTATGTGTTTTGAACACCATCTCCGAAGACAAGGCAGAGTGGTTTGGATTAGGAAATGGCTTCTTTTTCCCTTTTATAAAATACAAATTAGGCTCATATATATAAGTATTGACAAGCTAATGATAATAATTGAATTAAAATGCATTAAAAAATTAATATTTATAAAACATACAAGGCACTGAGTTCTGTGCTAAGAATGGAAAGAAGTATATCAACAATCACAATTCTCAAAGGTTTTATAATCTGTTTGAGGGAAGAAAGGTATGTTCATTAAGCAAATATGTTCAACTATACGAGAACACACAGTATAGCGCCGAATGAGTGGAACTGATAAGAGAAAACACTGGGGTTAGGGGGAAGAAGACATGGGTTTAGGACTTGAGAGATATGGAAAGCTTCATAGATGAGGTGCCTACAACTGCAAGAAGAAGTACAAAGAAATGAGGAGATGATAATTTCAGAAGAGGAAAATGGTGGAAAGGCAAGGCAACCCTTAACATGTTTAGAGGTTGATCAATAGAACCTTATTTTTAAGGAGGAATTTAGATTAAAGTTGTAGAGATACACTGGCAGAAAACTGCTTAGTGATCTTGAATGCCATGGATTTGAGATTTAATTTTGAAGGAATCCATTAATTTTATAACCAAGGAGGGGATGGATAGCTACATACTGCTAGTTTAGGAGGTAGTCCAAAGTACAGCATGGAGACAGAAAAAAGTAAAATGGGAAAATTTACTACAATGCTATCATACTTGTTCAGGCATGAGGTGATAAAAGCCTAAAATAAACAGGTGACCATGGGAAAAGAAAGAGTGGCATGAATATTAACAACAGCATGAAGTGTCTCATCAGAAAAGGAAGAGACCAAGCCAAGCCTGAGACCTCATATCTGAGTGCAATAGACTATGGATGTTACCTAGACACTGGAAGAGTTGGATGGTGAGAAAAACCATGAATTCAGTATTAAATATGTTGACATTGAGAGAATGGTCAGATCTCTCAGTGGAAATGACCAGTGCTCAGGCTTGGAGTTCAGAAGACATGCTCCACATGCAGACTGGGATTTGGAGAGTTATCTGCAGAGAAGTGATGCTTGAATCATGACAACAATACACATTGCTGAGGAAGAGATTACTAGAGATTATTGATAAAGCCATGGAAAAGACAATTTACTCAGCTTCTATACATATCTGTTAAATGGGATGAAAACATATAACCTGCAGGTTTTCTTGTGATTATGGAACAGAATGATGCAGGTAGATGTTCCATATCCTTCAATATGCCAGAGGTATGAATGCAATTCCCCAACTAGACGCTGTACAGCTAATTTCAAAGTAAACCTCTATGATCATCTTCTATATTCAAAAGAAAATCTACTTACCATCCCATGGATACTTTAAAATAGTGGTCACCATCCTCCTCCAACCCCATCAATTTGAGTGTATTTACTAGTCACTTGGAGGAGGAGGAAGTTATTGCATGAGTGCAATGTGCAGGAACTTTTGTATGAGCTTTACATCTGGTCACTTTCCCAATGACCCTACAAAATAGATGGTTGTTGTCGTCATTATCATAGTAGTAGTAGTACTAGTAGTACTAGTAGTACTACTAGTACTACTACTAGTAACAGTATTGGTAGCCATAATAGCAGTTGTGGTAATATTAGTTGTAGTAATAGGAATAGTTGTAATAATAGTAATACTACTACAACTACTAGTAGTAGTAGAGTCACTTTATAGGTGAGATAAATAAAGCACAGAAAGTCTAAGTAACTTACCAAATGGCATGCAGTAGGAAATGGCAAATCCAGGTCCAAACCCCAGCAACCTAACTCCAGGGTCCATGCCCTTAAACCTGAGGCAATATCGTTGTCGAATCCATGAGATGGATGAAGACTTTTGTCATGATCTGTTCAGGTGCGGGAACTTGCAGTTAGATATTTGGGAAAGCAGACTTTCAACTTTTAATCACAATCTGCTTTTGATGACCTTGAATGGCTACAAGTTCTTCTGAAAGATGTACTTACATTTATAGGAGTAATTGAAAGAACTTTAGATTATTAATGCCACAGTATTTTGCTTTTGATGCCAGTGAATTTTGGTTTTATTTTGTTTTGTTTGTTTATTTTTCACCATTTCCATGATCAAAAAATAAACCAGGAAGAAAAACAGTTGAAAAACTCATCTTGAGTTTCAGTGGCTTAATTAGCTACAGATTCTAAAATACTTAACGAGTTTGCCTCCCTTCTGCATTTGCTTTCACTTTTCAGTCATAGTCCTCGTGTCAGTCTGCTCGGGCTGCCATAATAGAATATCACAGACTGCATGGCTTAAACAACAGAAATTTATTTTCTCACAGTTCTGGAGGCAGGAAGTTTGAGATCAAGGTGCCAACAGGTTTGGTTTCTGTGAGAACTCTCTTCCTGTCTTGCAGATGGCCGCTTTCTTGCTGTGTCCTCACGTAGCCTTTCTCTATATGCACATGCATGCCTCATGTTTCTTTCTCTTTTTCATAGGGACACGAATCCTATTGGATTAGGGCCCCACCCTTATGACCTCACTTAACCTTATCTCTTTAAAGGCCCTATCTTCAAATATAGTCCCATTGGAGGTTAGGACTTCAACACGTAAATTTTAGAGGGAAAATCAATTCCATAACAGTCCTATTTCATTATCTGAACACATCAGTGCTGATATCAGTTTGATAAGATCAATTTTCACATGACAGAGCAGAGTTTCTTTCAAGGAAAAAAAATTCAAATGAAACTCACACTGCTAATCAATCTTCATTCTCACCTGGTTCATTAATCGTTATGGTCTCTAGAAGTTGTACACCAGAACTAGTAAATCGGTTTGTGGTCTAAGGGGATGGATATCATAAAATAGACAGTAGCCATCTGTCTACAATTAGCCTATAACACTGACCCCTTTTTCCCCTACTGACACTCCTACTTGGTTCAGCTTATCTCTTATGCATGGAACTTGCAGTCTTCAAAGAGCCATAGTTTCTAAACATGATGACCTACTCAAGTTCCGGTTTAGGAAATCCTTAGTGAAAGAAAGACATATTTTATTCAATCCAAACAGAGTTTTTAACTTAAGTTTCTTAGCTTCCAGACTCCATAAGATCAGCTTCAAGAAACCAGTGACAATTCAAAAGAGAAAATATGGCTTCAGTCCCTGGTGTACTGCTTTCTGCCAGAAGTGTTTCTACACATTTTCTTTCCTTTATAAAACAAGATGACATCAACATGCTCAGACGACTGTCCGCAAGATTGGTTGGGAGACAGTGCACTCTCCTAAATCCTGGGATGTAAGTGTCTGTGGCCATCGCTGCTGCTTTAAGGCCCAGATTGACAACTTTAAGAAAAGGGAGGGGGGCCGGCCCGGTGGTGCAGGCGGTTAAGTGCGCACGTTCCGCTGCGGCGGCCCGGGGTTCGCCGGTTCGGATCCCGGGTGCGCACCGACGCACCGCTTGTTGGGCCATGCTGTGGCGGCGTCCCATATAAAGTAGAGGAGGATGGGCATGGATGTTAGCCCAGGGCCAGTATTCCTCAGCAAAAAAGAGGAGGATTGGCATTGGATGTTAGCTCAGGGCTGGTCCTCCTCACAAAAAAAAAAAAAAGAAAAGGGAGGGTACATGATTACACTTTGACTCTAGACGAAATGTCAAAGAAAGAGGCACAGGTTGGCTTCACAAGCAGGGACTCTGAGCAGAGCTATTCATAGATAGATTAAATATTAATATTACAATTAAGATATTAACGGTACTTTCTATGTGCCAGATAGTTCACATACATTATCTCAAATCTTTATGTGAAACTTTCAGTGCTGATATTTTCCCCATTTGTTAAATGAGGAAATTCAGAATCAGGGAGATTAAATAACTTTCTGCCAAGTAGAAAACAGAAAACTCAAACCATGTTTGTCTGGGTCTAAAGTCAATTGTCTGTGCAACAAGGGATTCTGCTACTCCTAGATGAAGACCCAAGGTCCAGGTCTGGCTTATTGATTTACTGGCTAAGAAATTCAATATTATCAGTTGTCTGTATGTATTAGGATCAAAACTTGTTGATATGAATCAAATCACAATGGTCACGAATAAATCATAAGAGTCTACATTAATGTACACTGGAGGATGTATCTGTTAAGATGACTGGCCTGGATCATTTGCTCAAGAAAACTCCTCTCCTGGTGGTTAGTCAACCCAGGAGATGAAACAATAAATCAGAGCTTGCTTGTTGCATCAAGAACTAGATAAAAGGGGGAATGGATGTTCTTAAAAAATATCTCCATAGCTAAAGTCCCTGAATAAATATCTCATGATGTTTAGTTCCGAATAATTGAGAGTGGTTCTCACGTTCTCCCTTGGCCTGGATCACTAGAACACCATTCCATGTTAAAGAGTCTTTTCCCTTGGCAGCACTTTATTGTGAAACTACCATTACTTTGATTTTTAACTTGAGATTCCCTCCCTCAGGGTTCCTGAAAGGCAATGCTACGCTCTCTCCTGAAAACGCAGTGACTTCGCAGTGAGAGTCATCAGGTTGGAAACGTGGGTCCCTCTCACTCTCTATAAAAATGGAATTGCCACATGGAACAGAAGAGAAATATACTTTAAAGTCTCATATGACCTAACTCCTTAGAGGTCCTGGGCCAGATTGATTGATTGGACTAAGAAAGAGCTCCCTTCTCCCCCTCCACCTAATCCCACATTCCTTAAGGAGGTAGAGGGGGGCACACACACAACAAGCAAAAGAAATGTGTGGAAATGAGTTGCTAGTTGATGGGTGAAAAAGGAATAATTACTTGCATTAAGAATATTTGCTTTCCTGGGGCCGGCCCAGTGGCACAAGTGGTTAAGTATGCGCACTCCGCTGCTGGCGGCCTGGGTTCACGGGTTTGGAATCCCTGGCGCGCACCGACGCACTGCTTGTCCAGCCATGCTGTGGCGGCGTCCCATATAAAGTGGAGAAAGATGGGCATGGATGTCAGCTCAGGGCCAGTCTTCCACAGAAAAAAAAAAGAGGAGTATTGGCATCAGATGGTAGCTCAGGGCTGATCTTCCTCACACACACACAAAAAAGAATATTTGCCTTCTCAATGTGTTAAAAATCCCATTAATGCAACTCAGAGGATTCAAACCACTCTAGAGAGGCTTTCTGATTTAAGAGGGCACAGGGGCCTCAATTTGTATGTATTCTAAATTCCAAACAAAATTTCCATTAGCAACCTGGATATCTGAATGGAATTTGGGAAACCTTTGGGGAACAAGATTATTAATACAAATCTTGCTGTGTTAGCACTGATAGGAGGCAGACCCACGACTCTGAAAATCTAGTAGGAAGGAGTCCATTCTGGGACCTCTGTGGGGTGGCAGGCAAAGGGGCACTACTGGCTCTGAGAGGGCAGAAAGGACCACTGTTCTCTAATCTTCCATTTCCTTCAGATGGTTTTAATTTGCAAAGCTGCCTTCAGACTCTTGTGATTTTGCATCATAGCCCAAGGAGCAAATTCTCCCTCCCTGACCCCCATCCGCTCTTCCCATTCCAATGTAATAAATAAAACCTGTATTTTAATAATTTCTCATTCAATATAAAAAAACTGGTTTTACTTCTGGTTCTATCATTATGAATTGCATCCTTGTAGCCTTGGACAAAAGCACCCTTCTTAGCCTCAATTGTATGGCACTTAAAATAAGAATAACATCTTCCATGCCTAACCCACTGTATTTATCATAAAGTTTCATAAATTATTGCAGGAGACATTTAATTTTATAAATTAAATTAAAGTCCATAGCACTTTATTAATAACACATGGAACGATCATTACTGATTTATACATATGTTTGCTCGTTAGGAAGAGATCTACCTCTCCATGTCTATTCATCCTTTTATTAATTATTTCATGCACTTGTTAACTAACAACTATGTATGTGCCAAGCGTTTTTATAGACACTGGGGTCTTTTCCGACCTCTCCTCACTACCACTACACAAGCTCCTCTGGGGGGTATACATTCACCCCCATTACATGTTAATTACTTACAAATTTGTATTTCTGACACAATTTCTCTTCTGAAGTATAATTCAACTGCTATCTAGGCATCTCCCCTTGACTACCCTTCAGGCAACTCAACCTTCTCATGCCTGAAGATGAACAAGGAGTGGCACAATTTTCAACCTATTTACAGACACTTAAAAACAAACAAATATAATCTGAGATTTACCCTTGACCTATTCTTGTTGCTTACCCAAGCTCCCAAAATAAATCAAATTAATCACCAAGTGCTGTCATTTCTACCTCTTAAATATTTCTTGAATCTATCTCCTTCAATTTGTTTTTATTATTACCACATTGATGCCAGCTATTGTAATTTGTCCCCAGTTATACCGCAACAGGTTCCTAATTGGTTTCCCTGCTCCAGCCTTTCCCCCTTCTGAACTGTCCTCTTCACAGTAGCCTAAGGGAATTTTCTACTTTGAGTCATGAGACGTGAGAGTGGGAAGATGGGCTGCATGTGCATCATCCGGGGCTGTGAGCAAAGCTGGTACCCCACAGAGTGCCTGGCTCTTGGAGGGTTCTCTATGTTTGTTGGTTGGTTTTTTACCCAAAAGATAGAAATGCATTTTGAAAAACCACAGGATTCTGCAAAATTAAGCTCAGTATAACACATTTTAGTAAAGGTAATGACATTTACTTCAGCGAAGTATTTCCCTTCCTTCCTTCCTGGATTAAGACTGCAAGCTGTTGCCTTGTTTATACATTCTCACCAAAGGAACATCTAAATGTCAGGGGTGAGTGAAAGCCCAAGATATGGATGGAAATGTCACCTCATAAATTAATTGAAATTTTTATTCCAATGGAAATTGGATGAATCTTATAAAATATAGAGAAGTGCTGTAGTGTTTGGGAAGCAGCAATCTGACCAAGAGAAAGCAGATTTAAAGTTCATCCTTGTAAGTTGCTATTGCTACAGAAAAACTCCAGTAAAATTATGGCCATGGCATTATGACTGTGCGTTGACTTTTTTTTTTTTTTTTGTGAGGAAGATCAGCCCTGAGCTAACATCCATGCCAATCCTCCTCTTTTTGCTGAGGAAGACCGGCCCTAAGGTAACATCTATTGCCAATCCTCCTCTTTTTTTTTTTTTTTTCCTTTTCCTCCCCAAAGCCCCAGTAGATAGTTGTGTGTCATAGTTGCACACCCTGCTATTTGCTGTATGTGGGACACCGCCTCAGCATGGCTGGACAAGCAGTGCCGCAGTGCGCGCCCAGGATCTGAACCCAGGCCGCCAGTAGCGGAGCCTGTGCACTTAACCGCTAAGCCACAGGGCCAGCCCCCATGTGTGTTGACTTTTGAACCCTGCAAAGGTATGGACACTGAAATACCTTATATAGTCCTCTGGAAATACTTTTCCCTATGTTCTAAATGTGTTCCCTACTCTAGATAATTTGTTTACTTTGCTTATTGCAGGTTCATGGAAAGTCTTGAGTTGTCAGATGAGACAAATAAAAAATGAATTGAATCCAAATCTTGAGGAATTTATAAAAGCACAGCTTTGTGACATTTGTTTTCCTGCATCAAAAATGAAGACATTATCATATTTAAATAATTACGGTGACCAAGAATAAGTGTTTTCTATGGATTGACCTAGGGAGGCAGCAAGTTTGCCTTCCAGAACACAGACCTTAGTGGACTTGGCAGAAGGTGAATTCTCACTACATATTGAAAGCCTGAATCTAAAAAATACTCGTTGCTCGGGACCCATTCCTATATCTCTTAAAAAGCGTTCCAAATGTGTACATGAAGGATCATGGACTAAACTGCAGGAGCAGACATTTCTTAATCTCCCTCAAAAATCCTAAGAAGCTGAAAGAAAAGTACATTTGAATTTCATTTCATTTATTTATTCAGGTCACCTGGGCTAAGTTATTTATCTCTGGGCCTCAATTACTTCACCTATAAAATGAGGATAATTATAATACCTAGACCATATGAAGCATTTAACAAAATACTGGGCACATGATGAGTACTTGGTAAAATCAGCTTCTCCTATTTTTTTTGTTATTTTCCTTTCCTGTGTCACTTCTCAGGTTTTACACTAAAGCTCAGAAAAAGGAATATTAGTATTTAGAAAAAGGAGAAGGGAAACAAATAATTTGAACTAATATATGATCAGCTCTTTAGTAATCTAGTACGACTTTTCAATTTCCCTTCATTTTTAAAGTGTTTACATTTAGTGTGTTTTCCTTTTTCTGCAAATTAACATTTGAGCATGTTTTTATTAAAAATCTATGAAATTCAAAAAAGTACAAGGAAAAATATAAAAGCAGTAGTAATCCTACCACCTAGTGATAACGGTTGCTAATATTACATGGAATGTATATTATATGTACTTAACACTATATCAAGAAAATTATGTCATTTTGTTAATGTTTACTTTTTAGAAGTTTCTTTGCTTTCCAGCTTTCATTTCTAAGAGCACTGATAATTCCTCCTGAGGAAGTACCTTTTTCCCTTCGTGTAGAGTCTGAGGAAACTGTCCATCAAGGGCCTTTCCCTTTTCTTGTCACGATACAGGCCCAAGAACTAAACAAAGCACTGGATTCTCTTTCCATTGAGTTTTAGCAGACTGACAAAGTGGCACATGGTCGAGTGTACCAGTGGTGATGTTCAGACCAGGTGTTCCTACTAAGGTATCATTCCTATCATTCTAATGGCTAGCCCTCAACAACTGCATGGTTCTTCAGCTTTCCCACTTAAGATACCAATATCTTTCCAACAAACTCTATTTTGTGTAATTTAGTCACAGTTTCTGTTACCTTCTGCCATAAACTTCACTTATAGAGAAATTAATACCAGAAAATGGATTACTAGTAATAGGTATGGAATGAAACTTCTCTTCGTATTCTGGAAAATATATTTAACAGCCTGCGAAACTTTATGACAAAACAGCTAATTAGGCTATTTGTGCAGTCACTATGAAGATTTTCTTTGGCCAGTCACTGGGAAATTGGTTGACCACTACTACGTAAAAAGATTAAATTTAGAAGGCATTGTGGGGTGTCATGGTAGAGTGGGTGCTGCTGATAACATTGGGTAACTGGAAGCCAAGAAGCTCACAACCTAAATTCTTATTTCAACGTATAGACTGGATCTCATTATTTCGGAGACTATGCAACAAGACTCCTTTAACTCGAGTAGCCCCAGCATTGAGATCATTAAAAAGCATTCTGAGATTGAGCCTGTGGGTTCCAGAGTTACAACATTTATTGAATTAAAAACCATGTCTAGTCTCTTATGTGAAAGCTATTGATTGATAAAAAGTAGGGTGGGATCCTAACAATTGGGAAAATTGGGAGTATTCGGAGTTTTAGTGGCACCCTAAGTTTTCAAACACCTCTGAAACATCCCACACATACATACATTGAGTCTTCCTTGGTCAAAGGAGCAATTCCTCTGAATGGCCGTGGCAATACTTCTTTCCTCACTTCTTCCTCCCCTCCCTCATTTGCAGAAAGTTCCGTTTGGGGGAACCTGGGCTGATAAAGCATCCCTACAGATGCTACCATAAGCACAGAGGTAGTGAAAAGAGAACATGATAAACTACAGACTGACTCTTAAATCTGCTCAGAAGTAACAAGCTTCACTTCTGTTCATACTTCATTGGTCAAAATCAGTCACATGTCTGTGCCTGAGATCAACAGAGTGTGAATAAGGAATAACTCTTCCATAAGGGGGAGACTCAAACATCAAATATTTATTTAAAAAAATACACTCCACGAGCCCCTTTCACCTGGTATCCTCAAACATCAAATATTTATTAAAAAAATACACTCCACGAGCCCCTTTCACCTGGTATCCTCAAACATCAAATATTTATTAAAAAAATACACTCCACGAGCCCCTTTCGCCTAGTATACACCTTTTGATCTAGCAAATGCTCCCCCCCCCCCCGCTTTCTTATCATCAGAAAGCACCAGAAGTTTACTTTCATCTGACAGGAACAGCAGTATAGCTTACCTTCCCAACTCATGGATGAGTTGTCTCTGGATATCTGTGCCAAGATGCACTCACTATCTCATAGCACATCACACTTTTACACTAGATGGGTGAAATCATGCTGATAGCATGTAGAAAACTATAGCAGGGACATTAGCACCCTGTTGAAACACACGTTTTTTTATTGGAAGTAAGATAGGAAAAAAAATGAGAAAACACTAACATCTACCACCTCTGTGAAAAGCATGAGGGTCCTGAGGTCTACGGCATATTGGAATTAATATCCCTTCTAAAGTGAAGGCCCAGGAGGTTTACTTCCCACTCCTGACCTCTAAGAAGGCACACCCCTTAGCTGCTGTCTTTGGATTTGGTTGGCAGCACGTGGGAGTTTGGTGTGCTGCCTAACACAATTTGTCAAGGAGGGCTTAAAAGATCTGCTATCTTTGAGTGGAAACTAATAAAGACAGGTCGCTCTAGCTGTTTCAGGGCTTCTGTGCAAGTGATTACAGTAATTGGCCCTTTAGGGCTGAGTAAAAACAATGATAAATGGGATTTGGGTGGTGGTTTAAGACACTGTATGAAGCTTATAGTAAGCCCCATTAGGTGAATCACAGAAGAAATATCTAGGGTTTGGGAGTAAAGACCTATCATCATTGGGTAAGTAATTATTGGTGTGACACATCTCTTGTCTTACTTCTGAGCTCTGTTGGATTCTAAACTATGGAGCATGATTCAAGTTGACAATAATAAGGGAACTTCATGTTATCTGATCCAACCATTTGGAGAGTGTCTTCTAACTACCATGGACAGTGGTAAAGTTATTGAAACCTCAATTCGATGTGGGAAGAATCAGCAAGGACTAAGTTCCCTTGTAAAGTAAGATTTGTATTACTTTACCTGGCAAAGAATTTGGCCAATTGAGATGCCAGCTGAATATCAGGTGAATATAGAGTGAGTAACAGATAGGCCAGCTGCAGAAACAAGAAATGTAGTCTCCACAAAAATTTTTTTTCTTGATTTTTTAATTGTGATATATATTTTAATTAATTAATCTCCCCTTTCCCTTGTACTTCTACTCTTTTATATTGGTACTGTTTGTGGTGATTAAAGTTAGTGGTATTTCAGAGTTTCACAATATTTAAATGAAATACTGACAGAGCAAAAGGAAGAGGGAATAACAATGAAGGGAGTTCAGACTTTTTTCCAGATTTGAAAAATGGAGAAATATTAGGTTTTCTCTACTCTTAGAAGTAGATTTGTTTTCAAGGATAATCTATATACAGAAAAAATGTATGAGTATACAAATTGATGAAGTTTTACAAACTACACAAAATGTAAAACCAGCACCCAGATCAAGAAACATATTATGACCAGAAACCTAGAAGCTTCTTGTGACTTCTAGAAAGATTGAGTTTATTCATGGTTATAAAAGAGTAATCAGATTATGTTAGATTTAGGGGCATTTCTAGAACACTACCTAAGCCAGAAGAGTTGGATTCTCCCTCCTTCAAATTTGAATCTTGATTCAAATGACAATGACAATGAAAATGGTTAAGGTTCATTCATTTCATCTGGCAGCACCATAGCCAGACTATTCAGTTGTGTGCCCACCTCCCAGTTTCTGTGTCCCAGCCTTCCCACCCCACCTTGGTTACCCCACAATTTTTGATCTGCCGATATCCTTCCAATAAACTCCATTTTGCATGTTATTGTAGTCAGAATTTGGTTTCTCTTGCTTGCAACAAAAACTTTAAATGATACATGTCATTAGCTTCATTACAATCAGATTAGTATATTATTCGCTCCCTTCCTCTGTTTCTTTTTTCCTTCTTTCCTTCCTATCTTTGTTTATATACAATTCTGTCACAAATTTTGTAACACGTATCTTTTTGCATATTTATGATGTTTAGTAGAAATTTTTAGAATTAGAAGTGCTGAGTAAATGAGTGTATATATTTTAAACATTTTTTTTTTAATTTTTTGTTTATTGCAGTAACATTGGTTTATAACATTGTAAAAATTTCAGGTGTACATCATTGTACTTCTATTTCTGCATAGATTACATCATGTTCACCACCAAAATACTAATTACAACCCATCACCACACACATGTACCCAATTATCCCTTTCACCCTCCTCCCTCCCCCCTTCCCCTCTGGTAACCACCAATCCAATCTCTGTCCCTATGTGTTTGTTTATTGTTGTTATTATCTACTACTTAATGAAGGAAATCATACGGTATTTGACCTTCTCCCTCTGACTTATTTCACTTTGCATCATGCCCTCAATGTCCATCCATGTTGTCACAAATGGCTGGATTTCATCGTTTCTTATGGCTGAGTAGTATTCCATTGTGTATATATACCACAGCTTTTTATCCATTCGTCCCTTGATGGGCACTTAGGTTGCTTCAAGTCTTGGCTATAGTGACTAAGGCTGCTATGACCGCAGGGGTGCATGTCCATTTGCAAATTGGTGTTTTCAAGTTCTTTGGATAAATATCCAACAGTGGAATAGCTGGATCTTATGGTAGTTCTATCCTTGATTTTTGAGGAATCTCCATACTGTTTTCCATAGTGGCTGCACCAGTTTGCACTCCCACCAGCAGTGTATGAGAGTTCCCTTCTCTCCACAACCTCTCCAACACATGTTGTTTCCTGTCTTGTTAATTATAGCCATTCTGACGGGCGTGAGGTGATAGCGCATTGTAGTTTTGATTTGCATTTCCTGATAGTTAGTGATTTTGAACATCTTTTCATGTGTCTGTTGGCCATCTGTATATCTTCTTTGGAGAAATGTCTGTTCAGGTCTTTTGCCCATTTTTTAATTGGGTTGGTAGTTTTTGTTGTTGAGATGCATGAGTTCTTTATATATTTTGGAGATTAAGCCCTTATCAGATGTATGGTTTGCAAATATCTTCTCCCAATTGTTAGGTTGTCTTTTCGTTTTGTTGATGGTTTCCTTTGCTGTGCAGAAGCTTTTTAGTTTGATGTAGTCCCATTTGTTTATTTTTTCTATTGTTTCTCTTGCCCGGTCAGATGTGGTGTTTGAAAAGATGTTGCTAAGACTGATGTCGAAGAGCGTACTGCCTATGTTTTCTTCTAGAACTTTCACAGTTTCAGGTCTTACATTCAAGTCTTTAATCCATTTGGAGTTAATTTTTGTGTATGGTGTAAGGTAAGAGTCTACTTTCATTTTTGCATATGGCTATCCAGTTTTCCCAACACCATTTGTTGAAGAGACTTTCTTTTCCCCATTGTATGTTCTTGGCTCCTTTGTCAAAGATTAGCTGTCCATAGATGTGTGGGTTTATTTCTGGGCTTTCGATTCTATTCCATTGATCTGTGTGTCTGTTTTTGTGCCAGTACCATGCTGTTTTGGTTACTATAGCTTTGTAGTATATTTTGAAATCAGGGAGTGTGATACCTCCAGCTTTGTTCTTTTTTCTCAGGATTCCTTTAGCTATTCGGGGTCTTTTGTTCTTCCATATAAATTTTAGGATTCTTTGTTCTATTTCTGTGAAAAATGTTGTTGGAACTTTGATAGGGATTGCATTGAATCTATAGATGGCTTTAGGAAGTATGGACATCTTAACTATGTTAATTCTTCCAATCCAAGAGCACGGAATATCTTTCCATTTCTTTGTGTCTTCTTCAATTTCTTTCAGAAATGTTTTATAGTTTTCAGTGTACAGATCTTTCACCTCTTTGGTTAAGTTTATTCCTAGGTATTTTATTCTTTTTGTTGCAATTGTAAATGAGATGGTATTCTTAATTTCTCTTTCTGCTACTTCGTTGTTAGTGTACAGAAATGCAACTGATTTTTGTATGTTGATTTTGTATCCTGCAACTTTCCCATATTCGTTTATTACTTCTAAAAGTTTTCTGGTGGATTCTTTAGGGTTTTCTATATATAAAATCATGTCATCTGCAAATAGTGACAGTTTCACTTCTTCCTTTCCAATTTGGATCCCTTTTATTTCTTTCTCTTGCCTGATTGCTCTGGCTAGGACTTCCAATACTATGTTAAATAGGAGTGGTGACAGTGGGCATCCTTGTCTGGTTCCTGTTCTTAGAGGGATAGCTTTCAGTTTTTCACCATTGAGGATGATATTAGCTGTGGGTTTCTCATATATGGTCTTTATTATGTTGAGGTACTTTCCTTCTATACCCATTTTATTCAGAGTTTTTATCATAAATGGATGCTGGATCTTGTCAAATGCTTTCTCTGCATCTAGTGAGATGATCATGTGATTTTTGTTCTTCATTTTATTAATGTGGTGTATTACGTTGATTGATTTGCGAATGTTAAACCATCCCTGCATCCCTGGAATAAATCCCACTTGATCATGGTGTATAATCTTTTAACGTATTGTTGTATGCGATTTGCTAGTATTTTGTTGAGGATTTTCGCATCGATGTTCATCAGTGATATTGGCCTGTAATTTTCTTTTTTGTGTTGTCCTTGTCTGGTTTTGGTATCAGGGTAATGTCAGCTTCGTAGAATGAGTTAGGAGCTTCCCCCTCCTCAATTTTTTGGAAGAGTTTGAGAAGGATAGGTATTAAGTCTTCTTTGAATGTTTGGTAGAATTCACCAGGGAAGCCGTCTGGTCCTGGACTTTTATTTTTGGGGAGGTTTTTGATTACTGTTTCGATCTCCTTACTGGTGATTGGTCTATTCAAATTCTCCACTTCTTCTTGATCCAGTTTTGGAAGGTTGTATGATTCTAAGAATTTATCCATTTCTTCCAGATTGTCGAATTGGTTGGCATATAGTTTTTCATAGTATTCTCTTATAATCTTTTGTATTTCTGAGGTGTCTGTTGTAACCACTCCTTTTTCATTTCTGATTTTACTTATTTGTGCCTTCTCTCTTTTTCTTGGTGAGTCTAGCTAAAGGTTTGTCTATTTTGTTGATCTTTTCAAAGAACCAGCTCTTGGTTTTATTAATTTTTTCTATTGTTTTTTTGGTCTCTATTTCATTTATTTCTGCTCTGATTTTTATTATTTCCCTTCTTCTACTGATTTTGGGCTTTGTTTGTTCTTCTTTTTCCAGTTCCTTTAGGTGCATTTTTAGATTGTTTATTTGAGATTTTTCTTGTTTGTTGAGATAGGCCTGTGTCGCTATAAACTTCCCTCTTAGAACCGCTTTTGCTGTATCCCATAAATTCTGGCATGTCGTATTTTCATTTTCATTTGTCTCCAGGTATTTTTTGATTTCTTCTTTGATTTCTTCATTAACCCAGTCGTTGTTCAGTAGCATTTTGTTTAATCTCCATGTATTTGTGGCTTTTCTGATTTTCTTCCTATAGTTGATTTCTAGTTTCATGCCTTTGTGGTCAGAAAAGATGCTTGGTATTATTTCAATCTTCTTAAATTTATGGAGACTTGTTTTGTGGCCTAATATGTGATCAATCCTGGAGAACATTCCATGTGCATTTGAAAAGAACGTGTATTCTTCGGTTTTTGGATGGAATGCTCTGTATATATCTACTAGGTCCATCTGTTCTAGTGTGTCGTTTAAGGCCAAGGTTTCCTTATTGATCTTCTGTTTGGATGATCTATCCGTTGGTGTAAGTGGAGTGTTAAAGTCCCCTACTATTATTGTGTTACTGTCTATTTCTGTTTTTATGTCTGTTAATAATTGCTTTATATATTTAGGTGCACCTACATTGGGTGCGTAGATATTTACAAGTGTTATATCCTCTTGTTGGATTGTTCCCTTGATCATTATGTAATGCCCTTCTTTGTCTCGTTTTACAGTTTTTGTTTTAAAGTCTATTTTGTCTGATATGAGTACTGCTACCCCAGCTTTCTTTTCATTGCCATTTGCGTGGAGTATCTTTTTCCATCCCTTCACTTTCAGTTTGTGAGTGTCTTTAGGTCTGAAGTGTGTCTCTTGTATGCAGCATATATATGGGTCTTGTTTTTATCCAGTCAGCCACCCTATGCCTTTTAATTGGAGCATTTAGTCCATTGACGTTTAAAGTAGCTATTGATAAGTATGTACTTACTGCCATTTTTAACTTTTTTTTTTTCCTCAGTGTTTTAGTAGTCCTTCTCTGTTCCTTTCTTCTTCTATACAGAATTGATGGTCACTTTAGTTTGACCTCTGTCTGAAAGCTGTACTCTTTAACTACCCTCCTCCCTCCTTTTATGTTTTTGATATCATATCCAACCTCTTTTTTGTGCATTTGTATCCATTACGTTCTAATCGTGGAAATAGATAATTTTTCCTATTTGTCTTCTCTTTTCCCCTTAAATCAATCCCTTTAACATTTCTTGTAACACTGGTTTCTTGGTGACAAACTCCTTTAATTTTTGCTTATCTGGGAAAATTTTGATCTCTCCTTCCATTTTGAACGATAACCTTGCTGGGTGGAGTATTCTTGGCTGTAAGCTTTTTCCTTTTAGCACTTTAAATATATCGTGCCATTCTCTTCTAGCCTGTAAGGTTTCTGCTGAGAAGTCAGCTCATAGCCTTATGGGGTTTCCTTTGTATGTAACTTGACATTCTCTTGCGGCTTTTAGGATTCTCTCTTTATCTTTAATTCTGGACATTCTGATTATGATGTGTCTTGGTGTGGGCCTCTTTGGGTTTATCTTGTTTGGGGCTCTCTGTGCCTCCTGTACCTGGATGTCTGTTTCCTTCCTTAGGTTAGGGAAGTTTTCATCTATTATTTCTTGAAATAGATTCTCTGCCCCCTTGTCTCGCTCTTCTCCTTCCGGGACACCTATAACACGGATGTTAGTGCGCTTGATGTTGTCCCAGAGGTCCCTTAGACTGTCCTCACTCTTTTTAATTCTTTTCTCTTTTACCTGTTCACCTTGGGTAATTTCTTCTAGTCTTTCTTCCAGCTCACAGATCCGTTCTTCTGTATCCTCTACTCTGCTTCTGAGTCCCTCTAATGAGTTTTTCATTTCCAGTATTGTATTCTTCATTTCTGATTGGTTCTTTTTTATGTCTTCCATTTCTTTGTTGACATTCTCACTGAGTCCATCTATTCTTCTCCCCAGATCAGTGAGCATCCTTAACACTCTTAGTTTGAACTCTCTGTCGGGTAGGTTGCTCATTTCTGTTTCACTAAGTTCCTTTTCTGGGGTTTTGTCCTGTTCCCTTACTTGGAATGTATTCTTTTGCCTCTTCATTTTGCCTCTTTCCCTGTGCTTGTGTCTACGTATTAGGTAGGTCAGCTACGTCTCCTGCTCTTAGATAGGTGACCTTATGTAAGTGATGGCTTAGGAGGCTTCCAGTGTGCTTCCCTCAGTTCTCAATGTTCCAGGGGTGACCCCTATGTGGGCTACGTGTATCCTTCTGCTGTGGCCTGTTTGCTCTCCCTGTAGGCGCCCAGGGAGGCTGAGTTATGCTCCTGGCCAGCTGTTGTAATGCTCAGCTGCTTGTAGTTGTTGTGGGCCCTTCAGTCTCTTTATCAGCTGTGGGGAGCCCCAGCACAGTTGGCTGCAAGTTCTAATACCACATTTGTGTTGCAGTATTTCTTTTAAGTGAGTAGGCCCCCACCGTGGCAGGTTGTTAGGCTCAGGGCCTTACAATTGCTGTAAGCCTCTAGCCTATTAGGTCTCTTGTCAGCTCTCTGAGGATTGCAGCTGGGTGGGGCTGGCCTCAGGCACAGGAGCACCCAATTGTTTCAGGTTTTGGAAGGTGGAGCAAACCTCCTATGTGGGTCTTTGAGAAGTACAAGTCTTCTGTGGCTGAGAAGCCCTGCCGCCCACAGGTCCACACACACAGTCAACACAGTCCTGCCCCGTGTGAGCGCCCGACCTCCCAAGTGGACCCAGTCTCTCCACGGCGGAAGCCCCACACACTCTGCCACCGCCCCACACTCTCCACCTGCTCCTTGTGCACACCCTGCCCCGCTCAAGTCAGCTCAGTTGCCAGGCTGCAGAGAATCCAGTCACCAATCTATGCAGGCCCACACGTTGCCTGAGGGCTTGTTGTTGGGTGGGGCTAGTCTCTAGGGTGGGCTGCCTGCCCTGGCTGAGCTGGATTAAATCGGTGCTCTAGCGGGTGGAGCAGACCCTGGGCTAGCAGGTCTCAGGGAGAACTCCAATGGCGTCTGTGTCAGCACGCTCACACCAGGCCACAACAATGGCCGCCGCCAATGTCCCAGTCCCTGGAGAGGTCTCACCCCTCACCGAGATGCACTCAGGGCCTATTAGGTGAGTCTCTTGTCACCGAAGCACTGTGCACCTTTCTTTCTGGTGATTTTAGGATGCTTTCTGGAATGGGTGAGTTTGTGCGCGGGCCCTTTAAGAGCCAGTTTTAGTTTCTTTGTGAACCGGGTTTTCTGGGGGTGCTACCCAATGCTTTAGTAGCAGGCACAGTCAGATATTATGCCGCTGGTCTCAATTGTGCTGGGTCCACAAAATGCCCACAGCGGGGGCGCTCCCCGGCTCAGGGCCCCGCGCCTCCAGGGAGGCTGCGTACCTGTGAGCTGCTCCCGGCGGCCGTGAAGCTGGCGGCTTGTGAAGGTGGCGTTTTTCCTCTCCAGAAGGGAGTCTCTGCCTCTTCTACCCCAGTTAGGATTGTCCGTTGTTGCAGGAGTTCCTCTTATCCAGTTTTCAGTTCTGTCTCAGGGGTAATTTTCCACGAGTAGTTGTAAATTGGCTGTGTCCACGGGAGGAGGTGAGTTCAGAATCTGCCTACGCCGCCATCTTGACTCCGCCCCCCCCTAAACATTTTTAATGAACATTCTCAAGTTTTCTTTGAGGAAGAGTTACCAATTTATGCTCCATTGACATTCTATGACTCTGGCCATTTTCCCTCATTTTTGTCCAAACTTGGTGTTAGCATATTTTAAGTATTTTTTAATATCATTATATCAATCTCCCTATATTTGGGTTACACTTTTTCATTAATAAGAATTTATAGTTTGATGAAAAGTGAGCACTGCTGTTAGATATATCTACATTTAATACTATAAAGATGCTATAATTGCCATTTAGTAATAAGTTACGTACTATCTATTCAAGATTACCTGAAATGAATTATCTCCTAAATTAGCGTGCTAAGTCACCTTGTCACACCTTCTTGCAGCAATATTTGACTTTATCCACTCAGCATTATTAGCAGTTAATTAATAAGAGACAATCCTGTTTTCAAGTAATGATAATTTTCTTTTTTGGGAGTTGGGGATTAAAATATTGTCTTTTACAAAGTGTCCCCACTGATTGCATTTAAAATCTTCTTGCTCTTCACACATTGCATTAAATCTGATAGACAGTTCTCTTAAGTGACCTGCGCTTACCCTGCTCCCAGCATGACACTCGCTGTTCTCTCATGGACGCCCACAGTACACTGAACTCTTAATTCTAATAGGGCACACTCTAATAGGCCCACACACTTCTTTTCACACCAAGAGATAGCTTTTGTTTTTCCCTTCCGAGTTTGTTTTGTAGGGTATATTTGTTATTTTAATTATTGACTCAGATAAGAAGTATTCCAAGTGATAAAATATGATTGCGAAAACAAATCTGTTTTCATCAAACTAAGTTAAATGCTTTGGAAAAAACTTGATAAGAGCAATTCACTTATGAATCTTATTAAATGAGAATGACTGAGGAAAAATTAAAAATCTAGACCCATTCTGCAATTAGATAGCTTTGCTCCTGTCTTTAAATTCCAGATGTCCTTTTAAAAATCAAAATTGGACATCTTATACAATGACAAATGGATATAATTTATACAAGAATGATGACAGAGATATCCACTTACCAAATCCCGTCTATAGTAAACACACACGCACACGCACACACACACACACACACGAATAGGCTCTATTCCTACATCAAATGTTGTGCAAATTAGTTTACATTAATACATATTAATTTAAAATACATTCTCTAAGACACGCACACGTCATTTTTTTTAATGATTTCTCACTTTAATCCAATTTTAAACTTAACCAACCCAACCAAGTATTGTCCCATTTTGCTTACAAAGAGATTTTCTCCAAAACAGAGAAAAACAACGAGTCTAGAACTCAGTAATAGCATATAACATCTCAGGATTTCTACTTACATCCATTATTCCACGGTTGTCCTGTCACAAATACCACCACAGAAAATTATCTGCTAATTTTATTATACTTTTTCTAACACAAATACAAGATTTCTCAAAGTAACATTTGGAGCATTATTTTTTTATTTCATAAAAAATTCATAGAGTTCCTCCTTCTAAATATTTTCCACTTTCTTTGTCCTTCACTCTCTCCATTCCTTTGTATTGTTTTCACAGAGATGAAAAATAGTTGCTGAAGTCAAAATACACATTAATCTGCATGATGATTAACAACAGATGAGAATTCACATTGTTGAAAAGTCATAAAGTCCATTAAAAAATTAATCCCGGAGAGACAAATATGTAAGTAGAGCAAAGGCTGTCTGTTTGAGGTAGATATGGGTTTCCCCAGAGATCATCTAGCTCCCTAGAAGCTTCCTTCCTCTCAGCCCACTCTCAAGGAAGACTGTCTGTATCTAAACGCTTCTAAAGTGTTAGTGTAGACGTAGAACTGTGCTTCACATCTCAACATTTCTCAAGATGGCCCATTTGAAAGCATGCGTGATAAAAATATTTATTAAAAATGTACTAAGTGAATGGCCACAGGTAAGGGGATGTTTTGGGATCTCTTCATTGAAACATTGTCTCAGCAGTCTTCTGATTCTTCTTCACCCTATGTTACCATTACTTTCAGTTTTTCATCAATAATATTCACTACTGGAAACAAATTTATGACTCCTGAGTCCTAAGCATAACTTCATTTATAACCTCATTAGAATTTAGAATATAAAATAGATGAGCATTTGTTCCTTGTGGTATTTTGTATTTTTGACACTTTATACGATTAGGATCAGAGAGTGCTGCTTCAACAGCCCGTCTCCATGCCATTTGCTATTTGGTCACCACCAGGTCCCATATCTGACCTCCAGCGTACACCCAAAAAGGGAGTTCAAGGACCAGTCTTTAATGGGCAGTTACATACAGATTTATAATGGCTGATTCTAACAACCCCAACAGTTTGTTTCTTCGGGTCAAATTTACTCTTGCTGTAGAACTGGAATTCTGTCAATCAAAGTGACCCCTCGCCACTAATTCACTGGACAGTCCAAGTAGGTAATAAATCGGCATATTCAGAAGCTTAGCAAGCAAGACCGAACAGGCAACGATTATCAAGTCACCTAAAACCTCACAGCAGCAGAAGAAACACACAGAAGGTAAGGTGTTCAGATTTCTACATACTCTACAGGTTTTAGGGAAACAAAATATCTTTCACTTTTATATTTTGACTGAGACATTTTCACAGCATCTTTCTGGGCTGAGAACAAATGATATTTTCACAATGCTGAACACATTGGAAATATCCAGAATAGCACATCCAAGCCTTTCTGTGTGAAAGCATGTGCATTTGAAACAAATGGTCTCTTACCAGTAATTGTCACATAGCAGGTGTTCAAAGCTCTTTGTGTATTAGATTAAATGAGAGAAACTGGAGACATGACAGGACCAAGTATTTTACCAAATGTTTCAAGAACATTGGAGTGGTAGAATTATGAACATAAAATCATTTCATAGTTTTGTTTAAAGATTTTGGTATATTTAGAAAGTTAAGAAGTATGCAAAGAAATGAAGTCTTGTCAAAATAAGGAAGATGTCTACAAAAATGGCTATACAATGTGGACAAACACAGAGAGGAATCTGGAGAGGGAGGAGAGGGGTTGAAAGGAAACCAGTAATACATATTTTCTTACTGTTAGGACATAAAGGAAAAGAAGTAGATGTGATATGAGAAATGGTACATTTTCATATCAATTAAAAGCAAAGAGACAAGGACTTCTCTTAATAAGAAATTCTAAAGTCTACAATAAGCCTGTATACATGGGATTTTTATATCAGGCTTCCTGTCTTAGTCTGTTTGGGTGGCTATAAAAGAATATCATAGACTGTGTGGCTTATAAACAACAGAAATTTATTCTTCACCGTTCTGGAGGCTGGGAAGTCCAAAATCAAGACCCCAGAGGATCTGATGTCTGACGAGAGCTGACTTCCTAGTTCATGGGTGACTGTCCACGTGTTCTCACATGGTGAAAGAGGCTAGAGAGTGCTCTGGGGTCTCTTTTATAAGGGCACTAATCCCATTCATGAGGGCTCCACCCTCACGACCTAATCACCTCTCAAAGGCATCACCTCCTGATACCATCACATTGAGAATTAGGTTTCAACGCATGAGTTTTTGGGCTCACAAACATTCAGTCTATAGCACTTCTCTAAAGAACTAAAGTTCTGGAGTTTTAGTCCTGGCTTTACTAGAAGAGATTTGGGACTATAAGCAATTGATTAAGATTGTTTAAAAACCAGAAACCTATTAAAATTTAGAAGAATAATTTGGATTAGGTTATACAATGATTTTGAAGGCATATAAATGATATATTTTCTATTAAAATATCTACTTTTTCTAATATTTTGATCTAAAGATTAGCAGACATTTGGTCCTGTCCAAAACCTCCATAAGACATTTGGTCTATAAGACATTTGGTCCACACCAAAAGGTCCTTGACATTTGGTTCTGTTCAAAACATTCATGAGCATATTTGATCCAAGTGGTTTTGACAGAACCAGATATCAAGGATCTTTTGGTGTGAACCAAATATCTCCATGGACATTTTGGACAGGAACAAATATGACCAAATATCAAGGACCTTTGGGCATGGACCAGATGTCTTATGGATGTTCTGGGCAGGACCAAATGTCCTGCAAGGGATCTAAATGGTTGGCCAACCACTTAAATAGAATAATTGCTAATAAAATTTTATGTGCTTATTTATTTTATATGTCATATTTTTTGTAAGCAATATAGAATTAGTAGAAACATAGTGACAAATTTGGTATAATTGAGGAAAATGGCCTCAATTCTCCGTTTCCCTTTGATTAGCAAAGACGCAAAACTCTGGTTTGACATTTAGTGATGTTTAAACTCTTAAATGAAATCTGTGTAAGGTTAAAAAAATATTTACATAAATGGTACAGCCACTATGGAAAACAGCATGGAGGATCCTCAAAAAGTTAAAAATAAAACTACCATATGATCTGGCAATTTCACTTCTGAGAGGATATTCAAAGGAAATGAAAACACTAATTCAAAAAGATATATGCACCCTCATGTTCACTGCAGGATTATTTACAATAGCTGAGACATGGAAACAACTTAAGTGAATGAATAAAGAACTTGTGGTAAATAAATACAATGGAATATTATTCAGCCACAAAAAGGAACAAATCCTGCCATTTGCAACAACATGGATGGACCTTGAGGACATTATACTAAGTGAAATAAGTTAGAAAAAGACAAATACTGTGTGATCTCACTTATATGTGGAATGAAAACAAAACAAACAAACAAACTCCGGGCCGGACCTGCAGTGTAGTGGTTAAGTTTGCATGCTCTGCTTCGGCAGCCCAGGGTTCACAGGTTCAGATCCTGGGTGTGGACCTACACATCACTTATGGAGCCATGCTGTGGCAGGCATCCCACATATAAAGTAGAAGTAGATGGGCATAGATGTTAGCCCAGGGCCAATCTTCCTCAGCAAAAAGAGGAAGATTGGCAACAGATGTTAGCTCAGGGCTAATCTTCCTCACCAAAAAAACACCCCCAAAAAACACTTATAGAAAAAGAGATCAGACTTATATTTACCAGAAGTAGGGGGAGGGAGAATTGGATGAAGGTACAGACTTCCAGTTATAAGATGAATAAGCACTGGGGATGTAATGTACAACATGATGACTATAGTTAACACTGCTGTATGTTATATATGAAAGAGTTCTCATCACAAGATCACATGGAAAATTTTTTTTTCGTTTTCTTTTTCTTTTTATTGTATCTATATGAGATGATGGATGCTAACTAAACTTATTGTGGTAATCGTTTCACAATATGTGTAAGTCAAACCATTATGCTGTACACAAACTTACTTAGTGATGTATGTCAATCATGTCTCAATAAAACTGGGGAAAAAGTTTACATGGATTTTGTTCATTTTGTTGCTTTTTATAATTACATAAAATATAGTATAAAATACCAAAAGTTGTTTGTGGCATAATTCAGCTACTCCAAATCTATAAAACCTATTTAAACTTAGCCATCATACTGTTCCGAGGTGCTTTTTAAACTTATCTTTTTAACTTAAGAAATTTTATTTTGGTAACTACTCTGTGTCTGGAGCTATGCTAGTTCTTGTGGGGTGCTAAAATATGTATGACAGTTCCTGTTCATGAAGGAGATTACACTCTATTTGGGGTGAAAGAATACAAAATGTTATATGACTTGTTCACACTTCAGAGATTAGTGTGGGCTGAAAGAGAAGAGAAGTTCCCATAGAAAAAGGGAGAGTAAATCGGGCCTTGTGGAACGTGTAAAGGAATTAGACTGGCTGGGGGTGGGGAGGAGGACAGAGAACACACTTGGAGAGGACATTGCAGAATGTTTGGACATCAGTTCAAGTCTGCTGTAAAGATGAGAAAGGGTTTTGGAGAATGAGAAAGGATAAAAGTTAGTGTGATCTTGAGATCCCAGGGAGGATTTACAAGAGGTTTGCAAATGAGTTACTTTTTTGGAGAAGCGTCTTCTAGGAGGGCTCTAGAAAAGCAAGGAGCCTCCTGGAAGTGGTAGGAATAGTAGCTGCATTTCCCAAGGATGCATGTTTACTCTCATGGTGATAGATGTAACTTTCTTGTCTCTGGGCAGAGTTCATTGTTTAAAACAGTCCTGTGAGTTGTCAGAGTACAACATAATACACAGAAGTCCTGTCATAACCCTTGGGAGTTAGTAAACTCACACTCAGAGTTAGAAGAGTGAATAGAGGGTATTTAGACTCATTCAAAATAAATGATCAGAAGTATTTTTCTTTATATTTAAGGAATCTTTGGCAATTGTAGTAGTTATGTTGCAAAATGGGACTCAATTACTATTCAACATTTTACATTCATTTTTTTTTCTTTTAAAGTAACAAAACAAGGAAGGAAAAGAATTGGGTTTGGAATACGATGGACAAAAACATGAATTCTGCCTCTGTTACTAACTAACAGAGTGAACCTGGTCAAGTCACTTAAACTCTTCACAGGGAATGATAACACTACTCACAGGTACTCTTAATCATAAATTATTATTATTAATAATAAAATTGGCTAACATTTATTGAATATTTAATATATACTAGATACTGGCCCATGCACTTCCCATATATTATCTCTTTTTTTTTGTGAGAATTAAATGAACTAATCTTAGTAAAATAATTAGCGTGAAGTCATAGATAAATTCCTTTTCAGGCTTTAAATAAACCATCCCAGTTGAGAAAGAAACTGATTTATGATATTTTCTATCCACTTAATAAGACATTTCTAGCTGCCCCATTCTTTTGCAGGCCACTAACTTATTGGATTTGCAATCCAATTCTAATTACGATTATTAATTAAGTTTAAACTTAGCAATAGGGTTTAATTTATATAAAAATCTTCAGATAAGTCTGGGACTTGATTTTTTTAGTGCCTCATGGGGATCTAAAGGTTTATTGATGTTGTTACTTAACGTGCATGTCTCTGATGACAATATCAAAAACGAAAGATGAACGAAAGAACAATAAGTCTGTCAGCAAAATAGGCTAAAACTTTCGCAAGAGAAAACTGTAAACAAAATAAAGATTGGAAATAAAGGGTTGGCAAATATATACCTGACCAAAGAAAAGCAAGAGTGGTAATAGTAATGTCAGATGCACATTAGATGCAGGAGAATTCTCAAGGGCCAAAGCAGGAAATATGAAAATGAGAGATAGTTTGTGAAAAAAAAAGTTTCAAATAAATACAAAATTAAAAAGTGTTTATGTACTAAACATAAAGAAAAATGTCCTAAAAGGTAAATAATTATTTGTAATATGAATTAAATGCCAAGTATACAGATTATATAGCCAAAAATACATTTAGTCTTTGACTAATATTATGACATTGTATATACATGCAAAAAATATATACAATTGTATTTCCAGAGACACTTACAAAAATTATTCATGGAAGTGTCCACAAGGAAAATCTTAATAAACACACCAAAGTCAAGACTGACCAGGTCACAGTTTTTTCTTAAGACAGTAAAATGAAAATAAAGAGACCGAGGGTATATACATAGAAAATCTGAAACATTTCTGAAAAGTTAAGCCCCAGTTAAATAATGAAATCAAAACAAATATAAATTATTTAAAGTAACAAATAGAAAAGCACTCCATACTAAAATATTTGGGACACAGCTAAACTGTATTCAGAAAAAATGTCTTAACAGTTTTTATTTTAAAATTACTGAAGCCTTCTGACTACCAAAATGGTGGAGTAAGAATATTTAAAAGTCCACTCCTCCATAAAAGCAATGAGAATACTGTCAAAATCACCTTTTTCAGAATTATGGAAATTAATTAAAGGCTTACTACAATCCAAAGAATGGATTTTCAAGAATAATGGCTATATTTCTGTAAGAACAATTTATACTGAACCTTGTATTCTCAAGTATGTGTGCCTGATGCCCAGTAAGCCAAACACTGAGACATCAGTGCTTGGAGATGAAGAAAGGTTTATTCGAATTGGCCAAAATGAGAAGGTGGGAGCATGGGTTCTCTCAAATCTGCCTTAACAGGAGAAGAAAGCAGGATGATTTTGTAGAGCTAAGGGGCTTGGCAGGAGGAGTTTCGGAGAAACAAAGGAGTAATCTTTCACTCCAGAGAAGCCCTTGGGCAATCTGACTTCTGGGAATCAAAGGTAGCTGGGCACTAGTCATCCAGTGATCACAACCTCCCCAAAGGCATTCTCTTTCTTCTGCAAAACAAGCTTACAAATCCTCCAGACACCTGAGTCACCTCTCAGGTTAAACAAGAAAACTTATTGAATATCTACAGCAACCCTCAGGTACCTGACTTCACAATAAACTTTGTGGAATCATAACTTGACCTAATCCCATTTCTCTCTCTTCTTGGTTCCATGGTAGATTTGAAAACCAACAACCTAGAAGCCACTGAAGTGGACTGAATGGGCTTGGAGCTCTTGAAATTTCCCATACCCAGATAATGGTCATTAGTTGACTAGTTGGGCAGCTCGTTGAACAGCTTCGTTTTTAGGACTTGTCTTTAATTGACCTGACTTAGCTGCTGTATGTGAACAGCCCTACTTGCAGTTCATTAGTTGAAAATAACCAGTGGCAATTGCCCACTGCAGCTGCTTAAGGCACAGTGGAGCTAACAAAGACTGACTAGAAACTTAAAAGGAAATAATGAGGAATGAGATGTCCATATGGGACTTTGAAAAGCTATGATATATTTCTGGAAATTTAGAAGGTCACGGTATTAGTCACGGTTCTCAGAGAAACAGAACCAATAGGATATATATATATATGTATTTCTATAAAATGAGATTTGTTATAAGAAATTGGTTTATGGGGTTATGGAGGCTGAGAAGTCCCATGACCTGCTGTCTGCAAGCTGGAGACCCAGGAAAGCTGGTGGTGGTGTTGAGATTCAGGGAGCAACATGGTCTAGATTCTGGTTTAAGTCTGAAAGTCTGTGAACCAGGATTACCAGGGGAAGACCAAGTTTCCAGTAGAGGGAAATTTAAGTAATGTGTGTAAGTGTTGGGTGAGAAAGAGTTCCTTGAGGAAGACACGAAACCTAGACTCACAAAGGAAGTTGTAAATATACTTCATTACATAAACATTAAAACATATATAGCAAAATTAGCAGAATATAGATGAGCAAATCAAATGAGTCTTCTTTCTTCCTTCAGGCAGGCTCTCAGCCAGTGAAGAACAACAACACCCGAACACATGACACTCCTACTTTTTGGTACTCTTCAGAAATATGAGAAATTAATAGTGTTTGGATTGGTATGCAATAGTGTGGTAAATTTTTTTTTTAGTCTTGCTGTTGATTTTTGACATTGTATATTGTATCTTTTGCAATATATAAATTTTTAATTTGATAAAGATTACTTACCAAAAACAAAAAAATAGTGGCAAGTTACGTTCCTATCAACAATACGTGAGAGTCTCCAGTGGACTTGCATTCTCAACATCAAATGTTCTTGGTTAGGAAGGTCTTGTTAATTTGATCTGTAAAATATTATCTATCCCAGTTTTTATTTCCATTTCTCTAAATGTGAGCAGAGCACCGTTTCATACCATCTTTGGCCATTTCAAGTCCTATTCATTCATCCAAAAATATTTACTGAGCACATGGTAGTGGATACAAGCACTGGCTCAGAAATCAGAATCCCTCTACATGGATCCTGCCTACTCTATTCTGTGTGACTCTGGGCAAGTTATACCACTGCTCTGTCCCTAAATGTCCTCGTCTGTAAAATGAGGCTGATCAGAGGACCTATTTCATAGACCTGTTGTGAGGATTCAGTAAAGTAACACTTGCACGCAGCTTCAAACAATGCTTTGCCAGTAATAGATGAGCAATTGATGCTAGTTGTTTCCATGTGCCAGCTACAGTTTTGAGGACAAAAGGATACACTGGGTGCTGCTGGCCCCCCCGCCCCCACAACTCCCTGGCCCAGCAGGCTGTGTGGCTTCTCAGGGTTTGGGAGAATCATTTTGCCTTCTGCTGAGGGTGGCTAACCAGCTCTGCTAGAAGCAGCCAGCATCCCTTAAGATCCATGTTTTCTGAGGCCTATCCAAGACTTCTGGAATTCGGGGCAATCGAGAGGTCCTTGAATGGGGTTTATTTAGCCCAGAAGACAAGGAATAAAAAGAGTAGAGGAGATTGCTAATTTTTCATTTTCACATCTTTAGATTGTCTTATTACAATGAACATGAATTAATTTTTAATTTCATAGAAATTCTAATATAGAAAATTTTGAAAGAGAAAATAAGAATAAATAAGATAGTGTAAACATATTATTAACATGGAAAGATATTTAAGGTAACAAAAAAGTGCGTTTACATTTATACACATACACACAAATTATCTTGAATGGGGTATAACATCTCCTGGTGGTGATGATATTTTTATTACTTCTTTAGAGTCTAATATATTTTCAACTTTTCACAATGAGCCTTTATTTCTTTTCTAAGCATTAAAAAGTCAATGAAGTTATTCTAGGTTTGGAAACAGAAAAGCTTCGTTGAGGAGATAGAAGAATAATGAGGCAGAAGTCCTAGGAACTGTGACCTCACGGCAATTTAAGGGATTTGGAATAAAAGCCATCCTCAGACACCAGGGGAGGGGCGAGACCATGACCTCAGCGGTCTGTAAATGTGAAAGCCCACACTTCAGAATTCTGCTTGTTGTGTTTTCCCTTAAAAATTATTGGGGTTAAAATGTCATTTTCACTTCTAATTTATTCGATTTAGTTAACCTGATTAAAGCTGACTATGATTTTGCATTTTTGTTGTTATTTTTTTTCAAAATGTTGACACTAATGTTATGTTGGTTATTGTGCAGAAGACGTTTCTTCAGTGGAATTTAGTGGGATGCTGCCTTCTGCAAGACAACTTCAGAGCAAGCCACAGAATTCACTTCACCGTGAACTGCTAGCTTCAAGGAGGCCTGTGAGGGACACAGGATTTTGTAAACGGTGGAACGTAATCATTGTTGTGCTTAGCAGGAGGAAAAGAAGGAGCAAGTGGCGATGGTCAGGGAAAGAAGGAGAGACTGTAGGAGCTCTTGCGTGTGTGAGAGGGAGAGAGATTTAACAAGAATTTGCTGTGTGTTGCATAATGTAATTGCTCATCTCTGCTTTTTTTTTTTTTTTTTTTTTTTTTTTTTTTTTTAAAGATTTTATTTATTTATTTTTTCCCCCAAAGCCCCAGTAGATAGTTGTGTGTCATAGCTGCACATCCTTCTAGTTGCTGTATGTGGGACGCGGCCTCAGCATGGCTGGACAAGCAGCGCGTCCGTGCGAGCCCGGGATCCGAACCCGGGTCGCCAGCAGTGGAGCGCGCTCACTTAACCACCAAGCCACGGGGCCGGCCCCATCATCTCTGCTTTCTTAGGAGAGACCTGCAGTAAAGACCTATAGTATATTTTCCAAAAGAATGAATTGACTTCATTTCTTTTGAATGCAAGTGTTATGAATCTGGCCATAAATTAAGACAGGATTATTGGGATAATATTTCAGAGGCTCTATCAGAAATTGAAGACGTTAAGGCACAGTCTCGGCCACTTTCTAGAATGGAGCAAAGAGTGCACATTCACCTTGATGGCCAGGCGCAATAAAAAACGGAGTCGTCTTGTCCTCTCAATTTCGACTCAAAGTCAGAGGGAAACTGGTGGCTACCGAGAAATTAAATTCACAGTCTTAAGGGCAAGACACCTTTGGGGCTAGATGTTTCAGATGGAGCTATGAGCAAAAGATTCTGTGAATGGTCATAACTGGCAAAGATAATCAATTTTTTTCCCTCAGAGGAAGAAAAACACTTTTTTGACAAGAATATCTTCTCTTGAAAAATACATAGTGAGAGAAGATTATGCTTCCTAAGGTGGGAAATGCCCCAGGTTAAGAGTGCAGTCACTTAAAATGATAATGGACATGAAAGGGGTGCAGGCAAGGGCAGATGTGAATGAGAAGCTGGGTGACTTTGGGGGCCTTCGTGAAGCACAAGGGAAGAGGAGACCAGAGCCACTATCATGTGGTGTGAATATGGGGAGGGAGAAATTTCTGGAGAGGGCGCTTAAGAAGTTTTGTCACATCTTGTATACAATGAAACCTCTTTTGTCGCTTCTTCAAGAGTCCAGGAAAAGACTAATATTGCTTTGTGTTTCTTTATGATGTTCACCATCAAAACCCTTTTTTTATGGGTTCCTAACAATCAAGACTTCCGATTTATAAAGTTTCGAATTGAGATTAATCAAAACAGTTAGAGAACAAGCTAATCACAGAGTTATCAAATGGAAGATACTGTAGACCAGCTTCTTACCGCGTTAAGACATTTTCTGACATGCAAGGTTATCATAATGTGATTCCCACCAACTTTCCAGCCATTTATCCTCCACAACACCTGCACCCTCAGCTCTCCTCCCTGCCACGTTTGATGGCATGGTATGTTCTTACCTTCATGGCCTTGCTCTTCCTCTTTGTCCCACGTGGATTACTTATGATTTGTCTATATCCCTCTCTGGATTGTGACATGCTACATATTGCTCTTTTCCAGATAGCTGTGTGCTTTACTCCTACATGTCTCTCATGTCTCTGTTCAAAGGCCACTCGTCCTCGAGGCCTTCCCCTCCCCCGTTGTTTCTCCATAATGCTAGTCACTGCTTGCCATTATTTATATCATTCTTTGCCTAACTTTTGTTTTCTGTCTGCCCACTGAGCATGTAAGCTTCACGAAACAGGGACCTCTTCCATTTTGTTCCTTGTTCTATCTCTAGCATCTGGAGCAATACCCACATTTGGTGCTCAGTAAACAGTTCTTTAATAAAGAAATGAGTGAATCAGAGCTGCAATTCCTTTAACTTCATATTTCCCCAGTAACTAGCACAAGATCTAGCACAGTGTAGAAACTCAATGATTGTTTCTTGAGTGAATGGCAGCTCCTTGACTTATGAGAGCAGGAGGAGAGTTATTGCATGGTAAAATGTATCTTTTTTCTTTTTTAAGGAACAATAGATTGTATGTAGATAACAGGTATATATAGTGACTGAGCTGTTTAGTTTGATCACTTGGTTAAGTCCTGGGTCCACTTCTTTCTAGCTGTGTGACTTTAGGTAAGTCATCTCACCTCTCTGTGTCTCAGTTTCTCCATATGTAAGTTAACATTTGCTATGTTAAATTAGTGCACACACATAGAGCACTTATTGTGAGCACTCAATAAGTGTTAATTATTATTATATAGAGAAATAACTTGAGGGAAAATTAAAATAATCAGAACTTTAAAAGATAATTTTTATAAAAATTTTAATAACCTAATTTAAAGTGGAAAAGTTCTATAAAAAGATTATATAATATGAGGTCATTTATATTATATATAAATAATACATGTACACACACATATATATACATGCATACATAATAGGCAATAAGAGTATGTTTCCTCATCTGGATTAAAGTACATTAATTTTTTAATAGTAGTTATTGCTGGATGGTAAGACTCTGGATGGCTTTTTCCATTAATGCTTTATTGAATTTTCCACTTTTCTATTATAATCATGCAACACCTCTAAAATCAGCACAAATAATAAATAGTGTCAAAATTGGCTATTTACTAGTTTAAAAAAATATGAAAGGAAATGAAATGTATTTTAGATTTTACTCTGGCCCAAGCTGGCTGCTTTGGTGTTGTCATCCAGGTGAACCCACAGGAGAATTTGCGGAGTCCAGATGTAACTAACGCCTAGCCCATTCTTCAGACCCAGCCGGCCAGAGCCAGTAAATTTAGCCACTAGGGGCTTTGGCATTGGGAACTGACTTGCTGGTGGTGTTGGGCAATCATGTTGCCTTTACTGCACAAGAACCTCAATCTTTGCCCAAACTCAACTACTTGATTAACTCTAATTAAATAGTAGACGTTTACTTTTGAAAGTTGGGTTTTTCTTCATTTTTTTTTTCACAGCTGTCTTGGCAACATCTGATTCCAGCCTGGGCAGGAAGTATCTGAGTCAGAGATGGGGTGAAACAGCTTTTCTGGTGTTGTTCCCAGCCCTCCAACAAGGACTGTCTCTCCTGGAGTGTTCTGCCTGCTTCTACAAATAGTTTGCAGAGAGTGGGAGGTTTTAGGAAATGGGATTCAACCAAAGAAGTCCTCTAGCCCACCCTTGACTGTATTTGAAAAAATGTTAGTCATTGGCATAGGTCCTGTCCTCTTCAGCATCCTCCATAAATTAGCAATTCTCGGAAAACCACCCCTGTGGGAATGGAAGGAAAAAGAGATCAAGAAGCAGGAGACAGATTGTGCCGATACCAGATAATTTTATCAGATATGCTTAGATAAAAAGTAGGGCACATTCCCACCCACTCACCACTAAAAAAAATAAAGAAAAATTTTTAAAAAGCAAAACTTAAGTGCTAGATTCTGAAAGCACATTTTGATTCACTAATCTAAATAAGCACCCTAATGTTTCTCCTTCTCCCTTTCCTTCTCCTTCCTCTCCTTCTCCTTCTCTTTCTTCTTTCTCTTTTCCCCTTCATTTATTGTTGCGTGGTGGCAGTTAGTGTAGTTTGTCTGAGATGGTCACGCAATTACTCAGCCCCCCTCTTCTACAGTAGAAAGAAAGTGGAGTATTTCCTGTTTCTCAACAAAGAGGAGCTCAACGTGTGTTTGGTTTGAAGTGGACTTATCACAAGAAGATCCTAATATTTTTACCTCCAGACTCTATCTTTAAGGACTTTAGACTTGAGTTATCTGTTAAAGTCATGAAGCCACTCGACAGGTCTGAGGACTGTGATTGGGAAAAGGCATGACTTGGTGGAAGCAGTATTGGCTACTCAATTAGCTGGACTCACACCTCAATCGCAGTGTGGCCATTTATGGGCTATATGATATGGGGCAATTTCTTAACCTCTCTGAGCCTCAATATCTTAAGTTGTAGGAAGAATAGGGTTGATGTGAGGGTTAGATGTAATGGATGAAAGTGCCTTGCATGTAGTAAGATGCTATATTATTTACCTATGTCATTATGTTGAACATACCTAAGCCTCTCTTACTTATAGACACTAGAGTTGTTGTAAATAAAATCTTTAAATGAAAGTTAAATCTAAAACTGTCATAGAGACAAGGTAATAATCATAGTTATGTATCTAATGCTCAATTTTGTTTTTAATAGGATGACAGTAAGGCATTACATTTAAGTGACTGTGTATTTCAAATCTTATACCTAGAAGCTAGATCAGAGTCTCTCAAAGTGTGGATTTAAATCCATCTCAATAAGATAGAATAAGAATCACTTGGAAATCTTGCTAAAATGCATATTTCTAGGTCTATCTGAGACTTCCTTGGCTCTAGGGCCCTGTAATTTCATTTTCATGTGATTCCTATGCACATTAATGTTTAAACACCACCAATTTGATGACACAGATTTTAAAAAAATGTTTTGAATCAATTAATTAGTGCAGTATTATCTCAAAGATAATTCACTTTTGTCTGATAGAATGTCATAATGTACTCTACTGACACTCTACTATTATTGATATGTATTATATGGTTATAATGATACAATGATACAACGTAAGTGATATAAATGACATAATAAATAACTGTAATTTATTTCTGATGTAACTCATTGTAAGGTAAGTCATGGACGAGGGTAGTTAAAACCCTGGTTTCTGCTTGGCACCAATGCCAGCTCTGCTGCTCCCCAGCTGTGAGACTTTGGGAAAGATCCTTAACCTCTCATTAAGTCCTAATTTGCCATTTACCTGATAGTTCTACTTTATCAGATGGTTGAAAGGATTGAAGGAGGTAACATATCTATAAGTCTTAGATGGTCAATATTTAGTGTTATCATCAAAAGAAGCCTTCATGAAGATTATATCACTCAGACAGACTCTTTGGGGTGAAGATTTGATTAGCATCTTTGAGAGATTTTTTGACTTGCAAGGCGAGGCAAATCTGAATGATCTTCACTTCCACCCTCTTTTAGTATCTTAGCAAAAAGCTAGCTCTGCTGACCTGAGTTAGTAGAAAGAAAGAAGACTATTAACAGCTCCCGGGCCCCAGATAGTCTCTCTTGCTAAAAAGGTTATTTTTCCTTTGTTACGTTGTCACATAGATAACTTTTTCCTGCACACTGACCCTACAAATATATAGAGCACTTTAGGGGGTGGGAGTGGCCATCTCTACTGGGACATGCTATTCTATTCTAGCTATGCCTAGCCTAAGTATAGCTTCCATGGATAAGGAGAGCTTGGGGGATAGTATGTGCTTGATTGTTTCTCTACCCATAAGTTTTTCCATGATAAATCTTAGTTTTTATATCTATACCAAGTGCATTAATAGTGTGTGCCTATGACTGTTTTCAAGACAACTTATTTTTTTGACAAAAAAGATTTTGGTTTAATCATTGTTAATACTTTTCATGATATTTCTCTTTCCACTGAATTTGAGGTGGTGGATGAAACCAGACCTTGCCGAAAGATGCCCCTCTGGGTGGATTAATTACCAAAGTAGCCCCTTTCTCTGCACAGACACACCCCTGTTCTAGTGCCTCCAGGGTGGATCTCAGCCCACTTCACCCCTAGACTAAGCATCTTCAGCAAGGAACAACTTCAAAGTCAAAGCAGTTGCCCTATTTGAAGCTAAATTCATTTCTTCAAACCTAGGTGAATAACGTGTAGCTCCACCAGTGCGTTAGAGCTGACAATTGCTTGAGAAGTAGATATCCCTCACTTTATAAGTGAGGCATGGAGTGAGGATGGGACCTGTTCAAGGTTACACTTCCTGGGATGAGAGAGCAAGAACTTGAACTTCAGATTTTTGATTCCTCACTTGTGTTCCTTCCAGCACTCCATGTCATGCTGGATTTTCTTGTTGTTGTTTGTTTATTTGCTTCTTGATATAGTGTCATAAGTAAAAGCATTAGGAGATCAATAATAAAAGTACTGGCTAAGGACTGTTTGGTTATTAATAATGTGATGTAGTGATTTAAAGACCCATGACTTAAATATGTATAGTACTTTGGAATCTCCTGCATTTTATAAGCCTACCTGTCTCAGGCTGGGCTCCCTGGGGAGCAGAGATGGAGATGGTAGATTAGCATGCAGGAGGTATATTAGGAACTGTTCCTGGGATCGCTATCTGGAGGAGGGAATGAAAGGGAGCAAGATGGGGAGAGGGAGAAGTGGAGTTGTAAGATAATCTCAGGGGAGACCTCAGACGAATGGGAGGTTCTGGAGAGGCAATGGCCCTTCATAATTGTCCCAAGGCTGCTCACAGGGCCCAGGTCTTTGCAACCTCACAATGAGCAGTCGTTGGATGAGGACCTTCCTGGAAAAAGAGAGTCATCTTGATTGAGACGCTCCCTACAGGGGCAGATGACTAAAGGCTTTCTGCTGTCAGAATTCCCAACACTTGGATAAATAGGTCCTTCACTCCAAAAGGGGGATTTGACTGGGATATGACCATACCCACCATGCAATCACATCTAATCATCATATACTCCATGGGATAAGTACGATGGAGCTATTAATCCATTTTACAGATGAAGAGTCAGAAAAATTTCTTGATTTGCCCAAATTCTCATAGCTTTAAGTAACAGAGCTATGACTGAAACCTACATTTTCTGATTTTCAGTTGTTATTTGTAGACCATTGTTTTAAAATTGCAGAGATAGATATAGTTATGACTGTGCATATTTCTAAATCTGAGTTTATTTCAATATGTAAGATGCATTCACTTAATAAACATTTACTAAGTCCCTCTTATGTACAAAGCCCTGGGAGATGCTGAGGATATAGAGAAAGAAAGGTTCAGACCCCGCTGTTGAGTAACTCCTTGACTAGTGAAGGAAGGAGATAAGTACCCATAGTTATAACCTTTTCCGGTAAGAACTGTGATAGACTGTCTGAAGAGCCATCAAAGACAACAACTTCCTCTTGGCCTGAGTTTATCCAGAAAGTGGTGATACTCAATCTGGTTTGAAGAATGAAGAGGAGAAGGTGGAAATAATATTCACAGAGACTTGAATTGCAAGTCTCTGCAAATAATTCAGTGCAAATAAAGAATATCGCAGATGTGGTTAAAGTGCCCAAAGGCAAGGCTAGAGATTTGATCAGGTACTGGATGGAGCTCTAAGGACGATGTGGTTTGGACTTTACCCTGAAGACAGCAATTGCCAATGAAGGAATATTAGCTGTGGAGGGGCAAGATGATATCTGAGTTTTTGAGAGATCACCATGGAGAATGAACCTGAATGGGATGAAGCTGAGGGTCGACAGACCACGTAGGAAAATGAAGCAATAATCCAGGTGACCTGAATTTCAGTCTGTTAATTCATATTCACATTGATTTTTCCTTCTCATTAGAATGGATTAATTTTAATTTTGAGACAATGAAGCAGAGGAAAATTACTTTTGGAAAGAAGAAATGACTCCAAAATGTTTAGTTTCAATAACCTTCAGAAATCACAGCCATGGAAGGCTCCATGGAGCATCAGATCACTGAGATCTTACAGGGAGAAATGATGATAAATGCATAATTTAATCTCTGAATCATTACACGTACATGCCATACAGTGCAATATCCACGTTTGTGAGGAGTGGAATATGGAACACAGTAGAAATCTTCTGTCTCTTTCTGTGCAGCTCTCCATCAACTACCAGAGGTGTATCCTGCTCAGAGTCCAGGTGGCACCCGGGATATTTCACCTGAACCTTCATGGTGGGAGCATCCCTATGACATAAGACTAAAATGTGCAAGAATGTAGTAGCATTTACCAAGCATCTCAAACATTCCAGTACTAGGCAATTTAATATATTTTATCTCAGTGAATCCTCTCAAAAGTGCACATGTCCAAACTGGTGCAGCCTCTATGGAAAATGGTATGGAGATTCCTCAAAGACTTAAAAATAGAGATGCCCTACGACCCAGCCATCTCATTACTGGGAATCTATCCAACGAACCTGAAATCAACAATCCAAAGAGGCTTATGCACCCCTGTGTTCTTTGCAGCATTATTCACCATAGCCAAGAAGTGGAAGCAACCTAAGTGTCCCTCGACTGACGATTGGATTAAGAAAATGTGGTATATATATACAATGGAATACTACTCAGCCATAAAAAAAGACAAAATCGTCCCATTTGCAACAACATGGATGGGCCTGGAACATATTATGTTAAGTGAAATAAGCCAGAAAGAGAAAGACCAACACTGTATGATCTCACTCATATGTGGAATATAAACCAACACATGGACAGAGAAAACTGTACTGTGGTTACCAGGGGCAGTGGGCGTGGCGGGTGAGGGGTGGGGGGTGGACACAAGGGGTGAAGGGAGTCATATATATGGTGATGGACGAACAAAAATGCACAACCCAAAATTTCACAATGTTAAAAACCATTAAAACATCAATAAAAAAAAAGGGAATTGGAAAAAGCAAGTCAGCCCCAATGTGTCAGAAAAAGCAGGAGGGGAGAGGGTGGCATTTTGTCATTTTGGGAGAGAGAAGGGAAAACATTATTTGTGGCTAAATACATTAAAATGCTTATTTGACTTGCAAGCATTGATAAAATCAAATAAAAGCAAGCAGATTTTGAATAAACTATGCTCAGATTATCTGACAATTTTATTAAAGAGCTATAGGAAATTCAGTTGCTCAGAGAATGGCGGTCTGAAGTGCATCTTATTTTGAATAAACCAATATCAGCTTAAAAAAAAAAAAAGTGCGCATGTCATCATGAAGAAACTGGGGCTCAGAGATGTCATTGGCCCAAGGAAATACAACCAGTCCATGGCCAACCTGGCATTCCTCTCTTACTGATCCCAACACACAGGTTCCACACTGATGTCTCAGGGCTCACGCCTGAGCTGATGTTGCCCATGGAGTTACCTAATTTCCTGTCAAGTAAGCATAGAATTTTCAATCATCTTGACTCAAGATGGATCAGCAACAAGCAATTCATTTTCTTTCTAGATTAGCATGGGGGTTAAGAGTGCAGGTTCTGGAGGTAGACAAACCTGGGTTCAAATCTAACTTTCCAGACTTGCTACCCACATGATCTTTGGCAAGTTATTTAATCTCTCTAAGCCTCAGTTTTCTCGTCTATAAACTGGGATAATCATAGCGACTATTTCATAGGATTATTTTGAGGAGTTAATGGGTGAGGGACCTAAAACCCTAAATCAAATATTCGGCACAGGGTAACCGCTCACAGACGGGAGATACTATATGTGACTTTTTCAACCACTTTCCATTCTATTGATTCTATCATGAAAGAATCAGTTCATTTGTGATATGACTTTACATCAAGCATTGATGGAATTTTCCACAGTTAGCTGAGATCTTTATTTCTGTGAGAAAAATCACTTGGAAGGAACAAAGTTTTACCTCCAACGTCATTTCTCTCCTTTTCTAGTGCTTCTGTTTCTGTAGTGAGGAACGGATGGGCTTTTTGCTGCTCAATTTATTTGGACTCCGTAATCTTTCTTTACTGCCTTGCTTTGCTCAATAAACCTGAGAGATTTTGTTCACATTTCCACTACAGGGTGCGTGGTGCTGTGACGATGGAAAATAAGACTTGAGTTATAATGCAATAGAGCCGTAACACAGGGACGTCCTTTAATCTTCCTGAGCCTCCATTTCCTCTTAGGTTAAATGAGATCCAGCCTACATATCTCACCACTATTACGAGGACCAAAAGATACAGTGGTAGCAAAGTGCATCAGGAAGCTTCAAGTTCTGTAACAATATAAGCTCTTTCCATTATTTTACTGCTGTTATATGATTAGGAAGAAGTCATGGATAAAAATGATCATCCCCCTGTTCCCATTGCTAGCTCCTACCACAGGCAATTACTGGAAGAAAACGTTTAGTCTGAAAGGGACATTCCTTTAAAAAGAGCAAGAGAATGATTTATTTAAAATCTGTGTCTATGTTTTGTTAAACTTTATAGGAGAAAGAAAGAGGCAGCGGGCTGACAGTGATGGGTCTTGGGAAAATAAACAATGAAAGACCCGCATATACCTGATTTGGTGAGGTTTGTGCATATTTAGTTATAGAATCTAGGGAGGGAGAGTCAGTGTGGAAGTGAGGATGTGTTTTATGAGGCCAACCCTTCCCAATAGCTATCAGAAAGAAAAAAATTGTACAAAAATGCAGGTGAAATCTCAAAAGAAAGGCATTAGAGAGTCAGTGAGAATGAGACCAGAAGCCGCTGGCCCTAGAAAGAGCTCACCTCCTCTGACAGGTGCTGTTCCTTACCCCCAAACCTAGTCCAGTGATGCTTGTTCAGTGTGCAATCTTGGATGAGATCATGAGCCTCTCTGAGCCTTGTTCAGTTGTGTGCTGGTAAATGATTAAAAAATATGCATGTATATACATACATAAGTTTATTATAAACTTTACTGATATAAAAATGTCTAGCATGCATTTTGGAAATAATAATAAATATTCAATATTTTTTATTACAAATTCACTATAGCCAACTGTTTATCAGAGAATGCTTTCATTGATTTTTGCCAAACTCTTATACCCATAGCCAACATGTGTTTGCAGTTGACTAACGAGTGTAGTTCTGAAATGAATGTTGGTTGATATTTAGTTTACATTTACAAATAGGACTCAAGTGATACAACAAAGACATATGTGGTAACTTCACTTGTTCATCAGTGACCTCAATGACATTTTTGCAGAATAGGATAACGATAGTTTTTGAATACTGAAAGAATAGTTTCTTAATTTGTGTGCTATTTATAATCCAAAGGCTGTGAACACAATGTTCTTTTAAGTTTAATTTGAATCATTACTATTTTCCCCATAAATTGCTTAAGTTTAGACAAGCAACAAAATAATAAGTTACACTGTTGTTTAAAGCATTTGCCAATTTCTGTGGTGTAAATATTCCCATTGTGGTCTATTTCAAGCAACAAGATGACCCCGCTGAATGTGGAGGTGGGAGTAGATGCACATTATCACATCAATCTATAGTCTTTACAGCATACAAGTTATAATAGTTATAAATAATCTGAAGAGCATAAATATAAGTAATATGTAGAGGGATTTATGAGTTTTGAGTATTGCCTTTTTCATTTTAATTTATTTAATAGTGCACTTAAATTCTTTATTTTTTTTTTAAGTAGTGGCTGTGGTTAACAACTGACTTGAAAAATTCCAGAAAATTAAAAATCAGCTATCTTGAGCTAGTAAAAGTTGACTGCAACATACCGCAGCCCTTAGTAGTGGGCGATCGTATGTTATACAATTTTGAGAATGCATGCAAAGTGCTTGGTACACCGTATCTAGTTTTTAAATGTCATTTTTTCGTTAATCCAAGGCTCTTTGCGCTGCTCCGTGTTGCATCTTGACCAGGAAGCATTAACAGATCCCTTGTGAATTTCCCTTTCTGCCATGTAACACCTTGTTGCATCCAAAAGCCACATGCTGAAGACTTTCCTGCTGTGATAAAATATAAAACATCACATTAGAGTTTGACGCTGATAGAAAATGATAGATTATTACGCAATTAATAAATAAATCCACTTCTCTGGTCTCTGGAATGCCCATTTCTGCAGCCATTAGAAGTCTCTCTCGTTAAAGATCAATCTCAAAAACATGCTTTTTATCCGCACTTGCCTCGTTTCACTTTTCCCATTAGCAGTAGTTTAAAAATTCTTCTAGACTGCAGTTCTCATTATGGTTTTTTCTTTTCTGCAGACTAGGTCTTATTCTCCTTATTCTAAAGCTTTAATATTTGAAATTAGTCTCATACATTTAAAAAGGACACCCACGTGGATGATTATCTTAAAACTCAAACAAATAGGTTTATTTTATTTTTTACTCTTCTTTGAGGGCAGTGGTGGACAGTAATGGATAAATGTATAATAAACTCACATAAAATTTGACAAGCATATATTTTATAATATTGCTTTGTGGGAATCCAAATAGCAGATGCTCTTTATCATGACAATCCAGTCCAACTCCCCGATCGGGGGAGAGGAGCCCGGCGTATCTGAGGACCAGCTGCAGGGACCTGACTCTGTCTCACTGCCAACAGCAAAGCTGAAATGCAGAATCCCAGCCTGAAACAGAGACAAGGGGCTTTGTGAGCTCACACAGATGGAGATTTTAATGACAGAGACTATTAGGACATCTTCTGTCTGTCTCCCATATGCTCAGTTGAAGATCTAGAGAATAAGGTATACATTTGGAATGTGCCAAGTGGCTAGAACCACTGGGCCACCCTGTGTGCTTTGGCGGGCACTGCTCTAAGGCAGTTTCTGGCTAAAAGGGCTTAGGAAAGTCGAAGCTGTGTGCTGCTTGTTTGATGGGACCTTTGCCAACGGAGGTCAAAAGACTAGGACACAGGGAACTGTAGTTAGATTTAGTACATTTCCAAATGGGAACAAACCAGGTTTAGCGCAGCTGAGCCCAGCCTCAGGGAGGAGAGCTTGGTTTGTAATCACCAGAGTCAGCCTGATGCTGACATTAACAAGTAGAGGAAAGGCTTGGAGGATCTGTGCAGCGAAAGGCCTGGATCTGGAAGCAATATACAAAATCCGAAGGAAGAGTTAGAAGAGTCATGATGAGAATGCCACCTGTAATGTGGGATGGCATGAAACCAGTGGAGTGAGGAGACAGACAAGAACGGAACCCTATTGATTTCAGTAGAATTTATCCTACTTTAAAATGATGGGAATTTTTCAATTTGAACGTCGAAAACTAAAGCCACACTGGAGAGTAGGGATCCAAAAACAACAGTTGAATTTGGTGACCAGGACATTCCTATTTCCATTTCCCATTACAATTTGCAGTTCAGAGCTCACAGTTACTTCGTGTACCCAGCTGGCTCCTTGGATGGACCACAGCCCCGTGAAGAGGAAGACGGGGTAGACCCATGCCTATTTCAAAGGACAGGCTCCGGGTGCACAATGCAGGAGTTGCCCGCAGAGATCCATGAGGCAGAGCCCCAGGCTTTTCCAAGAGATGCCACAGTGGCAAAAGCATGTCTGAGAAAATCTTCCCCAGTCGCTGCTCTGTTTCCCAGGGAGGGCCTGTTCCCCTCGTTTGCCGTCATGCCTGCTGCCTCTCACCTTGGGCCACACCTCATCTCTGATTTCCCATGCAGGCTCCTGGGCCCCCATGCATCTCTGGTCCTGCTTATTGCACCTTCACTAGAATTCGGTGAGGCACCCAAGCCCTCAAAGCACCGAAATTCCATTAACGTTCCTTTCCAGTCCATCTTGTTTCCATGCCGGCTCTAGCAGCTTGAAAGCACTATGCAGCCCTCCACCTCAACCTCTTGGCTACATGTGTTACAACAATCATTTTCAGATAAGGAAACTGATGCTGGGACAAGTGTTAGCCAGGCTGAGTGGCAGCCCTGGAGTCACAGGAAAGAGAACAGTTGAAGGGTCAGTTCTCGATGAGCAAGTTATCTAACCTCACGGGGCCTCAGTTTCCTCACCCAAGAAAGTAAGTGTCAATGGTGCGATGGATTTCAATTTTTTTTCTCCCGTCGGACACATTTATTAAGGTGGAATCTTACCCAGGATTCAATTCCTTTTTCCTATATCACAGTAGAGCAGATTGGCTTGAAGCCCTGGCTGCCCACCATGTCCTCCCCACCTACCAGGCCCTCAGAGGTACCTCTGCAGAACTCTGGGGCTCCTCAAAACTCAATGTGAAAAGCGTGGAGCTAGATGGTCTCCACGTGTTCTCACATAGTGAATATTCATGATTTCATAGAGCAGGAGGACTCCAAGCTGGGACTCCAGCTGAGTCTTTGAATTGCTGCCCCAGAACCTCATCTTTGTCCCAGACGGCCTCCGGCCATGTGGCCACCCTCCCTGTGCTCACAGCAGGAGGAGCAGTTAAAGCCAAGTTTACACTTTCAGGAGACACATGGCAGAACCACACAGCCTCATCTTGGTCTGGGGGCTACAATCACAGCTTCGGGCTCCCAGTCCAGATTTACAAGTGAAAGCTCAGAGTTGGCCATTTAGGGGGACCTAATAAAGTAGCCTTGGCCTTGGCGTCATTCTACCTCCAGTCATCTGAAAAGCTTTGCCCACCTCCCTATTTTTTACCACACTCCCTCGTGTTCACTTTGTTCCAGCCACTACAGCCTTTCTTCACTTCCTAAAGCTGAAATACCTTTGTATTACAGGGCCTTTGCATATGCTGTTCTGTCTGCATGGCACGCTCTTCCCTCAGCTGGCTTTTTGCCGAGTTAACTTCTAGTCCGTCATTCCGATGTCTGCTCAATTGTCCCTCTCCCAGGAAAGACTACGCTGCCCATTTTGTCCACCCCAAACCAGTCTATTGTTCGTGCTACGGTCAAATGAAGCTCTCGTCCACGGCCCTTAGCCAAATCGCAATTTTATGACTTACAAACTTACCATTGCGAATAAGCTGATCAGGGGTTGGAAAACTACAGCTCGAGGGCCAAATCCAGTTCACTGACCGTTTTTGTAAATAAAGGTTTCCTGGCACACAGCCATGCTAGTGTGAGCACCGTCCATGGTCGCTTTTGCACTGTAACAGCAGAGCTAAGGGGCCGCGACAGAGAGGGCCTACAATACTTGGACCTTTACAAAAAAAGTTTGCCAACTCTTACTCAAGACCATAAGCTCCATTAAAAAAGGGAATGTGTCCATTTTGCTAATCATTTTGTCCTCTTGTAGCTGACAGCTCCTGGCATCTATCTCTGGCTTAATAAATATATGTTTAATGAATGAATCAATGAGCGAATCCATAAACATCGTTAGTTACATGTGGTTAATGTAGTCAGAATCACACAGTAAAAAATTTTATCAACGGCATAAGATAGAAAGTCCTGTTTTGGAAAGGCATTTTTATTTGCTAAATTCTTTATCATTATCAAAATAAACAAAACATGGAAAAGATATTACTGAATTAGTGTGATATTCCATGATATTAGAGTTGGACTGATCAAATAAAAAACTAATCTGGTATAAGGTTAAAACATGAAAACCCTGATCAACCATCCAAAGTACCACGCAGGAGATAATGTCTTTTTAAATTGCCAGCCAACAATTTAGCCTTTTTAAAGGAGGCGTGTGAGGCACAGATGTTAGTTTTTAATACTATTAGGAAACATGAGTTGTTCCTGGTTGGTTTTAACATATTTTATTTATTTGTTACACAAATGGCTTAAATTACATATAAAACAATCACACTGCAAAGGCTGCTCTTTCCATAGGCAGCGTGAGTATGTATCAGTTTTTCCTCCAGGGACAAATTACTATGTGATTGAAGACACAGTCTCCGGCTATCAATGACGAATTAATGCATTAAAGACACATACACGTGCATATATTTAGTGAGCAGCATGGCGCTTCATTTTAAAATTTTGTTTAAACTTATCTTTTACTGGTTTTATAGAGCGGTAATTAATGCACAGATTGGGGCTTGGATGGGGTGGGGGAGCCCTGTGACTGTATTGACAGGATCCTGCTTGGCCACATCCTCAGCATCTCGCAGCACGCCACAAGTAATTTGTGACAGCAATAAATAGCTGAGTATTTTCTATACTCAAGGTAGCTGCCTGCATCCAGAAGAAACATAGCCCTGCTTTCAAATTTGATCCACGTAATAGATGTAGAAGCCAACCCTTAGAAAGGGAGGCCATTAGATCAGGAAGCAGCTGTCTGGCTGTCCCTGATTCTATTCAGCAGCTGTTCCTGAGACGTGACTGTCACTGCTAAATACTTTCCCAAGGCCTCATTCATTTGGCACTTTAGGAAGAGCCAGTACCTGCTTGGTATGTCTCAAAAGGCAGGTCTGTACCGTAGTAGATTAGAGCACAGGCTTATCTCAATGCAAAACCTGCTGTTGCCACAGAGTACCTGCTTTGGGTAAGTGACTGGATCGCTCTGAGCCTCCATTTCTTCATCTGTGAAGATGGAGGAAATAATGACACCTGGAAATAAAATGGTTAGAACAATATCGAGCATACAGTAAGTACTCAATAAAGTTGAGCTATCATTATCAGCTTTCGAAAACAGAAGTTCTGAGATGATCTTCTTCCCTCACTGGGAAACCTTATGAAGACATATATCATTTCCCACAAAGTTGGGCTTTCAATTTATATTTGGGCTTATTCATGTTCTCAGTCATATGTTCAATCTAATTAAATGGTTCCCAAGCACTAGTTACTGAGAAACTCGATGCTGGACTACGCTCCAACAAAATCTTTGGTTCAAGAATTTTCTGTGGTTCAGCTTTTATGCTAAAATGCTTTTTTGCTCCTTTATAATAAAAAAAAATAGAACTAGCATTTACTGACTCCCTAGCTACATGCCAGACATTGGGTTAAGTGGTTGTGCTTTGCTGTTTTGATTCATTTAGTCCTTAAGATAACCCTACAAAGCAGGCATTGTAATCTCTGCTTGACACATGGATAAACTGAGGCTTATAAAGGTAAGATATTTTTCTAAGGACTGTGACAAGGGCAGAACTCAAACTATAGTCTATCTTCCCTGGACTGTTCATGTGACATGGGGAGCAAGTGTTTTCTCGCGGATGCTGCCTGCTTTACAATGTAAACGTCTTACAAGCGGGGACGGGACAAGTTTAGTTTGTCTAGCAACTTAATTAGTGTCTTCCACTGCCTTGGCGAGTCTTGTGGCTTGTTCCGTTCTTAGGTAAGAGACAGACATACAGGTCACTTCAAGTAGCAAATATGGTTTCTATTCGGAAATTGGACCAGCAAAACTTGACTTAACAAAATGGTACAACCACTTTAGAATAGAGTTTACTCTGGTTCACAAAATTAAACATATTCTTATCATCTGATCCAGCAATTGTTCTCCGTGGTATTTATCCAAAGGAGTCGAAAACTTACAGCCACAGAAAAACAGCACATGGATGTTTATAGCACCTTAATTCATGATTGTCAAAACTTGGAAGCTACCAAGATGTCCTTCTGTAAGTGAATGGACACATAAACTGCAGTACATCCAGACAAGGGAATATCATTCAGCTCTAAAAAGACATGAGCTATCAAACCATGAAAGGACAGGGAGGAAAAAAACACATAGTACTCAGTGAAAGAAGCCAATCTGAAAAGGCTACATACTGTATGATTCTAACTATATGACATTGTAGAAAAGGCAGAACTATGAAGACAGTAAAAAGACCAGCGGTTGCTGGAGTGTGGGGGTGACGGTGCGGATGAATAAGCAGTGCACAAATGAATTTTAGGGAAGTGAAAAAACTCTGTATGATACTATAATGATTGGATACAGGTTATTTTATATTTGTCCAAACCCATAGACAGTACAACACCAAGAGTGAACCCTAACGTAAACTCTGGACCTTGGGTGGTTATGATGTGTCAAGGTCGGTTCATCAATTGTAACAAATGTATCACTCTGGTGGCAGAGGTTGATCATGGGGGAATCCATGCATGTGTGCGAGTAGGGGATATATGGGAAATCTCTGTGCCTTCTTCTGAATTTTTATGTGAACCCGAAACTGCTCTAAAAAAGATAGTCTTAAAAAAAAACTTGATTTAATGTGAAATATTCTCTTCCTGCAGCTATGTCTCTTTCTTCCTCTCCTCCTCATTCACCCACAGTCAGAGCACAAATTACTCTCCAAGCGGCCTGTTGAATTTTCTGCTACTAAGGTTTGGGTAAGGGGACAGTGTCCCCCAATCCATCTTTGATTTGGCCCAGGAGTGAGATGAGAAGAGGCACCAACAAGATTCCACAACTTTCTCCAAAAACCCACTTTCAAAATTCTCTCTCTTTAATTCTTCAATGCTTTTATAGCCTCAGAATGGACATGGCAACTCTTTGAGTGACCCAAAAGTTGTGAAACTCATTCTAGCTCACTTATTCGGAAAATTTGTGTGTTATCCTGCAACCTCTAATGGATGTGCCCATTTGGTGTCTACTCTATCTTGGTGCCTGGCTAAAACATCGACTTTAACCTTGAATACATACAATACAAGGGGAAAATTTTGTCATTTGCTTGACACTTATACCTGGAGGCTGAGAACCTGCTCTAAGTCCTGTTCGTGCTGAAACTTTCAGGTTTCTCATTGTGTGTGGAGTAGCTATAGGGCAACCCAGCAGGCATCTCCATGCTTGAGGGGTCATGCATGGAGCTGTACCAAAGACCATGCATTCAAATAATAGAGTGGTGACACTTTGGGCCTGAAGGAAAATGTGTGAGCCTTAGATTGCTTTCCAACCTGGGCCCCTAAATTTTAGTACATGGCTGGGTGGACAGGAAGGTTTGTGACAAAAGAATATATGACAAATACGCAAAAAAGGAGCATCGCTGCCATCTGGGTGAAGGACTGAGTGTGCACGCTCCTTTGCTTTGTGCATCTGTTGGATGACACACCAAGTTTGTTGCATTTCAGGAAATCTTCAACCATAAGGAGTCAGAATTCCTCATATATCTGAAGGGTGGAGCAGCAGCTAGAATAGATCGTGGCCCCTTAACCCATGAGCAGACAAGTCTGCATTTAGTCTACAACCTAGGGCCCCCCTAGGAAGCTGGTGACAAAATCAGGAGAAGAGAAATGATTGCCAGGAAGGTTGACTTCCAGAAAACTTGTCAGAGACCTATCGGAACTCCCTGAACAAGCTTGGAGGAATTGGAGGGGATGCAGTTTTCGCCCTGTTCTGCACAGATCTAGGATACTAACTGGGACACCACTACACTGGGGCTGGCAGGACCTGGATGCCCAGGTAAGTGTGGGGCAGACCTATACATTCTCCACCCTTCTCTCATCCCTCTCAAGCCCCGGTCCTCTGGAGAGGATCATCTTCATGGCAGATAGAACAGGGAACAGCAGCCCAGCAGGAATGCCCAGAGCTCTTGCTCCTTCAGCCCTGGCACCCCAAAGACCCTGGAAGACAGCCCCTTCTCCCTTCCCTGGTCACTCGCAGAAGAGCCTGGCTGAGGCTCAGGATGGCTTTTCTAACCTATAAGAACTTGAAGGAGGACTTCAGGGGTCATGCTCTGAGGCACCCTTTGAAGGAAAAAATGACAAATAATAGTTGTACTCCCTCAGGCTGGTTTGGTCCTGGGTGGGTTTGGGCCCATGAGAGCCCCCAAATGAGACTGATTCATCCAGATCTGAGATCATGACAATTCCTACAATTCAGCAAGCTCCTGAGTCACATTCTACTTTATTCTTCAGCCTTGGTGCTAGTTCTGGTTTGGCCTAAGCCTGTAGGTTGAGTGAATGCTATTGTGAGGAGCTGAATGTAGTTAGAGGTTGGAATCCCCAGGCTGCCGTGGAGGATCTCCTGATAATCCTGACCTTTCTGATGGCTTAGCACTTGAGTCATAGGGGCTTCTACAGGAAAGGTCTATTTTTACTCTAAGGTCACTTTGAGCTTGCCTAGTTCACACCTTCATCTGACATATGAGGGAAAAATCTAGAGGGATAAAGTGACTCATCCACTGTAACAGAGAAAGTTAGGGATGGAGCCGTGACTCCCACACCCAGGGAACACGGGCTCCTCCTCCTCACTCAGACTCTGGGCATGGTACCCTGTACAGAAAGTGAAGCCCTCAGCTGAGGTTCCAAAATGGGGTTCTACAAGAACCACAGGTTTCCTGAAGGAGTTTCTGGCAGTTCATTTAAAGTAAGAAAGAAAAACAACTTCAAAGCAAAAGGCACCCATTTCAAGCCTCTGAACCCCAGTGCTGAGGCAGTGTTTGAGGTTTTAAAGAATCAAAGCAAAACAAAAATATCCCATAGCCTCCATGTGTGAGGGTCACTGTTCACGCAGCAGGTCCTGTTGCATCTCGTCTCCAGCGTCTAAACCTGTGGGGTTTTCAATTATTAAATGTGGGCGGCTCAGAGCATTCTCCCTGGCAGGCAATTCCACAACTTAATACAGGTCGGTTCAAGGGGACACTTCCATGTTTAGCTTACATTTTCCCTTCCCTAATTTGTTTTATTATTCCCAGACTCATTTCTTGATACCTGATACTCTGTCCACTTATGCGTTTCCTGTCATTAGCCAGAGCACCGGGAACTTGCATCACTTTCTCCAGAGCAGAGGGGAGTTCACGTCCCTCCTTTCAATTATGGCTGCCAGCTGGGGATGGCATCTTTTGCCCTTTCCAGAAGCAGAACTTTCTGCAAAGGATGAGATATTTGTAACTGGATGCCTGGCCCAGAAAAATAGTCATGAGGGACCAGAGTGAAGGGGTGACATGGGGGTGGGAACTGAAGATAACCAGGATTGCGGTTGTTTCATTCTGCACCCTGTTCCATGATTAATGGATGTGCTCTCCATGGACCGATTAGGTGAAGCTTAAATGGCAGCCTGAAGTAATATATTTTTTGTCTCAGCTTAAATTTTTATGTAACAGTCTAAAAATAACCTTTGGTTAATCTTTCTTTTCTGCCTGATTAAAACAAGAAATGTTGAATTTCACATCATCTTGTTTTCTCATGTATTTAAATTGTTTTCCTTTTCCCTCCTAACAATAGGCAGAGCTCAGCCTGTCTCTGTCCCTGAGGGGCCGTTGAAACAACTGGGAAATTGTAATTTAAGAATCATCCAATTCCAATTGCAGCCACTTCACTCTGCTTAAATAAGGATCTTTCCATCATTACATGTTATAATTATGTCACCACATGCTATATAATCCAAATTAGATGATGATTACATGCCATGTATTAACATTAATTGTGTAAGTAGACATAACCATATGTTTATGTGTGGATTTAATTACCATCTTTAAAAATCCTAACGAAGAAGACGCAAGTGACAAATTTTTAAAAAAGGGAAAGTAACAAGAAAAAACATGTCCAAATAAATATATCAAATTAAGCATATGGAGGAAATGCAAATAGTTGGAATAGGCCTTTAAATTAGCATTTGTTTAATTACCCTGGTTTTGTGCTTTTGTTTGTAAATATAATATTATAATATTATGAAAGTTCAAAATAATCAAGGAGATCAGCCACAATCCCACTGCAAGACTCCTTTCCAGACCCAGCTCATATCCACATACATTTGTGAGCATCTGTGATCATAACATCTCATAAAATTTTGGTTCTGCATTTTCATGTAACTTGTCAAAAGTGTTTTTTCTCATTTATTTCTCAGTGTTCACCATACACATTATTAACAGCAGTATGCATATTAATTAAAAGCACTAACTGTGAAATAAGACTGCCTGAGTTTGAAACAACAGCTCTGCAACTCACTAGCTTTGTGACCTTGATCAAGTTTCTTAACTTGTTTGTGTGTCAATAGCCTCATCTGAACAAAGGCAGTAATAGGTATCTACCTCATAAACTGTGAAAACTAAATGAGTTATTACATGCAAAGTGCTTAGAAAAATGACACATACTAGTTCAATAAAGGTTAAGTAGTGTGCTGTTGTTGTCGATGTTGTCTCTAACCAGTTGAGAACCGTAATTTACTTGACCCTCTTCCTATTTGGTGGCAACATGAATGTCTCCAAATTCTGATATTATTAGTAACACTTGGATAAAATTTTTGTGCATATAACTTTTCATTGTCTTTGAAATTTTCATGGCAAATTATCAGTTGAATATTTGAAATACGTCCATGTAAAGCTCTTTTATGACCCCGTCTTAGTGACTGGTTAAAAAAAAAATCAGCCCAACATAGAAAAATAACTGAAAGTGGTATAAATGTTTACTGAATTATTTTTAAGATATTCTTGATAAGCAGTGTAACTTAACATCCTCTTTTCACAAGTCTCTCTCTCTCCCTCCTCATCCACACACACACACACCTACTACCATCCCAAAGTCGTCTTCTTCTCTCTACTCCAATCCTCCTTTCCATTTCCCAACCATTTCCTTCCAGAGAAGCTTATGTCATCATCTCCTAACTTTCCTGACAATGACTTTCTAATCTTTCTAAGTCCAGCTCTTACCTTGTCTGAATCTAATAGGAGCCCAGCAGCCGACCAACCAAAGGCTCCCTGGAAAGAGTCAGAGTAGAGGAAGTTGAGTGGGCAAAAGAGTATCCTTCACAGTGCAGGGAAAACAGGATAGGAACAATCATGATGGATTTATCTATCACTTATCTATCCACACATACATATAACATACATTATATACATACACATACTTACATACATACATATATATTTGGTTGCAGTCATATCTTTACTGCTAGTTTTCTCTATTTCCAAATCGATTTCCTAAAGTTTTATGTCAGGTGTCCAAATCACTGAAAACGTAAGCACAATCCATTTCAGCTAAAACCAGCATTATTTAGTGATCATTAGGCATGAAGGGCTATTTCTTAGAGAATCTCTCTAAGCATCCTATTGATTTTAATACTCTGCTCTCTCCTTTGGGCTTCTCAGAGCCGAGACATCTCATTTATGCCTGCAGAGATGAACAGAGTTTAGAAGGGAAGGTTCAGCTCATGTTCTCCCATAATGAGACCTATCTGTGGGTCCTCACTGTGCCATTGGAAAGCACAGACATAGACGTGCGGGAATTGCATAAGTCAGTCATCTGACTTGCTCAGGAGCAAGGCATGCTGAGACTTCAGCACAATCACCTGGCAGGAAACAGGAAGGAGAGGAGATAGTGTGAGTTGGACATGAGCAAGAGAAAGCACCACCTCCAGGGGATGACTTGCATGGGGAGCTAACCTATCCAGTGAGCAAACCAAAGCTTGTAGTGAGCGCGAATATAGCGGGGGCAGCTGTTGGTAATAAAAAGAAAGAGAGGCCCACCCTGATGGAGATTTTGGCAACAAAGGAGCACTGCTATGCAAAAGACCTGTGGGCAAAGGAAGCATCTCACAGGAGCGAGATAGGGGGTGAGGCTCCGGTCAAACCAGCCTGGGTTTAGAGTAAACATCTGATAACATGAAAGAATTAAAATCTGAGGCATGGGAAATACATGATTCAGTCCCATATTGCACAGACTGAACCAACAGAGCAGAAATAGAGAAAGACCCCAACGCTTTCTCTCAAGAGGAAGCCTGCTCCCCACAAGATCCTACGTGATCAGGTCTACTACCTCACTAGCTCATCTCACATCACAATTTCCTTCATTTCTTCATTCATTGCTAAGCTCTAAACACACGGGGTCATGTTGTTTTCCTCAAGGAATATCGGGTCCTTCACTTAGCCTCTCTCTCCTCCTAGCATGCTCTTCCTCCCCCAGATCCTTTTCTAGGTAATTTGGAACTGGATGCATAGAAGCCTTTCCAGATTACTTCATTAATTCATTTATTCAATAAATTCGTTGAGTGCCTACTATGCGCTAAGCAGCAAGGGGAAAGTGATAAAGAGAGCAAAGCCCTGTCTTCATCGGGTTTGCATTCTAGTGGAATAGACAGATATGAAACAAACAGATAAAAAAAATAAGTAAACTGAAGAATTGTAATAAATTTTATGAAGAAAAGAAGGAAAGGAATTATAGCAAAGCAGCCCATCAGAACCTTCTCCAGTAATGGGCATGTTCTATATCTGTGCTTTCCATCATGGTAGCTGATAGACACAAGTAGCTATTGAGCAATTAAAAAACGTGGCTAGTGTGACAGAATAATTTTTTATTTTATTTCATTTTAATTAATTTAAATTTAAATAGTCATAGTTGGCTAGTGACTACTATATTGGACAATGCAACTCTATAGCATCATAGACTTCTGTTTGTAGGACTTATACCAATTTATAGTTCCATATTTGTCTCTGATTCCTTGTTTAAGGCAGACATCATTTACATCTTGTCGAACCACTAATGCAAAATATCTTAGCTTGCACATAATAGGTGCTCGATTAAAAAAAAATTAAAGGAATGATGAAAAGTGAAAAAACAGGAGATGTAAGTAACGTGCCAGTTCCTCAGTATATGGAAATGAGAATAGTTCCCCATCTCTCCAGAATAGTGGACTAAGTTTGGTATTGAAACCTCTACCCTTTTAAAAAGTGGCTCAAAGACAAAATAGGGCTGGGACTATAATGGACAGCTTTAATAACTTTGGAGGGGAGGCACAATGAAGTCAAGGCCTGATAGTTGTTAGATATTTGGAGCTAACCCTGACGTATTGATTTGGGATGGGCCTAAAGAACCCAGTTTCCTACATGTATCCTTGGAATGAAGGAGTGTTGGAGTCAACGTGGTACCTGCTCTGAACTTCTAGACCTTCCTTATTCTCTGAATCTCTTTTTTATTTTCTAAAATGCAAAATGTGCCTACCTCATTAGGTTGTTCTAAGAACTGTAAGATATTGTTCATATTGCTTACCATATAATAAATAAGCACTTGATAGCTTCTGACTGCTGTTATTTTTATTTGCTTCTCCCAGTGTCTACCTGACATCCATATTTTCAAAGATTCTTAAGGAATAGTTGGAGTTACTGTCACATAGAATCCTTTCTGAGCTGGAGATATCTTTCCACAGAGTCATATTTACATAGAGAATCTGAAATGTTTCCTTATCACTACTGGACAGAATTACAATGTACTTAACAGGCTGGAAATATTCTTGCTGATACATCTATTTTTTGCTCAACTCTTCAATTTGTATCTTCAGAAGTGTTTTCAGTCTTTAAAGTAAATCCCTCAATGGTGGGAGTTTAAAAATATTAATCAGAGCAATTCCTTGAGAAGTTTAGATTGTATTCAATGAATGTTCCACTGTTATCTTAAAATAAGAGATATTACAGAGGACACAAAAACATCTCACGGTTATTAACTTCCATCGATAAAGGATGGAACTTTATCCAAATAAGCCAATCTTTAATTTTAGCTTCTTCACATTTCCCATCCAGATCAATTCTGCAATTATACTGTCCACTCTGTGTAAGATGATGTTCATGGATATTTCAATGAAGAGAGAGATATTACTCATTACTATTATCCCAGCACAATGTTGATTTCATTCTTTATCAGGAGCTGTTTTGTTGTCTTAGGAAAGAAACTCATTGTCCAGATTTGACACTTTAGCACCACATTTCCTTCAGTATCTCCCTTTCTTGATTGCCTGGATCTGATACTGCGGGCGGATGATTGTTTACCCGCCTGTGTATAGAAGGTAATTGCTTTCAGCACTTCAGTTGTACTGTTGTCAGATCTGATCACGTTACAGCCATGACTTCCTCTTTGGTTTGTACACTGGGAAAATGTGTGGCTGTTCCCAGCCTTACCACCTTGCTGCTTTAACGTGGCTGGTTCTGAACTCCCAGACAAACGCGTTTGGTGATACAAGCTCTGCCTTCATTTCTATCCCAGAGCTACATATCTGGAGCCTACGAATCCATGACCTTTCCTAACTGAAGCATGTATCAAGAATGGATGCTCAGGCTTGATAATGGTCTTTCAACATTCTAAAAACACACCCACAGTCCAACAGCCTTTTGAAAGGAGGCTGAATGGTTTCTTTTGACATAGACTGCTGGACAGCCTTTAGTGAGTGAAAGGTTATTGCTGCACATGCCTAATTCCACCTGTAAAAATTCTGAAGCCAGAAGGATGCCCTACAGGCCACTGGGAAAATGCACACAATGTTTAGCTTTGTATAGGGATTAAGACACCCACTTTGGAGCCAAAACTACATGGGATTGAATCATGGCTGCACCACTTAGTATATGCAAAAGCTTTGGCAAGTTGTTAAGCCTGGTCTGACTCAGTTTTCCTATCTGTTAAATAGAAGTAAGAATGGTACTTAACCCAGAGGGTTGTTAAGAAGATTCCATGACTTATTATATTGAAAGGGCTTGGACAAGTGCCTGGTCCAGAGTAAGCGCTCCGTAAATATTTCTGTTAGAGACCCTCAGTCTCAGTTTTCTACTTCAATCACTCCAGCACTTAACAACAATGAGTGGTCATTTCTCATAAGTTTGTGGGTTGGCCTGGTGGTTCCTCTGCTGACCTTGCCAGGGCTGACTCATACAGCGGGGAGCTCGGCCCTGGGGGATTGTAGGACTGGCTGGGATGGCTGAGCCTCTCCCCACGTGGCCTTTCCTCCTGGACTCCTTCACAGCACAGATGTCTCAGAGTCCAACAAGTGAGAACAGAAGCCGCAAGAACTCTTAAGCCCGAGGCTCTGGAGTCAAACAATATCTCCTGAAATGTAGTCTCTTGGTCAGAGCAAGTCCCGGATTGAACCCAGATTCATGGGAAGGGGAAACATCCCATTTTTTAATGGGAGGAGTGGCAAGATCACATTGCAAAAGAGGCATGCATACAGAGATGGTAGAATTATTTCAGCCACCTTTGTAAACAATCTACAAAAGATCAGATAGTCCCATGTCTCCATTTTTGATCTATTCTCATGTCTAGATAGGTAGTTGAAAACTAAAGACCAACTCATAGAGGGCTGCAGCATCACCTTCTATAGTGCACACATTCCTGCCTCCCTCTCCCTCACTTGCTCATTATATCCTGGCCCTTGACATGGTCTCTGAAATTCTTCAAACATCACCAATAACTGAGCCATGGCATTGCCACTTCTCAGTGAGACTGGTAACCAGAGTCACAGAGAGGTGACTTGTCTCACCTAGGGTCAGGCCTCATCATTAGCAGAGCTTGTGCCCAGGTCTCCTGATTGCCTATATCAGCTTCTCAACAATATGATATAATTATCTCTTTTGTACGCTTTTATTTGCCCTCCGAGAGAGATTTTTGCAAGTTCAGAATTAATAATAGAGAGGAATAACGGTAAATTGAATTGGAAAACGGTGCCAAGCCCGATACTTTACACACAGTAGGTAAGCATGGCGGAGAGTCAGTGAATGTTGCTTCAACTAAATGCGTTCCTGGATTTGAGAAGCAGGAAACCATTCATGCTATCCTGCTTCGTGCATGTTCCTGCTGCAATGTCATGTCACCATTCAGGTTTGTGCTGCCTGGGCATTAAAGGGATTGTGAATCGTATGTGGTTTCATAATGATGCTGTGATTTAGCCATCTCCATTTCAGTCAGGAGCAAGAGAACCATTTGAGATAATAATATCAGCATATACATAGGACATTTGATCTTCAAACCTCTTTAAAGGCATTAGCAAATTAATTTTCCCAGAACTCTTAGAAAGCGGGTAATTATTTTTACAGTTGGAGAGAGTGAATCTGACTATGTAGTTGACCTACAAGTGCTACCCAAGGAAGCAATGCCAGCTAAAGCCAGAGTCCTCCTCCTTGTCACTTTTGGTTCACCAGTACATCCATCACAGGACTCTCAAGTGTCCCCAGATAATTATGATGAGATTTCATCTCACCAGTACTTATGAGAAATATTTATTTTAGACTCAGCACTCTTTAGAGTTCTAATTAGGTGGAGTGGGGAGTCGCTAAAGGATATATGACTTCTGATATTAAACACCATTAACCACCAAAAGCAACCAGGGCTATATGGAGAAATGACTGAGTCCAGAAGCAGTTCAGGAAAAGTATAGTTTGAGCCTGGAATGCCTGGCTACGCTGGAAAACAATGAAGTGTTCAAGGACTGATGCAGGCACATACAAAGGAAAAGGAACCGACTTGAAGGGACTCTAGTTGGCCAAATTTGGGACAATACAAGCATAACATAAAATGATGAGAATGAATTACAACATTTTGAATAGAAAAGGATAAAGATGTCCATAGTGATATGTAAAGAAAATGGAGTGGAGAGTTGAGCTCTTCTTTATGGAATGATGCCAGCTGATAAAGTTGAAGAAGAAATGATAAAACTCGATAGCAAGCATTTATTGGGGAACAGGATATTCACATAGTATCAAAATATCACTCCATAGATTACTTATTAATTATGCAAGGAAAAGGTATATTTACAGTTGAGAAATCTATCAGGCACCACCTGAACCAAATGATCAGATAAAAATAACAAGAAAAACTGAAATCACATGCCCTCCCAATTTGTTGCAATGGGAAAAATGTAACATCGTCTGTTACATATTTTTTTTACAGCTTATGGGAGTATAATTGACACACTATAAAATCTACCCAGTTTAAGTGTATAACTCAATGGTTTTTAGTAAATTTATAGAGTTCTACAACCATCATCGCAATTCAATTTTAGAATCTTTCTATGTTCCCAAAATATTCCCTGGAGCCTGTCTACAGTCAATCCATGCTTTCACCTGCAGCCACAGGCAACCACTGATCTGCTTCTGTCTCTACAAATTTGCGTTTTCTGGATATTGCATCTAAACGGAATATACACATGTGGTCTTTTGTGCCTGACTTCTTTCAACAAAAATAGTAATTTTGAGGTAATACATGTTGTATCATGCATTAATATTTCATTCTTTTTTATTGACAAATACTATTCCATTGTACAGATGTACCGTCATTGTATAGATATCATGGAACCATTCATCAGTTGGTGGACATTTGGATTGTTTCCAGTTTTTGGCTATTATGAATAATGGTGCTGTGAACATTTGTGTACAAGCCTATGTGTAAACATATTTTTATATGTTCTCATTTCTCTTGGATAGAACTTTAGAAGTGGAATTGCTGGGCCATGTAAGTTTATGTTTATCTTTTTAAGAAATTGTTTTCCAAATTGGCTGTATCATTTAATATTCCTACCAATTAGGATGACAGATCCAGTTTCTCCACATCCTCACCAACACTTGCTATTTTCTGTCTTTTTGATTATAATTATCCTAGTGAAGGTGAAGTGGTATCTCATTGTGGTTTGGATTTGCATTTCTCTAATGACTGATGATGGTGAGCACGTCTGCATGTGCTTATTGGTCATTTGTATATATTCTTGGGAGAAATGTCTACTCAGATTCTTTGCTCATTTTTTATTTGCTATTCACCTTTTTGTTAAGTTGTAAGTGTTTGTTATGTATCTGGATACCATTCCTTTATCTGATATATGATTTGCAAATCTTTTCTCCTAATCTGTGGCTTGTCTTTTCAATTTCTTAGTTGCAACTTTTGAAGTACAAAAGATTTTAATTTTAGTGAAGTTTGATTTATCAATTTTTCCTTTATGGCTTTTACCTTTGATGCCATTCAAAGAACACTTTGCCCCAAATCATGAAGGTTTTCTCCTATATTTTTTTTTCCTAGAAGTTTAGAACTGTAGTATTAGCTCTTATATTTGGGATGATAATCCATTTTGGATTATTTTTTATGTAGTATCAGATCTTATATTTGGGATGATAATCCATTTTGGATTATTTTTTATGTAGTATCAGATAAGGGTCCACTTTTTTTTTTTAAAGGATATTCAATTTTCCCGGCACCGTTTGTTGAAAAACTATCCTTACCTCATTGAATTGTTTTGGCATCTTTGTGAAAAGTAAATTGTCCATAAATATAAGAGTTTGTTTCTTGACTCTCAATTGTGTTTAGTTCATCTCTATGCCTACTATTATGCTAATATGGCACTGTCTTGATTGCTGTACCATTACGGTAAGTTTTGAAATCAGAGAGTACAAGTCTTCCAACTTCATTTTTCTTTTTCAAAATTATTTTCCTTGTTCTAGATCCTTTGCATTTTCATACAAACTCAGGATGAGCTTATCAATTTCTATTAAAGATACTTTCTGGGGTATTGATAGAGATTACATTAAATGTATTAGATCAATTTGGGGAGAATTGCGGTCTAACAATATTGAATCTTCCAATCCATGAACAAGGAATGTTCTCTCCCTTTATTTAGACGTTTTTAAATTCCTTTGAGCAACGTTTTGTGTTTCTGGTGTACAAGTATTGTACTTCTGTTGTTAAACTTACCTAAGTACTCAATACTGTTAGTGCTATTGTAAACAGAATTGTTTTCTTAGTTTAATTTTTGGATTGTTCATTGTTATTATATAAAAATACAATTGTTTTTGTGCATTGACCTTCTATCCTATAACTTCGCTGAACTCATTTATTCATTCTAGTAGTTTTTTGGTGGTTTCTTTAGGATTTTCTACATGTAGGATAATGTCATCTTTTAGCAAAGACAGTTTTCCTTCATCCTTTATGCCTGGATGCCTTTAATTTTTTTGCTATTGTTGTTATTTTTACCTTATTGCACAATGTTGAACAGAAATGGTGTGTGTGAACATCTTTGCCTTGTTCATGTAACTAAAAGGATAGCATTAAACTTTTCACCATTAAGTATGATATTAGTTGTAAGTTTTTTATATGCCCTGCGTTAGATTGAGAGCACTTCCTTATATTCCTATTTGTTGAAGATTTTTGAGATGAATTGATATGAAATTCTTTCAAATGATTTTTCTGCCTCTCTTGAGATGATCTATGGGCTCTTTTGTCCTTTATTCTATTAAGGTGTATTATGTTAATTGGTTTTCAGATTTTAAGCGAATGTTGCATTCTTAGAGTAAATCACACTATGTCATGGTATATAATCCTTTGTATATGTTGCTAAATTTGGTTTGCTAATATTTTTTTAATAATTTTTGCATCTATGCTTATGAGGGATATTGGTCTGTAGTGTTCTTGTTATAGCTTTATTTGACTTGGGTATCAGAGTAATAGGCGTTTCATAGAATGAGTTGGTAAGTACTCCTTCCTCTTCAATTATCCACAAGAGTTCGTGAAAGGTTGGTATTATTTCTTCTTTAAATATTTGATAGAATTCACCAGTGAAGCCACGTGGGCCTGGGGCTTTGTGTTTGTGTGGAAAAAATGTAATTGCCAATTTAATTTCTTTACTTGTATTGATCTATTTAGACTTTTAAAAGTTATTCTTGAGTCAGTTTTGGTAATTTATGTCTTTGTAGGAATTTGTTCATTTCATCTAAATTATCTAATTTGGTGTCATAAAGTCGTTCATAATATTCCCTTGTAAGATTTTAATTTCTGTAAAGCAGTGATGATGTCTTCTCTTTCATTTCTGATTTTGGTAATTTGTGTCTTTTCTTTTTCTTTCTTAATCAGTCTAGCTAAGCTTGTCAATTTTGTTGATCTTTTCAAAGAACCAACTTTTTTTTTAATTGAGGTCATCATAGTTTATAACATTGTGAAATTTCAGTTGTACTTTATTATTTGTCAGTCACCATAATATATATGCGCCCCTTACTCCTTATGCCCAGCCCCCAATCCCCTTCCTGTCTGGTAACCACTAATTTGTTCTCTCAAAAACCGATTTTTGATTTCATTGATTTTCTCTATTGTTTTTCTGTTTTCTATTTCATTGATTTTTATTCTAATATTTACTAGTTTCTTTCTGCTACTTGATTTTGCATTTAGCTTGCTCTTCTTTTTTTTTTTTTTCTTGTGAGGAAGATCAGCCCTGAGCTAACATCCGTGCTGATCCTCCTCTTTTTGCTGAGGAAGACTGGCTCTGAGCTAACATCTTTTACCAATCTTCCTCCTTTTTTCCCTCAAAGCCCCAGTAGATAGTTGTACGTCATAGTTGCACATCCTTCTAGTTGCTGTATGTGGGACACGGCCTCAGCATGGCCTGAGAAGCGGTGCTTCGATGCGCGCCCGGGACCCGAACCCGGGCCGCCAGCAGCAGAGTGCGCACACTTAACCGCTAAGCCACGGGCCGGCCCTTCTTTTTCTATTAAGGTAGAAGTTTGCTTTATTGATGTAAAAACTTTCTTCTTTTCAGACGCTAGATGTTTAAAGGTATAAATTTCTCTTGAAGCACTGCTTACCTGAATCCCATACATTTTATTTATTTTTTTATTTTTTTTAATTTTTTGTTTATTGCAGTAACATTGGTTTATAACATTGTAAAAATTTCAGGTGTACATCATTGTACTTCTATTTCTGCATGGACCACATCATGTTCACCACCAAAATACCAATTACAACCCATCACCACACACATGTACCGAATCATCCCCTTCAACCTCCTCCCTCCCCTCTTCCCCTCTGGTAACCACCAATCCAATCTCTGTCCCTATGTGTTTGTTTATTGTTGTTATTATCTACTACTTAATGAATGAAATCATACGGTATTTGACCTTATTTCACTCCATACATTTTAATATGGAATTAAAAAGCATAATTTGTGTTTCAGTTTCACTTTATTCTTTTTTTTTTTTTTTTGTGAGGAAGATCAGCCCTGAGCCAACATCTGCCAATCCTCCTCTTTTCGCTGAGGAAAACTGGCCCTGGGCCAACATCCATGCCCATCTTCTCCATGTTCTTTGGGAGGCCTGCCACAGCATGACCTGACAAGAAATGAGTCGGTGCGCGCCCAGAATCTGAACCGGCAAACTCGGTGCAGCTGCAGCAGAGCGCATGCAACTAACCGCTTGCGCCACCTGGCCGGCTCCTCACTTTATTCTATAAAACATATTTTAAACTTTCCTTTCTGATTTTCTCTTTGACCTATGGATTATTTAGAAGTTTGTTGTTTGCTTTCCAAATATTTAGTGTTTTTCCAGATTTTGTTCTGTTATGGATCTTTCATTGTGATCAGAGATGATACAATTGTATTTATGTATGATTTTAGTCTTTTAAAGTATATTGAGACTTCTTTTGTGATATCTGCTCTATCCTGGAGAATATTCCAAGTGCACTTAAAAGCAATGTGAATTCTGTACTCACTTGGTGGAGTGTTCTGCACATCAGTGAGGTCGGGCTGGTTGATAGTGTTGAGTCTTCTATATACTTGCTAATTTTCTGTCTAGCTCTTCTGTTAATTACTGAGATTGAGGTATTTAAATTTCCAACTATTATTGCTAAATTTTCTAATTCTCCTTTAAATCATGTCTGGTTTTCTTCATGTATTTTAGAGCTCTGTGGTTAGGTTTATATACATTTGTAATTTTTTTTAATTATACATAATTTAATTAATTTTAAATTATTGATTAATTGTACACAATAACAACATTTTTCATTGTTCTCATGTACTGAGCCTTTTATCTTTGTGAAATATCCCTCTTTGCCTCAAGAAATATTTCTTTTTATAAAGTTTTTTAATCCTGATGTTGATGAGCCACTCCAGGGCTCTTATGGTTACTATTCACATGATGTATCTTTTCCCATCATTTTCCTTTCAATATATATGTTTTTAATTTATGTCTTTTTTAGACAGTACAGTTGGATTTTTTGATCCAGCCTGACCTCTCTACCATTTAAGTGCAGTGATTAGTATACTCATGTTTAATATAATTATCAACATGGTCGGATTTACATCTGCCATTTTGCTACTTGTTTTCTATTTATTACATGTCTTATTTTGTTGCTCTCTTTCTGGTTTACTGCCTTCCTTTGTGTTAAATAAACATTTTTAATGTACCAATTTATTTCCTGTCTTGATTTCTTTAACTATATTTTTAATGGATACTCTAAGATTATAGTGTGCTTCTTAACTTATCACAGTGTTCTTCAAAATAATACTAACTTATTTTTGGTAAAATAAAGAAACTTTTCCATATCTCTTGTTCCTCCACTTTCCTTTGTGTTATTATTATCGTATGTATTATATCTATTTATACTATAAACTCAACACAACAGTGTTTTAATTGTGCTTCCATTAGTATTTTTTTTTTTATGTAAGCCAGGGCTATAAATGATGAATTCTCTCAGTCTTAATCTAGGAATATCTTTATTTCACCTTCATTTTAAAAAAAATATAGTTTTTCTGGATATAGAATACTTGATTGACAGAGTTACAATCATTTTGTTTGATAAATCCAACATCTGTGACACTCAGAGACAGTTTTTATGGACAATTTTGCCCCCTAAATATGGTCACACATTTTTGTTTCTTTGCACATCTTGTAACTTTCATTTGAATTCTGGACATTTTAGATAATACATTGTTTCAGCTCTGGATGCTGACTTTTTTGTCTGAGGGTTGTTTTTTCGTTTTGCAACATGCATGGACTAAATCTGTGAATTCTCTCTCCCCTACATTGTGCAGCCACCAATGTCTATGCTCCATTTATTTTTCAAAAGTTATTTATTTATTTATTCATTCATTCATTTATATGTTTATTTTTGATCCTGACTTCCTTGTGCTGTGTTAGTGTTCAGTTAATGATTAGTCAGAGGTTGTGCTTAAACACTTTGAGCCAATAAGACTCTCACTGTTTGTTGATGGGTATAGTATGAGAGGGTAGGAATTCAGAGGAGGAGAAAAGTATTAGGAAATATTGCTAAAGTATAGAGGAAAGATACTATAAGAGGAAGTCTTGATATTTGCCTTGAATGATGGTAGAATTTGGCTGGCACAAAAGAGAAGAACAAAGTGGAATAATGCTGAGAAAAATGTGTCAAATCAGAAGTAAGCTTATATGTTTTCAGGATGGAGAGGAGACCTACATGTGTAAAGTATAAGGTAAATGTTGAAAAATGAGTGGGAAACAAAATTCATGGAGCAGAATGAGGAATTAAGTCAAAGAATCCCATACGTTTTCAAATGTGGGTGTCAAATCCAAAGACCTGATGAGAGGGGAGAGGGTAGTATGAAGAATCAGTTGCTTTAATTTATTTTGGTGGAAATTGTTCCTGATAGAAAATGAGATCAGCAGCATATTAGAGACGGTGGTATTGATAAGACCTAAGTGCTGACAAGGAGAAAGAGCATGAAGTTCAGTGGGCTAGAAATGGGACTGAGAAGTGAGGAGAGAGTCTATATTTCTCCTTCTCTTTCCTTACTTAGCAGAAGAGTATTGATCCCATGAGTCTATGAAGAATCTAGGTCTCTATTAAGAAAATGGAGAGAAAAATAGTCTTAGGGCAAAAAATTATTTGTACATAAAAATATAATTAAAAAAATAATAATAGAAAGTTAAAAGCTGAATATTTAATTTCTTGGCTATCATTGAAAGTTGAATTTTTTCAAGATAAATTTATTTCTTACCCCGTCCCATTTGAATGAAATCCATTAACTCAGTTTCCTGTATGACTTGTCACTTCCTCATTATGTCTCATACATGGGAATCTCACTCAGTCTTGGACTCATATTACTGTTGTCATTTTTATGAAAGCTTTCCCATGTCAAGTCAGAAAAACCTTCTCCAGGGCAAGCCAACAAAGACCACAAAAATCTCTGTTCTGCCAGAAGTTATTCTCTTAGTCCCCCACACACAGGTTTATGGATTGACTATAATGGGAAGCATAAATAGCCTTATATTAGATAACCATAACAATATTTTCAAGATAATTTTTACAAGAACTTGACTTGTATATGTTTTATACTGTATATGTACAGGTATATGTACTGTATATGTATACTTGTATATGTTTTATACTTGTATATGTTTTATATTGAATTTTGCATATGCTGTGTGTTTCCTTCAAAGATTCTAGTATATGCTCCCCATCTGCGATAAATAATAATAATAATTGGCACAATAAAAATAATGATTTGTCCACTGGCACTGATTAGTCGCTCCTACCATCTATAACTTTTCCTCATCTATTTAATAAATACAATTTAGCTATTGTTTAGGACTGTGTTGCCTACATAGGTGAATATATCACTGTCCCTACCTTTGGGGAGCTTGTGAAAGGTATGGTTTCTGAAGTAAAGATGGCAGGAGAGGTTATTAACAATATATATAATTTTATTTTTGTGTGTGTGTTCATTGTCAATTCTTAATATTTGCAATAGAACTGAACATAATTAAGAGATTTGGTCGTAACAGTTCCTAGTTAGAACATGAATACACTGTGTCCACCATCAAGAAGATTACATTTACAAGCTGATCTCAGTTCCATTTCTGGTTCATTAAACATGTGAGAGTCATGTATAACACCAGAAGCCAGCCACAGGCAATAGCACATCTCGTATTTCATCCAACCCAGCCTTCCTGCTTGAAATGTTGCTCCCTGTTTCTTCAGCTCCCTAAATATATGACCCTTGGCTCTGTATTTTAGGATTAAATATTGACACATTATCTGGCCCATCTCTGATTGAGTAGTCCATTCAGAGTCCCCTTGTGATTTACTGACCTTAGCTTTCTACTTGACTCTACTTTGTAATGACCCTTGAAGAATTGCCCATGGTTTTAGGTACAACTACCCTAGCCTTGACTTTATGGAACATCTGACAGACTAGCCACCAACCTTCCCTAACTCTGCCAGTCAAGGCAGGGGCATTCAGAGAGCAGTAGAGAATCAAGATGATTGAAATATTGTAGTTTGTCTGTGTGAAATGTGCCTAGAATAGATTTTTTAACATATTAAAGTACCAGTCCATGGCTCTTTAGATGATGGTCCTTTAAGACAAATTATGTTCTAAATTCCATTTTACCCATGGTTGATGAAAATAGCATTTATGATTCAAGTTATTAAGGTTTTCCATTGTAACTAGCCAGTTTCACTTAGATTTGTAAATTTAATAGGATCCATCTGTCATATCTAGTCAATCCTGCCATATTTGCCTTCTAGTAGAAACAATAACCAATTTGCCTGCTTTAGCTTTATGAATCTAAAACCAATTGGTCACAGTATCCAAAAATTAGTAACACAAAGCCGGTAAATTGCAAAGATTAAATACAGTTGATTCTTGTTCTTGATGCACTCTAAAACTCTTCTCATGAAAACACTTTTACTTTTTGAAATGTAGACACCTTAATAAGGAAGTAGACTCTCTGCCCTTAATAATTCCTAAAATTGCCTTTCCTTTTACAGTTGGTGAACTGCATCCTCAAGTCATGAAAAGTTATTTTAATTTTCGTATAACCTGTTTATCTGAGTGGAATAGTGCACAGTGTAAGCCTCTGGGAGTAGAAGTAGGGGCTGGGCGTGGGGGTCATTCTCTCAAATTGTGCCCAGAGCGAAAAGTTTTAATTCCTATCATGAGTTGATAACACTTAGGTTTGATAATCACTGCCTTGAAGAGATCTAAGAAAGAAACCTTTAACTTTTTGAAAAACATTTTCATTTATAATTGTTTAAGACAGACAGGGTATGTTAAAAACTGATCGTTTGGCCAAGAACAAGACGAGGCAGGAGAAGAACAATATATCTAATTCCTATGGAATCTATACTATGAGTCAGAAAATGTTTTAGATACTTGCACATGTACATGCACTCATGTAATCATAGAGCCACCTCTGATGTAAGTATAGATATTATTGCCATTTTACAACTCTGAAATGGATTCATGGAGATGTGAAAATAATAATAATAACAATATTTATTGAGCAATTACTACATAGCAGGCAACACAATAATTGCTGCTTATCAATTACCTCTAGGTCTCAGAGGGTACTTATTAGTTTAAGTACTACCATGGTGTCTATTTTATACACCCGGGAAACTGAGTGGGTCAGGAAGTGGCAGAGTCTGTGAGCTCTTATAACAGTGTAGTTGTCTTGCACTTAAACTTATTTTGCTGTACTGCTGGAAGAGAGAAAATTGAACCTAATATTTAATGAGAGTCCAAATGTAGGTCAAATTTATAAGTTTAAAAAAATAAGCTATAGATAGTGTATTATTTATGGAACACAAAAACGTAGTCTCTGGTTAAAAAATATATATTCATATATATTTACTTACATTCAAATATTTTTTTTCCTATTTACCTACTATTAGAAATTTACTTCAATAGAGTCCTGTCCCCTTTATCTATAGAAGACAAACTTATATTAAACCATGAGGTGTTAACATTTGGGATGAGGTATTTGCCAACTGAGAATGAAATGCTGGGATAACTAACCACAGGACCAGTGACTCTGGGAAATAGGCATGACAAGGGTTGGAAAAGAGGCACCGACAGGGAAGAATAGACGGACTCTGGGTCTTCAGTGGTCCCAATAAAAGGAAGAGTTTCTAGTACAAGCACAAGCCTCCTTTCCTATCTTTAGTCCGGCTACTAGGCAATCAGTTCCCATCTAATTACTTAGCCTATCGCCTTCTCTCCAGGCCATGTGGATTCAATTTTCCTCATATGAGTTTGCTGAGAGAAAAAGCAGAAATCCCAAAGGACTATTTCTTAAACAAAAGGAGATTTATTGCTTTTAACTCCAAGGGTATTTGTTAGAGTCGGAATTGTGTGTGCGTCAGCTGAAAAGACGATGGTTCTGGCTGTGGACTGGAAGACTATGGAGTGGCTCCGAGCGACTCTTTCTCCTCTCACAGATTTTCAGTTGTCATAGATCTAGCATCTGACCTCCAGAGTCTAGGCTGGAAAGGAAAACCAGCAATCAGAGCACCGATCGTAAGGTAACAGGTACTCCTATAACTATAAGGCTGGTAACCTCAACCAGTTTCTTCATTGTCCTACAGCTCTGGAAGGTTGAACCTGTTTCCATTGCCAAGTCTCAGTACATGGACATTTTTGGAGTCAGTACATGACAGTTCTGGAGATAGGGCTTTTAGGAGGTATTTAAGGTTAAACAAGGTCATAAGAATTGGGTCCTAATCTGATAAGATTGGTGGCCTTATAAGAAGAGGAAGAGAGAGCAAGGGAGAGATCTCTCTGCATGGATACACCAAGAAAACGCCACAAGAGGACACAGCAAAGAGGTAGCCATCTGTAAGCCAGAAAGAGGATCCTCATGAGAAACTGAACTACACTTGCACCTTGATGGAATTTGAAGTTATGAAATGAATGAGTTCACTCAGGGAATTGTTATAGACAGAGGAGAGATGACATCCAAAGATCACATCCCAGGATGTTCTACAGATCACAGGTCACGAAGACAAGGAGAGAAAGGAAAAATGACCGAGGGGAAGCAGACAGTGAGATGGAAGGAAAAGCATAGAGAGTTGTGGGTGGAAGAAAGAGCTGCAAGGAGCAGAAAATGATGGACTCTGTTAAATGTGCTGTTAGGTCAGGTAAGATAAAGACTAGGAGTTAAGCCACCCATGTAGCCATGACCTTGACAAGAGCATTTTCTGTGGAGTTTTGGGGGCAAAAACCTGATTGGACTGGCTTCAAGAGAGAATAGGATGAAGGAATTAGAAATGGCAAGTAAAGACACATTTTTAAGTTTTCTTATAGAGGGGAACAGAGGAATGGCACAGTCATTGAAGGGAGAAGCAGGGGTCAAGAGTTTTTTGTTTTGACTTTTTTAAGTAGGGGAAGAAAGAGTAAGTTTCTTTGCTAATGATAGAGAGAGAAATGTGAGAGCAATATCTTTATTCCTGTGATAATTCAGCTTTAGCTAGGAGCATGGAAATTTCCACCTATGGTAACAGGAAGGCAGGGTGCGTCTGAGGGCTGAGGGCACAGATGGGCAGGTGTAGTGAAGAAACATGTGCAGAGGTTCCCCTCTGATTGTTTCTTTTTTCTCATGGAAATAGGAGGCAAGGTCGTTATTTGAAAGTGAAGAGAAGACAAGTGTTGGGGTTTGAGGAGAGAGGAGACAGTCTGACATATTTGGGGTTAGAAGCAGTGGGAGAGTAGATGGGTAGGGAAATGAATGAGTGTCAGGCACCATTAATTGGTCCGCTTGAGGATGATGGTGAAGAATTTGAAATGTCACCAGTAAAAGCACTTTTTATTAGCATTTATATTTAGCCAGTTTCAACTACAGAGTGCAGACAGTATAAAAGGAGTCAAGAGCTAAAACAATTTTTACCAATAAATGATAGTATACTGTGCACACAAGAGTATAATGACATTCTTGATAAGACGGTATAACACAGTTGTCGCCACTTGGGAGTGTTCAAGATTGCATTGCGGTTCAAGGTAAAATATTGAATTTCTAGATATTTTCATTTTACCTAATCCTTTAAACATTTCTATTATGTATACTTTACAATATCCATACTATATGAGTACAATCACACATGCTTCTAATTTTTAAATAAATAAGGAAGCAGACTTGAACAATACTAGAGACCAAATAGACCTAACAGACATATAGCAACAGCAATAGGATATATGTTCTTCTTAAATGCATAGAGAGCATTATCCAGGCTAGATGACATGCTAGGTCAAAAGTCTTAACAAATTTAAGAAGGCTGAAGTCATCCCAAGTATCTTTTCCAACAACAATGGAATGAAACTAGAAATCAAAAACAGGAGGAAAGCTGGAAAATTCACAAATTTATGGAAATCAAGCAACATATTCCTGAACACACTCCTGTAGATAAGGACATTACAAGAAAAGAAAACTACAGGCCAATATGTTCTGATGAATATAGATACAAAAATTCTCAACAAAATGTCAGCAAACCGAATTCAACAGTACGTTAAAAGGATCATACACCATGACTAAGTAGGATTTATCACTTGCAACATATACAAATCAATCAATGTGATTGATACACCACATTAACAGAATGAAGGATAAAAATCACATGATCATCTCAAGAGGTACAGAAAAAGCATTTGACAAAATTCCACACCCTTTCACGATAAAAACTCTCAACAAATTAGGTACAGAAGGAACTTACCTCAACACAATAAATATATGAAACACCCACAACTAATTTTATACTCAATGGTGAAAAATAGAAAGATTTTCCTCTAAGCTCTAGAACAAGGCAAGGGTGCCCACTCTTGCCACTTCTATTCAACATTGTTCTGGAAGTCCTAGTCAGAGCAATTAAGCAAGAAAAACAAATAAAAGCCATCCAAATTGGAAAAAAAAAAGTAAAATTTTCTGTTTGCAGACTACATGATCTTATATGTAGAAAACTTTAAAAACTCCACAAATCCTATTAGAACTAATAAACAAATTCAGTAATGTTACAGGATAGAAAATCTACGTACCAAAATCACTGGCATTTCTGTACATTAACAACAAACTATCCAAAAACAAAATCAAGAAAACAATCTTATTTACATTAGCAGGAAGAGAATAAAATACTTAGGAATATATCCAGCAAAGGAGGTGAAAGGCTTTTACATCGAAAACTATAAAACACTGATGAAAAAATTTTAAAAGACACAAATAAATGGAACGATATCTTATGTTCATGGGTTGGAAGAATTAATGTTGTTAAAATGTCCATACTACCCAAAGCAATCTACAGATTCAATGCAATCTTGATCAAAATCTTAAAGGCATTTTTTTGCAGAAATAGGAAAAAATATCCTAAAATTCACATGGAACCAAAAAAGACCTCAAATAGCCAAAGCAATTCTAAGCAAGAAGATCAATGCTGGAGGCATCACACTTCCCGATTTCAAAATAAATTACAAAGCTACAGTAATCATAACGGTATGGTACTGGCATAAAAACAGACATAAAGACAAATGGAAGAGAAAATAGAGAGCCCAGACATAAACCCATGCAAATAGAGTTAACTGATCTTCAATGAAGGTGCCAAGAACACACAATAAGGAGAGTCTTTTCAATAAATGGTATGAACAAAACTAGATATCCACAGACAAAAGAATAAAATCAGACATTTATGCCATACATAAAATCAACTCCAAAATAGACTAAAGCCTAAAACAGAAGACCTGAAACCGTAAAACTCCTAGAAGAAAACATAGGGAAAAACTCCTTGACATTGGCCTTGGCAATGATTTCTTAGATATGACACCAAAAGCAAAGGCAACAAAAGGAAAAATAAACAAAGAAGATTACACAAAACTAAAAAGGTTTCGCATAGCAAAAGAAACAATCGACAAAACAAAAAAGGCAACCTACAGAATGGAGAAAATATTTGCAAGCCATATATTTGTTGAGGAGTTAATGTCCAAGATATATAAATAACTCCTGCAACTCAATAGCAAAACCACCTATAATTCGATTAAAAATGGGCTAAGGACTTGAATAGACATTTCTCCAAAGAAAGCATACAAACGGCCAATAGGTATATGAAAAAATGCTCAACATCACTAGTTATCAGAGAAATGCAAATCAAAACCACAATGAGATATCACCTCACAACTGTTAGAATGGCTGTCATCAAAAAAACAAAAGATAAGTGTTGGCAGGTATGTGGAGAGAAGGGAACCCTTGTACACTATTGATGGGAATGTAAATTAGTGCAACTACTATGGAAAACAGTATGAAGTTTCCTCAAACAAATTAAAAATAGAACCACCATATGATCCAGCAATCCCACTTCTGAGAATATGTCCAAAGGAATTGAAATCAGGTGCTTGAAGAGAGATCTACACTCCCATGTTCATTAAAGCATTATTCACAATAGCCAAGACATAGAAGGATGAATGGATAAACAAAATGTGGTATGCACATAAAATGGAATGTTATTCAGTCCAAAAGAGAAGGAAATTCTACAGTTTGCAACAACGTGGATGAAACTGAAGGACATTATGCTAAATGAAATAAGTCAGAACACCAAAGGACAAATACTACATGATACCACTTGTATGAGGAATCTGAATTAGTCAAACTCCTAGAAGCAGAGAGTAGAATAGTGTTTGCTAGAGCTTGGTGGGGGACAGGGAGCAAATGCGGAGGTAGTAGCCAAAGGTACGAAGCTTTGGTTATACAAAATGAATAAGTTCTGGAGATCTACTATACAGGATAGTGTCTACAGTAAACGATACTGTATTATCTACTTAAAAATTTTCTAAAAGGGTAGATCTTATGTTAAGTGTTCTTATCACACATAAAATAATAATAATAACAGTAATAAAGACAGTAGGAGGAAACTTTTGGAGAGGATGGATATGTCTGTGACATAGACTGTGGTGATGGTTTCACATATGTACACTTATCTCCAAACTCAATAAGTTGTACATATTAAATATGTCCATAGAAATACTACATGTGTTTTCACTGGCCATTAGTGATCAACTATTTTTAAAGATAGTTTAACATCTTGAATTTAATGGAGTAAATACAAAATAAAAGAGAAGAATAAAATATATAACTCCTATTACTAATATCATATCTTAGAATATAGCTGTCATTTCTCTGGTCTAACAAAAAAAAATTGAAAAGTAATGAAAAATTTTTTTAGCATACAATTTCTTCCCCTAAAAGTGTTTTACTCCATTTTTTTGTTCCCTTTCCATATACCATAATCATTTTCCATTTAAAAATATGTGATTGTTTTAAAATTTCTATCTCCTTTAAGACTTAAGACGTAAATTTAATTCTATGAAGTTCTATGTTAATGTGTCAGTTACTATATTGGGGAATTAGTTCATCTATCAATCTTGGAAGAAAATGACATTTCTGGGAATATACTGGATTTTCCAGACAGATTTTTGTGTTCTCATCATGACCCTGTTTATCTTATTCTGACTGGTTGGAAAGACCATGAATGCCTCTTAATTTACAACTCTGAATTTCCTTTTGCTCTCCCTGGGGTCTCATTTCTTCCAAACAATTCCTTCAGCTGCATATCACTGAGCAAGAGACACTATGGATAATGGAAAGATCTACAGTAAGGCTGGCTGCCTGCCTTGTTTGTGAAAATCATATTGGACTATCCTGCTCTGCTAAACCAGATGTCCTCTACTAATCTATTTATAAAACTATGGTCCAGTGAGATCCTATAAGAAAATGATCTAGAGTCTCCACCAAAAGGAACAAACACTTGACTTACAAAGTAAACTCTCTCTACTTATGTTTTAAAGATACATAAAACTAAAACATTTTTAAATTCATAATTTTCCCTGAGACTTTAACTGTATAATCCCTTTCTTTCCTTGATCTCAGGCGTCTTCATTATCAACCAAAAGATCCAACTTGAGGTTTTCCCCAAGGTTTATATTTTTCACTCTTGTTATAAGTAGAGAAATGAAAATGACAATCCATGATGTCTCTTTAGAGAGTCAAGAGCCTTATAAAACAGCAATGTGTTTTCTCTCCCTTTTCCCTCTTTTCCTCAGTCAATGCTACAAGAGTCAACTGTCTTTAAAACTATTAAAGGATTAATTTTTAAGAGATGGTATAATCATGCCTCTTATACAGATATAAAATGAACACATGTCAAAGACAGGTAAAATGTAACAATTGGTTTAAAGGAGATTTCAAAGAGCAGAGGCAGACATAGGGAATTGGGAATTCTGAAATGAATTTACAAACTGATGTGAAACAGGTCTATCCACAGGGCAATAACTGGTAGCATTCCGTTAGATATGATTGATTTTCAAGAATTATTTGCAATATCATCAGTTTCCTACAACTTACAGAGTTGTAAAATAGTTCAAAAGCAGTGAATGGTTGAGATAACTTGGATGGGTGAGCGAGACAGGACACTTAGTTTTTCATTTTGGCTTATTTCGAAGTCTCACATTTTTTCTGTTAATAAACTACCCACCCCTAATATCTCATGAAAAAAAATATATAAAATTCCTATGGAAATTCCTCCCAAAAGGTTTTCTACAACTACACTACTCTTTCATAAAAAACCATAGATATTGTGGCAGAGTTTTAGTTACAGGGTGATGAGATTTACTGGCACATTGAGATTTGGGGAGTATATATATACCCATCCTAATTTCTGTGCAAAAGAGTAATAAGTTCCTAAGTAATGCAAGACCCTTCTGTTAAAAAAAATGTACATTTGCAATTATCTCAGTTATGAAAAATTAATCTTTTAGGTTGTACTTATTTGGAAGTATTTATTATTTGGAAGAGGGGAACGTTGATCTAAGACCCTCTGAACCCAGTTGTACAGGGAAAAGATTGGGTTAAGAGAAAAGATACAAAAGTGAAGTAATATTTACCGAGCACCAAGCTTCAGTGAAGTGCTTCGCACATCACATAAATTTAAATCTCAAAAAACATTGTAAAGAAAGCATTATTTTCTTCATTTCATAGCCTGAGGAACATTAAGTAATTTAACTAAAGTAAAATTGGGATTCAAATCCAATACTCTAAGGGTTCTGATTCTAAAAACCCATGTTCCTGTCTGTTCCAAAGAAGAAGTAGAGAGATGGTGGCTCAAAATCAGATAAAAGCTTCTCACAGGTAAGGGTAAAGTAATTAAATCACAAAATATTAAAGTGAAATAAACTTCTGTTAATGGATATCTTCCTGAAAAGCACCCTGTGTAAAGACAATGAAGGCAGACTAGCTCTGGGGAAGTGGAGATGGAGACCAGCGCTCCGTCTATTCAGGTTCCCCATCTCCCTCTCAACTATTCCCTTGGAGCCTCTAAGGATCCTCAGAAAACTGTTTTGAATCCTGAGCTCATCCAATCTCATCAAAGACACACCTCTACATTAGAACCATATTTTCTGACTCCAAATCCAATGTCCTTCCAAATAATCCAGGTTGCCCTTACTGAAAATAAGAGTTGCGCTTGAACCAGTATTTTAATTTCAAGTCCAGTACTGTAACCAGACAGCCATCAGATCTGATTTAGGGGAGACCTGCTCTCTCATGTTCTCTGAGCCCACCCATCTGGAATTAAGAAAGCATCTCCCAGCTTCTTTTGTGGAGAATCCCCACGTAGGAGAGCATCTTGAGAGAGCTCTAAGGGCTGAACAAAGGAAGAAAGCCAGCCTGAAGCCACAGTCCAAGACTAGGGACAAAGGTAAGAGGCAGAAGATGGGGTGAGTGAAAAGGGAGCTTAATCCACCAATAAAGATGTGATTGACAAGCTAGAACATCTCCCTTTGCCTCCTATATCATATCTGCTACTGAGGCCATGGAGTATGTGGCTAGTCATGTAATGCTTCAGGAATCTAAAAGAATCTTCCAAATGCCTCCAGATATATTAGCAGTTGTAAGAGCATCAGTCAGGGTAGGCTAGATTATGCTGCAGAAACACAATCCCTAAAACCCTGTGGGTCACACAACAAAATTGAATTCTGAATTATGCTAGATATCTAATGCAAATCATCAGAAAGGCTCTGCTCACCATGGTCCCTCAGGGACCCAAGCGGATGTGCACTCCATGGCAATATATACTTCTACCATCCCCACAGCAGTGGGAGGGGGAATGTGGCTATTAAAGGTTTGTTCATATGTGATGCACATCCCTTTAGTCCTTTCATTAGCCAGGGCAAATCACATGGCTACATGTAGCTTCAGGAGGGACAGAGAAGTACTATCCTACCATGTACCCAGAAGGAGAACCAGACCATCCCAATGACCATCACACCAAGACTCAAAGCACAGTAGAACTTTGAATTTGCAGAGTATACAAGTGCATATTTTTCTAAGTGTATTATGCCTGTGTCTCCGTAATTCTCTTTTATGTACATATTATCTTTTGTCCCGAATGTTCCTGTCTTTGTCAGGATCTTTCATTTTACTACAGACTTCTTCACCTATGGCCCTGGTCCCATCTAATTCCCCAGTGAGTCCTGAAGAAGACTGGCCACCTCTCACTGGAACTACCCTGTGCTCAGTCACTGACTGACTGAAGGACCATTGCCCAGGCTAAAAGCTTCCTACTGCTCTCCCCCACAAATTTGGACCCATTTGACTATTGGCCCTGAATGTGTCCAGCTTGACTTTGCACAACCCTTGGTACACTGACATTTGGATTGGTCTTTCAGTCCAAAAGGGAGGTCACTTCAGATTCTTAAACGTCCTAATTTCCTCCCTTTCACCACTGGTCTAGCATTTAGGACTCTGAATGCTCATAGCCACAAATTTAGTTATGATACCTCATAGCTTTCTCTTTCTAATTCTCAGGCCTGGTAAATTATGACGTAAATAGCAAAGACAGTTTACTTCCCTGTTGGGTTGGTGCTGAACTGTGAGTGTGGGGCAAGTGTCCATCTAACTGATGTCCGCAGCGTGTTCTCCTTTCTTCGCTGCACCCACTGCTTCCTCCTGCTCTCCTCTACAGCATGTGGGTCACAGCAAATGGGATGGGAAAGCCATGGAGAGGAGACAGGTGTGTGCTCCCCAACACAGAATTACTCCATTTAAGTTGTTTGACTGTTTCCATTAAAGTTTTCAAAATCCCTTGAAAGAATATTTGAAGAATTTGAAATTCTCATTCCCCCATTTCTCTGTTTGCTCAATGCTCTTCAGCCCATTTCATCAGTGTTTATTTTAGGAGAACTTTATTTGAAAAAGATGAGGCACAGGAATTGATTGACCTCTACATGAGAAATGTATTCTTTGTAATTCTTTTGATTTGTCCCTTTAGAGCAGACACTTTTGTCCCAATAGCCTATGGCCTAGGGCCATATTGACACCCAAAATGGAAGAGCTGCAGAGGAGGAGGCATCCAAAAGTCTTTACCTCTGAGAGAATCTTGGAATAGTGTGAGTCAATTTGTTCCACCCCATACTACCCCAAGCCCCCACTCATCATTTGCCTCTACCTCTATACAGGCGATTTCTCTCTGCTGGAGTTTCCTGCATGATAAGGCATGGTATATATGAAGCACTCTGGGACCTAGTCCTAGTTTAATTGCTTATATTTTATTCAAAAACTGGGCAATCATTGAAACTCCTTGAACCTCAGTTTCTACATCTGTCAAATGGGGATAATGTCCCTTGCCTTATTCACCTTAGCAAAGAGTTTACTTTGCTAACATTTAGGATAATAATAGCCAGCACTCGGTGAGTACTGTGCTAAGGTTAGATTTCATTGAATCTTCATAATACTATGAAGTAATTATGATGGTTGTTCCCCTTATTTAGAGGAGGAAGCTGAAGTGGTTAAGTAATTTGAACAGTTACAGAGTTGGTAAGTGGTTGAGTTGGTAAGAGTCATACCTTATATTCATTCTGACTCTAAATCCTAAACTCTTAACCACTAAGGATTTCCATTCAAATGAGCAATGGACTAGTAAAATCATAGGAAAGGCTCGACAAATGTGAGAGATTGCTGTTCTCTGTAATGTACTCCCCATCTCAGGAGAAGGCACGTTGGCCATCAGGTGGATGGGCCCAGGGGTTGGTTGAAACTGGAGAGGAATAATGGTGTGTCATAAGCACCTAAGTCAAACTGAGCCAATCAAAATCTCTTCTGGGAGATTCTAATGGCTAAGTTGTGATTTTTGTCATTCTGGACTGGCTGTTTGAACTGAGAATGGGTACACCACGGAGGTGTTGGGCAACCGTGTTGGGGGCAGCTGGTCTGGAAAGGGAGTGAGAATGGAGCAGATATGCAGAAAGAGAAAGAGGCAGCAATAAGACCAGGTAACAAAAGAAAGAGAATGCAGAAGGACGCCAATGGTTTTCTATATCCAAGTAAAACTTGTTTTGAAGGTCAGAGTCACTTCTTGCTTTTCAGTACCATGAACTAGCCCCGATACCTCTTCATCTCTTGCTTGAGCTATTTTGAGTGATTTTGTGTTGCTTTATCCAAAACTTATGATCACTTTCTCAAAGCAACCCTATTTTCATCCCTAAACTCATATTCTTAGCCTCTGCTGTTCAGGTGTTCTCTTTGGGTAGTCGTTAGTTATTTTGGTTGATTATTGAAACAAGTCTAAATTTTATTACAAAATGGTTGAGATTACTAGCTTTGGATTCAGACAGACCTAGGTATGACTGACTCCATTTCTGACCACTGTGTCACCTTGAACAAATTGTCTGTTCGAGCCTCAACTTCCTCAATGTGTACAAAGGAAAAACACTAAGGACTACTTTGTAGGGCTGTCAGGAAGAAAAAAGGGAAAATGCACAGCATGGATAGTACGGCATAGATGTCTTCTCTAGCTAGGGTGCACTGATAGTATAGCTCATTTTTCAGTTTGAAACGATCTTTCTGGATTTGGGTTCCTCAAAAGTCACTTCCTGGGGCCGGCCCAGTGGCTTAGCGGTTAAGTGTGCGCGCTCCGCTACTGGCGGCCCAGATTTGGATCCTGGGTGCGCACCGAGGCACCGCTTCTCTGGCCATGCTGAGGTCACGTCCCACATACAGCAACTAGAAGGATGTGCAACTATGACATACAACTATCCACTGGGGCTTTGGGGAAGGAAAAAAAAGGAGGAGGATTGGCAGTAGATGTTAGCTCAGAGACGGTCTTCCTCAGCAAAAAGAGGAGGATTAGCACGGATGTTAGCTCAGAGCTGATCTCCCTCACAAAAAAAAAAAAAAAAAGTCACTTCCTGTGCCCATTCATAAGCACTAGGTAGATGGAGACCAATGAAATTGTATTTCTTCGCCAATTTCCTGCATTCAAAAACACTGATCAGAATTCATTCATTTTAGCATAAAAGCCCCTGATTGTCCTTTGTCCTTGACAGCACTGTCACCCTTGTTGGCTGACTTCTGCACCGGAAGGGCTGCTTTTTGCCTGTAAAAGGAAACGGCTGTAGGAACTCTTCAGATGCCATCTGCACTGCAGATAGCAATAAACATCTGCGGGGAATGTGTTAATTGGTTTTGATCCTTGTCATTTTCTGCCTCATTACTGAGCCAATTCCAGGTAGACAATATCAGCAAACAGACACCAGGGAAAGCTGTCCTGAGAGAGGGTAATAGAGAGCTTTGGCCTTGGCTTGCGCATTCCTACTCAATCTCCTTGACAGATTAAAGATTCCTCGCGCGTTTCGACTGCTAGGTTAATATATGTATGGGCATTACTTCACTGACTTTGTTTATCACCCATCTGCTTAAGAGATGGAAGATGATTTACTGCATTGAAGAGGTTTATTTAAAAACCACTTCCTGAAGCCAGAGAGAGCTGCTCTATGGTGCAACATCCCAGCCAGCTCTCTAAACATGAGCTTGTATGGCCACTCTCCCTAGTTTACATAGCCCTCTCCTGCTGGGCCCAATGCGATAAATGAGGCCCACGGATATATGCATGGGCAAATTATCAGCTGCTAAGGACCTTTGGCACCCTTCCTATCACTAACTGAATGTGTGGCCTGGGACAATTTACCTAACCTTTCTGAGCTTCACTGTCTCATCTCTAAAACATGGGGATGGATAATAGTATTTGCTCTGGTGAGGACTGGTGAGGATTAAAGATTATGCATTGCCATAGATAGTCACTGGTGCGTGGTAAATGCTGATAAAAACATAACTGCTGCCATGATGATGAAATGGCAGTCATACTGATAACATCAAGGCACTTAGAGCCCTTATGCAAGGGGTTGACAAGACATTTAGAGGACATCTGGCCCTTTTAGTCCATGGGCAGCAGTAACTCTCTTTTGACTCTTTCTATCTTCTTGCTCACAGCTGCCCCGTAGACTGTGTACCTGCATCTTTGTTAAATCTCCTAACAGGAGCCCTCCCAACTGAAGCTGCACCCACGACGTAGGTCCTATGAACAGATTTGACACTTGAATCAGAGGCTTATTTGGTTCTGAATTTTCAAACACGGTGGGTCCTAGAACCTGATCTAAGACACCCTACAGGAACCAGGGTCTTCCAAAGCCACTCATACAGGCCTCTGTCAGAGCTGGTGAGGGAGAAGCTGGCTTGGAAAAGCCCAAATAGAATTCTTGGTGGCTCTCCGGGGAACACTGAGTTCTGTGCTCACCTAGCCCCTACAGGTAGCTCAGAGAGGCACCTTGACTATGTTCTTGTTCTGGAAAGCTACCACTGCGAGCTTCTGCTTCACCTGTGTGTGTTAGCTGGTCTAGGGCTGAGGACACAGTGAATGCTCCTCAGAGGGGAATGCAAGCTGAAATGGTGGCATTGCTCTTTCTGGACCCATTTGAATTACTACTCTAAGATAATAATCTTTATGTTTTAAGCTTTCAAGTCCCAAATCATAAATATATTACCTTTAATCATTTTGGGAATCTAGCCAAAACAATATTCACCAAATCAATTTCAGAAGGCCAACGATGAAGTCTAGACTACAGCAGCTACACCCACGATTTCTATTTTTCGAAGTGAAAAACTGATCTCCCTATTCGATTTCAGATGATTATGAGTAATTTTGTATATCCAGCAACATATTGCCAACCTCAGCCTTCCTTTCTTAAGCTCATTATTTTCTAATGATTTTCTTGGCCACAAAACTCATACAATTCCCCTGAGTTACTTTTTTTTTAAGCTCTCAGGACATTTGTTCCATTTGTTCAGCATCTGTGCCGGACAACATCTGGAACCTGAGGAAATTCCACTGCTCGGGGGATGATGCGAAAATGAAATTACTTTTTCATGCACTTCAGAAGAGATTCAAGAGCATCTTTCTGAACAAACAAGCCCTTTTGTTCTCTTCCAGCAAGTGTTTCTCATTAAAAATGTCAACTCCCTAATAAATCGCCTTCTTGCCCCTGCAGCTGGGGCTATTGTTTTCACGGTTTTGTGCGCCTTCTGATTCTCACAGGGAACAGAAAGCAAGAGAAAAATGGGACTTTTTCCCCATTCTGTCTGCATGAAATGCCTTTCTTTCACCCTTTGTATTTGAGTGAGAACTTGTCTTTTATAGGAGGCCTCTACGCTCCCAATATTCACTGCATTTGGCAAATTGTCCTCAAACACATCCTGTCAGATTTCCGTTTTCTAGCTAGATAGCACAGCTTGCTTCTAGTGACTCCAGCTCAAGCTGAAAGGTGGAATTTTTGGTTATGTCCTAGCGATTTATTTTTTGGTAAGAACATGTCCAATATAGCCAGTCTTTAGTCTCTGGTATACACACCAATTTTAAGGAAGGCAAGGACCAAAGAAATTAACTGAGGACAAAAATAGAGGATGGGAGGTGTGTGTGTGTGTGTGTGTGTGTGTGTGTAATCATGGGTTCCTTTAGAAGCCACACAAAAGTATTAGAACAATCTCAGAAACAATAGTCCAAGCTATGAGGTGTGAAAAAATATCTGGTTTTTGTATCTCTGGTTAGAACCAACCTTGAATGTGAAGGGTTCAATTTTTATCAATTTATTTTCCCCACAGCCCTAACTCCCTCCTTTTTACTCAACTTCACAACTAACGTTTATCCACCAGGTCAGCTGGGGCTTTGTGTATCCAAACTCATTTTCCCCAGTTATTCAATCCGCTTTCTACATATGACATAAAAAGAAAAGTAAGAAGAATGGCTTAACTCAAAGAGATAAAAGACATTTCTGGCACACAAATTGCTTTGCGTTGAGAATCCTTTTGGAATCTCCAGGCTTCCTCTGACTGTCATTTTCAAAACCTGGAAGGGATGGATACAGGAGACTAGTGGACAGAATTGGCAGGCTATCATGAGCTGGGCGCCTGGGCTGATTTTGCATGCAAGTTCTCAGAATTTTCTTTCTCAAACACAAAGGTCATCATTAACATCTGCCCTCTGTGATCCTTTTGCAGAAGATCAGCAGATCCCTGAGACCAAGGTCCACAAGGGATATAGAGAGTTGATTCTGCCCTGTGCCCCAGGGGCTCTGAGTTTCTGATTGAAGAGATTCTAAACTGGCATGCCCCCTACCATGTCAGTCATCAACAAAGCACTATAAGAACCTCTTGGGGCACCCAATTCAATCCAACAACTGTCTGCAAGATGGCTGTGCAAACCTATGCCGGCCTTGTCAAAGTCCCATCTCTGTCCTGAGGGTCTTAGAGTCTACATGTGGGACAACTTTTTAAATATTTGCACACAATGTGATAACTATAAGTCCAAGTCACAAGGAGAGCAGAGGCAAAGAGTTTGACTTAAACTTGAAAATCAAGGGAAGCATTACAGTGGTGTCAGTGATTGAGATAGATTTCAATGCATGAATCAGAGTTCCCAGGGAAGACAAGGTGGGGAAAGGCTTTTGTATCAGAGAAACTAGACTATCTCTTACAGAGGTGTGAGACATTCCTCTATCTGTTCCTTCACTTATTCTTTGTTATTTTCTTCAACAACTAGTTAGGTAGCACATACTATTAGGCAGGCACCCTTCTAGGTGCCAGCCATACAGTGAGGAGCATGACAAAGGGTCTACCCAATGTTCTTTCTAGTAGGGGATACAGATTAGTAATAAATACAGAAGCAGGTGTATAATATACAGGTGCTACAGAGAAAAATAAATCAGAGTTAAGGTAGTGAGAGTGATGGCTAGGAAAGGAGAGCTTAATATGGTGGTCTGGAATGATCACTCCAAGAAAGAGACATTTCTAACAAGACGTGAATTTGAACAGACACAAGCTGATGTGTTTCAGGAACTATAAGTACTTGGTCTTCGTTGGAGCATAAAGTGGCAAGAGGAGTATAAGGTATGAAGCTCCTGGAGGTATGTAGGGCTATATAATGAGGGATATCTGTGGTGCACACTTAGTAACATTCACGTAAGTAGTATAGGTAAGACCAGCAATGCAGCAATTAAGAGTTTGTATGCTGGTGGTAGAGTGCAGGTGGAGAGGAGGCAAGTGTTCTAGAAATGCCACCCAGGTATCAATGTGAACATTGCTTTAGAATGAGGAAGCTCTCCATCCACAGATATTGTGTTATAAGACAGTGTCGCCATTGTCATTAGCAGCAGCAGTAGCATTTTTGAGCTCCTCCTATGTATAAGGGACTGTTTTAAGCCTATCCCTTACACATAGGAGGAGCTCAGTCTGGTGAGTTCAAAGCCAGAGCTGTAAACGCTACACTCTACTACCAGACACAATGAGAGACTATGAGGGCCGGGAAGGAAGGTAGTTTCAGAGGGACTGGAAGGGAGGAGAAGGCTTTAAGGTGCAATAATTGGCAAGACTTGCTTAATTGATTGAGGTGTGGTGGTGATGGAGAGGAAAAAGTAGAAAATGCCTCCAGGGGATCTAGCTTAGAAAGCCTTGTGGATCAGGATGCCACCAACACAGATATGCATGGTTAGCTGAGTTCCAGTTGGATGGCCCAATGGTTTACCCAGGAAACAGCTGGAACTTTCTCACAAACAGGTCAATTGATAGTCACTCAACAAGACCAACTTTTGCTTGATTAGGGAGCAGATTCCTACACAGTATGGAAGAACTCTGTGCAACTCAAATATTTTTGATAACTCTTTAGTGCTTTCCAAATAGTGTACAAGCTTCCCTTCCTGGGATTAAAGGGGAAAAAACTCTCCACAGTATAGTTCAAAAGTTCAAATAACCCTCTTCATCCCACCTCTCTCTGTTTTCCTACTAAAAGCCCAGTGTCCAATCAACTGGGCCCAGCATAGTGCCTGGCCCCTGGTAGATGCTCAGTCATTTAGACCCTCTATGGTCTATTGGAAGTGGCGTGGGCTCTAATGTTGGAAAGACTGGGCTACTGTACCTGGTAAACTTTGATGAGTCATTTGATTTCTCTTTCAGGTTCCTGGCCAGTCGTGGGATGATGTCTGACCCATCATCTTGTGGAGAGGACAAAATCATAATCATAACATTTATTGTGCCATTTCTAGTGCCTCGAAATCTTCTAAAGTCTCTGGATGCAGTTTCTTGCCTGATCTTCCAACGACCTTCTACACAAAATATGGGTGGAGAAAACTCAGACACGGGTAGTTAAATAACTTGCCCAAGATCACATTTGCCAAGCTAGCATTGAGCCTGGATTAAACCCCAGGTGGTCTGCCTCCATCCTATTAATCACAGTATTAAGTTGATGAAGTGAGAATGCGTATCATATATAAAGCATCTGGCACATAACAGACCCTCCAGAAATGCCCTTCCTCTCTGCTATCTCCTGCAGCTGTCTGCAGCTCCCAAATTGACTGCTCCTAGTCTTAGGCTGGTTTCACAACCAGATATGCTGGGCATACTGGACTTGGGCCACTGAACAATTTTCCATATTGGTCACACTGTGCAAAGCAAAATCTGTCAGTTGGTAAAACACCACTCCCATAATTGAAGAAACCCACCTGCACCGGAATACGTTCATTATTTCAGGACAACATCATCATTGTTGCCAAACCATGTGGATCTCTAAGGAATGTGTTTCTGGATGCTAAATCTTAACCAGGTCCACTACCTACACATTTTTGGATTCTTTTCAAATCTTGTGTGTGTCATTACAGGAATGGTGATCAATTCTCACTGTCACCAATAATCGAGTGCACTAGTGGGAAGGAATCTGTACGCTGAATTTAGTGAGCAGTTCTAGGATCTACAAGATGCAATTGTGGGCTAACTTTTTCAGTGGAATGGAAAATAAAACATACTGTAAATGATCAGCTGGCTGCTTATAAAGTTGATAATTCTATTGGTAAATAATGCAAACCATGTGTTTCCCATCTGACATTGATTTAAACTTGGAGAACTAGAAAAACCTTCCAAACCAAGCAAGTAAATGTTCTTATTGAATGGGTTTTCTTTTACATGAATATAGATCAGTATTAAGGGTAATAGTCACCCAGCATCAACCTCAAAGCACAGCCATGGAGGGTTTTCCCTCCTCCTCTGAGCTTTCACTTAGTTGAATATTTCCAAAGAAGTACACTGGAAAGGTATGATGGCTTTGAGATATGTCAGCTTGACTAGGTTTCTCTTTCCAAGAATTCTTTTTTCTTTATATTTCTGGTTAGAGTAGGTCGCAAGAGAAATTGTTGTGCAAGATTTGGAAGGAAGAAGTGAAGCAACAGCCATTTTTTAGTTCAGGCAGGTTCAGTCACAACGTGTCTCAATGGCATGAGACAGTGGCTGGGCCTGCAACCGCTCCACCACCCACTGAATCCTCCTTCAGCTTCTCTAATTCCTGGGCCAGGTCTGTGTGTTCAGTTCCACGATGAAGGACCCGTACCAAGGTCAGAGGCAACAAGAACTGACACAGGCTTCAGTCCGTCCTCAGGAGCTCCCCCTTGCCCCTGGGGGCTCCAATTTGCCCTTGCTCTCTCCAGCTTTACATCCCTCTTCCCTTCCTAACTGCCTGTCTTGTGAATTTGATGTTCCAGCATTAAACTGAAAGACAACAGTCTTACTAAACTGTCTTACACCATTTAATAATATTTACTTGCTTGTTTTTTAACTGTCCAAGATTAAATCAATGTCATATGAAAAACATTTGTACCACAGTCTTGCAAATATCTATCTATCTATCTACCTACCTATATATGTACGTATCTTGGTTCTTCTTCCCTGATTGAACCCTGACAGTACTGAAGAATACAGGCTTAAGAGACCTGGGGTCATGATACATTGGTCAACACGCAACAACTGGCTTTCCAAAAACAAACAATAAACAAAAAGAAATTCTGATTTGTGGTGTTTGCCAATTTTTATAATGTAAATACCCCACCACGGGCCATTTTCAAGCTGTCAATGTGATATCACTGAATGCAGTAGCACACCATTATATAGTGTTTCCAACCTACAGATAAAATAGACATAAATAACCTCAAGAGAAGAGTCAGGCGTTGGTCTCTGCCAGATAGTAAATACTTTCGGCTTTGCAGGCCATATGATCTCTGTGGCAACTATTCAACTCTGTCATTTTAGTTGGAAAACAGCTATAGACAAAACAAATGGGCATGGCTGTGTTCCAATAAAACTTTATTTATGGAAACAGGTGATAGGACAGACTTAGCCAGCAGGCTGTAGTTTGCTGACTCCTGGAATAGATGATAACAAAATGCAGAAAATAATTAGGAAGTCATACATTTTCAGTATTATTAACCTTTTTAAAAATATAATTTATTTAATTCTAAGCTTATTATAATTTAATTTTAATAATGACTCAAAAGACCAGCACACAGAATTTTTGAAAACTTAACAATCAGCTCTCATGCCCTTGCAAACCCACTTCCTGGGTTCCATTCTGGGTCAGCCCCTTTCCAGCTGTGTGGACTGGGACAAATGATCTCAGTCCTGTCACCTGGGAACCAGGGGTGGAGCCTCTCCAACTGAAAGGATGGGACATAGTATAGAGAAAGACTGAGCAGCTGGGGTTAAGTACATGAAGACAGAGGAGCTGCATTAATAATTCATATCTCTCTTCAGTTATGGCCTTCAGGCCAGATCATAAAGGATAGAAGCTGGAAGGAGGGGAGGAGAAACCACAGGAGATAGAACTGGCCTGCATTAAGTTCCTCCTCTATGTCCGACACTACGAAGTGCTTCCAATCTTTAATTCACTTAATCCTCACATCAAAGCTTTGAGTATATTGCCGTCTCTATTTCACGGATGTGAACCACACGATTCAGAGAGGTGGAAAGAGTGCAAAGTCATTCAACTGGCAGGGCCAGAGCAGAGTTTAATCCAGGTTTGACTGATTCAAAAATCCCCTCCCAACTGTGTGGGCCGATCCCCTTAGGGAAGCCAGCGTTCGGAGAGGAGTCGGTGATATCAGCTCAGTGGTAATCAACATTTTATTCCAGTGATACTTTTGAGTTGGAAATCAAGTTTGGAGATTCATTTTACTGAATAGCTGCATTGGCCGATGCTGCTCATATGGGGCCTTTACACCGACAATAAATGCGTGTCGAGCTATGTCAGTCAGCGTAGGTTAAATATGCAGGACACTGAGTTAGGTATTAGGACTCCTCAGATAAATGAGCTTCCCCTTCAAGGGGCTCACCGCCCAGCAGGGAGGCAGACTAATCAGATAATGGGTACAGCACAGCATTTGACAGTGTGACAGGGCCTATGGGAGAGATTGCATGAAGTGCAATTGAAGGACGGAGGCTGTCAAGACATGTTCCTTGGAGGAGAACTTGCAATTCCTGGAACACTCTTGTTCTCTCGTCTCTCCCACCTTCCGGGCACCTGCACATGTTGGTAATGGTCCCTTCTCGCCCGCTCTCCCTGTTTCTCATCACTACTTTGTCCACTCCAGCTTCTTCATTCTTCAGGCACATTCCTAGCAGAACTTCCCGTGGAAGCTCTTTCATAAGGCACGGAATCTGGGCTCAGAACCTCTCTTCTGTTCTTCCGTATGACTCTGGTGTGTGGATCATTATCGCAGACTTATTATACTGTCCTGCTATGGTCTGTTTATGCATCTGTCCCTCCCATGAGATGAGGAGTGCCCTGAAGGCAGAGACTAGGCTATTTGACTTTGTATAGGTAGCACCAAACATGATGTCTGGTCTATACTTGTGCTTGACAAATTCCCAGAGAATGATTAAATGACCAAAATCTGAGCTAAATCCCCAGGGGTACCAGGGACATAACAATCAAAAAGGTAGAAAAAGGTCAAGAAAGATGTATATGGTAACTAACGGTTCAGCAAAGTTACCAAAAAGTCTAAACAAGCTGTCCTTAACAAAAGTTTCTTTCTTGGTCTTTCCCTTACATCTCACCCAAAATAGCACCACCTTTCACTGGGAGTATTTTTGTGTGTGTTCCAGGACCTAATTTTTATATCTATCTTTAGTCAGTTACAGATGTTTCCTGAATGTAAGCCTGAGAACCACCTACCTCCATTTGGGAAGAATCTAGAAGCCTCTGAGTGATTAAAACTTAGTTGTTTCCAGCCATATTCCCCCATCTCATCCTTCCTCACCAACTCAGCCATTTAAGGTGATCTCACGAATTGACTATATAATAAAAATATATTGCAATTCCATGCCAAAAACTTTTTATTTATCCTCCATCTATTTCAAAATGTCAATTCTATTTGTTCTCTGGGACTCTTGGCTCCGACCCCAAGTTCCTGATAATTTATTTATACCTAATGGCTTGGGTTCTTCTGTGTAGGATGACTGTAATGAGGTCTGTTCTTACCCTTTGCACGATAGACAGCTTTTCTCTGATGACCCTTTAGGCAGCACTCCATCAACTTTGAAATGAGTGTTTCTGTGTTGATGTTCTTCTTTCTCCCTGCAAATAAACTCTGGGATCAGTGGCTTCCTGCCCATTAGAGCCATTTCCCATTTGTTTCTGACTCCTCAGCTGTGGCCCTTGGAGGACAGAAAGGATTGATAACAATTTGCAAGTGAGTGAGGAATTTAAAGAGGTCACAGAGGGGATGGTCTGATCCTGCTCCACACTGTTTGGGGCCCCTGCTGTAAGACTGAAGAATAGTGGGGGTCGTGGAGGGACTAGGGCCTGGAATCATCTGGAGACTCCCCTACTCACATGTCGAGAACCTGGGCTGGGATGATTTGGAGGCCAGCCTCCGCTGGGATTTTCAACTGGAGCACCTAGATGTGGCCTCTCCACGTGTCTTGGGCTTCTCAGAGCGTGGCAGCAGAGTTCTGAGACAGTCTAAGAGACCACAGCAGAAGCTGACCTACCCTAGGAGGCCATATCGCTGCATTCTACTCTTATAAAAGTGTCAGCCCAGAGTCAAGGGGAGGAGAATTAGACTCAGCTCTGGATGTCAGGGGTAGTAAGGTGGGGACTTGGGGGTCAAATTGCAGAGGAGCATGTGGAATAGAAAATACTATTCTGGCCATCTTTGGAAAACATGCTTTACATATGCTCCACAGCATTCTTTCAGCCTCCCTCTGCCCCCAACTACTCATCTTGGAGTAGTTTGCCCTGGCATTTCCTCCTCTTCTCTCTTCCTGTATAAGCCCCCTTTCCCTCTTTTCACCCATCTAGATTGTACAAACAGCCTCCTAAATGGGAATTTCCAGCCTTGCCTTCTTCCGTGTTGCTCTGCCCTGCAGTTAGAGAAATCTTGCTAAAATGCAAACCTTACCACTTGACTCCCCAATTTGATCCTCATGGAGTTCTCTTGGGGTCTTCCTCCATTGCTCTGACAATTAAGTCCAAGCTCCTTAGCCTGCCATCCAAGACCTTTGTTGATCTAGCCCCTGCCTACTTCACTGCCTCTTTTTTCTCACAGCTCCATGAAATCAAAACAATTCTGTCAATACGAAGTGCTGCATCACATCATTAGGCCTCAGTTCCTGGCACAGAGAAAATGCTTGACAAATTGCAGCTTTTATCACATTATCCATATTCCTGCACGTGGCCTCCCAGAGAACCAGAATTCCTTAATTTTCCCACATTCTCTTCTATGAATGAGTAATAGAAGCACTGCAAGATATTGTCCTTTGTTCTCAGAATTTAAAGAACATTGTATAAGGGAATAAAATGAAGTTGCAACTTGGTTGCTTTGGTTAAAGAAGTAATTGAGAATGTAATATTGTCAACGAAATTAGATTTTCATTTCCACTATGTACTAGGTGCAAAAATCATAGAAAATGAATTTAATTTCATGCCTTTATTTCTACTTGAGACACAAGTATCATACAGAGAGAGGTTAAACAATTTTCTCCCAATTACACAACTGGTACTAAGTAGAGTGGAACTTTGTATTTTGAACCACAAGGATTGGTGTGGACAATATCAAACAAGTGAGGAACTTCAACTTCCTGGATACAAATACCTGTAATATACACACTGGTATTATAACTGTTCATTCACTTAACAACTTCCTTAACAAACATTTCCCAAGCACCTGTAATTAAGCAGGATCAATTTTAGACAATGGGGCAAGGCAGTGAATAAAAACTCCATGTCTTCGTCCACCTTGTACGTGAGCAGATTCAAGCTAGGTCCGCCTTTTTGTGAGGAAGTCATGCAATTTTTCCCATAAAGTTCAAGTTCACTATATAGTTTCAAGTACATCACCAAGATTTCATGATTAAAAAGACTGTAAGTTTTAATATGACAGTTAGAATGTATTTTTTTCCTAATTATCTGCACTCCAGAAGTGTGCAGGTTGAGGGCACTTAGACTTGTCCCTCGAAGGATATTCAGACATGTTTTAGGTGGAGCCACAGGAAATTGCTGATATCCATCCACTTTTGACCTACAAAAACAATTTCATGTGATTCACTGTATGTGTTGTCCGGAATTTTCTGAACAAAACTAATTAATAATAGTAATAATGAGAATCTTCCCAGATTTTAATGAGAATTCCTAGAATCTAGTGTTTCAGCATTAAGCCTGATGATAAGACTTGGTTTTAGGTAAATTCTATGTATTAAATTAACAAAGTATCTTACTGTCCTTATGATGCAACAGTAGGAGTCCATAGAGGCCTGGGGCTGTCTTCACTTCCTCTCCTAATTAATCGCCCAACTAGTGTGTTCTTGAGACCTCAGAACAGTCATGTTTCCCTCTTGTAATTTATTTTACACTATTAAAAGACACATGAAAAAATAATGAGATTATTTAAGGAATAGCAAGGTTTACGTAATGACACATAACTCTTTGTGGTTTACAGAGCACTTCATATGAATTATTACCATTTCGTCTAAATATTACAACCATCCTGTTAAGTAGGCTTTATCGTTTTCATCATACAGACAAGGAAACCTGGGCTCAGAGAGGTGAAATGATGCCCAAGGTTGCCTATCCAGAAAGAGGCAGTGGTAGGATTTGAACCCCGATTATCAGAGCCCATAACAAAGCATGTTCTATATCAGGGTGCCCAGGTACCCTAATTTTTCTCTTGAATGGACCCCATCTTCATTGGATATGAGCTTTCAATCATGAGTTGGTTCATCCATTGCAGTGGAAATAGGCTAACAGGAGAATGATCAGGAGTGTCCTATTGGTCTTTGGAACAGCATATCTTAGAGAATATTGGGTAGAGCACTAATTTTATCAGAGACTTAAAGGCTCTTTGGTCAAAAGAAAGTTTGAAGCTCAGTCAAACAGAATTAAACAGTTTTATTTATTTTAATATAGGAATTGTCAGAGATTTAAGCAAGCTAGCGTGCATTTGAATCTCTGAAACGGCACCACAGAATATAAAAATACCCAAATTTATTTGACAGCAACATCCAATAAACAACCCTTTAGGGAAATAGATCCCAAGACTAGTGTTCCACAGAGCACATTTTGGAAACACTGGATTAGAAAAGTCATCTCTGATTCCAGGTAAATAAGTTCTTTCTTTCCTTCGTGGCACAGCTTGCTATAATGGGAGGAAATGAGCATGACAGTCAGATGTGGGATGAACCTCACTCCCGTCATTCACCAGCCATATTTGCTTGGGCACATGATTTAATAGCACCAGGACTGAGCTACCTCAGCTACAAAAAGGGAATAGTGACTTCAAAAGTATCCAATTAGTGTTGAGGACTGAGCAAGAGGCAAAGCACTTAGCATAGCGCCTGGCAGACAGTTGGCACTCAGTCAAGAATGATCACTTTTCTTTCTCCTACAACAGCTCAATTTGAGTCTTTGCTTCCCACCCCTGGACCACCGAAGGCAATTTCTAAAGATAACGCTTGTCAATGGCCCTCATCCAAGCAGATGTCTCACAAACATGATCTGCAGAGCACAGGATATAACAATTCTTGTATAACGTGGGAATGTCAAGGTTTATTATGCCCCTATTCCCATTATGCCATGGTATAATTTTTATTTCCATTTGCTTGTATGGGAAGTTTCTCACTCTGCAACATCTGACCTCTCCTTGATGCCTCTTGGACACTTTGAACTGCTTTCCTAGCCAATCTGGGCACATATTATAACCCTTTACTTCCAAACTTGAAATCTAATGAAACAAGAGTGTGAAATAAGCCTTATTTCATCACTCTGCATTTTGCTAGCCACTGGTTTCAACAGCGTGTAGTTATAGGACCATAACAATGCTTTTCCTGTGGGAATGTCTCATGGGCCTTCTATGGACCAACTTTCTCCTCCTCTTGACCTCTACCTTAGTATTGTTTGTCAAAGGACATTCAGTGCTTTGTTTCAAACTTTAGCCAAGACAGACTACTTCAAGACTTCAGCCTCATAAGCAAGGCGGCAATAGGAGAGGCCTATTTTCTCAAAACACTTTTTCCCCAGTTAAGTTGTGTGCTTATATTACTAAAACGTGAAGCTCACTTGACATTTTTTGCAATCAAATTCTTATTTTTTCTGTAATCAAATTCTTATTTTTTTTTCTTTTTTGTGGGAGAAGAGGTTGAGAGATAGAAAAGGGAGGGAGGAAAAAAAGGTAAAAAGAGAACGTACACGCACACACAAATACTTTCTAATCCAGAGCCAAAAGAAAATGAGAACTACACTCAACCTGGATCTTCCTTCTTTAGCAACAAAGGGAACTGTGAGCATCTTCATAAGGAATGTCAAAGTCGACATATTTGACTCCCATCTGGCTCAAGAGCCAAACTGTAGATGAGCAAGCCTTTATTTTTTTAGTCCAGGTGGAACTGAAGCTTCTAATCTATTTATCTTGCTTCATCTAAGGTAATCAGAATCTGCCATTGTGGGAGAATAACGTGTCTGTGTGCAGATATTTTAATCAGTTGACAGCCTGGGGGCCTTCCCGAGGTAAGCTGAAAGAAACCAAAAAGGGAAACAAACATTTATTGAAAGCATATAACCATACTGTGGGTCTGGGCCCTCTTAACGTCATTTCAAAGATGAAAGTCTGATTTAGTTTAATCCTCACGACTGGCCTGTGAAATAAATATCGTTAATTTACAGATGAAGAAAAAGAGGTTCAGAAAGGCTAACTAATTTTTCCAGGGTCACGCAGCAAGTGATTAGCAAAGATAGGCTGCAAATCTAGTTCTCTCTACTTAGGCTTCAGGGCTCTGGATATTAAACAGCTCTGTTTCCCCCTCACTTTATATCTTTTGGTTATCACAGGCCATTTTCCCCCCTGGACACCTCTCATTCAGCCCTTCAGATTTCACTTTTTTTAAAAAAAATGAGAAATCTTTTCTTTTTTTATTGCATTTCCAAGCACCCGGGTAATCCCAAAGGCAGTTTTTACAAGACCATGCAGAAGTTGTAAGACCTGATCTCCTTGCTGCAGTAGATGGAATGCCTGCTGTGAACGGCAACATGGCAGCTGACTTCCAAGGCCTTTCTCGTTCTCTCTCTGTCACTCTCATACACACACACACATCTGTGCTCTGAATCTCGCACGCACATATGGCTTACTTGCCCTACAATTCAGTGAAAGATTTTTACACTATTTAGTTCATTTTGCAAAAGAGAAAGAGGGAGGGAGAGGAGCGGGGAGAGAGAGAGAGACGTATTCCCTACTGGTGATTAGCATGACTCCAAATGCATGTGAGGCAGAAAGAATAGTTAATTTTCCTGGCCTACAATTCAACTTAAATCATAATTCCTAAGATAGATCTCTTCTCTCAATGTTAATGGGAACCAGATGCCTCTTGTTAATAATAACGTATACTCAGTGGGGGAAGAAAAGAGAGCAAGAGAGAGAACTTTAAAGTTTTGTTTTGTTTTTCCAAAAATACTGGTGCTGTCTAGCTTGGGACAATGTATAATTCCAAAATATATTTATGTTGAAATCTACCATTATTCATATAAGGCCACCTGCATCATTTACCTCCCTGAAAGAAGGTGATGTAGAATGTGAAAGATATTTTATTTTTTATTTATGTATTTCATTCATTGTTTCTTGGTCTGATTCCTCCCTATAGGAAATGGGATCAATACTAATGTTAACCTTATTTACTCTGTTCCCATTTTAAATGACACTGCTTCAACCTTAATTCAATTTAAGTTTTGTGACACTAACAGATGAGAAGGTACATGAGTTGTCAATATGCAAATCATTTAATTGCAAATAAAAATCATGCATTTCAATCTTGTTATTATTTCAGTGTCAAAACATTATCCGGTATAATCAAGTTCATGTAATGACTAGCTCATTCATTAAAAAACTGGATATTTAAAAGGAGGAGACTATTTTAAAATAATAATAATTCATTTTTACATTAAGCCTATTTATGATATGTAATTGCAGAGCAATAACAAATAAGGCCTATTCTAAAATACTTATCTCTTTTGGAAATTTGACAATACGTTGGTCATTTGAACAATGCTTTTCCCTGCGTTTTTTCCATTGCCATATGCAGTTGTTTAATTCTTTTCAAACTAAACTAAGTACTGCCTGCTATGCACATGTATTTGTCAGAAACGTACATTCTTGATTAAGATGTGTAATAAGATTTACAAATAAAGCACAACAGCCAAATAGCCCAATTAGTCAAAAGTCCCAACATAACCATTCACATCCTCCAAACTACTTAATCTAAAATGAGGGTACAGTAGCCAAGACATGGAAACAACATGTAAGTATTCATCAATGAATGAATGGATAAAGAAAATGTATATACACACAATGAAATATTATTCAGCCATAAAAAATAAGGAAATCCTGCCATTGACAACAACATGGAAGAAACTTGAGGGCATTATACTAAGTGAAACAAGTCAAACAGAGAAAGATAAATACTGTATGATCTTATTTATATGTGGAATCTAAAAAAAACGAACTCTTAGAAATACAGAGTTAGTGGTTACCAGGGTGGGGTGGGAGTAGGGGAAATGAGTGAAGGCTGTCAAAGCATACAAACTTCCTGTTATAAGATGAATCAGTGCTGGGGATGTAAGGTGCACCATGATGACTATAGCTAATACTGCTATACTGCATATTTGAAAGTTGCTGAGAGAGTAGATCTTAAAAGTTCTCCACACACACACACACACAAACTGTAACTATGTGAGGTGATGGATGTGTTAACTAACCTTATTGAGGTAATCATTTCACACTATATACATATACCAAATTATTACTTTGTACACTTAAAATTACACAGTGTTATATGTCAATTAAATCTCAATAAAACTGGAAAAAAAATAAAATAAAATGAGGGAAAATCTCACCATGTGAACTTAGGCAAGCCCCTTGACGTCACTGTGCCTCAGTCTCCTCATCTATTAACTGGAGAACATTAATTACTATCTCACACGGTTTTTGTGCAAGTTAGATGAGATAATTTGTATAATGTCTTTAACAGCTCTTGGCATACAATAAGAGATTGATACTCTTGGGCTATAATAATTAGGATTATTATTTCTTGCTGGTAGCTGAAATTGTTCTCTGAGTCACATCTGACAGCAGTGAAATTACAACAGATGAGATGAAACAAGAATGTGCAGCTACTGGTTGCATCTTGGACATCACTAGAGGGAGCCAGAGGCAACAGAGCAACCATCTTTCCCAAACTTCACTTCATCATGCTTTATCAATATTTGCTGAATACGAATAACATATCTACAGTAAATATGTTGTTATGTAAAGTTGTTCGTCGGCTCCAAAGATGTGTACAATATAATTTCAGGTCTCAAGAAACTGATAATCTAATTGAAGAAACAAATAACATGCATTAAAAACTCATTAAATGATAATGCATGACTATGATATACAACAAAGCAATAGCAAATTGAATGCCTCAGGGATGGCTCAGAAAATTTGTGCTAAAGAATGTCTGAAAAGGGAATAATGTGTCCATTTGAAGTGAAATAACCTAGAAATGGTTCATGCACTTAATACAGACCTTGAAGGCTGAGTAGGATTTAGAGTTCTGGAATCAGCATTCCAGAAAAGTGGAACAAAGGAATCCAAGAAGAGAAAGTGTTAATACACCCATCTTCCTCTAAAAGAGGGCTCATGTTTACTACTTTATGCCTAATTAATCTTCCCAAGCCATCACTCTGACTCATCTTCTCCCCACATCAAATGTTGTATGATTCCCACTGCTGACTGGATTAAACCAAATGTTATAGCCTGACATTGTGTGCCTGGATTCTTTTATCTAGAAGTAAGGATGGAAAGATCTACTGGGGCTTCACTATAAAGTGTACTGGTTGGTCAGGCATGGGCTATATCTTAGGCACGGTGGGAACCGTTGAAGGTTTTTGAGCAGCTGAGTGGCTTCCCTTACTATCAATTTTAAAATTATATCACAGGCACAAAATCAAGTAATCCAAGACTGAGGATTCTTATTAAATTCACCACCTTAAAAAAAAATGAATTAATCCGATTTTACTGGTTGGTAGGGACTGAAATGACTAGCAAAATACTAGTTTTAAGCTTCTCTAAAATTAAAGCAAAAATATGGAAACTAAAAAAATAGTCATACCTGTTTTAGCTGTCTTATCTCTCTTTTCCTCTGGTGAGCTGTGGACTAGGGGAGAAGGTTGATCAGTAGTGGAAGTTACTTTTCCTCCTAGACCTATCCAATTTGGGGCATGCCAGTTATAAAAGGCAAGGTATTACAGGTTACCAAGAAGTGAGACTTGCAGAAAAAAATAAATGATATTTAAAGGGAAGTTGTTTTTTCTCTCTCTTTTGGAAAAATTAAAGGTTGGCTAAGGTAACTCATGCTAGCTACTTGGGGAGGTCAATTTTTGAACAGCTTTGTCAATCACTGCAAAAAATAATTGAGTAAAGCCTTATTATGATACTGGCCTTTGAAAAACAGCCTTAGAATGAAACAGACTTAGAATGAAAAGTCTCCATCACTGAGATAACCTGTCCTGTGGGAAATCCTTTATCACTTCCTAGATGATGGGATTTCTAAGTTACAATATATCACGTAACTCGGAGTATCTAATGTGACTTTAGCTTCCTCAATTGCAAAGGAACATCTTTTTAAAATATTTTTCTAATATTAAAGCATGTTTTAATATGTACTCGCTTTCTGAATTCTCCATCTAGCCTTTCCTATCTTCATGGTACCCAACAGCTGTGTTGGAGCAAATGCTCTACTTGAGGCATTGGGTAACTGCAGGAGATTCAAGAAGAACCAGCCGTAGCCCCTGCTCACAAACAACTGAGCAGACTAACCACAGGGATAAGGTAAGAAAACAAATAACTCTTTAGGCCCGGAGGACTCAATAAAAGCATAGTGGAAATTCACCAGCAGAAGGCCCCTTGTCTCCTTTGAGCTGAAACACTAAAGAAATACTAAAGTTAGAGTAGATAGTGAAGACATGGGGTGAGTAGATGGGCAAGGGAAGTATCCAGGACAAGGAATAATATGAGCAAATCTTTGGAATAGAAAAAATGTAGACCACATTTAGAGCACAATAATAATCCAATTCGGCTAAACTGGAGAATGTTTGAAGAGAAGCGATAGGAGGGACTATGACAACCTCACTGAACATCCGAATTGGATAAAAATATGCAGGCATGCAATGCCAGGTTATGATATTTGGGTTTAATCCAGTAAGCAGTCAGGAGTCATTTATAGCATTTGATATGGGGAGTAGCTGAGCCAGAGTCACAACTTAGGAATATTAATTAGTCATAAGATAGCAAGTGAATGAGACCCAGGAAAAACACAGGTAGCAAGGAGACCAGCAATTGCCTAGTGTTCAGTGAAGCATGTGAGGCTCAGAGTTTATTTTGGAAATAGAAAAGCAGGGATATTAAAGATAATTGACAATGATTCTGATGCACTAAAGACAGCTCAGATTCGTTAATCCTAGGAAACAGGAGATTTGATGGGGCTCATAACACAAATAGGCAAGTTGGGAAGAATTGGAAATTGGACTTTGGAGGTGCTAAATTGTATAACTATGTAGATTAAGGTAGATGTAGCCTGCCGCTAGGAGAGAAATGTAGGCCTGGAATCAAAGAGGAAATTTAGGCAAGGCTTACTTATTTGGAATTGATCTGAATGTATTAGATATAAATGCTGTATCTTTGATATAAAAATTATATGAAGTAAATGTTATTTTCAAGCTTTGCTGAAATGTTTTTTGCTCTACAAATATATTATAAATCCTCCGTCTGATTTCTTTTAAGTCCGTGGCCATTTGGTACTAATTTATGTCATTTCATTTATTTGTATCATTTCACTAAGGATTTCAAGGCATTGATGACATCAACAATTCTATTTTCTGATTACAGCAATAGTTAGAATAATGATACAGACTACTATTGATTGGTTTGAATAGTTATTGGTAATGAAAAAAAGCTTCATGATGCCTCCAAACATTTATCCTGGTGATAACGCTTAACTACAGTCAAAGCTTTAGCTGGCTCATCTGCTAACTGCTAAAAGCATACATTTGTACAACATTTCTGGAGTGAAATATGGATATGTATCAAAAGCTCTAAAAAGAATCCACATGCTTTTACATTGAAAATGTACTTATAAGAATGTATTCCAGACAATGAAGCACTAATATATTCATGTCAGCAAGGTTCATAATAAGAAAAAACTGGGGAATCATATAAAATGCTCGTTTATTGCAGATAAGTAAATTGTAGTATATTGATATAACTGACTACTCTATAATCATTAACAATGATAACATACATGAATATTTGCTGAAGAAGAAAATTTGTGGCAAATGAAAAAGTAGTTTATAAAGCCATCTGCATAATAAAATAATCACTTATATATTATGTTGAAATATATATCCATATTAGAGGATTTTAGAACATATTTATCCATATATTTATCTATATGTATGTGTGTATATATACATACACACACACACACACACGTATATATATGTATGATAGAGAAATATTCCCAAAGGAATCTGGACATCCATCCATCCATCAAATATTAGTAGTAATTATCTTTGGAATGTGGGATTTAAGGTTTTTTTCCCTTATTGACATTTTCTACATTGAACATGCATCAAGTATGTAAAAAAATCCACAGTTTATAAATATTTAAGTTGATCTAAGTTATTGTTACATCATAAAAGTTTGGCTTATGAAGAATATAGGTGAGAGGTGCAAGTGAGAATGCAAACTGAAGGGTCGCTTCCAATTAGAGCCGGGCTGGCCCCAATGTTGGTAGATTACGTAAGAGGGCAGGCCAAGTTGCAAATACCCAGGCTAAGAGAGTAAGCCAGATTGGTGTGATGGGTTACAACGTGGGGCTGGGAAAGGTGCCTAGAGGTAGAGAGACATGGTAGAAAGAGTTTGAAGAAAATGTGTCAAAGATCCCCACGTCTAAGGCAACGTCAAGAACAAGACTTTGCTGTAGTCGGCTCTTTTGAAAGGCCTCAACTTCAACTTCCCCAGTAATCAAGCCATCTGTCTCAACATGGCCACATTTTCAATCTCTTTGACAGCTGACAAAATGCTTCATCTGTGAAAATAATAATAAAACATGGAAATGGATCCTAAACAATTTAATAAGGTGTGGAAAATAGTGGGGAAATGTCCCAAGTAAAAACAAAAGCATTACTATGCTATTGTGATTGCAATTCAAAGTAAAGGCTTAGAGGGTTTTTTTTGTTTTAAGTGAATAATTCTCTATTCACTAAAGGAAATGTCCTCAGAAGAGAAATGCTCAGAACAGCAAGATTTTGATGATGGGGATTGACCCCAGGTCGTCCCAAGAATGCACTCTCCGGCTTTATGGAAAAAAATTCTGGTTAGTACTAGCATTTTTCTGTTCACTATCAACTTTCGGCGGCTTTCAAATCATCATCATTATTATTAAAAACACATGTCAGAAAAATAAAACTAACATACATCATCAACCAATGTTCTTTACAGGAAAGTGTTGGATTTGAACTGCTCAGATGTTTCCGTTAATTGTCAAAAAATACATCTGGCTAATCCTCCTCACCTACTGCCTCCTATTTTTTTCCCTCCTACTCCAAAGTGAAATTGAGTGATTATTTGGACAATATGTATGGGGACTGTGCAGTTTGGGGGCAAGAAGTAACAATGGGAGAGGCATGTTGGAAGTAGAGAACATTATTCCTGTCTGCTATGGTGAAGTGATTGAGAAACCAGAATAGTCCTGGGAGGAGGAATATTCACAGAGGATGAGACCAGGTAAATGTTTACTGTTCCTTACAGTTCTGAGTTACCGATGCACTTCCCCAAACCCCAGTGTCACATCTTGCTGAGTGTCGGTGAAGACGGCTCAGGTCTAAGAGAAAAAAATAGTTTACACTAGCTCAAATATTGCAGAGAGTTGATTGATTTATGCAACTAAAAGTCTGCAGATTGGGTAACCTTCAGGCATTTTTTTAATCAGGGTTCTAGCGCCCTTTCTCTACGGGTCTCTCAACCTTTCCCACTTCTAAGTATCAGCTTCATCCATGCGTCACGTCATCTATAAAAAGAGAGAGACTACAGGTGTCCCACAATTCCTGGCAATGATCCTGAGCATTTGATGGACTGGACCACCTTGTAACTAGTCAAAGATTGTCCTAGGCTTTCTTTTCTGAACCAATCACTCTGTTGGGGAGGATGGCATTACCTTGATTGGCTTAGACAAATCTTGAAGTCCCCTCAGCCCACTCAGACCATCTGTCTGCTACACAATGGGGAAAAGGAGGAACAAGTGTTGGGAAACCAACCGATGTCCACTCTAGTGAGCTGAGGGCCTCATTTTCCCCTGGCTAGTGACATGTCTAAGTGGCTTAAAACAGCAAAAAATAAGTTGAGGAATTTCCTAAGTTTCTTTTCCCCAAGCCCAGGCCCATTCTTTTAAAGATGCATTTGGCTAAATCCAATGGTCTTATAGACAGGTTAGCTGAGTGCAAGGAAACGCATGTCAAGACAAAACAGATGAGAGCTAATTTAGCCTTTTCAGTGTGGAAAAGCACCTAAGCTTCACGTCAGATGCCCCAAGGTCTATTTTACAGGAGCCTTAGGTAAGGAGGAAAGAGAGAGAATGTCAGAAATTGGCCCCGGGATGGTCCAATTAATGTCCTGGCCATTGATCTATCCATTTCATCCTCTTTCTCCCCAGGGGTGGGATGGGAGAGGGAGTGTAGAAGCCCAGGATCCTCCATTAAAAGGCCACAGAAATATAGGCCACCATAAAGAAAAATCCATAATTAGGTTAAAATTCCAAAAACGAGAGGAGACACAGATTACTGTGGAGATTCTACCTTTCCTAACTATAACATAATTCCTTCTCCCCCTGCTCCTGTGTTCCTCCTCTTGTAATGTATATCAATGTCACATCACTAGGGTGTGAGCTCCTTAAGAGCAGTTCTTCGATACCTCCAAAGTGCCTAGAATGGTGCTGGTTATATTGCACACACTCAATAAGTGTTTATTGTTGATTGATGGATGCATGACCTAGGCACTGCATATTCAAATGAAAGAAACTATGAAAACATAGACATACAGTACTCTACATTCTCCCTCTGCTGCTCCGTACCCTCCACTCTGCTCTGCATGCAGCCCCATCCATCCACATACAACCTTCTTGTGGGCACCTTTAACTCTCAGGCAAATCAGGTCAGGCAAAGACGTGCCTGCCCAACCCCCTAGTATATATAATTTAATTACTTTAGCTCTATGGACAAAACCATAGATAGATAGATAGATAGACAGACAGACAGACAGATAGATGATAGATAGATAGGATTTTTATTCAAAAGCTATTCCTAGAGGCGGAGTCAAGATGGCGGCGTAGGCAGACTCTGAACTCACCTCCTCCCGCGGACACAGCCAATTTACAACTACTCATGGAAAAATTACCCCTGAGACAGAACTGAAAACTGGATGAGAGGAACTCCTGCAACAACGGACAATCCTAACTGGGGTGGAAGAGGCAGAGACTCCCTTCCGGAGAGGAAAAACGCCGCCTTCACAAGCCGCCAGCGTCACGGCCGGCCGGGAGCAGCTCACAGGTACGCAGCCTCCCTGGAGGCGCGGGGCCCTGAGCCGGGGAGCGCCCCCGCTGTGGGCATTTTGTGGACCCAGCACAATCGACACCAGTGGCATAATATCTGACCTTGCCTGCTACTAAAGCATTGGGGAGCACCCCCAGAAAACCCGGTTCACAAAGAAACTAAAACTGGCTCTTAAAGGGCCCGCGCACAAACTCACCCGTTCCAGAAAGCATCCTAAAATCACCAGAAAGAAAGGTGCACACTGCTTTGGTGACAAGAGACTCACCTAATAGGCTCTGAGTGCATCTCGGTGAGGGGTGAGACCTCTCCAGGGACTGGGACATTGGCGGCGGCCATTGTTGTGGCCTGGTGTGAGCCTGCTGACACAGATGCCATTGGAGTTCTCCCTGAGGCCTGCTAGCCCAGGGTCTGCTCCACCCGCTAGAGCACCGATTTAATCCAGCTCAGCCAGGGCAGGCAGCCCACCCTAGAGACTGGCCCCACCCAACAACAAGCCCTCAGGCAACGTGTGGGCCTGCATAGATTGGTGACTGGATTCTCTGCAGCCTGGCAACTGAGCTGACTTGAGCGGGGCAGGGTGTGCACAAGGAGCGGGTGGAGAGTGTGGGGTGGTGGCGGAGTGTGTGGGGCTCCCGCCGTGGAGAGACTGGGTCCACTTGGGGAGGTCGGGACGCTCACACGGGCAGGACTGTGTTGACTGTGTGTGTGGACCTCTGGGCGGCAGGGCTTGTCAGCTGCAGAAGACTTGTGCTTCTCAAAGACCCACATAGGAGGTTTGCCCCACCTTCCAAAGCCTGAAACAATTGGGTGCTCCTGTGCCTGAGGCCAGCCCCACCCAGCTGCAATCCTCAGAGAGCTGACAAGAGACCTAATAGGCTAGAGGTTTACAGCAATTCTAAGGCCCTGAGCCTAACAACCTGCCACACTGGGGGCCTACTCACTTAAAAGAAATACTGCAACACAAATGTGGTATTAGAACTTACAGCCAACTGTGCTGGGGCTCCCCTCACCTGATAAAGAGACTGAAGGGCCCACAACAACTACAAGCAGCTGAGCATTACAACAGCTGGCCAGGAGCATAACTCAGCCTCCCTGGGCGCCTATAGGGAGAGCTAACAGGCCACAATAGAAGGACACACGTAGCCCACATAGGGGCCACCCCTGGAACATTGAGAACTGAGGGAAGCACACTGGAAGCCTCCTAAGCCATCACTTACATAAGGTCACCTATCCAAGAGCAGGAGACGTAGCTGACCTACCTAATACATAGACACAAGCACAGGGAAAGAGGCAAAATGAGGAGGCAAAAGAATACATTCCAAGTAAGGGAACAGGACAAAACCCCAGAAAAGGAACTAAGTGAAACAGAAATGAGCAACCTACCTGACATAGAGTTCAAACTAAGAGTGTTAAGGATGCTCACTGATCTGGGGAGAAGAATAGATGAACTCAGCGAGAATGTCAACAAAGAAATGGAAGATATAAAAAAGAACCAATCAGAAATGAAGAATACAATACTGGAAATGAAAAACTCATTAGAGGGACTCAAAAGCAGAGTAGAGGATACAGAAGAACGGATCAGTGAGCTGGAAGAAAGACTAGAAGAAATTACCCAAGGTGAACAGGTAAAAGAGAAAAGAATTAAAAAGAGTGAGGACAGTCTAAGGGACCTCTGGGACAACATCAAGCACGCTAACATCCGTGTTATAGGTGTCCCGGAAGGAGAAGAGCGAGACAAGGGGGCAGAGAATCTATTTCAAGAAATAATAGATGAAAACTTCCCTAACCTAAGGAAGGAAACAGACATCCAGGTACAGGAGGCACAGAGAGCCCCAAACAAGATAAACCCAAAGAGGCCCACACCAACACACATCATAATCAAAATGTCCAGAATTAAAGATAAAGAGAGAATCCTAAAAGCTGCAAGAGAATGTCAAGTTACATACAAAGGAAACCCCATAAGGCTATCAGCTGACTTCTCAGCAGAAACCTTACAGGCTAGAAGAGAATGGCACGATATATTTAAAGTGCTAAAAGGAAAAAACTTACAGCCAAGAATACTCTACCCAGCAAGGTTATCGTTCAAAATGGAAGGAGAGATCAAAATTTTCCCAGATAAGCAAAAATTAAAGGAGTTTGTCACCAAGAAACCAGTGTTACAAGAAATGTTAAAGGGACTGATTTAAGGGGAAAAGAGAAGACCACAAATAGGAAAAATTATCTATTTCCACGATTAGAACGTAATGGATATAAATGCACAAAAAAGAGGTTAGATATGATATCAAAAACAAAAGGAGGGAGGAGGGTAGTTAAAGAGTACAGCTTTCAGACAGAGGTCAAACTAAAGTGACCATCAATTCTGTATAGAAGAAGTAAGGAACAGAGAAGGACTACTTAAACACTGAGGAAAAAAAAATAAAAAAGTTAAAAAATGGCAGTAAGTACATACTTATCAATAGCTACTTTAAACGTCACTGGACTAAATGCCCCAATTAAAAGGCATAGGGTGGCTGACTGGAGAAAAAGACAAGACCCATATATATGCTGCATACAAGAGACACACTTCAGACCTAAAGACACTCACAAACTGAAAGTGAAGGGATGGAAAAAGATACTCCACGCAAATGGCAATGAAAAGAAAGCTGGGGTAGCAGTACTCATATCAGACAAAATAGACTTTAAAACAAAAACTGTAAAAAGAGACAAAGAAGGGCATTACATAATGATCAAGGGAACAATCCAACAAGAGGATATAACACTTGTAAATATCTACGCACCCAATGTAGGTGCACCTAAATATATAAAGCAATTATTAACAGACATAAAAACAGAAATAGACAGTAACACAATAATAGTAGGGGACTTTAACACTCCACTTACACCAACAGATAGATCATCCAAACAGAAGATCAATAAGGAAACATTGGCCTTAAATGACACCTTAGAACAGATGGACCTAGTAGATATATACAGAGCATTCCATCCAAAAACCGAAGAATACACGTTCTTTTCAAATGCACATGGAACATTCTCCAAGATTGATCACATATTAGGCCACAAAACAAGTCTCCATAAATTTAAGAAGATTGAAATAATACCAAGCATCTTTTCTGACCACAACGGTATGAAACTAGAAATCAACTATAGGAAGAAAATCAGAAAAGCCACAAATACATGGAGATTAAACAAAATGCTACTGAACAACGACTGGGTTAACGAAGAAATCAAAGAAGAAATCAAAAAATACCTGGAGACAAATGAAAATGAAAATACGACATGCCAGAATTTATGGGATACAGCAAAAGCGGTTCTAAGAGGGAAGTTTATAGCGACACAGGCCTATCTCAACAAACAAGAAAAATCTCAAATAAACAATCTAAAAATGCACCTAAAGGAACTGGAAAAAGAAGAACAAACAAAGCCCAAAATCAGTAGAAGAAGGGAAATAATAAAAATCAGAGCAGAAATAAATGAAATAGAGACCAAAAAACAATAGAAAAATTAATAAAACCAAGAGCTGGTTCTTTGAAAAGATCAACAAAATAGACAAACCTTTAGCTAGACTCACCAAGAAAAAAGAGAGAAGGCACAAATAAGTAAAATCAGAAATGAAAGAGGAGAGGTTACAACAGACACCTCAGAAATACAAAAGATTATAAGAGAATACTATGAAAAACTATATGCCAACCAATTCGACAATCTGGAAGAAATGGATAAATTCTTAGAATCATACAACCTTCCAAAACTGGATCAAGAAGAAGTGGAGAATTTGAATAGACCAATCACCAGTAAGGAGATCGAAACAGTAATCAAAAACCTCCCCAAAAATAAAAGTCCAGGACCAGACGGCTTCCCTGGTGAATTCTACCAAACATTCAAAGAAGACTTAATACCTATCCTTCTCAAACTCTTCCAAAAATTGAGGAGGGGGAAGCTCCTAACTCATTCTACGAAGCTGACATTACCCTGATACCAAAACCAGACAAGGACAACACAAAAAAGAAAATTACAGGCCAATATCACTGATGAACATCGATGCTGAAAATCCTCAACAAAATACTAGCAAATCGCATACAACAATACGTTAAAAGATTATACACCATGATCAAGTGGGATTTATTCCAGGGATGCAGGGATGGTTTAACATTCGCAAATCAATCAACGTAATACACCACATTAATAAAATGAAGAACAAAAATCACATGATCATCTCAATAGATGCAGAGAAAGCATTTGACAAGATCCAGCATCCATTTATGATAAAAACTCTGAATAAAATGGGTATAGAAGGAAAGTACCTCAACATAATAAAGACCATATATGAGAAACCCACAGCTAATATCATCCTCAATGGTGAAAAACTGAAAGCTATCCCTCTAAGAACAGGAACCAGACAAGGATGCCCACTGTCACCACTCCTATTTAACATAGTATTGGAAGTCCTAGCCAGAGCAATCAGGCAAGAGAAAGAAATAAAAGGGATCCAAATTGGAAAGGAAGAAGTGAAACTGTCACTATTTGCAGATGACATGATTTTATATATAGAAAACCCTAAAGAATCCACCAGAAAACTTTTAGAAGTAATAAACGAATATGGGAAAGTTGCAGGATACAAAATCAACATACAAAAATCAGTTGCATTTCTGTACACTAACAACGAAGTAGCAGAAAGAGAAATTAAGAATACCATCCCATTTACAATTGCAACAAAAAGAATAAAATACCTAGGAATAAATTTAACCAAAGAGGTGAAAGATCTGTACACCGAAAACTATAAAACATTTCTGAAAGAAATTGAAGAAGACACAAAGAAATGGAAAGATATTCCGTGCTCTTGGATTGGAAGAATTAACATAGTTAAGATGTCCATACTTCCTAAAGCCATCTATAGATTCAATGCAATCCCTATCAAAGTTCCAACAACATTTTTCACAGAAATAGAACAAAGAATCCTAAAATTCATATGGAACAACAAAAGACCCGAATAGCTAAAGGAATCCTGAGAAAAAGAACAAAGCTGGAGGTATCACACTCCCTGATATCAAAATATACTACAAAGCTATAGTAACCAAAACAGCATGGTACTGGCACAAAAACAGACACACAGATCAATGGAATAGAATCGAAAGCCCAGAAATAAACCCACACATCTATGGACAGCTAATCTTTGACAAAGGAGCCAAGAACATACAATGGGGAAAAGAAAGTCTCTTCAACAAATGGTGTTGGGAAAACTGGATAGCCATATGCAAAAAAATGAAAGTAGATCCTTACCTTACACCATACACAAAAATTAACTCCAAATGGATTAAAGACTTGAGTGTAAGACCTGAAACTGTGAAAGTTCTAGAAGAAAACATAGGCAGTACGCTCTTCGACATCGGTCTTAGCAACATCTTTTCTAACACCACATCTGACCGGGCAAGAGAAACAATAGAAAAAATAAACAAATGGGACTACATCAAACTAAAAAGCTTCTGCACAGTAAAGGAAACCATCAACAAAACGAAAAGACAGCCTAACAATTGGGAGAAGATATTTGCAAACCATACATCTGATAAGGGCTTAACCTCCAAAATATATAAAGAACTCATGCATCTCAACAACAAAAAAACTACCAACCCAATTAAAAAATGGGCAAAAGACCTGAACAGACATTTCTCCAAAGAAGATATACAGATGGCCAACAGACACATGAAAAGATGTTCAAAATCACTAACTATCAGGGAAATGCAAATCAAAACTACAATGAGATATCACCTCACGCCTGTCAGAATGTCCAAAATTAACAAGACAGGAAACAACATGTGTTGGAGAGGATGTGGAGAGAAGGGAACTCTCATACACTGCTGGTGGGAGTGCAAACTGGTGCAGCCACTATGGAAAACAGTATGGAGATTCCTCAAAAAATCAACGATAGAACTACCATATGATCCAGCTATTCCACTGTTGGGTATTTATCCAAAGAACTTGAAAACACCAATTTGCAAAGGTACATGCACCCCTGTGTTCATTGCAGCCTTATTCACAATAGCCAAGACTTGGAAGCAACCTAAGTGCCCATCAAGGGACGAATGGATAAAGAAGCTGTGGTATATATACACAATGGAATACTACTCAGCCATAAGAAACGACGAAATCCAGCCATTTGTGACAACATGGATGGACATTGAGGGTATAATGCAAAGTGAAATAAGTCAGAGGGAGAAGGCCAAATACCGTATGATTTCCTTCATTAAGTAGTAGATAATAACAACAATAAACAAACACATAGGGACAGAGATTGGATTGGTGGTTACCAGAGGGGAAGGGGGGAGGGTGGAGGGTGAAAGGGATAATTCGGTACATGTGTGTGGTGATGGGTTGTAATTAGTATTTTGGTGGTGAACATGATGTAGTCCATGCAGAAATAGAAGTACAATGATGTACACCTGAAATTTTTGCAATGTTATAAACCAATGTTACTGCAATAAAAAAAAAAAAAAAAAAAAAAAAAGCTATTCCTAAATAGTCTTTTGGTTGCCTTTGTAATGTCCCCCAGATCCCTTCAAACATTGTTGTAGATACCTATCAAGAACAAGGGTCCAGAATGGACATACAAGGCGCTCAGTGCCATCATAGACCAGGAATCCAATAAGGCTTATTCCTGACTGGACATGCTGTATATTATGACTGCACCGTGAGTTATAGTACCAGATCTGGATCCCCTCACTTCAAGTTAGTTTAAACAATGAACTCCTGCATCCTCGGTTCTGTAGACTACTGTGTGAGAGAGACTAACTGTGGATACCATTTGACCCAGTTTTTTGACTGAATCAGAGTCTTAAAAGATGATAAGAATGTCCCCATTTTTACCTCTTCCCAAATTTCTTTTTTTCACTGGAGACACAGGTTACTGAGAGTGGACGATACCTAGGCTGCCTGCTCCTCTCTGGACCAAAACAAGCAGAGCTTGGCATGAGGGCGAGGCTAGGGACTTGATGAATGACAGCCCCCAGGAAGGGAGGTCCTGTGTGCTAGAATCTTGAGTTTCCAGAGTGTGAGGTCACCTTGGAGAGGCATCTAAGCCAAAGATAGCTAAATCCCCTGTGAGACTTGCCAGGACCAGCCTGGGGCATTCTGCCTTCATCTTCAGAGTCTAGACTCTAATCCTGATGAGTGTGTGCTGGTCAGGACCTCAGAGATATTCCCTGTATCATACATAAGCAACAGTGCTTTGCACCTTCAGTTCACTCCCAAAAGGTGTGTGAGTGAACACGTGTGGTAGAGAGAGAGAAAGACATTCCCTCTTTTTATCTCTATCACATACAACTTTTGCAAGTTTATAAGCCACAAATACAGCTTACATTTCTTAGTCTATTAGTCAAATCACAATTCAGTTCTTCTTGTATAAAGATGTGATGACAAAAAAAAAAACAGACAATTCTTCTAACTTCTCATTGGCTATAGCATCCACCAGCTTTTATCACACTATCACCATCAAACACACAGAGAGTCGTGCATTCAGCTTCTTAGGAGACTACCTGCTACCCAGTCTGGACACGAGATCAGTTACAGTTTTGGGTTCTATTACAGTCTTACCACTAAGTTCCCCAACTGCACCTGACCAGTTTTTCCCTGTTAAAATATTGTGTGGCTTCTACTCAATGATGTGCTGGTAAATGTTTAATAACCAACTCTCTGCGAAAAAAATGTAGACATCTATGTACGCATATAAGTTTATTATAATTGATTCTCACAGAATGTATTTGTTGATTTTTGTCTGAACTCTTGTATCCACAGCCAACCTATAACTGTGATGGATGAATGAATGTAGTTCCGACATAAATGTTGGTTAATGTTTTCTTTTACTTTAGTGAGAAAGATGAAAGTGAAATAACCAAGATGTATGTCGAAATTCCACTTACTCATTCTTTTGATGAATCAGATAATAGTTTTCCAATATTGGGAAATGCAAATATGCATAATTATGCATGCAATTCACAATGTAACAGATAAAGACTTGACATATTTTAAGTTTAATCTGCTTTATAAATACTTTCTCCATAATCACTTTCTTAAGTCTAGACAACCAACAAAATAATAAACCAAGCTCACGCAAAGACATGCCTGCCTGGTCCCCAGTACGTATAATTTTATGCACTTCATGTATTTTTAGCTTTTGCTGATTTTCATGGTATAAGTACTCCCACTGCGGCTGATTTTAAACTACCAATTTGATGTCATCAAAAGTAGAGTTGGGAAGAGAGGCAGAATAGTTCAACGTTATATAGTATTTTCATAATACAGATAAGACAGACGCAAATAACCTCAGTAACATACATAAGAGTAAAATAATTAGGAAGTGATGAGTTTTATCTTTGTTTTAAGATAATTTATTTAATTGTAAGTTTATATACTTTCTTGTTTAATAATGGCTGTGTTTAACAACCGGCTCACAAAATTCCTGAAAATTTAGCCAATGGCCCTCATAGCCCCAGCACACCACTGAAGTCTACCTCCCTGTCTCTACCACATCCCTCTAAAGTGTTAGCCTTGAGGACTTTTTTTTTAAAAGTTCCTCTGTCTCTTCTTTCCTCCACAAGGGTCATTTCAGTCTATTATTTTTGTTGTTAGTGTTGCTCTGGGCTTATTTCTTAATTCTTTCTCTCCTTTAATTAAAACAGTTCGAATTGCAACCATCTTTTTGCATGTCTTTTTTGTTTTGGGCATTCCTTTACCCTCCTCCAACAATTATGAAACATGATATGGGGCTGAGGTTTGCAAATTACTATTGGATATGGTTTAACCCAAATTAAGCCTATAAAGCTCATAATATTGATGAGGAAATAAAATATCAGAAGAATCAGAGTAACAGAGAAGTCCCAGGCAACATGTGTGGTCCCCGGCTTCCCCTCACCTTGCAAACCAATTAGATTCAAGCTTACTAAAGGCACATTCTAAGACTCATATCCACCTCTCCCCACCAGCCCACTACCTGGCACAGTGCTTGGCTCATCTTGGGCATTTAACACACGTTGTTGGTTAACTTTTGTGCCAAGAGGGCCATTTTCAGCCTTTCCTATCTAAATCCCTCTGCTGGTTTTGACTGGCTCTGCTAGATTCTTCCTCACTTCCACAGATGTGTTTTGGGACCTATTTGAATTGCTTGTCAGACTCTCCCTGCCAGATTTCAGTTGCCTAAGCTTGAGGGGACTCTTCCAGGACTCCTGTTTATGATTCCAAACTCTGCTGACTTTGGCCTGTGAGAGTGGAATCTACGCTCAGCTGGAAAGTCAATTGGATGGAGCATGCTTCTCTCGTCCTGTCAACTTTGACCTCTAAGAGTGTGTCCTGGCACCACAAATTAAGTTCCATTTTAAAACTCAAATTCAAGACACATGGTAGTTTCTTCTGGAGAATTTAGGGAGTTTATATGTTAAGATCAGGTATTCCAGTCCTGTGCCTTGTAAATTTGGGAAATACAAAGTGACCAGGAGTGCGGCATGTTTAACCACAATGAGAGCTGGCTCAGTTTTCTCTGATCCACGGTGAGGAGCGGTAAGCCTGCCAGAGGTGCTGTGGAAATGCCCCTGACAAGCTTCATAGGCAGGTCCTGTCACCTTCACTGATAACACCGGGACACAGCTCACAGACTTGAAGAGAATTAGTGCTGCTGCTTAAATGTCACCAGACTATCTTGAAAAACACTCAAACAGACAGAATAATGTTGGACAGGACAGAATAATGTTGAAGACCGTGGGTTCTCAGACCAGTGATGAGTCTTTTGCAAGACAGCAAAAGAGATGAAGAAAGAGTACCAGTGACCACGGTCATGTGGCATGTGTGGTGATTTGTAGAGGGCCTGGTTTAGTCCTCGTGTTGGATATCAAAATGTAAGTCCTACTTGAGGAAAAAAAGATATATATATACATATACACATATTATATAAATATATTATACTAAAATGTAATATAAATGTATTATATTAATATTAAAATATATACAGACACATAACACATACATCACATACACACATGCATACACACACACACACATACATATACACGTGCAAATTGTATACACAGATCAAACTATTTGTTATTTTCACCCAAATAATAAAACCTAATGCTGATGAAAATTTACACAATACCTATTGAATGGAAAGACTTTGTTTTGCTAGCAACCACTGCAATAATTATTTTATAAATATTAAAATATGAATGCTATTAGATATAATGCATAAGCATTTAAAGTAGGCTACAGACATTATCATGCATGGATGTTATGGATGTTAGAGAGCAACCTAAACAAAATTTGGACTTCATTATTAGAGAGCCATGAAAAAACATTGGTTGAGGGGCCGGCCCACTGGCTTAGCGGTTAAGTGGGTGCGCTCCACTACTGGCGGCCCGGGTTCAGATCCCGGGCGCGCACTGATGTACCACTTCTCCGGCCATGCTGAGGCCGCGTCCCACATACAGCAACTAGAAATATATGCAACTATGACATACAACTATCTACTGGGGCTTTGGGGGAAAAAAGAAAGGAGGAGGATTGGCAATGGATGTTAGCTCAGGGCTGATCTTCCTCACACACACACAAAAAAAATTGGTTGGAATAAATTCCTTAAGACCTGGACTACTGTAACTAATGATAAAAATTTGTAGCCTTCTCTTTATGTGAAGGGATTATCCAATGTACAAAGAGGGATATTAACAATGAAACACCGTCCCTGTGCCTTTGAAGTTTCAGAGTCACAAAGATATTTTTCTGGATGCTCAATTCCCATCTGGCAACTTAAAACCAAGTACTTAAACAGCAGAGCCCTGAGAATCTCTCCAGGCCTGGCACTGCCTACTGTGCCAGGGACAACAGAGTGCCCTTCATTGCCGCGTTGGGGATGTAGGGGCTCAGCTGTTCCAAAGAGAATGGGAATTGGTGCAGATAACCGAAGGGTCACCAGCTTCCTGAGCCATGAGACTTGGCAATGTTCTAAGCTTTGATTTGTTGGAGATGAAATGTTTCCCGTTCTCTATGAGCAAAGAGACAGAGGTCTTTGTGCTTCGGCACAGATGTCTGCCAGGGCGGCTCTCTGCCTCCCGGGCAGCTCTACTAACAAATGCGACAGATAAAGTGAGGCATGCTGATCTACCCCCTAAAATTCAGAAATTCTTCAAGATGTCAGTGCTTCTTTTGCAGCATTTAGATCATATGTTTTTTATTTAGTCTTGTAAACTAACTAAAATTCTTCCTGGAAGCAGAGTGTTATATGCTATAGGAACATATTTTGAGTTATTCGGATTAGGACTACTATGAAGAGAAATATGCAAACATAACCACAGAAACAAGCCAGAAAAGAGAACCTGATCTGCAGTTTATTTAGATGGAACTTCTCTTAGAAAAATAGATTTGAAAATAAAATGGGTGGGAATAAGGAGGGAAGCTTGGTCCCAAAGAATTTGTCAACGATCTAACAGATTTTAGACATCTTCTGTACTGTGATAACTATAAGAAAGCCAAGATTGGGCTCATTAGAGAACTTGAAAATACCTATCTTCCCAAGGAAAGTTCTGTATCTCAACTCTTTTTCCCAATTAACGAGGCCAATTGTTCCCAATGGTGTGGCTAAAATTGCTTTTATTTTGGGAAGGGGACATTTCCACCATCATCATCATCACTTGGTTCTCCCCAAAACTTCAACATTTTAAAAAGCAATAATAACACATTTATTTTCTTCAATACTGGTTTCAGATAATAACTGTTTTTGTGGAATAAACCATAACCAACCAGAAATCACCACCAATAATCAAAATATTGAACTATGGAAGAAATGTAAGAAAATCCAGTAAAAAATGATGAAAGCTCTGCTTTTGAGATGATAAATATGATCTTATGAACTAATTAGCAGATAAAACATTAAAAAATCATGACTGAAGCATTGTTGTAAGTTGATCTATCCCCAAGTCTTCATCTAGGTTGGTGAAAATGTATGTTTTCTATGTTTTGGTCACTGGCAAAAATTTGGGTGAAAAATTACAAACTTTTTCAAGATTGTTGATATATATTCCTAAATTACTTCTTAAAATATCATACCAATTTACACTACTACCAGCAGTGTTTGGCACATATTTATCATTGCTCTATTGCAAAAATTAAGTATTTTTTAATCTCTGCTAAATTGTTAGTGAACATGAAATATCACCAGTACTTTTTAATTCGCTTTCCTTTGATCATCACTGAGTTGGGCTTTTGTTTTTGTGTTTACTTTTTTTATTTCCACTTTTGTGAATTAGTCATGAGTTTACTTATATTTGCATTATTGATTTGATTAGCGCTTTTCAAATTTTTTCCAATGTTTATTTGCCTTTTAATCTTAAAAAGTCAGTTGGTGCATAGAGAAGTTTTCCCTCATAGATCCTCCAGCCCATCAATCATTTTGTTTGAACTCTTCCTTGGGGTTTTGGATCAGAAAAACACTTTCACCTAAAATCAGATACAACTTCACTTATATTTTCTTCCATTTCTTGTATAGTTTCACTTTTTTACATTTAACTATTCGATGTATCTGATGCACATTTAGTTTGGGCTGTGAGGGAGAACAATATTTTGGTTCTTTTCCAAGAGTCGATCAGTTGCCCCAACAGAGTTTATGGAATAATCTTCCTTCTTTTCTCAATTATTTGTGAAAGCAGGTTTATTGTGTAGTCAAGTAATATTCACAAATGTGTGCATTGAAAGAAACTTTTTCTATACTATAAATTCAGTTTCATTTTCATTTTTGTCTGTCTGTTTGTTCCCATATTAGTATCACTTTTTTTTTTTAACTAGGGCAGCTTTGCAAAATATTTTTATATCTGATAATAAAGGCAAATAAAGATGAATCTATTTTCCTGGCCCTTTTCAGGATGTTTTTGGCAATTCTCCAGTATTTATTCTTCTAGGTGTACTTTAGAGACACATTATCCAATTTTTTCCCTCTCATCCTTACCTCACATGAATAACATTGTGACTTTTATGATATTAAACCTAAAATTAATTTTGGAAAATAAATATCTGTGTACCACTCCTATTCAGTAACATGTTGCATTATTTTTCCAGGTCTTCTATTTCTCTTGGTAAAGTTATATTGTGTCTTTATTGTTCTACCCAATTCTTGCTGAAGTTGTGCCTAAGTATCATTTTTCAAATTTTTGCTATTAGGAAAGAGGTTTTTTTTCCAGTATACATAATTTTTAGTTGACTCTGTTAGCTTTAACAGAGGGCAAGTAAATCATTTGTAATAATTGATAAATTATTATCATACTTTACAATATTCATAACCTCATATCTGTTCATGACGTATTGCATTGGCTGGATCTTCCAGAACAAAGTTTATGCATAGCATAGTATTGAGAATGGACATTCTTGCTATAAGAGGAATGAGTCCCAAAGTATGTTAATGGGGAGAGGAAGAGGATTAATGGTTAAACTGTGTATTCAATAGCTCTTTGTAAATCACATGCATATTAGCATATAAAAGCTTCTGAGAAGAGCTGCAAATAAGAAATCTAGTTGTTGTTGTTGTTGACCTGTTATTAAGTATGCTTTAAGAGTATTTCCAATCCCATTTTTCATGGAAACCCTTCCTTTTTTGGTGCTTATTAGCATTCCAAATACTGTGTTCCTTATCATGTTACTTATCAAAATATTCATCTATTTCTATTTTAAAATATGCTTTTAAAAAACAAGAATGGTTATGAATTTGTTCAATGTCTACTCTCATTTATTTGACATATTAATTTAATATATTATTTGTGATGTGTCTTTAAAAATATATGAATTCATGGAATAAATCATGGTTGCCTATAAGTTATTATTTAATACTTTGCTAAACTTGATATACTGGACTTTTATTTGATATTTTGGCATTTATATTTACAAGCAAAATTAGTCTTTCTATTTCATTATTGAGATTTTGTTAATTATTGACAGCAAAGTTTTGCAACTTTTATAAATGAACTGAGAAACTTTCCATCTTTTTTATACCATGGAACAGATCATATAAATCAGAATTAACATGTATGTATAGGATTGCATGCAGGAGCACACACAGGGAGGAATCATCTGGATGTGGATCCTCCTACCGTTCATCCATTAAATGGGTTCATAATGTGTTCCCTCATCTAGTGTGGCACTCTCCCTGCTTAAGCTAGAAGGCATTTTGAGAAACATTCTCTTTTAAATTTCAACTGACTAGCAGATACTTATCTGGTATTTTTTTTTATTGGTCTACAGAATAGAAATTACCAAATACTACTGTGTAGCCATCTGACCGTAACAAGGACATTTAATCCCGCACACTTTTTTAAAATGCAATCTGCTGTTATCTTTCTGCAAAAGAGGTGTACAAAAAATGGCCATGTCTAAAGAGACTTTACAAGACCTGTGCTGCCAGCCCCAAACTCTTTTTTACTTTACATCCAAGGATGTCATTCCTAACTTCTGCTCTAACTGCTTCACACGTCTGGGTACTTTGGTCTCTAAATGGATGTCAGAACAGAAGTACAAGCAGGCGTGGAGAAGAAAACAAAACCTAGATTGGCTGTCACAGAAAACAGCTTCTCACTTTGGGCTTATCTCCAGTCCCTCCTGAAAACCTAGTAGACATCAACAGATAAGCTCTGGAAAACTAGAAACTGACCGAGCAGAGCAGACAAAGTCTAACCTCAGTGCACACAGGGAGGCATGGAATATAACAAGCCAGTTTATGTCACCGAACCTTGGAGAGGTCCTGGACTTGAGGTTCTGGGTGCCTCTGAAGGAAGATGTGGGGTTGGTCCGATGCAGGAGAACTAATGGGAGCACGTGGAACAAGCAGAGATTTTCCCTTCATGGCTCATAGAGTCAGGTGGTTACTCCTCCTCTGACCTGTATAATGTGCAATGTCTACTCTCTGGAGAGGTGTAACCAGGGAGGCTCTGGACCCAGGAGCATCAGCTACATGTGAGAGGGGTGGTGGGAGCAAGGGTAGAGTTGAGGAGAGGATTGTGGAGGGCTCCAGAATAGAAAAAAGAGAATTCATAAAACTTTTCCTGCTAAATCCAACTCTCCTCCTTCTGTTTTGCTCCCAGGATGACAACAGCCGAGAATATACTCCAATCAAGGTGATATGGGCATTATCCTTCCTGGAGAAACTTACTGGGTAAGGAACAAAAGACCTACTGATACTCACATGTGTGGTTTCCTAATGAAAATGATGAGGAGGAAATTATCAAATAACTCATATAGAACAAATTTTAGAACTGAAGAAGATGATTGTCCAGGTTGGACGGGCCTACTGAGCATCCAGGGCAATGAATGAAAAATAGCCTTCAGGGGCATGTCTTCATAAAATCCAGAACAATGATGATTTCTTCTTAATCTTAAATATTTCCAGATATGAGGAGGGGGAAGTCACATATAAAGGAGGAGAGTCAGAATATTTACTAACTTCTCAAAACAACAGTTCAAGTTTGAAGACAACAGAATAATACCTTCAAAGCCCTGGGAGGAAATGTTTCCCCCAAAATTCTATCTTGTTAAAACATTAATCAAATATAAGGATAAAATAGGGACATATTCAGACACATAAGATCTCAAAAAATTATTATCCATGTGCCATTTCTTAGACACACACTGATGGATATGTTCCCCTAAAGTAAAAGAGTAAATCGAGAAAGAGAAAGATGTGGGACAGAGAATAATGGTTCTATCACAGAAGGGACATTTAAAGAAATTCTCTAGGTCAGCCCTGTGCAGTAGAACTTTCTGAGATAGTGGAAATGTCCTATACCTGCACTGTCCAATTCAGTAGCCACTAGCCATAAGTGGGAACTTGAAATGTGACAAGTGTGACTGAAGTTTTTAATTTCATTTAATTTAAAGCAATTTAAATTTAAATAATCACATGTGGCTAGTGGCTACCATTTTGCAGAGTGCTCTAGATGATGGTGAAGGAAACTATCAAGTTGATGAGGGAGGGAAGTTTCATGGATGAGAGATTACGTACCTATAGTACATCATGTTTCCAAATATGGCCACAGAATATCTCCCATCTCACAGGCTTATTTGCAATGTGGCCTTGCTGTGACTCTGGCAAGAGATGGGATCTATTTCTCCTCCTCCTGGATCTTGGCAGGTCTTGTGACTTCTTTGACCAATAGAATTGTGTGGAAATTACATTCTGGAATTTCTAGGTCCAAAAATTAAGAAGTTCTGCTACCTTTTGTTTTTGATCACTGGAGAAAGCAAAACACCAGGTAAAAAATCCAACTACCCTGAGGCTGTCATTCTATGAGAAACCCCCAGGTAATCACATGGAGGAACCTAAGAGAGTCCCAACTGTCTTGATGTCCTAGTCAGAACTACTCAGCTAAGCAACCCATAGAACCGTATGAGCTGATAAAAAGGTTGTTGTTCTAAGCCATTGAGTTTAGTATTATTTGTTACACAGTGATAGGTAACCAAATAGCAGTGTGCCTAAGAGCCTAGACTGAACACAAGGAGAGAGAGTTCTGGGAGTAACATATACAAAATGGGACTCATAGGTTACCTGGTGGTCTGACTTCCTGGGGATGTGTTTTACACATCTGTCAGCATTTGGAAGAAGAATTACTAATATACACACAGCAAACTAAGCAAACAAAAACTAAAAAACTCCAGGAAAACCAAAATTTTGTACAAGAAAGGAAATATAATCACAGCATACTACAGGATTTAGTTTGTGAACATTAGCTAGTATATATAATCATAATAATGTAAATACAAAACTCTTATATTGGAAGAATGAAAACAACAGAGGAAAGGAAAGAAATGTATCTGTGGGGATAGGGTTTACAAGAATGCTGAAATACTTATCTTATTTAGTGGAAGACAGTAGATGATCTCTAAAATGAAAACATCAAATGTATTGTTATATACTAGCAGAAAAATCAATAGAATTATATGTGGCTGCTCTTGGGAAACACAAATTTGATGTCTAGATGGGTGAAATGAATATTACGTCTTTTTTCATGTAGGATTATTTGACATTTTGAAAGATGAATGTGTATTTTTAAATATTAATTTTTTAAAAATCAAACGAATCAAGGCAATTTCCAGTAGTTGGAAGCTAGTTAACAGCCCCCTTAGTTAGACCACCTGTCACACAAACTTGGCAGATTTTAGAGAAAATCTTCCCATTGAGTGAGAACCCAGAGTCAGTATTCTCAGCTTCAGTTGCCATTCTGCACTTCCTCTTGTGCAATCATGCAAATTTTAACAGGATAATAAGAGAGGGCAAGTCCAAGGCCATTAGCTGCTAACCATCACCACTTAGAACTCCCAAACTTTTCCTTTCATACAATCCCCTCTTACCCAGATCACCTTCAAATGTTGCATGTTGAATTAAGCTGTCCTAATTTACATAATTTCAACCAAAAGGCCTGCTAGGACCTCAATTCACGAGCCCCTTGGAAAGAGGTTGAAATGGAGAACGGGTGGAACAGGGCCTGAGGTCTCAGGGATTGCCCGGCAGATCTAAATTATAATTTCCAGAGATAAGATCATCTCGATGTTTACCAAAGAGCACCGATTTAGGGGATCCACAAGAGTTTTTTGGGAGAGAAGGAGGACTAGAACAGACTTCCCCAGGCCGTTTGGGTTTAAACAGGAGTTGGTGCCATGGTAGCAGAGGAATTCTTCTTTAGAGCAGAATCACAAACAGGGGCTAGTAATTCAGGGCATTGGCATAGAGTGGGAGAAGGGAGCCAGAACACTTTGTGAGAGAGAAATGGCTGAGGCGGGGCTATATAATAATGCCTCACCAAGAAAACCTTGGTTCAGGGCTGTTCTCTAGTGTGAGCAAGAAAACTAAAATTCTGACCTGAAATTGAAGAGGAATCCAGCTGTAATAAAGTTCATGCACCACAGACAGGACAGGGGTGGAAAGACCCATTGGGCAGTGCTTCAAAGAACTAATGGAGGAAAACATGGCCCAGTGGGGACTGGAAATCAGAATAGATCATGGTTGATGGACCACTTTGCCTTCCTCATTGTTCCTTGAACACAAGTGAATGCCATTCTCTGGGCCTTTCTCCTGAAATCCACAGGGCTGGCTGACTCATCTCCAATACGCCTTCCATGATATCATTTTCTAGTTGCTGTTTCTTTCTCTTTCCTTTCATTGAATTGACTCTCATAGTCCTCCAGATCCTTCCAGAAATTCCTCTGATTTCTTCGACACCCCTAAGATTGAGTAAGATGCCCCTCCTGTATATCCCGATAGTGGTCTGTGCTTGTCCCTCTGATAGCCCTTATCCATTCTTCCTAACTGGCTACTTGCTTGTCTAAATCTCCCACAAAATTTTAAGTGCTTAGAGAGAATAGTTCATTCTTTTATTCTCAGCACCCAGCACATAGAAATCTCTCAAAAATATTTGTTAAACAAAGGCAGTAAAATATGCATGCATGTTTATTCTTACACAATGTATGCTCTTTTATTTATGGATTCCCACATTCCCAAGTTATTGAATATGTCCATGTGGTTCCCAAATGTCATCATGCCATTCCTATCCGGGGATGTGGAATCCACAAATCTGATGCCACATGAGATATTCTTAGATCTCATCTAATTTTAAAATAGACAATAAAACAAAACAACAGTCCTCAGTCCTTAAGCTAAACCTTCTTACAACACTATACTCTGCCCTTGCTTGTAACCTCCTAATAAATATCTTAAAGGAGTGACCCACACAGACTCCCTGCACTTCCCCACAGTATTTTCTCCCCGGGTTCCCTGCTCTCTGGAAACTTCCTTTCTTGAAGCTATTCTGTAGGCATATTACCAAATTAAATGGCCCTTTTTATTAGCCATTCCTCCACACTCAGCCTTGATTATTTCAGAGGAGGTAAAGAAGAATCCTGAGACCCTTCACCAAATCTAGGGAGCTGGTGGCTTCAGGAGCTGACCCCCAACTGCCGACTGCCCCTCCAGCACTTCTGCAAAATCACACCCACAATGCGCTGTGTATTGTGCAGTTGGCATCGATGTGTTGAAACTAGGCAGACCTTCTGCAGTGTTTCGTTTTTGGCAGAATTTATGTTTTTGGCTGGCTGCCACTGTGAAATGTGTTTAGTTTTAACTGACAGGCCTGGTCAACACCACAGGTCGTAGGTAAGCCTGGCTAATCCCAACAAGGTGAAGCCAACTCAAAAGGTAGACCCACATTCCCAATTTTCTTTCTCTCTCCTTACTGCTTTGGTACAGGTTAATTCCAGCAAAACATTTCTGTCCTGCCTGATTCTCTTCTAAATGCTTCCTCCTGTGTGATGACTCTCTTCTTTGGAAACCAGATATCCAGGGATTAGGAGGAGCTATGCAGATAGAAGTAAAAGAAGGGATGAGGTCTCACACCGGGAAATAAGACTCATGGCATAGTAGGGAGAAGACGGTTACCGTAAGAAATCCTGAGAGATGTAGTAGGGCATTTTACTGCTTAAACCTGGACCTGGGCAGCGTTCAGAAGCGATTCAACAGGATGCTGAAGAGCCAGTGACAGCAGAACTGCCAACTAGACGTAAGACTTTGATGTTTGACCACCAGTGTCACTGGGACACAAGGAGTTTTTGTTTTACTTTTCCCCTAAGAGGGATTTGCAACATGCCATCTTGTGACTGTTTATTTTATTCAGTTCAGTAAAAATGACTGTGCTTTTTCCTACTATCTCAACCAGAACCTGTACAGACGCCAGGTTGGGGAAGGGTATACTCCCAGCATGAGAAGTGTGATCCAACCATTATAAGACCCAGAGAGTCCTTGTGGGACAGGTCAATGAGTCGCAGGATGGCATAGGTGTGGGGTCAATGCCATTCCCCCTGTGCGGTGAGAATGACATTGAGGAAACTGTCAAGGTCGAAGGTAACCCACGGAGTTTGTAAATATGATCTTAAAGCTAAGAGAAGTCATGGTGATATGACAGTGAGCTAGCAATAATAGTTTGAGAATCTTAAGTGTTTAGGGTGAATTCATTTTCATTTTCTTCAAAGAAAATAAGTAAAAGGTAAATAATATCACAACAATATAAGTTCATGAACTGGGAGTTTTGTCTATGGATTTTTTATTGTTCACTGCTAAATAGTAGATTCAGCCTGATAGTAGACAATAAATATACTTTGAATAAATGAATAAATAAAATAATTAAAAGTATGTTTTTAGAGGGCACTTAAAATGGGAAAATTTAGCATCCATTGCATGCCTAATGAAACCTAAATTGAACTCTACCAAACATAATCCCTGCTGACATGAGAAATTTGACCAGATGAATATTATTTTATTTCTGGGATTATAATTTAAACATTTGTATCGTGTTAAAGTGCAACAGGAAGGAGCACACTGTATTTAAATGCATTTGGGCCGGCTCCGTGGCTTAGCGGTTAAGTGCGCGCGCTCTGATGCTGGCGGCCCGGGTTCGGATCCCGGGCGCGCCCCGAGGCACCACTTCTCCGTCCAACGCGAGACCGAGTCCCACGTACAGCAACTAGAAGGATGTGAACCTATGACATACAACTATCTACTGGGGCTTTGGGGGGAAAAAAATGAATAAATAAAATCTTAAAAAAAAAATAATAATAAAAAAAAATAAAATCTTAAATGCATTAATTCAAACTCAAATTTTATATATAAAGATATGTATATATACACACACACACACAAACATACATATGTATATATCCCACATATATATGTTACATGTATACACATTTTTTCCTCTTGATGCAAAGGGCTTGCCTCTGTACTTCAGGGGCAAATGAGGCTGCATATTGAAACGGAGCTGTACCTGTGTTAATTTTTTTCTCCATTCTGCTGTCCCTTGTTGGATTTTGGCCATGATCTCTACTAACATGTGCTCAGCCAAGGATGTCACTGATCATGGGACACATCCCCCATGTTATGAGGAGTTTTCATCCCACGCTTTAATCGTCCTCTGATTTCTGGAGAGGCAGAGGCAGAATATGGAATTCAGCAATCCTTTCATAACAGGCTGTGGTTCAGCTGCTGGTGCTGGCAGGCACTGCAGGAGAATTTTCCAGCAGCAGTGTGGCTCCATTTGCATCCTTCAACAGGTCTGCAGTTGGCTATATTAGTTCATCGGCTTCAGACTTTGAATTGGCACATATGCATTGTACAGATGGGGCAGTCACATCGACCGGCCTGGAACTAATTAAAAACTGGAATATTTTAGATCAGAAGAAGGAACTGTGGCCAGATTTGCAAGGATAGTGCAAGGGAGCTGAAAGAGCAAATTGACATAGCCCTTTGAGAAAAATTGCTGCTGCCTGACCTTAGGTAGCCCCAGCTGGGCTTGGGCATGTCCCAGTGCGAGATAGCCCCTGCTAACCTAACAGGGACTGAGCCATTTCAGGGGCTTAGAAAATATTCTTATTAAAAAAAACCTTCCTAGTGGCACAATGTTTTGTTAAGTAGAACAAATTTGCCAAGCTTGTTAGCTTCAGGGAAAAGACACATCCCAGTGAGTGAAGACCTGGGTAAAGCATTTATAATGAGGGAAAGGTACTGCCTAGTTGAGTGTCAGGGGCTATGTTCAGAAGCTTGGACTTTAGGTAGGCTGGAGGCACACCCAGCAACCTCTGGCCGCAGAGGGACACCATCCACGTGACTTCCTCCTGGCCTTCCTTCCCAGGCCTGTCCTAGCTCACCTTGCCTCCCCTCTTTGTCTCCTTCTGCTGGCTCTACTTTGGGTTCAGTTTTGGACTCTAAGAGATAAACATTCACCTTTGCTCAGATTGAGTGTCTTGTCTGGTTGAGGACATCACCAGGGCCTGCTTCTAACTTTTGTTTCACTTGAGGTTTGGGGGAACTACTTAGGCCTGTTTTCAGCCTTAACAATATTAGCCCAGAGGTAACAGTTGTGAATTCAAAGAAATTCCATTGCTTGTTGGTGGTGGTGTTTTGTTTTTATACATATTTTTTAATACCTACAATTTATTTAACTTGTACTTAGGTGGCCAGACTGGGCTGCATCATGAAAAATATTATCTCATTAAATCCACTCAACAACAAAACAATGTAAAGAAATTGATACTGTTTCTCTGTTTTTTTCTTATTTTAATTTTTTAAATTGCAGTAAAATATGTATAACGAAATTTACCATTTTAACCATTTTTCAGTGTAAGTTTCAGTGGCAGTAAATTCACATTGTCATGCAACTATTCACACCATCCATCTCCAGAACTCTGTTCATCTTGCAGAACTGAAACTCTGTACCTATTAAACAACTTGCCATTCTTCCCTCCCCTCAGAACCTGGCAACCACCATTCTATTTTCTGTGTCTATGAATTTGAATACTCTAGGTACCTCACATAAGTAAAATCATACAATATTTGTCTTTTCGTGACTGGCTTATTTCACTTAGCATAATGTCTTCCAGGTTCATCATGTTGTAGCCTGTGCCAGATTCTCCTTCTTTTACAGCTGAATAATACTCCATTGTGTGCACAGACCACATTTTGTTTATCCATTCATCTGTCAATGGATGCTTAGGTTGCTTCCACCTTTTAGCTATTGTAAATAATGCTGCTATAAGCATGGGTGTACAAATATCTCTTTGAGACTGTTATTTGGTTTTACAGGTAAGGAATTTGTGCCTCAGCATGGAGAGGTTAAGCAACTTGCCTCAAGTCACATGATAGTCAAGTGATAGAACCAGGATTTAGTTCCAAGAATTCTCGCTCCAGAACGTGTCCTTTTCATCTCTGTCCTCTCCAGCCTGTCTGAAGGGCAAATGTCTGTCCCATGGCCATTGGGTTGTATATCATGGAGCCGAAGTTTGACCTGAGAGAACATCAAGAAGTTTGATAATTAAATCTTCATCATGCTAATAATGAATTTTCCAAACTGAATCTTTGATGCTAAATTACACTACATCATTCCAAAAAGTCAGGATGAGATAAGAACAATAATAATGGTGATAACAAAAGGAGCCAGTTATTTTGTGCTTCATATGTGTACATCACCATACTGGCCACATAAATATATTGATTCTGATCAAAGGTAATAAAAAGCTTCAGCCATTTCATTCCACTGTGGGCTAATCTCAATCACTATGATAATAGCCCCCAGGCACTAGCACTGTTAATAGGTCCTTTATATATTTTATGCTACAAATTACATATTAATGTTCTCACTTTACAGATGAGGAATCCAAAACACAAAATGAGATGTTAGAGTTCAATCTGCCATGTGTCTGGCCCCAATACCCAACTTCTTTCTGTTACCTGTTATGTTTTAGGCATTTCTTGCATTAAGTCACCCAGTTGGACTTCAGTGAATCAGATGTAAGCGAAATATTTGTACACAAGCTACTGTAAATTTTACATAGATGGTTTTTGGGAAGACGTGGGATGTTCCCTAAACGTGAACAATTTGTGAAGGTCTTTGAAGGGCAGAGCCTTATGTAAATGAATTAACAAGTGACCTGTTGAAAAGGACAATGCATATGTAATATCTTATAAAATTCCATAAATGCCACCGTGTCCTGCAAGTCGCTGCAGCTGTCTCTGACAACTCAGCCTTCATGGAAGGAACTGGTCTGCGGAGTTTGTTCAGCAATCCCCTGCTCGGGCCACCTGGCTTCTTTTCAAAATGTTTCCAATGTTTCAGCCTCCAACTCAACTCTTCATCCTGGAAAAGTCTGTGTCTCATTCCAGCTCTGTGCTGTGATTTATTTTTGGCGGGTAAAGGGAAGAATTAGTCATACCTACTCTTCTATTTGAGTTTAATGGGAGCATTGTGGCTGGTGGTAAAGATGGTAGTTTATCAGGCTGGTGACTTGTAGAGTTTACAGCATGGGCCTCCTTGCTTCTCTGAATATCCTTTCCCCTGTGAGTCACTTTACAATAATAATGAAGAGGTGAGGTCCAATGTTTGACAGTGGATCTCCTTGTACTGGGCTTTCAGCATTGCAATAATGTCCATATTGTGAGAGGAAAGATGATGTCATCTCCTGGGCAGTTGAAAACAAAGGGAGCAAATAAAAATGATGAGGGCCACCCAAACAACTGCCAATCAATACTATTGACAATGAAGAGGAAAGCATTCTTTCTCTCAATCATAAAGTATGACTGAGCTAAGCAGTATTGACCTTGGGGTAAGGCATTTCCTAGCATTTAATGAATGGCCAGAAAGCTGATAGACTTTCAGTCAAACTGATTATTAACTGCCTGAAAGTGCCTGACCCTGGAAGCCATAATTGCTGCTACAAATACAGAGCACATAAGAAAGCCCAAGTCTGGTTTAAACAACGTGCTGTTGTAAGCTGGACAATCAGACTGACCTTACAGAGCAGCTGGAGTGTCCCCTGCCACAGAACCATTCTTAATGGCCATTGTTCCATAAAGAGCCAATGCTAGGTATACATTCCAGAAATAGAAGTGGATGGCATATGCCAGTCTTACACAATAGAATATTATACACTCCAGGTATAACAATGTACTTCAAAGTTGATGGGTTGAACTGAGATCACTATGACTACAAAGCCCAGCTCTGTCCATCAGAAATATAATGTGAACCACGTATGTAATTTATAGTTTTCTACTAACCACATTAAAAAATAGGTGAAATGAATTTTAACAATATATTTTTCTTAACCCAATATATCCAAAATATTAACATTTCTACATGTACTCAAAAAATTATCAATAAGATATTTTATGTTCATTTTGTACATGCAGCTTTCACAATCTAGTGTGATGCACTTAGAGTACATATCAGTCTGGATTAGCCACATTTCAAGTGCTCAAGAGCCCCGTGTGATTAGTGGATGCCATTTTGGATTCTGCAGGCATAGGAAATTGATTTGGTTTAAGTAATACATTAGAATGTTTAAATGGGTAAAACGGCCAAAATAATAGGATGCATTTGTCCGTAATGATCAGCAAAGAGCTAACTTAGGGAGAGATGCTAAATAAGTTTGAATTATATATTTAGGAAGACAGACAGGAATTCATTAAGGTATTTAAGTTTGAAAAACAGTTTTCACAGATAGTGACTCACTTTTGCCCTGTTCTCTCGTGCTGAGCTGATCGCTTTGCTTAAGAACTGTTTCTAGGATTTAGGGGTAAAACGACTCTGGATTGAATTGTAAGGGAAGCACTATAGCATAGTGGAGATATTCTTTGGAATCAGCGTGGGCTTTGGGAACAGACAGACCCACTCCTGCCACTTTTCTGCTCAGTAACATAGGGCAAACTACTTTACTTTTGAGACCTGAGTTTTTTGATCTCTGAAGTGTGGATGATAATGCTCGCCTCTTTTTTGCTGTTGCGCAGATTGGATGAGACAACACATGACAAGTATGGATGTTGACATCATCATCACCAACTGCAGCAGCATCAGAAAGTAGTAGGAAAGTCTTCCGCTAATGTGGCTCCCCAACCGGGTTCAGGGAACACCAGGCTTGCCCAGGCACATATTAGGGAGAAGTTGGGAAGATTGGTTTAAGTGGTATAATGGTTGAGTTGCCAGATGGCAAGCCAGATTAATCCAGGTGGGGTTGGAGCTTCTGGAGGAAAGTGGCTACAGATTGAAACTGATGAATTGGAGAAAAAAGGGGCCCAGTGGAGAAGTAGTGGGTGCAAGATCAAGTAGATTCCTCATCAAGAATAAGCAGGTTGTCCCCAAAGAGTAGAACAGAACATAAAGAACAGGATTACAGAGGAAAAGACAGATCCCTGAGAGCAAGTTGTGAAGGAAAACGGGGAGTCAAGGGCCCCTAAGGTGAAGGGTTAGTGCATGGTCATAGATCAAAATTTAAAAAGATAAATGGCATATTCCTGGGGAGGAAGATCAAGTTTTATTCCATTTTTTTTTCTTTAGCAGTACCTGGCACAAAGCAAACATTAGATAAATGTTTTGTGAATGAGTGACTGGCAGGCTGCTTCGCTGATAGAGGAAGTTGTGTTCAGACCCTGAGCAGCTCCAAGCTCTTCTTCAAATAGTCCAGGTAAGTAAGGTACAGAGCAACAAGAAGGCCCCTGGCTTCAACACCTAAAATCCTCTAGTACTTTCTGTTCTCTGAAATTTCATCAAATTCATTCCATTATTTTACCCAGAGTCCTTGGTCTTCCAATGTAGCCCATTGGAATATATGCAAGGTACAAAATAATTTCTTTTTGCTTAAGAGTCCATAAGCTCCAATAATGTGCAGACACTCTTTAAAAGAAGGAGAAGCATTGATATGGATTCTCAGGATTAATGTAAACTATTTTTAGGATAATACCTATATACACATATTTTGGAAACCTATAACAATAAATGAGTATGAAAGATGATGATTTACTAAAACTAATTTCCTGGTGTTGAGTTTAATAGTAGAAAAATGTAACGACAAATTCAGTTCAATATTTTATTTATTCATTCACTGATTCACTACTTCAACAAATATTTATGACTGGTAATCTACTATGCACCAGTCACTGCTCTGGATACTGGGGTCATAGCTTTATACAAGATAAGCAAAGCCTTCACTTTCACAGAATTTACATTTTTGTGCAAAGAGACATGCAATACACAAGCAAAAACAGACAAATAATAAGGTCATTTCAGGTAGCAAAATTGCTACAAAGAAATTCACACTGGGCAATGAAAGAGACCAGGTCACTGGATGGAAGTGTGGCTGGCTGTGGCAGACGCGACATGACTTTAGAGAGGCTGGTTAGGAAATGCTTCCTGGGTTGGTAGAAAGGATAAGATGGGTCCACCGTGAGTAGGTCTGGAGATGTGCATTCCAAACAGATGGAACAGCATGTATACCTATATTTTGAATTTAATAATGCAGAATGTCCGTGTTCAGATAAGATTGCCACACAAAATATGGGTAACTTCAAGTCTTCATTTTCTACTACAAGATGATCAGACCTCAAACTTAACCATAACTCTGCCAGCAAGCAATTCTTAAATGCCAATTTCAAAAAACTGTCTGCTGAGAATTCTGTGAATGCGATCGTGTACCCATGAAGATCAGGTTAGCGCTGCTCCTCAGAAGAAAACACCTTTATGGTGGCAGAACTCTTGCTTATCACCCATGACTTTCTCTCTCGGGCAGTCTCTTGATAAACTCTGTGAAATTCTGGCTCCCTGACTTCCCTTTCCCTTGTTTCAAGCTGACTATCCTTTTTTATTCTCATAACATCTCTCCAAACAGAGTCAAAGGCCATTGATTAGGTTCCTGCTCAACTCACTCCAATCACAGTCCAGTCCTGCCTTCTTGATATCACAACCAAGACACATTAATGAGTGTTTGAGAAGTTCCCAAGCTCTTTGTCCCCAATTTTGTATAAAAGCCTTTGATTTACTCACATATATAGCTAATGCGTACACTCCAATGTAGTCATAGTTTAGATCTCAGAATGCAACTTTATTTTCTTATTCTTTTGGCCTTCATGTTGCCCACATGAACCACCAACTCAAGTAAAATGTTATCACTGTACTGTGTGGTATCGACTGCACTTTGGGTGGGATTGAAGAGCACAAAATAGGACCAATAACCATTTCCTCATTGTGCATGTAGGCAGCTTGCATTCTTTTTACACTTTTGCAGATACAGCAACAAAACCTATTGCTATTTCTGATGTTGAGACATTCAGTAAAGAACTATTCACATTTGAAGTTCTCATCCAAGGCAGGTCAGCTCTCTGTTACCGTTTCCCAACTGGATCAGAAGTCTAGAGGTTTTGCTTCGAGTCTTCTTTTAAGAACCGTTTCTGCTGTGCGGATTTGTTGTTAAACAATACTTTTTCAGTGTTGTTTCTGTTGGCATTTCTCCACTCATCTAGTTCATGATCACTATGAGTCAAAGAGCTTCAATTTAAAGCCAGTGAGTAAGACTGATTTCAAGTTCTTTTTACCAGTGATCTTGTCCATACATTTATTTGTTAAACTCATAGATAACATCTAAGGATGCAGATGAAAAACACAAATTGTGGACAGCACTAAACAATGAGGATGATTACCATCTATCAAATGTTTATTAGGTGTCAGACACTATGTTAAATCCTTCTCCATCTACTACCTCATTTAGGTTTCACATTAATCCTATAAGAGAGATATTATTAGCCCCATTTCAAAGAGGGAAAGTGAGATCCAAATAAGTTAAGGGACATTTCAAATCCATACAGTTGATAAGTGTTGGAGCCAGGATTCAAATCCAGGATTGACAAATGCCAGGATCTGTGTTCTTACCAATATACAAGACTCAGATTATACACCAGCATTGACAGCCTAAATAGTTTCTGGAAGAATGTAGGGTTAGATATAGGTAAATAAAAATGGATCTACACTAGCAGAAACAAAAGAAAAGGTAGAGAATATTCTTTCCTTCCTTTCCTGTTTCAAAAAAAATATGGAAAGGGAGGAAGTGTGCTGAGGAGCAGTGAAAAACACAGGGGAAGAGCTGTGGTGGGAACTGATATGGAGGACTTTGAGACCATCCAGAGAAGAAAAAATGACTCATTGTGCTTATTCTAAGAAAGCGTGAGGGACATGTCTTGCACTTTTTCAAACGGTTCCAGTATGCCATAGCTTACGTTACCATCAGAATGATTTAAAAGCAACCTATGCTTAGAAGTCCTTTTGGTGGCAACTTCATAATCTGCTCAGTTTCCAACAAGACTCTCTCCAGTTACCAAATAAACAATTTCAAGGCATAGCTCAGAGGGAATTTATTTTAACCTGTTTTTATTTTATGGGTGCTTTCCAAGTTTTGCATGTTAACTACAAAGGGACAAATGTTTCCCATCAGGCCAGGAGGAGAAGAGATGAGGCATAAACATAATCCAGACTAAAAATACAAAAACCATCTCTGGAGATAAAATGTTTATAATTCATGTATTTGAAAAAACCCACACCCTTTTGCCTGGGGAATCACTTCTGGTAATTATTAAATATCTACAAAAGGAGGTATCAGACCCTACTTGGGCCATATGTCACATTTTGCCCACATTCCTGCAGGAGCCACTATTAAGCAACAGCTATGTGCAGGTGTAAACTCTCAGCAGCCTGCCCCAGGACTACTTGGCCACCATTACGTGGAGTGGGTACAAAGACCTAGTCAGCCATTGTGACCTATGCGCATGCCTAGAACTGAGGAGTCAACATACCATTGGGCAACCCTTGATCAATTAAGGACAAGGGCTACGGTATAAATGCTGTCCTCTTCTGTCAACTGGAGGGCAATTCTGAAATGCATTTACTCTATTTGTCTCATCAAAGTGGTCCTACTGGGATCCAGCCCCTGCTGTCCTTTGTCACAATCAGCTTGATGGCACACTCTGGGATTGGCTTTTCCTCTTCCTAATGCCCTCCTCTTCTTTGAGTTCACTTCTCAAAACAAACTACCTGCACCCAAGTGTTTGTCTTGAACTTTGCTTTTTAGGAGTACCTAAGCTAAGAAAAGTTTATTACCATATTTTATAATTGAAGCAAACTGTCTGTTTAGTTTCTCTAGAAAGTGTTGGACAATGCATATTTTAAGCAATGTCTAAAAACTTATTTTTACTGGAAATGCATTCAAAATACTTGATACCCCTTACATAAGTTGATTTTCCTTAGGGTATGATAAAATCAGATTTGGCAATCACTAGTCTAGCAAGAAAGGCATGAAATTTTAGTCTGCCCATAGTTTTATATTTCGTGTATCCACTATTTTGTGGATTGTGACCTTCCTTAAAAGTGTGTGAAATGTATTTACCTCTGCCTAAGACTTAATTTACTTTCAGAAGATCCATAAAATGTGACATTATAAAATTAACCAGATTCATCTAAATTTGTTGATTTGACAGATGGCATCTCTTGAAATAGAGTAAATAAAAAACTCTTCAATATACCTTGATACACACATTGTGCCACTTCTCTGAAAAACATTCCCAAGATTAAAGATCATAGACCATTTGATTTCAAACTTTATTTTTTATAAGAATCTCATAGAGAGTTGGTTGGAATTTCAGATTCCCCAGCCACATCCCCCAGAGTTAGCAGGTTAAAGTCCAGAAATATTTGTCTTCAATCAACTTTTCAGGGAATTCTGAAGTGGATGATCCTTGGCCTATACTTTAGGAAATGCTATTTATAGAAACTTCAGATTTTAAAGATGCAAGTTCATCTTGCAGCTAAGCCACTCATTTTGCATATTAGAAAGATGACTCTAACAGCATTCTTTGCTTTCTTTGTTGTTGTTGACTGGATCATCTAGAACATGACTAAGAAAACAACAACTCTATTCAAAGCAGAGGGGATTCAATGCAAAATATTAGTTTCAGAGGCAGTGAAGGAGCTCAGAAGCCCAACTAGTGAGTCATGAAGCAACTCAGGAATTAGCAATATCAGGAGGTCACCACCATCCGGAGGCAGGAGGGGTGATGGGAGGATGTGGTGTTCCAATATTCCTGGCACTGATGTCATTCTAAAGAAACTGGCACCACAGTAGTCTTGTACAGCAGGAAATGGAGCAATGGAGGAAACATCACTGCTACTGGAGATATCACCTAAGACAGTAAAGGAGGGAGAAAAACACCCTCGTGTCTCTCACTCTCCTCTTGTCAGTTCCTCCCATTGGCTGAGACCATCAGGAGGCCAGGTGACAGGGAGGTCTGGGAGACACAGCCTGCAGATTCACCTCCCTCCAAATGCCCATGGTTCAAGGTTGAGCAGGGGAAAGGCAAGGTATGTGTGAAGCAAGCAGTCCCAGGAGCATCACAGGTACCTATACATTAATCCATATCACCATGCAAACTTACGCTAGGATTGTGAGTATCAACCTCTTTTTTTCCACATGACACTGGGTGCCCTTGGAAACTGAATCTCTACAGACCCCACGTAGCCTTACCAGACAATGTCGCTCACTTGAGTTAACCCAAAGGGGCCGCATTTTCCTTGTTCTATTTGGATTGTTATGTTATTGTCTAAGACAGTTTCTTTGTTTTATTAACCATGGGTACCATATAGACATTTTGCAGGAGGATAAACCAACTTCATGCTGTAACAATAGATTGAGTAGAAACTTCCCAAAGGGAAGTTCCCCCCCAAAATCTTTCTAATTCTAATATACAAAGTCTAAGAAAAACACTAATTCCAAGTATTAAAGGGTGTGGGGGTAAATGAAATTTCAGAACATTAGGTTAAAAAAATGAAACAGTTTTCTTTACTACCATGAATATGCTAACATGGATCACAAGTCACTAAAAGAGAGATCCAATATGCAATATTTTCAAACTTAAGAAACCATTCATTCATTCATTCAACAAATATTTGTTGATCAACTATTCTGTGCCTGAAACTCTTTGAGGGGCTGGGGATACAACAATAAACAAGTAGGCAAAACCTTCCACATCATAGAGAATAGATTCTAGTGGAAGAAGATAATAAAAAATTAAAAACAACAACAAACAAGTAAATACATAGCATTTACTTGTTTTTCACAGTGCTTTTCCTCAAATTAACATTCGATGATTATACTTTGAATAACACTATAATGCTTTCAATTCTATTGTTAGGATCCTGCCAGATCTGTCAGATTCCAATCTCTTCTCCGTCTGCCCTAAATTGTCTTTTTTCCTTTGTAATGTAGAAACAATGATAGTGGCTAAATGTGATGGTTCTAGGGTCAGGCCACCCCTTCTCAAATCCTGGTTCTGCCCTTCCCAGGGAGCATAATCTCTGTGATTCATTCATTCATCCATTCATTCATTCAACATTCATTCATCATGCCAGACCCAGTGCTAGAACTTCAGGATCCATTTGTAAATGGATAGAAATCTGTCTTCAAGGAACTTACAGCTCAGGGTCAGTTTCTTCACTGGAAAATGAGGATATTAATAGCATCCGCCTCATCAGATTGTCATGAGGATTAAATGACTTAATCCATGTGAAACACTTAGAACATTCCCTGGTACATCCTTACTAAATGTTAGCCTTTATTAATCATGTTATCCCTATGTTTAAAATCCTTCAGTGAGTTACTGCTGCTTTTAGGATAAATTCCAAACTGTTCAGCACATTCAGGATCTGGCTCCTGATTTTGCATCCTGCTTCATCCACTGCGCACTTCTTCCTCTCTAGCCATATAGGATTATTCATGGATTCCAGTGTGTTGGGCTTTCCCACCTTATGCCTTGCTACACCCTGTCCTGTCTGTCTTGGGTCTTCTCCTTTGCAAGAGAGTGCATTCTTTCTTTTCAAGAGTTAGGTAAATTGCACCCTTATGAAGACTATTGTGCTGGCTCCTCTGTGCATATCCATAACACCAGCTGGTCACACTGACACCTTTTCCCACAGAGCATTCATACTTAACTCTATTGGCACTTCTCATATATGTTTCAGTTAACTCACTTATATCTCACACTGTGCCACAATGTATTATGGTGACTAACAAGGTCGCACTAAACACGGCAACATAGCCTTGTTAAACCAGTCTTGAACCTCAAGGGCAGAAACAAAGTCTGATGGAGACAGAGCTGCAGCAGGAGAGAAATTTCCAATAAACGATGGTAGAATTGAGCTCATGTGTTTACTTCCCATCCTTCTCAAATTCCCACATAAATAGTAAAAGATGTTTTTAAATATATGATAAACATTTGTGTTAAAAATTTAAATGGGTGCCATTAGTGGATAAGAAATTTTGATTTATTTCTCAACGGTAGAAAGTAGGAGTTTGAATGGGAAGACAACCAAAGTAGAGAAATTCACAGCTCAAATAGCCACAGGCAAGGGCTGCTGAAGAGAGAAGAGCCATTCTTCCCAACAGAGGGTCTGAGGGACACCAAGCTGGGACTAACAAGTACACAGAGCAGACGTGGGCTGGAGGCAATCATCCAGGTTCAAGGCTAAAGAACTATTTCAAGATCAACTGGCTAAGGCAGCTCCTTTCCATCATTGACATATATAGAGCAGCTGGCTGCAGCACTTGCTCACTAGATAGAATCCTATGAATCTTTTCTAAACAACTAGAAATATCATCTTAGAGAGGACTTTTAGTATAAGTGTTGAAGTCTGACAGAGAAACAGAGAAGCGCTTGAGATAACTGAAGACCTTAAAAGGGGATCCAGATGAAGTTAAAACAAAATCTGGATACCCAGGAGAGAGATACATTAAACATTCCCACCTGAGAGTCAATCCTCAGTACTTGCGCAATTTGCTTGCTCCTGGGCTACCTGCCTCCTCCCTACCTGTGTACAAAACAGGGAAGCTTGTCTCTCCAACAGGTGCACTTGAACTTTACAAAGCTCACAGTTATTTCTCCCATTCAGAGGAGAGTCTTATTTAGGAGGCAGATTCATACGATGCAGGGAGAAAACCCCACTCTATGTAATGTGCTAATCAAGCTAATTCTTAATATACTTAGATAGCCAAAAGTCACAAAGCATTTGAGGAAAACCAAGAGTTTGCAAACGTAAGTTTTAGGTAAATAAAAAGAATAATACCCCAAGGAAAAAATATGGAAAAGAATTAAACATCAACAACAAAAATCTAATCAGTATCCAAAGAAAGGTTTAAGAGACTGTTTAATCCATAAAGCAAGAACAGAGTGTTATGAAAGGGTGAAAATAAAAATACAGAAAAGCTATTAAGATTACCAAAAAATTACAAGAAAATAACAAAATAGCAAAATAAGAGAATAGAAATTGCTGGAAACCAAATTGTTGATCAAAAGCATAAAGTCCAAGAACTCTCTCAAAACAGATTAAAAGGAAAAATAAACATCAAGCATTGGCATGTGAAAAGTTAAATGATATGGAAGATGATGATAAGAAGTATAATATCTGTCTAATAAAATTTCAGGAAGACCAGAAGTGTGGAAGAAAGGAAATAATCACATAAACAATAGAAGATAGTTATCAAGAGAGGAAGAAATGCTTGAGTTCACAGATGAAAAAGATCTATTGAATGTTAAGCAGAACTCTTATACAGACAGGAATAATAAGTGGAATTGGGAATAATGAGGGCATTCTTTAGATAGGTGGTGATGGAGTGCCTTTATGAAGAGGTGACATTCAAGTTGACACACAAAAGACATAAAGTGTCAGAGTGAGAACACGTCAGGCATAGGTAGGCACTTCCGCAAAAGCGGAAGATAGTAAAGCATTGGTGCAACCAGGGGAATTGAGAGACCAGAGTGGGTCAAGAAAAGGCTGAAGATCAATCATTCACGGCCTTGTAGGTCATGGTAAAGAATTTGGATGTTATTCCACAAGGACAGAAATCCGTTAGAGTATTTAAGGAGTAGAGTAACATGATTCAATTCACTTCTATGAAGATGACTTCTGTTGTAGAGACTGTGTTAGAAATGGGCAGAGCGGAAGCAGAGAGTCCAGTTGTGGAATTCCAAGTGGGAGCTAATGAGCCCAAACCGCCCTGCTGGCACGAGAGACTAACAGGGTTAAACAGATGTGCCATATATTCTGGAGGTAGAATCATAAGCTGTGCCTGATAAGGGAGGAATAAGAGGAAGAGAAAAGGAGAGAGCAAGAGGAACTATGGCTTTCTGGTTTGGGTAACAGGGTAAATGGTAGAGTCATTTGCTAAGACAAGATATTAAAATATTTTTCCAATAGAGGGGAAATAAAGAGTTCTGTTATGTCTGGTTAAGTTTGAGATATTTGAGAGCCATTTCAAGATGGATATGTGCAAGGCAGTTAGATAAGTATCTAAAGTTCAGAGAGAATTCTGAATTGTGGATATACCTTAAATATTTTTTTAAAACACTAAACTCTTTACTTTAATCATGGGAATAGAGGAGAACACCTAGAGAAAAGTGTAACAATAGAAGAGACTGAGGAACAAGTCCCCCTGAATCAGTATTTGAGGTCACGTAGAGATGCAGACCACCACCAAGGAGAACCAAGAGGGGAGTGAAAAGAGGAGAGTGCTGTCAGGAGGGCCAAGCATGGAGAAGAGAGAGAGTTTCAATAATAAGAGAACAGGTGACTGTTGTCTGCCAGTGGAGGTAAAGGAAGGTAAAAAGAGGAAAATGTCCATTGTTTGGGCATCAAAGAGAAAACTGGTAACTGTAACATAACTAATTTAAGTGATGATTTAAATGACATATTTCCATTTAATGGTGGGACTAAAAGTCAGGTTGTAGTAGATGGAGCCATGACCGGGGTGAGGACATGGAGACTGTGCAAATACAACTCTTTCTAGAAGGCTGTCTCTGAAAAGGAGCAGAAAAACAGTTAAGTGGCCAGAGAGTGATAAGTGATTAAGGGAAGATACTTATTTTTTTCAAGATGGATGTGTGTACGCTGAAGGATACAATGCAGTAGTGAAGAGGATGAAATTACAGCTAAGAGGGGGTAGTCCAAGGTGCAACACCAATCTGTCATTTAATTGACCTAATAACAGTTTTTCTAGAATTTTATCTTTATCACAACCCTCACTGTCAGCCAATGATAACAGACCAAGAACCAATATTAAGGGGTAGGAACCAGTGAATAACCACCAGGATGGAGTCCATACTCCTGGTTCTCTGTTGATCAGACTCAAATCAAGAATATGTTTTAGAAAATTATTAGAAATCATAGGCTATGTGCTTTTTAAACCATACTCTTAAATGAGCCTTTGAAGAATACTAAGTGAGTACTAGCGATCTTTGAATTATATTCCTGAGAGATGTGCGTGCCGCTACTGCAAATAGCCTTACAACCCAGCAAGAGATGTTTGGCTAACATCCCTCCGGGGAGGCTGAGCCACTTAAGAAGAACATCCCATCAAGAATGAGTTGTGGGGCCACTAGGATCAGATTTCTGCATAGAAAGATTTTGTTTAACAGGCATTAACAAATTCATTCAATATTGGACTCATATTGAAATTGTTTGTTGAATTGTTGTCTTCTTGATGGAACCATAAACTTTTTAAAGGCAAGGATGGTGAAATATCCTTTTCTGTGACTCCAGCATCTAACTCACGGGCTGGCAATTGATGGTTCTCATTAAATATTGATTGAACGATGGAATAAATAAATGGATTCAATAACTAAAATCATTAAAATTGGAGATGTTACAAACACACATTCATGGTTCATATAAGTTAATATTGTTCATATTACTATGAAAATCATACACCCCAGAAATTCCCATTTCTGACATTCCCAAATTCCCAGACATTCCCAATTTCAAATCTTACCCATCATCACATCATGTGCCCCATTACATAGTGATAGATAGATAGATAGATAGATAGATAGATAGATAGATAGATAGATAGATAATGATGAAAAAGAAGATGAAGAGGAAGACGGATAAGAAGAGAGAGAGAGAGAGAGATAATAGATAGAAATTGATAGAAAGAAAGAAAAAAAAATTAACCTATGACAGAAAACTCTTCCCGTCTAGCACCTCCCTTAATGATTTACAAGGGCCTAACATTAAGAAGTCTTTTGTTTGTGTTACTCTCTGTCAAAAACAACAGTAATAGTAATAATAGTACTATTTATTGAATATTGCCCAGGTACTGTGTGAACACCATTCTATACATCACATATTAGTGCACTTAACTTTCAAAATAGAATAATTATAATTACTATAATCTCCATTTTACAGGTGAGAAAATGAGGTTCACAGAAACATCGCCGTTGCCGCAAGATCACAGAGCTAGTAAGTGAGTGACTGGGGAGGTTGAAAGCCAGATAGTATATGAGATCTTAACCACAAGAATATAAATATTACTATATCCCTAAAAATTTACATCCCCAACATTGTAGTGAATGTGGTACTGGCCCAAGGCAGCCCAAGTTTGGCAAATTGGGGTGGGGATGAAGGGGAGCAGGACCAGGCCAGCAGTTAAGTACCAAAACGCACAGAGGCTGGAACCCAGAGAGGAAAGTCATAGGCTCAACAGAAAACAGACTGTGCTCCAGAAACAAGCTTAACTTATTTCAAAATGGGTCTGTGGCCAGCCCTTTGTCTTTGACTTACAGTACATGACTGGTGCCCTTACTAGAAAGCTAATTTACGATGCTGGAGGGACATGAGCCCTTGTGCAGAGCTTGCAAGATGAGAACAATGACTTGTCCTTTACTGAGTAGTTCTGAGAGGGTTTCCAAAGCTCCAGCTAGCTTCAAGCAGCCTTAGGGTTTCTTTGCTCTGAATGCTGACTTCATTTCAGGTGAACTTCTGTTTTAGTAATTTACTATAGGAAATAAGGATTCTACCATTAGAGAAATGGTAGAATATTCAGCAGGAGAAAAAAACCCTGGAAATCTGCAAGATAAGCTAGTCTGGAAGTTTTCAAAAGGTATACTTCACTTGTTAGAAAATTTACTTATTTATTAATATAATCCCTTGACCTCTCTGCCAAGCATTTCTTCCCCCACCTCCCTCCAACTTAGAGAATTAGCATATGATTTATTTTCCCTCTTAGAGTTTCTCCCCAGTGAATCGCAATGATTGGCAACAGACATTGCTCTGAAAACCTGGTAGAAATATTTGAATAGGCATCAGGGACCGAATCTACTTAGCACTGTGCATGCCACTTCATCTATTTTTACCATGCCTCTGCTAGATTGGCAGGGAGGAAATGATGCTAAAGTTGCAACTGTGCAGCTCCTCAAAAAGCGTGCTTCGACCTGCCCCAATTGGTAGTTTACCTGCTTAATTGTCCCTTCTCTTCTAACTAGAAAACCTGCTGAAAATGGGGGGAGAGTTTATGCAATTGAATACAGTCCAGATTGAGAGACTTTTAGAAAAGCAGTGCTGCTGGTTTAGATACCAGTGACTTCTCTTGCAAGCTGTGGAAGCAATTGGTGTGCACATAATTGCCTCTTGCATCATCTGTCTGAGGAGCCTGGTTCTTATTTTGAGAGACAAAGGAGTCATGTGTCTTTCCATGATGCATAATGGGGATAGGATAAAATTGGAGGCTCCCTCGAGGCCTGGTGGGAAGTTGATCTGAAAATTGTGATCAAATTTTTTTCCCCATCATTTTTAAATGGGTTAATAGGGAAGGCCATGTGTGGAATATCTTTGGCTTCTTTTCTTTACTTGATGCTCCGTAGCACACACTTTAGATCTTCTCACGTATATTAATATCCATTACGTCTACGGAATTACAGCATAAGAGTTTTGTCATTGTTGTTGCTTTGGAAATATTGATGAAAAATTCTTCAGATAGAGATTTTAAGAATTAATTTTTTTTTCTTTGGTTAATAATTTTCAGCCCAGTGACATCCTGTACAGACAGATAAATTTATCTCTGGAATCCCACATTCCCCTTTCAAAGCAATGCTATTCTCTGGTCCTCTCCACCTTTCCTCTCATGCATTCACTCAACAAATACTTGTAATCCACTTGGAAGTGCCAGATACTATGTTAGGATCCAGATAAAGCAATGGCAGATGCTGTTCCTGTCTTTGGGGACCTGCTAACCCTCTTAAGAAAATGTTTGAAAAACCAAAGCTTACAAAATCTAAATAAACCAGGGCATATTTTATCACTAGGGTTTTTTGTGTATTAGCAAAAGATAGATACAATGGATTATTTCACCTGAAAAAAAATTCCATGTCCACACAATTGTGCATAAAATCTCAGGACTTACATGAACTCCCACTAAAGTCCAATTTTTGAGAGACATCAGATTAAGAACACTGGCCTTTGAAAATAAAAAAGACTCAGTGCAAGTGGAATTTTATATCTTGAGTAGCCTGTGAAGAAGGTATTTTCTTGCAGGAACTTCCACGGGTCTTATAAGTTTAAATAATAGACATTTCCACTTTCTCCTGTGCTAAGGGTGCTCTGATGCGATCATTTTGACCCCAAAGTAGGAATCCTTCCTCCCTTCCACTTACAAAATCTGTGAGGTATGTCAGGTCTCCTTTGGGCTTAGGAGTGACCTGGAGTGAGGGGCCGCAATGCGTGTAAAGGGCATTTCACACACACACGCACGCTTGCAAGCACACACGCAGGGTAACTGAACTGCTGTAAATTCAAGGCTCTGGTTGTTCCATCCCTCTCCTGTCTCTTGTTCTTGACAACATAGAAATACTGGTTAAAATGTGAGAAAAAAATATATCAGAGTTTGAATGCAAGAAAGAGAATATCCGGTTGCCACAGGAGGACCAAGCTCATACCCAAGCAGGGAGTGGGAACTGAAGCCCAGGGAGGCAAGGAGACAAAGGGTCTACATATACGCTTTAGGGGCTGGGCTTATATCACCCTTGTTCTCTTTCTAAGGGTTAAAGCCCCAGATCTCGTGCTGGAGGGAAGTAGAGGCGGCAGTGAGCTAAAAAAGGGCTCTCTACATAAAGCCTAGAATCAGGAAAAGTTGTCCCATGCACACAATCTCCATTCTCCAAACAGCCAGGTGTCCTGCAATGATGCTACTTACCCAGGCTCAGGTGGGTGTTGAGTCCCCCGCAGGCAACTGGAAGTCTAACAGCACAGAGAAAGCTCTCAGCCAAGAAACTAATGTAAAAACAGTTTCAAAAGAAGGAGGAATTAAAAAGAGGCCAGCCTGAAACTAACACCCCAAAAAATCCGCTTATAAAAAGGCAGTCCACAGGGGCCGGCCTGGTGGCATAGCAGTTAGGTGCGCACGCTCTGCTTCGGTGGCCTGGGGTTTGCAGGTTCGGATCCCAGGCGTGCACTGACACACTGCTTGTCAAGCCATGCTGTGGCGGCGTCCCATATAAAGTGGAGGAAGATGGGCATGGACGTTAGTCCAGGGCCAATCTTCCTCAGCAAAAAGGAGGATTGGCATTGGTTGTTAGCTCAGGGCTGATCTTCCTCACACACACACACACAAAAAAAGCAGTTCACGTACTGGATTACCTCAGAAGTCAACAGAGGAAGCAGCAAGCGAAGCACAGGAGCAAACTGTGTTGTGAGAAAAAGTCGACGGGTCCAAACACAGGCCAGGTCACTTCATATGGCAGTATGGATGCCACTCAGAAATAAGTAAGACATACAGAGATATAGAAATGAATAGTAAACACCTGAGGACACATGAAGAGGTTTGGGAGAATAAAATAAAAAGCAGATTTAAAAATGCATCAAATAGGTCTGGCCCCGTGGCTTAACGGTTAAGTGCGCGCTCTGCTACTGCTGGCTGCCTGGGTTCGGATCCCGGGTGCGCACGGACGCACCGCTTCTCCAGCCATGCTGAGGCCACGTCCCACATACAGCAACTAGAAGGATGTGCAGCTATGACATACAACTATCTACTGGGGCTTTGCGGGGAAAAAAAAAAAGAGGAGGATTGGCAATAGAAGTTAGCTCAGAGCTGGTCTCCCTCAGCAAAAAGAGGAGGACTGGCATGGATGTTAGCTCAGGGCTGATCTTCCTTACCAAAAAAAAAAAAAAATGCATCAAATAGACTTCTATTTAATTTGCTAAATATAGCCATGTGTCTATATTCTATGCAGAAAGCCAACTAAACTGATTTTTAAACAATATATTAACCCTCAAGGACCAAGAGAACAATGAGAAGATGACTACAAATAAGGAACCAAAGTGCTGAAAAAGGACATCCAAAAAGAATCAACTGATTTATGTCACAGAATGCTGAAAGCTCGGGAATTAGAAATACCTTGTAGTGCTATTGAAAACACCAAAAGGCAGGTCAAGTAAACAACTATATATGGAACAATAAGTTCCCTTTGTTCCTAGAGCGCCAGAGTGTAGACTCAAAACACCAAGGGAAGGTGCTTAAGGATTCCACTTTGGCTAAGTAGAATCATCGAAGAGAAAAGCCCTACAGATATTAACATTTAGGCATCTCAAAAAGAAACTTCTAGACTCCTGTTCAATTTCCTTCCAATAAAGTTTAACAGTTGACAAATCCTACCAGGTACCCAGCTTACACTCAACATTTCAGGGTCTCCTTATTTAGGAATGAAGAGTAGATCACTTACTATTTGTGGAAATCTCTGCAATAAATTAAAAGGCCAAAGGAAAGAGAAAAAGAAAGAACTCAGAGGAAACAAAGAAATGCATAGTGTGGAAAAAAATTAAACACACACACACACACACGGATTATTACATATTATATACATTTATGTGTATATATTATATTATATATATAATGATCCATATATATGATAGGGAGATAGAAGATATTGCTTCCATCAATCAAGAAAATAATTTTTAAAGAAATTTTCAGCAAACAAAAAAAAATATATGGAAATTAAAATGATAAGATTTAATAGAGTGTTTGAAGATAAAGTGGGGAAAACTCATAAGAAGTCTAAGAAAAAGGCAAAGATTTAACAATAGCAGAAGAGTGGGAGAAAAATTAAAGGATTATTTTAGAAGACCCAATATCTGACCTATAGTATTTCCAGAAAAAGAGAACATACGAAATGGAAAGGAGGAAATTATGAAAGAAATAATGAGAGAAAATTTCCCAGAACTTAAGTACTGAATTTCCAGTTTAAAAGAGCCCACTACTTAGACAGAACAATGACCAAGTGTGCACACACAACACACACATGCCAAGGCACTTCATCTTGACATTTTAGAACTTCAGGGAAAAACAAAATAATTCTAAAAGTTTCCAGAGAGAAAAATCAGATCTCATACAACAAGTGGAGAATCAGAATAATACGCAATTTCTCCAAAGCAGCTCTTAAAGCTAGAAAACATGTAATCCATTACTAAAATATAACAATCTTGAATGTTACACTTCAAAACAACCTGTCAAGTTATAAAAGCAAAAAATGACTTATGTAACAAAATTGCCATATACAAAATCATAGTGAGAGATTTAATACCCCCTCTAAGAAAATGACAAATAAGGCAGGCAAAAACACAGCAAGAATGCAAAATATTAAGGTCAACATAATTAATAAGTTTTATCTAAAACAGATGTAAATATTTGTGAATTTAGGGGAGGAACTATCGCATGGTGGTTGAGAACAGAAGACTGGGAGTAAGACATCGTGTTAGATTCAAATTCTTGCTCACTGATTTACTAGCTGTCTTACCACAAGTGTGCATTTATTTCCTCAGCTTCGAAATAGGTATAATAATAGTGCCTACTCACAAATTTGTTGTAAGGATAAAATTAAATAATGCGTGCCAGGATGCTCAGAGAAATGTCCACCACAGAGTGCCAATAGGTGTGTGTGTATGCATATAATTCTGCACTAAAACGAACTCTAAATTTTTTTTTGAGAAAATGTGGAACATTTACTAAATTAATCATAACATAAATCTCAATATATATATAATAAAATTTTAGAAGCCTACTCATTTGAGTCAGGTATAACGTCAGAATCACTCTACTATTCAAAATTGCAGTAGAGGCCCAAGCAAATGAAATAAGTGAAAAAAAGAAATGTGGTTATAAGGGCCAGAAAGAAAGAGACAAAATTGGCATTGTTCCCAGACAAATGATTGTCCAAGGAGAAGATATAAGAGTATAGTCAAACTAATAGAATTAGTTAGGAAATTCAGCTAGCATGCTGAATAAAAAGACAACTGCAGGAAAACACGGTTCCATTCCTATACTTCAAAAATAACTAGTTGCAAAAAGTATTAGGTGAAATAAGTATCTCATTCAAATAAGCAATCAAAACTATTATTAAGCATACACCTAAAAAGAAGATATAAAGCCTGTATGGAAAAAATGTAAAAACAAAGGACCTATATGAATAAATTAGAAGATATAACATGTTCATGAGTAGAAAAAATTAATAGTTTATGTTGCCGAATATTCCCACATAAACCTATAAAATTTAAAAAATTCTAATTAACATCCAAAGGATGTTTCAGGGGAATTTAGATAAGTTATTTATAAAATTTATATGGAAGTACACAATTCCAATAATGGTGAAAACAATCCTGAAAAAGTAACAAGGTAGGGGTAGGGTAGATTGGAGTGAGGTAGGATATATTGTCCTACCAGATATTACCTCTTTATAAATTTATAGTAATTAAAACGATGTAGTGTTAGTACAAAAAGAGAAAGAAATCAATAGATCATGATAGAAAGCTCAAAACAAGTCCAAAGAGATACATATGATCTTATCACACGTGCTAAGTGTTGTTATTGGTTGGCAATAACATCGAGGCACTAGGATAATGATTAATTACTGTATAAAGACTATTGGTTCTATCATCATATAAAAAAGATAAGCTACATATATTAAGACCTAAATATAGAAAAATAAAACTTCAAAACAATTAGAGTAAAACATAAGAGAACATAGACTAGAGTCAGTTTTGAAAACAATACTCAAAAATCACAAACCAGAAAAAATTATTGAAAATTTAACTACATTTCAATATATAATCTCCAATGAAGAAAGAAATCTTAAAGTTTAAAAAAAGAAGAAGACTGGGAGAAGATAGTTACACCAAAGTGTAGCAGAAAAGCATCAGTATCTAAAAAACATAAAAATTACAAATAAGAAAAAGCAGAAAAAACACTATTGAAAAATGTTTAAAAGTTTTGAACAGGATATTTATGTGTGGAACTCTGTTTAGTTAATTCACAGGATGACATGTACAGATTCTTGTAATTAAAAGATCACGGGAAACCACTTTTCATCCACCAGTTTGGCAAAAAATACAAATAATAGCAATTGCTGGCAAGTAGGTGAGGAAAATGAGGAAACAGGAAATTTCTCATAGGAGGTGGGAGTGCAAATTTCTTCAAGCACTCTGCAAAATAACTTGCCAATACACACTAAGATAAAAAAATATATCTACTTCTAGTTTCAGCTCTCACATGTAAAAAGCGTGGAAGTCATCATTCTTATAATGAGATAAAGCTGGACAAAGTAAAGCACAATGGCTTTTCTTGGACCCATCAGATAACTGAGGCCATCAGGCAAACCACCATCCTGAAATCCGGAGAGAGGGTGCCTTCAGAGAGATACAAGTGGTAAGATTGTCTTACCTGGAACAGAAGCTGCCAGATGCCATAAACCAGCAGGAACACAACTATAATTTTAAAGACCAAATGTGGACTAGGGACCAGAGACATATGTACTCTCACACTTTCGGGGGCTTTTCCTCCAGAAATCCCACCAGACTCACAGCAAAGATCTGAGAACACCACCTCCCCACCACCCCACTCCCACCTTGACAGAGAGAGGGGAAGAGTAGCCATGATAAAACCCTCCCAGAACTTTCTCCCTAACAAAGTTTTAATCTTCGGGGAGAAGGACTTTGACCAATGACAAATACTGACATCTCATCCTAGCTAAAGGAAGGGAACCATGCCCTATTCCAGCCCGCCAGCCTTCTTGTCTCATTTAAGAAAAAGGGAGTGGGGGGAAGCTGTAGATAACAAGAGAAAGGGCTCACAGCAAATAGACTGGGATTGCTGCAGGGAAAGGAGTGGGCAGCAGAGGCGAATAAATCTCTACCCCTGGAGGGGTTCAGAAACACTTATGAAGGCCACATTCCCAAGACACAGGCCCACAATGCACTTCAAAGACTGAGACTTAATCAGAACATTAGAGAATAGCACCCCTCCCCACATCCTACCATGACACCAACAAGCCTCCAGAATAACAGTGGGTAACAGCTGAAAGATACACCTACTCTCTCTGAAGAGCAACTCACAGGGAAGCATCAACACAAAAAGGGACAAAAGCAAGATTACTAGAGGAATTTGAAGCTTCCGGTGCCTAAAGCTATAACGGACATTAAACACAGCCCAACTCCTAGCTAGATTACTATAAATCCTCACACTAAAGATTCTCAGTATCTATTAGCCTATACAATATGCCCAGCTTTTAACAAAAAATTACAATACGTGGCAAAAGGCAAGAAATATCAGTCTGAAAAGAGAAATCAATCATCAGAACCAGATTCAGATATGACACAGCTGTGGGTATTATCAGACAAGGAATTTAAAATAACTATAATTAATATTTTAAAGGATCTAGTGGCAAAAGAGGGCAACATGCAAGACCAGATGGGTAATACCAGAAGAGAAGAAGTAATTCTAAGAAAGAATAAAAAAGAATGCTGGAAATAAAATTTGAAAAAACAGTAATAGAAATGAAGAAAGCCTTTGATGGATAAGATGTTGACAGTTGCAGTCCTGTTTTTACAGTTTTAAAATGCTAACCAGTAGAGGAATAGGTAACTTCATTTGTGGATTTCACCTATACAACTGTTACACATATGTTGCATATGTTATATATTTTTGAAACGAATATATATATGAAGCAAATATGACAAATTATCATTTTCTTTACTTGGTTTTTATTTTACTTATTCTGAGTGGTGGGTGTATGGATATTTGCTATAGTAAGCTCTGTACTCTTTTGCATTTTTCACGTATTTAAAATTACAAACAATTAAAGAAGTTACATTGTTGGTTGGTGAGAGTCTCTGGTCTCATCCAGCCCTTGGGTACAATCAGCAGTGCTCCATGGAGTAATACTTCTCTCAGAGCTCTGTCATCTCAGGTAAGGCTTGTACCTACCTGGATCTGGTGTCCCCTTCCCTGTGGGTCCTCCTCTCCTCTCCTGCTAGGCTCTACCCAACATTTCTCCAAAAAGATTCTGCTCTCTCCCGAAAACAAAAAAGATTCTCTTCTTTTCTCCCCAAATATCCCCTGATGTCTCTTCTGTAAGAAAAAATTGCACTTTGACCACAACCTAAATCAATATCAGATAAAAACTGTGTGCCCCTAATTTGAAGATTAGAAAAACCAGGCCATAGGAACACAATGCCTATTTTCTTCTGCCTTGGGGTAACAGAGCTGTTTTTGTTTTTCCCTGGTAGGCTCGCCTTATCTTAAGACTAAGCTACGTAACTTCTAAAAAAACAAAGAAGAAAGAAAAGTTGTTTTCTATCAGAAACAGGTTGGCATTCATATCAGGCTGTATAAAATTCATAGCGGCCTAGGAACAATATACACTTTAGAACATCTAACAGGAGGAATGGGTGATTTTCTTCTCTGATGAAATCTGAAGAAAATCTATCTTCCAGGCAATCAGGAGACAATGCCAGGAACAAAAGGAGATAGCCCTAAGATGCATCTTTCCAATAACTCATGAAAATCCTTATTAACTCAAGGAGGTAAAGAAGGATGAGAATGGGACTTAGGATACCCAAAGGGTTGTCATCAGCCCCTGATAAGACAGTAGTCCTCACATTCCATTGCAGTTAGCTTTTTGTCTATTTCCTCCACAAGGCTCTAAATTTCTGGAGGGCAAAGACGTTAATGAATCTTTGCATTCCCAGAACTTAGCATTAGTGCCTGTTGTATAATAGGTTCTTAGCATATCCTTTACCAATGACTGAATTAATGAATTCATCAATGAAAGATGTGAAAGAAGCAAAGGTTAAACGGGAATGAACTAGGGTCATGCAGTATTTATCATGTTATCTGAAAGTTATTCATTACTGAACTCTTTTTTTGGTATCTATTGATATACCAAATGGAATGGAAATGTCGACTGAAATAGAAATAGGCCTTCTATATTATTAACAAGAAGTAGACCAGTTAACTTAAGTTATTTGGATCAATACTTTTCTCTCTCTTTTGTTTAAAGATTATTCTTTTTAAATCTAGTGAACTAAAAATAATGAGTTTCAATTTATAATATTTAAAGTAACTCTTACACATACTGAAATATTTATAAAGGAAATGATACATTGTAGATTTGCTTCAAAATAATATGTGTATGAAGGGGAAAGTGAGAAAGGATAGAGGTGAAACTAGACTGGTCATGAGTTGATAGCTGTTGAAGATGAGTGATGATAATATGCAAATTTATTTACTACTATGTCTTTTCTATATAATGTTAAAAAATAAAGTAATTCTTTGCACGTAACCATTCCTTTACATGGACATCAGAAGTCGTTTGTTGCAGAAGATGAGAATCCATATGCTTTATGATTAACAAATATCATGATTCATAAATTCATTAGAAAACTGCTTATTCCTTCTCTTCAGAAAATCTCAGCAACAGCATGAGCATCTGCTTTCCCTTTTTTCCTGTGAAAGTCACATGATATAAACAGTCTTCTTAAGAACTTGAGCAAAATTGCATCACTCACGATTTGAGGAATATAAATGACACAATTTGAAGACAGGCAATTGTGAAGAAATATGTGAAAAGGCACAGCCAAGCTTTTGCTTAGGGCTCTGAGTGTCAACATCTTGGTGACTTTAGCTTTAGGAATTTGGCCTCTCACATCAACCAGACTGAAGATAGCACCATCCTTTCTAGACTGTGTCTTGGAGAAATGAGCCTCCCAGGACCTCACACCGCCCGCCTCAGAACAGGAGAATCACAAGAGCCATTAGAATCTGACTTCATTGTATGCTACAGCTTCAGTGGGACCTTAGTTCCTGTGAAAATGCTATTAAAGCTTTGTTATTGGTTTTGTCTTGCTTTGGTTTATTTTGCTTTTTGTGTGAGGAACATTGGCCCTGAGCTAACACCTGCACCCGTCTTCCTCTATTTTGTATATGGGGTGCCTCCATAGAATGGCTTGATGAGCAGTGCATAGGTCCGCGCCTGGGATCCAAACCTTTGAAACCCGGGCCGCCAAAGGGGAGTACGCAAACTTAACCACTACACCACTGGGCCAGCCCCTGTCTTGTTTTGTTTTGACTTATCATCTTAGTGGTTCATTTGTTCACCAGTTGTGGTCATTTCTCAAGAGGTTGCAATGAAGTTTCTTGTGACTCTTTCAACATAACATGTCTGCTTCTGTTCTGAGTTTACTTATATAAAGTGGCTATCAATGTTATTATAATTTGCTAAGAGGGATTTTCACAGTCCTCAAGGAGCTTTGAAAAGCACAGGGCCCAGAAATACAGATAACTACAGTCATCTTTTGCCTTTGCTTTCCTGATACTCTTGAGGATGTTAAGATAAAGCCCCACATTCTGGACATTGGCTTCTATCTGAGTCAAAATCAGTAGTCCAAACACACCTTCCGCATTCATGTTCATTCATGGGGTTCCCAGAGGAGAAAGAGCCAATCTCTTTCAATGAGTATCATTGATAATTCTGGGTGATATTTATAGTATTTGTTTTGTTTGATGTAAACATGATCATCCCTCTTGATTTCCATTCAACAACTATTGAGCCCTTACTCATGTCAAATTCTGTGCCAGGCATAGGGAATAAAACAGTAAGACAGATTTTGCCCTTGAGGAGCTCAGAATTTAAAGCAGGAGATAAACAAGTAAAAATACACTTAGCCTGTAATGGGCTTGGTGATATATGAAGGTGTGCACAGGCACTATGGAAGCAATGAGGAGAGTGTCTCAGATGGAGAGACTGAGAAGCGTTCTGACTCCACTGACTCTTGAAGGATAAGCAAGTGCTTATCAGATAGAGAAAGAGTGAGAAGATATGGGATCAAGAATAGTGTGTGCAAATACAAAGAGGTGAAATAGTGCATGGCACACTCAGGCAGCTCCATATAGGTTGGATGGAAGGTAAGATGAATATGAACAAGTGTTGAGAAATGAGGTTAGATATGTGGGCACAGGACATATAGAAAATGTTAGAAAGAGTCCTACTACACAGGACTCGATGCAGGACGCAAAGTACACATTCCTCAAATCTCTGTGTATCAGAGACCTAAAATTTGCTAAACCTGATCAGCAAATCTAAACTGCCTAGATACATTTAGGCAATTTATACATGTCTAAGCATATCTGAAAGTCTGGTGAGTGGACCTGCCAGGAGAACATTCATGCAAGAACTGGGATAGAGAAACATCAAGGGAAATATATTCAAAAGGAAGAAGGAACCAGGCGTGGAGGGATTGGCTCAGAAGCTGAGTCTTGATTGTTAGAGGAAATTAGTGATTCTGAACACAACATGGTTTCTGATAGTCTGATACGTCTTCAGCATGACCTCAAGGATCTGTGTTGGGACCTACATGGAAGGGGATGGTGGTAAAGGGATGGGGGCAGTGCAAAAGTTGAAATATGATCCTGCTGCTGCATCAATCCCTTTACAATATTGAGACATAAACTGTCCTGCTTAGAACGCGCTCTAAACACAAGGAGAGGCATTCTCTTGCTGCTCTCCCACTTGGTCACGGTGCGTGGGACACATCAGCATCCCGAGGCCTGCAGTGTGTTGATGGTGCTGCCCCTGAGGACAGCAGTGATGGCATCAGCAAGAGTGCCAGAGTCCATCAGAGGAGGGGCAATAGAACGCCATGCCCTTGAAGCGTGGCTGCAGATTTGTTCCTAAGCCCAGGTGAACCACGTCCTGGGGTTACCCAGCACACCTCTGATCTCGGGGTTGCATTATACTCACCGGTGTATTCCTTGAGCTGATCCTAGTGCCAGGCACTTAGGAGGTGCTCAATAAACATTTATTAAATTGAGTTCAATTTACTTTCAAATCCAATGCAAAGAAACATGGACCAAATATAATCGGCAAAACCTCAGAGTTCTATACTTCAGATAGAATAGCAATTTGTAAGCTGCTGTCTTTTCAAATTGAAAAACGTCGTAGCCCAACAAACTGCCACATAATTTCTCCCTTCAAGGACATTCTTTGCTATGCTGGATCCATCTTCCTGGAACCTATTTGAATTCAGAACCTAGTGGTATTCTTTTTAAATTTTTCATCCTGGATATGTCACTGACACTTTGTATTACTCTGAGACAAGAGGCAGACCTCTGTAGGAGAACAGTCACCATACCCCCTTCCTCTCTCTGGATCTCAGATACATTCTACGAATTTCAGCACCAACTTTCCAGTAAGATGTCTAGCTCATTCCAAAATCTGACATGGAACAATGAACACTTTTGCAAACAAACAAGACCAGGTTTGACCTAACAAAGGTACAGCTCCCTTGATTCAAACCTGTAACAGAGTGGTGAGGGAGATGAGAGGAAGATGCAGACAGGCTCAGGAATGGTCTTAGGATAAGCTCTCCAGATGTGCTGTATTTTTTTTTTTTTTTTTGCCTTCCTCGGGCTGTCATAGACACTTCAACATTTAATGTTTGATTTCCTACTTGCTTCTTGCCTGCCATGAAATTGAACTAAAGTCCCCTCTTTGCAGAAAGTATCATACATACTTTTTTTTTATTGTGCTCTGATCTGTGAGCATCTTGAGTTTCCTTCACAGGTTGCAAGTTAATTTCAGAGAGGAGAAGCTGACACGTGAGTGCTGTCACACATCAATCATTTCCTCTATTTCAGCTGTGAGGTGTGCGTTGGTTATTTTTACTTCCTTGCACCATGTCCTTCCTAAACTTCCTGCTAAAGAGAGAGAGCACTGCTCTAAATATGGAGAGTTGAAAGAGAGGAGCACTTTGTAAAGAGAATTACAAAATCCCACCACACTATCACTGATGATTTCATGCTCCCATTCTGAGACACTCGGGGGTCCCCTTCCACAAATGCTGCCCCTTTCTCCAACAACGTCTTTATCTGCTTCACTGATCTCAAACCTGTTCAAGGATCTCGTTCTCAACCTTTCCATCTATCAGCAGCACTTCAGGGAGAATAATGAGGATATACTTTGCATATGTTGAGAGTTGAATTATGCCAGAATGGAACTGACAAGGCAGACGTAATTGAGGGGGAAATACTGTGAAAGAAGAGTCTCTAATTTGGCTTTCGTATTTCCGAGTTCTGAAGTTCCAGGGGGTCATTGCATGGATGGGGAAGCCAAAAATGTTTCACAGGAAGACTGGCTTCTACTTCCTGTTTCTGGAATAACTGCTGCATCTTTTGCCTCTTGTTATCAGTGGATGGGTTTACGTACCTTGGTCCCAATATCTAGGGTCACACAGAGCTAGGGTTTTACACCAAGAAACCTGTCCCCTGGCACAAACCGTAGACCTCAGACAGCTGATCAATTCTAGGAAAGCATATCTTTGTAGACAATAAACTATATAAGATATTAGTTATAACAAAGTTACAATAGCAGCTACCATATATTTAGGCCCTTCTATAGGACAGGTACGATGCTAGAACAATACACCCACCAGTGTTAACCCTTCCTACAACCTGAGAATGCTTATCCTTTGCAGTTTAGAAATATGAAAACAGATGATCAAACAGGTTCAGTCGCTTGGCCAAAGCCACATATTTGAGGGAGGATTCAACCTCAGGCACCTCTGGCTCCTTTCCATTTTGGAGCCTCTGGTACTTTTTCCTACCATCTGGATGGAGAGAGAGATAAAAAACATATCTTACTCTCAGTGAGTGAGTTACACTATTTTCCTGTAAAACAACACATAGAAGGCAAGGCGTTGATTAGGCCTAATGCTTTCCTAGACCTATAAAGATAAAGTGTTGACAGGATCTTGGTATGGAAAACCTTGGCTGTTCTACTCGTGACCCGGGGCATTGCAATATACTGGAAAGAGTAATCAGAAATGTTTGGTTATCTATTGGTGGGGAACAAACCACCCCAAACTTAGAGATCTAAACATGTATTTGTTGACATTTCAGAGATTTGGCCAGGGCTTTCAGTCTCCGCCCCTCAAGGCATCAGATGGGACAGTTTGACTCTAGCCAGAAGATCTGTTCCCAAGATGGCTCATGTACATGGTTGGCAAGTTGGTGCTGGCTGTCCCCTGGGAGCTCAGCTTGGGCCTGGAATTTTCTCCATGTGCCCTCTCCACATTGCTAGTTGGGCTTCTCTCAGCATGACAGTTGGGTTCTAAGAAGTGTCCCAAGACTGACAACCCAAAAGGACAGGACTCAATGCACAAACACTTATCAAGACTTAGTTTCTTTACACTGGCATTACACCAAAATTAGTTTCATGGCCAAGCTGAGTCAATGTGGGAGGAAACTACACAAGAGAGTGAATACCAGAAGATGTGGTTCATTGGGGGCCACCCAAGTAGCAATTTTTCACCAGAAGCATACTGAGTTTGATCTGAATAGGGGCTCCAATTAGTCCTTCCTTTGTAAACCTGAGAACGTTTCTTAACCACTCTTTTCCTTTCTTTACCCATCTGCCAAATCGGGCTAACAAAATCTACCTCATACTTTGATTAATTACTATAATTTCCACATTCATGTGGGATTAAAGTGTTCATCTCTTTCAGAATCCAGTAATTCTGAATTAATGCTAATAAAGTATCTCAGGTCTTAAGGACAGTGTAACATGCAGACCCAGGAGTTGGATAAGGGTGGCCAACCTCAAGCTTCTTCCAGAACCCTGAGGTAACTGACATTGCATTTTCTTATGGAGAAAAACTAAGCCAGTGATTTCAAAGCACTTCACAGGGTGTTGACATAAAAGAAGGCTGACTATGTGGGAGCAGCATAATTGACTGCAAATATTATAGTCTTGGGCATAAACAAAGGTGATATAAATCTCATTCCTGCTGCTGAGTGAATGAATCTCCCCAGCAACTCAGATGTTGTTAGCCTCAGTTTCTATATTTTAAAAGTGAGATGTTGGAAAAGCTAAATAAGATGTTAGCTATAAAGTACCTCTCACAGAGCCCTATACTACTGCATAAATACAATAAATAGTATTGTTTTTGCACTTGTTGTCACTATTAAATGACTAGTGACAAAAAAAAAAAAAATCAAAACCCTAAAAGACACCAAATTTCCTGTGTCTTCATTTTCTGGCTGTCTTTGTTCAGGATTTCAATACATCTGCTCCAGACTCTGCTTTGGAATCAGTCTCTAGTTCCATCCAGATTACATGGTATTCTAGGTACTTATCTCTCTGGATCTAGGTTTCCTCTCATAAGATGTGCAAGAAGATGCTTAAATGAGATCTGGGGTCATTTTGCACATTACTTGATGTTTTATAATTGAATGAGAATTTTTAATACTGTACTTATTACCCATAATAGCATAGGTATTCAACTGTTGTATCAAAGATTGGAAAATAACAGTGCCTTAAATAATTATTTATTTTTCTATCACTGTACTAGTTTAAGTGTCAGCAGTCCTATCCTTACATGATGACTCCACAGTACTAGGGACCCCACACTTTCTCTCCAGTTGCTCTACAAACTTCAATATAAAGCTTCCTCATCTCATGGTCTCATGGTCTAAGGTGGTGTCTCCAAATTCCACCATTGAATCTACATTCCTGTCAGTGGGAAGTGGAGAGAGAAAAGTGAAGGCAAGGTCCAGAAATTGCCCACATTCCCTCTGCACACATCTCATTGGCCAGGACATAAGGATATGTTCTAAGCTTCAAAAGAGGCTGAAAAAATACAGTTGCAGCAGGATGGCTACCTGTACAGCTAAAACTAAACAGTTCAATTACTAAAGGGAAAAAAAATGAAGTATGAATATTGGGGACAACCACAGCCTGTTCCTCATGACCTATAATTAAATCTTTAGTTGGCTCAGTATTATTTTTTTTTATTTCTTTCAAAACATTTTTATGTGTCAGAATCCTTCTAGGAAAGGACACTTTGCATTAGATACAATGGTTAAAAAGGAATCATAATTGTAATACACTTGGATAGTAGGTAGCATGTATTTTTAAATTTTCTCAATGAGAAAGCTTCATATTTTAATAAATTGAGGTAGATTTGTGGGGGTGAAGTGATGGTTGGGGTCTGGAGGTTGCAGGGGGAATAATTTACCACAGGGGTTGACAAATTTTTTTTAAAAGGGCCAGATAGTAAATATTTTAGGTGTTCAGGGACATTCTGTCTCTGAAGCAACTACTCAATTCTCCCTCTATAGTGCAAAGCAGCCATAGACAATACAAAAATAAATAGGCATTATTGTGTTCCAATAAAGTTTTATTTACAAAAATAAATGGTGGGCCAGGCTTGGTTCATGAGCTGCAGTTTGCCAACTCCTGATGTACTGGCTGCAAAGCTTAATGTTTAACAGCAAAAAATGTTCTGTCTTCCATTTATTGAAATCCTCTGAGAGTTACCATGTCAACATACAGATTTATCTCTGACCCCATTGACTGACTAGTTTGAGCAGACAGAAAACCTGACACATACTGACCCCTGTCACTTGGTCACTGACTCCAAATGAATTATAATATGGTAATTCTTGGTCTCCAAGAATAACTCATTGGATATTTGGAATAAATCACTTTACATAATCATAGAACATATAAGTGTAAGAGTAATGTTTCAAATAGTCCCAGTCTTGCAACCTCTGTTACTCAATTACTTACCCATTAAACTGGGGGATTGGACATATTCAGTTATCAATAAAGTCTCTTCCAGTTCTAGACTTCTAGAATTCATTGTAAAATTTAGTACTGGCAATTCCTAGAGAAGATGAGTTCATTCATTCACTCAACAAATATTTATTACACAATTATAATGGCTCAGGCATTGTTCTTGTCTATGAACATAACAGTCACGGAATAAAACTAAATATATTTTTGATCTCATGAAGCTTACATTCCAGTAGAGAAGAGAAAGAAAGGAAGGGGGGAAGGAAGGAAGGAAGGAAGGAATGAAGGAAGGAAGGAAGGAAGGAAGGAAGAGGGGAAGGAAGGAAGGAAGGGGGAAGGAAGGAAAGGGGAAGGAAGGAAGGGGGGAAGGAAGGAAGGAAGGGGGGAAGGAAGGAAAGGGAAAGAGAAGAAGAAAATTAGATAGCAATAAGTGCTATGCAGAAAATTAAAATAGGATGAGTAAAGCCTGAAAAAGCCTGTTTAAGGAGGTTACGTTTAAACCTCCATATATAAATAACAAAGAGGATTTATTTAAGGTTCAAGTGATGATAAGGAAGAAGGCCATTACAGGCAAGGGGATCAGCTAACACAGACAGGAGCTGGACATGTTCAAGAAACAGAAAATGGGACATCAGCAACATGGTGGAATGAGCTGTTCCATTTGTCTCTCCTGCTTTGATCTACAACTAAATGGACATTCATTGATCAGCAGAGGATACCCACACAGCACATCAAGATGCCTGAGAGACCCCTGCAGCTATACATCTGCAGGTGGATGGACTACCCCCTGAGGAGGTGGTGGAGATAGGTGAGCACCCTCTGGCCCCCAGGCAGCCCAGCACATGCCTGCAACTGCTTTCCTGGCTGGAGCACACATGGCACCACTGCAGCCCCGAGGGTGGGAGCTTGCCTCAGCACAACTGTGGAAACAGGTGACAGTAGCCCTGAGCCCCCGTGAGATTACTTCCCCATCTGGCGGGAGAGTCCTTAGGGCCATGCAGCCCACAGAGAGTGTCTCAGGCTTGGACCCAGTGGGGAAGCACTGTCCATCAAGCACGAAGGCTGATGCAACCTAGGAGCAGAGGGCAGCTGAGCTGTGGCCCAGGCCAAACAAGCTCCTGGCTGCGGTGAACACTCATAGCACTCCTGCAGCCCCAAAGGTGGGATGTGCAACTTGGCGGGACTGTGGGAGCAGGCAGCAGCAGCCCTGAACACCCATGTGAGCACTCTCTCATCCGGTGGGAGAGTCCACAATCCCATCGCAGTCCCAGGGAGTGGCTCTGGCTTGGTCTCAGAGTGGAGGTTCCACCCACAAAGTACAACGGCTGGTGTGACCTAGGAGCAGATGGATTTGCAGCTCCAAATCCAGGCAAATGGAAAGAGCTCCCAGCTGCTGTGAACACCCATAATACTGCTGTGGCCTCAAAGAGGGGAGCACAACTCAGCAGGACTGTGGGAGCTGGTGGCAGCAGCCATGAGCCCCCACATGACTGCTTTCCCATTCAGTGGGAGACCCCACAGGGCTGCTGCAATCCCAAGGAGTAGCCCAGGCTTGGGCAGGCACAGCTGACAGGTATCATGGTGGCAGGTTCAGATTACACAACTCATACCCTCCCCCCCAGTGGCAGCAGGTGGAACCTGCAACCAGCTATTATCACTATGCGCCAGCACAAATCTACTCCATCAAGTGGTATAAAGAAATATATTAATATTCCAGACCAGAAGGAAAAAGACAAACATGCAGAAATCAGTCCTGAAGGCACAGAAATACACAATCTAACTGACAGAGAATTCAAAACAGCCGTCATAAAAAAAACTCAATGAGTTACAAGAGAATTCTGAAAGACAGTTCAATGAAATCATGAACCAAATTACTGAACAGAGGGAATGCTTCACAAAAGAGATCAAAACTATAAAGAAAACCCAATCAGAATTGTTGGAGATGAAAAACACAATAGATGAGCTAAAGAAAAATCTGGGGTCCTTAAATAACAGAGCTGACAATATGGAGGATAGAATCAGCGATCTAGAGGATAGGAACACAGAAATACTTCAGGGGGAGGAGGAGAGAGAATTTAGACTAAAAAGAACTGAAGAAATTCTCCAAGAAATATACAACTCAATTAGGAAATGCAACATAAGGATTATAGGTATTCCAGAGGGAGAAGAGAGGGAAAAGGGAGCAGAAAGCTTGTTCAGAGAAATAATAGCTGAGAACTTCCCAAGTCTGGAGAAGGAGCTGGAATTACATGTAAAAGAAGCCAACAGAACTCCTAATTACATCAATGCAAAAAGTCCTTTTCCAAGGCATCTATTAATAAAGCTGGCGAAAGTCAATGACAAAGAAAAAATATTGAGGGCAGCAAGGCAGAAGAAAATAACCTACAAAGGAACTCCTATCAGGCTTTTAGTGGATTTCTCAGCTGAAACCTTACAGGCTAGGAGAGAATGATATATTCAAAATTCTGAAAGACAAAAACTTTCAGTCAAGAATACTCTATCCAGCAAAAATATCCTTCAGGTATGGTGGAGAAATAAAAACTTTCTCAGATAAACAAGAGCTGAGGGAGTTCATTACCACAAGACCCCCCTACAAGATTTGATCAAGAAGGTCCTCATACCTGAAAAAAAAAAAGAAGAAGAAAGAGTTTACAAAGCCTTGGGCAAGGAGATAAATAGGCAGACAAAATCAGAAAATTGCAACTTTCTATCAGAACAGATTAGCAAACACTTAATTATAACTCTAAAGATAAAGGGAAGGAAAACATCAAAATTAAATATAATCACTTCATTTTAACCACAAATTCACAACACATAATGGATTAAGTTGTGGCAACAACAACTTAGAAGGGGAAGAGGAAAGGAATGAAATCTGCTTAGGCTATCAGGGAATGGACTATCTCATCTATGAGACCTTTTATACAAACCTCACGATAATCACTAGACAAAAAATTAGAACAAAGACACAAATGATAAATAAAGAGAAAACCATCATAGAGAGCCACCAAACTGAATTTGCAGTCCAAAAAACATGGGACGAGAAACAAGGGAAATACATAACAACTGAAAAACAAGTGATAAAACGGCAGCATTAAGCCCTCAAATATTAATAATCACTCTAAATGTAAATGGATTGAATTCCCCAATCAAAAGACACAGAGCGGGGCCGGCTCCGTGGCTTAGCGGTTAAGTGTGCGCGCTCTGATGCTGGCGGCCCGGGTTCGGATCCCGGGAGCGCCCCGAGGCACCACTTCTCCATCCAACGTGAGGCCGAGTCCCACGTACAGCAACTAGAAGGATGTGAACCTATGACATACAACTATCTACTGGGGCTTTGGGGGGAAAAAACTGAATAAATAAAATCTTTAAAAAAAAAAAAAAAAAAAAAAAGACACAGAGCGGCCGGATGCACTAAAAAACAAGAGCTAACAATTTGCTGCCTCCAGGAAACATATCTCAGCTCTAAAGACAAACACAGGTTTAGAATGAAGGGATGGCAGATGATACTCCAAGCTAATGGCAAACCAAAGAAAGTAGGTGTTGCCATACTTATATCAGACAAAGTAGACTTCAAGGTTAAATAAACAATGATAGACAAAGACAGGCAGTATACAATGATAAAAGGGACACCCCACCAAGAGGATATACCCCTTATAAATATATATGCACCTAACACAAGAACACCAAAGTACATAAAGCAACTATTAATTGACCTAAAAGGAGATGTTAACAGCAACACAGTAATAGTAGGGGGTCTTAACACCCCAATGTCATCAATGGATAGATCAACCAGACAGAAAGTCAAGAAGGAAATAGCGGAACAGACACTTTTCCAAGGAAGATATATGGATGGCCAACAGGCACTTGAAAAGATGTTCAACATCACTAATTATCAGGGAAGTGCAAATCAAAACTACGATGAGATATCACCTTACCCCTGTTAGAATGGCTATAATTACCAGGACAAAAAACAAGTGTTGGAGAGGATCTGGAGAAAAGGGAACCCTCATACATTGCTGGTGGGAATGCAAATGGTACAGCCACTATGGAAACAGTATGGAGATTTCTCAATAAACTAAAAATTGAAGTACCATATGGCCCCGCTATCCCACTACCAGGCATTTATCCAAAGAACTTGAAGTCAACAATTCAAAGAGACTTATGTATCCCTATGTTCATTGCAGCATTATTCACAATAGCTAAGACTTGGAAGCAACACAAGCGCCCATCAACTGATGAATGGATAAAGAAGAGGTGGTATATATATACAAATGGAATACTACTCAGCCATATAAAAAGACAAAGTCATCCCATTCACAACAACATGCATAGAATTTCAGGGTATTATGTTGAGATAAGCCAGACAGAGAAAGACAAACACCGTATGATTTCACTCATATGTGGAAGATAAACAAATACATGGACAAAGAAAATAGATTAGTGGTTACCAGAGGGGAAGGGGGTAGGGGGTGGACATAAGGGGTAAAGGAGCACATATATATGGTTACTGGCAAATAATGATGTACAACTGAAATTTCACAATGTTATAAACTATTATGACACAAATAAAAAAGAAAAGAAACACAAAATGGTCCTAAGTAAATGTGAAATGTGGCGTAGGGGGTAGGACAAGAGTGGTGGCTGGAAATGTAGGTGAAAACCAGATGATACAGAGTCTTGTAATCCATGGTAGAGAGTTTAGACTCTATTTTAAATCCAACAAGAATTCACTGGAGAGTTTGAAGCAGGGAGAGTATTGGGTGGATAGAGGGACAAATTATTGAGATATGAAAAAAAATATTTTCAAAATGTTTTACATTTTTTAATGTGTTTGCTACAGTACAGATATTATTTTAGAAGGGAGTGTTGCCTTAAGAAAAAAAACATAGTAAATGGCATTGGCCTAATGAGCAGGCATTGAGGAATCTGATAACAGAGAGATAATAGGTAGAGATTCATGCTATGCATTGTGAAACATTTGGTAAAAAGGCCTAATGACCCTTTAGCTCTCGGCAGTTGGTTGTAAAAAATTAGAATGTTAGTATGTATTGGTTACTATTGGTTGCATTTAGTAAAGTATTACAAGGAAGAGATGAGCTCAGGCAAGAATTGGCTATTTGCAAGCAGAGGCCAACATATTTAGAGAGAACTGAGAGATCATGGACCTTCCAGGGCTGGATGATCCATGTGACCTGAAGTGTGGTTGACAGGTGCCCTCCAGACCTGATCAAGATGTTTGCACAACAGCTAGAGATCCTAGATTTTGAACTGTGCTTTGTGTGTGAGGACAAGAAGGAAATGGATATTTTCTGGCCAAGAAGATGGAATGTGCCAGAAACTAGGTAGTTTTCTCTTCATTCCTAGACTCTCTTGCAGTTTGGTGTGAAATTTCGTCATGAAATATCATGATAAGTGATGTGTGTCACCTCTAGAACTGTCCAAAGAAATCTCCCATACATGACCCCCCATGCTCTTTTTTCTTCTGCCTCCTTAATATAGATAGGCATGGTGATCTCAAAAACAATATGTTCAAGAGGGTAGTACGATAAGACTTGGGACTCGGTACCCTGAAACACCACCTGGAGAAGAGCCACTGCTGATCAGGAACACCTGTTTTTAACTATAAATAAATGAGAAATACACTTCTATTGTGTTGGAGCCATTATGGGGTTTTTACAGCATTAACTTAGCTAAAATTTCTTTAACTAACATATGAGATGAAGAGCAGGTTTGGGAAAGGGGCAGGCAAAATCGAGACGTCTTTTTGCCTTATCATGTTACATTCGAGATGCCTATGGACAGCAGGATGCCTTGTAAGCACTTGGAATGTATAAGTCTGGGATTCCAGGGAGAGGTCAGGGGTGGAAATTTGGAAGTCATTGGAACCTAGATGATATTTAAAGCCATGGGGCCCAGCTTGTAGTTAAGAGAAGGAGGCCTAAGGCTGATCCAGAAGCAGTCAGCATTCAGGAGTCAGAAAAAAAGAAAGAAGCCAGAGGAAAATTCCAGGAAACACCAACCAGTGAGGGAAGAGGAGAGCTGGGAGTGAGTGATGTTGCCAAAGGTGAATCTTGCTTAAATACAAATTCATGTCCAGGATTCTAAAATACACATCACCCCAGGGGTCTTTTTGAGAGGCAAAACTTTGCAACCCCTGTGGTAGAATGTCAAAGTTTAAAATAAACTGCAAAGGAAACCACCAGCTCAGTAGACCGCACACCTGTGTTTTCTGAAGTCCTTCTCTCAAGGGAATAGTGAGTCAGAACATTTGAATCCAAAGCTTCATGTTGCAATCCCCTGAGTACCAGTGGGGCTACATAAACAACCATTTCCTGCAACCTCAGACCATGCATTCAGTTCTCACCTCATTCTTGTCACCCACACACGCTGACAGGTTTCCTCCCACTACATGGTTTAAAATGAGCCATACAAAAAAAAGTAGGTGAGCAGGAGAAATTAGCAAAAGTCTTCACCATGCGAATTTCACAGGCAAAATACCCAATCACATATTTGCAAATATGTGATTTGCAACAGGAGTAAAATAATCATTCTTATATTCTCCTCACATTCAAAGGATGCTGCTGAAAGAAAGGTTACTTCTGAAAATAAGGACCCCGAAGCTCAGACCAGAGCAAGGAAACACAGAGGAAATTCCTTGGTTATTCCAACTTGGGTTTTGGGTCATTCTCCCATGAAGTGTCTGGGCAAAGATTTATTCTTTGTTGGAGAAAAAAATGTTTCCTTGAAGGGAGATGAGTCTTTAACTTTTTATTTTACTTTTTGAAGGATTAGTCTAAGGAGCTGTAGCAAAGAGACTTCAAATTTCACATACTAAATAAAACAGAAGGTCATTTTTTTCTCTCACTCTCACAAAAGGGTCCAGAGGGGAGTGATTTAGAGCTGATGAGGTGATTCTTTTATCCTCAGCATGTGGTGTACATATCAAAATCCAAGATGACTCTCTCCATTTCTTCACCGAAGAGAAGGGAGAAAGAGAGGAAGTGGAGAACTAGCAGTATCCTTAAAGGAAATAACACGAAATTATACCCATCACTTCTGCTCATATTCTGTTGGCAAGAACTTAGTCACATACCTAGCTGCAAGAGAGGCTGTGAAATGAGCCCAGAAAACCCAGTGCCCTGATTAGTGGTGCATAATTTGTAGCAGAAGGGTTCTATTCTAAAAGCAAGATCAGGAGAATGGATTCTGGAGGGAAATTAGCAGCATGTTCCATAATGTTCAAAACAAGAACTGATATTCACAGTCACAAATTGGACCACAAGATGGGACTGCCCTTTTGGACTTCCATTCACCCAACCTCAGGCTCTAGGCCACCATCTTCTGACTTCTGTTCCCCTTTCAGTCTGCCCATGGTATTCTTTTAAAATTGACTTCAATGGTATAAATAAGTCTAGGAAACCTCATGATTGGTATTAACCCTGAACTTCCCTGCATCTTAGGGTTATAGTGGAAACAAAAATAGAATTTTCTATATGTGAGAAACTCTGTTCAAGGCGTGGGAATATTTGTGGGAGTTGATCTGAATAGCAGAACAAAGTCCAATTTTTAGAAAAGAAACTTATGCTTCAGTTTTCTTTCATTTCCCCCTTCCAAAGCTCTGGGAGAAACCATAACAATGTGTTCACATGGTTATATAATTGTTTGACTATACCAACATGAGAAAATTTAATTTTAGTTATTTAAGACTATCACGTCTCTTCGGTTGGCAAGCTTCCAAGATGGTTCCCAACTATCTTAGTCAGCTCTGGCTGCTATAACAAAATACAATAGACTGGGTGGCTTAAACAACAGACATTTATTTCTCACAGTTCTGGAGGCTGGGAAGCCAGGGTCAGGATGCCAGCCAGATTTGGTTCCTGGTGAAGGCCCTCTTCCTGGCTTGCACATGGCTACTTTCTCACATGAGAGAGAGAAAGACAACTGGTCTCTCTTCCTCTTCCTATAAGGACACTTATAAGTTATCATGGGCCACACACAAGTTATCATGGGCCAGACACTCATGACTTCATATAAACCTATTCACTTCTTAATGGCCCCACCTCCTAATACCATCCCAATGGAGGTTAGAACTTCAACATAGGAATGCCCAAACATTTAGTCCATAATATCAAAGATCCTTATCTCTTGGTATTTATGTCCCATGTGCTCTTTTTCATAATAATTAGTCTACCTTTGTGTCCATAAGTGAATGTGTGTGACTTCTGAGAGTAAGTCATTCAAAACATTGCCACTTCTATCTTGTCCTCTTGGATTGCTCACTCAGGGGAAAACCAGCTGCCATGTTATAAGAACACTCAAGCAGCACTATTTAGAGACACATGTGTAGAGAAACCAACCAGTTGGCACCAAATTGCCCCCCATGTAAATGAGCCAACATGGAAGTCAATCCTCCAGCCCTAATCAAACCATCAGATAATTCTAGCTCCCCAGCTCTTAAGTCTTCCAGCTGAGGCACTGACATCATGGAGCAGAGATAAGCCATCCCTGCTCTGCCTTGTCCGAATTTCTGACCCACAGAGACCAGGACATAATAAATGATTACTTTTGTTTCAAGCCACTAAGTTTTGGGGGTGATTCATTTTGCAGCAACAGATAACATCTTTCCAGTCTGGTTTCTTCTCCATTACATTTCTATTTGTGTTGGGTGGCATTGGATTGGACATGGGCATTTGGGAGATCTGGCTAAGGGATATTTAAGTTGAAAATACTTGTAATTTTGAATTATTGGGGAACATTTATGGGGTTTTCAGTCAATATTGTGTATAGATGTGTTATTTCTAGCTATCTCAGCTTAAGAATGGTTCCCAAGATTTCCCCATCACCCATTATAACAACTCTTATAGTATCAAGACATAAAAGTGAAGTGCCAGCAGCTACGTCACAATGGTAACATGTACTCTGGGACCTGATAGAATATGGGCCATGCGGGAGAAACAAATGTGAAATACACAAAGCCAGAAGCTGCTTTGTGGAAAACTTTCTCATTCAAACAACACGCAAAATTCTAAGTGGAAGATTTTTTTCTCACTAATGCCCAATCAAAATTGGCAGATTTTCTACTGTCAGAAATACATGTAATAATGGAACATATATGATTATAGACACACATCATATTTCTCTTTTTAATTGGAGTTACACAAAATAGAATTTAACAAAATTCTTTTATTTAGACTGTACTATCCTGTAGTAGTACAAACAAAGAATATATCTACATGGGAAATCACGTTTTTTACAACCCATTCTAAGGAATAAAAAAAAAAATTACTCATGTAGAGGAAAAAATGAATTTTCTTTCAAATATATTTATTAAAGTAATATAGCAAAATCATTGACATACGAAGAAGTGATGAAAGAATATACAGCCAAAAAATAAAGGGAAAAGGCTTTAGAGAGGTTTGTTAGGTTTTGTTTTGTTTTGTTTTGTTTTTTGCTGAGGAAGATTCACCCTGAGCTAACATCTGTTGCCAATCTTCCTCCATTTTGTATGTGGGTCACTGCCACAGCATGGGCGCCAACAAGTGGTGTAGGTCCACACCCAGGAACTGAACCTGGGCCGCCAAAGCAGAGCATGCTGAACTTAACCATTAGGCCACGGGGCCAGCCCTGTTTTTTTTTTTTTTTAAGGGGCATATTTATTATGATGACACAGAAAAAAATCATATTCAAAGTACAATCCTCTAACACCCTGAAATATATACATGTGCACATTGTACATAAATTTATATTATCAATATAAAATACATCATTAACATTTCTGAGGATGACAAATACAAACCAATAAATATTACAATTACAAAATATCTACTTACTTTAAGTGCTGGTGAATAAGATGACAGTAAAATAAAGAGGCCAAAGCAGACCAGAAAACCAACCACATAGCTTCAGGTTACAGACTTGAGTTTGTTTGGGGGACGTAGCCTTCAGACTAACTAAAATGGAAATACAACATACCAAAATTTATGGGATGCAGCAAAAGCAGTTCTAAGAGGGAAGTTCATAGTAATAAATACCTACCTCAAGAAATAAGAAAAATCTTAAACAAACAATCTCACTTTACACCTCAAAGAAATAGAAAAATAAGAATAAATAAAACCTAGAGTAAAAGGAAGAAATAAAAGAGATCAGAGAAGAATTAAATGAAATAGGTACTAAAAAGACAATAGAGGGCCGGCCCCATGGTTTAGTGGTTAAGTGCGCGCGCTCTGCTGCTGGCGGCCCGGGTTCAGATCCCGGGCGCGCACCGACGCACCGCTTCTCTGGCCATGCTGAGGCCGCGTCCCACATACAGCAACTAGAAGGATGTGCAGCTATGACATACAACTATCTACTGGGGCTTTGGGGGGGAAAAATAAATAAATAAATAAAATCTTAAAAAAGACAATAGAAAAGATTATTGAAACTAAGAGCTGGTTCTTTGAAAAGATAAACATTATTGACAAACATATAGCTAGACTCACCAAGAAAAAAAGAGAGAGGACTCAAAAATAAATTCAGAAATGAAAAAGGAGGTGTTACAACTGATACCACAGAAATATGAAAGATCATAAGAGACTATCATGAAAAATTATACAACAAATTTGACAACCTAAGAAGTGGATAAAATCCTAGAAACATGTAACCTACCAAGACTGAATCTTGAAGAAATAGAAAATCTGATGGACCATTTACCAGTAAGGAAATGGATTCAGTAATCAAAATCCTCCCAACAAACAAAAGTTCAGGACTAGAAGCCTTCACTTGTGAATTCTATGAAACATTCAAAGAAGAATTAATACTAGGGGCTGGCCCAGTGGTGTAGTGGTTAAGTTCATGTGTTCTGCTTTTGTGGCCTGGGGTTTGCTGGTTCAGATCCTTGGTACATACCTACTCACCACTCATCAAGCCATGCTGAGGTGGTGTCCCACATAGAAGAACTAGAAGGACCTACAACTAGGATCTACAACTATGTACTGGGGCTTTGGGGAAACACACACAAAAAAAAGGAAGATTAGCAATAGATGTTAGCTCAGGGCCAAGCTTCCTCAAAAAAATAAATAAATAAAAATAAAAGAATCAAATTTCAATTAAAAAAAAAACCCACAAGCATGTATTGTGAGAAATAATCAAATGTTAGGTTTGTAAGATATAATGGTGGGTCTATATTAAAAAAAAAAAAGAATTCATACCAATCCTTCTTAAACTCTTCCAAAAGATAGAAGAACGAATGCTTCCAAACTCATTTTACAAGGCCAGCATTACCCTGATACCAAAACCAGACAAAGATGCCACAAGAAAAGAAAATTACAGGCCAATATCCCTGATGAACATATGTGCAAAAATCCTCAACAAAATATTAGCAAACTGAATTCAACAATACATGAAAAGGATTATACACCATGATCAAGTGGGATTTTTTTCCAGGGATGCAAGGATGGTTCAACATATGCAAATCAATCAATGTGATACACTACTTTAACAAAATGAAGGATAAAAATCATATGATTATCTAATAAATGCAGATAAAGCATTTGAAAAAATTCAACATCCACTTATGATAAAAATTCTCAACAAAGTAGGTATAGAGGGAATGTACCTCAATGTAATAAAGGCCATATATGACAAGCCCACAGCTAACTTATACTCAATGGTGAAAAGCTGAAAGCTTTTCCTTTAACAACAGAAACAAGTCAAGGATCCCTACTCTCACTACTTTTATTCAACATAGTATTGGAAGTCCTAGCCGGAGCAATTAGTCAAGAAAATAAATAAAAGACATTCTAATTGGAAAGGAATAAGTTAAAACTGCCACTATTTGCAGATGACATGATAGTCTATATGGAAAACTCTAAAGACTCCATCAAAAAATCATTTGAACTAATACACAAATTCAGGAAGGTTGCAGGATACAAAATCAGTATACAAAAATCCCTTGCATTTCTATGCACTAATAATGAGCTGTCAGAACGAGAAATTTTTAAAATGTCCCATTTACAATTGCATCAAAAAGAATAAAATATCTAGGAATAAATTTAACCAAGGAGATGAAAGACCTTACACTAAAAACTACAAGATTTTAATGAAAGAAATTGAAGAGGACAAATAAATGGAAATATACTCCATGCTCATGGATTGGAAGAATTAATACTGTTAAAATGCCCTTACTACCCAAGGTAATCTACAGATTCAATGCGGTCGCTATCAAAATTCCAATGGCATTTTCCACAGACATAGAACAAACAATTCTAAAATTTGTATAAAACCATGGAAGACCCCAAATAGCCAAACCAATATTGAAAAAGAGGAACAAAGCTGGAAGCATCGTGCTCCCTGATTTCAAACTATATGACAAAGCTATAGTAGATCAAAACAGAATGGTTTTTGCATAAAAACGGACACATAGACCAATGCAACAGATTAGAAAGCCCAGAAATAAACCCACAAATATATAGTCAATTAATTTATGACACAAGAGCCAAGAATATACAATTAGGAAAGGACAGTCTCTTCAATAAATGGTGTTGAGAAAACTTGACAGCCACACGCAAAAGAATGAAACTTGACCACTATCTTATACCATACACAAAAATTAACTCGAAATGGATTAAAGACTTGAACATAAGAACTGAAACCATAACACTCCTAGAAGAAAACATAGTAAGCTTCTTGACATAGGTCTTGGCAATAATTTTTTGAATCTGACACCAAGAGCAAAGGCAACAAAAGCAAAAATAAGCAAGTGGGCTGACATCAAACTAAAAAGCTTCTGCACAGCAAAGGAAACCACCAACAAAATCAAAAAGCAACCTACGGAATGAGAGAAAATATTTGCAAATCATACATCTGATAAGGGGTTAATATCCAAAATCTATAAAGAACTCATACAACTCAATAGCAAAAAATAAAAAATCTGATTAAAAAATGGGTAGAAGATCTGAAGACATATTTTTCTACAGAAGACATGCAGACAGCCTACAGGTACATGAAAAGATGCTCAACATCATTAATCATCAAGAAAATGCAAATCAAAACCACAATGAGATATCACCTCACACATGTTAGACTGGCTATTATCAAAAAGACAAGAAATAACAAGTGTTGGTGAGGATATGGAGAAAAGGGAACACTTGTGCATTGTTGGTGGGAATTTAAACTGGTGTAGGGAGTATGGAAAACATTATGGAGGTTCTTTAAAAAATTAAAAATAGAACTACCATATGATCCAGCAATTCCACTTCTGAGTATTTATCCAAAGAAAACAAAAACACCAATTCAAAGAGACATACACACTCCTATGTTTATAGCAGCGTTACTTACAATAGCCAAGATATGGAAACAACCTAAGTGTCCAAATGAACAAAGAAATTGTGGTATATATATACAATGGAATATTATTCAGCCATAAAAAAGAATGAAATCTTGCTATTTGTGACAACATGGATAGACCTCAGGGCATTATGCTAAGCGAAATAAGTCAGGCAGAGAAAGACAAATACCGTGTGATCTCGCTTATATGTGGAGTTAAAAAAAAAACGAAAACAAAAAACAAGCTCATAGATACAGAGAACAGATTGGCGGTGCCAGAGGAGGAGTAGAGTGGAGGAAGAAATGAGTGAAGGGAGTCAAAAGGTTCAAAATTTCAGTTATAAAATAAATAAGTCATGGGGATGTAATACACAGCATGGCAACTATAGTTAATAATACTGTATTGCATATTTGAAAGCTGGCAAGAAAGTAAATCTTAAAAGTTCTCATCACAAGAAAAAAAATTTTATAATTATGTATGGTCACGGATGTTAATTAGACTTATCAAGGTGATCTTTGGCAATGTATGTATACAAATATAGAATCACTATGTTGTACACCTGGAACTAATATAATGTTATATGTCAATTATACCTCAATAAAAAAAAGTAATATAATAAAATCATTGTCATTTGAAGAAGTGATGAAAGAATATGTAGCCAAAAATAAAGGGAAAAGGTTTTAGGTTTGTTAGTCAGCTAATTAATACTGTATTGTGTTATAGTCTCAGATTTTATGATGCTATGGTATTTGCCAATTCTTTGTAACATTCTCTCTTCCTAAATAAATATTTACTCACTGGCCTAATTTTGCATTCATGATTTTATACTCTTCTTAAGAAGTGTCCCCAAGATTGCATAAGTTTCAGACCCCACAAAACCTGAATCCTTCCCTGCCTAATAATCTTTGCTCTTAGACTTCCGTCAACATGAATGCCTGTCCATACATTTCATCATTCATCATTTAGCCCCATTCATACCATCATTGTGAGGAGCCTTTCCAGACTTCATCACCAGGATGAAGCAGTCCTTGCTCTGGACCACAGCAGTGGGCATCTTCTACCCTTTATCTGTTGTTGACATGCTTGTCTCTCCCTCCCAGTGGCATGCTTCCAGAAGGCAGTGAGGGACTTTCTTATTTATTTTTAAATTACACACAGCTTCAACGTTCTGGTACCAAGTAGGTGCTTATTTATAAATGTTCAATATCACAGCTCCCACACTAGAATCTGAGACTTCACAGAGCACTCAAAACACTTATTTTATTCTGTGTTTTAATCCACTTTAAACCCAAATCCTCAATCTTTGCTAAATTGCATTTATGGATTGACTTTTCTTCCCAACTGGTTGACTTAAAACCTCAAGTGCCTATGTATGGTAAGTAGAATATCGGCCCCTGAAAGTTGTCCCCGTCCCAGTGCTTGCAGCCTGTGAATATGATCCCTTACATGACAAAGAGGATTTAATGTTACAAATGGAATTAAGATTGCTAATTAGCTGACCTTAATATAGAGAGATTATCCTGGATTATCCAAGTAGGCCCAAGGTAATCAAAGTGTCCTTTTAAGTGGAAGAGAGAATCAGAAGAAAGAACCAGGGAGATGGCAGCGTGAAAAAGGATGTGGCCCAGCATTGCTGGCCTGGAAGATGGAGGAATGAGGCCATGAGTCAAGGAATGAAGGCAGTTTCTTAAAGCTGGATAAGGCAAGGAAACAGATTCTCCCCTGGAGCCTCCAGAGGCAACACAGCCCTGCTGACACCTTAAATTGAGCCCAGGGAGACCCATTTTGAACTTCTACATCCAGAACTATAAGGTAATAAATTCATATTTTCTTAAGCCACTAAAATTGTGGTAATTTGTTACATCAGCAATAGGAAATTTATACAATATGGAAAGCCCATGTAGGTGGTATAAGCCTTTATTCAACTATAAATCGTACCTAGACAGTACCTCAGAGTATGGCATTTATTGGAATCAGTTTTGAAAGTATGTTTAGCAACTTGTATGAGGTAAATAACTCTAGTTTGCAGCCAATGTTCCCTTTGGGAGAAGCCTGGCCTTGCTAATATTAATCCAGGAGGCTTGGAATCCAGCCAGATCTCCCCAGGAGTTTAGCTGAGATCAATTAGAGGAAATAGCTCCAAGGGTTATAATATTCAGCTAAATAACCTAAATAACCCAGGGCTCATGTGTCACCTTGCATTTTGTAAGCTTTCAGTTGTTGATAGTGCCTTGGATTTGGTTATTGAATATTTACACTCCAAGGAAGGCAAAACACCAAGAAAAATAAATAAATTCTTCTAAGTTTGACATATTTGCTATTAATGAATGAAAATAGATGGTAGAAGGTATGCACACTGACAAATTCTCTTCCAAAAGTCAAAAATCTTATTTATTTAAGAATGAGTCATTATATCAATATGTTCTTGAACGATTTCTACTCTTGGGACATTTTTGTCTGTCCATGCCATTCAAAGAAATGGTAGATAAGTTAACATAGCTGTAAAAAAAAGGAATTTTTAGCTATTGACAGGATGAATTCAGGAAGATTTTCCTTACACTTGAGTGGGTTGCCCTTGTTCTTTCTTCAATCTCCTTTAAGGATTTTAACAAAAATAACAAGAAAAAGACCTAATATGACTTGCATTTAAGGGAGATCACTTGCAAATGAAAGATGTATCAGAAGGGATGAGACTAAAAGCAAGGAGAAAGTTCAAAGGTTATTGTAAAAACAGCTCCCATATCTATCAAGTTGGGATATCCATGCATGGGCATACTTGGCCACTTTGGAGAAAGACAGAACTATTCCTGGTCACATTGACACCATGTGTATCGTGGATATTGTTTTTCATTTTATTAGACTTCAAGCTTTTTAGGGATAATAAGCCACATTTGTCCACATTTCTATTTCATATGGCAAAATCATGCTAATGTGAGCAATAATAATAATAATCTTGGTTTTCTCTTAAAATGGTTAGTGTTTCCAGATTTGTGTCAACTTATATGTTAATGGGGACCGTCATTTCAATGCTTCGATTGCTGATCCGGAAATCCAAATTAAATTGGCATCTAGAAAGGGAAAGAATATGGGGGAAGAAAAGGAAAAGAAAAAAAGTTTTTTAAAGATTTTATTCAATTCTTCAGTCTTCCCAAGCCCTTTGGTTTTCCCACCTCTCACTTGGACAGTTAATAATATTTGACATTTATAGAGCTGCTTTCCAAACAAAGACCCAGAAGGCTTAATGCACCATGGTAAGAGGCAGAAGGGAAATCAGCTCACACGCCAGGTGCATGACGCCACCTTTGATGTAGAATGTAGCAGCTGGGCCACAGCTGGTGGGTAATTAGCACCGGACAATGGCCCAGAACAGGAAGTGAAAAGGAATCCTGGGTCCAGTTGAAACTTCAAGGGCAGCAGGAGGCAGCAGCGTGAGATGACACACTGGAATGTTGCTGGGATATTAATCATACAAAACATTCAGACTTCTTTCTCAAGGGCAGAGGGAGATATTTTCTGGTTTGGCTTAAGTGATCCTCCGTGGTCAGGAAGTGGGTCTTTAGAATCAGCCCTGACCAGTCAGAAGAGTGGCTTGAAGACATGGGAGCACCATGCCCAGGAATGGCACAAATAAGAAGCAGAGACGCCTCGGCCGTGGGGGCTACTGTTGTGGGTGGCGGAGACAAAAAAGACGAACTTTCTTCCCACTGTACCTCAGGGGGCGGTTTTGTATCTAAGAACGAGGACAAGAACCGTTGCTTTTCACTTGAGGGATTAAAACAACGTGGTCGATTCCAAATATTTTAAAGATTACTTTCCTGGAGAGTTTGTTTCATGCCTGGAGGATTGAAACACTGATTCCACTCTGTTCGCTTTTGACATTTTTAGTGCATCTCCTCAAATTACATCCAGGCAGTAAAATAAATGGGGATGAAGGCTCCACGGTTCCCTGGGTTTTTCTTTGGCTGTTGCTGTTCTTAGAAAAAGGTTTGGAGAAGATAAAAGGGGAAAATACACCTCTGGTTCATTTGGACCTGCCGAGCCCTTTTGGCCGATTTGAAGTTAATAGTAATGTGGTAAAATCGCTACAGATGTGACTGACACGCGTGAAGCCAACAAAAAGGCTGTGAGTCATCGGCTCTGAAACGAGCGATTGCCGGAAGCTCAAGCTCAGCTCGGGGATCTCTTCTTGCAGAGAGCAAATGGGTTTCAGCGTGCCTGCAAACACCAATTAATCAGTAGTGTGTCATGAAGTGCCATGTTAAGAAGGATTCTGAGACCACAGTCAATGGACTCCGATGGAAAGAACAGTCTGGGGTGGGAGTGACACATACAGCATTCGTTTGCAAGGGGGAGACAAGCACAGTTGAGGGTCATTTTCCGGAGAGATGTTATAGGCAGTTTTCTGATTTTAAAAGAAAAGACTTCCTATAATGTGACTCCAGTGTGTGCCAAGTTTTCCTGGGACCTCTGTAGTCAGTCCCTTAGATGAAGGCTCTACAGGGCCTCCTTGTGCCCAATCACATTCTGTGTAGCAGTCAGTACCTCGGGCATCAGGGACTCTATGAGGCAACACGACCTGGATTTGTCAGCAACGCAGGTTCCTTGAATAATTTTTTTTTTTATAATTTTATTTATTTATTTTTCCCCCCAAAGCCCCAGTAGATAGTTGTTATGTCATAGCTGCACATCCTCCTGGTTGCTGTATGTGGGACGCGGCCTCAGCATGGCCAGAGAAGTGGTGCGTCGGTGCGCGCCCGGGATCCGAACCCAGGCAGCCAGCAGCAGAGCGCGCACACTTAACCGCCAAGCCACGGGGCTGGCCCTAAGTAATTTTTATTACACATTTTCTTTGTGCCAGGAAATGTTCTGGGAATTTTCTAAACATCAGCATTTGTACTCTCTCCACATCATGCCCCAGGAGGTAGACGATTTTACATTCATTTTATAGATGAGGAATCCGAGACTTCCTGAGGTTAACATCAAGCACGCGGCAGAGGGGGAATTCCAATCCAAATCTCTCTGGTTTCAAATATAATTATAACAGCTAACATTTACATATGTTGTCATTTAATGCTTGTAACAGTCCTACCGTTATCTTCATTTTACGGATGACAGAATCGAGATCCCCAAAAGACTAACTAACTTATCTAACTTGCTATGGCTACTGCATGGCAAAGCTAGGATTCTCACTTAGGCAGGCCTACTCCACAGCTCTGTTCTTAACAGCCATCGTATGCTTGGAAAGCCCGAGTCCTTCCACTACCCCATACTGTCTCTCACTTAAGGGACGATGATCACTTGATGCATGGAAAGGTCTTTTTAATAAATTGACTGAAAACTCTTGAGATATATTGCAATATACACATAAAGAAGACCAGTGTAGCCATCTAAGCAAATGAGGGGGCGGGTACTAGAAGAGGACATTGAGAGGGATACAGGGAGCAGATCGTGTAGGATCATGTAGACCGTGGGAAGGACAAGTGTGAACAGAAACCTTCTCTCTGGGAAACAGATTTGAGGGTTCAAACTGGCTGGGAGAGAATTCCATTTACCAGAAGACAAAGAGAACTGGAGGTTTTCTTTGTGTGTTCACGTGTCCTGTCTACTTGGCTACATCCAGTGGGTCGGACTAGATGTGCAGATTGGAGAAGGGATGTGGGAAGGAGGAGCAAGGAGATTCGATTTAGTGTGGAGCTGAGAAGTTCATGAAAAAGGCTTAAATCCTAGGATTCTAGACTCTAGAATTAACAGACCTATAATTTGGTTATCTGCCCACAAAAAAATCCTCATCCACAAGGACAGGAAAAATTGAGAAAGAAAAAAATGGGAACTTATGATATGTTAATAGAAATGGCCTGTTTGGCTAGATAAGCTGAGAGAAAGGGCATTGCCTTCTTTCTTTAAATTAGGGGAAGCAGACCAGTTTTCTCAGGCTACAGTCCTCAGATCCCTTGCATCAGAATCACCTGGGGTGGGGGAGGGCATCTTAAAATGTAGAATCCTGGGCCTTTGCTTAGTCCCACTGAATCAAAATAACCCAGGCAGGGGCCCTCCCTGTCCCGCGGGATGCCTCTGTACTCTTGGGGCTGCTTTTGTTGAAGGTAGGGGTTACATTTTCAAGCTCTGAGATCAGGATGCATTGAGTTCCAGTGTGTGGTTTTACCACTTCCTAAGTGACCTTGGAAAATGACTTCTACTACTCTAGTCATCACTGGTAGTTATCTCCCTTGGAGTTTCTTGATTTTTGCTATGCTTCTATGCATTAGAATCACCGAGATTTTTTTTTAAATACAGATGCCTGGATTTCTGCACTTCATTCTGAGATGTGGGCTGTGGCCTGGAATATCTGTATTTTATAAAATACTCCTTTACTGCCTCTGGTCTATGGCCATTAGCACATAAGAATCATTAGCAGTAGTGAGATGACAAATGGAAAACAATGAGCATGATGCTCAAATACGTTAACCAGTACTGGTATTGCTATTATTCCATTGTCGTTGTGATTTGGCCATTTCTTATAGGCAGAGCCCAGGGGCTTCCAGCCAGTCAAGAAGCTCGAATGGGAACAATTTTAAACAAAGCTCCCATGGTAAACCTAAGATATGAATTGGAAAAAAACAAGTTTTTCTTCAAAAAAGTTTTTTCTTGTAGGCTGAAACCTGGTTTAGTATCGAGCATAGAGGGAACCAATGTGAAACACATAATCTCTGAGGATGCAGGCTTGAAAGGGAACTTGCTCCTTGGAGCAACAGAAGAAGAATGTTTATGCTTGTGATTATGCAATTACTACACGGAAGGTGACTTCAGTAGTGGGAACTGAGTGCTTGTGATTTATCTCGATTGTGTATTGGACCGGAGTGGAGACTAACGGCACTCTTAAATCCTCCGCCGTTGGCAGGGTGTGGGAAGTTACCAAGACAGAAGCAGGGAAAGTATAGAAAGAGCCTTCCCACGATCACAGACATTGGAGGACAAATTTATCCTCTTTAGATCCCTGGGTTATGGCTCAGAAATGCTCCCCAGTAGAGCTTTGGGAATATAATTTGTGGAAACGTGTATCAGAGCTGATGCGGAAGGTTTGATACAGACATGAGCGGCAGACCCATTTGCTAGTATATCATTTACCTTGTTTATTTCCCTAAGAATGGCATAACTGTCCAAAGCCTTAACCCCAAAGAAGACTCTCAAAGTGGGAATGGCAACCTGTCCCCCTAATCCAATACAATGCTGATGGGAAGACAGTGGCTAATGTTCAGTGAGTACCAGATTGTCTGGCAGGAACTATATTAATGGCTGTGCTTTCTATCATATTTTAATCTATCTACAAATTCTGCAAGGTGTTGTATATTATAACCTTTTAGTGAATGAGAAATTTATGCTTAGAGTTAAGTAATTTATATTACATAGAATAGTAAACAGAGCCAGAATTTGAACCAAAATTATTCAGACTCCAAAACTCATGCTCATTTAATAACAACACATTGGTTCCAGTCTAAAATTAAGACCGGCTAATGCAGCTACGGAAGGAATAGAAGAGGCAAGTTGATTAAGACTGGGTGGCTTACTCTCTGCGTCAACTCTGGCAGCTGCATGTGAAAAAATATTAAAAGTAGAAAAGCGCACGATCACACATCTTCTTCACAAGCCTGCACAAAAGAGTAATGTTAGGCCACCCTGAGTCACAGGAGGGATTAAATGTAATTCCCCTTTCCATGGCTTTGAGAGAAGGAAAATGAGAGGGAAATGTTGTTTGAGTAAAAACAGGAAAACAAATTAAGTATTTGTATATAAACAAAGATAATTAAATTAATAGTTTATCATTTTGAATGTCTATAATATCTCAGGTATATACTCTAAATACGTTACCTCCTTTAATCATTACAGCAACCTTATGAGGTTGTTAAAATGTGTTTTATAGGTAGGAAAATGTGGCTCAGAGAGTTTAAATGACCTGCTCAAGAGCAGCACTGGTAAATGACTGAGTCGGAATTTGATCCCAAGTCTAACTCCAAAATCAAAGATTTCTCCTATTGATTACACCTGATGCCTTCTCTGCCATTGTAAGTATTCAATAAATATTCAATGAACAGAAATAAATTCAGTAGTGCAGTTTTATCAATAAGACTTCAATTCAGGCAAATAAATGCCTAAGTGGATCCCATTTCATAATGGCCAATGCAATTTGAAAAGTATTTATTTAGACTCACTGTGTGCCCCCATAAATACTTTCACAGCACAAGGAACTCAAAGATGAGCAGGCATAGCCCTTGCGTTAATAAGTTTATTATGTTGTGTAGGGCGTGAAACCAGTATACAGATTACTATACGATGAAAGAGAGGTTCCGCTGAGTGCTGCAGAGATTCAAAGCACGGAGTGAGCAAAGCCAGTAGAGTCAGGAACGTTTTCATGAGGGTGGTGGGCTAGGTTTGAAGAGGAACTACCTGTGGTAGACTGCATTATTGCTCGAAAATACCATTTGCCCTCTCTGAGGGTGGATATACTTCCCGGCCCCAGTGACCTCAGGCTTGGTTGTGTGACTTGCTTAGCCAATGAGATGTGAGTGGAAGTCTTGAGTGTCACTTTGAAGTAATGGCTTTAAGGGCCAGCACATGGTTCACCATCTTTCCTTTTCCATCTGTTGGCGATCTTCCAGATAGATGCTGTTGTGTTAGCCTGGGCCTGGGAGTGAAAGCAATATGGACTGGAGCTTCAGCTGATCTACAATGAGTGAGTAATACAACTTAGGATAAATTTCAGGGTCATTTGTTATTGCCACACAACCTAGGCTGTCCTGCCTAATGTAGTGCCCAAGAACAATGCCCTTCAAGTAGAAGGATACACATTGACGTGAACAGAAAAGACATTGACGTGGGAGAAGCAAACCTCTCAAAGTGGTGATTATGGAATATCCAGTTTTCTCAACTCTGGCTACGCCTTAAAATCTCCTGGGGAACTAGGGAAAGACATTAATGCCGGAGCCCATCCACAGATCAATGAAGTCAATATTTAGTGTAAATCCTAGATAGGTATATTTTTTAAAACTCTCCAGCTTCTTCTATTGTGCATCCAAGATATAGTGTAATCCCTTTATATTTATAATGAGGAAACTAAATTTCAGAGAGAAAGGACATTAGTGACGGACAGTGGTGAGGACATAGCCCCTGTCCTCTGGGGGTCAAACTTAGTGTTCTTGCCAGAATAAATGCTAATTAAAATTAGAATAATTCTATCTTGGCTTTAGAAAAACTGACATAGCCTAGATTCAAATACTGACTAGAAATTTACTGACTGTATATCTGGCAAATCGCTTAACTTTTCTGAGCCTTGCATTTTTTTACCCTTAAAATGGGGATGCTGGTAAGTGCCTCATTGCATTGTTGTGAGTATTTAACGAGATAATGTATATTTGGAGGGATGGTGGAGTAGAGGTCAGGCATGAGGGTTCTGAATCCAAGCCATCAGGTTTCAATGCCCACACTGAAACTTTCCCTATAACGGACCTATCTTTTAATATCAATGTGGCTTAGTTGCTACAACTATAAAATGGGTTTAATATAGCCACTTCTCTTTTAAGGTTGTTGTGAAGATTATACATAGAGCTGATGTGTTGCAGAATCCAAAGGCACAACCATATTGTCATCTATGCATGTGGTGCTCCCTGAAGTTGTACATGCAGATGCCCTGTATATTAATTCTTTCATATAGGGAATTTAGAAGTGTACCTCGCACACAGTAGGTGCTCGTTAAGTGTACGTTATTATTATGGTGTCTAGCATACTGACTGGAACATGGCAAGTCCTCAATATGTACTTGTTGAATGAAAGAGCGAAGAAATAAATAGAGTGCATCATTAATGCAATTAGTAAACCAGTTTTGATAAAGGGAAATGTTCTTAGGAAATAAACTAGAAATTAGACTAATGGATCTTGGATGCAAACTAAATATCTTGGATTTTATTTTCTAGGTAATGGGGAGCCGCTGAATATCTCTCCACAGGGGAGTAACATACTCGAGGTGATTTTAAGGTTGATTAAGGGGCAGTGATTTATAGAATGAGGTGAAAAAGGAAAACAGTCAGAACACTACATAAATAATCCAGCTAGATGGCATGTGAAGAGATGGCAAGGAAGGGATTAGCATGAAGACAGGACAAGACATGAGATGGCAGGCGTCTCCGAGGAAACTGGGATAAATCACCTTCTAAATGTACACCAAGAACTCTGGATCTTGGCCCCAGCTCTGCCCTTGACTCATTCTGTGCCCTCAGAATATGAGGGAAACAAGACCCCTCTCAGGTACTCTACTCTTTAACAGCAAAAATGACGTCATTGAGGTTGTTGCTCCCTAGGATCACTCCAGCTCAGAATTCCATCTGAGAAATTCAGTACAAGCCGAGGCGGTCAAGAACTCGTTGGGAACCTGGCTGTGGGCTATTCCACGTGCCATTCTAGTCATGAAGCCTGTGCGGGAAACTGAATGGGAAGATTATTCTATTATCTTATTTTCTAGGGAATTATGTCTGCCTTCCCATATTAGTTTAAAGATAGGTGTGTGAGGGGGATGGGGAGGCATTTTCATTGAGCTCAATTGTTTTTGCTCCTTGCTCTCATTACTTGACGTCTTCAGGGCAAGGTCAAGCAAGCTAACCATTCTGGATTCATTCTCCTCCCCCCGTGTCTCCTACTAATGCAACTGAGGAAACAGACTCCAGCAAACACACATGCACACACACACACTCACATACACACTCAAATACACTCACTCATACATACACACATTCACACTCACACACTCACTCATGCAATTCACACTCACATACTCTTAGGCACACATACACAAACACACCTGCCCCACATACATGCTCACACATACACACAATCACATGCTCACTCATGCACACACAAGTTGATTCACTCCAATACACACACATTTCCTCATGGATGCACACTCAGTCACCCACCTTCACGCACTCACACACAATCACACATATATGTGCTCACTCACACACATTCTCACTCACATATGAAAACACACTCTCGAACATACCCACACACAGACTTCTATTCTTGAAGGTGGGCCTGAGGAGTATGGAATTTTCCAGCAGAAGATTGTTGAACACGCCTGTTGCTCTGGCCCAGGGCGGGCACAGACCACATCATCAGCTGTGCTGCTGCTCCTCGGCTCCAGGAGCCTTGAAGCAACATCACACTGCTGGAAGTAAGATTCGGAGATCTGAAAGCAGCTAGGTAAGCCTCAAATTTTGGATTTAATGTGGTCACCAGTACCAGTGGCTGGCCTCCTGAGGGGATATGCTGCCAGGAAGGTGATTAAAACCAGCTTCTCTCTAATTGAAAAATAACTGACCTACCTTTCTTTCCAAATATGTTTGTAAATTTCTTGTAATTAAATTTCCCCCTTAAAGAAAGGCTTCTGGCTTGCTCCTAAGAAAGAAAATCAGTGGCGTGAGGCCAGCCACTTCCAGACCGTTCAGCTCTGATAAGGCCTGAGCTCCCTGCTGTCCAGTCAGGTGAGGGCACAGTGTTGAGGCGATGGTGGCCCAAGTCCTCTGCCACTTCATCTCTTAGGAACCCAACACACCTAGTCTGGGGGGACCGTCTGGCAGAATCACACCGGAACTGCCGGAATGGGCAGTGTGGTGAAGCGGAAAACGTGCTGCTTCTGGAATCAGGGGCTCTGCCTTGGAGGCCAGGCTCTGCCACTTACATTTGTTTATTATTATTATTATATTCATGTATTTATTCACAGCTGAACTCCAGTCCCAAAGAATCTGAGGTCTCTATATATAAACAGGTTAAATAGAAGAAAAAAAAAGACAACTCAAAGAAAGGAGAAAGCAAATATGCTAAGCATCAGGGCTAATAAAGTTGCAGTAACTGCCCACTAATTGTTGCACTGGTCTTCCTGGCAGCCTGAGGGAAAAGGGAAACATGATGAGCTGCATGACCACTTAATCAGAGACAGGGACTCTGAATCCCAAGGAAAGATGCTTTTTGTAGGTTTTTTTCCAAGCATGAATTCTTTTTTTTTGTTTTTTTGGGGGGTTTTTTTGTGTGTGTGTGTGAGGAAGATTAGCCCTGAGCTAACATCTGTGCCCATCTTCCTCCACTTTATATGGGACGCTGCCACAGCATGGCCTGACAAGCAGTGCATTGGTTCGTGCCCGGGATCTGAACAGAGCACACGTGCTTAACCGCTACGCCACTGGGCTGGCCCCACAAGCATAAATTCTTAAAAGATCAGACCTGAAATGTTTTCTACAGGATATTGATAAACATATTGGACAAATCCCTCAATACTGATTTTTATGCCATCCATTACTGTGCTGGCGCAAATGCTGGAATGCTTTTCTTTGCTCTTTTGTCAAAAGAGGCTGACAACACCACACCCAGGTCAGCTGTAAATATTAAATGAGGTAGTACTTAAGATAGCACTTTATCTACAGTAAATACACAATTACAAGTATGAAGTGAGCATTAATTCATATTTGGTGAGTGACTTCTAGATGAGGAAGGATTCAGAGCTCTATTGAGCCTCAGACTTCCTTCCTCCCTCTCCCAGGTGGGGCAGCCTGCCTGTCCTGTCAGGACAGAGTCCGTTTGGGAGACATAAGGCTTCCAGACACGGAGAGGCGGATGCTTAGAAGGCAGAGCTGACTCTTCAATGGCTAAGCCCCTGTATAAATTTGACTTTGGGCCTTTACCACAACCAAGAAGCTGTTGAGGCTATTTTGCAAGCCAGTCAGCCTGTGCATCTCATAGTTTTATTGGAATTAACAGTAATGTATTTTTAGAGGCTGACAAAGGAGCTAGAGTGACCCCAAGCACAGCATCTTGCAGCTGGAAGCCGTTCTGGTACGTTCTCCGGCCCCTTCAGTTTTCACCGGCCTGCTCCTCAGCCCGGTAATTGACTATAAGGTTTTCACCCGCAGCAAATTGCCGGGCTCTCGCACCACACCCTACAGAGAGGGCTCTGGCTAGGATCTAAACCAAGTTCAGCTGGTAATTGCACTACAAATTGCTGCAAGTGTTGAGCCTCCTGGGGACTGACTTAATAGCGCCACCACCCCGCCTCTCTCGGGCTAGTCAGAATCCGCTTGATAGGCAGCTGGAAGGCACAGGGCTACGCGGTGGGTGTTAAAAAAGTAGTTCATACTTGTTATTTGGAAATCTGTGATTCATGCTCATAAACGGGTGTGTGTGTGAGGGAGAGACAGAGGCGGTGAATGGCTCTGCTTTTACTTGCAGGTCTGGAGGATGCAGGAAAGCATAGCTCCCCACCCCCAAAGAGATCCACCGTTGCAGCCATTGTGAGTGCAGTCCCTGACTCATTGGCCTTGCATGATTTACGAAGCCCCGTCCTAGGCATTGTCTAGAGCTTTGCCTGAGCAGCAAAAGTTAGCACTCGGACGTCATCTTGGCCTTGAATTTTAAGTAGCAAAACAGGGCCACGTAAATGCCAGCTCAGCAAAGTGGCCTTCTGGTTCTGAAAGACAGCCTCCTATTCCGGACCTGCAATCTGGAACGCTCAGGGATTCCATCCCAGAGGGAAAGGAGTAATAGCCTCGATTTAAGGATTAACGTACTATTAAAATAGCTACCCTGAAAAGCTGTGGTTACAACGTGACTTCAGTGTCAGACAGCCACGTGTCGGGTCCCTGGCTCCTCAGCTCTGCTAACTCACTGTGTGGCTTTTGGCCACTTAGCTAACCCCCAAGCCTCATTTTCTTTCTCTGTAACGGGAATTATAATAACCTCCTCACAAGGTTATCATAAAAATTTAGTGGCGTCATTTTTTTTTTTTAGTCTGGCTTGTATAGACACTCAATAAGTGGCAGCTACTTAATGAGCATCCATGAAGTTTATGTATTGTCCAAACAGCATCTCAAACACCCTCATTTATTTTTTCCAGCAATTGCCTTCAACTCTGCTCTTCTGCATCTCTGTTTTCAAAGCCTCAGTGCCTTATGGGTTCGACCATAGAACTTCCATTTACCTCGAGTTATTGGTACAGTGTCATCACAGTATGTAACGTTCCATCCTGTCCTGTTTAAAGCTGCAGTCTCCTACCCTCCTTGCCTATCTGGCTTGCCTCCCTTGCAGTGAGGAAGACATATGGTCTGCTATTTCCATCAGCTTCCCCTCCCTCTTCAGGGTCTAGCAGCTCTCAGAGGGGAGAGCTGTTCTCCTGAGAACTTCCTCAAACAGTGCTGACATCATGGTGGCTCTGCAATTTTCCGCAGCTAAATAAGCACCCAGCCAGGGGATACCTAGTTCCCTATTCTTTCAGACACCTCCAGTCTTTAATCCTCACTTGCCTTGGGATGGAGAGATCCCACTTCCCCCACGAAAACTATACTAGATTCCCGGGATCCCCAAAACTTTGGATTCCAGAGGTTTCCTGCCCATAGTCTGCTTATACAGACTGTTGTGGGAGAGGGTGGTAGTTGGGGGCAGCAGGCCCAATGGGCCCTCTGCCAGGAGTCTGTGGTCCACCTACAGCATGGGTTCTCAAATCATAGTGTTACCGAACCAAGTGGGCTTGCCTCCCGGTGAGTTAAATAAGACTCTACAGCAGTGGAAGTTGTCTCACAAAGTAAAGTGTATTTGCAGCAAATAGGACACCATGAGGAATCGTTTCCAAAGTCATGGCGTCGCTGAACAAAGGAAGGCAGGAACTTTTATTTCGGTTGAGGAGTGAATATTCAAAAGGGAGAGGCAGGTATTCGCTTGCACAGGCTCAGTTGCAGAATATGCTTCCACTAACGAGGTCTATGCTCCTCCTGGAGAGATCTTTTCATTAAAAATAAGGCAAAGGTCATGGGTGTAGCTTTTATGGTGAGGCTTGGTCAGTTTCACAATGGTTGGTGGTTACATCTTCCTTGAGTTTCTCACTTGGTCAGTTTCAGGATGGTTGGTGGTTACATCTCCTTAACATACAAAGGAAAAGAAATAACTTGCAAAAAACAGTTATTTGCTTCCAAACCCACCTTTGAGTTTCTTGAGTTGCCTAGTCGGTGACAATAGCATGTATCCTCTGGAGGGCTCATGAAAACACAGGTCACTGGGCCCCACCCCCAGAGTTTCTGATGCAGTTAATCTGGGGTAGAGTCTGAGAATTTGCGTTTCCGACAAGTTCTCAGGTGAGGCTGACGCTGATGGTACCAGGACTCACTTTGAGAACCACTGTTCCAGAGAATGTGAATTGCTTGTTGTGATGATGAAAATATTGAATTTTGAAGACGTTGAATTATTTGTCCAGAGTTAAACAACTAATAAGCAGGATGGCAAAGTCTATGTTCAGATTTGCTTGACTCAAAACCCCTGACCTTTCTACTCTAATGCGTGTTTTCATAGATGAAGGGAGATTCCAGCAGGAGGCAAAATGTAACTCATTTTTTCAGGCTGCAGAGACTTAAGCCGAATGAATAAGAATCCTTCCCCAGGCGGTGTGGCCTTGCCACAATTGACTGATCAGGGGTGGCACCTGACCAAGTTGGGAAACTCCTGTTTCTTCTTTGGGAATTTTGTAGACTAGAATGGAGAGAGAGACCTCTTTTGTGCCTGGACTGAAACATGGAAAATTCAGGAACTCATGGCCACCCTTTTCTGTCCTGTGGATCTATGTGCAGAGGACTCGTGTGCAGCTAGAGAAGCATGACCTGGTAATGTGGGCATAAAGCACAAAACAATGCAAGGCCCCCTGAGCTCCAGTCCTGGCTCGAGTCCATGGGCCTGGCAGCCTCTCTGCTCTTTGTTTCTATGAAATGGCCTAATGACCTTCCAGTAACCTCTTTCTCCCACAAAGCCCTCATTGTGCCTTCACTCTTTCTCCTAACCTGCCTTGAAGTAGGTCTCCTGCTACTTGCAACCAATAGCTTCTATATGATATATACTGTGCACATATTCGACACCTCTTTGTAGATTGGCATTCTGTTTGAAGGATCCATAACCTCGTAGCAAGATTATAATGACCACTTTATTGATCATTTTTGGCAGGGAGGATCATGGTACCCATGATGTTATATGCTAACACCTCCGTTTTTATTTATTTTTGGCCTCCCATCCTTGGAAGAAGTGATGAGCATATGTAAGTATGTATATGGGGGAGGCAGGGAGGACTCACCAGTATTGTGACACAGACACAGTCCACACTTAGGTCTGTGCCCTTGGCAGAGCGTGGCCCTGCTTGCTGCCAGGCCCCCTGAATCTCAGTCTGCCAGATGGTGCTTCCCCTCCATGTACCCTAGATGGCTGGGCACATAACACTCTGCCCTTGGGAATCCTCCCTGGGTTTGCAAGCATAGCAGCATGAGGAGAGTCTGTTTCCCTATACTCCCAAAGTGAGTTTCTCCCCAAGAAAGGCCAAAATAACACCATCAATCAACCAGGCTTGTTGTTCTTTTTTAAAAGCTCACGTCCACGGAGTTAGGATTAGCGCTGGGTTACTGCCCCATGCAGAGCCACCCACATAGTGTTCATTAGGCCCCCTGGCTGCTCAGGAAGCCATGACTCAGCTGGGGAAGCCAACTGAGTGGTGAGGTCTTTTAAGGGTAATTTAGCTCCATTTAGAAGCCCTGATTTATTCTTTTTCCTCCCCCAGATAATGGACACTGTACCTAAGTGTTCCTGGGCTGGTGACAGGCCTGTGGGCACCCTGAGATTCCTCCACGCCCCCTCTCAGGCTGTGTCCCGAAACATCTTTGCACATAGCTCCTGAACTCAGCTGTCAGAATGCCCGTTACCCTTCCTTGATTACCCTCCAGTCCTGCTCACACAGCCCATGAGGAGAACCAGGAATATTGGAGTCTAAACAGAAGCAGGTCAAGTTCAGATTGGAGGAGGGGAATGGACTGGAATAACTGCCTCGCACAGAGCAGTAGATATGATGCAATGCATCGTGAGTTTCTGAGTGTGTTGTGGGGGGAGTGAAGTTAATCAGATGGAGCTGAGCCCGGCCGCCATGTATGACTGTGCAGGCTCTGTCTTGCACAACTCCAGGGGGCACCCTTCACATAGACAATGGTATGAATGACACCCTCCAGGTTATACAATGTGCCACTTCTGATCTATCTACTTCAACCAAATTTATTCCTATGTCCCTGCTGAAAAGAAAGTAAAAGTTTTAAAAGAAATGATTAATCACAAGAGTTTCCATTTTATAATAACCCAACAAGCCAGTAAGGCACAGGTGGGCCAGCATTACTGAAAGAGTCAACAGTGCGCTGGAGCCCACTTAAACGGCTTGCAAGAGCCAGTTCTTAGTGTTTCTACCCACCTATGTGTTCAGTGATTTCACATTGGTAGGTTGAAATTAGCCATGGTGGATTATTTACAGAAACTGGCAGAGACTGTAAGTCACCTTACTACCCCATTTGAGAGCCAGTTGTTTCGCATTTAACAGCACACCACTGGGCATTAGCCACCTCCCGCCCTAGGTTCTCAATTTCTATCAGGAAAATGTCATTATTTTCCTATTATCCCCCTTAAAAGGAATCTTTGCTTGGTACACCCCATAAAAGCTGCCCTGGTCATACCCTAGCCTCACCTGATACCCAGCCTATGGCATCTTTGATCCTTAGTTGACAAGTGGCTAAACCAGCCACTTAAATTCTCTGTCCACGTTAAACACATTATCACCAAGTAACATTTGACAGATAGGCTATATTCTAGAAATGTTTTCAGGGGAGTGGTTATTGCATAATCCTTTAAGCTTTTATAATTGGCTAAAACTTTGTAAACCTGAAAAAGTTTATCCATAAAGATTTCAACTTAGCCTTTATAAAATTTGCTAATTCTATAAAGAGGAAAGTATGTCACTTGTGTTTTGGAAAAACTAGAGTCACTGATTCTGGTAATATTTGATCCACATTAGCTCTAAAAGTGTACTTTGAGTTTTTTCTTCTTAAAGTAAGATCTCTTTTTATTTGATATTTAAGAATTCCCCCAGAGGCATCCATAGAAGGAGGCTTTTATTCCTGCTGCTGGATTTAGATGTTACGTTTGTCTCAGTTTAGTGTCAATGTGGTAAGCCATAATTACATTAGTAATAAGCATTTACAAAGCACTTTGCAAGTATTAATGAGTTAATTTAAATTCACTACTTGCCTTTAAGATGCTTTAAAAAAGAAGGAGGCAGTTTAAAATTTTTCTTCACATCAAGGATGGGGGAAAAAAGGCATTTCCAATGACCTGTACCAAGTTCACTCATCAGTTAGTCATAAATGTGTATAGTTCCCAGAATAAAGATGAAAATTTCCAGGGCAACATATTTTGTCAAACTTTTATCCCCCACTTACAAACATTTTTAAGTTAGGTTATAAAATATTATTTAAAATGGTTAATATGATTCAGACAATGTAGTCAACTGGATGTTTCCCCATGCCAAAATAATCATTTAATTTGTTGAACGTACCATTTGCCAGGCACTGTGCTACAGAATTCACATGCATTCCTTCATTTCGTTCCTATGGGGGTGTTGGAGGGCAGTAAGGGCTGAGTTCACAGATGAGGGTGTTGAGTCTCAGAGAGGTGAGTAACCACCCCACATCCCAAAGGTAGCAAGTGGCCATCTTCAGTACTTGTGCTATTTCCATAATACATGATTATGCCGTTTATATAAATCATATCATGACCCCATGCAACTAGAAAATTATATATGGTACTAGGTCAATATAATCACTATGTCGACGAGGAACAGAAAAATATTCTTCTTGATATCAAAAGCAAGATGAACTTTGGTCTTTGGGGAGTACCTAATATTTTGCTTGAGAAACTAGAAAATTCCGGTTCTTTCTTAGTTTGTAGACATCTATTGGCTGCCTTTTCTAGTAGTTGTCTTCAAGAATGAGCAACAAAAGAACAGTCGAGCACACAACATGGCTCCAATTCTATAGGAGCTCCCTGGGGAAGAACGGCTTTGGCCTAGGAGGGCTTATTGAAGAAAAAAGAAACACGTTCTTTGTGAAACAGTAATCATTGGAACTCTTCAAGTATCTGGAAATATAACAAACACTGCAATCAATGAAAATGTGTTTGGATTCAGCTGTCAAACTCGCTGAAGATGAAAAAAATTGTATGTCTTCAGCAATAACAATATCTGAATCATACAGTGCACATCTGTCAGACATTCTTTCCCAAATGACCCGGCTAATCCAAGTACATCTCTGCTTACAAGTACAAAGCAAAGCCAAGTAAAAAGGCCATTAGGAAAAGAGAATAATTTTGCTGTCAAAAAATTCATACTGCTGCAAATCTCTTGGATTCAAGGCACAGAGTAATGAAAGTGAAATTCCACTTCTACTACCTTTAAAGGGCTTATGAAACGTGCAGGACCTCTCAGGATTTGATGCTGCGAAAGTTGCTTTCAAAGGTTAGTGAGTGTTAGACACTCCTAAGGGGTCTCGCCGGGATTGCAGGTGGCCCATGGTGGCAGGGATTTAGTATCAGATAGTCTCAGATTCCTTTTCTGGTTTACTTCAAATACCTCCGGTTTCTGTTTTATGTAAAATTTTTATCTGTTTGTAAATGTACAAAATTAAGAAATAACAAGCATGGGGAAGAGCAGAGAATTATAAAATGTTAGAGCAAGAGAGACTTTTTCAGCCAATCTAGTTTTGTCCCCTCCATCCAAGCACAAGGAGATTGAGACTGAGGTTCAGGGATGGGCCCAGGTTACAGGTGGCAATAGAATAGCTGTCCCCCATTGGGGGAATCAGCCTCTGTGCCTTGCCTCTAACAAATAAAACACTGTACATCAGAAATTGACAAAAATTATAAAAATGCATTAAAAAAGAACCTTTGATAGTGGTTGCTAAAGAATCATGCTGAATAGGCAAAGGTGGCAAAAGTAGAGTTTATTTTTTCTTCTTTTTAAACTTTCTTCTGATACTCATAAGGTGTGTGTTACCCATTTACCTAACACTGAGGAGAAAAGGTTAAAATTCAGAGTAATTTACTAACAGTTGAGCTACGATGTCCAGGGTGCATCTACAATTCAGTTTGATTCTCAGAATACGACTGAAGCTCAAGTTGTAACAGACATGAAATCTAACAAAGAGTAAATTCAACTGGAAAAGTCTATACTATAATAAACAACATCTTTAAATGTAGTTATACTTCTAAATTTAATATACCGAATATAATAAGAAAAGCAAATTTCACAACCTCATGTTTCTAACTAGAAAACAACATTTTCTAACATTTTCGTCATGTTTTTCACACTTCCCGAGATTGAAAATACAGATTTTCTTGGTCCCGATGACTTGAACATTTCTGCATGTTTTAGGTCCTTAATGGAAAGCGTGGAGGTGAATCTTTATAGTGGAAAACACAGCAGCATGGGTGTGGCACATCTTTATAGATAATTTGCCCTGCTGCACGTTTAAACTGAGAGTTCTATAAAAATTGGTCACATAAGGGGCTCCTGGCTAAAAATAAAGTGCAAATATGTATCTTACAGATATAGTGAAGCTGAGATAGTTATGTAGCTAAAAGAGAACGTGTCCATCCTAAGAGCTCAAAACAATGACTATGACAGTGCATTTTTCTCTCGTACACCTTTCACCAAATGCCCGTTGACATTGATGGTGAATGAGAGAGCCATAAATCTGTTCTGTTCTCGCTCTACAACTAATAATGTATCTGTTTATTTTTCAACAAACTTTCTCATAAAGATCCGATACAGAGAGATGAAATTACTGAGGGCGAATTCTGACAATTCTACATTCTTATCTTCTGTTGCATAAACTCAGATCATTGAAACATTTGAAGTAAGTGTGTTTTTTCCTTAAGGTAAGAATCTGGAGCTGGCAGCCCAGAGCAAAACCCTGAACTCCACGTACCTCAAAGACCTTGTGTTCCTTCCATATATTCTGAATTTTATTGCTGTCGCATTAACCCTTAGGTGTAAAGTTTGTAACGACAGACTGGGCATGAATCATTCAGCTTATGAGGACAAAAGGTCTGTGTCCACACGAGGGGCTAACCGTGGGGTTGTGCCCCACCCCCAGTCCCCTCCAGAATACGCCACATGCATGTCCCAGTTCTGGCGCGAGATGCTCATTACAGGGCCGTGAGCAATCTTACCAGACCCTCTAAAAGCTCTGAGGATTGGAAGTGGGCCTAACCTGTGCCTTGCACCTCTGGCAGCTTTTGCCCATGAGATTTGGGGAAGCAGGTTCAAACTTTCTAGGACTGCTTTTTAATATTATATCAACTTTGCCAATAGAGGGAAGACTGCAAACAGTGCCCAACCCCCCAAAAACCTTGTTAGGAAGGTACCTTGATGCTCCAGGGTATAAAACAGTGCATTGCCGTGCCAATGAAAATTGCTTACATTTAGATAGTGCTTTGGGTTTGCAGAGCACTTTTTCATTAGTTGGGTGATTTGATGCTCCCTGTGAGGACCACACTGGGGAACCCCTCTGAGGCTTTCTTCCTCTGCATCCCCTACCCCTCATCCACAGCTCTAGGTGGTCCTTGGTGCTGAGCCACCCCACTTCAGTCTAGCTTGACCCTCCTCACCTGATCTGGTTCTCAGCAACACGCTGAATCCTGATGATTGTTTTGGATTCTCTTGAGTTTTTGCCCTTGGTTCCTGCCTCAGGTGGGGCTCTCCAGGCCCAGACATGTAGACAGAGCCAGGTGTGAGAAGGGTTGACTGGAGAATGACAGCTGTGAAAGGAAAAAGGCAGAAGCAGGCCTGGGCAGTGGGCACTGTCATTGCACGTTGCAGATCTGCCAGCCCCCTCTTGGGGCATCTCCAAGCAAGGAGTACCCACTCTAGGGGGTCTGTGTGAGGTGAAAATGGCCAGCCCCTCACACTACTGCTTGCTCACTCATTGGCTTGGAGCCACCAAAGAAGGGTCTGCCCTTGGCTACACCCCTCCCTTGCTCTGTAACTGGCTGGGGGCCACCCTGAGAATAGCAAGACGTCAGCTGTCAGGTAACCACACTCCTCACAGCTGGGCAGCCTGAGTAGGATTTGGGCCTCACACCTGCATGTCTGCCTCAGCTCCCAGCCTCTTGATAAGTGCTCTCTTTCTAGAAGGTCACGTTTCACCAAGATTTGACAGAATCGTGCAGTTAAATGCAAATACTGAGGTAGGCAGGTCAGGTTTTAGGTAACTGCATCTTTTCAAAAAAAAAATTAAAGATCAATAAGATGAAGTGACATGCCCCCAAACCATATAACTGGTAGTGGACAGAGGCAGGATAAAACAAGATAGAGCAGCAGAATGAGGACACCCTTGCCTTTATAAAGCAGTATTTGCTGATTTTGATTAAAGCTGTTGACAATGTGCCTGCATGATATACAGCATGTCATTTACTCCTCACAGTCACAGCCAGACAATATTGTACTCTCCATTTTACTGATGAGAAAATTGAGTCATAGAGAGGTTAAGAGATTTGTCCTAAAGCACACAGGCCCTGGTGGCAGAAGTGGGATTCGAACCCAGGTGTGACTCCAACACTTGCATTCTCTACCGTCGTGCTCTCCTATCTCACCATGGCCATCGTGGCAGCAGAATCATGCATTTCAAATGGATGTGCTCAGTGGTTCTGATATTATTTCCAAAGTACATTCTTTTGGCTTCTGTCAAGTGTAATATTTTGAGGGATAACAATTCAGGAAACTGTTTACATACAATGAAGGAATGAAGGAAATGGCCATTTGCTGTCTTTAGAAAGATAGTTCAGTTAAACACACCTCGAGATTCCGGAGAAGGCACACTTTCACATTTTCCTAGAAATCAAAGGAAAATGATGAAAATAAGAAAAACGTCAGAGATTTTTTAAGCACAAAACACTGCTTGTCATGTGATTATGCCAGTTTCCTAGAACATATTATACTGAAACAATAACAAAATACTGTTAGCTCTAAATAAATTGGATTTTCCTCAACTTTTGCAACCAAGATTGATTTCTTAAACTGAAAGCTTGATATAACTGAGACTTTAATCAATACGTATTGATTGAACATTAACAATTCCTCAACAGTGTTATTTTTCACATCAACCAGAAAACACATCAACAACCATCAAATTTATTAATATCTTTTAAAAATAATCTACATAAGGTATTAAGGCAAAATGATTGAGTGATAGTACAAAGGTGCTGAGCCCATGTCAGCCACTTTCACAACAGGGTCTATATTTTCTTCAAGGTTTTCACAGAAAAACCAGCAACAAAAAAAAAGGAGGCTTTGCCAAGCATTTCTAAGAAGTCAACTCAAACTGTGGAAAATAGTGTGGACGTATTAGGGATTCATTATATTAGCCTGATCAGAAAATTAAAAACCAGAAAGGAGTAACTATTGTGGGGAAATGTAAATTATAGTATTATCAAAAAGGACTATCACTGTATATTTTTAATTAAGTCTAAAACACAGACTATATTATATCTCATAAGATTTTAAAGTATTAAGTTTGTGTTTTAGAGTACAAGAAATAATTTTGACTGTTTAAAATTAAAAGAATTCACTTTTTTTTGTTTTTTCTAACTTTATAATAAAAAGTATTTATTTCTAAAAGTAAGAATTCGCAAATTCCCTTCAGGGATCATTTCTATCCACACATTTAATTCCCTTTAATTTGGTGGGGCTAGACGGTAATGAAAACAGCCCTTCCTCCCAAAAAAGGCAAAAATTGGCAGGAAGACCACACAACAAAACTATAGTAATGCCCAACAATATCAAGATGCTAATAACGCAAAAAATTTAACCATGCCAAAGTTACTAGAAAATTGTCTCTCGGGTGGATACATAGGTACCCCATTGTCTCTAAGACGACCCCAGCATGTATTCCTTTTTATTTTAGGCACCATTCTAATAAACTGAGTCATCTGATTCCTACTTCATAACACACATCCTGCCCACTCCCCTGCTGTCAAAGCCTTTGGTCCCTCCCTGAGCACTTGACAATGTAGAGCTGGGTTTAACTATCACTCTGTGCTGTGCAGTGGTTTGTGGACCCATTAATGCTTGGGTTTATGTCTGATTTATCTCTACATCACCCTCACATAACTCCATCTCTTGCATGCATGGATTAGCTGGTGTTCGATGAGTATTTGCTGAGTAAGTGAGCGATGAGAGAGTAAATGAGGCTCCTACCGACTGAGGGAAGGAGAACATGAGGTCATCAGTGTGGTGAAAAGGTAAGAGAGGGGGAAACCACTGAGAGCACACACAGAAACTCCCAACAGGGGCGTGAGGGAGACAGTGTGGGGTTGGCAGCTCCAGCACTCGCCATCCACATGTTCTGAGACAAGTCACAAACTTCATAACTCACTCATAGTCCCAACACATCAAGGTAATTTAGCATTTTGGTCTTTCTCCTTCTAGTCCCTTGTTCCTTCTTTGTCTCTTATCTTTTTATAATCACCCAAACCAGGGTATGATGTACCCAAATGCTTTTTTACCCAGCAGTGTATATTTTGAACATGTTTTTCCATTATTACATAATCTTCTATATCACTATTTGTGTGTGTGTGTGTGTGAGGAAGATCAGCCCTGAGCTAACATCTGATGCCCATCCTCCTCTTTTTTCCTGAGGAAGACTGGCCCAGAGCTAACATCCATGCCCATCTTCCTCTACTTTATATGGGACGCTGCCACAGCATGGCTCGACAAGCAGTGCATCAGGGTGCGCCTGGGATCCGAACCAGCGAACCCCAGGCAGCCACAGCAGAGCGCACGCACTTAACCGCTTGCGCCACCAGGCCGGCCCCTATATCACTATTTTTTTAAGGACGCATTCCATCACATTGTTGTGATACAATTTAGTTAACTAAATAACTTCCTGTTTGGGGACACTGTTTTAGGCCATTTTTAATTTTCAACTATTATAAATAAAGCTGAGAGAACTACTTTTTAGGTGTTATTGTTATTTTCCACCATCATTGGTTGAGTCCATTTAGTGTAAGGTGGATAAACAAAGCCACTGAAGGCATCCCTGTTATATGGTTAGTATAAAGCTCCCTCACATAATAACAACCTGAAGCCAACAACAAAAAGTTATTACATTTATTTGAGTTACTCGTTCTTTCCTCCTTTGCTGGGCACTGGAGATCCAAAGATGAATTGTTTGGTTGATCCTCACATTGCACTCCATTGTCAATAGAAGGAAAGTATACACTTCAAAGACTTTTCTACTTAAAAATATTAAAATGAAGAAAATCACGTGTTCTACAATCCTGGGAGGACAAAAGGAGACATCATGGCGTCCACGAGCATTCAACATGGACGGTAAGAAGCAGTACTGGAGTTAGCAGAAATAACCATGACCTAACACTATGGAGAGTTAAAATACTGAGCAGTCTATCTTGAATGAATTGTACCTCTCACTGCAGTTTGGTTTGCCTTTTCGTTACATCTAGTTAAAAAAGATTATTCAGTCTTTTCACACTGGACTTCCCAGAATCAGATTAACTCCCTGCATGGTAAAACCTGAGTTTTATTCCCCCCACCCCATGACTGTTAACCCTCTTCACTTTCATCTTTTAGAAATAATTATAGATATTTATTTGCATATAAATAATGGTTGAAAGGAATCTTTCAGGCACTCTGCATGTTTTCTGTAAAAAGAGCCTTTTTTTAAAGTTCAACAGAACGAAGAGCCAATCTGGGTCATCAGACATACATTGTTGTATTCAGGAATTTGTTTATGGCACAATTTGTCTCTAAATGAAATCAACGTTTGTGGTACCTAATATAGACGGTTAGGATAAAAACAATAGCAGGTATCACATGACTCATTCACTTGGAGACATCTTTCTCCTTGCTTTTAATGCTGCAAGGGGCTAGGACTGCATTCTTTTCCAGATCCCATCTAGGAGTTATAGGAGAGGCCATATCCGTGAAAGGAGACTGTGAGAACTTGGAAATCTGCTTCATGTACATTTCTAGAATACTAATGTTTGATATGGACAATAGATGTTCCCTCAAATTCAGATAAAGGGCTATGCAAACAGAGCTTCAATACAAGTCTGGAAATATCTCCTACCATAACCCCATCAGATTACCATTTTGGAGGATCTTTTATGTAGACTTGCTGGACCTCTGAAAACCAAAGATACTAAGACAACCAAAAAATATGAAACTTTATTTAAAAATCTTAATGAAGTACTATGAATATTTAAAGTATCATGGGAAGCCTTGGAGGACATCAAACAGGCAGTGGTATGCTGGTAAATGTTTAAAAATTGGCTTTTAAGGAAAAAAAATATTTGTATCATTTGTCAATTTCCATGGTGTAAATGCTGCCACCATGGTGGATTTCAGACTACCAATGTGAAGTCACTGGAGGTGGAGTTACTAAGAGATATGCACATCAGCTCTCATGAGTCAGTGCAAGTAAGTGTAGCACACCATGGCAACAAAAAAGGAAAAGGCCTTAGGTATATTCTTAAAGGATCACTATCACCGCAGGATGGAAACTAGACTTTAAGGAAGCAAGAGTGGACACAGGAAGGCCAGGTAGACAGTGAGCTCTCATCATAGTACAGGAAATAAATAAATGTGGCTCACACTAGGGTGGTAACACTAGAGAGTAATAAATGAAACCCTTACATTCTAAGGACCTGGCCCTATTCTCAGTCCTTTACATATTAACTCATTTAATCCTCACAGCATCCTTATAAATACTTTATGCCCATTATATAAATGAGGACACTGAAATGCAGAGAAGTTCAGGAACTTGCTCAATGCTAGAAACAATAAAGGGGATTCAATTTCAAGTAATTTGGTTGACTATGCCATACCGCCTTTCAGGTGAGAAGTGGTCATATTCAAGATGGATTCTAAAGATTTTTCTAACAGATCGGGTAAATATTTGGTACTTAAGTTTAGTTTTTATTGCAATTGTATATTTACATAGCCATGGTTTCCATTTTCAGAATAATGCACTGGACTATGGGTGGATGTACTTTAATAAGTGAATAAGTTTGGGATAGGGGTAATATGCATAGTATATTTCCTAATATATGAACAAAATAGTTATTCTTTCCTACTTAATATTCTAGAAACAAGTAGCTATGTTTTCAATTTTTCTTAATCCCACATAGGTAGCACTAAACCACCCAAATTCAGAATATCAAATAACAGTACATATTTGAATCCTTCTCATTTAGAATTTCTGAAAATGACCTCGATCACTTTTCTCAAACTTTACTGTGGTACAAATCATATGGAACTATTGTTAAAATGCAGTTTCTGACTCTGTAGGTTGGGGAGACAGGACTTCTGGAACGGCTGAGTGAGGACCTCAAAAAATTCTCTCTTCCAAAAAGCAATGATAAAACTGGACAAAGTTGTCAAACATTACATTAAAGACTCCAGAAATTGACCAAAGGGCATACAACAAATTGAGAAGCACTTATTTATGAAAATTTACTGTGTATTGGTAAGAATAGTGGAAATATGTGGCATTTTAGCTAAGGTTCGTCCCTTCTCTGTCCGCTACCCACCAGCTTTATGGAACAGACGTTCCGTCCAGGCAGGCAGGACATATCGTTGATAGATCACAGTAGACCGGATGTTTACTCCCTGCCAAAAAGGACTGGCGTATTTGGAGCAGAGAGTGAAAAACGCTACAGTTGAAAACAGTAAAGATACCAACAGTAAACAATCAGGGAAGGATAACATGAAGCTGAAGTCCGTACTAGTTAATCAATAAAACAGCACAACAGCCAGAATTGTAACAGAGAGATTCAGGGAGATGAGAAAGCCAAAGACAGCCTTGCTAAGATTCCGTTTATATCCGGTATCTGGAAGGAGAAACCAGAGAAGGCCCTAGTGAGCTATTCATCCCTTATCCTGAACATGAGGTCTTGCAAATGCAGAAAGTATAAACCAAGGCACACTTGTAAACTCCCTGAACTTTGAAAACATTCCGGAAGATAACCTCACTTAGCCCCACCTCCTATTACCCACACCCCGGAGCAGTCCCCTTCCTGGAGTGTGGGCAGGATCTGTGAATTGCTTCTAAGAAATAGAATATGACAAAAGCAACAGAACTTCACTTCCTTGATTATGTTACATCACATTGTAATGTCTGTCTTGCTACTCAACTCTTTCATGCTGGCTTTGATGAAGCAAGCTGCTATGTTGTGCATTGCCCCATGTGACAAAGGACTCAGGGCAGCCTCCAGCTTACAGTCAGTGAGAAACTGACACCCACAGTACAATAATCCCAAATCACTGAATTTTGCCTATAACCACATCAAATTCAATGTGCATCTTTCCCCAGTTGAGCCTTGAGATGAGACCACAGCCCTAGTCAACATCTTGATTGCATCCTTATGAGTCTTGAAGCAGAAATGCCTAAACTCCTGACCCACAGAATCTGAGAAAATAAATGTGTGTTGTTGGGGTTTTTTGGTGAGGAAGATTGTCCCTGAGCTGACACCTGTGCCAATCTGCCTCTATTTTACATGTGGGACACCACCACAGCATGGTTTGATGAGCGGTGTATAGGTCCACGCCCAGGGTCTGAACCCACAAACCCCAGGCCCCTGAAGTGGAACACGTGAACTTAACCACTACGTCACCAGGATGGCCCCTAAATGTGTGTTTTTTTAAGCTGCTTAAGTTTGTGGTGATGTTGTTACACAGCAATAGATAAATAATGTACCAAGCCACAAACAAATCCAACAGCAAAACGTGGAAGACTTAGTGGCTGCAGGCATTAGGGCACAGCCTCTGTCCAATCACTGGCTGACCACTAAGCTATGCTGATGCAGGGGCCACTCCTAAAAGGCCAGTCTTGAAAATAAAAGCTAGAATAAAAAATTGATTAGAGACATCAGAGGCCACACACTGCAGACAAACAGACTCCACAGCATTAGTGCAGGCAAGTCTTAAAAGAAAGAAACAAACAACAACGAGCCCCAGCAAGTTGGGAGGGGGGGATCAAAATCCAGGGTTGCTGCAATTAATTATATTAAATGTCCAGTTTTCAGCAACAAAAAATTTACATGATAGTAGAGAAACAGGAAATTGTGACCCATCTGAGAACATCCAAATGTTCAACTTGTCAGACAAATATTTCAAAGCAGCTATTATGTTTAAAGAACTAAAAGAAAATCATCCTTAAAGAATTAAAGAAAAGTAAGATGACAATGACTCATCAAATAGAGAATATCAATAAAGAGATAGAACATTATTAAGAAAAAAAAACAAATGAAAATTCTGGAGTCAAAAAGTAAAATAATTGAAATAAAAATTCACCAAAGGGTCTCAACAGCAGTTTTGAGACCCCAGGAGAAATAACTGGCAAACTTGAAAATAGATCAATAGAAATTATCCAACCCAAAGAGCAGAAAGTAAAAAGAAGAGAAAGAAAAAAGAATGATTCAGTAATCTAGTGTGAGGCTCAAGAGTCAACATTTCTAACAAGCTCCCAGATGAGACCAATGCTACTGGCCCATGGACTACTCTTTGTGTAGGCAGGCTCTAAATTCAATTTACCCTTAAACTATCTCTTTAAAAAAAAAAAAAAATGAGCAAATTAATAATGCAAAAATGTGAAAGGAAAGATATATAAATTCTTAAGGAGTTCAAACTATTTTCAAATATTTTAAGAGCATCAATGTATATTCTAACAATAGTATGGACGTTAAATTTTTCAACAGTTTCTTAAAATGTATTTAGTGGTTAAAGGGACAGAGTCCATTCTCCCAAAACAGTAAATTTCTCTTTCAATACATTTATAATTGACATCTTGATTAATTCAGCCTGACATCCCCATCTTTTCTGAACAACTGGTGTCTTATTGAGCTTCTAATTTGATTCATTTTGGCTTCTTCCTCTTGTAAGGTAAATTAATCAGTCTCATTGAGATAACAGTGATCAAAATTCAATGACGCATGCAGCACCAGCCAGAGTCATAAATATAATGGATCATTACTCATAAACAAGAGCTCATTTAGTCACTTTGACCAATGCCATGTGCCGACTTGGACTTGTCTAACACAGAGAGGCAGAAGGCAAGCGTGAAGGAGGTCACCTTCAAAAATTACTATCTGCAGTTTGCCTGCCAAGAAATAAACTCACTGAAAATTTACTAACTCCATCCTTCTGAATTATTACCTATTCTTCTACTAATGCCCAAAGCATCAGCCCCAAGACTCTCAGATCAATAGTTCAATTGTATAGATTATAAGGTATTTTGTGTATTCTTTTTATGGTCAACATTTTATTTCTAAGATTGAAGGTAGAGTAACTTCAACTTAGAGGAGATTTGGCCTTTGAATCAGAAACATTTGTTCAAAATTGTTGTGCATAAGATTTGACATATCGAATATCTCTTAGAATGGCTTGCCTTTTGCTGTAGGAGATTATGAAGAATACATTAACATGGTTTCTTCCTGCCTTCAAAAGGCCTTGGTGACAAATCTATGCACAACCAAGGAGGGCCTTGGCCTCTCCTCCTTTAATAACTCATTATTTTAAAAAATTTCCAGCTAAAATTGTATGGGACCAAAAGGAATATAGAGTAACATGAAAATAGAGAGTGATTTCTGCCCCTTGTCATTAAGTCTGTTTGAAAGTTTGTAGAATGGAAAGGAATAAAATTTCATGTCTATGGCCAGCCCGGTGGCATAGCGGTTAAGTGCACACACTCTGCTTCGGTAGCCTGGGGTTCACAGGTTCGGATCCGGGCACGCACCAACACACCGCTTGTCAAGCCATGCTGTGGCAGTGTCCCATATAAAGTAGAGGAAGACGGGCACGGATGTTAGCCCAGGGCCAATCTTCCTCAGCAAAAAGAGGAGGATTGCCATCGGATGCTAGCTCAGGGCTGATCTTCCTCACAAAAAAAAAAACAAAATTTTCATGTCTATAATTGTGAAAATAAAAGAAAACTAACATTCCCTAATACTCTAGGTAGGCATTTTAACATTATATTTCTTCTGTGTCATCAAGATAATGAACTATCCTACCTATTTCAGAACTTGATGAAGATCAAATGCAATAATAGATAGAAAGGTGCTTTGTAAATTCTAACCGTGCACGTCAAGAATATTATTGTTAGGGCATGGTACAATATAAACAGGGAAATCCAAAGAGAAAAACTTAAGTCATTCTTGATAATTCAAGGTGAGTGTGTGCAAACCAATCTTAGAATGGAAAGCAGAGGATTTCTGCCCTCTCTTCAAAGTTGCTATTTTTTCAATATTCTAATTGATTAAAATAAATTACTTACATTTAGTTTGGTTTAAGGCATATTTTAAATATATATGCAACACACCAGCTAAAGATAAAAATTGGTTATATTTTAATGCAATGAATGTTATAAAGACGCTCAGAAAATAGATAGGTGTAGGTGAAGTGAGCCAAAATTTAGTTCTAAGAATTTTCACTAAATAACATAAAATTATAAGTAATCATTACTATGATTCACAGGATCTCTATGACAAAAATAAACTAGAGGCTCAAGAAAAATAACTATTCCTGAAATTGAGATAGAGAGGCATCTCTTATACGAGTCATCTACAGAAGATATTATGAGCAATGTCTTCAAAAATATCCTTACAGTAAATCCAACAAAAGTTTTTCATAGGGATATTTTCTACAATGTCCGTCAAATACAAAAACACAATACTTTAAAAGCAATTCTTTTTTTTTTTTAAGGGGAAGAGTGATGGGCAGGAAATGAGGAGGAAGGGGAGATGACCAAAACACTGTATCCATAAACAGATTTCTGTTCAGACAGATTTAATCCAGGTATGTATGTTAGAAGGTCAAAGTCAATGATTCTTAATTGAGATGTATATCAAAACTGCCCTAAGAGATCCAAACTCTATATGTTTAGGACCCAAAGCAGAGGTTCTGTTTGAATAAGTCTACAGTGGAGGTTTGACAAAGCACACCACGGGATTCCAATTCACATACACAGATAAGGACCACTGACCGGGAGGATTGAATGAACTGTCTATTCTTCAATCTCAAACAATGTTTAGATAAGTATTTAGCAGCAAAAAGTTCAAAATCACATAATAGAAGAATATTTACATGATGTTCTAGATAGCTCTGTTTTTATGCTTCTAGATAACCCCAGCCGGTGACATGACCTGGGAGGCTGACCTCTACGGACTGACTCAACTTTGATTTACCATTGAATTTGCCAATGGGGAGCACTAGCTGGTGACTGGAGGGGCCAAGGAGAATGAAGACTAGGCATTTATTCACTTTGCTTTCTGAACTGCATGGGCTTGCTGCAACTCGTGACCGTGCAGCTCTCCCTTGGGCACACTTTCTCTCTCCCCACATCCCATGACTGCATGCCCTCTTGCACTTTACATCCAGAGGGGTAATGGCTTTCAGGTGGTACCTGCTCTAGGCTGCTGCTCTATCTTTTGATGTTTCCCTACACCTTGCTGGTATCTTCACAAGGAGTCTCTTTATTAAGCTCTCTGAAAATTATCCAATATGAATGTGCCATCTGTTTTCTGTGGGACCTGAGTGAAATCCCAGAAAAGTCTCATACCCTAACCTTTGTCAGATTAATGATATTTCTAGAGTTTAGATATATAAGCCACAAAAGATCAGGGTGAAAAAAAATGGAGTTTTTTAGGCATGTATAGTCTAGAATATGGTGTATAAAATATTATAAAAGCTACATGAGATTTAAAGTATATGTATCTCAAAAATGTTTATTGAACATAAATAAATCATATAAATTAACCAAAGAACGTATTAAAGAGCTGTCACCATTTTCATTAATTGATATTTCTGAAAATATAAAGATAACATATTGCATAAATCTTAAATATTTAGCTATATAAACAATTTAATATAAAAATAGCAATTTTCAGTCAGAAGATCTGAATTTATAAAATGAACACATTGTCTTAATATGACCAATGGATCACTCTGCAATTAAAAAAAAATCCTCATTGATGTACAGCTAATGTGGCCATTTCTTCTACAGAAACCAAGGAAATAAATGATCTCTTTTGAAAAGTTTTCCCAGAAACATCTGTTGTTTTTGCTATATCTTTGTTTTGTAACACAAAATTTATGAAATGTTCAGAACGTAAAGTAGCCCTAAATCTCCCAGTTCATATCACAATGATTAAGAGATTTGGGCATCACAGACTAGGCTGTTGGATTCCACCACCGTCATTCTTCCTCTGTGTAAATGGTTGTAATATTTAGATTCCCAGCTAAGTAATCTTCTGTTCCTGCAGGGTAGCTCTTTTGTTGTGAGTTAAATTTATGAGCTTGAAGAGTCAACTGAGTAATATTTATATTCCAGTCATTTCTATTAAACATTCAACAAAGACATTAGCCAGAACTAACCAGAACCAGTACCGGTACATAGCATCAAATGTCAAGTCTACCATTTCTCGTAAGTACAACTAAGAAGTTCATTGGGCTGAATCCAGTAAGGACTGCACCCAAAGACTCTCACCCTAGAATCTGTGGGAGACATTTTCAGCTCAGTTTAATGAGGCCTATTTAGAAGGGCCCAGTCTTGATCACAGGTCTCTTTTCCCTCCAGGGTCTTGTTTATTGCTTACTTGTGGTACCCTAAAAAAGCAAAAATGAAGACTGAAAATTTTCATCCCAGAGCTGTTTCGTTACCACTGAATTAACTGAATAAAATTCTTGTTTCCCATTATTTTTATGCTGGGAACGCATCTAGGCCCCTTTTGACGAGCCAAGCTTTCTTCCTTGAGTTTGTTTCTTCTGAATCTTCTGAGTTTGTTTTTATTGACTCTTGTGGGCGTCATGATAGCATCCACTGAGTGTGTTTCACCATATGCATGACTTTATGTAATCTATTCATATGGAATTTGAGGGCTCTCAACCTGATTGCTGACACTCAGAGTACAGAGAGCACACTCCCCATTTGGTGTAGAACAGCCAGCACCATAGGAAGAGCAACGGCAATATATACTCCAGTAGCCATCCCCAGAAGGAGACAAGGTTTTTCCTCAATTACCCACAATACCTTAAAGAGCTCCTTTCCCAGTGTGGTCAGAGAATCAGGCCATCATGCCCCTGAAAACATGACACTTTGACCAAGACAGAAACCAGCAATTACAACTTTCCAAGAATGCACATCTACAGATTGATCACATATACACTTCAAACAGGAAAAATATATATTATGTATACACACACATTCAACACTTTTGCTACTTGCAATATCAACTTGGAACTGTGTGATAGGATCCTTGCAAATGATATAAGTCAATTTGCAAAAGGAGTTTTGTCGGGGGCAAATCAAAGGGAGCAGAGGGATAGAAAATTGGGGAGCAGAGCGAACTTGCAACCTTGGCGGAATGAACGTGGAGTGTCATTTTTACACCTTGGCTAAGACCGTGAAGTGTAGCTCTCTAGGAGCTGTTACCCCTAGAGGTGGAGGAAAGAAAAGAGTAGAGAGGTCACATAAGGGTATGAGAGGTGAGAACTGTGGAGCAGGGGGCTTCTCCGAGACAGAGTCCCCAGGTCCAGAAGCAGCTCCTATGGAGGATTCACCTCCCATGGGTGGGGAAGTAGAAGCATGTGCCATAGATGGAGGAGCTGCCTCCTAATTTGAACCTGGAATTCTAAGAGTTCCTCAAGTCCTGTCATAATTCAGGATCCCAGTGGGGGGTGAGCCACACTGCCTTTAGCTACAGCAGTGTTTAGCCAGGAAGAGTCACCATGACCGTACTGGACCAGGGAAAGACTGCAGTTTGATATTCTACATGCCATGTGTGTGTGTGTGTGTGTGTCTGTCTGTCTGTCTGTGTGCGTTTGTGTATGTGGGGGTTTGTGTGTGTCTCTGTGTGTTTCTGTGTGTTTGTGTGTATGTCTGTGTGTGGGGGGTGTGTTTGTGTGTGTGTCTGTGTGTGTATCTCTGTGTGTTTGTGTGTGCCCGTGTGTGTCTGTATGTGTGTGTGTGCATACACACACACACACACAACACAGACTGTGAATGGAAAGGTTGTCGCAGAATAACTGTGGATATCGTTTGCTCCCTGATGCTAGTAGTCAAGGATAACGTCTCTCCCTTTTATTTTGAATTCACTTGTTCAGGGAATGTTTGAGTACCTAACATTGCAGCAGGCACATCGTGGCGTGGTTTCCTCTCCCTGGCGGGCCTGCACCAGAGCCCGCAGTTCAGCCGGGGTCGGAGGCGCAAGGGATGAGGGAGGCGCAAGGGATGAGGGAGGCGCCTACGGTGCATACTTGAAGGAGGCGCTCGCTTGCTCTCAGGGGTGCAGGTGCTGCTGCCTCACTTGCCTCCCCCTAGTCCCACCCTGATTAGTTAGCATTTCCCAAGTGAACAGTAGCCCTTCAAGGGGCTCCAAGAAAAAAACAGTGGGTTCTCTCAGCAAATAAATTTAAGAAATCTTGCATAATTTATACACTGTTAAGAAACTTACTTGGTAAAGCTGCCTATTAAAAACTTTAAGAAGTCCAGCAATAAAATAAATCTGCTTAACTTTGTCTAAGCCAGTATTTTCCAAACTTTTTGCATACTTTTTTCTTTTTTTTTTTGCAAGGAATTTGTGTTGACATCCTGTAAGTACACTCTGGAAAGTGCTAGGTTTGGGTTAGGTTAATGTGGCCAAGGAACCTTCAAACAGATGCCTCCTAGAACCTAATTGTTCTGCTGTTAACCATGAATAATTTCCCACTTCAACCTCCTAAGAAATAATAGAAAGGAAGACTTTTCCTCACACAGTCTGAGGTCAGAAGCCACAACCTCCTAGATGCTTCCACACCACAATGATTAGCAGCTTTCTTCAACTCTCGTTGTAGGCATCTGCATGTAATTAACATTCACTCCCACCGGGTCCCAGCAATGCTGAACAACTCCAAGTTTAACCTAAACTCGGTCCTCAAACTTGTTATGATCAGCATTTTTATCCACTACAAAATAAAGAAGCTGACTTCATGTTTAGAAAACTTGAAAATGACATGGAGTGGGGAGAAATGAAAAAGCTAATTCATCTGATGGTTGATTATACCATTAGATGCAAGAATAGCTGAATCTAATGGATGAAATGTAACCATAATAAACACAAAGTTGTGCAACTGGTTCCAAAACAAACAAACCAACTAACCTGCAAAACAAACAGGACAAGATTAGAAGCAGCAGCGTGTTAAAGATTCAGGGAGACCTCAGTGTGGCTCAAAATAAGGGAGCATGTCTAAAATTATACGGAAAAGACACAGTAAGGAGATTGAGAATCCCCCACCAGTAGAGTGACGTAAACAAAATATTGTGATCTGAGGCAAACAGCATAATGCAAGTGGTGCTAATTGAAGTAGATCTTAAAGGGTAAACTATAACAAGAAAGAAAGGTGGTTCAACATTACACATGGCCAAGGAATTGGGGGGCAGTGCCCGGCAGAAGATCAGCCTTGGCAGAGCTCCTGTGATCATCACTGTACACGAACAGATTTTGGAAAAGGGAGAATCAAGAAGAAAAACTAGCTAATCAAAAAAGTGCTATGATTGCGGAGAGTGTTCGAGGGGCAGTGCCCTTACTCAGCTTACCTGCATATCTGATTTCCCTTAGCAGGCATACATGCAAGGGGCTGGAAGCAAAGGGAGAACTCTTCATGGGATGCCCTGTGTGTAAACTGCAGAGGACTCATTGTGAATCATGTACCGAAAGAGCCTTTTTCTGGAACTGTCCTGGAACTTCCTGCTGAAATCCCATGTCCCATGGCTATGAATCAAACCTAAAGGCCCCAGCAGAGAGCATTGTTTTGTGGCGAATTCTCCTCCCTGACACTAGAAGCATTGTCAGTCCTGGGCGCATGCACCCAGATGCTGAATACCAGGTGCGGAGCTCAGCGAAGGTGGTAAAAAGAAGTGGAATTGCACAAAGAGAGAGAAAAGGTTGCACTGCACAAGCTCAATGACTTCTAAGAAGAAAAGGCAGGCTCTTGTTCTCTGTTGCCGGCAAGTCTAGAACAGGAGAAAATGGGCTTCAGTGACAGCAGAAGAGATTGAGTGAAGCCAAGGAAAGATTTCTTCACTTTAAAACGTGTTTGATGCTGTCCCAGTCTCCTTAGACAATAACCATGAGGTTATCTGGATGACATGGCAGACTCTGGCTAGGGATTAAATTTCTTGGAGGTCGCACATTCCTTCTGCATTGTTTTTGACACGCTAGTACTCTAGCTCCAGTGCTCTCGTAAAGTAGGTAACTCTAACATAATCCACTCTCTTTCAAGAGACTTCTAGAGATGACAGTGTGTTCCCTTAAATCATAGGAGACATGCTTAAACCATTCCTTGTCTGGAAGGAGAGGGATAAATTCAATCATAACTGTTTCTATTCCTTTCCAAATGATTCCATAAAATCACGCATAGGAGATTTTAACCAGGAGGTGCGAGGGAGAGAAGCCATAAATCAGAAGCCCAATGTATCCACAAGGGTCGTGAATAACCTCAGCTTCATCCTCAGAAATGCCTGGAATTCAACAGCACTCTGTGTGTGTGTGTGTGTGTGAATGGTGGAGGGGAGTAAGAGAGATAGTAGGAGCTTTTACAACCACATCCCTCAAAATTCTAATCCACCCCCCTTGTAGAGGGGTAGGCATAGGGTGGAGAAGAAAGGACTGGACCTCCTTGGTAAGCATCGATGCACATATTGAGAGGTGATCCTGATAGAACAGTGTTATAACTGGAAGCAGAAAAGATGTACTTGTAGAACGGTGGCCCTGTGGAGCATTGTCAGCTGCCTAGGAGTTAAGGGCAGCTGAGGCAATTGAGACCTAGTGAGAATCTCAGAGGATCTAGTCTCAACAGGAGAGTCTGAAGTTCCAGGAGACCTATGTGGCTAATGTGTGCAACCCTTAAAGAATCCTATTGCCGTCCTTTTTCCAGGAACATTCCATCTCTCAGATACAAAAGAAGGTGGAGGTGCCATGGAGAAGCAAGCAAAATGTTCCTCAGTGGACTTTGTCAGGGCTACTCTGGTGACCTAAACTGTACCCTGCGGTGTTTCCCAGGCTAACAACATCTATTGAGCTTCCCTTTTGCAGAAGGAGATTGCAGGGAGGTTTTACAAAACATACAACTGTAACGCTCTTCTTGCCAAAAAGAATGGACAATTCTTTGGGGGAGAAAATTCACATATACACTGAATAGAATTAGTACCATATATAAAAAGTAAATACCTTTTCTTTCTATGGAACATCCTGGCTTATGCAAAAGATGTAGTTTGAGGCATCTGTGGCCATGTCCTAATATTACCTGCAATCTTACATTTTCTTTCCGTTTTTTAATTGTTCATGGCTCCCAAGAGAGCCCCAGGGAGACAGAAAAAGTGAAAATGTGCTCTTGCTCAAAAATGGATTTGAAAGGTTAGAAGAGATTCCCAAACTAATGATCATCTGTATGATTTTGCTGTTGGGTTCAAGAGCCTGAATTATTGCCTGTTCTCGAAACTGTGGCTGAAGTGTTTATTAGTCTGGGCCGGTGCGGGTGCCCTGACTAAGATGTTTCTTGAATGCCAAGGAGCACAGTCGCCTGTGCACAATCCAATCTTCGCTCATTATTCCTAGAAGATCCTCGCAATCACCTCAAGAGCCCTTGTTTTTCTCAGCCTGGCAGCTCTGATTTCCTTGTGCTCTCAAGAGCCAGATCTCCTGAGTTAAACCTCCTGCCCATGGGTGAAAAGATGGGGTCTGCGCAAGCCGTGAGTCATGTTGATAAAAGTGCATGTCCCAGTTTGAGCAGACCAGACGAAGGCAGTGAAATAGAAAGGCATCCAGGCTCCTGCTCTGAATACCAAACAGCCCATCAGAGAGGATAAAAGGCAAATGAAGTCCACAGGATTTATGGCGGAGGTGCTCAGGAGAATAGGCAAACAGAAGAGCCTTCTCATTCAGGGCAGCAATAGTGGCAGCGACATTGGGGTCCGCCACGAAAGGCTGAAGACCCAGAACACACACTGCTAAGATGGGAAAACGTGGGAGAGACACGTCTTTATGAGCAAAAAGGGCTTTAAAAGAATTAAATCTGAAGACACGAGAATGAGGGTTTAGTGGAGTGGTGGGGAAAGGAGAGATAAACCATAGACACATTCCGTAGAAATGAAGTTAAGGACATCAATGTGGGTATGAAGGGAGAGGAATAGACTCCTAATTTTCAATTCCAAACAGAAAATTCTGGAAATATTACCAGGCACTTGACATAGATCAATTTCTAGCGTGGTTTGAAACCTAAGGCATTAGAAAGAGTTTGAAAATGTAATTTCTCCACAGAATCATGTCATCTGTGACCTATTTGAGGCTTGAACTTTGCTCTGTGTGTGTGTGTGTGTGTGTGTGTGTGTGTGTGTGTGACTCATTTAGAAAACATTCTTTAGGAAAAGCATCATTTTGCAAAGCACTTATCACACAGCTAACCCCACAACACCTGATTATGAATCAGAATTCCTGCTTTAGACCCTCACTCTCATCAACAATAGTGAAAGGTCTGGGATTTTATTCTACTTGCCAGTGAACGAGTTAGGCTGGCACAGTTTCGCGGATGCTGATGGAAAACACAAGACTCCTGAGTCGGAGAGAAAAGACTTGATTGCTCAGAGCACAGCAAGCGCATGAGCATCGGCATGTTTGTGTCAGTTTCCCTTGGCCCCCCGAGTCCCCCAGGGCAAAGCAGATGGGGCTGAATGGCTGCATGCACACGAGGTGTGTTGTGTTACAGGAAAGGAGCCCTGAGCTGAGTAAGGATGTGTGTCCTCTTCTCCAGAGGGAGATACTATCTCTCTTCCAAGGCTATTTGCTGAACAAACATCCTTGAAATGACAGTACCAAATGAAGACAGTCAACGTTTCTTTTCACAAGATGTGCAGAACTTCAGGAGACCCGTGGAGACTCGTCTCCCAACACCTCTAATCCTCTGACTTTACAGAAGTCTCTTCCCCTCTCTGGATCTCATATTTTCATATTTTTAAACAAAAGGGTTAAACTAGATCAAGTCTAAGGTCACTTCATGACAATGAAATTAAGATGATTGTTTCTTTCTTACATTTTTTTTAGAACAGTTTTATAAAGATTCTGCTCTTCAAGGTCTTATAATCTCAGAAGGTCATGCCTACTTCCAAATGATCATGGCTAGTTGGCATTTTAAACACACACAGACACACACAGAGTATCCATACCTCAGCAAGAATGATGTTTCATTTCTAATTTTTTTGAGAAAGCCTGGTGGAATGGAAGCTTATATTAGAATGAAAAACTATCTGTGATGACAGCATGTATCTTGTTCCTTTTCCTACCATCTCAGATTAATTGGCAATGTATTTTCCTTCATCCAAAAATGTGTAAAATAGTATGTGAGTTTATCTTGGTTGATTTCCTTTTTGTCTTTTTTCCTCACCCTCGTGAACTTGTTCTGGGAGTGAAATAATTTGTTAAAATAAGATCTTTGCAAAAAGAGTCCTGCTGACCTCCACAAAAGAAGCCAGGTCATTAGACAAAGACCTATTGCATCTCTACAAGTTGCCTTGGTAACTTGCCAGTGTCAACCACAAAGTGCTCACGAGGGTAGCAGCTCTCTGATACTTCCAAGCTAGGGGACCACGCTATCCTGCTGACAGTGGGCTCACAAAGGTCACCTTCTATGTCTGGATTCTCACCACAAAGTCAAAAGTGCCACTGTCCCAGCTTCCCGATACCATAGAACTCTTATCTATTAGGGTTTGAAAGTTCCATAGAAATCATCAATATCTGCCAGAACTTTCCTCAAGTAGAGACTAGCAGAAGATTGTCTAGAGGCAGGCCCTGGAGCATCTCAATATTGGGGACCACCAGCACAACTTTGTCCACCCAATTCTTGAGCTGGGCTCAGATGCAGCAGCCAGTGAGGCCTGGATTTCATCATACTGCTCTAGCTTAATATTGGCATGGCTGGGTTGTGCCTTGGACATATTTATGCTCCCCACCCCCCACCCCAAACAATTTCCACCTCCCCTCTTTTCCACTGTGTTTATTCTACTTTTATAACAAGGTTTCCGCCTCCTCATCAACACAATGGTTATCATTATCTGTCTCTTAGTATGTCTCTGCCAGAGCTGACACATATGGTCATGCAGATTTTGAACTTTATAACTCAGCAGGGCACCATCAGATAAACCTCTGCCCAAAGTTGTGCAGTGTCCAATTTACACAACCATACATGGAGGCCTCACTGGCATTTGCTAATCACTTTACATGCTGTTGCTCATGTAACCTCACAACAGCCCTATAAACCAGGTGCTATTATCTAGATTCTCACAGGAGAACACTAAGCACAGAGAGGTTCAATTGCCCAAGGATTCATAGCTACTAGATGACCAAATTAGGATGTATATTTTGACAACTAGATGTGAGGTTATCAAATTTTTTAAAAGCTAAATGAACCTTTGTTCGAGTGAAGCATGAGCAGAAACACAACTGAAACAGATCAAAGTCGAGCAGCCTCTCCTAGATCAGTCCCTTCTTCTCTCCCAGCCCCAGGCCATCCCATGGAAGCCCTTCAAAGATTCCCGAGGGTTCTTAAAGGATCCTTAGTGGCTGGCTTTTTCCTGGGCTAGACTGAGGAATCCACCGGAACCCCAGTAAGGTTACCTATTACAGTGGCCACCTGCATGGCTCCTGATAGCCTCCTCTCTATGCAGTCTAGAACTTTCCTCCTTTTCCCTACAATCAGGCTTTCCCATCTCCCAGGTACTGGCTGCACTGTACTCAACAGGCTCTCACCACTTGTTGAGTTCACTGAAGCCAAGATAAATCCACTTCCCTGTCCTCCCCAGCATCAGATCAGCCTGAATGAGACTGAATTCCCCAAACCCCTTTGAACATGGACACCTGGATTGCAGCCTACTTTCCAGCCCTGGATAGGAGCTTGGGAGGATACAGGTCCCCCTAACCGCAGGCATTTTGGAACCTGTGCCATCTCCTCTTGCTGAGGCCTAAACATGTCTCTAGACCTAAAGCAGGGCCATCGTGTATGGTACCAAGCTCCTCACTAAGAGGAGGCCTCTTTACTAATTCATGGAAGTTAACGGTGAAGTTGGTGTCAGCCCCTCTGGAGAAGGAAATAAAGCATGGAAACTCTTTCCCCTTCACTTGGCCACCTCCTAACAACCCGTACTCCGAATAATCCACTAGTATAGCGCTTCCCTGACCCTCCAGGGTGGGCCGCGTGCCCCGTCATGGACCCTTGCCTCCTCTCATCATAGCACTTAACTCTGTCTTGTGGTTCTCTGCTTATTTATGCCTCCCCAGCTAGACTCTCAGGTCCATGAGGAAAGGGACTTTATCTGCCTGTTCAGTACTCTTCCCAAACCCCTTGCACTGCACCTAACATCTAGTAAGTGTTGAATAAATGAATTACTGTGAATTTTTGATTTACAACATACTAGTTTATGGCTTATATCTCCAGTGTCAGTATTAATAACTACATATTTAGGCGAGGTTTATTTTTAATTTTTAAACCTGTGTTAAATTTGGAAAGATCACTTTAATTCTTAAAGATGTGACTAATATTTGGTTCTTCACTATCAGGAATCATGATAAAAATGGGTGTGAGTTCATTTAACCCTTTAAAGCAAAGAATCGACCACCTGGTAGATAGAGACCACCTGGTCTCTATCTGGTTGTAATCTTGAATTTGTTAACCCCTTAAACAGACTGTCATAATCCTTTAATAAGTCTTTTTAATTTGCTTCAAAGATTGTGTTCTATTGGACTTTTTTTATCCTCTTTTTTTCTTTTTTTCCAGTTTTATTGAGAAATAATTGACATACGTCACTGTATGAGTTTAAGGCATACAGTATGGTGGTTTGCTTTGCATATATTGCGAAATCATCCATTTTTTAAAATTATTTAAAATTTGATGTAAACATAAAGTTTATGCTTCATTTAACCCAAACCATCAACAATCAACATTTCTTTTATTAAAAAACAAATCTGACAGCAAGGATTCGTTTTTATTATCATCTAAGAGGTTATTTTTACTTTAAAAATACTGAATTTGAAACTGCAAAATGGAAAATAGCTTTAAATTTGGCAACGTGTGCCCTTGGCTTAATAGCCCATAATTCTATTTATCCCAAATAAGTTTTGAAATTCCCTGAACCAAAGCCCTAGCTGTCTTCCCTCTGAATGAGACCAGGGTGTCGAGTTTGAGTCTCGGATTTCAGGCTTTGTTGTTGCAGAATAACCACAGGTGATGGAGGTCCAGCCTTTGATCTGTCCTAGTCTCAGACACCAAGAGAGGGAAACATTTGAGTAGAGCGTTCTGTCCACTTTGACTTCCCCCTGACAAACTCGTTCTCACATTATTTCCAGAGACAAATATTTTGAAAGTGAAGAACACAAGAGGTTGCTAAATATTAGCTTTCAAAGGCCTGGAGTCACGTGATATTTGCTTGGGTGACCTCTTCTTCAAGCCTATATAAAGAATCGTGTTTACTCTTGAACACTCTTCAGGGCCAAGGAGCTGCTGGGTAAAGAAATATGCAGAAAAGAATGTAAACATGGTTGAGACTTGCTGGGTTCTGTGGATGCAGGAATCTCTGCTTGGTTTAGGCAAAATAGAAAAACTGAGAAGGAGAAAATGAGAAACACATACGATTTTAAAGGCAAAAATGAAGTCTTACACGAAATTCAAAAGAGTGAAAAGAACGAATAGCTTTCTTGGCCCAGATTTTCTGCAAGGACTGAGATGATTGCTCACTACAGTGTAAGAGCATAACATTTTCTAGTGGTCTAAAACAACCAGGAATTATCAAATTTACCTTAGTCTACAAGCATGAAATGATAGGCCTAGTGAATCAGAGTTTTAGTCTCATTTAAGTCAACTCAAGCATAATTTGTAAACTGTCAGCATTTTAAGTTGACCATTCAGCCCCTTTCCCTGAAATATTTCTGGGTAAAGTTAAACTTCAAGAGCTTTCAGTAAGTGAATTTTCTCAGATTACTTCAATTAACACTACTAATGTTAAATGCTTATGAACTTTTACCTTACTCTTTCCAAGATGGTGTGTACATTTTGCTGCCTTCCTTATACATAGCATTTGGAACGTAAATTTAACTTTCTATGACAATTTAAGTCCAAATTGGCATTGTTCTCTCGAAGGCAATATATTAAGATATTAAACAGAGTCCAGGCTCAATGGCTTATCTGCTGTGACAGTCTACAAATTATTTAATTTCTCTGATCATCTACTTCCTTCTTAGTAAAATGAGAAATACGCTTACTTGCCTGACTCTGTAAAGGTTTGTGAGGACAGTGAGGTATAGATTGTGAAAGGAATTTACCAACAAGAAAGTACTGTACAGATATGAAAGTAAGGGTATGGGGAGGAGTGATCAGATTGAAAACTTTATTCAAGACAAAATTTTCACAAAATTTTCAACTATTTTTCAACTTTTATTACTCTGTTTAGGTTTTATTTTCTTGATCAAGTTATGTTAATTTTGTTTATATTTTCAGAAACAATCATGCACTTAAAATTTTTTTTAAATATTAGAGTTGACCAGTATGTTATCACAATGTTTAAAAACTAATCTGCATGCCATTACACTTTTTCTCGTTTGTCAGTACATATATTTGAGTTTTCTTGCTTTTATCATAATTTTTTCAAAGAACCACTAACCTAATAAGAATAATTCATTTAATCTGCAAAAGATTTCTGTGAGGTAGGAACTATTTTTATCCCCATATTATTATACAGAAGTACTTGTGATGAATACATAGTTCATTTAGTTTCATTCTATCAAAATAACAATGAAAACATTCAACAATGGGCTTTATCCTCTTAGTGTATCTCATTCCTGTTATTTTCTAAGTAACATTGATACAAATTTATTTCAAGTACATGTGTTGTTGACGTCCAGCATACCTACGAGGAAGTGCAGAAGGTGAACACCTCCGTGTTGGTTAGCCTCCAAGGAGGCCTCAACGTTCTTTGCCTCCTGATATTCACACCCTCCATATTGAATTATGCCTGACCTGGGTCACCAATACAATACTTCGGAAGGGGCATTGTGTGACTTCCAAGGCTGGATTGTAAAAGATTTGCATTTCTACCATGGCCTCTTGAATCTCTTGCTCTGGGGGATGTCAGCAGAAATCTATGAGGACACTCAAGCAGCCTTACGTAGAGGACAAAACGCACCAGCACCAACTCGCCAGCTCTGTGAGTGCACCACCTTGGGAGTGAATCCCTTCGCCATGACCAAGCCTTCAGGTGATTCTAGATGTCAATCTTTAAGCCTTCAAGCTAAGACCCCAGATATCATGGAGCTGAAACACATTACCCCTCTGTGCCCTCTCTGAATTCCTGATCCACAGAAACTATGAGTTAAAAAATTATTATTGTTGTCTTAAGCCACTAAGTTTTGTGGAGAATTGTTATACACAATAACCAATACATATCCACGTAGTTGTAACCCAAACCAAGATATAGACCATTAATTTCCCCACCAAGCCTCTCTCGTGCTCCCCCTTACTCCTACCCCACCCACTATCTTGATTTCTGACATTAATTAGTTTTGCCAGCTTTTGAACTTCATTTTAAAGAATTCTACAGTACATATGTTTTGGGCCTGGATTTTTTTATTGAACATTATGTTTGTGAGGTCATCCAAGTTTTTGCAGGTGGATGTAGTTAATTTGTTTTCACTAATGTGTAGTATGCATGGTATATACCAATATTTAATTATTCTACTGTTGATAGATATTTGAATTATTTCCAGTTTGGGGCTATTATGAATATTGATGTTGTAAATTTTTTAGACATGTCATTTGGTGCATATATGATGCATTTCTATAGGGAATATACATGGGAGTAGAAATGCTGGGTCACAGGATATGCATATGTTCAATTTTAGAAGGTGCTGATTTCCACTCCCAACAGAAGGGAACAAGAGTTTTCATTGCTCCACATTTTTGCAAATATGTGGCACTAATGGTCTTTCAATTTTAACTCTTCTAGTGTATTCGTAGTGCTGTTTTCCCTGTGGTTTTATTTCATTTTGGGATTGAATTTTCTTATACATCCTTATTAGCCATACGGATATTCTCTTTTGAGAAGTGCCTATTCAAGTTTCTTGTACTTTTTTTCTGTTGGTTCCTCTGTCTTTTTCTTATTACTTAGTAATAATCCCTTAAACAATCTGGCCATGAATCCCACTTATTTCATGACCCCTGTTTCCTCCTCTCTTGCTTTCTTTTGGATTAATTATTATTTATTTTGTCACTCTCCCCTCTGTTGGCTTTTCTTCCTATTATTTTAGTGTTAAAACTAGTAGATACAATGTACATTCTTGACTTATTATTATAGTCTAATATAAAATGAGTACTTTCTCTACTCACTAGACAACTTAAGTGAACTATAATTATGGAACAAAAGAACAAAATTTTAAGTGTTGAGAATGTAAAATAATATACTTCATAGACACAGGGAGGTGGCATAGGTGAAAACAGATGGGAGAAAATAATCATGTGTTAATTTCTTCATATTTCATAACAGAATCAATAAGTTCAGTCTACAGGCAATAAAGTAAGAAACTGAGATTTAGATGTTATTTTTTAATTATAAAGGTAACCATTATAAGAACAGCAATGCACCTTTGTCTTTCATTTTTTGCTTTCCAGATCTGAACTGCTTTGTACGTGTAAAGAATGCTCCACCTTATTCATCCTATTGGAGAGAAGAGACTTTCCAGCTGTAAAGGATGCAAATCAATATTCACTTTTCCCCTTGCAATTTGGGTACAGGCCCATGGTTTAGGCTATGCCAACAGATGCTTCCTTGCTATACTTCAATACAAGAGCTAATGACCCAGGAGAAAGAAGTAGGGAAGCTCTCTCTTTCTCTCTTTCTGGGGACAGGATGGGGTGGGGTGAACAGCAATGCTGGCAATGATTTCCTCAGCAGAATTAATTCTTCAGGTGTAGTTTGGAGCATTTTTATTAGTTGTTTAACCTCAAACCTCATTTCCCAGCTTTATTAATGAATATATAGCTACTCAATATTCTTTGCAATTTAGATTAAAAAATATTTGTTAAATTACTAAATAAAAGTATAGTGAACACTTTTTAAAATCCTTCAGATCTTATCTACAATTAAAACTAGAATATTTAAATTATACGAGACATAGGTGAATTGAAATGAATGAGAAATGTTAAAAACATAACAATAAGCAGACATTCTAGGTAAAGGCTTAAAAAAATAAAAAGAAAAGAAAGGATCCCAATTTATTATCAGATGAAGAAAAGTAAACAATAAAAGTATACTTTACAATGATAAATTACATAATACATAATGCAAATATATTGAGCATAAATCTTTATGTACCGAGTTACAAAACATCACAACACCTAACGCAGAGTCTACAGGACAGAAATAAAAGGAGAAATAAACAGGAAAAGCAATGGCTATAGAGGAAGTAAACAACAAAACAATTAAGTAGTACAGAACAAACAGAAAATATATCTTTTTTCTACATATCAATGAAAAATTTATAAAAGTTGACTATATTAGGCAATAAAAATTCTAAAAAGGTAGAACCACAGAACAAAGTATCTAAGTAATATATAACTGTAACAAAAGTTTTAAAAACCTAACATTATTTTGAACCAGTAACTTTAAAACTTAGGCTTTATCTTAGGTAATTAAAAAATAAGAATATTAAACCTCAAATTCCAAAATATTATGAAAATAAAAATCACAACACCTAAATATGGCTAAAGCTGTGTAGAGAGGCGAATTTATATTAAACATTTACAGTACTAAATAAGAAAATAAAAAAGTAAATGAACTCAAGAACTAAATATCCAACTCAATAAGAAAAAGATAAAAATTAATATAAGGAAAGCAGAAGGAAAAAGTTAATAAGGATAAAGAGTAAGTAATGAGTTAGAAATTTAAAAAAAAAACTGATGAATCAATCCCACAGCTGGTTCTATCTTTGGAACTAGATCAACCACTGACAAATCTAATTTGGAAAAGAATATCTACATACACATATATTCAGTGTTATGCAATAAGAAAGAAGTAACAAAAATAAACATAGACATGTATACAGATATAACACACAAATATAAACATAGATACACAAGTTTTAAATATCTATATACATTTATTAAAATTGACTCAAGAAGAGGCAGAGATCCAAGCTGCATCTCTCGACCCTGGCCACATATTAGAATTATGCGAGTGGAAGGAGGGTTGGGTTTAAAACAAAACTAAATGAGAAAGTTGTCAAAGAGCTTCATCCTAAAAAGCACCGGGCCCAATGACATACATTCCTTTCATGTTATCAAATAAAAGACTATGTTGATACTATTTTAAATGTTCCACAGAAAAATGAAAAAACACTCAAAATCATTTTCTGTAAGAGCAGCATAATAATAAAACCAAATCTTAGAAAGTCTGCATAAAAAGTGAAGAAAACTAAACCACAGGCCAATGCCACATCTTACAGAAGAGGATTGCATAGAACATTATAAGAGAAATATGCTACAATGAAGTCAAGTTTGTACCAAGGTGCAAGGATAGATCCTTAACAGGAAATCTATTAAAGTAATTAACCATATTGTAAGATCAAAAACAGTCAAAATATCTCAATAGACGTCAAGATTATATTTTCCTAAGAGCTGATGTCCAGCCATGATTTAAAATAAAATCATTTTTTAAATAGAAATAGGTGAATATTTCGTCAACATGTTAAAAATATTACACATACTAACCAAAGCCAGCTGTTGGAGCAATTGTGAAAAACCAGAAAAATTTCCATTAAAGACAGAAACGAGATGAGGATATCATCTGTCATTACCCGAAAATGATAGGGCTACAATAGGAACAGAGGTTTGCTCTAACATGGATGGCGACTTCCAAGAAGAAGAATCCAGTCAATATATCAATCAATTCATCAAATAATATTATTGTGTGAAAAAGTGGATTACAAACCAGTATTGTCTGTTTTTGGTAAAACACACTATGAATACTGAGATTTGCATATTTATCTCCTATTCATATGTTTTGATATGCATAGGAAAAGTCTGTAACAGCACACACAAAGCTGTTACTATGATGTAGGGGGAGGGGAGCACCTTGAGGGGACATTAATTTGCTACTTTTTATGGCTTATAAAGTATTTACATAATGTTTAAGGCCCCCCCCACTTCCTGCTCCCAAAGGGCATGTATTACTTTCATAATCAGGAACAATAACAAATAAATTTCCAATATGGACAATTAAATGCGTCACCTAGAAATATTATGGCAATTATCATTTATGAAAATATTTCTATGGCCCAAGTAGAAGCATGATTTCCCGGCCAATAAAGCCAAAGAAATAATCTAAGGGAGCCGTTTTAACATTATTTAAAAATTCAAATAGTGAATACTTCTTTGGGGGATGCTCTTTGAAGAAAATAACACTTTCATAGAAATTTGCATTCTCTTTCAGTGACAAGTGTCTATTAAATGTGCTTTTCACGGGAGAAAGCCCAAAGTGAAATGTTGTGGCGGTCGTGGCCCCCGTCCCTTTCTGACCCCTCCCGCCTCGCTTCTGCTCGTCGGGACTCTTCCAGGGGCACAGGAGCTGCTGGCTGGCTGGTGAACATTGAATTTGGCTCATGATTGTGTTTGGTTTGTCCTGCTGTAAATTATTTGAATTAGTTGCCGATATTGGAAAATTGGGAAAATCCACATAAAAAATCCAGATCGTCTTGAAAACCTGGAGGCTCTGGTGGGGCTGAGCCCCCACCTGCCTGGGAGCAGCCGGACCCGGCTGAGAGCTCGGGCCTGCTTTACCTCCAGTTCCTCGGTCCCCCGCATGTGGCTTCACCCTGGGGAATGGATTTTGCCGCACGCCGTGCCTTACAAATCCTTCAAAACCTTACAAAACCTTTCAAAGCCTGCTTCTAGCCTTTACCTTCATTCGCTAATGATTGATGAAGATGTATCCTACCCATGGAGATTTTCCATTTTATGAAAAAGCCAAGCTATAAAGAAATTCTGCCCACATTCCAGGTACTAATCCGTCAAGAGATGTACTGTTTTACCTGAAACAGCGCAAATCACAGAGTCGATGCAGCCTCTTAAACAATAATCTTTGGCATCCTGAGAAGGTAACGCTTGCTTTTAAATCGACTACAAGGCTTTCCAACTGTAAAAACAATCTAAGCCTGATTTCCAGCCTTTGGTTATCTCAGAACACCGTGCTATCGGAACACCGTGCAATGCTGCCACCTTGTGGCCGTGTCCATGAAGCATCCCCAACATCATTTCGCGAGGTCATGTTGCCATCTGCTGGGCCACCCTGAGACTGCATGACGTGTATAAAAGCTCAGAGGCCCGGAATGGAAATAAACTGCTGAAATACCCATCAAATTGTGCATGTGTGACTGCTAACGGTGGCTAACAATCTGTGGAAAGTTCCAACACTGCCAGTTCAATGTCAGTGATGTCATTTGTTTCTTGGTGCTAGAAACAAATGCAGATTTTTACCCCAGGAATTTGAGAACTAGGTATCTTCAAGAATAAGAGAAAACAGTCATGCATCTGCAATGGTTTGGATTAGTGATTTCCAAATGTTTTCTGCTGGCTGCTTTAGAATCGACTGCAGAGCTTGGTAGAAATCTGTGTCTTGGATTCTACCTCAGAAATACCTGGAATCTGTATTTTTACGAGTTCCCCCAGTGATTTGGTGAGCACCCTGGGTGCCATGAAACTCTTGGTGACATGCCAGCCAGTGGCCCCAGATTGCATTAATTCACTCATTCAGAATTTATTGAGTGTGTAGGTGCAGTGTACTGAGCTAGGTTTAATTTCAAAATAAGGAGCCCTCCCTGCTTCAGGATGAGCACTGTTAAATGGGGAACTGCACACATGCAATTAAAATCAGTAAGGCAATTTAGTTCCTGGAAGAAGGTCCAAATTATAGCAGAAAGGAAAACAAGGGATCCCCATAGATTTTCTCCAGTTAGAACAAAGTGGCTTTCCAGGTTCTTGCCAGCAGACCTGTGGGAATGGAGGGCAGATACCATCCTAGGTAAAGAAAATGAATGCACAAGGTGCAGAGGCTTGACGAGCACATTATCTCTGAGAATCTATAAGGACTACATGATGCCTGAACTGTAGCATTTTCAGCAAGGGGGCAAGAACTGAAACTGCTTGAGGGAGCAAGACTCACGTCAACAGACCTGTAGACCCTGCAAACGAATGGACATTTCACAGGAGTAGACTCCAGGGAGCCACAGGGCATTTGCACAGGGAGAGACAGGATCCAACTTGTGTTTGGAAAGAGTGCTTGGGAAGAGTGTGATGGTGGATTAGAGACGGCTGCTGCGGAGGAAAGAGCATAGGCAAAAACACCACTATGAGAGCTCAGCCGACAGATGATGAGGACCTCACAGTGGGATTGGAGGAGGGGCGGAGATGAAGACATTCCGGAGCTGGACAAGCGGGAGCAGGAGTGACTAGATGTGGAAGGTTAGGCAGAGGGAAGAAACTAAGATAATTCCCTGGATTATTTATCCCTCCTCTGACTTGAGCACCTGAGTAAATGGAGGTATAATTCCCCAAAGAAGAAAATAAAGGGAGGTGAGCTGAGTCTGGATAGGAATAGGGTTTTGAGATGCTCACATGGCAGTGTTGCAGCACCAGTGTAGGACTATCTAGTAGTTAGTCTGGAATTTAAAGAGAGGGCCAAGCTAGAAGTTAACCTGGTGTGGGCGGTAGATCCAGCCATGGGTATTACGTAGAGTGCAAAGAGAAGGGAGGTGAGGAAGGGGCTGGGGAAGATGGGTATTTAATGAGTCGGCCAAAGGAGCAGGCAAAGGGGCTGGAGAATGACAAGCCAGAGCTGTAAAAAGTGAAACAGAAGTGACAGGGAGGGAAGAGGGCTTCAGAGAAGCAGAGCGGTCGACAGTGTCAAATGCTTTGAGTGGTCCACTGGGACGAGGAGGTGTTTGTCAGACTGCAGTGGGAATCCCACCAGCTTAGCAAGAGTGAGAGTGGCAGAATGAATAAGATGAAGGGAGATGGGCACCGAACTGAGACTTCCATGTTACTAAACTGACAGCTGATATTTAGAGTTAAGCCCTCACCCCTGCATTTGGCTCTGTTGTCTACTCCGTCCTTCCTGGAGAAGAGGAGACAAGCTCAGAAGGGCAAGGGAGGCGAACAGAGAAGAGGTAAAGTGGGCAGCCAAAGCAGAATGGCTTACGGAAAGGGCAAAAAGTGCAAGAGTCCATGGCTTGAACTACTTTTTTCTGTGAAATAGACGCCAGGAGCGCAACTGTCTACTCAGCGTGGATGGGGGTGAGAGGTGAAAGTTTGAAGGTAGTTGCTCAAGGAACTAGCCAATGGTCATGAGTTTTTAGCCTATCAATCTGCACAGTTGTGATTTGCACAGTGGTGCTCAGGAACCCAAGACTTTTTCTAGGAGATGGGGACTCAACAAAATGGAAAGAGCCCTACTCGGCACTGTAATCTTGGTCCTCACCCAGCTACTAAGAATCTTCAAGACCTTGGCCTTCGTTTCATCACCTGCAAAGTGAAGGTCTGGAACCAAATGCTTTCTTGGCTTCCGGTCAGCTATAGCAGAATCTATACCTGTAATTGCTCAAAGTCTCACGGGCAGTCAGTATCACCCCAGTTGTCTTCCTTCTCCCCAAGAAAATAGCAATTCTATACCAGACATAGATCACCCTAATTAATGATCACAACTCTTGAGATAGGTACTAATGTGATCCCATTTTATAGATGAGGAAACCAAGGCTGAGAGAGGTTAAGAAAATCGCCCAAGTATACATGGCTAATAAATGGTAGAGCAAGGTTTTGAACACAGATAGTCTGATTTCAGAGGACGGATTCTCAGCCTTTGGTCTACATCATTTCCCTCTAAAGATGAATGAAGAAGCTGAAGGAAACGTTCAGAAGATCCTTTAAGAATTTCAGAATTTCAGCCAGTTTGAAAGTTATTCTTCCACTCAATCCTATACCTCAAGTCTTGGTCTCAAAGCAGGTCTGAGCTGAGGTCCCCACATCTCTTAAGAATTAAGCCAGAGGAATTCAGTGAATGATTTGGTTCTTTCAGTAAATTAACACAAACTCCTCACATCTGTTATCATATTTGGATTCTTATAGTTGGAAATATAATAAGGGGCTTATATCTGCTCTGTCACTAATTATAATATTTCTTGTTATATTTACTTTCTGGGCTGTGACTATGGTTTCCTTAATAGACAAATTGAGCTGTATAATTCTTAGTTTCTTGGTATATTTTCCTTCTCTGCTTTGCCCCACTTGGAGGAGTGACCAAGGAAAGACATAGGCATTCAGAAAGACTTCTTGGCATCATTTATGATAAAACCTGTGGCCCTCAAGCAAAAGGCTTCCCAACTCCTCCAGATCATAGCGCATCATTGACCAAACAACCGTTTTACCTAACCAAGTAATATTTCTTTCTGCAAATGGAATTATCAGAGACCAACTGTTCCTTCTGTCTGAAACTTTGCCCACTCCATCTTTGCCTATAGAAAATTGTTGCATCCTTTTAGGTTCATCTCAAATGCCAACTTCTAGATTAAGTCTTTGCTGACACTCAGAACCAATTGAGTCTTCTCCTCTGTTGAGCACCTGTCTCACTTACTTGTAAACATCCATTATGATATTTATCACTCTTTGTGTCTGTGTCTTCTTTCTATTTATGAACAGGGTTTCGTTTTCACAGAAGCATGAGGCACAGTTGGGACATTATCAGTCTGCAGCTGGCTGCCAAGCTGTCTTCCAAGTCCATCTCCCATTCCTGCATGCTCAGCTAGATCAGTACATTCTAGAATCTGGTCCTCAGCCTCAGAGCCCTGGGAATTCAATTTTCTAAGTACTCCAGAGCATATAGACCTTAGGGAGGCTTTCTCATACTGATTAATTTCACCAGGTTTTAAAAAGTGCACAGAATGGCAAGTTATTAATTTATAATATGTAGTATACTGGCATGCTCAGATATCGGTATGGTGAGAAGTTTGTATGAATTGAGGGGAGGGATGAGAAGTGTTAGTTATATGAACAAAAATAATTACTAGCATCAGACCATGCTGCTCAAATGGATCCATCTCCACTATGGGGCTTTATCTGTCAGAGGCAGAGAAGACCTTTCTATGGGCAGTGCCATTGAACTTCGTATTTGTGCTGGTCATCTTTCTTCTGTCCGTGCATTCTTTCTCCAAACAAAAGATGATACAATTGATTAGGGCTTCACTTTCTGTATTATTGTCTGTCCCTTTACCACCATATAATACTGAGACAGTGTCAAATGTTCTCAAACTCTTCAGCCCATGATAATTAACCATCTCTTGGTTTCCTCCCACAGCTTGTGTGAATCCAGTCCACTGTGTGATGATTTTACTAGCACGACTCTCAGAAGGAGCCGAAAGGTGTGGTCTGCAAATTATAAATTTCCCTGGAGGACACAGTGTCTTTCTCCTTTTTAGGTTCCTACCACAGTGCCTGGTTCAGAGTAAGCTCTCAGTAAATATTTGAATTGACTTGAATTTGTCCATTCAGCTGTTTATTTCACTCGTGAGGTAAACTTGGCAGAAACTGCAAGAATTTGAAGAATGTTGGTGCCGCTACTAATTGTCACTATGCTAAAAATAAGTTTAATTTGTCATTTAGTTTGCTATCTCCAAAAATAATGATAACTGTCAAAATTTTCAAATGAGGAAAGAAATTACAGTGATTTCATTAGGTAAGTTACACCATTATTGAATCAGTAATTTTAAGACAGTGGTTCTCAAAGTGTGGTCCCCAGAACAGAGCAGCAGTATCACCTGGGAACTTGTTAGAAATGTAAAGCCTTAGGCCCCGCCTCAGACCTATTGAATTAGAAATTCTGGGGGCAGAGCTCAGCAATCTGTATTTTACTAGCCCTCTGGGTGATTTAGATGCATTCACATTGGAGAACCACTGTCCCAGTGTATTCATAGCCTCATACATGATTTCAATGGCTCTCAACTGCAGATAAGCAGACACCTTATATCTCATGCAGACTGAGCCTGATAGCATACCAGATGATAAGCAACCTTCAATAAGGCAGCCCCTATGATATGCCAGCTAGTTGGCATGTATTTAGCATAATGCTGGATGCAAGGGTCACATTAAATCAAAACAACATTTGGTTGATATTGTAAATAAAGAAAGCCCTGATAATCACATACTGGAAGTATCTCCAGCCAAAACAACATTTGAATGATTAAGTCATTAAGAGCAAACCTGTTTGCCAGTTATAAATACTAGTTATTACAACATCAGAAAAGAGGAGAAAAGGCAAAAAATTACCAAAGTGTCATAATGAGGTTAGTTATCCCAGGGATGGAGAATGGAATCCATTTGTGGTTGGGCCTGGGCAGGACAATTAAGAAAGCATACTCTGGGCATCAGACTTTGCATAGCCTTGCCAGATTGCCACCGTGCTGTGCAGACAGGGGTAGAATTGAGTAGCCTACCCACATCCCTGTAATGCTTTTCAGATGCCCTCTGCTGCCTCTTTGGGTGACATTTTATAGCCCTCTGTGGTTAGAAGTAGCAAAAAGAATATCTTCTGGGTCAAATGAAGCCCAGGGAACATTGCCTTAATCCTGGAGTGAACATACAATTACTGTTTGTGCAGGGTAGCCCTGTTTCAAATGTTGTCCTTGTGTAGTTATAAATGTTCCTTTTCCTTTCAAAATATTCCAGTTTTGACAATAAACTATGCAGGCACTGTAACAATTACTCAAGTGTTCTTCTTCTTCCTCCTCCTCCTCCTCCTTTGCTCTCTCTCTCGCGCGCGCTTTCTTCCTCCTTCTCTCTCTCCTTCTATCCTCTCCTTCTCTCTCTCCATATTTCCTGCCATCACTAAGGAGATTTACCAAACTTTCTTCTCGTGTCCTTGAAATCCAGCTACTAAGAAGCCTGGAGTATTGCACAATGATCGCAGCACTCCAGGGTGTCATTCATATAGACGTGGTGCGAATGGTGCCATTGGAATTGTGCAGTTCACAATCTGCACAGATATATGTGGTACCGTGATAAGAGTCCCTAGGATGAGATCTTAAACTCCAGGCTGGGTCATCTGTCCAGTCCCTGAATCTCTAAATGATTTTCTTTCCCCAGGCTGATAAAGGCTGGGGCTATGTAAAGACTTGAAATTCTTGAAATTGGAATTTTATGTGTAAAATTAATCAGAACCTTGCCCCACATTCATTTCCCCACCTCATGCTTGCTTGTTCCATTACTCAATCTAATTTTTTGACTTCTAGCCCTTTGATTGAAAATCAAGTTCACCTTTGGCATCTCCATCCTCTGCAAGATACAATCTGTTTTTCACCTTTTTGTTCCATTGCAGTCTGCGTGTTCACTGCCCTGTGCAAATCCAGGTGGTCTCCTAGAAAATGAATGGAGACTAGAACATGATGAACCTAGGAAATCCACTAATCCAGAGACCATTCTCTGCCCCCAGGAGATCAGATATGCCCACACTTCATGATCTTGGAAAAGATTAACTCAGCTCAATTTCTCTGGAACAATCTACTGTAGTTTAGGATTCTTTAGAAAGTCCCTGGAACTGACTTGGCTACTGTCCAGAGAGCAGAACAGAGGAGCTCCAAGAACAGCTTAGCCTCTGCAAGACTTAGAACACAGGCCATCCAAATACCCCAAATAGCTCAGTGGGAAGAGCCCTGAAATAGGAGTTATGGGATCTGGGGAGACCACCTAAGGAAGCACCTCTGAAGAGTACAGCTCAATAGCCCCCAACCCAGTAGCCCTGTTTTCCAGTCCCCCACTGGGACCACACACAGACCCCTGGGAGTGGCTAGCATACACATTGCATTATAGGCACAGGACAAACTCTTCTGGATGACGTTGCCGTGGAGAATGTCCCCATTGACTTGCCCAGGTCTCGCACTGGGCCTGTCTCCTCCTTAGCAAGAGGGCGTTTACCTGCTCCATTCTGTGTTCAGCCTTATTAGGAGTGCTGGCTTATGTCTCTCCCTATCCTCTATGGCCTCCCTGTAAAGCAAGAGTCTAGGATAGTCCCATGCGCTCCTAACAGGGCAGGCCCTTCTACCTCCACTCTCCTGAGCTTGAACCCAGTAGACATCCTACAGAACTGACTCATCCTTGCAGATCTCACCAACCCTGCTGAAAACCCTTCTGCCAAGATCACCTCCTGATTGGGGAGTCAAAGGATTCTTTTCCATTTATACCACACTTACTTTTGTTTTGTTCACTTTTATTTCCTCAATTTTAAAAATTACATACTGTATTTACATACAAAGAATTGTAAGTATTTTTACACATGCATAGATGAGTATGTATCAGTCCATACCCACTACAGAGGGGTTACAGAACAATTCCAATACCCCAGAGAATTCCCTTGTTCTACCTCCTTGTATTCAATTCTCTGTTCTTATATTTCTTCCCTTTTCCAGATTGTCATATAAATGGAATCAAACCATGTGTTAGTTTCTGAAACTATCTTCTTTCACTCCGCACAGTGGTTCTCAATCAGGGACATTTAGCAATGTCTTGAGACATTTTTAGTTGTTATAACTGGGGAGGGGAGGCTGTTACTGCCATCTAGTGAGTAGAAGGCAGAGATGCGATTAAAGAGCCTACAATGCACAGGACAGCCCCCAAACAAATTATCCAGCCCCAAAGGTCAACAGCCCCACTGCTGAGAAGCCTGGACTCAGCACAATGCATTTGAGATTCATTCATATGTTGTGTGTATTAATGCTTCATTCTTTTTTATTGCTGAGTGGTATTTCATTATGTGGATATAACGCACATTGTTCATCCTCTTACCCCCTGAAAGACATTTGAGTTGTTTCCAGGTATGGGCAGTTATGAATAATGCTGCTACAAGCATTCATGTTTTGAATGAATATAAGTTTCATTTCTCTGGGATACGTACCAAGAAATGGGACATCTGGGTCACATGGTAAGAGTATGTTAACTTTTTAGAAGCTGCCAATGGTTTTCTAGAGTGGCTGTACCATTTTGCATTTCCATCAGCAATGTTTGTGAGTTCCTGTTGCTCTGCATTCTCAACAGCGCTTTTCCTGTACTTCGTTTTATGCCAGCATTTGACAGTGCAGATTAAGAAATAGAACATTACCACACCCCGGGTCTCTCCTTGGGGCCCCTTTCTATTACCACCCACTACCCAAAGGTAAACACCATCCTAACATCTAATAGCAGAGATTCAATTTAAATATTTAAACTTTATATAATTCAAATCATAAAATACAAACTCTTCTGTGTCTGGCTTCTATCTCTCAATATTTTGTTGGTGAGACTCATCCATATTGTGCATAGTTGTAATCATTAATACTATTGTTACACAGTACCTTTTATGTGACTATACCATATATTAATTTTAAATTCTATTCTTAATGAACATTTGCTTTTCTTTTCATTGAGGCTTAATTTTTGTTCAACAAAATGCACTCACTCTAAGTGCATAGTTCAGTGAGTTATGAGAAATATATATACTTGTGTGAACATCAACACTCTCAAAATGTAGGACGTTTCATCACACCAAAAGTATTCCCTTGTTCACCTTGTCTTTCTTCCTCTCAGACACTCCAAGGCCCAGATGCACAGTGATCTGATTTCCATCACAATGACTTAGCTTGGTCTTTTCTAGAATTTCATGTAAATGCAAACATACAGTGTGTGCCCTTTTTTGTCTGACTTTTCTGGTTCGGCATAATAGAGGTTCATCTATGTTATTTAATGTATCAGTACTCTGTGCTATTTTATTATTGAATCACATTCCAGCATATGACTTTACCATAAATTTTTTATCTATTCACTTGTTGTTGGACATCTTTCATATTCCAGCTTTGGGTTATTTTGAATAAAGCTGCTATGAAAATTCACATATAAGTCTGTATGTGGACATGCACTTTCATTTCCCTGGGTAAATAAACAGGTATAATATGGCTGGGTCATATGTTAAGTCTCTATTTAACTTTATGTGCCAAAGTGATTCCCAAATTGGTTGCACAATTGTGCATTCCCAGTAGTAATAAATAAGAGTTCTAGTTGCTTCAATGTCCTCACCAACAATTTCTGTCAAGGTTTTCTTTTGTTTTGTTTTTAATTTTAGCCATTCTAGTTGGTGCATAGTAGTATCTCATTGTGATTTTAGTTTGCTGGATGGAGTGTTTCATATGTGTCAAATTAGTCAAGTCTTCTTTATGGTCATTGAGTTCTGTCTGCTTGTTCTATTAATTACTGAAAAAGGATTGTTAAAATCTCCAACATGGTTGTAGACATGTCTGTTTCTCCTTTCTGTTATATAAGGTTTACTGCACATATTTTGAAGCTCTGGTATTAGGCACTTACACATTTAGGATTATTATGTTCTCTTGATATCTTGACTCCTTTATCATCACATAACGTCTCTCTTTATTCCTGGTCGTAATCTTTTTTCTGAAGTCTTCATCTGATATTAATATAGCCACTTCAACTTTCTTTTTACACCATTCTTGCTCATTTTATATTAACTCAGCATGCATGCAACAAATATTAGTTGAGTCCCTGACTCTGCACCAGAATCCTCTGCACCTATTCTAGGCATGGGGATAATATTACTGAACAAAACAAAGACTTTTACCCTATAGAACTTACATCATATGAGGAAAGATAAGCAATAAACAATCCTCTCAATAAGTAAGTAAATATTATGTTAGAAGGTGATTGGGACTATGGAAAATAAAGTCAAAGAGGGTAAACGGATTGTGAACACAGCTATGGGGAGTGGGGGAGGTAGTGGTTATGTTTCAACTTTTTAAAAAAGAAATGGCAGGGTAGTCCTTCCTAAGAAGATGATATTTGAGAAAAGATTCCAAGGAGATGAGAAGATTAGCCATGGGGATTTTGGTGATGAGCCTTCTAGGCAGAGGAAACAGCCAGTGCAAAGGCCCTCTGGCAGGAATGCTCAACTTTCTTCTGATTAGTGTTTGCATCATATACATATTATTGCATTCCTCCACTTTTAACTATGTCTGTATTTACATAAAAGTGCATTTATTTTAGAAAGCATATATTTAAGTCTTGCTTTTTAATTCAGTCTGGCAATCTGTACCTTTTATTTGGAATATTTAAACTATTTTCATTTAATGTAATTATTTAGTGGTTGGGTTGAAGCTGCCATCTTGCTACTTGCTTCATATTTGTTATACTTTTTCTTTGTATCTTTTCTATTCTTTTTTCTCATATATCCCTTTGAATTAATGTACCAGAGGAGAAATGATCTCATCAGGGCAAAACAGTAAGAATTCCACTAATTCAGAGCTACCACTGCTGCCTGGTCATATTGGGCTTCTCATGCTAGTAGACTAGGCAAAGGAAGGAGTTAGTATACTGGTGGGGTACTTGCTCTTGAGCATCATGCGGAATGTGATTGCTTCTACATATTACAGGAAGGGAGGAATGCATTTAAAACTCAAGATATCAACTGGACCATCTGTTGGGATTTCCGTACCAGGTTTGACTATGAAAAAGCAATTACCACAACTGCAGCCTGGTAAGAGCATGGTACCAGGGCCTAAGACCTCTCAAGTATAAGGGTCTGGGTCATCCCACCAGACAAGCCACCTAGATCAGCAGAATTAGTAATAGTGAGTAGCATCTAGAACAGTTAGTAGAAGATGGAGTTCAGTGATGATTGTAAGTTATGGTCTCCTGATCAACTAGAGCAATGGGAGCTATAGCTCATCCCACAAACTCTCCTATTGTAAGGTGGTGTCTTTTTCCAAACATCTTTAAGAAGCCATAACAGGATGGAGTGTAATTAATGTGAGATGTAAGTGCCTCAGACTGGAGTAGGGAGTGGACTGCATGGACACTGTCCATACTCCATCTAGATCCTTGAGATTCCCTTTTATCATTATGTGCACCCTTCCCCTGACTTTGGAACTCTTTTGTTTCCAACAGTCCATTCTTGCAATTCTCTTGAGAAAACTACCTTCAGGCTACTGGAGTCCCTTTGCCCAATAATCAGAGAGCTAAAGCCAGGGAGTTTATATCCCCAAAGCAACCCTAAGATAATAACTGATTAGTGTGGGAGTTTGGGAGCCCAGTTCTTTCCTCAACTTGGAGTAAACACCATGGCATAATTTCCACACCTGAGTATCCCTGCATGATCAAGTTGAGGCTAGAGTTTTGTCTGAAAGATACACTTGCTTGATTTCTATCCCTTCCTGCTTTCTTTACTTTCCTGCTCCTAGGAGCGCTAAATCAGTGGTGTCCTTAAGCCAGCTCATACCAGCAACTCAGATGAGCCAATTGTTAAATTTTCAGGAATTTTGTAAGCTGGTTGTAAAACACAAACATAATTAAAAATCTTGAAGACTATGCACATGTCCAGGGCTGGACACATGCTCAGAAAAGACCTGAGGAGACTCTAAGCTTTCAACTTTGGCTGACATTTAGGCTTCATTAAAGCAGAAAGTAAAGGGTAAGGTAGAGTTGTAAATGGCCTGGCTAAGCATTATTCAGTGTCCCAAAACAGAGCCAATCTGTGAAGACCAGGAAAGTATAATTTTTTGCTTGTTTTTTTTTTCCTTTCCGGTGGTTGGGGGTGGGGGGGAGGCGCTCCATGTTTTTAAGGAAATCTCTGTCAAATCACTACTAGCTCACCACTAAGAGACTTCAGTGACAACACATTACAAAGAATCCAGTCCACAAAAATAGTTTAGAAAAGTCATTAAACAAACAACTACAACCCACAACATGCAGCAACAATAAAACCTGGGGAAGGGGGAGAATCTGGTTTCCAGAATTACCATATTATGATATTTAAAATGTCTAGACTTCAACAAAAACGTACAAGGTGTGCAAAGAAATAACAAAGTATGACCCATTTACAAGGAAACAATATTAATAGAAACTATCCCCAAGGAAGGCCAGATATTGGACTTACTAGGTAGAGGCTTTAAATCAGCTGTCTTAAATATGCTCAAAGAGCTAAAGGAAATCATGAACAAAGAATTAAAGGAAACCAGGAGAAATATGTCTCACCAAGTATAGAGTATCAATAAAGAGATAGAAAGTACTAAAAGAAATCAAACAGAAATTGTGGAGCTGAAAAATACAATAACTAAAACAAAAAACTCACTAGAGGAGCTCACCAGTATATTTAAGAAGGCAAAAGAAAGAATCAGCAAGGGCCAGCCCCGTGGCTTAGCGGTTAAGTGCACGCACTCCGCTACCGGCGGCCAGGGTTCGGATCCCAGGCGCGCACCGACGCACTGCTTCTCTGACCATGCTGAGGCCGCGTCCCACACACAGCAACTAAAAGGATGTGCAACTATGACATACAAGTATCTACTGGGGCTTTAGGGAAAAAATAAAAAGGAGGAGGATTGGCAATAGATGTTAGCTCAGAGCCGGTCTTCCTCAGCAAAAAGAGGAGGATTAGCATGGATGTTAGCTCAGGGCTGATCTTCCTCACAAAAAAAAAAAAAAAGAATCAGCAAACTTGAAGATAGAACAATTGAAATTATCAAGTCTGAGGAGCAGAAAAGAAAAAGAATGAAGAGAAGTGACCAGGCCTAAGAGACCTGTGGGACACCATCAAGTGTACCAACATATACACAAAGGGAGTCTATGTCTGTACAAAGTAGAGTTTTTGTATACATTGAAATTAAGTTGGTATTAATTCAAACTAAATTGTTATAAATTTAAAATGTTAATTGTAACACTCAGGGAAAGCACTAGGAAAATAACTAAAATATATACAGAAAAGGAAATGAGAAAGGAATCAAAAAGGAACAATAGAAAAAATCAGTTAAACACAAAAGAAAAGAGTAATGGAGAAAATGAGGAACAAGAAAGATATAAGACATAAAGAAAGCAAATAACAAAATGGCAGAAGTAAGTTCTTTCTTATCACTAACTACTTTAAATGTAATAGATTAAATTTACCAATTAAAAGGCAGAGATTGGCAGAAAGGATTAAACAAAAACATAATCTAACTGTATGTTGTTTACAAGAGACTCCCTTCAGATCCAAAGACACAAATAGATTGAAAGTGAAAAAATTTTAAAAGATATTCTATGCAAAAATTAATCAAAAGAGAGCTGGAGTAGCTATATTAATATCAGAAAAATTAGACTTTGTCAACAGTAGTTACAAGAAACTAAAAAGAACATTATGTATTGACAAAAGGGTTGATCCATCAAGAATATATAATAATTATAAACATACATACACTTTTCAACAGAGCCTCCAGATATATGAAACAATTTTGGGTCTTCCAATCCATGAACATGGAATGTCTCTCATTTGTTTAGATCTTGATTTCTTTCATCAGAGTATTTTAGTTTTCCACATGTAGATCCTGTATATATTTAGTTAGGTTCATATGTAAGAATTTCAATTTTTGGTGTTACTGTAAATGATATTTCTTAAAATTTCAAATTCTAATTGTTCTCTGCTGCCCTATAGGAAAACAACTGACTTGTATATTAACCTTGTATCTTATGACTTTACTATACTTACTTATTACTTCCAAAAGTTCTTTTTGTAGATACTTTGAGATTTTATACATAAACTGTCATGTCACCTATGAATAAAGAGTTTATTTGTTCCTTCTCACTTATATATATTTTTTTCTTGTCTTATCACACTAGATGGGACTTCTAGTACAATGCGTAATAAGAGTGGTGAGAGAGGGCCATCTTTGCATTGGTCCCAAATTTAGGCGGGAAGCATCCAGTTTCTCAACATTTAGTGTAATATTGGCTGCAGGGTTTTTATAGATGGTCTTCTTAAGGTTGAGGGTGTTCCCCTCTATTTCTAGTTTGCTTAGAATTTTTACCAAGAATAGGTATTGGATTTTTGTCAAATGCTTTTTCTACATCAATTGACATTACCATAGGATTTTTCTTCTTTAGGCTGTTAATGTGATGGATTACATTCATTGGTTTTTGATTGTGGAACTAGTCTTTCATACCTGAAATAAATCCCACTTGGTTGTGTGATACAATTATTTTTATACATTGTTGGATTGGATTTGATTTTCTAATGATTAGTTTAGGGTTTTGCATCCATGCTCACGAGATTTATCAGTCTGTAGTTTTCATTTCTTGTAATGTTTATCCAGTTTTATTAGTAAGGTTCCTCCCCCCCCATTTCTGTTTGGGAAATTTCTTTTGACCTATCTTCAAACTCATTGATTATTTCCTCACCTGCATCCAGTCTACTAGTGAGCCCTTCAAAGGCATTTGTCATTTCTGTAGCAGTGTTTTTGATCTTTAGCATTTCCTTTTAATTCTTTTTGAGTTTTAGTCTCTCTGTTTACATTACACATCTGTTCTTGCATGTTGTTTACTTTTTCCACTGGAGCCCTTAACATATTAATCATCATTATCTTAAACTCTGTATCTTTGAATTCCAACATCTATGGCAAATATGAGTGCAGTTCTGATGCTTGCTTTGTCTTTTTGTTTTTTTTTTTTGTTAGGAAGATCAGCCCAGAGCTAACATCCTTGCTAATCCTCCTCATTTTGCTGAGGAAGACTAGCTCTGAGCTAACATCTATTGCCAATCCTCCTCCTTTTTTTTTCCCCAAAGCCCCAGTAGATAGTTGTATGTCATAGCTGCACATGCTTCTAGTTGCTGTATGTGGGACGTGGCCTCAGCATGGCCGGAGAAGCGGTGCATCGGTGCGCGCCCGGGATCCGAACCCCGGGCCATCAGTAGCGGAGCACGCGCACTTAACCGCTAAGCCACAGGGCAGGCCCTTGCTTTGTCTTTAAAGTCTATGTTTTTACTTGTCTCACAATTTTTTGTTGAAAGCAGGACATTTTGTATCAGGAATATAAACTGAGATAAATAGGCTTTTAGTGAGAGGATTTATTTTAATCTGGCTAGGAGTTGAGCTGTGTTTTATATTTGCTGTGAGTGTAGGTATCAGAGATTGTACATACCTCTATTACAATTGTTTTTTTCTCCTCTGTTGACTTTGGGCTCCCCTAAGGACCCCTGTTCAGAGAGAGTCTGCATCTTGTAGCTATTTCAGCTGTAAGCCACCGTTATTATACTGAAGTCCTGTTGATGTGCTGGCAAGGTGTGGGTGAGGAGAAGCATTTTATAACCTTATGATTATTTTTCAGTCTTTTAGTGGACCTGTTTCTTCAGGCTGTGGTGTTCACAAGTGTTTCTTCAGAGGTATAGTTTCCCCCCTTCCCCTTCCACACACCCTTGGTGAGACAGAAAGATAAGAGGGAGTTCCAATGGGAGAAATTCTTTTCTCTGTCCGAGGTAAGGCAAGGCTTTGATAAAGTTTTTCCCCTGGAAAATAGGGCCTTGTTATGGAGTACTCTCTGCACATATTTCACAATGATTACTCTTCCTCTTTTCCTGCCAGAGTCACATAGGGGACTTTCATGGCTTCTCACTGTGACAATCTGGTGGGGTTCCTGAAGGTAAACTTTAGGGTTTCCTCCAAGACTGTAGCCTCCAGGAGTTCTTCCCTCTCACACTAGTCCACACTCAGCCTCCAGAAGTTCATCAAAATTATCATTTAAGTGTTCCTACCAGTTTATGGCTCCAGCAGCTTCTGTTCCAGGTAAGGATATCTCAGCTATGACTTTCTGAATTTACCTTTCTCCCTGGTTTTTGGGGTGGCATTTTGTCCTTTGGCCTTCGTTTTCTGATGAGTCCAAGAAAGGTCATTGATTTTGGGTTTGTTTGGCTATTTCTGTGGTAGGAATAGGAGTGACATCTTCCAAGCTCTTTACATTCAGAGCCGAAACCAGAATTAGTGATTTTACTTTCATTCAGTTCAAAACACTTTCTAGGAGTGACAACAGCAACATGGTGGAACGAGCTGTTCCCTTTGTCTCTCCCCCTTAGAACTACAACTAAATAGACATTAACTGATCAGCAGAGGATAGCCACACAGCACATCAGGATGCCTGAGAGACCCACACAGCTATATATCTGAAGGTGGATGGACTACTCCTGGTGAGGTGGTGGAGACAGGTGAGCACTCTCGGGCCCCCAGGCAGCACAGTACATGCATACAACTGCTTTCCCAGCTGGAGAGCTCATAGCACTGCTGTGGGCCCAAGGGTGGGATCACATCTTGGCACAACTGTGGAAACTGGTAATGGCAGCCGTGAGCCCTTGACTGATAGCTTCTCCCTCTGGTGGGAGAGCCTGCAGGGCCTTGCAGTCCACAAGAAGTGGCTCAGGCTTGGACCTAGTGGGGAGGCCCTGTCCACCAAGCAAAATGGCTGGTGTGACACAGGAGCAGATGGCAGTGGAGCTGCACACCAGGGGGAACAAGCTCCTGGCTGCCTTGATCACCCATCATACTGCTGTGGCCCAGAAGAAGGGATCGCATCTCAGTGGGACTGTGGGAGGAGGCAGCAGCAGCCCTGAACCCCTGCATGACGGCTCTCTGGACCAGTGGGAGAGCCCACAGTCCCACTGTGGTCCCAGGGAGTGGTTCTGGCTTTGACCCAGTAGGGAGGCCCCGCCCACCAAGCATGACAGCTGGTGAGACCTAGGAGCAGAGGGTGGCAGACCTGCACGCCCAGGCGAACACGCCGCTGGCTGCCATGAACACTTGTAGTACTGCTGAAGCCCTGAAGGGGGGGAGCACATATTGGTGGGACTGTGGGAGCATGTGGCAGCAGCCCTGAGACCCTGTCTGATTGCTTTCCCACTCGGTGAGAGAGCCCACAGGGCCACTGCAGTCCCAAGGAGTGGCCCAGGCTCAGACAGGCACAGCTGACAGGGATGATGGTGGGCTCAGATTACACAGTTCCTGCCCCCCTCAATGGTGGCATGTGGAACCTGCGACCAGATACTATCACTATGTGATGGCAGAAATCCACCCCATCAAATAGTATGAAGAGATATATTAATACTCCAGACCAGAAGGAAAATACATCACCCAGAAATCAACCTGAAGTCATGGAAATCTACAATCTAAATGACAAAGAATTCAAAATAGCTATCATTTAAAAACTCAACGAATTATAAGAGAACTCAGAAAGACAGTTCAATGAAATTAGGAACAAAATTAATGAACAGAGGGAATTCTTCACAAAAGAGATTGAAATTATAAAGAAAAACCAACCAGAAATGCTGAGGATGAAAAACACGATGGATGAGATAAAGAAAAATCTGTAGTCCTTAAATTAGTCCAATGATATTATGGAGGATTGAACTAGTCATCTAGAGGATAGGAATACAGAAATGCTTCAGATGGAGGAAGAGAGAGAATTAAGCCTAAAAAGAGGGGTCGGCCCGGTGGCGCAAGTGGTTAAGTGTGCGCGCTCCACTGAGGCAGCCTGGGGTTCGCCGGTTTGGATCCTGGGTGCGCGCCAACACACCACTTGGCAAGCCATGCTGTGGCAGCATCCCATATAGAGTAAAGGAAGATGGGCACAGATGTTAGCCCAGGGCCAGTCTTCCTCAGCAAAAGAAAAAAGAAGAAGAGGGTTGGCAGATGTCAGCTCAGGGCTGATCTTCCTCACAAAAAAAAAAAGACTAAAAAGAAATTCTCCAAGAAATATCTTACTCAATTAGGAAATGCAACATAAAGATTATAGGAATTCCAGAGGAAGAAGTGAGGGAGAAAGGAGCAGAGAGCTTGTTCAAAGAAATAATAGCTGAGAACTTCCCAAACTTGGAGAAGGAGATGTAAATGAAGCCAATAGAACTCCTGATTACATCAATGTAAAAAGACCTTCTCCAAGGCCTATATTAGTAAAGCTGGCAAAAGTCAATGATAAAGAAAAAATATTAAGGGCAGCAAGGCAGAAGAAAATAACCTACAAAGGAACCCCTATCAGGCTTTCAGCAGATTTCTCAGCAGAAACCTTACAGGCTAGGAAAGAGTGGAATGATACTTTAAAAAATATGAAAGACAAAAACCTTCAGCCAAGCACACTCTATCCAGTGAAAATATCCTTTAGATATGATGGATAAATAAAAACTTTCCCAGATAAACAAAAGCAGAGAGAGTTCATCACCACAAGACCCCCCCCCCAAGATACGATCAAGAAAGCCCTCATTCCTGACAAAAAGAAGAAAAAAGAGTTTAAAAAGCCTTGAGCAAGGAGATAAATAGGCAGACAAAATCAGAAAATTGCAATTCTCCAACAGAACAGATTAGCAAACACTTAATTATAACTCTAAAGATAAAGGGAAGAAAAACATAAAAAATAAATATAATCACTTCATTTTAACCACAAGCTCACAACACAAAATGGAATAAGTTGTGACAACAACAGCTTAGAAGGGGAAGAGGAATGGGATGGAAACTGATTAGACTAAGAGAATAAGGGGCTATAAGAAAATGGACTATCTCATCTACAAGATCTTTTATACAAACCTCACAGTAACCATTAAGCAAAAAATCAGAACAGAGACACAAATGATAAATAAAGAGAAAACTGAGAAAATCATCATAGAGAGCCACCAAACTGAACTGGCAGTCTGAAATACACGGGATGAGAAATAAGGGAAATACAGAACAACTGGAAAACAAGCGATAAAAAGGCAGAATTAAGCACTCAGATATCAATAATCACTCTAAATGTAAATGGATTGAATTCTCCAATCAAAAGACCCAGAGTAGGGGCCAGCCTGGTTGCATAGCAGTTAAGTTCATGTGCTCCGCTTCGGTGGCCTGGGGTTGGCAGGTTCAGATCCTGGGTGAGGACCGAAGCACCACTTGTCAAGCCATGCTGTCATGGCATCCCATATAAAGTAGAGGAAGATGGGCATGGATGTTATCCCAGGGCCAATCTTCTTTAGCAAAAAGAGGAGGATTGGCAATGGATGTTAGCTCAGGGCTAATCTTCCTCACAGAAAGAAAAAAAAGGACATAGAATGGCTGGATAGATTGAAAAACAAGACCCAACAATATGCTGCCTTCAGGACACACATCTCAGCTCTAAAGACAAAAGCAGGCTTAGAGTGAAAGGATGGAAGATGATACTTCAAGCTAATGGCAAATAAAAGAAAGCAGATTTAGCCATACTTATATCAAGGCAAACTTCAAGATAAAAAAAGAAACAATGAGAGACAAAGAGGAGCAGTATATAATGACAAAAGGGACACTCCACCAAGAGGACATAACACATATAAATATATATGCACCTAACACAGGAGCACCAAAGTACATAAAGCAACTATTAATTGACCTAAAAGGAGACATTAACTGCAACACAATAATAGTAGGGGACCTTAACACCCCACTTCCATCAATGGATAGATCAACCAGACAGAAAGTCAACAAGGAAATAGTGTAACTAAATGAAAAACTAGACCAGATGGACTTAATAGATACATGTAGAACACTCCATCCAAAGTCAGCAGAATACATATTCTTCTCAAGTGCACATGGAACATTCTCAAGGATAGACCATATTTTGGGAAACAAGGAAAGCCTCAATAAATTTAAGAAGATTGAAATCATATCAAGCATCTTTTCTGACCATAAAGCTATGAAACTAGAAATCAACTACAAGAAAAAAGTTGGGAAAGTGACAAAGATGTGGAGACTAAACAACATGCTACCGAACATCAAATGGATCATTGAAAAAATTAAAGGAGAAATGAAAGAATATCTGGAGACAAGTGAAAATGAAAACACATCATACCAACTCATATGGGATGCAGCAAAAGTGGTACTAAGAGGGAAATTGATAGCAATACAGCCCCACCTTAACAAACAAGAAAAATCTCAAATAAGCAATCTTAAACTACACCTAACAGAACTAGAAAAAGAAGAAAAAACAAAGCCCAAAGTCAGCAGAAGGAGGGAAATAATAAAAATTAAAGCAGAAATAAATGAAATTGAAACAATAAAAAAAAAAACAGTAGAAAGGATCAATGAAACTAAGAGCTGGTTCTTTGAGAAGACCAACAAAATTGACAAACCCTCAGGCAGACTCACTAAGGAAAAAAGAGAGAAGGTCAAATTAATAAAATTAGAAATGAAAGAGGAAAATTACAACAAATACTAGAGAAATGCAAAGGATTATAAGAGAATATTATGAAAAACTATATGCCAACAAATTGGACAATCTAGGAGAAATGGATAAATTCTTAGACTCAAACAACCTCCCAAAAAATGAAAGTCCAGGACCAGATGACTTCTCCAGAGAATTCTACCAAACATTCAAAGAAGATTTGGTACCTGTCCTCCTCAAACTATTCCAAAATATTGAAGAAGACAGAACACTTCCTAACACATTTTACGAGGCCAACATCACTCTGATCCCAAAGCGAGACAAGGACAACACAAAGAAGGAAAACTACAGGCCAATATCACTGATGAACATAGATGTAAAAATTCTCAATAAAATATTGGTAAACTGAATATAGCAATACATCAAAAGGATCATACACCCTGATCAAGTAGGATTTGTACCAGGGACACGGGGGTGGTTCAGCATCCACAAATCAATCAATGTGATACACCACATTAACAAAATATGGAATAAAAACCACATGGTCATCTCAATAGGTGCTGAGAAAGCATTTGACAAGATCCAACATCCATTTATGACAAAAACTCTCAACAAAATGGGTATAGAAGGAAAGTACCTCAACATAATAAGGCCGTGTATGACAAACCCACAGCCAACATCATACTCAATGGGGAAAAACTGAAAGCCATCCCTCTGAGAACAGGAACAAGACAAAGGTGCCCACTCTTGGCACTCTTATTCAACATAGTACTGGGGGTTTTGGCCAGAGCAATTAAGCAAGAAAAAGAAATAAAAGGTATCCAAATTGGCAAGGAAAAAGTAAAACTCTCGTTGTTTGCAGACGACATGATTTTATACAGAGAAAACTCTAAAGAATCCATTGGAAAACTATTAGAAATAATCAACAACTACAGCTAAGGTGCAGGGTACAAAACCAACTTACAAAAATCAGTTGCATTTCTATACTCTGATAATGAACTAACAGAAAAAGAACTCAAGAATACAATCCCATTTACAATCGCAATGAAAAGAATAAAATATCTAGGAATAAATTTAACCAAGGAGGTGAAATACCTATACAATGAAAACTCTCAGACACTATTGAAAGAAATCAATGATGACGTAAAGAAATGGAAAGATATCCCATGCACATGGATTGGAAGAATAAACATAGTTAAAATTTCCATACTGCCTAAAGCAATCTACAGTTTCAATGCAATCCCAATCAGACTCCCAATGACATTCTTCATAGAAATAGAACAAAGAATTCTAAAATTCATATAGGGCAGCAAAAGACCCTGAATAGCTAAAGCAATCCTGAGAAAAAAGAACAAAGCTGGAGACATCACAATCCCTGACTTCAAAATATACTACAAAGCTATAGTAATCAAAACAGCATGGTACTAGTACGAAAACAGACACACAGATCAATGGAACAGAATTGAAAGCCCAGAAATAAAACCACGCATATACAGACAGCTCATGTCGGACAAACGAGCTAAGAACATACAATGGAGAAAGGAAACTCTCTTCAATAAATGGTGTTGGGAAAACTGGACAGCCACATGCAAAAGAATGAAGGTAGACCATTATCTTTCACCATACACGAAAAGTAACTCAAAATGAATTAAAAACTTGAAGGTAAGATGTGAAACCATAAAACTCCTAGAAGAAAATATAGGCAGTACACTCTTTGACATTGGTTTTAGAAGGATCTTTTCAAATACCATGTCTCCTCAGACAAGGGATACAAAAGAAAAAATAAACAAATGGGACTTCATCAGACTAAAGAGCTTTTGCACAGCAAAGGACACCGGGAACAAAACGAAAAGACAACCTGCCAACCGGGAGAAAATATTTGCAAATTATATATCTGACAAGGGGTTAATCTCCAAAATATATATAGAACTCATACATCTCAAAAACAACAACAAAAAAAAAACCTGATCAAAAAATGGGCAGAGAATATGAACGTTTTTCCAGAGAAGATATGTGGATGGCCTGTATCCATATGAAAAGATGTTCAACATCATTAACTATGAGGGAAATGCACATCAAAACTACAATGAGATAACACTTCACTCCCATCAGAATGGCTATAATTAACAAGACAGGAAACAACATGTGTTGGAGAGGATGTGGAGAGAGGGGAACTCTCATACACTGCTGTTGGGAGTGCAAACTAGTGAAGCCACTATGGAAAAAAGTATGGACATTCCTAAAAAACTAAAAATCGAAATACCATACCACCCAGCTATTCCACTACTGGGTATTTATCTAAAGAACTTGAAATCAACAATTCAGAGAGACTTATGCACCCCTATGTGCATTGCAGCATTATTCAGTATAGCCGAGAAGTGGAAGCAATCCAAGTGCCCATTGACTGATGAATGGATAAAGATGTGGTAAATATATACAAATGGAATACTACTCACCCATAAAAAAGACAAAATCGTCCCATTTGCAACTACATGGATGGAACTTGAGGGTATTAGGTTAAGAGAGATAAGCCAGATAGAGAACGACAAGCACTGTATGATTTCACTCATATGTGGAAGATAAACAAATACACGGACAAAAAAAAATAAAATAGTGTTTACCAGAGGGGGAAGGGGTTGGAGGTGGGCATAAAGGGTAAAGGGACACATATATATGGTGACTGAAAAATAATAATGTACAACTGAAATTCCACAATGTTATAAACTATTATGACCTCAATAAAATATATATATATCTTTTCACATATGTAAAATATTTCACAATAGAAAATAAGAAAGTAAAAAAAAATACTTTCTAAATTCTCTTTAATTTTTCCTTTGTTCCATAGTTTATGTAAAAGTATGTCATTTAGTTTCTAAATATGTGAGGCTCTTTTAGACATTTTTCTGTAATTTCTGATTAAATTCCATTCAAATAATGTACTTTGTACATCTTGACCCCTTTTAAATACATTGAGACTTTTTTATTGCTTAGTATATGATATGTCTTGGTGAACGGTTCACGCGCACTTGAAAAGAATGTGAATTCTGCTGTTCTTTGGAATGTTTTATAAATCAGGTCACTTAGGTCAGGTTGGTTGACAGTATTAATCTTCTACAGCCTTACTGATTTTCTGTCTACTTGTCCTATCAAATAGAGAGAGAGAGAGAGACAAACAGTTAACTAATTGTGGAATTACCTATTTCTCCTTTCAGTTCTATCAGTTTTTACTTCATGCATTTTAAACCTCCATTATTAAGTGCGTGAATATTTAGTATTGTTATACCTTCTTGATGAATTGACCTGTTCATCAGTATGAAATGACTTTCTTTATCCCTGGTAATATCTTTGCTCTGAAATCTAGTTCGTGTTGTGTTAACACAGCCATTTCAGCAGTTCCTGATTAGGCTTAGCAGGGACTATTTTTTTCCATCATTTTAACCTATTTGTGTCTTTATAAAAGTGTGTTTCTTATAGGTAACATACTGTTATTGCTCTTTTTTGCAATCTGACAATTTTTGGCCTGTATTTGAGGTATTTAGGCATTTTGCATGGAATGTGATTATTGATATGGTAGGCAGAAATCTACCACCATGCTTTTTTTTTTTCTTTTTGAGGAAGATTGGCCCTGAGCAAACATCTGTTGCCAATCTTCCTCCTTTTTTCCTTTTTTCTCTCCAAAGCCCCAGTACATAGTTGTATATCCTAGTTGTAGATCCTTCTAGTTCTTTTGTGTGGGCTGACGCCTCAGCATGGCTTGATGAGTGCTGTGTAGGTCCGCGCCTAGGATCCGAACTGGCAAACCCCAGGCCGCCAAAGCAGAACGGAACGCGTGAACTTAACCGCTACACCACCGAGCTGGCCCCTCTACCATCTTGCTTTTTGTTTTCTAATTATTTGTTTTCTAATTATTTGTTTCCTTTTCCCTCTTTTTCTGCTTTCTTTTGAACTAGTTGAATATTTTTTATGATTCAATTTTATTTCCTTTTTTGTATTGTTACCTATAACTTTTTGCTTTGTTATTTTAGTGGTTGTTTTAGGATTTATAGTACACAATTTTATTTAGTCACGGTCTTACTTCAAGTGATATTACACCCCTTCATGTATAGTGTAAGAAACTTACAACAGTATATTTCCATTTTCCCCCTCTTAGCCCTTTTGTTATTATTCTTATACATTATACTTCTATATATGTTATAAACTTCCACACTATGTTGGTATTATTTTGTTTAAGCAGTCCGTTACCTTTTAAAAGATTGAAATATTTTTTAAGTCCTAAATATTTACACTTATTATCTTAGCTGATTCAAGCTAAAATATAACAAAGCATCATAGACTGGGTAGCTTATAAACAATAGAAATTTATTTCTCACAGTTCTGAAGGCTGTAAGTCTGAGATCAGGGTACCAGCATGGTTGGGTTCTGGTGAAGGCCCTCTTCTGGGTTGCAGATGGTTGACTTCTCTTGTATCCTCACATGGCAGAAAAAGAGCAAGCTAGCTCTGGGGCCTCTTCTTATAAGCGCATTAATACCATTCATAAGAGTTCCATCCTCATGGCCTAATCATGTCCCAAAGGTCCCACCTCCAAATACCATTATATTGGGGATTAGATCTCAACTTGTGAATTTTGGGGAGAGAACACCAACATTAAGTCCATAATATTCAGGCCAAATTTCTGATGTTCTTTATTTATTTTTGTAGGTTGATATTTCTCTCTCATATATTTTTTCCTTCTGCCTGAAGAACGTCCTTTAACATTTCTCATAGTGCAGGTCTTCTGGTGATGAAATTTTTCAGTTTTGTTGATGCCCCATTATGTTTCTATTAGATAGTGCCTTGTCCCATGTCTTTTATGTTTTTTCTTTGCATTTCATCTTTTTTTCTTTCTGTATCTCAATCTTTATATTTCGCATTGACTTGTCTTCCAGTTCACTGATAATCTGTTCTGCTCTGTCTAACCTTCTGCTAAACCCATAAATCAATTTCTTACTGTCAGATATAGTATTTTTCAGTTCTAGAACTTCAATTTACAGATTCCTATTCTTGATGAAATTTCCTATCTTTATATCCATTTTTAAAAACATTTTATTCATGGTTATTTTAACTCAATTATCTGGATTTCCTGTGGGTCTGCTTCTCTGGTCTTTAAAAAAATATTTTTTTGGTCTGTTAGTCCTGTGTTTTAATTCTGCTAGTGATTTTTAACAGACGCCTGACATTGTGGATGACACGGTACAGAGGCTATGGATGATGTCATCTTCCTCCAACTAGGGGTAGGTTTTCTTCCAAGGAACAGACAGAGATGGCAGATCCCTGTAATTTATTGATGTTTGATTTTAGAATTTGGGGTTGGTGTATTTCAGTTTTGAGATTAGTCCTAAACCATGGCTCTGTCTTCTAAGGCGTGGTCTTTATTCCTAGTTTGTGGCCTTTATTCCTAGTTCATGGCCCCTTTGGAATCTCAGCTGAAAGCCTGGGCTATATCCTAAAGCCCCTCCAATTTGTCAGGATTTGAACTCCAGCCACAGTCCCCACAGCAACACCACTGCTGGAATCTCTGCTGTTCTATTTGGCCTCCCAGATGCTGTAGTCTGCTGGACTCTTGGACTCTTGGACTCTTGTCCTGTCATATTTAGGTTAGGTATCAACCAATGACTTGATGTGAATTAGAAAGAAATTCTGGGAGCTTCTCTGTACTTCCCTATTTTCCAGGATCTTGCCCCTGAGACCCCACCTAGTGCGTCAGCTAGGAATTCTGACTTCTATATCTTTATTCCAGTAAGACAACCACTTTCTACTTGGCCTCTGTTTTCCCCTGCAGAAAACTGGAAAATGTCTTCATGGAAAAAGCCAAGGTAAATGTGAATTCTCTCGTGTGCTTCTCTCTTCTCAGGGATCACAGTCCTACAAGTCTCGCCTTTGTTAGTTTCTCTTCAATGAGTTCCAAGGGCTGTTTCATATGTCGTTGTCAGTGGGAGGTTTGGTCCTCTTCAGATTCATCCATCTGTCCAGAACCAGACATCTGCAATGCTCATTCTGTTTTATCTGGCAATTTGAAGTATCCTGTATTGGAAACTGCTTCTTTGAAATTCTAGTTTGCCATATTTCCCCCCAAAGACCTCAATTTGTAATAAACCATGGTACTTTAAGAGACCCATTTATAAAAAATGAACATAAAAATCATCCTTTCTTCTTAAATTTCAAAGCTATGTTTAATGTCCACTGCCCGGTACTTGATCTATTAGGTGACTTAGAGTCACACATGTTTTCAATTAATAACTTACACTTTTTAAGAAGTCAGAATAAAAACACAATAGTGTAATGTGGTATAGTGAAACATATGAGATGAGAGTCAAACAGGATCGAGCGGAGCTATAGTTTTCTCATTTGTAAAACTTTTAGTTAACTTCTTTAGCAATAGTTTCTTCATTTGTAAAATGGAAATAATAATTACTCTCTTTCTGAGTTGTTCTTATGGTACATGCACTAGGATGTCTATAGTAGCGTTGTCCAGAGGGACAAAAATTTTAAAACAGAGTAGATGTCTTTCAATAGGACAATGGCTGAATAAATCATGGTATAACCACACCATAAACTAGTACATAGCCATTAAGAAGAGTAGCTATGCCACTTAATGTTTTTGAGGTATTAAATGAGATAAGCAAGATGCAGATATGTGAATACAATTTTTACAATCTGTAAATGTGTGTCCACATATGTATATATTCCATTGAGGAAAATCGTGGAGGGGCATATATTATGTTAACAGCGTTCTCTGGACAAGGGAAGGTGGGAGGGGTAGGTGAAGGAAGGCTGACATGGAAGAAAGAGAAGAAGAGGGGGAAACAAGAAAAAAACAGGGCAAAAAAAGATTTATTTCAAGAAACGCACTATGCAATGAAAACTTTTATACATTTTTATTGTTTTATTTATATTGGCTTACAGAAGTAGATTAATTTTTTAAATGCTGACTTTTCAATCTTAGATTTATAGTATAAATTTAGTGCAAATGTATATAAGTTCTTTAATGAAACACCTGAGTTGTGAAAGGCAGTTAGAGATGAATGGAGTAGATCCTTAACTTGAAGACTGATAACTTGTGAGGGCTAAGTATCACATTAACTTACAAAACCAGTCTTGATGCATGTGCCAACATGTACTAGCAGGCCTAGTAGACTTACTGGCTTTTAGTTCTAATATTCTTAATATTCATTTTAGTTCTAATGTTGTCTATATAAATTTTGATAATAGAACTGGTGATAATTAAGGCCAGCTATCTCTTTATAATGTATCCCTCTTTATAATTTATTCCTTGGTTCCAAATAATACGGTTGGCAAGAGATTTTCAAAGAGTGCAGCTTAGTGTGCAGACAGAGGTATAAATTTAGCTTAATCTCTAAATTGCACTTCCCTGAAATCATACTAACATGCTCTTACTTGCCTAAATCTTTCCAGTTCTTCCACCCCCACAATTTTTTATAAGTCTCAAGTAGTTGTTTGGATAAATCATATTCACAAAAGAACATATCTGCCATTGAACTTTTGGAATTTCTAAATTGCCAGTCAGTCAACAATTTTGTGTAAAAGATCAGCTGTGACTAGAAAGTGATGCTCACCCCTGGAGGCCAGGCCAGCAGCACTATCCTGCCAGTCTTGCAGGCCAATAGAACAGCACACACCTTACACACCTAATCCATACTACATCTATTTGTACTACTTACAAATGTTGGTGGGGACCTAAGTCCATGCTGAGATTTCCTAAATGCATTTGGCGTTTGACTCTAAAGATTTTGTCTGATGTGCTAAAAAGGTAAAGATGTGTGGCATAAATGATATGTGAACTGTTAATGAAACTGATTAATCAGAATTGCTAACAATTATTGAACACTTATTATGCATCAGTTGCTCTTGGTTAAAAGCCTTGTTCAAGCCCTGTTAAAAAACTTAACTCTCAAAAGCATCCTAGGAAGTAGGAACCATTATCATTCGTATTTTACAGATGGGGAAACTGAGGCATGGGCAAATTAGATGTTACTAAATTGGTCCCTATCTGTTTAATCTGTATGCAGGAAATATCATATGAAAAAACTGGACTAGAATCAGATGAAAGAGAAGTGAAAATTGGTGGAAGAAACATCAACAATCTAAGATATGCAGATGACACCATCTTGCTGGCAGAAAGCAGCAATAACTTGAAACTACGTCTGACGAAAATGAAACAAGGAAGTGCCAAAGCAGGACTGCATTTGAACATTGAAAAGACAAAAATCATAACTACAGAACTACACAACTTTAACGTAGACAAGGAAGACACTGAAATTGCTAAAGATTTTGTTTACCTTGGTTCGGTCATCAATTTAAATGGAGACTGCAGCCAAGAAATCAAGAGAAGACTGAAACTTGGACTGGCAGCAATGGAAGGATTAGGAAAGATCACCAAGTGTAAAGGAGTGTTATTAGAGACCAAGGCCAAGATTATGTACACCCTGTGTATTCCCAATTACTACGTACGAGTGTGAAAGCTGGGCAGTGATGAAGGCTGACAGGAAAAAAAATTGATTCATTTGAAATATGGTGTTGGAGGAGAGCTCCATGGATACCCTGGACTGCCAGAAAGACGGGCAAGTGGGTCCTAGAGCAACTTAAGCCTGAGTTATCGCTGGAGGCAAAAATGATAAAACAGAGGCTGTCCGACTTGAAACACATCATGAGAAGTCAGGATTCTTTGGAAGAGACAATAATGCTGGAAAAAATAGAAGACAGCAGGAAAAGAGGAAGACTAAATATGAGAAGGATTGACTCCATAAAGGAAGCCATAGGCATGAGTCTACAGGAGCTGAGTAGGGCTGTTGAGGACAGGACATGTGGACATCATTCACTCTTGGGTTGCCAGGAGTCGGAGTTGACTTGACAGCGTGTAACAATAACCCATTAGTAGATGGCAGAGCTAAGAGTCAAACTGAGTTACTTGACATCCACATGTCATCCTCTCAACTATCTTATGTCTGCTTAAACATGGAGCAACACACAGTGTGCACTATTTTCGTCTTCTGCCCCAGAATTAGGCCCTCATTTTCTTATGCAGTGGCCAGCAAATGGAGAGTCTCAGCTTCTGTGGTAACAAGTCAAGAATTTAGGGGTGAGATAGAGATTTGAAGGTCCGTGTGTCATGGGAGTACTGGTTGTATAATTGCCTCGCTCCCATCACTCCCTTCTGTAAAGGGAGCTTTGGGCTAAAGGGTGGAAGGTTCAGTGAAGGCAGACAAAGGAGACGGAGGAAGAAAGACTCTCAGGAGAGTAGGGAGCTCTGCAGGTTGCTCTCACTCCCTGGCAGAGCAGGGACAGGACAGAAGTAAGGATGAGCACCTGGGAACTTAGCTGTGTTGACAATGAGAGAGATCAATGTGCTGTGTTCCAGACAAAGTATGAGATCAGAAGTCTCTGAGACGCTAAGAGTGCCCCTGGGAATGTGGGAACACTTAAAGTGGCAGGTTGAGGCATAAAATACAGGCGCTAGCATGGACCCTAGAAGGCTTACCCCAACACCCCGTAGATCTTGTTGAGATCTCTTGGCCCAGAGAGTTCCAAGAATATCTTTCCCTGGAACCTAAAGAGCTGGCAGCAAGGGGCTGGCCTGCTTATGAGAGATGCCCGTGACAAGAACTAAGTGATTCTCTTTTCCCTGCCCTGCTTCTGGGAGTCAGGAGGGAAAGAGAGGAAATGCCTGAGATGGAATTTTGAGCCAGATTGTGATGGATTTAATAACCCTGAATTAACCCAAATCACTACTACCTGTAATAGAGAAAATTTGGAATGTGACAAAGGAAGCAATCTGAATCACCACTGTAAGCCTAAGTGGAGAACATCCCTGCTATAGTGTTAATATCTCTTGTCTCTCCCCCACCTTTCCTATCGTAAAACTCCTTAATTATAGCACCTGTATTCTTCCAACCCTTTAATACCAATTGCTGAACTCAAATAATTTTAGCTAAATTTACTACAAAATTAGGAAAGAATTCAGTAAGGTCCCTTCCTGGTACTACATTCTTGGAGCCTGGGAGATTTTTTAAAAATGCATGTGTGTGTGTTTGTTTGCGTATGTAAGGGTGAAGGGAGAATCATATAATCTATTGCTTCTAGAAATTTCCTCTGACTATATGACCTGTATGAAATATTTTTCAATCTCAGATCCAGGAAAAACATATTATTTAAGAAACTGATACACTTCTTCTTAATAAGCAAGAGCTTAAATCATGTGAAATATTTGAAAAAGGGACCCTCAATCAAGAAAAATTGGGGGAACCAGCGTCCTAGACCCTGCTAGACACTAACGCTCCTGGGGAATGTGTGTAATGTATATTATATTCTACAAGATGCTGATAGTGTTTTGATTTGAGTAGTTGAGTGCTCAGGAAGGAGTCGACCAAACAATGCCACAAGCTATAAACCATAGTTCCTATGGACATCAATGTACAAAAAGGTTCTAATGAACTACTCTGCTCAATGAGCCAACCTATTTCATGCCAATTCATTGATCTTTGTGACATGATACCATTTAGGCCAGTCTGATTTTGGCTGTAAGCTTAGGAGTAAATAAATGGTAACAGACTGAGTTGTTAAAAGTGAAAGACTTACTTAAGATAGACCTCAACTAACAACTATTTTTTAAGCAGGACTTCCAACTTCCAAAGAGCTTAATTTGGACAGCAATGATGAAATATATAGCATCTTCCCCCTAAGGAAGGTATTGTGGTAAATCTGGAAACAATGTTAAGAACGAAATGGTAAGGAATGAAGATGAAACCATTGGGACTTGGCGGGGAAAAGATATAACCACTAACAATTTAAAGGCTGGCCCTTAAAGGATGCAAGAGACTCTGTTATAGATATTGTACATGGAAGATTTGTAAAAATAAACAATAGATCAGAAAGACTTATGCAAATGAAAAGCACTAATATGTAAGAAACTATGGTAAAAAAAAAAATGTCCTTATGAGGATAACAAATTTCAAGTCTTTTCCACTATGGACATTGGGCTCAAGACGGTCAAGCAGATCATAGTTTTTATTTTATTCCTGTTTTATACCTAAATAGAGTCTTCTTCTGTTCCCCCTAAAGAAAAAAAAAAGATAGAGCAGGCTCTCATATCATCTATAATGTCATATATCTGCTCTATTGGTGCTACTGGTGCAACATTAACTGGCACATTTCAGGTGGATGGGAAATATTACCAATAACATATACATAACACCCAGGACGGCACAAAACCGTGAATGCATATGTCCCTTTGTACGACTTTCCTCTTCTCTCGTAACTTCCTTGTTAGAAGTTCACTGAGATGGAGTGTACGTCATTAAACGTGCACTTGAGTGCATTTTGCCTGAGGTAGGCAGTCATTAAAATGTGCAAAGTAAGGAGATAAGCACTAAGCACCTCAAGTAACAGCAAGAGGGGGAGCATCCTGGGGACAATTAGGAAGGAGTTTGAAAAGAGAAGAATGTCACTGTGGCTGCCATCTTGTCCCAAATTACACCTCCTGATTCAGCCCAGTGTTTGACAGAATAGTGGACAATTTTTGAGAAGCTGTATTGAAGCCTCCATCTTTAAAAAATGTGTGTGGTGTCAGTATCAATAGCCTTTCTTTAACTGGTGTAGGGACAAGGAGAAATAGCCTACTAGTCTAATTGCACAATTACATTTTAGTACAAGTCACCAAATTTGACAAAGATCAATGCTTTACAGTATTATAGGTTTTGTTAACAGATGAGAAAAATGCCTTTATCTGTAAATCTTAGGCAGGAAGCAGTGATATATTCTTATTTTGTAACATTTATTTCCTAATAGAATTGGTTACAGACTGTACTCAGTTTGCATATCAAATTCAGTCAGTAAAAATTCATTGATCGCCCCTTACTATTTGACAAACTCTAGTGTAAGGACTTCAGCTAAATCCTCACCAACCCCTGCCTGCTTGATACTTTTCTCCTATCCATCTTTTCAACTTCATCTGAAGTGACGCATTATAAACAGACATATTTATCTTCCAGCTAATCCCAAATGGATGGCATAAAGACCTTGACACCAATTTTAAGCTTTTCTTTTTTTCCTCATCTAATCATTTATTGCAGAAGAAAAATAGCACTACAAAAATGGATTTTTTACTGAATGCTCAATAAATCCTAGATGCATTTCTCTTATTCTCTGTCCCACTGCTAACAAGCCTCCATCAAGATTAATATTAAATTCAACCCAAGGCTGAGCACCAGATCTGAGCAATGACAAATTCCTCTCCATTTCTCCACAGATATTTTACTTTTTCTGCCACGTTGTGAATTTCAAGCTTGCCCTCGAAATAGACACAGTGGGAAAACACTGCTACCACTGGCTATAAGTCAACCTATTTGAACTCGGATTGACACGCTGCTACAACTGGACTTTTTGGTGTGTTGTTTGATCTTTCATCCTGCTGAATTTTTTTTGACTTTTTGCAAAATTTAGGTCATTCATAGTTGAAGTCTTGTCTAGTGTCTTGAGAGAAGAACAAAGAATGATATGAATTGTTTTAGCAAGGTTGTCCCCAAATTTTGGATTTTATCGGTAAAATATATATATATATTTTTTTAAAATAGAGGATTAAAATAAGATGCATATTCAAATTGTCTTAAGTACAGACATACACTTACATAAAAACTCTCCATCATCAGGGCCAGCCCGCTGGCATAGCGGTTAAGTTCGCGAGCTCTGCTCAGGCAGCCCGGGGTTCGCAGGTTTGGATCCTGGCTGCGGACTGATGCACCACTTGTTGAGCCATGCTGTGGCGGCGTCCCAAATAAAGTAGAGGAAGATGGGCATGGATGTTAGCTCAGGGCCAATCTTCCTCAGCAAAAAGAGGAGGATTGGCATCAGATGTTAGCTCAGGGCTGATCTTCCTCACAAAACAAAACAAAACAAAGAAAACCCCCTCTACCATCTACTAATTTCAGGATAAAAGTCTCAGAAAAAAAGACAATTTTAAAAAATGAGTAGTTAGCTTTATGTAAACATTTCTTTCCTGTCATTTTGTTGTGGATTCATTCTGAACATACAACAGTCTGCAGCTCCACTCTTCAGAACAATGGCATCAGGCGAAGAAATAGAGCCCTCCTCTGTCCACACAGTTCTGAGGCAGGACTGGACTCTGGACTCTGATCCCAGCACCTTCTTTGTTAAATAAATGACAATTCTATGAACTTGACTTTTGGGCAAGAGGAATCATTTTCTCTTCAGAAACTCACCAGTTCATTTACATTGAAAGATCATCATAGAGATGAAAGGAGATTGTGAGGGACCCCAACTGGGCAGACTTGGTGGGTCATTTACCTTTGTTGTTATTAGTTATTTAGACCAACTTTGATATAGTTCCCACTTAACTGATATGTAGAAATTGGAGATGAAGACAGTGTTCAATTAAATTCTGATCCTTGCCATCTGAGCTGCATAGAATTATTGTGGACATTTTTTTTTAATAATTTTATTTATTTATGTTTCCCCCAAAGCCCCAGTAGATAGTTGTATGTCATAGTTGCACATCCTTCTAGTTGCTGTATGTGGGACGCGGCCTCAGCATGGCCAGAGAAGCAGTGCGTCAGTGCGTCAGTGCGGGCCCGGGATCCGAACCCAGGCCGCCAGCAGCAGAGCACGCGCACTTAACCGCTAAGCCACGGGGCCGGCCCTATTGTGGACATTTTAATTTATATGTGTTTTAATAAATGAACCACGAACTTAAAACACTGAATCACAGAGAAGCCCATTACAAAAAGCAATCTGCCTATTCCTGGTACAAACATCCCATCCACCTATCTGTATTTGCACTTTGCTTTTGCAAAAATTATTTTCCTGCATTTTAACGTTTGTTCTTGGAATCCTTACCATGACCTTGATTTAGAAGACAAAGTTCAGATGATGAAAGGAGGCTTCCTGTATGATTTTATACTTGGAATATTTGGCTAGGCAAAAGACCGCCTCAAGAAAATCATTGTAACAGGTGAAAACATTTTATTCAAACTGAATGAATTCTGTGAACACCTGCTGAATGTGAGGCATTGCGGGGACAACTTCCTTCTTTTTGGAGAAAAGAAGTTTGGAGAAAACAGTTCTCCTCTGTTTGGAGAAAACAGTTTCCCTCGTTCTTTGTCCTTTTATTTGAGATACTGTCTCAAATTCTCCCTCACTCAAGAGCTCTGAGTTTTGGATTTGGGTTGCTTTACCTTTTGTTTCAGTCCTTCTCCACTGGATTTCCCTGAGGTTCTCTGGGTGAGGCCTGAAGTCACATGTGGTCTCCTGAGCCGTCAGGTGATAGCCCTGAGAGACTTTCCCTGACTGTGTGGAGTCTAGAAAGACTACAACCGGCAGGTGTGCATTTGGGTATCTGGGAAGTAGGGATTTAATCACTGAGTTTTTGTAGATTCTTTAATTGATTAGAATATGCGGCCCACATTAGACCTTCTAAAAAACGGCCAGATGTTGCACATGTTAATTTATGTTGGAGATAGGGAGGGAAACTTCCAGTGACTTCAGATGCCTGAGAGGCCATGAAAATGCACTATGTGGTGGGGATGTCATGTAAGACAATAAAGGATGGGAGGTCTTGGTGTATGCCCATTCCATATCTAAATGGAGTATTTTGACCCCTAGTTTTTGATCCTGGTTAACTCCAATCTCCCCTCCCATACACACACACACAAACACACACAGACTTATAAATTTTATTCCATTGCCCTTAACATCTTCTAATACACTATATAGTGTATTTAGTTTTGTTGTTTGTTTCTTTTTTTTTTTTTTTTTAAGATTTTATTTATTTATTTTTCCCCCCAAAGCCCCAGTAGATAGTTGTATGTCATAGCTGCACATCCTTCTAGTTGCTGTATGTGGGACGCGGCCTCAGCATGGCCGGAGAAGCAGCGCGTCGGTGCGAGCCCGGGATCCGAACCCGGGTCGCCAGCAGTGGAGCGCGCTCACTCAACCACCAAGCCACGGGGCCGGCCCTGTTGTTTGTTTCTTGAGTCTCTCCCTATCCCTCACCCTCAAAATTAAACTACACAAGAAAGGAGATTTTAGCTTATTTTATTCACTTCTGAATTCTCAGTACCTTCATAAGTGCCTGCCACATAGCATGCATTCAAATATTTATGAATGGATAGCTCTTAATTCTCTCACCTGTTACTATACGGACAATCAGTTTTTAAAATGAGATCTTGCATTGGTATTTTCAGCTATCAGGGTATTTAGCATCTCATAAGAAAATGCTCAGGTGAGAAATCAAGACAAATATGGCACACATCTGGAGGAGAGCTCCCACCTAGCACCGCGGTGATGCAAACATCAGTAATTGTGTTCTTCCCACTGAGATCTGTTCTCATCTCTCCACACCAGGCAGCTCATATAAACGACCAGATTTGGCAACAGGAAGAAACATTTTTGCCATTCCTAAATTGAGGTACCTCTAGTATTGCATATAAGCTGAATACTCTATTGGTGTACAGTGTATTTTTAATTAAGATATTTTGTATTCTAGACATGGCTTGACACTACCGTATGGGCCAATTCCTTAAAATACTTGAGACCCAAAAGTATCCAATCGACAAAAGACTGTGAAAACAGATGCAAAACAGACTTGCAGAAATAGTAAAGTAATTCTCAGGAATAGCCTCAGTAAGCAGCCCATGAGAAAGGAGTGCTGCTCACCTGGTCTGCTCCCTTGGGTACCAGCATGTAGGTTATAATGATGAGTCACCTCTATCTGACCCAGCTCCACCTACAGCAGATATCCACCTGTGGGCCTTTGGATCCTCCCAGACAATAAATGTGTTAATTTGGCCAACAAAGCGTTGGCCTCATAACAGTCATGTTAACTTTTAAAAATCTACAGAATTCACACCAAAATCTGGGTTACTGACAGCTCTTGAAAAATTAGGAGATCTGGCAGACGTGGGCAGGCATTCCCACAATTTCTTCAGTGATAAATGTTGTCAAAATCATCCTGCCTGGGCCACTAACAAATCCTTTTTTTTTTCTTTGGCCATTTTGCTTCATTCATTGATATCACCTGCCTGGTCTATATTTTCGAGTATAATGGTGGATCTATTAGTAATTCCTGCTGAGGTGCCAATAATATACTTATTAAATTACTTATACATAAAGCAGTTTATTAATTACTTATAAAGACTAAGTCATGATGTGCTGAGGACAGAATGGTTGAACAAACTATTAACTTGCAGCATGAATTATCTAGACACCAACCTCTACACACCAGACAGTAGGGTCCAAGGGTAAGGATCTATGCATTTTCTTCATTGAGGAATTGCTGCCACATCCCTGTGGGGAGGTGGTATCTCAGCTCAGAATCTGTGACTCCTCTTTTATTTTTTTTTCAGATGATTCTCATCTGGGCCCCGCACTTGCCACAACCCATGCTGCCTGCTTTGAAACGCTCGTTTACTTTCATCAGGGCAATTGATACTAAATTGTGACAGCAGGATAGGAGTCTACAAACACAACAAAAGGTTCATACCTCAGCACAGAGATCACTGCAGCTGCATCTCCATGGATCTCACTCTCTGTGTTGAATTGCACTTAACGTAGGAGGTCCTGCCTTCCACAGTAAAATTTTCGAAGATGTGTGATGCAGGTCATTGTCACTCTGGAAAAGGGTCTTTTTGCTTGCATTCTCTTGGCCTTGGATCTCATTCTGTGTCACTCTAGCTGTACCAAGGCCATGGACAAAATCAGTTTCCAGGCTGAGAGTACCCCAAAACATACAGAAATAAAAGATTTTATGATAATTTATATCTCACAAGTAAATTTTTATCCTCTTTTCCAGCTCCCATAAGATGTTGCTGTCCACCCATATCAGGCATACACCCGTATGTGTAGGCTGCACTTAGTTATCTGAAAGAACGTGCTGCAAAGAACCCACCTCCTACGCGTGTCCCAGCTGGATGCTAGAACACTGGTATCCCCAGTGTGGTGGTGCGGCCCACACACACCTCGTCTCTCAGAGCCCTTCTGAATTCACGAGGCAGATGCTTCTGGGTGGGAAGGAGCCAGAGGGAGCAAGAGGAGAAGTAGGCAGTCTGCGATTTGATTCTTATGCCGAGGAAACCCGAATTTTGTAATCACCAGAAAGGGAGGACCATGCAGGCAGAAAACAGAACTCCAAATGACTTTCAAAAGGAGTGAAAGTCACCACTTAACCCAGGCAGATTTTTGACCCAGAGCCGTGCAAGGTAAATGGAATTCTATTTCCCAGGGACCTTTCAAGCCAGGACTGCTGAGAACGTTGACTTGCTTTTGCAATTTGAACATTAGAAGTTTACATCAAGATGACAATTTACTATTTGGTAACTTTCTCTAAATTTCTAAGACTGAGGGGATTCATAGACAACTTGAGAATTTAACCACCGAGACTTTTCTTTCTCCTTCATCTTAATACTTGTGAACCCAAACAATTCAGATTTCAAAAATATAAATAAAAGACACTGTCTTTAAAATACATCCAGAGTATAGGCTGAGGCCTTGGGAAATACAAAAATGAGTAAGCTATAATTCTACATTTAAAAAACATATCATCTTAATATCAAAAAAGTATTTGCATGTAAAGATTTTATTGTTGGTTTGGGAGGAGTGGGAAGATATGGCAGAAATAAAACAGAATTGTCCGGTGAGTGTCAAAGTCACTAACAATTTCGGGGGGGTGGTAGGGAGCGGGGCAGTTCTTATAACTAATTTAATTTTTGCCCTAGCCATCAAAGCATAACGAACTCACTCTTTTTAAAAAGAACCACGGTTTTCCTTACCTCTGTGTCTTTGTACTGTGGTGGATTCTCATAAACAAACATCTATTTATGTTTCAGGCCTCACTACACACTCATCCCCTAGGGCTCCTCCCGACTTCTGCCACCCGGTTCACACACACATCTCCCCCAGAGCCTGACTCCTTCTCCGCTGGTCTCAGACCACACATGGGAGGACAGTGACCCATGTGGGAGGGCACATGTGGGAGAACAATGGCTAATTCCACTCTCCATTGGCCGACCAGGACAGTCCCTGACACACATGCTCAGTAGAGGTTGGACCCATGAATGCATAACACCACGGCCTTTAGTCAGATGGCACTTACAAGTACGTGACAGGGAAATTGTCCTCAACTTAGTAAGCCTCTGCTTCCTCTCATGCAAAAAGAAAATACAAGAGCACTGCACTCCACTGTGTCCTTGCTAAGCACCCAATCCGGTTCCTTGACATTTGTCAGGCATTCTTAAAAGTAGAAAGAAAATATAACAAACTAGCCAGCTTAGTTGAATTCAGATATTTTACAAGATCTGCTTTAAATCTGCAGTTCCCAAATGGTGTGCCTCAGGGAATCACAGGGTCACCATGGGATACTGTAAATTTTCAAGGGACACACAGCGTCATCAGTCAGATACCTCATAACTAGTACTATTAAACTATCTGGATTCTAAATACTTAATAAAGAGACCTTTAGACATTTCTTTCAGCCTCGGGTGCCTGACAAAATACCTGAGACAAGAAAACTGAGAAAATTGGGAACCTCTACATTAGATTTTTTTAAATAAAACTTGACAATTACAGCTGTAGCCTCTGTGAATCTGTACCCCTCTCTTGCCGTTACAAGGAACTACAATTCTGAAATTTGATATTTGGCTTTTTCATTAATACTTTTATACTTCCATTAAATATTTTCTTCTATATGTATATATATTGTTTTTGTATGTTTTATGCTTTATATAAATAGTATCAGGTACATTATCTTTCCTGAATTTGTGTTTTGTCCACCATGCACTGATACACACTCTCTTAATTGGTATCACTTTATAATAAATATCAATATCGGTAGGGTGAGTCCCCCTACCTTGTACTAACTCAAAATTATCTTGGCTCTTTTTTGCCTTATGTTTTCCATGTAAATTTTATAAAGAGCATTTCAAGTTCTATCAAATACTCTGATAGGATTTTGGTTAGAATTGTGTGGAATTTACATATTACTCTGAAAATAATTGACATCTTTATAAAAGCATGTCTTCCAGCCAAGAACTTGCTTCATTCTTTCTCTGCATCATTCAATAAAACTTTTTTTTCCCTCCATAGAAGTCTAGTATGACATTTGTTAGAGTAATTTATGTTTTTTTGCTATTGTACTGAACTCAGCGAGAGTTTCTTTGCCTTATTCCTGACTTGAAAATGAATGGCTGTACATTTCACTACTAGGTATAAGGTTTTTCTGTAGGGTTGAATTAGATAATCTTTATAAGTTAAGGTTGGTGCCTTCTACACTTAGTGTGTGTGTGTGTGTGTGTGTGTCTGTCTGTGTGTGTGTGTAAATCTCGAAAGGCTATTGGATTTTAACAAATGCTTGTTTTGTGTACATTTAGGTATATATGGATAACGTCTTATCCTTTAACTAATGTATGGATTGCATTCACAATTGTTTTTTCTCATGTTAAATTATCCATGAATTCTCATGATAAATCCACCTTGATTATAATGGCTTTAAAAATAATAATGTGATAGCTTCTGTTTTTTAATGTTTATTTAGGATTTCTGAGTTTATATTAATGAGAGAGACTGCATAATAAATTGTTTTGTGTTGTTCTTTTTTAGTTTGGTGTCCAAGTTATTACTAGCTTCAGAAAATGAGTTAAGAAGCCTTCCTTCTTTTCTTCTACTAGCTGAACTATTATGTATAAGGTGAGAATAATTTATTTCTTGATTGTTTTGCAAGAATGAGCTGCTAAAACATCTGGCCCAGCTGTCAATTTGGAGGATAGACTTTTATTTACTGACTTAAAAATTTTTTAATGGTTAAAGAATCAATTCTGAATCTATTTCTTCTTGCATCACATTTTTGCTAAGTTATGTATATAACCAGAAAATTGGATAAATATAACCAGAAATAGATCTTTTCTCGAAAATGATGCATTTACCTCAATTTTTAATTAATTGGTATAAAAATCATTCATAGTTTTCTCTTACTTTTATCTGCAATGTGTCTCTAATTGTGTCCTCTCTTTAGTTCCTAATATTGTTTGCTCATGCCTTTTCTTTCTTTTATTGCTTAGTTGCATTAGAAGTTTCCATTTTATTAATTAATGCAAATAAGAAGCAGCTTTGATTTTTGAATGATTATCTTTGTGTTCTGTTTTATTAATTTGTGCTCATATTTGTTTTCTTCTTTCTGAATTCTTTGGGTACAGTATCCTGATTAACTATTTTTCTTGAGGTGGACACAGCTCATTCATTCTTTCTTTTCCACTGTGAACACTTAAGACTCTAGCTTTAGGTGCATTCTCACAACTTTTGATATGAGATATTTCCATTCTTGTCCAATTCTAAATAATTGCTTAATTTCCATGATGAATTCTTTGATTCATGAGTTATTTAAATGTGTGTTTCATGTTTCCATGTGAATGGATTCTTTTGGTTATTCTGTTATCATTTTCTAATTTATTGTTATCAGACTTTGGGGTCTGTATGATATTAATGCTGTATTAACTGCTGAAATTTGCTTTCTGGCCCAATACATATGCTTAAAAGAAACATCCACTCTTCATATCCTCTGTCATGTTTTTTCTAATGGTTTGTGCATTCTCTTCTTATCAATTTTAAGATCTCTTTGTATAGTTTAAATATTAACACTCTCTCTGCTATCTGGGTTGCAGACATATTTTTCCAAATTTATTATTCTTTATCGACTTTACTGAAGTCATCTTTTACCATACAAATGTTTTTATTTAATATTTATGAAGTGAAATTTGCTTATATTTTCTTTCAATGCTTATAGGATTCCATATTGCTTAAGAAGGACTCCACCACCAGAAATGTACACATAGACTCCTATACGTTCTAATAGAAATATTATACATTTTTTCCAGAATAAGATCCAGATTTGAGGAAGAAATTTCACATACTTTCATATAATTTTATATATTTAAAGATTTCTTGACAAAAAATGCAAAATTAGATACAAAATTAGATACACAAAATTAGATACAAAAGTGAATATTTATTTAGAATGTGAAAAGAAATCACAACAGAATAAAAATTTTAGTATGTTGACAAATACCTCAAACAACCCCCAAATCCAGAAAGATGGCATAACATTTTTTACTAAATGTCTGCTTGACACATTTCTATGGTGCTTTTATTTTCCTACATATTTTGGTTTTATATTCTTTGATCATGTCTCTATATAATTGCAATTTTATGTTTCCCATAGAGAGAATTTTTAAAAAGTTAGTCTTTCCTTTAGCAGAGTTGATCAAAAATTGTTTTGTTATAGATAGTTGGGATATGTAAACCACATGAATTCAGACATAGAGACACTCACTGTAGGAGCACTCTGTGATTGTGCCTTTCAAACAAGAAATCTAAAAAATCGCATTTCACTCAATTCCTAGCAACAAGGGTGCATTTATAATCGTATACACTGTATTCTCAAGTCAATTCCTATGAGGGGAGAACTTCCCTCTTGACTAGATATCAATGAGAATTTCATCTTCTACCATCAATTATATATGTTTGATGATTCGAAGAAGTTTCCACACATTGACTTCTGGTCCCGTACATTCCAAACCTTGTTTCTCTTCCACGACCCTTGTACTTCTGGTACCAGGCCCAGAAGGACATGATCAGACTGTGATACAAGCCATGGTCCTGTACCTTGGGCAGAGAATGTTGAGTGGGTCAGCGTGGTGGGCAGTGCTAGCTTCCGGGTTTGACACTGGGATGGGTATCAATAACTTAACACAAAATGTTAAAAAACCACAGACAAATACCCGACAAAACATAAACTAAATGTGTCTCTTATTCAAGCTCCCCAATGCTGGATCCCATAAGCATCTGTGTTTTTTCCACTGCCACCTGATAAGAGAGATATAGGACGAAAAGGAGAGTAGAAAGGAGGGTGACCAACTTGTCCCGGGTTGTCAGGGACTTTGCTGATTTCAACACTGAAATTCTCACGTCCTGGGAGCTCTCAGTCCTGGGAGAACGGAAAAGGCTGATTGCTCTAAGAGAGAAGAGATAGTGGTTTTAGCTGTTGGTGGTTGAACTAATTTTGCTCAGCAAATTTTTGAAAACATATGACCCTATGGACACAACTGCTGGGGCCTTCCTAGGGCGTTAGAAGTGGCCCATGCAAATGAGGGGCTTACGTTTAAGCAAGAGGCTGAAGAGTTAAGTTCCAATAGCTTCCCAGTAAATCTGCTGGGTTTTTAATTTGAGCCTTCAAGTCTTTAATTTATCTGAAATTTATTTTCGACTTGCATTCTTTATGTTTTTCCTGGTCTTCCTCCCTCTGCTGTTGCCCTCCCCAGATGGTGTGTTATGACTTTATGTCAGCGTTCTGTGACTCAGGTGCCACCTTTGGAGTCCCTGCGTGGCAAGGGCTCTGCGAGTGATGGGAGATGATGCGGTCTCTCCCCCTGGGGCTAGTAGAGTAGAAGCAGAAAAGTTGTCCCCCTCCTGCGGAGGCTCCTGGAGTAAGCCTCTCTGCTCCTGAGAAGTCCCAGCTCAGGGAACCACAGGGCCCACTGCTCCCTCAGCAGCTGCTTAGCGTCTGGGTGTCAGGGAGCACGGACTCCTTGTCTATGCTGCTCAGGGGTCCCCAGATGGTCCTCAGCAGTCCACTTATTCCCAGAATCTGCTGCTTTGCTCATCTTTGCTGCAGAAATCTCTGAGGTTCATTTCCAGAAAGTCACACGGTCCTTGAAAAAGGAAGGCCTCGAGCAATTTTGTTCTGGTTTGTTTTTCTGCTACATGTCAAACAGATAACAAGGCTCACCTGCGCCTAACTGTTGCCTTTTGCCCTGGGTGCATATATGCGTGTATATGTGTGTATGTATATATATACACACACATATATTTGTGTGTATATAAAATACATATACATAAATATATATGTATGTGTATGTACATATGTGTTTAATATATAAGTATAAAATATTGTGATATCAGACAAACATATAAAATATATGTGTGAACAAAATTGGATCAATAAATGACATGATACTGGACAATAGAAATCATTACCTAAACATTACATTATTTACATATAATTACACTGCCTTCTTCAACAAAGGATTTGTGTAGCTTGCCTTAACATTAGCTCATATTTAAGAATATTTATCTAATCAAATACAAACAAAAGATGGATATTTCTCAAACAAAAAAAACACCTATCTCACCATTGTCTCTAACACATTTCTGTTTGTTAAATGCCAGCGGGATAGCTGTGGATGCCTGAGGAGCCCTCATCAGTTCTGAGATCTGAAACGTACAGGGGAGAGGTCGGTGTGGGTCCCCTCTGACTTGTCTTCAGGTTTTGCTTCAAATACTGGATATTATAAAGTTTACTAGAGATGTTGAGAGTGGGGGTGTCATTCACACTTGCCATACTCAGGCTGAAACAAACTCAAATGCCAGTGTATTCACTTGAACTGGATGCTGTATCTGACAATATGACCAGCATTGGTCACCTGCCGCGTGTTGATGGACAGGTGTGCTCAGGACACCTCATTACAACTTAGAATGTTCCAGGGGAGCAAAGATCATAGAATGATTGATGGGGCATTTCAAACAAGCATGGAGCCGGGGACAGGGCACAGGCATTAAGCCAGCATTGAAGCCAGCCACATCCAGGTTCCAATTTTGGCTCCAATACTTAGGAGTTGTGTGCCCTCCTACAGGGACCTCACTCACCTCTATTTCCTCTTCTGTACAGTGGGGATGATAAATGGGGTTGTTCTGAAGAATAAATGCTCTAGCTTGTCCCAAATATTATCTCACTTCACCCTCACAACCATCCTGCAAGGTCGGGACCATTAGCCTGGTTTTACGGATGAGTGGGGAGAGGCGCAGAGGGTGATGTGCTCTTGTCACGATCCCAGTGAGAGGCTGCACTGGAATTCAGTGCCAGGTCTCTGACGGCCCAGCCTCCCTCTAGCTCTTCCCACGACACAGTGGACCTCTCCACTGAAGCACGTGGAGTAGGAGGCCATCTAGGGTAATTTCATTTTTACTGCACGTGCCTGCATTTCAGACAGTAAAAGAACATCATAATTTGCCCCTGTCATAAACACCTACGGAAAACGTGCTGTGACACCACATTTCCCCCTCCTGATATCACAGCAGCTTTGGTCAGGGCAGTATATTAAATACATTTTCCCGCTATTTCTAGAATTTCATTATCATAGCAGGTGAAACAACAGAGCCACACAAGATCTGAGAGACCTGCTAGATACCCCTCAAAAGCTCATGAGGTGCTTAGTTAAAATTTGTGTAACTTTTTATACACGTGAAGAAAACATTCAGAGAGATATAAATAAATCACTAAATCTGAACCTAAATGAGGTGAAAAGGAACCCCAGAGTTCGTTAAATAATTATCACCATCTCTCCCCACTCACCAGTCCACCCTTGCGTATTATGGAACCTAAGGAAGCCTCAAAACGTTAGCCATTTTGGCCACCAAAATCTGATATTGCTAGAAATTATATGTCTGTACATTCTTTTTAAGTATAAAAATTAGGATGTTGTGCCCTATTGGCAGCACATGGGACTTGTCATTTTAAAACCTGGGCTAGGATATGACCTTCACTATGTACAGACTGTCTAACCTTGGACCAGTTACTTCTCTTCTTTGGGGTCTAGATTCTCATTTATAAATGGACCAAATGGTTCTGTCTAACCAGGCTGTTCTGGAGCATAAATAAATTAGCAAGTGTTAACATATTTAATACACAAGTAGTGTAAACATTTGTCCTCTGTACAAAAATACCTGTGGGGGAGGGTGGATATGGATGCAGGTGTGGTTTCTGCTTGGGGTGGGGAAAAGCAGTGAGGCAGGACTGTCACATGGGAAAAAACACAGGCATTGATGTCACGTCAATCTGGATTCGAACCATGACTTTATCACATACTGGCAAGATTCTTAAGCTATCTGGGACCAAGGTAAAAAATGAGCTTAATAGCTACGTAAGAGAGTTGTGAATATAAAATTGAATAAGGGCCAAGAAGAGGGGCAGATTGACAGAGAGGCAGGGCCTGGGCAGGGGGCGAAGTTGAAGATCCCCATCTTCTCAGCTCCCCATCCCAACAGAATCCCCAGAAATGCAATGATGCTCCTGGGAAGAGAAAGCATGCAGCAGCCACCATGAAAAGCTTTGATTTGTTCCCCTCCCAGTGGCTGCTTCTCTCTCCTTGTGACTTGTGCTAAGAACTGGAACTGTACAATTTCCTATCATTGCAGAAAGAAGGGGTATTAGGGAGTTCAAGGGGCAGCCACTTGGCAAACATGAAAGCCTGCTCCGAGACGTCTTGACAAGCTCTGTCCCCATCGGGGTGCTCCTCAGAGCTGCCCCCCTGCAGAGCTAACTGAGGCTTCAAGACCAGGCTGCTTATGTCCCGTGGCAGCAATTAGAGAAGCTGCCCTTCACCACAGGCCTTTATTGGATCCTGTGATTGCGAGGGAGAGCTACAAACAGCATCCAGCGGGTAGCGATCGCATTACCTGTTATCATTGCCATTTTCGATTTCATTTATGTTCAGCTGCCTTAAATACTGGAAAGCAGTTTTACTTAAAAGGCTGAGCTCTGCACTTCCGTGTTTATCAGAATAAAGTAGAAATCAGGCTGGGTAGTTTTAAGGGCACAAGGAAAAACACAGTTTGGTGACAGGAGGTTTGGAATTATAGTGGGCAAAGATAACTGGGTTCTCTTAAGACTTGAAACATCCAAATAGGTGCATTTAAAATAAATGCCCTCGTAGACTCCAGCTGAACTCTCGGGCCTTTTGTTATCAACATAAGGCAGGCCGCTCAACGGTAGTTCTCATAAATTCCAAGGATTAAACTGCACAGGTTGCATTTGGGTTTCAATAGCACATTCTGAGGATGAAGAGTGTTTTTGTCTGAATGCTTTTCACTTGGGTAGTAGCAGGAGCAGCTATCAATTTTCGAGACTTCAATTTGAAAATGATAATCCTTATTTATTGAATACTTTAATGTGCTAGATAGGAATCGTTCAAGGATTTTATATGTAATTTCAGTTCACTCTCACAAAACCATATGATACATTGTATTAAGGATGAAGAAATCAAGACTTACAGAGTTAATTAACTTGCCAAAAATCAAATAACTAGTAAATAAGCGAGATCCAGAATTTAAGAAAAAAGGAATATTAGAGATTCGAGGTGACAACAGATCTTTCACACTCAAAAAACCATGTCTTTTCCATCGGGCCACCCCCCTGATATATGCAAAATAACTATTGCCGTATTTCTCCAAGTCTAAGGTGACATCAGTTAAAAGATTCTCCCTCATGTATCACAAAGGAAAAAGAAATCTGCCAATTAAACTGACAGACCGTCAATTCCAAGACACATTCTGATTTCAGAGATGTAAAAATGTAGGGGGAAAAAGTACCTTTTAAGATTCATGAAAAATAGCCATTTAAAAGCTAGTCTATAGTGTAAAGAACAAAGAAGTGATGTTGATGGCCCAGCTCGAGAGCAAACTGAGGGCAAGGCACGTTCTGGTTACTTCTTGCTTTCTCGAAAGCTGAGGATACAATTCAGGCGGAGACCATGTGACATGGTCGCTGTTTCAGGACGTCCACCTGCAGGTGGCAGTGCCGGCACTGCGTATGGCCTCTGGCCTTCACGGGGACCTGGTTTCAGACCAGAGGCAGACGGAGAAGGCTGTTTTCACGGCTTTAGTTTTCATTCGCAGCTTCTGTGCTGGTTCAAACCTCAGTGTCGGTTTGTCTCATTTTCCTCCTCCCTTTTTCTCCTGTCTGGTGTCGTCTCTCTTCACATTAACTCTTTTTCTCCCCACATTCCCCAAGTCCAAAACAGATTGACTTGGAATGGAAACAAATGCATTCATCTTTTCCCTAGAAAATCAAATCAGAAGCTCAGGAATTAGTTAAAGATAAGGAAGCTGGTATTTTCATTATTCTGTTATTCTATGATGTTCTGGTGTCTTGAGTATGTCTCTCTGGAGAATATTCTAGATGTAATCTCAAGATAAAGATGATTCTATCTAGAGAATATTTCTCAGGTAGGTCTTCCTACCTCTTGATGTAGCTGGTGATCAAATCTATTCATATCACTTTGCTCCTAGAACCTTCAAATACCTCCCCAGGGCCCATAGGATGAAGTCTGAGCAGGAGAACCTGATTCTAGAGTACTTCTCCCACCTCCTTACATACCACCTATGCCAGGCCCCAGCTACCTGAGAACACCTGTGAACACATACTGTGTCCATTCCCAACTCCAGGCCTCTCCCTGACATGTTCTTCCCCCTATTCTCTGCCCATGAAACACGCTCATTCTGGAAAAATAAGTTCAGGTTCCATAATGAAGCCTTTTCTCATTTAAACCTCATTGCGCTCCACATACAGTCATTAGCAGCTCTGTGCGCATATGTTCGTTGATATGCTAGTCACTTCATTAGCTATCAATGTGGCAATCCTTCTCCTTCTCCTTCTGTCTTATTTATATCTATATCCCCAGCATTTAGCACAGGGCTGGGGTTATAGTAGATTCTCAGTTGATATTCATTGAATGAATAATTGAATGACTCTTTTCTAAAATGGACTAGAACTGATATTCCCTAGAGAGGTTACTTTTAACTTTTGCACATTAAAATCACCTGGAAAGCTTTTAAAGCTTCTGATGTTGAGACTCCACCCCAGAGCAGTGAAATCAGAACTCTGGGGTGGGGCCCAGCCATCAGTATCTTTAAAGCTCCCCGGGGGATCTCAAGGTGCAACCGAAGTTGAGACTCACCACCATGGCAGTGGTTCTCAAAGTGCAGTCCTACGACCAGCAGTATCAACGTTGCCATCATTTTATTTGAAAGGAAAATTCCTGAGACCCACCTCAAGCTACAGAATCAGAAATGGGGGAGGAGGGTTACAACAATCTGTATTTTAACAAGCCCTTCTGGTGGTGCAAACTGAAGTTTGAGAAGCCCTCTCTTGGAGGTTTACTTTAAATAGATCTGTATAGCTGTGTGTGAACGAATCCCTCCCTCCCTTTTTTCTGATTTGATTTCTGGCCCCTATTTCTTCCATGTGGCCGTGCTTACAGACAAACAACAAACTCATTTTAGTTGAATATTTTTTTTCTAATCCAATTTGGTCTTATGATCAACATCACTTTATAGTAAAATAGCTTGAGAAGATATTTTATGTTTTTTCAATCCTTAAAACAACCAGTATTATTCTCCAGGCTATTTTTGAAATTATGGAATAAAAACGGACAAAAACTAGCACGCATGGATCTTTTCCCATGTACCAGACATTATGCTAAGCGCTTAATTATCTCACCACAACTCTAAGAGGTGAGTGCGCTGTGACATTCATTCTGCAGATGAGGAAAGGAAGCCTGGAGAAAGATACGATGAGTCTGAGGGGGAACAGCAGAGATTTGAGCCCAGATCTGTCCTAACATCAGATTGTTCTCTGGGTTTTCATGGTCCCCCATTTTGTATTTTGCTCATAATCATGCAGCTCTAGAATGAAGGAAATCTGATGTGCACAAGAATTCCTGGCTAGTTCCCGAACATAGGTTGTCACTCTGAGCACACTAAGTACGAGTGCTGTTTCCTGCCCATTTGGAGTGGTGTACACTTAGTGGCTTTCCTTTCTTCTCGGACTTTGAAAGGGGGCACAGTTGCAATGCACACAGGGTTGGAGAGGCAGTTTTCTTCCAAAATGCTTATATCCTCTTAAACTCACACCCTTTGTTCTAACCCTGCTCTGAACTCTTGGAGTCATTACTAACATGGCTCCCTTTTGAATCCATGAATATTAATAAAGTGGTACCAGACACTGCGCTAGGCTCTCAGGGGAACAGCAGTGAAAAAGACATACAAGTCCCCTGCTTGCATACCTTTAAAAAGGACCACATATATAATAAACAAATCAGTGAAGAAGGTAAGTTTAGATGTTATGATTGTGTCGTCCAGGGCAACATGATAGCAGGTGCTGGGGAAGGCCTCTTTGAGCTAAACTGTATATTTCGTGTGTCTATGCATTTCTCTTAAGGGAACTCTTGAACGGTAAGATCTTTGTACCTATGTTTTTCTATTAAGAGTTAGTTCTTGGGGCTGGCCTGGTGGCACAGCGGTTAAGTGCGCACGCTCCGCTTCGACGGCCCGGGTTCACAGGTTTGGACCCCGGGCGCGCACAGACGCACCACTTGTCAAGCCATGCTGTGGCAGCGTCCCATATAAACTAGAGGAAGATGGGCACGGATGTTAGCCCAGGGCCAGTCTTCCTTAGCAAAAAAGAGGAGGATTGGCATCGGATGTTAGCTCAGGGCTGATCTTCCTCACAAAAAAACAAACAAAAAAAGAGTTAGTTCTTAGCTGTATTGGGGAATTAGTGTGGATGCTATTGACTTGGAAATACACAAAACATTAGTAGGTTTGGAAGAGTTGGCCTATCATAAGAAAGGTTCTATTTCTTTTTTTTTAGTTTTATAATTTTTTAAAAATTATTTTATTGAGGTCATATGGGCTTACAACACTGTATAAATTTCAGGTGAACATCACTATATTTCAGTTTCTGTACAGACTGCACTCTGTTCCCCACCAGCAGTCGAGTTTTTATCTGTCACCATACATATGGGCCCCTTTACCTCTTTCACCCTCCCCCCACCCCCTTCTTCTCTGGTAACCACTAATCTGTTTTCCTTATCCATGTCTTTGTTTGTTTATCTTCCACAAATGAGTGAGATCATACAGTATTTGTCTTTCTCTGTCTGACTCACTTCACTCAGCATAATACCCTCAAGGTCCATCCATGTTGTCACAAATGGAACAATTTTGCCTTTTTTATGGCTGAGTAATATTCCATTGTGTGTGTGTGTGTGTGTGTGTGTGTGTGTGTGTGTATACTACATCTTTTTTTTTAATTTTTTGTTTATTGCAGTAACATTGGTTTATAACATTGTATAAATTTCAGGTGTACATTATTATACTTCTATTTCTGCATAGATTACATCATGTTCTCATGTTCACCACCCAAATACTAATTACAACCCATCACCACACACATGTATACCACATCTTCTTTATCCATTCACCCATCGATGAGCATTTGGGTTGCTTCCACATCTTGGCTATCATAAACAATGTTGCAATGAACATAGGGGTGCATATATCTTTTTGAATTATTGATTTCATGTTCTTCTGGGTAAATACCCAGGAGTAGAATAGCTGGATCATATGGTATTTCTATTTTTAATTTTTTGGGGGGCAATTTCCATAGTGTTTTCCACAGTGGCTGCACTAGTTTGCATTCCAATAGCAGTGTATGAGGGTTCCCTTTTCTCCATATCCTTCTCCAACACTTGTTATTTCTCATCTTGTTAATTATAGCTGTTCTGATGGGTGTGAGGTGATATCTCATTGTAGTTTTGATTTGCATTTCCCTAATAATTAGTGATATTGAACATCTTTTCTTGTGCCTATTGGCCATCTGTAGATCTTCTTTGGAAAAATGTCTGTTCATATCCTCTGTTCATTTTTTGATCAGGTTGTTTGTTTTTTTTATTGTTGAGTTATATCAGTTTTTCACATATTTTGGAAATTAACCCTTTGTCAGATATATGATTTGCAAATATTTTCCCCCAGTTGGTGGGTTGTCTTTTCATTTTGTTCCTGGTTTCCTTTGCCTTGCAGAAGCTTTTTAGTCTGATGTAATCCCCATTGTTAACTTTTTCTTTTGTTTTCCTTGCCTGAGTAGACATGGTATTCAAAAAGTACTGCTAAGACTGACATTAAAGAGTGTACTTCCTATATTTTCTTCTGGGAGTTTTATAGTTTCAGGTCTTACCTTCAAGTCTTTAATCCATTTTGAGTTAATTTTTACATATGGTATAAGATAATAGTCTACTTCCATTCTTTTGCATGTGGCTGTCCAGTTTTCCAAACACCATTTATCGAAGAGAATCTCCTTTCTCCATTGTATGTTCTTAGCTCCTTTGTCAAAAATTAGCTGTCTGTATATGTGTGGTTTTATTTCTGGGCTTTCAATTCTGTTCCATTGATCTGTGTGTCTGTTTTTGTGCCACTACCATGCTGTTTTGATTACTATAGCTTTGTAGTATATTTTGAAGTCAGGGATTGTGATGTCTCCAGCTTAATTCTTTTTTCTTGGGATTGCTTTAGCTATTTGGGGTCTTTTGTTGTTCCATATAGATTTTAGGATTCTTTGTTCTATTTCCATGGAGAATGTCATTGGGATTCTGATTGGGATTGCATTGCATCTGTAGATTGCTTTAGGCAATATGGACGTTTTAACTATATGTGTTCTTCCAATCCATGAGTATGGACTATCTTTCCATTTCTTTATGTCTTCTTCAATTTCTTCAATAATGTCTTAATGGTTTTCAGTGTATAGGTCTTTCACCTCTTTGGTTAAATTTATTCCTAGGAATTTTATTCTTTTTGTTGCAGTTGTAAATGGGATTGTATTCTTGACTTCTCTTGCAGATGTGCAGGCCAGTATGAGCATCCATGCCCTGGATTGCTGCTGCTGGGGGAGGGGGAGGGGGCTGCTCCCCTGCTGCACTGCCTCCCGGGAGTCCAGTCTCCACCCACTTTCAGCTGTATAGATGCCTGGATCTCTTATGCAACCTGTTGTACAGTGTGGGGAATCCTCTTTTGGTCAATGGATGCCTGATTGGTTGTAACTTAGAGGGGAGAGCCAAAGGGAACAACTCACTCTGCCATGATGCAGACGTCCAGGTTCTATTTCTAAAACAATACACCTCAATCATAAAACCTCTTTCTTTGGGTAACAGCCGGCAAACATGTCTTCAGCAATTACATCAGTCAGAGGAGAAATTTCCATGAGACTTCTGTGGGCCATGAAAAGTCTGGTACAGCCTGCTAAATGTAAGTCGTTTCCAGTGAAAGGCATGCACGTGAAGAAGCAGCGGGCTGAGAGACACAGGTGCACAGCAAGCCATCAGGCACACTCTGGGCCCCAGCCTGCTCAGGGATGCTTTACATGCGAGGGCAATCTTAAATCTTAAATCCAAGCTGTGAAGTAAAGTAAGACACTGGAGAGAGACTTTCTGTTTCTGACTATGTGACCTAGGTTATTCAAACACACACTCTAGTTGCAAACAGATGAAAAAAAGCCAAAGAAAGTATTTTTTTAAGTCTTTAAAACATGAGAGAGCTTACCAAGACAGTGAGGAATTATTAAGCCAATAGGACCAAGAAACTACCTATGCAGATATATACATAAACTTGGAAGATATTTTTGCCCTAATGGTATTTTTTAACCCAGGAAACTTTGAGCTTTCCTTTTGATAGTCTAATAGGGTAAGGGGATAGACATGAAAGGGCTGGAAAGGTCTCTTTTTAGGGTAATGGAATTGTTCTAAAACGAGATCATGGTGATGGTTGTGTAATTCTTTATATATGTTAAAATCCATTGAATTGTACACTTAAAGTGGATGAATTTTATGGTATGCAAACTATATCTCAATAAAGGTATTGGGGGAAAAAAAACAAAACCTCAGCAGCTAGGTCTAACACCAATAGGACACAAGTAAGTTTCAGAAAAATTTTAGCAAATAGAGGATTTAAAAGAACACAGAGAGATAAAAATAAGGAAATACAAAAGGATGGATAAAAGACATAGAACATAGTATAAAAAGATCAGTATATTCGTGATATGAGTCTCATATAGAACAGAAAGTGAAAAGGGGTAGAGACAATATGTGAAGAGAAAATGGCTGAGAATGTTCCAGAACTGATGACAGATTCCAATATACAGATGCAAGAAGACCCATGAATCCCAAACAGGATAAATAAAAAAGAAATCCACATTTAGACACATTATAATAATACTGGAGAAAACCAAAGATGAAGAGAAAATCTTAAAAGCAGCTAGAGAAAAAATAAAGATTACCTTCAAAAGAACAAGTAGACTGAGAACTCATTAACAGCAGCAGTAGAAACCAGAAGACAATAGAATAATATTTTCAGTACATTTTAAGAAAATGTCTAACAAAGTAAAATTATATACCCAGAAAAATATCTTTCATGAATACTTACTTGGGGAGATGTATTGGATCTTCTGCATGTTCAGTTTTTGCTTGGAAAATTCAAAGTATCAAAATCTGAGGCCTGGAAATAAATTGTTATTATTTAGAAAAAATCACAAGGAAAATAATCATGATATTTCATTATGCACTGATAGATCTGACATCCAATTTTTCCAAGAACAGTCCAGTCTAAAGAATTAAATAGCCAATAAGTTGTAATATTTTAATTGCAAAAACAAACACACATAGCAAACTATTCTGCTACGTATATCTTCCATTTCCCAGATGCAACACTTTGATGCAATCCCTGACACAGGAAATTTCGCCTTCATTCCCTGACATAAGAGATTTGGCGTGTGGGAGCCTAACAAAGTTTTATCCATGTAAATGTTTAATGAGGGCACATTACATTCCAGGCAAAAGATTACTTGTAGTCTTTACAGATCATTGATTCAAGGTAGTTCATGTTTATCTCCGTTAGTGGTGCTGACTCTAAGTGAGTACATAGATTAGAAAAATTAAGAGACAATAAAGAATAAATTAAAAAGGTAGTGTAAAAGAGGTAGAGACTAGGGTAGAAAGAAAACTACGTGGATTTAAAAGGCTGAAATAAAGGAGGTAATCAAGGGATAACCATAGAAGAGAAGAGCTTGAGCTGAACCTTGAAGTTAGGTAGGACTTAGATCATTGGTAAGGACTATGAATCACATCCCAGAAAGGGGAATGTTGGAATAAAGGCATGGAGGTAGGGATGGATGCATGGTGATGGCTAAGGAATAATGAAATATCTCTTCTACCTGCCTGTCCAACAGACATATTTTTTAAGGATAATTAGTACAATGCTTCAGTAAATGAAAAACCATTTTAAAATAGAATTACAAATTAACACACAGAGAAGCTCAGAAGACAATGAGATGAGGCTATAAAAAGATGGGGTTTTAAGTGTTGGTGGACAAAGACATTGAGTCACTCTAATGGTCACAGTCGAGAATATGCTTTCAAAAGTGTTCCCTATAGTACTAATTGTCCAAATGCATTTTCATAGTCCCCCTCGAAAGTTCTTCACAACTCTTATTCTGTTTCTTTCCTATTTTTCTGTCTTTTATGCTCCCCATCAGGAAGGTCAATTACAAAATATCCTAAGAAGGAGAGGCTCTTAGGGATGTACTTCTGGGAAGATCAATCTCTATAAACTTTCCTTCAAACAATCATCAACTCTAATTTTCAATTGTCAAATCACTCTTAGTCAAATCCAATTTCGTACCTCAAAAAGAGTAAACAAGAGATCAAAGAATAAATCGAAACCTGAGGAGGGAGAGCAGGAAGTTCATTGAAGAAGGTGAGGTTTGGTCCACAAAAAAACCTTTAGAACTAAAAAACAAATTCAGCAAAGTTTCAGGATACGAAATCAGCACACAAAAATCAGTTGCATTTCTATGCATTTAGAACAATTTAAACATTGTCACATATAAGAATGTTATATGAACAATATAACATTTTGAACAATTCAAAAAGGAAATTAAGAAAACAGTCCCATTTATACTAGCACCAAAAAGAATAAAATATTTAGGAATACACTTAACCAAGCAGGCAAAAGCCTTATACACTGATGTGATATTGTGATTTATAATAAGAAATATATATTTGGTCTTTGTCCCGTTTCTGGAACAGAGTTCCTAAAACCCTTAGAATTTCCTAAGTGATGAGAGCAAGGGAGGTGTCTTTCATTATGTTAATGAGGTAACTTTTGGACCATGCCTAAGGATGGGGGCTGGTTGCCAGGAGAACTAACCATGTGATTAAAGAGTTGGAACTTTGAGTCCTATCACTGGCCTCCAGAGAGTGGAGAGGGACTGGAAATTGCATTCAATCACCAATAGTCAGTGGTTTAATCCATCATGCCTAAGTAATGAATCCTCCATAAAAACTGAAGAGGATGGGGTTGAGAGAGCTTCTAGGTTGATGAACACATGGAGGTGCTGGGAGAATGATGTGCCTGGAGGTGGCATGGAAGCTCTGTGCCCTTGCCCCATTCCTTGCCCTATGCATCTCTTCCATGTGGCTGTTCCTGAGTTATATTCTTTTATAATATACCAGTAATCTAGTAAGTAAAATGTTTCTCTGAGTTCTGTGAGTCACTCTAGCACATTAATTGAACCCAAGGAGTGAGTCATTGTAATCTCTGATCTATAGCTGGTAGGTCAGAAGCATGGGTGATAACCTCATCTTGTGACTGATATCTGCAGTGGCGGAGTTGGGGGAGAGCACCCTTGTGGGACGGAGCCCTTAATCTGTGGAATCTGATGCTATCTCCAGGTAGCTAGTGTCAGAACTGAGTTGAATTGTAGGACACCCAGCTGGTATCCAGACAATTGCTTGTTGCTGTGGGGACTCCCCCCTCATTGGTACTAGAAATTGGTTCTAGAAAATGGAACTGAAAATTATAAAACATTGCTGAAAAAAGAAATTAAAGAAGACACAAATAAATGGGAAGACATCCCATGCTCACGGATTGGAAGACTTACTACCGTTAAGATGTCCATACTACTCAAAGTGATCTACAGTTCAATGCAATCCCTGTGACACTTTTTGCAGAAATAGAAAAACACCATTCATACGGAATTGGGGTCATGGGACCCCAAATAGCCAAAACAATCTTGAAAAAGAAGACCAAATTTGAAGGCCTCACACTTCCTGATTGAAATATATTACAAAGATATAGTAATCAAAATAGTGTGGTACTGGCATAAAGACAGACATGTAGACCAATGGAACAGAATAGAGAGCCTAGAAATAAACCTTTGCATATATGGTCTTTGCATATCAGATTTTCAACAGGGGTGCCAAGATCACACAATAGGGAAAGGACAGTTTCTTCAACAAATGGTTCTGGGAAAACTGGATATCCACATGCAAAAGAATGAGGTTGGACCCTTACTTTATACTATATACAAAAATTAACTCAAAATGGATCAAAGATCTAAACCTATAAAACTCCTAGAAGAAAATATTGGGGGAAAGCTTCATGAAATTAGATTTGGTAATGATTTCATGGATATGACACCCAAAGCACAGGCAAAAACAGCAAAAATAGACAAATGGGACTACAACAAACTTAAGAACTTTTATGCATCAAAGGAAATAATCAACAGAGTGAAAAGGCAACCTAGAGAATGGAAGAAAATATTTGCGTATAATTGATAAGGACTTAATATCCAGACTATATAAAGAACTCCTACAACTCGACAACAGAAATAACCCAATTTAACAATGGGCAAAGGACTTGAATAGACATTTCTCCAAAGGAGATACACAAATGGCTAAGAAGCATATGAAAAGATGCCCAATATTACTAATCATTAGAGAAGTAGAAGTCAAAACCATAGTGAGATATCACCTTATACCCATTCGTATGGCCACTATCAAAAAAACAGAAAATAACAAGTGTTGACGTGGATGTGGAGAAATTGTGTCCCTTGTGCACTATTGGTAGGAATGTAAAATAATGCAGCTGCTATGGAAAACAGTATGGAGATTCATCAAAAAAATTAAAAATAGAATTCCCATATGATTCAGGAATCCCACTTCTGAGTATATAGCCAAAAGAATTGAAATCAGGATCTCAAAGGGGTATCTGCACTTCTATGTTCATAGCAGCGCTATTCACAAGATCCAACAGGAGAAAGCAACCCAAATGTCCATCAATGGATGAATGGATAAATAAAATGTGGTGTATATATATATAATTTAATATTATTCAGCCTGAAAAAAGAAAAAATCCTGTCACATGCTACAGTATGGATGAACCTTGAGGACATTATGCTAAGCGAAATAAGCCAATCACTAAAAGAAAAATATTGTATGATTCCAGTTATGTGAAATATCTAAAATAGTCAAACTCATAGAAACAAAAACTAGAATTGTGGTTGCCTGGGGCTGAGGGGTACAGGAAATGGGAAGTTGTCCAGTGGGTATAGATTTCAGATTTTCAAGATTAAAATTCCTACAGATCTATTGTTCAACTGTGTGAATTTAGTTAACGACACTGAACTGTAAACTTAAAAATAGTAAAGATGGTAAATTTTGTATTATTTTTTTTACCATAATTTAAACAATAAAAATAAAGAAAAGAAATGTGAGGCTTGGGATTTGAGTGGTAGGGAGTTAAAACTTAGCTCTGTCTTTGACAAATGACTTCACCTTTCTGTGTTTCGGTTTTCTTACTTATTGAGGGAATTGATCTAAATAATCTTTACGGGTTCTTTCCAGTTCTAAAATCCAATTGCATTGTAGTCATAAAAAGAATATCCTAGCCATTCACTCTGAATAAGACAAAGTCTTTTATAATAAAAACTTTTGAACTCCTTATCTTCCAAAAAATCCCTCTACTATACCTATTCAATACTATCAGAGAGAGAATCAATTCACACTTGATGCTTAGTGATCAGCATTTCAATAAGTAACTCATGCTGGACTAACATGATGATAATTTTAAAAAGGACAATGTTTACCTTAAGCTAGAGGAGTACCTAATTATTAAATATTCATTATATGTTTGATTATTAATCCTTATTGTGTGTGTGCAAGAAAAATTAGAACAAAGTCATTAAAAGCAAAAGATTATTTTGGAAATGGTCCTAATGTCAGGTGAAGATGGTCTGAATGAAGGAAGTGATAGAGGGATGGAAAGAAAGGGATAGAGACGAGAAAGGCTGAAGATGAAACTTAATGGGTGTTCAAAATATAAAAGTATCAAAGGTGTTCCTGAAGCTTCAGTACAGAGGGGTTGGGGTAACAATGTTATAATCAATATTTGTAGAGAAGATGGTGCCTACGTTGAAATCCACAGGACAGAGATCAGGTCCAGAAATAAAGAGACATCTCAATGAGACTGAATGGCTTCTTTCAAATAGAGTGTTTTAAGAGGGAGAAGAGCAAGCAGCCTTGGGCTGAGCCTTGGGACATGGCTGTGGTTCGCTGAAGTCGTTAAAATGGGAACAGGCGCCTTAGATGTTATACAGTTTAATGAATGAGGAAGTTTATAAATAAGGAAGAGGCCCAGAGACAGGTGTAAACAGGAAGGAAGAGGAAGTGATGAAGACAGAAGAAAGAGGCCAAAGAGGCAGAGGGTTGGCCAAAAAAGTGCCCTGTACCAGAAGGCAGAGGAAAATGCTGGCCGGGAGGTATTGGTTAGTGGTGTCCTTGCTGTAGACATGTATGGGAAGGAAGACACTCAGTGTGGGAAAATTCCGGAAAAGGCAGGAAGGGAAAGATTTCTAGGCCCAGATGGGAGAATTAGCCTTGGAACTGTAGGAGGAAAAGACGAGAGAACGAGTATAGAAAGAAAGTTTATTAGTTGGAATTGATTGCTACAAGCAACGACAACAGAATTTAGCTAACTCAAGCAAAAAGGAATTTATTTGGCAGTCTTTGGGGCAACTATCAAAATTCACAGGAAGACCAGATAACCAGACTTAGAAAAAGGGCTGAACCAAGGGAGATGGGGCCCAAAAAAGACAGGCAAGTTCAAACCATGGGATGAACTTAGGTTAGGCCACAACTGGCACTGCTGCCAGTGGACACTCAAACTGAGAACACAGGTGTCATCTTGCTATAGCTATTGTCAGCTCAAAGCTGTGAAACCCCCAACTGTTCTCCCAAGACTCGAAAGCCTGGTGGCAATTGGCTAGACCCTATTTGTTAAACCTCTGTCACCTGCCCAATGCCCCACTGCCATGACTTCCAAGAGTACCCAACTCTTCCGCTTTGGCAGTCAGAGCCTAGGCATACTTGGTTTCCTACCAGGACCAGTGCAGAAATTCCCTCAAAGAGTAAGGCTCCCACAGTCATGAGTAGGCAAAATAAGAGGCACATGTCCACCACATCCCACCTTGCCATTTCCCAGAACTGCACTTCAAAAACAAAAGCAAAACAAAACACACAATGCAAAAGGCTTCTACCTTACATAAAACCAACTCACTCCGTACAACTGAAAATATTCTACTCTGCAAACCAAGCAAGTAAAATCTTTCCACTTCATTCAAGCTCCAGCCCCAAGACCTCTGACTGACATCTATTTTTTTCTTATTTCTGTAGCTATCTTATTCTGATATATTACAAACCACAAAATAATTACAAAGTAAGACTCCAATGCACACGCAGTTTCGGTGGAAAGACAAAAAATAAGGAAGTTGGTTAAAACATTTGCACAATATGATAAGGACGGAAATTCTGGGTAATAGCTCTACTCATCTTCTCTGCATCAGGTCTCATGGCTTTGGGTAATATTGATGGCTTATCTACACCACAGTCCACTCCATACCTACTTTGCCTTCTGCCCACACTTTGACAGTTGGTGGTGCTGAATCAGTGGGGTGACCCAAAATGTCATACATGAGTATTTCAGCCCTCAGTGGTCCTACATGTATAGGGTTATAATAGTCTTCCAACTGTTTTTCATTTTCTGTTTCTTTTTAAAAAATCCTACAGTTATATATTGGACAAGAACAGAGATGAGACTACCTGATAGTACATCAACCCTACAACCATTACAAAATGATGCCCTTCACCACATTGTAAGATTTTAATTCTCTTCAGCCAGACTATTCCTGATTTCTTCGTGGGGGCTTATGTAATATGAAATTATGAAAAAGTTGCTATATCCCTACAAGGTAATGCAAGTCCCTACTCAAATCCTCTACAAATGTTCCCAACTGTTTTATTATCAAAATAAATATTTTTAAACAAAAGATGGCTTAAGAACAAATCAAAATACCTCCATAACCTGAAACCAAATTCCAGCTTTAACTATGTAAATAATGAGTAATATTTTCTTCTCTTTGATTAAACCATTTTCCATTCAAAGTAGAACAAGAAATAAATCACACTTGAAATTCTTATTCCACATACAACTGTTACAGGCTGAATTCATATGTTGAAGTCCTAACTCCCAGTAACTCAGAATGTGACTATATGTGGAATAGGGCCTTTAAAGAGGTGATGAAGTTAAAATGAGGCAATTGGGATGGGCCTAATCCAACGGAATTGCTGTTCTTTTAAGAAGAGGAGATTACAACACAGCCACACACAGAGGGAAGACCACGTGGGGACTCAGGGAGAAGACAGCTATTTGAAAACCAAGGAGAGATGCCTGGGAATAAACCAAACCTGCAGCCACCTTGGTTTTGGACTTCCAGCCTCCAGAACTGTGAGAAAATAAAATTTTGTTGTTTAAGCCACCCAGTCTGTGGTACTTTGTTATGGCAGCCCTACTAAACTAATACAGTAAACAATTCAAAGGAACCAACAAAGCTACTAGTAAGGAAAAAAATGTGTGATTTACCATCTGCTTCTCATATATGTTTTAAATATCTTTCATATATCATAAGTGTATAAATTTTATAATTCCTGGTAGAAAAGCATACTTGACAATTCTTATGCAAATCAATTGTAAAATGTTTCTGCTGTGTTGGGGCAGGCAGTAAAGATCATCTTGAAGGTCCCCCAACTTACTTGATGAGAAGACCCGATGTTTGCTGGTTGTATTGTTGTGAGTTTCACTGAGTCATCTGGGTTGTTTTTCTTTCAGAAAAGGCTTTATTAGTTTAAAAGGCATTAGGCTAGACTTCCAAATTTAAATGACCATTTACTGATGAGATTCATAAGTGTCTTAGGTCAACTGCCCCCAAATCAGACTCTCAGACAAGGAGCATTGTACAGAGATTTATGATTAATGTAATCTCGGGGGAAAACGTGCGAGTGGGGAAAGCAGGAAAGGGAAGGGGAAGAAGCCAAACTGGAGCTTGATTTCAGGCAAGGTTTTACAGAGAATTTCTTCAGGGGATCTCTGGAGTGTAATTTGCGCCTCAGCGCTGTCCTGACCCAAGGCAAGAGGCATAGAACTTTCAAACTCCCAAATCCATCAGTCACTGGCTTAGAGGAAAGGAAATTCCCAGATCCTGCCAAGGACGGTCCTTTGAAAAAAGAGTTGTAGGTGCTGGCTTTTAGGAGCAAAATCTCCTGAAGTTTAGAGGCGCCCAAAATACAATAACAGGGACCCAAGGAGACCTGGTGGGAGTAGCAACATTATACCCGTTGGATTATTCTTTTACTCCTACTTATCTGTAAGCTTCTGGACCATAACCTGGAAGGTCACCATAACTCCTGCAGCCTGCATTGCTTCAGGAACTTCAGCATCACTAAGATTTTTATTAAGCCCAGATACTCCTATCATTTACCATGCATGCCCCCTCCTATTCCAGGAATTCCTTCAGGAAAATTACCAGGCTTTCACTCCCCAGCAAAATCAACTGGAGCGAGCTCACTGAGCTATAGAAAGTCATCTTTATTCTTTCTCCCTGGGCCCTCTCACCTTCTCCTCAAGCCTTCTTCACTCTTTCCATCCTTCCTTTGATCTCTTTCTCTCATCACATTTTCCACTCGTACTCTTTGATGTTCTACAGTTTTCTGGGCTCTTGGTTGAATTTCTTTCAGCCTTGGGCTGGCACCCTTACTATAATCCAGCTTAACAAGAACAATAATCCTCACAATCCAAACAGGAACAATATCATGGACTGCTTTTTTCCAGTGTCTCAAGAGAATGTATGCTTTCTCCTGCTGCTGTCAGCTGGGCTGAATTAAGATTTATTTTCATGTCTCTGTCACAGTCTGGGATAGGAGTATTTAGCTTTTGCAACTTGAAGAAGTCCCTTGCTCTCTTGGCCTGTACATTGACTAATCGAGAATTCGGCTTAATATGGTGTGGTGGAAGCAGGCATACAAGAAGTGTGAGTCATGTGCTGATACAACTTGTCTACACCTTCGGGGCCTGCTCAGGCCTAATCTTTATATATTACTTCCATGTGATAATATTTTGCTAAATGGAATAGACACACAGATCATATTGGGTAACTCAGGGCATTTGGTCACCTGGTTTCCCATAACCAGGAGTTCAGTTTTTATCAAGGCCCAATAGCAAATGAAAAGCTCTATAAAGAATAATTTCTTGCTGAAGAATAACTTTACTAAACCCCAGTGGTGTGAGATTCTCCTACTGGGGTTTGTCACAGTCTTATACAGTATCTTGATCTCCCTCCAAAACCTTAAGTACCGTTCACTGGATCTGCTTAAATTTCAATCTGGACTGTCTAGGGAAAATTTTTTTGTTCTGGGCCCCGTTCAGATTGGGAAGTTGTACTAGTTTCCTAGGGCTGTTGTAACAAGTTACCACAAACTTGGTGGTTTACAACAACAGGAATTTGTTCTCTCACAGTTCTGGAGGCCAAAAGTCATAAATGAAAGTGTCAGCAGGTTTGAGTCCTACTGGAGGCTCTGAGGAAGAATCCATGCCATGCCTCTCTCTTGGTTTCTGGTGGCTGTGACAGTCCTTGGCATTTCTTGGTGTGTAGATGTATTACTCCAAACTCTGCTTCTGTCTTCACATTGCCTTCCCCTCTGTGTCTGCTTAGATCCTTCCCTTTTCTCAAAAGAACATTTGCCATTGGATTTAGGGCACATGTCCTTATAAGGTCTAAATCCGGGATGATCTCATCTCAAGATCCTTGACTTAATTACATCTGCAAAGACCCTTTTTTCAAATAAGTCACATTGAAAGTCTCATGGGAGGGTGGGGGGAGGACACTTAGACTCACAGTCTTCTGAAGGGTCCGTGTGTCTCCATTCCACTCTGGCAGTCCCACATGGCAGAAAAGGAAAAATTTTATTTCAGTTGAAATATTTAGCAATTTTCAGGAGTACTTTTGCTGGTTGTTTTTTTTTTGCTACATGATCCTTAAACTGCAGGAGATAAAATATTCTTTTAATATGGTTAAGTTCCTGGGTTGTAGTATATACTGTGCACCAAAACTTCAGAAATGTAAACTTATCATTCCTTCTCTTTCTTCAAGCGGTCCAGTAGTATTAGAGGAAGCAGCCTCATTCTATCTTTCTTGAAAATTCCATGCCCAACAAACTTTGTAATGGTAGAGACACCACGGCCCCAACACTGGCCCTCAGTGGACACTTTTTTCCATGTGATCACATGCAATAATTTAATTCATTATTTCGTTAGTAGCTAAGTAATTGTTTAAATGTGGCTTCCAGAATCCTATTAATACAACAGGGAATTTCATTATCTTCAGCCCCAACTAAGCCAAATAGACAATCCCAAACCACCACTGCTATCCCATCCCCTACCATGTCCCTTGGTTTTTCTCTACTTCTCAGAATCCATTCCCATACATATTCCTCAGATTCAGTCTCTTACTCCAAGTGGTGATGAGGAGGCTGCTGCTGCTCTGAGACCCTCATCCTCTCAGCTTCAAGCCAAGTAGTAAGAGAAAGGTTATCTTTCATAAGAATCCAGCAAAATTCTCAATGTTTCTCATTGTTTCCCTGGGGCACATGTCCAAACCCTAACCTGTCACCATGGCCAGTGCAATATTCTGCAATGATTGACCAGGCTGGACCCATTCCTAACTTTTGGGAGGGTCCAGGGCAAGATTATAAATAGAGGTCCATATAACATATGTTGAAATATTCTAAAATTAAAAATCAAATTATCTACTAAATAAAATATGTTCTACCCTCTCACCTTAATAATCATTCTTAATAATAACCTAGGAGGAAGCTTTGCATTTAGAATTCTCAGAATCCTTGGAGTCCTACTCTGGATTATAGCATCACAGAGAGGTAGCTCAAAGCCTCACCAATTCTCTTTCCTTTCCTGGCTCTGGCTTGCAGCATGAGGGGCCATGCATGCATATGTATGTCCACTCTGGCCTGCACTTCCATGCTTAGTCTTCATTCCCACCAACAGCCACCTCTTACCCTCCCCTTGAGCCTAAGTATGAGCACACCAGCTGCGTGGTCTACCTTCAGAACGGGGAAGAGATTTCCACGTGTCTTGGAAGCAGGTGGGGATTTGGGGGTGTGTAATTTGGGGATCCTGGATACCTAGATCTAGAACATGGACTAAAATGGGACGTGTGAGGTCTAGCTGGGCACATCTTCTTAGCCTTGTGGATTCTCCACACTGTGGAGATAGTTATGATGCAGGAAGACCAAAGCAGGCCCCTGTAAGCACAGGGTCCAGGGCAGGGCCCTACTTGCCCAGACCTAGGGGCTGTGCTGAGCAAAGTGTAAGCGACTTGTTCCCCGCATAGCCAGGGATGGAATCAATACCATTGATAGACAGGGCCTGAGAGTGTATGAATGCAGGTCTAGGAGTAGTCTCCCAGAAAGAAATTAGAGAACCTCTTTCGATGTAGTGTAAATGGATCTTGGGTGGCCAAGAAATAGCAAATGCCAACTGCACACTTAACATCCAATATTCTTCGAAGGTAGACATTTTTTTCCATCTCCCACTTTGCTGCTTTTCTATGTCTATGGTAGGTTTGTTTGGCTCCCTTCCACCTTAGCTTTCTCTCTGCTTTCTTCATTAGCTTACGGCCTTTCCTCTGCCCTAGTGATTGCGGGCTCTGACCCAGGTAGAGATTCCATTGAGCTTTCTCATGGTGCATAATACCAGTCACACCATAGCCTCTTATGTGGATAATTGCAGCTGCCTCCTAACAGGTCTAGTTCCATGAATCCAGTTTTGTTCCCTTACCCCTACACCCTACACCCTGCCCTTCATCGCTGCTGCCATTCTGTAGTTGGACATTTTCCATTCTGTAGTCAGAGCAATACTTTAAAAAAAAAAAAGAAAACCTTTAAAACCCAAATGATGCACCTACTAGTAACACCCCCAGCCCTCAGGAAAACACTGCCCTCAATCTGGTTTACAAAGCCCGCATGGTGTGGGCCAGGGTGGCCTCTCCTCATCCACGTCTCTCCACTCCACCCCCTGGTCCCTTCCTCTCCAGAGGCAAGGGATTTCTTTTAGTGCTTTAAACACTTTGTCTCTCTCTCCTTCTTCTTTTCTTGTGTCTACTCTCTCTCATCTCCATATCTTCACGAAGGCTTTTCCCTCTCTCAAGCACCTTACGCCTCTCTTTCCTCTCTCTTTCCTTAAATTAATATTAATTATCCTTTAGCTTTTAACATAACAGTTACTATCTCTGTGACGCCTTCCCTGACTAACCAAGACAGGGTCAATTTCCCTGGTTGTAGAGTCCCACAAGAGGATGCAGCATCATCACAGGTCAAACCATTTGTATAATGATATATTTCCTAAATTAGGTAAATTCACAAAGAATGTCACCTTTGATCCTCACCACACCTCTGTGAGGTTCTTGGTTTTATCACTGTTTGGAAGATGAGGACACTGAGGCCCCAGGCTTGAGGGACTTGTCCAAGGCCACATGGGTAGCGATAGGAGGTGTCAGCAGACTCCTGGGGCTCACTCCAACATGGAGCAATAATAATTAGATTAAGAATGACAATTGTATTAGAACTTCACTTGCATCTCCTAAGATGTCCAGGTACCTCGCCAACGCTCAGTTTGTAGCTTTGTCTGAAGATGGGACCAACTGTGGGAGGAAGTGGGCAATCCCTGTAAGGAAACAGATGTAGGAAAGGAAAATTGGATCTGGTTCCTGTCCCTCGTACATGCAAAATATGGGGGGATTTACAGAATACGCTTATAAATTATAACTTTATGCTGAAAGATATAAGCTTAGCCAAAGCAATTTTAAGGGGAGAGTGGTGATTCTTATCAGATTTGGTGTGTTCTATGTCTCAGAACTTGATTGTAAATTACAAATTGAATCCACCCAATAGTCTACGGTAACCAGCCTTCCTGGTTTGTCTTGGAATGAGGGGTTTCATGGGACACAGGGTTTTCAGTGCTAAACCTGGGGCAGTCCTGAGCAAAATGGGATGAGTAGGTCACCCTACCTAATACAGACACCCATGTATATACCAAGGTTTGGCAAATGACCTGCTCCCTCTTTTTGTAAATAAAGTTTTATTGGAACACAGCCATGCCCATTCATTTATGTATTGTCTATGGCTAATTTCACACCACACTGGCAGAATTCACTAGTTGTGAGAGAGATTATATGGCTTGCAAAGCTGCATATATTTACTATCTGGCCCTCTACAGAAAAGTTTGCTGATCTATATATCACCTGGAGGAGATTTTGAAGAAGAGTTGTGCAAAGATGGCTAAAAGATTCCTTGAGGATGACCAAACTCATGTTCTGAACTAAAAACCATGCATGTTTCACTATATGATTGACAACCATCAAATGGCTTTATATGGTGAGGTTATGACACAAATATCCATTTACTCCTTAATAAGAAGGTAATGATAACCCTTAACCAGAAGAACCAAAAGAATATTTGCTGTTTTATTCTATCTAAAATTCTCTTTTTTGTCTAAGTTCTCTTTGCCCTGGGATTTAGCTTCCTCATATCAGGATAATTTGTAGAACTGTAAAAACTCTCATAGAGATTAGAGGACACTTTAAGATAAGTGTTCATTATTAATAACTCCTCACATTGTTACTTGGCTGATTATTCTGGACTTTCACTTCCTGCTTAGTGTCTGAATTAGTCATAGTTTCCAGAGAAGTAGAACTAATAGGATATATAGCTAGATAAATGGATTTGTTATTTGCAGGCTGGAGACCCAGGAAAGCCAGTGGTGTAGTTCAAAGGCCTAAGAGCCAGTAGTGCAGATTCCACTCTGGGTCTCAAGATCTGAGAACCAGGAGCTCTAAGGGCCTGAGAAGATAGATGTCCCAGCTCAGCAGTCAGGCAGACAGCAAATTCCAACTTCCTCCATCTTTTTGTTCTATTCAGGCCCTCAGTGGATTGGATGGTGCTTACCCACATTGGGGAGGACCATCTGCTTTCCTCAGTTCACCAACTCAAATGCTAATCTCTTCTGGAAACACCTCATAGGCACACTCAGAAATAATGTTTAATCAGATTCTGGGCATCCTGTGGCCAGTCAAGTGCACACATAAAATTAACCATCACAGTGTCCAAACTAAAACACATAACCTACTGGAGAGAAAAGTGATCATCCCTGGCCTTACTGGTCTTTCTAAGGAGGACTTGCTCAGAGATAACAGCATTTAACATCTTGGGAGCCACTCTATGGGCTGCACATACACAGGGGTCCCGTGCAGTATCCCGCCTCATTCATCTCAGCAACTCATTGAGAAAGGTGGAACGGGCCCTTCTGCTCTGATGTTACCCAACCACAGAGTTGCTCACAGAGGTAAGTGCCCACCCTGTGTTACAAAGTTACTAAGCAGTGTTGCTAGCATCCAAGTCTTCCTCTTTTTCTCCAAGTCTAGTGCTTTTTAGCTATAATGTATTGCTTCCTGTGTCTTTTGGGATAATCCCTAGTGCAGCCATTAAACAAAAAGAATTATGCGGTTTTAAATACTGAAATATTGCCCAAAACATCCTTACTAAGGACAAAATAATTCACTCCTGGAAAAAGAAAGGTGAAATCAGATTTATTTAGAGAGAACTTGCTGGCTCCTAGAACACTGTCTCTGGCATTATTCTCTCAGACACTCTGAAATCTCATAGAGATTAGAGGACACTTTAAGATAAGCACAAGCCTCAGAGCATGGCGATAGGGAAGCCCTAAGAACGCTGCCACAGATACTGACTTCAGTAATAGTCCTTAAAGAGAATATTTAACTGACAAAATAGCGCCCCCAGCCCCCAGCCTCCCTTTCTTCAGATGCCTTTTAGGAAACCTATTTTGACCCACAAAGTTTGTTTTGGATGATCAGAGAATTTTTTGTGAAGGGGACTTCAAGGGTAATTTCAAACAACCCCATTTTGTTGTCAGTGGGAACTGAGGCTCAGTGAAGCTAAGTGACATGCGCAATGTCACACCACAAGGAAGTGAAGTTCATTGATGGGACCTAGATCTCTCGATTCTTAGTTCAGTGGTCCTCCTTCTGTGAGCCTTTCCCATATAGCCCTTGTTATCTTTTTCTACCAGCTACAAATGACCTTGCAAGTGTACTTCCTCAGAGAGCTATGAGCTTGGGACATTCAGTACCTGCCACGTGGAAGTCAATCAAATCTGCAGCCCATCTCACTGCAGCCTAGTCCTGGCCTTGTTTGAGACCTGAGTTGTACCTTCCATTCTGACTCCTTTATTTTCCTTCTCTCCTCTGTGACTTGGTTTCTTTTACTATAAGTGGGATTGATAAAGTTTGCCTTTGTGTGCACTCAGGAAATTATTTAGTACAATACAGGTCACTTGTGTGAAAGGGAGTCAACATATGGTAGTGAGTACATGGTAAAGGAACAAAGGCCCAGGGAGGGAACACAAAAGCACATTTTCTGCTGCTAACTAGCAGCACTCACTGAGGGAAGCAAATAGTTTGTGTGTAATTCTGTCAATAAGCCTGAGGCACACACCGGTGAAAATCCTAGAAGTGAATATGTGAGCTATGGAGACAGAATTAAGGAAAGAAAATCGAGAAATGAGCTCTGTGCAGAGCAGAGTCACTTCCTGTGGTGTTGTGATTAGGGCTCAGGCATCCAGCCAGATGAACTTGGGGTGAGATCCAGTCTCCAACCCTTGTGAACTTTTTGACCTTGGTCACATTGCATAACCTCTTTAAGCCTCAGTTTATTTTCAACAAAATAAGGAATAATAAAAATATGCACTTTGCTGAGTTATTGTGGAGGTTGCAAACAGCATCTAATGCTGTGCATGAGAACCTAAGAAATGTTAGTTGTTGTTATTATGATGATTATTATTACCAGCACCTTCATCTTCACCATCTTGGCTTAAGGTAGCACCATTTATCCCCCTGGGAGGATCAATAGTTAATGAAAACATCCCAACTAGTTATATACACAAACTATTTATATTTTATTATATGTATGTTTGTGGACACAGTTATAGAATCTTCTATCCAAAGTCACAGGTCACATGTGTTTTAGAATTCAGAACTTTTGAGACTTTAGACAAGTTATGCAGTGCATATAGCATATGCTCGTAACCATCCCAGCAAGTTCTGGAGTAGCACCCTATAATCAATCACATTCACTTTTGTGTCGGAGGTTCCCAAGACCTCTTCCAGGTCTGGTGATTTGCTAGGAGGACTCACAGGACTCAGCATATAGTCGTGCTGATGGCTATGATTTATTACAACAAAAGGATACAAAGCAAAATCAGCAAAGATAAAAGGCTCAAGGGGCAGAGTCCAGAGGAAACAGGCATAAGCTTCCTAGCATCCTCTCCCAATGGAGTCACACAGGATGCACGTAATTTCTCCAGCTACAAAATGTGACAACACACGTGAAATGTTGTCTGCCACAGAAGCTCATTAGAGACTCAGTGCCCAGGGTTTTTACTGGTGACTCGACACATAAACACCCGCTGCCTAGCACATACCAAACTTCAAGACTCCCAGAAGGAAAAACAGGTTTCAGCACAAACCACATTGTTTCTATGAACAGTTTAGGCACAGTGAGCCGCTCCTAAGGGTTAGGGAATGGTAGCAACGCTCCTGAGATCCAAGTGCCCAGATGTCAGCCTGGGGCCAACCTCACAAGCAGGCCTTTCCTAGGATAGCAGTCTCAGGCCTGCTATGTTAACCCTTCCCACACAGCTTTCCGCAGCAAAATATATGAATAATTACACTAAGAGGGATAAAGATGAGTAATTACACAAAGAGGGACAAAGAATGTAACTAGCCTCATGCCACTTCAGCTCAGGCTTTGCCACTAAATCAACTCAGATCAGGCTGGTCATTACTATAAAGTATGTCATGAAAATCTTCTGGTTTTCAGAGCTTCTTGGGTTTTGGAATTACAGATAAAGGGTTACAGCTCTATCACGTTCTCTCTCTCTCTCTCTCTCTCTCTCTCCTCTTTCTTTCTTCCTTCTTTCCTTTACCTTTGCTCAGTTTTATTATTAGGTAAAATTAATAACAATAGCACAAAAGTCAGGAGATAAGAAATGGAAGTGTGTTATTATAGGTTTTATACCACATATAAAGCGGTGTGACATCACTTGAAGGTAGTGTGATCAGTTCAAGACAAACCCTAAAGCAATGACTAAAATAACAACACAAACAGTAAAGCTAATGAGCAAAAGGAGACAAAAGGAATCACAAAAAATAGATTTAATTAATTCCCAAGAAGTTAGAAAAAGAGAGAAAGGGAACAAAGAACAGATGAGACTGATAAAAACAAATAGCAAGATAATAGATCTAAACCTAATCCTATCAATAATCACATGAAATGTAAATAGCCCAAATATCCCAGTTAAAAAGCAAAATGTCAGACTGGATAAAAAAGCAAGACCTACCTATATGCTGCCTAGGAGAAATAAACTTTATAAAGATGCAAATAGATTAACAATAAAAGGATGGAAAAGATATACTATGTTAGCACAAAAAAAAAAGGAGTGGTTGTATTAATATCCCACAAAGTAAATTTCAAAGAATATTAGTGGTGATAAATAAGATAATTTCATGATGACAAAAATGTCACTCAAGAGGACAAAGCACTCCAAAATGTTTATGCACCTAACAGAGCTTTAAAATTCACCAACCAAAATCTGCTGAAACTGTAAGAAGAAGATAGATCCAGGAATATATTCAGAGATTTTTATACCCCTCCCTCAATAATTGATAGAATAAGCAGACATTGAATCAACAAGAATACAGGAAAGTTGAACAAATTACCAACAAACTTGACTTATTTTACATGTATAGAACAATCCACTCCAAAACATCAGAAAACACATTCTTTTCAACCACACATGAAACATTGATAAAGATAGAATTTGGGCCATAAAACAAGTCTCAATAAATTTTAAAAGATTCAAATCATGCTAAGTATGTTCTATGATAAATTTTGAATTAAATTAGAATTCCAGATTTGGAAAGGAAGGGATGACATGAAATTTTTATTTTCCTCTCTTGACCAAGCACTGCAGAATGGGTGTTGACATTTCTAATTCTTTTCTACCTTTGGTAGGATCTTCTGAAAGTGTAGGTAAAAAGCCTTTAATATTAAAAAGGCTTATAATTCAAAAGATTTCTTGTTGTCCAGGAACATGAATTCCTTGGGTAGGCATCTAGGATGTATCTGCAAAAGACATTGCATGGGAAGGCCTGAAGCTGGCAGAACCTGATTATAGAGTCCAGCAAAGTGAGCCCTACTGCCTGTCCCAGGTGCTTCTGCTAAATTCATTTTCTGGCCGTCAGCGTTTATGTGAGTAACCTGTATACTCTTAGAGATTAGACTGGAATGCTTTCTGTAAATTTTGTAGGAAAAGGGAAATTAAAACAGGCAGATGGGACCAGATTTTAAGAAGGGAATTTTCTGTTGGATTTTTGTTTTAAGTCTAAATTTTTGTTCTTTTATCTTGTTAGGGAGTCCCTAAATCTATCTCTTATATATTTTCTTTCCTTTTCTTCTTAAGTGTTGGACAATTGTACTTCCAATATCCTGATTTTTACAAAATCTGCAAATGTCCGAAGGCAAATAGGAAGGAGTCTGAGTGGACTTTGATTTTTGTTCTAATTTCTGTCTTTTCATCTTTAAGGGAGTCTTAATGGCTAGCTGTTACACCAATAAGAGAGCTCCCTAAAAAAGTTTTTCCAATTTTGAAGTTTTTCCAATTCAAAGGACTCATCATCTGGCCGTTGATAAGTAGGATAGCGACTCAAACCAATAAGCCTTTTTATGGCTTAACCATGGACACAAGAGGTGTCCCCAAAGGAGAGTGTAAAGGAAACAGCTCTCCTAAAATCCAAAAAGTTCACTCTCAAAATAGTCTAAGAAAGCAAAGGCTTTCATTGCACAGGCAGTAATAGTGGTGTAGTGAAAATGGTGTCTCTGGTCTCCCAGAATGTGGGACACCTCCAGTCACATACCGGCTAATCTGTGACACCAGGCAAGCACTAGTGGAATGAGATTTTTCCAACACTAACAAGCAACGAAGGTTGAGATAACAAAGGCCCCTTATGGACTGGGACCCTTATGACACACTTCCCTGAGAGCTGGCACAGTCAGACAAAGAGTGTCTCAGAACACCAGTCTATTTGACAGGCCACCGGATGCACCCCGGTAAACACAACCTCTGGATTGGTGGTGGTGAGAGAGGATTTTCTCAGTGAACAAAATGCCAAGCTCTCAAAACAGATAACAAGATGGAAGCGAAAACCTCATACTGTGAGTTGGCTCAAACGGGGAAACCATTGTCAAATAAGAAAATATGAAGACTTTTTTATGTTGTTTCTGTGTAAGTATATGTTATAAGAGTTCCAGAAATTATGTGAAATTCCTGGAAGTCTAATATGTTCTGATATGAAATGTTGTCTGTCAACAAAATTGAGCCTCATGCTAAATATCAGGAAAGTGCTTTAGCTGGCTTTCATGCAAAGGCAGCAACAACAGAATCTGTAAAAGTTATGACACATGCGGATGAAGACCGCTCTGCTTCTGGAAAAAAAAAAAAATTTGATCCTCATTGTCAGACTTTTGCCATCCTGATGTCCTTGTAACATGGCAACAGTCTGCTCCTGAATCAGAGAAATTGAGATGGGTAAACAATGGCTGCAAATTAAACAGTCGGGGCTATGGGAAACCCAAGATGGCCGCTTGGTTCTTCCAAGCTCCCTGGCAAAGCCCATTGTTCAGTTGTTACATTCCTTCACCTGCTACAGGGAAAACTATTTCTTTCTCAACAGGGCCCAGAACTCCCTCCTTTGGGTCCTTTGAACACCTGCAGCTGGACTTCATTCAACTGCCACTTAGTGTGGGTTATCAATATGTTCTTGTCATTGTGTGTATGTTTTCTGAAAGGTTGAAGCCCTCCCTTGCCACAAAGCTGATGCCCTCACAATGGCAAAAAAAACTGTTAGAAAATGTGTTTCTCACTTGGGGTATACATTCTACAATCTCCAGTGATCAAGGCACCCACTTCACTGGACAAAATATTAGCCTTAATGAAAACTTTGCAAACTTTTTGGAATTATCACTGTTCCTCTCACCCTCAATCATCAGACAAAGTTGAGAGACCTAATGGAAAAACTGTATTCAAGCAGAACGAGAATAAATTACATAGGACTGAATGAACTGATAAATATGATTAAAATTTTTATGAATTTTTGTCTGAAATATTACTTTTTTTTAATCATTTGTTTTCCAGATAAAAGGAAATTTTTTCCCCCTAAGTCAACTATGACTACAGCAATTGGTAAGCAGAATTGAAACATTTATATTTTTCTGCCACCTGATCCCTCCAGAATTCAGAAATTTAGTGATCATTCTTATTTTCAGGGTAACATATTTATTTGCCTAAGTTCAATAAGAATCTGTTCTCCTTGTAGCAGGACACAATTGGAAACTGTTTATATTACCAAGGCTTTGACTGGAATGTCATATTTGAGAGAGAATGTGCATACACTCAGATATGATCAGCCAGCTTTAAGGAACCAAGATTGACTGTATGGTGCCAATTAAGCCCCTTGGAAATATTGGTCTGGTACCTGGCTTATGGGGTTCCCAGCAGCCTTACGAGGTGAGTAAGGAAGGTCCCTTCCTGTTAGGTACGGGAACCTCAGGATATCTTTGGAACCTCAAGAAGAGAGGAATTCATCCAACTCTATAGGTATTGGAGGCAAGTCTGATGGCAAGTCCTTGTTTTGGTTTCCTGGCCTCAAGACGCCTTTAAAATTTCAATCTGGAGATTCCTTATGAAAGTTTCCAGCAAAGGAGATTTAAGAGTCTTTATGATCAATTGCTATTCTTGCTGTACTTATGAAAATAACAGGCTAAGTTTCTGGAAACTATATTTATTTTACAAACAAATTAGTTTTACTCTGATTATCTTTGATAGAAATGGAGATGATTTTAGAGACAAAAAAATGTGTTTCAATAGAAACTATAATACACCTTTGTTGATATTAGATTCTAGTGCTGTACATTGTCTGTAAACTGGACTAGATCCTGATTTCCTCTGGTTTCCTCCAACACCTGGCTACAACCTTCTAAACTAACATATCCAATTTTATGCCAATTTTTGATTTGGAATCATTGAGAACTAAAACTGCTCTTTTTCCTGAAGCCCTGCAAACTGAAGCTGAACAACTTGATATAAATTTCAGCGAAATCACCAAAACAGCTTATGTATGGACAATATTTATACCTGTATGGGCTACTCAGAAAGATCATCAGAGACATGCAAACTGCAGACTAGGAAAATCTGTCGGATCACCACTGCCTGCCCTCACTCCATCTGAAAATACTTCCACTTGGACGTCTAGAAATCTCCTCAACTGACTGCTTTTGGAACTCAGAAACTGGAATAATACTCTACTCCAATCATTAACCATTGTTTTTCTTTTGCTTCCATAGAAATGCCTTTTATTGAATACCTGATTGCTTGCACCACAGGCCTAATGTTAGAAGCCTACCTGGATCACTGCCTCCTGAAATTGGACACAACTGTTTAATTGGACTGATCTATTCTCTAACTAGAGAGACTGGTTCAATGAGATGGAACAATCTACCAACCCAACTTCTGGAATGTGGAACTTCTCGTGAAGTTTCAAACGCAGGACCAAAGCAGTTCAGAACAGGCCTGCCCAAATGTGTCACTTTGGCATGTGGAGTATTCTGAGCTAAAGGCACTCAAGACCCTGTGGGCTCAAGAAACTTCTACCTCTCCCTTAAAGAATTTAAATTGAGGGCCTTGCCCATGATAAGAATTATTGCCAGAAAAAAAAATTTTATGACCTATTGGTATGGCAGGGTAAACCTCTAATTAGTGAACATCTGCTCTTCTTATCACCCTATAAATTACCCTCCTCCGCTCTGAAGCCCCAGGCTCCTATCCCATTCCTTGGCTCAAGATGGCATAAATATCTCACTTTACCTTTCTGTCCCTGAACCTCTCATGTATGTGGAGTCTCTGATTCTTTCATGTATGTGGGATTCCCATACATATGAAATTAATTAAAGTTTATTTTCTCCTATTAATCTGCCTCATGTCAATTTAATCTTAGACCAGCCAGAGAAACCTAGAAAGTAGAGGAAAATTTCTTCCTCCCCTACATAGGTCACAGAGGAAGAAATAAGAGAGACTTGAAGCACAAATAGGACTTCATGCACTTTGCTGGCTTGAATTTGGAGGGGGGTATGCGGCAAGGAATGTGGGGAGATTCTAGGAGATGAGGGTGGCCCCTGTCAACTAACAAGGGAACAGAGACCTCTGTCCTACAACTGCAAGGAACTGAATCCTATCAACAAGAATAAACTTGGAAGTAGAGTTTTCCCTGAGCCTCTAAATGAGATCCCAGTCCAGCCAGTACCTTGCTTTCAGCCTTGTGATACGCTGAGCAGAGTATCAAGCCATGTCACGATGGAATTCTGAGCTAATAAATTGGTGTTGTTTGAGCCACTAAGAATGCTGTTATTTGTTAGGTAGCAATAGAAAACTAATATACTTCCCAACTCATTCTATGAGGACAGCATTACCCTAATAGTAAAACCAGACAAAGGCATTACAAAAGAAGGTAACAGACTAATATCTCTCACAATCAGTGATGCAAAAATTCTAAACAAAACCTTAGCAAAGTGAATCTGACAATGCATAAAAAGGATAATATACCATGACCAAGAGGGTTTATTAAGCTACGCAGGATTGCTCTAACATGTGAAAACCAATGAACATACTTAGCCATGTTAAATTAAAAAGGAAAAAACAGAATAATTTCAATAGATGCAGAAAAAGCATTTGACAAAATTCAAAATCCATTCTTGACTTAAGAAACTTTCAGCAAACTAGAAATAGAAGGAAACTTTTTCAACCTGATTCTCTATAGCTAACATATGTAACAGTGAAAGACTAAACGCTGCTCCCTTGAGATTAAGAATAGTAAAGGTGTCTGCTCTAACAACTTATATTCAACATTGAACTGGAGGTTCTTTTCAGTGCAATAAGACCAGAAGAAAAATAAAATGTACCCAATTTGAAGAAAAATTGTCTTTATTCCTGGATGACATGATCGTCTATGTAAAAAATGTAATTGACTCTACCAAAAAAGCTACTAGAACTAATAAGTGAGATTAGCATGGGTGTGGAATGCAAGATAAACGCACAAAAATCAAATATATTTATATATACTGGCAAAAAAAATCAGAAATTAAAATTTAAAAAACAATAACATCCACAATAGTATTCAAAAACGAAATATTTAGGGATAAATCCGACCAAAGACGTATAAGATCTGTATTATGAAAACTATAAAATACTGCTGAGAGAAATTAAAGAAGACCTAAAAATTGGAGATATATTTCCTTGTTCATGTATTGGAAGACTCAATACTTTTAAACTATTGCTCTCCCCAAATTGATAAATAGATTGAAGACAATCCCAATCAAAATTTCAGCATACTTCTTTGTAAGAAATGACAAGCTGATTCTAAAGTTCATATGCAAATGTAAAGAACCTAGAAGAGGGCCAGCCCTGTGGCTTGGTGGTTGAGTGCGCGCGCTGTGATGCTGGTGGCCCGGGTTCGGATCCCGGGTGCGCATCGAGGCACCACTTCTCCGTTCATCCTGGGGCCGAGTCCCACGTGCAGCAACTAGAGGGATGTGCAGCTACGACACGCAGCTATCCACTGGGGCTTTGGGATAAATAAAATCTTTAAAAAAAAAAAAAAGAACCTAGAAGATCTAAAAAACTTTGGAAAAGAAGAACAAATTTGGAGCACTAATGCCACCTGATTTTAAGACTTATTATAAGTTACAGAAATCAAGAGACTGTGGTATTAGTGTCAAGCAAACAAATAGATTAATGGAACAGAATAAAGAGTGCAGAAATAGATACATGGACACATACATGCACGATTAATTTTTGACAAAACTGTAAAAGCAATTCAGGGGAGAAAGGATAATCTGAAAAAACTGGATATACATATGCAAAATAAAAACAAAAAATAACTCTGATCCTTAACACGTACAAAAAATTAAGACAAAATTGATCATGGATCTAAATCTAAAACCTAAAACTATAAAGCTTTGAGAAGGAAACATACAAGAAAATCTTTGTGACCTTGGATTAGGCAAAGAGTTTTATTAGATACAATATCAAAGCATGATTAGGAGCGAATAAAATTTTTAAAAATTTGACTTAAAATTTAAAAATGTCTGCTCTTCAAACAACACTGTTGAGTGACTAAAAATACAAGCCATAGACCAGGAGAATATTTGCAAAACCTAGATCTGATGAAGGACTTGAATCCAGAATATGTAAAGAATTCCAAAAACTCAGCAATAAGAAACATCACAATTTAAAAAATGGGCAAAAAATTTGATCCAACACTTTAGTATAGTAGATATATGTATGCCAAATTAGTACATGCAAGCATCACAAGTCATTAAGGAAATGCAAATTAAAGCCACAAGGAGATACCACTACATACCTATTAGAAAGGCTAAAATTAGAAACCATAACAAGTGCTGGCAAGTAGGTGGAAATGTTGGAACTCTCATATACTGCTATTGGGAATGTAAAATGGTTCATCCATTTTGGAAAATAGTTAGCAGTTACTTTAAAAATTAAATATATATGTACCGTATGATCCATCTATTCTACTCCTAGTTGTTTACTCAAGAGAAAAGAAAGCATATGTTCTTTCAAATACTTGTACACAAATGGTCACAGCAGCTTTATCTGTAACTCCCATAAGTTAGAAAGAACCCAAATGTCCATCACCAGGTGAATGGATAAACAAATTATGCTATATCCATACAATGGAAACAATGACCTATTGGTATACACTACAACATGGATAAATCTTGAAATAATTATCCTGAGAGCAAGAAGTCAGATAAAAATAGAGTGCATTCTGTATGACTCTGTTTATATAAAGTCTAAAAAATGCAAATTAATCTATAGTCATAGATGCAAAGGGGCATATGAAACTTAAGGGGGAGATGTATATATTCACTGCCTTCATTGTGGTGATGGTTCCATGGTTGTATAAATAAGTCAAAACTTATTACTTATTAAACTTAATTGTACACCTTACTATGTATACTTTATTATAGGTAAACTATACCTCAATTTATTTATTTATTTATTTATTTATTTATTTATTTATTTATTTATTTATTTATTTATTTTGGTGAGGAAGATCAGCCCTGAGCTAACATCTGTTGCCAATCCTCCTCTTTTTGCTGAGGAAGATTGGCCCTGGGTTAACATCTGTGCTCATCTTCCTCCACTTTATACGTGGGATGCCTGCCACAGCATGGCTTGATAAGCAGCGCATAGGTCCGTGCCCAGGATCCGAACCCATGAACCCTGGGCCACAGAAGTGGAGAGTGCAAATCCAACCACTATGCCACCAAGCCACTCCCTCAATATGTTTTTTCATATGTTTGTGAGGAAGATCAGCCCTGAGCTAACATCCGTGCCAATCCTCCTCTTTTTTTTTTGCTGAGGAAGACCAGCCCTTGGCTAACATCTGTGCCCATCTTCCTCTACTTTATGTGGGACGCCGCCACAGCATGGCCTGACAAGCAGTGCGTTGGTGCGTGCCCGGGATCCGAACCCAGGCCGCCAGCAGCGGAGCTCGCACACTTAACCACTACGCCATGGGGCCGGCCCCACCCTCAATATTTTTTTAAAGTAACAGTTACAACAAATTCTAGTGTAGGATCTATTTCTAACAATAACATATTTAATAAACTTAAACTCACTGAAATTGATTTTAAAGGTTGCAACATTCTATGAAAGAGTGTTTTGTGAAAGAATGTTTCACAACACTCTGTGAAAAACTAATTCTTTCTGAATTAGTCTCTCTAACTGAAACAGAATTCAACCAGTCAATAGGCTTGCTAAAATTTTTTGATTTTTAAGATTTGGTTAAATGGTTCTATCTGTGCAAGTCTTCCTACTCTCCAATTAAGACGGCAAACACAAAAAAGCAAAAGCCCTTCTGTAGATACCACTGGGAAATGTGTCCTTTAGTGAAGCTGTCATTCCTGGCAGCAAATCCTTGTCATTAGTATATCCATGGGTCCCACATTCCCCCGAGCTTTCACCTGTGAGAAGCTGGAGTAGGAGACAGCAGCCTCATGTCAAACTTACTTTATTTATTCACGCATATTCCTTTAATATGGGCATTCAGTCTCTTTTAGTATTTCTCCTAAAAGGAGGTAGGCATAACCTATTTTAAACCACCCACAAAATAAGCAAATAAAAAAATATTTTCACTTTCCTTTGTTCCTTGTCTTCTCCCAAACTCACCTAAAAACAAGAATTCTGTTTTATATGAAAAGATCCATGCATGCAGAGATTTATTTCCTTAAAATATGTCATCTTTATAAAGAAAAACTGCCGATATGCAGGCTGTATAAGGGAAGGAAAAAAATAAACCTTAAAAAGAAAAAGAGATTATATTTAGTCCCTTGTACACGTATATTAGAAAACATCTTTGCCATGTGAATTCATGGAGGAGGGTCTGTCTGAGATGGGATCCTTTTAATCTTGAAAAGAGGGCAACAGAGAACACTGTAAAATCTACCAATAACCCCTGGATGAGTCCAAGAGGACTGGGAGAGCCTGAGTCTCTGAGGTACCCCTGGGTCTCCTTAATTTTGAAACTTACATAGTCCCTTTATGTCATTGCAATGGAGCTGTGCATTTGCCCAGGAAATGCTCTCACACTTTACAAGGCTTGCTTTAGGAGGGGCAAGGCATGACTTAGCAGAGCCTCTTTGCAGATTACTGGAAGTCCAAGTGTTCCTCCCGTTCTGGCTTGTGTGGGGATAAATGAGGCACCATTTAATTGGGCTGGTGGTTTTTCTTGTGCTTTCCTGTTTGGAGAAGGATATTGACAGCAGAGGATGCCAGGTCACTGACTCATGGACAGTGGAAACTGCCAGAGTGCAGAGCAGGGGACCACACCCACCTTCTAACCTTCATGCTCTTCATTTTTTTTCCAAAAAAACTAGACCCCGGTCTAGTCAATAAAACAACAGACCAACCCAGATTGGAGAGCATTCTACAGTACACCTGGCCAGTACTCAAAACTGTCAAGGTCATGAATGACAAGAAAACTCACAGACCAGAGGAGACTGGGGAGACATGACAGCCAAATGTAATGTGGCACCCTGGACTGGATCCTGGGATAGAAAGAGCCCATTGATGGAAAAAACTGATGAAATGTAGGGGCCAGTTCTGTGGCGTAGTGGTTAAGTTCAGCTTGCTCTGCTTCGGCTCCCCAAGTTCACAGGTTCAGATCCCGGGCGCAGACCTACACCACTTATCAAGCCATGCTGTGCTGGAGACCCACATACAAAATAGAGGAAGATTGGCACAGATGTTAGCTCAGGGCTAATCTTCCTCAAGCAAAAAAAAAAGAGGAAGATGATTGACAACAGATGTTAGCTCAAGGCAAAACTTCCTCAGCAAAAAAAAAAAAAAAAAAAAAGGATGAAATCTAAATAAAATCTGGAGTTTAGATGATAGTAAATACCAAAGTCAGTTTTTCAATTGTGACAAATGTACCATAGTGTTTAAGTCATTACCAATAGGGGAACCTGGATGAAGGGTGTACAGGAACTCCGTGTACCATCTTTACAACTTTTCTGTAAATCTAAAATTACTCTAAAACAGAAAGGTAATTAAAAAATAATTCTGAGAAAGATGTTTGTACCTTGTTGAAACTTAAGTGCCTACAAAGAAAATTTATAGCTGACAAGGATGATGGGTGAATAAATGAAATAAAGTTATCTAAGCAGATGATGTGTTTAAATCTTTGCCTCTTTGCTCTGAATTCCATTGTTTCCTTCAAAAAAAAAAATTGGAAAGTCTGGTGAAACTAACAAGTAATTTAAGTTAAAAAAAAAGTCTTCAGAAAAATGTAAGCCCCCATATCTAAGGGACAAAAAGGACTGCACAAGGGAAGAGGTAACATCGTATATATTTTTTTGTACTCCCCTTGTGCAAACACACATCCAATGTAACACACGGCATGCAATAGCTGTTTACACATCTGTCCCCTCCATTATACCTTGGTTTCCTTGTGAAGCATTATCCTATAGGTTTAAAAGTAGTTTTTAGAATCATTAGATATAAATATAAATAAATTCCACCTTTCCAATTTACTAGCAGAGACTCTGAACATTTCTCTAAGCCATGTTTTAGTTATAAAATTAGGTACTACTAATTAATCTTCCGAAGTGGCTAGAAGGATTTCATAGTGTTTAGCACTGCGCCAACACATAAGTACTCAATAAATGTTAATGTCTTTTTTCATTAAGGTGTAGAGAAAAATATGTGCTTCCATGAAAAACTATGCATTATCTATAGAAAATCCTTCCAGATTATCCAATTTTAGCCTTTCATTGCCCTTGAACTATTTTATAACTCAGTAAATTTTAGATAATTAATAGCAATGCAAAATAATTCTTGTGCATAGTTATGCAAATTAACTCTGTCCAGTAGAGGAACAACTACCCCCACCACTGGAAAAGGTGGTTTTACATCTATTTACAAGTTCATTTCAATATTCTTTTATTCCATTGTTGGAGGAGGTCATTGAGAGGATGTGACCCCTGGTTGACCCTCAAGCTGAACCCTGGGCAATCAGAGGCTCCTCACTCCCTCCCCTGCCCTTGGAATGTAAGCTCTGCCCACCATTCCCATAGTGGGAGCCAGTTTTCAAGGATGTAGCCTTGAGATAGCAGGTGTTGTTGAGACCATCTGGACTGAATATGTTACTGAGACCAGTTAAGGCCTCTATATAAACTTTTAAGATCACAGTGTACAGGTGCCGAGATCTACTTATCTTGCAGCCACCCAAGACAAGCCTCATATGTAAGTTCCCTCGTTTATTAAATTCGCCACCTACGAATCTGGAGTGGTCTGCCTCTTTCTTGGGTCTCTCCTTGCCCTCCCTGTACGGGGTCCAGTTTGCAAACCAACATCCATACAAGTTTGTGTTTTTTGGGCTTCCCCTTTTGAACTGGTTGTAACATTTTAGCAGAGTGTCCTCATTAATAATGAGTTAAATAAAATCTCTGACACATTCATTTTACATCAGTATGGTAGCCACGATTTCTCCATTTTTGGAAAGTTATCCTCTAATAAGGACATGCATATTATTTTATTCATCTTTGCATTCCCAGTGCCTACTCTGATATAAGATGTGCACTTAATGTTCATCAAATAGAATTGACACTGGATTTCAAATATATGGGCAGTTAGAAGGAAGATGTGAGATGAAATTCAACAAAGACATTGGGCTACCTATTGAAGATCTTTTTTTTTTTTTTTTTTGTGAGGAACATCAGCCCTGAGCTAACAATCGTGCTAACCCTCCTCTTTTTGCTGAGGAAGACCGGCTCTGAGCTAACATCTATTGCCAATCCTCCTCCTTTTTTTTCCCCAAAGCCCCAGTAGATAGTTGTAGGTCATAGTTGCACATCCTTCTAGTTGCTGTATGTGGGATGCGGCCTCAGCGTGGCTGGAGAAGCGGTGCGTAGGTGCGTGCCTGGGATCCGAACCCCGGGTCACCAGTAGCGGAGCGCGCTCACTTAACCGCTAAGCCATGGAGCGGCCCTGAAGATCTTAACAGAGCTGCAGAGAAGGATAAAATTTCCAGTGTGAGGCAACTGTGGCCTTATCAATTAAGGCCCAGAACTGAGCCAGTCTTTGCTCAGGAGGAAATGCGGCTACTTCACGGCCACACAGCCAGAAGCAATCTTTACCATTTAAAGGATGCTGAGGGGGCTGTAGTGGAGGTGGATTATCACAAGCAGTAGTAATCCTTAATGCACACCTGCTAGCCCCCCCAAATAGTCAAAGAGCTCATGCTATCCCCAAAGGCTTATGTGAAATGCTTAAGACCACAGAGTTTAGATTTGGACCAATCTAGGTTCAAATTCCAGCATGTACTGGCTACATGACTGTGGAACTGGGAAGGGTGACTCGCGTGGAAACTTGCATGGTCTAGCACACAATATCTATCAATGAAAGTAACCCTTACATTATAGTTACTGGAGAACTGAGGTAAAGTTGTAACAGGTCAAAAAGCCTAAGGAAATTCAAAAGAGAAGACAAGATAGAGTATAGTTATTTCATTTGAATTAATATTGTAAAATTGTCTTTATTAATCACCATTACAGTTTAACGATCATTCAGCCCTCTGCCCTCCTTTTACTACTGGAAAGCTAAAGCCATTAGGGGTGGTTGAGGGGCTGTCCCGAAGTGGCATGGTGAGTGCATGTCAGAGGTGGTGTCAGAACTTAGTCTTCCAATCTCCAGATGTAGAGCTCTTTCTGAAACTGCACCAGCTCCTTGTCCCAGATGGATGGCAGCGGAGCTGCTTTCTGCTTCAAACAGCCCATCAGAGCGCTTTAAAGAAAAGGATAAAGAATGTGATGCAACGCAGAGTGCAGGAGGCTCTGGGTGCCATTCTCAGTGCACTTGAGAGCAGCGTTCTCGACAGGAGGTCCCTAAAATTTTGTACAAGGCCACTGACTTTAAGGGCTTTAGGTAGGTGACCTCTTGGCTCTTTGTCTATTAGGCCAAATATTTTTGTAAAATTTATTAACTAAGCAATGATACTAGATCATCATGTTCAACAAAATGGGTGAAAAATGCTCACCCAGTTCATTCTAGGATTAAGACTGCAATTTTTTCATAAAATTATGGGGAAAAAGAATCTGACATCTGAATACTAAGTTAGCTCACAAAAGGCCTTCCCTGGAGGGGGAGCAGAATAACTATTCACTTTTCTTTTGTTCTTTTTGTGACCTTGCTCTTAAGTGTGTGTGTGTGTGTGTGTGTGTAAGTGTGTGTATCAAGCTTCTCTGTTCAACAGTATGGTAGGTATTTGGAGAATAAAATAGAAGGGAAAGACATCTAATTTCTATGACCTAAAAATCTAATAAATAAACAAATATGTCCAAAAAAAGTCTTGTTCAAAAATGTTGATAGCACCTTTATTTGTAATAGCCCCAAACTGGAAATAGCCAGGAGTCCATCAATAGGATGGATAAACAGACTGTGACGTATTCTTATAACAGAAAATTACTCAGCAACAGAAGGACAAACCACTGATACATGTGGGAGAATGGATGAATCTCAAAAACTATGAGAAGAGAAAAAAACCTTTACGCAAGAGTACAGATATATTATCCCATTTATTTGAAGTTCTAGAATAGGCAAAATTAATCTGCAATGAAGACAATGTCAGAACTGAGTTACCGTGTGTGTGTTTGTGTGAGTGTGTGTGCATGTGTGTGCATATGGATTTGTGTACGTATGTGTGCATAGAGGGGTAGATATTGACTAAGGAGGGACATGGAAGTAATTTTGGAAGGTGAAGATAATGTCCTATATCTTGGTTACACAGATGTACCTATTAATCAAAACTCAGTGAATTGAAACTTAAGATTTATACTATTGAATTTATATAGGGTTTGTATCAAAGGAAAAAAATTCTAGTTAAAGTAAAAAGAACTCTAGTTAAGGGGGCCAGCCTGGTGGTGCAGCAGTTAAGTGCGTGCGCTCTGCCTGGGCAGCCCAGGGTTCACAGGTTCAGATCCTGGGCGCTCACTGATGCACCGCTTGTCAAGCCATGCTGTTGCAGCATCCCATATAAAGTAAAGGAAGACGGGCACACGTGTTAGCCCAGGGCCAATCTTCCTCAGCAAAAAGAGGAGGATGGGCAATAGATGTTAGCTCAGGGCTAGTCTTTCTCACACACACACACAAAAAAGAACTCTAGTTAAAAGTACAGATGGGAGGATGCGTAAGAAAGTTTCCAGTTTATTTTGAAATGTGTCCAAAATTAAACAGATTGGTTGATGGGCAGAGGCATAGATGTATAGATATATAACAAAATGTGTAGTGGAATCTAGGTGGTGGATATACAGGTTTTCGTGGTAAGTCTCACAAGTTTGTTGTAAGTTTGAAATTTTTCATAATAAAATGTTGAAAAAGTACCCAATGAATTTGAGGAAAAAAGAATTACATGGAATGAGCTTTATCGTCATCATCATTATCGTCACTATTACATCCACCATTCATTGAGAATCTGCTTTGGTTCAGATATATTCAAAATATTCATTACCATTACACTAATCTTCTGATGTAGATAGTATTTTCAACTCACATATAAGGGAAATGAATTTGCTCAAAGTCACTAGCTGATAAGTGGCCAAGCTGAGCTTATATTCTACACCAGGTTTGTTCTACTTGTTTATTTGCTTTTATTCTCATTATGACCATCCTACTTCCCCAGTGTGGGTCAAAAACAACTAAAATATAGTACAACGTTCTACAGACTCAAGTTTAAAATTTTGTTGTTCAGATTATAGGATACATTGGGTAAGCAGAAAAAGGAATGATCAACTTGAGCAATAATTCCATGGAACTGTATGGATAAATTAGGAAGGAGAGCTAATTTGAAATGGGAATTTGCATGACTGACATTGTGGTGCAAATGGCTCTAGAAGTGGCAAAGTCTAATTGTATACCAGGAACTACTGGACTGGATTTGGGATGGACGGAACCACTGTCGGTCAAAGACAGCTTGCATGTACTGGAGTTACTCATCTGAGTACAGTAACAGAGAGGCTGCCACCTTTACAAGAACCTTTTAATGATGTATTTGTACCTTTGTTCAGCTTACAAACGACAGATGCATAAGGGTGCTTTAGATCATGAGTCATATCTTTGATTGTTTGCCAATTACCTTGGAAGGCAAAGTTGCTAAGTGACTTCATGCTTGGTGGCTTCATTTCCAAATTACTTTAGGTTATATTACTCTAGAATGCAATGAGATCTTGTCCAAGTGCCTTGAGGAAAAATCAGCTTATTCTCAGTATATTTCAAAGAGAATGAGAAGCAGTGCCCTGACCTAAAAACTATGCTTGGTATCATTGAGACCCGGAAATTTGTCTGGTTGGTGTTAAAAAGACTGCCAATATTCAGAGTGGTGAGCCCTGTGTGAATCTTAGATATCATTGTTACTTGTGCAAAGATACTATTTAATACTGAGGCAAAGACTGATAAAATATGAATGCTAAATCCACAAAGGCTTACACTTAAAGAAAGTAGACTATTTAGACTATTTCTCATAAGATGGCATAGGCTGTTTAAGATACTGCTTCCTTGCTTTTGGCTGGAATTGGATCAACTCAGTGAATCAACACTGATGATGTCATAGCCATCAGCTCTCTGACTGGGTATTGATGACATTATCAGAGGGCTGGACATGTTTATCAGAGCTACTGGTCAGATATTTATTGTAAACAAATTGAAAATAATAATATTAATATAGTGAACCTCTGGAGTGCAAATACTAAGAACCTTTGATCTGGGTCCAATCTCTTGAGGAAATCGCCTGAAAAATGACACTATAATTTGACGAAGAGTTAAGTTATGAACTCAGATATCCTAACTCCTAGTGTATTTCTCTATGATTTTTAAAAATTTTAGTCAAGTCTCTTCTCTCATATAGAATAAATGTCATACAGGTCACTGAGAGGCTAAGATAGAGTCAAGTATCCATAGGATTAGACTTCAGCTTCTGGCCATGATAAAATAAAAGAGATTAGATTTACCCTCCCACAACTAAAAAAAAAAAAACACAACCAAAATATACAAAACAATGGTTATCAGGCATTAGACAGCAGATAGTACTTTGATCCCTGAGACAAAGGACATAAATGAGGCAAGCCCTATGAGTGGCCCAGCTTACTGTCTGGAGAGTTTTCAGGCCTCAGACTAGGGATGGGGACACCAGGCAGAGCCCAATGGCTTCTCTAATTTGAGGAGAGATTAGGGAGGCCAAGGTGGCCATAATTTGTGGAGGGGAGTACACAGAGGAATGATCTAGAGAGAAAGAGAAAGAGAGGAGAGACACAGAAATCTACAAAGGATTCCCCTCAAGTGTTAGTTGAACACTAGTTAGCCCATGTATATTAGGAAACAAGGGAACTGCCAAAATTGGGGAAAAACCATCAGTAGGAGCAGGTGGAACAATCCCCGAGGTTCATACAGGGCCAGGAATAGTTCAAGTTCCCATAAGACTTTGGAAAGATCTCCTAATACATAGGGTAGAATCCTCAGAAGGTGGAACCCCAGACCAGAGACTGTTCTGGATCTACTCAACAAAGCTTAAAAACAAGCCTTGAGAGAATCAAACTATTTCCAAGTAACTTATCTGCCTTCCAGAAAAAAGCCCCCAGATACTTAAAGGAATAATAATTTAAAAGAATCAGCTGTCAACAACATATAATTCACATTGCATTACATTTAATCAAGATTTACTTAGGCATGCAGAGAAGCAGGAAAAAAGGCCCATAACAGGGCCGGCCCCGTGGCTTAGCGGTTAAGTGCGTGCTCTCCGCTGCCGGCGGCTCGGGTTCGGATCCCGGGCGCGCACCGAGGCACCACTCCTCCAGCCATGCTGAGGCCGCATCCCACATACAGCAACTAGAAGGATGTGCAGCTATGACAGACAACTATGTACTGGGGCTTTGGGGGAAAAATAAATAAATAAAATCTTTAAAAAAAAAAAAGGCCCATAACAAGCAGAAAAAATTATCAACAGGAAAAAATCCAGAAATGAAACAAATGCTGAGAATTAGTAGACAAGGAGGATAAAATAGTATTATCAATATACTCTGTACATTCACTGAAGTAGTGGAAAGCATGGGCATGATAAGAAAAATAAAAAATATACAAAAGACCAAAGTCAAAATTCTGAGAATGAAAAATAAAATGTCTGTGATGAAAAATATATTGGATAGGATTAATAGCAGATAAGACATTGCAGAAGGAAAAAAGTAATTAACCTGACCACATAGAAATAGAAACTAGGGGCTGGCCCAGTGGCATAGTGGTTAAGTTCGCACACTCTGCTTTGGTGGCCTGGGATTTGGAGGTCGGATCCCGGGCGTGGACCTAGGCACCGCTCATCAAGCCATGCTGTGGTGGCATCCCACATACAAAACAGAGAAAGACGGGCATAGATTTAGCTCAGGGACAGTCTTCCTCAGGCAAAAAGAGAAGGATTGGCAACAGATGTTGTTAGCTCAGGGTCAATCCTTCTCACGAAAAAAAAGTAAAAAAACAAAGAATAGAAATTATCCAAAATGAAACACACAGAGAAAAGCAGCCCAAGGGGGGAACAAAATGAGCAGAGCATTTGTGAGCTGTGGAACTACATTAAGTGGCCTAACATGTATGTAACTGGCATCCAGAAAAGAAAAAAGGGAGGGTCATAAATAATATTTGAAGAAGTGATGGCTGCAAAATTTTTCATTAAATCCAAATTTGATGAAAACTATAAACTCACAAGTTCAAGAAGCTCAACAAACCCTAAGTAGATCCTGCATCAGACATTATTGCATGCTTGGAGTGCTAATTAGGTGTGATAGGCAGCCTGTAAACTCTTAATCTGTGGCCTCTGGTTTTCCTGCCCTTGTGTAAACCCCTCCCCCTGCACATGTGATGCATTTACTGATTTGTGTCTAACAAATAGAATATAGCAGAAATGATGAGATATCATTTCCAAGATTAGGTTATAAAAAAACGGTGGCTTCTATCTTGGACTCTCTCTTTCTCCCTGTCTCTGATTACCAGTTGACATAACTTGGAGACACACAAGCAGCCCATGTGGTGAGGAATTATGGTTCGCCAGCAACCGTGTGAGTGAGTTTGAAGCAGATTCTCCAGCCCCAGTCGAGCCTTGAGATGACTATGGCCCTGGCAGATGGCTTGACTACAACCTCATGAGAGATTCTAAGCCAGAAGCTCCCATCTAAGCCACACCAGGATTCCTGTCCCACAGAAACACTGAGATAATACATATTTGTTGCTTTAAGCCATGACTTTTTGGGTAATTTGTACACATCAATAGATAACTAATACGTTGGGTATATGTATGAATCTGAAACCAAAAAGCTTATATTCTACAGACTGTCCTTGCACAGAGTAGGTATTCCAGAAATATTTGGGAAACGAATGTTTGAAAGATAAGACAGGTACCAAAAATAACTATTTTATAAAGATAAAAGCAATTGCTCTTGATTGAAGCATTTTAAGATTGGTAAGAGTATCGCTAGCCAGCCCTTGTGGTCTAGTGGTTAAGGTTCAGCACTCTCACGGCTGCAGCCTGGGTTCGTTTCCCACTCAGGGAACCACATCACCCGTCTGTCAGTTGTTACACTGTGGTGGCTGTGTGTTGCTGTGATGCTGAAAGCTATGCCACCGGTATTTCAAACACCAGCAAGGTCACCCATGGTGGACAGGTTTAAGTGGAGCTTCCAGACTAAGAAAGACTAGGAAGAAGGACCTGGCCACCCACTTCTGAAAAAATTGGCCATGAAGACCCTGTGAATAACATTGATTAGCACCAGAAGATGAGAGGATGGCACAAAAAGACCAGGCAGGGTTCCACCCTGCTGTACACAGAGTTGCTAGGAGTCAGAATCGATTGGATGGCGCTAACAGCAAAAGGGTATTGCTATGGGGGTTCTTGGAAGAGAAGGATTGCTTCTGGGTGAGAAATGAGGGAATTCTTTGGGGTGGAGGCAGTATTTTACGCAGGCTTTGAGGGGGACAGCATTTGGCTACATTTTGCTGACAATGAGTCTAGGCACTCCCAGTGAAAGAAGCAGTAGGGCGGTGGGAGAGATGGGAGATCAAGCTGTGTGTATAGGAAACCGTGAGCAACAGGTAGTGTGAGAAAACATGAAAGAAGACATTGATGGAAGAAAAGATACTTTTCATGCACAGATAATTGCGACTTCTGTCTTCAGCTCATATTATATAGATACTGCATATTAACACAAAACATTAATTCTTGCAAATAACTCTTTTATTTAACATTACACTCTTCTTAGTAGCAATGAGCATATGCATCTACCAGAGGTGAATTTACAGGGATGAGCTAATGAGTTTTCTTATTCTCAGAGAATAATAGTCAGATAAAGCCAATGGTAGCCTGCTAATCTCTTCGCTAAGCAGAGTACTGCTGTATTTCAAAAAGCTGCGATGACAGCTACACCTTGAAAGAGCTGTGATCACAAAGAAGAAAAATCCATTTTCTTGTCTGACTTACATCACAGCTACACGCAGTATGAACTTTGATTATACTGGGCCCATTTGACGTACTATCTTATTTATCTTGGCACTTTCTGATCTTCTCGTCCTGCTGGTTTATAGTTTTTCCTTGCCAATTTAAATTCCAGCTTGCTTACCCACACTGCTCGTTGATCACTTGCTTTTTCATTTTTAATTTCCGCCCTTAGGTGTCCAGTCACACTTTTCTTGGGGCTGCTAATTCTGTCCTTTATTCTCCTGCCACCTTTCATCATTAAGTGACCATGGAAGTTTCCAGCTTGTTGGGGACACAGCCTCCTCGAGCACACTTTGTTAAAATGTGCACTTTGGAACTAGACAAAACATGAGCAGGCCACAGGACAATGTCTTCAGAAGCATTTTAAAAGCTGGCCCTCTGAGCCTACTCCTTCTGACTCTACTTCCAGCTCCCAGAGAAATATTCTTTCATTTAACAAAATTGGAATTCACGTAATATACTAAAATACGGTTTGTTCAGTGAAATAACATTATATTGGGACTTTGTTCTCAAGAGAAGTGATTAATTTTCATTGCTGGAGAAGAAAGATAGAGTCTGTCAGAAATGAGGCATTAGAGACACAAAACTTAACAAAGGTACAGAATGTTTTAATCTCTGCACGAGCATGTAACTTTTTATGGAATTCCTGAGCACATTTTACCAGTGAATGTGTATAGTGAAGCATACTCAGTTTGAAATATAAGGCTGGGATTTTCAAATGAGAGTTACCGAAGCAGAACCACATTTTGCAAATTCATAAAGTAGGGCTCTATTTCACCAAACACCATCAGAAGTAAGGAGACAGGTCACAACTCACACTCAGGGTGGGTGCAAAGGTCATTGTAAAAAGTTCAAAACTACAACCAAATATATCTGACATTGAGAGAAGAGACTAAGAAACTCTCTTCCCTTTAAATGGTCTAAAACATATTTTGTGTTTGAGTGAATAGGGTTTTATTCTTCCCGTTCTTTTTTTTTTTTTTTTATTCTTCCCATTCTTCATTTTATTTTATTTTTTTTATTTTTTTATTTTTTTTAAAGATTTTATTTATTTATTTTTTTCCCCCAAAGCCCCAGTAGATAGTTGTGTGTCATAGCTGCACATCCTTCTAGTTGCTGTATGTGGGACGCGGCCTCAGCATGGCCAGAGAAGCAGCGCGTCGGTGCGAGCCCGGGATCCGAACCCGGGTCGCCAGCAGTGGAGCGCGCTCACTTAACCACCAAGCCACGGGGCCGGCCCACCATTCTTCATTTTAAAATCGTCCTACTAGGAAGCTCAAACTAAGCAAAATTATTTTTCTAAAGAATAATCCCTTTAAAGGCTGTGTAATTTTTCAATATAGTTAGGTGTTTCCCAATAGGGAAAAAAGAAAAGATTTAGCACCAGTATACTGGAAATTAAGAAATTCATTTAGTTTTTGTTTTTTTTGTATGTGAGGAAGATTAGTCCTGAGCTAACATCCCATGCCAATCCTCCTCTTTTTGCTGAGGAAGATTAGCCCTGGGCTAACATCTGTGCCCGTCTTCCTCTACTTTAGAAAGGACGCTGCCACAGCATGGCTTGATAAGCGGTGCACCTGTCCGCACCTGGATCCGAACCTGCGAACCCCAGGCCACCGAAGCGGAGCACGAAAACTTAACCGTTACATCACCGGGCCAGCCCCTAAATTCATTTAGTTTTTTTTTTTTTTTAAGATTTTTTAGGGCCGGCTCCGTGGCTTAGCGGTTAAGTGCGCGCGCTCTGATGCTGGCGGCCCGGGTTCGGATCCCGGGCGCGCCCCGAGGCACCACTTCTCCGTCCAACGTGAGGCCGAGTCCCACGTACAGCAACTAGAAGGATGTGAACCTATGACATACAACTATCTACTGGGGCTTTGGGGGGAAAAACTGAATAAATAAAATCTTTAAAAAAAAAAAAGATTTTTTATTTATTTATTTTTTCCCCTCAAAGCCCCAGTAGATAGTTGTATGTCATAGCTGCATATCCTTCTAGTTGCTGTATGGGGGATGCCGCCTCAGCATGGCCGGAGAAGCGGTGCGTCTGTGCCCGCCCGGGATCCTAACCGGGGCCGCCAGCAGTGGAGCGTGCGCACCTAACCGCTAAGCCACGAGGCCGGCCCTCATTTAGTTTTAAAGTCAAATTTCTTACTATTTTCTTCCCTGTTTTGGGCCCAGATTTTCTCAGGAAGTGGCAACAATAGTCATTATAAAGATGTACCTAAAAAATTAGTGAAGCAGGTAATTGTATACCAAGCCAGCTTGAAAATATTGTTATTATGTGTTTAATAAGACCCCATGTATTTCTTGACTACTTTTCAATCCATTAATTAGCGATTCTTTACTTTCTTTCTAGGTTATCATTACAGCCAGTAATTGGGGGCTGGATGAATTAAAACTTATTCAAATTATATGTCCCAGACAGTCACTAAGATAGACTGGAGACTTCAAGTCCAAAATTTGTTAATATCCTCAGCCAAAAGTGTAGTTATTATTTCTCCCTATGTATCTGTATTTTAATTTTCTGATTAAATTAGTAAGCGATTAGGGGAGTATTGCTAGATGGGTCTGGCTTCATTCCTCAAACTGATCTTCTGCTGGTTGAGCGTGTGCTCATCCTTGGGTGTGAGCCAGGTGTCAGCCATGAGCATCTCCTTGCTCAGCACCTGGGGCTGCATGGCGTCCCTTCTCCTGCTAATTCTCTTGTATATTTCTACCGGGTCTCCTGTACCTGACTCTCCACTTTTCTCACCGGGCCCTGCAGGTGCTGCTGTCAGAGACTCTTCCCTCTGACATTGTGTGGTGCTTATTTGTTTACATGTCTTTTTCCTCACCAAAATGGGAGTCCTTGCAGGGCAGAAGCTATCATATCTTATTTATCTCATGTCCACAGTGTTTACCATAGAGTTTGACACATTGTTGATCAGGGGACACGACTGACTACCTGGCTTCTGGCCACCTGCATTATGTGGCCAGCACAGAGTTAACAACAATTGAATTTGAGTGCCTTTAGGTGGGAGTGCCCTCTCCAGTTTGCGACAGTCTCTATTTTCTTGTATGTGGCCATAGTCACACGTTTATTTCACCAGCCTGGCCCCTGTAGGCATCCCAGTTGATGGCCCTAGTTGTAGCTGCTCGGTGTGTGTTATATGGATGAATGTGTCAAAGAATGTACATCTTATTGCATGGAGAATTGATCATTAGCCTAATATTCTGGTTTTAAAAATTCCTTTAGTTTCATCTCAGACTTAGGACAGTAAAGATAGAAAAAGATAACTCTACTGTATGATGTACAAAAAAGCCGTCTGAATATCTGACAGAGATAGGCCACTCTGAGCATTCTAGTAGTCAAATTAGAGAGGAAAACAAATTCAGTTGTGTCATTTATAGAACTCAGGGGATGCAAACAAACCAGTTGCTGTGGGAAAGCCTAGGTTTGCATTCCTGAGATGATTGACAACTTCTACCTCGGATCATCTAAAAACAGGCACTGGAATTTTAAAAACAATGACCTTGACCAACATTCCAAGTGCGAATTCAACAACCCATTTCTCAAGGCTGCTCCTAAGATGCCCTCACTACAGCCAGTGGCAACACACTGGAGCACAATCCAGCAAAAGCTATTCTACATGGGGCCACAGCAATGCTGTGCAGTATGACATGCTCTCCTTGTCTGGTTTAATCTGGGGGAAGGTTTAAGCAATAGCTAAATGGATGGAATTCAGATCACAGACATAAAAATGTTAGTGCTGAGGGAATACCCTTGAGCAAGGTTAAGCTTCACCTGAAAAAGCAAATTTGGGTCTGCTGTACCCATCTGATGAATGAGTGGACTAAGGCTCTTAAGATTTACCCACCATGTGTCTATTTTAACTTTTTAAAAGCAGCTATTACTAGATGCTTAACTTGGCCATAGAAATTCTCACCCATAAAGCTATAATATCCATAAAACTATAAGTTTGAGCAACTCACTATCTATAAACATTTCCAGCTAACTAGCTTATGTTAAATATATGTGTAGGTATTTGGAATAACTTGCTACATAGGATTATTCTTAATAAGACAAGTAAATTCTAGTGCTGGTTTCCAAAGAAATGTTTTATAACAAGTTTTCTTTCTGAGTAATTGGAAAGTAGGATTCCTTTTCTGTTAGAGAGCGCTCTTTTGTTCAAGAAACTGACACCCTACCGACCACCTGCAGAAAAACACAGCAAGTTAAGTGGCCGAGCCAGCACTGGAGTGAGTCACTAAATTTGGTCTCTGCACACCTGCCACTATAAAAAGGGGATATGCTTTCCATAATCTGTCATGGCAATTACAGGATAGAAAACACCTAACTGAGCAAATATAATAACAAAGACTAATTGTGCTAACAATAAAAGGAACACCATTTTCTCAATGCCATGTAACAAAGGGCATACGCTTCCTTATAGCACACACTAAACATATGCCACCTGGACAGATGTCTAAATGTTGCCTTAACCACGACATTGGTTTCACCTCGTGGTAGGTCTAGATCTATGTGTTTAGTATCTCAGTTGTTTTTCTACTTCAGCTTTTATTGGCCCAGAAATGACAAGAAGCACCAATGAAGGAAAATGTGAGGGATGCTAGGTGCCAAGCCCTTATATCACTGTTAGCAGATCTCAGAAACCTTTCTCTTGGGCATTCAAGGGACTTGTACTCCCAAGACTAGCCTTGAGTCCTCCAACTAGAGCCAGACTGGACTGACCGCATGGCCAGCTCTGGCGGGATGACATAAGGAGGCCTGTTGAGATTCCCTGGGAGCAGAGAAGAGCCGAACTTTCGCTCCTGTGCATTTATAAACAGAGTCTTCTCTCTTTTACAGAAAATTCCTTTAACCTCATGGCCAGAGATTCTAGGTGACTACAGCCATTGTAACTCATCCTGTTTAAATCGCTCTGGCTCATTCAAACAGGCAGAGTGCCATTGCTAAGATACTTCCACTGCAGTGCTTTTGACTGTTATGACATGCAGCATCAGCTGTGACAGCAAAGGAGCACATGGGACCCGCAGAAGACACATCTGCCACTGAATACTTAAAAGAACAGGTGAAATTATCAGATTGCCATGCAACCAAGCATATGTTGTCTAAGATGTAAAAGCAATTGATAGGATTCCAATAAAAGAGTGGAGAGTGAGAAATCTCCACCTCAATTATCATATTGACAATAGAGTTGTGTCTTCAGAGGCCAAATACCCTGTTGCTCATATGAATTAAGAAGGCAAGACAGAGAAGGTAGCCCATTATAACTGCAGATTTTATTTTTAAAAAAGTAACAATTATGACATCATTGACAGTGCCTAAAGGCTTGGTTCAAAACCTCTTTAAATCAAGAAATTCAATGTAACCATAGTGTACTGAAAATTTATCAGCCACCTAGATGAGCCCAACTGCTGTCCTACGTACTGCGTTTGGTTATGCAGTGAAGCTGAACTGGTTAAAGCAAACACTCTTTCCCCGGGTGGAATATATTAGAAAGAGGCAGGTAACATGTTTGAACAATTAAAAAAAAAAACACAACTCAAGGAAACCGGACAGAGGAGCATGTTGTGGTGAAAGAGAGGAGGTATGACCTTAGATTTCTGTATCTTTAGATGTTTCACTTTCTATAGTTTAATGATTGAAAAATGCTGTTAGTCATTTGCAACTTGCGGTTGGACTGCCGGAACCACAGAACAGGAACTCCATTGTGGCAGGAGTTAGAAGCAAAAAGCTTTTCGTGTGGGTTCACTTACTATTTTAATTCACTTGTATTGTCAGTCGGCTTTAAAGGTACGGCTGCTACTTCTCTTCCCTACTGCTCTTTCTCTTTTATACTTTTCCTGAATTCCCTCTGCTCTCTAAGGCATCGGATGTAGCCTGCAGGGAGAGCACAGTGCAAAGAGCCCAGACTTGCCATGGGCCTCAGGTTCTCTGACTCTGCTACTAACTTGACTCATACCTTCAGGCTGGTCCTTTCACAGTTCTGAGGCTAATCTTTCTCATCTTAAACTAGGGATATTATGAACTGTCTCACAGGTTTCTGAAAATTAAATGTGATCACGTGTTACATGCCTAGCGCAGAAACTGGTGACCAGTTATGTTCATCACTGGCAGCTATTATACTTTTCACGATGACGGTAGTACTGCTTTCTATCATGTCCTCAAGTCTCACATGTTCTACATTTTCTTCTTCCGGGCCCCCTCCATTTCCTACCGTACTGTTATTATCATTAGCTGACCTTTACTAACTGCTTCTCAAGGTCCAGGACACTGTGGGAAGTACTGTATGAAAATCATCTAATTATTTCTCAAAATCTATGCAATAGCTATGATTTTAATCTCAGTTTATTGAAGGGAAAGTTGAAATTCAGAGGCATTAGGCGAACGCGCCGGTTTACACAATTAGTCGCCGAGCCAAGATTTGGTTCGAGGTCTTTCTGACTCCAGAGCTGACCTCTTAACCCCCAATTACCCCCATTAACCTCCTGTCCACCTCACAGACCGCCCACTCGCATAAAAACCTATACAATACCGGGCCTGTCCCACACCCAATTTAGCGTGTTTCTATAACTCTCTTGTATCTAATTTCAAAACTGCTGTTTCATGGGGGTGGTGGGGTGTGCATGTGAGTCCCTGACCTCCTGGAAGGCAGGGATGGTGTCCTGTGTATCTCCTCCTGAGCCGCCCGACGCCTGGCAGGGCACAGACTCGGCGCCCAGAGGACGCGGGCTCGGTAACAGACAGGAAAAGAAACTGACCAGGCAGAGATAAAGAGTCAATAAAGTGCAAGAGGATTATAGAGGGAGGAGGAAGCCAAAGAGCGCAAGGGAAAGGAACAAAAGGCAAATATTTACTGAACACTTAGCGCCCGTCATCGCACCTAGGATGGATCTTGAAGGGTCTGTTGTACTGGGGCAGCTCGCTGGGCTCGTAGGTCGGCTAATCTATATAGATGAGGAACTAAGGCTCAGGAAACAGAGCTCTGTGCATCTGAGTGGCCGACTTCCACCCACATTTGCGCACAGGTGGCCCGGGTTTGAGGGGTTGCCTGGCTCTGGTACATCTTGCCAGGGTCAGGGTGGTAAAAACGGAGGCTGCGCTCTTCCCACTGATCCTTTAGGAACCTACGGGAGCAAGGGTGCACTCCTCGGAGTATCAGCGACGACAAGTGACTAAGCAATTTTAAGTTTGCAAGCCACACTTGTCCTCTTTCCTTACTCTGAACTAAAATGCGAGTAGACTCAACTCTCCTAGTCACTGCCAAGCTTTTTAAACTCATCTTCTTTTTCCTGTGAGACAACCCAGACGAATGAGTTACAAGTAACCTCTTCCTCTTCCCCCAGCCGGTGCCCAGAACCGGGCGGCGGCGCTTTCTCGCAACAGCCGGCAAAGCCACCGGCGGCCGCGCCCGCGCTTCGGTCGGGGGCGGCTCAAAGGTGACGCGCGGCCGCCTCCTCCCCTTGAAGGCGGGGCTCGCGTGCCGGGCTGGGGAAGTCGGGCGGCCCTCGGCGAGGCCCCCTCCCCTGCCGCCTCCCGGCTGCTCCCTGCGCGTGCGAGCGGCGGCCACGGCGACAGCAGGTCCTGCGCAGGTGAGGGGCGCGCGCCGGCCCCCTCTGCAGCCCCCGGGACGCAGCCTCGGACAGGTGAGGGCGGTGCCAGGCTCACCTGGCAGCGCACGCGGGCGGGGCATCGGGGTCGCCGCGTGCTCTTTCCTGCGGGTGTGTCTGATCTCAACAGAAGTGGGGAGATGGGGAACCCGAGGCACCGGGATGGGAATTCAGGGGAGCTCCTACCCCGGAGCTGCTGGTTCAGGGGTCAGAAAGGTGTTCTGAGGCCAGGAGGCAGAAATACGAGGCGTTGACCGGTGGAGAGCGCCTTGGGGGAGGGCAGCCTGCCCCAGGATTTCTACGCATTTTAAAGGACAGGCATTCGTCTCCCCTGGGCGCCCTGGAGTTAGTCAGTCACCGCCACCGCCGGGACTCTTTCTGCAGGTCAGTCCCTGACTTCTGTGGGATTTGATGCGCTCCCTTCGTGGAGACCTGGAGATTCAACTTTGGTTCCTTGCGCAGACATTTGTTCAGCCGCACGAGAGCAGGAAGCCTTAGGATAATTGTGTACAGAGTGTCTTGTCACATGAAAAAAAAAAAAAAACTACGGTGATGGTGGTGGTGAACCTGAGAGGCGATTGCTTCCGCAATTAGTTCCTCAGCCCACTGTCCATTTGTTAAGCAAATGGTGCGCTGAGGGCTTGTAAATGTGGTTGGGTTTCTGTAAGCTAGATAAGGACGTGTTGAACGAAGTTCTTTGCGATGTCTGAGGGTTTCAGCCGCGTCCAGGTGCTTACGTGAGTGTGCTCTGGAAGTTACATCTTCAGAGGCCACTTATAGTTACCAGTTTCCCCGTGAACCTTGGGACTTGAGAAAACCTGTTTCACCGACACACTGAATCGCAAACAGGTCTATGAATTATGATTGCCCTTAGCATTCCTTTTTCACTTGGGTCAGCAGCATTTCAATTTAACAGATATTTGTAGTACGCCTGTTCGAGGGGAACCTCTGGAGGGCCGGGCTGGCGTGCTGTTGGGTAGCACAGGTGTTGATAGAAAGGGGAACTTCAGAGCACTCGTTGCTCACAGATGGATGTACAGAAAGAGACCAAGGGCACATTGTGCCTTTGTCTCCGCGGCTCCTCTTTGATCTCTGGTAATAAACATTTAAATACAGGGAGAATGTAAATCTTTGAAGAGTGTCTTGTCATTAGCCTGTGCTGACATCCAAAGTGACAAGGGTTATCAAAACCACCCTTAAAATAAAGTTATTAAGAATCGCCTCTGTGCCAAGCACCAGGCTGGGCAGTTAGTCGCATAAAATACGCAAAGTAGATAGTACTTTCCCCGTACTGATGAGAAACCGAGGCAGGAGGAATCCAGCAATTTGTTTAAGGGGACTGGTGGACCTGGGAATTGAATGTGGACATTTCTAAGTGCAGAAGCCATGCTTTTTCACTATTCCATGCTGCTGTGAGACAGATAGTGTAAATTGGCAGATTTAATGGAATAAGAATTCAAATTTATATTCATGAAACAATCCATGTCCTGGCAGTCAAAGTAACTGTCATGAATAAAATGAACGCTGTTTTCATTCTACTCGTGTGGTTAAACTATGACCAATCTAGGACAAGAGGATGAGCAGGTATTTTTAAAATGTAAAATGTGTGTCTTTCTTAGTGTATTTTTCAGGACCTAATATATCCAAGTCGGGCAAATTACTAAAAATTTATATGTATTCCTTGTATGTTACACATTGAAGTAACAGCTGATTTTCATACTATTCATGTATTTTAACATATTTCAACTTGATTTCTTTCCATAGCTTCCAGGTGAATAGAGCCCGCTGTTGTCACCCAGAAAGGACTTTGTGTGTATAAATCTAAAATCATACAGGAATATATCTAATATTTATTTTAAAAGATATATCTATTTTTCCTTAAATCTATCTCTAGAAGTGTAGAATCCTACAATACACTTATTTGGGAAGGAATCCTAAAATTCCTAATTTAACCTTTGCGTAAATGATCCATAACAACTCAACTGACAGTTTCCTTAAGTGCATGTAAACCACAAAAGTGATTTTCAAATTAAAATTATAATACCGTATAAGATGAGAATGAAAATAGTACTTAGAATTTTAAATAATATTTCCTGACATGGAGAGCATTTGCTTTCTTAAAACTTTCCTTATGATTGTTGGTAATTACACAGAAAAATGGAGAGGTTTCATATTTAAATTACCTTAAGGTGTTGAAGAAAGGCTTTTTGCCTGTGTTGGGAGGATCAGGTAGGATATTCTGCCTGGATAGTGCTTGGCATAATTTCTTTTTTCTCTGTCTTCAGTTGACAGTGAAATTGACGAGCCACCAAATGCTCCTCTCTAGGAGCATTTGAGATCCTACCTAGAACATGTTTATAAAAGTGTGCTTGGCTTGGTTAAGATGCTGTAATGCAGGGGCAGAGTGGGTGATGAATTAGAGAAATTCCCAGAAAAGCATAAGGGCCGAGGAGAAGAGTATGCACCAGGTGTGAAACGGGCAGATCCACATTTTGTGAGACCTGAAAGGTAAACTATTTGGGGATCCTCTTTAAGAAAAATAATACAAAATTAGTGATGAAAGTGAATGTTTACTTAGAATGGAAAAAGAAATTACAACCATGTGTTGGAGATTTCTGTCTCTTTCTGCTGAGCTCTTTTTGGGCAGTTTACCAGAAATGCTTACATAAAAATGCTTCCTGATTACAACCCTCTCCCTGAGAACACTCAGCATCTCCCAGCGATGTGTAGCACTCGTAGGGGCCTATGCCAGTGAGAGGCCGGAAGCTGAAGCTCCATTGCCTTCACAGAGAGAGAGGGCGAGTTGTGGCTGGAGGCAAAGGACTCTTGGTCCACTGAGCGGAGAAGAGGCTGTTGGCTGGGGTGGGAGGAATCATGGGCTCATCGGGCACTCGGGGCACTTCATGTCCCATGAACATTCTGAGAAAAAGGTCCTTGGTCTCTAAGACCTTCTAGTTTGGTTGGTTCTCCAGGGATGCCTTTGGCCATTGGCCCTCCCAGTTTTCATTCTATCATCACCATTTATTGAGAGTTTTCTATGTCCCAGGCACTGAGTAAGGCAAGGTCCTGGTTGCCAAGGAGCTCCTAGTCTCCTGGAGCTGATTTCATTGATGACAGTATGGTGTTGCAGATTCTGGCGTGGAGGCCTGGAGGGCTCCTGATGCTTGAGATGAGTTTGGAATTTTTGGTGGAGTTATGAAGATGAAGGAGTCCAGGAAGAGCATACTACGTGTGTAGAAGGCCATAGAAAGCCCTGGGTGTTTGGGTCCATACACTCTCCTCCACTGATGAAGTGAGGCCCCCTTAGTCAGTGTTTCTCAGCATGTCTTTCCAGAGCAGCAGAACCCACATATATGAGACTAACTTGTTAGAAATGCACATTCTCAGGTTCTACTCCAGCCCCCTGAATCAGAAGCTCTGTGTGTGGAGCATAGCCATCTGTGTTTTAAGAAGCCTTCCCGATGATTCTGGTGCATGCTAAACTTTGAGAACCACTGCTGTTAGTATTTGAGAGGACTGGTAAGGGATAGAATCCTCTGTGGAGATGGAAGGAGGGGAATGAGATTAATACTAATGCTAATATATTAATATTGTAATATAATTATAGTTTATATTTCTGTCACCAACATAGAGCCCTCAGATTGTGCCAGGCATTCTGCTAAGAAATATTAACTCTTATAATCATTAATACAACCCCACGAGGCAGGGCTATTATCACCTCCATTTAAATGTGAGAAAACTGAGGCGCAGAGAGGTAAGTGTATTGTCCCTGGTCACACAACTGGAAAGCCATTCAGCCAGGATTCGAGCGCAGGCAGTCTGCTTCCAGCACCTTCCCTCTCATCCTGCCTGGGAGAGTTTTCATGGATGTGATTGTTGTGTGTTGGCATTGTGGGAGAGGTCTGGAAGGCAGGCCTGAGACTGCTTGGAATGGCCCTGTTTAACAACCATAGTCATTTGCTGACCACTTGGGGTTAACAAATTTTTCTTTAGGGACTAATTACTGGATTAGAGAGTAAGGATGTTCTTGTCATTTTCTGCTAGTGCAAATTGTTAAAGTTTCATAAGCAAATGGACATGATTGCGTATACATGGTTGCATAACATGGAAATGCCTCTTTCCTCAGCTTGATTATGGGCTCACATGGATTTCCCCAGTGGGTGACTGTGGAAGGTGGCCTTGTTTCAGAATGCTGGGATTTATCTGGATATTAGCACGGGGCTTCTCTTCTAAAGGCCAACGCCTTCTCCAGGCCATGGAGGACTTGAAGATGATGGTGTGTTTGTCCATTATGTCCTGGAAGGTATCTAGAAGAGCTGTGCTCTGCATTTTTAGTTTTTTTTTTCCCAGGAAACAATTGTTCTCCGCAGTTCTATACACTTTATCACAGAATAGCTCCGTCGGGTCAGGCAGCCTGAGTAAGAATAAAAAGCCATAGATATGAGTACACGTGTGAGTGTGTAGAATGGTGGTTTGCCTTTGGGTGTGAACCTTAGGTTACTGAGTCTTCATTTCTTCAGAGACAAATGTTTAGACAAACATTAATTTGAGCTTCTGGCGGGCAGGAGAATTTAATTCTGGGAGTATTAGCTGTCTCATCCATGCATTCATTCATTCATATGGCGATTTGTTGTCTGCCTAGTTGTGCTAAGTGTTAAAATACAGTGGTGATCAGACAGACATGATCCCCACAGACGACTAGGGAGAACTTGCTCTGCAATGTTATGGGTGAATGGAGTTAGATGCCCTAATTCTGTCAGTGAGTCAGTGGGCGAGGAGGTAAGAAGTTATGCTAGTTCAGGAGTGAGGTTATAGGGCTTGGCTTGAGGCAATAGGGAAGCAGGGGTGTGGGGGGATTTGACTGATATCTAGGCAATTACAGTGACGACCAGGTGAGTGTGGGTGAGGGGCGAGAGGGAGTGTTGGGGCTGAGGTTTGTGCGTTGGGCTCCTGAGTTGGTGCCAGTAACAGAAGTGAGGACTAGAGAGAAGACTGTTTTCAGAGGATAATAATGAATTGCGTGGACATTGTGAGTTTGAAATGTCTGGATGGCTCCAAGGCAGAGGTTTTGGGTGGACAGTTGGATAGGATAAGGGTCTGCAGTCCGGGAAAGAGGTCTGCAATACAGAGGTTTGAAAGAACTGGTCTTTTTTTTTTTTTTTAAAGATTTTATTTATTTATTTTTTCCCCCCAAAGCCCCAGTAGATAGCTGCGTGCCATAGCTGCACATCCTTCCAGTTGCTGCACGTGGGACGCGGCCTCAGCATGGCCGGAGAAGCGGCACGTCGGTGCGCGCCCGGGATCCGAACCCGGGCCGCCAGCAGCGGAGCGCGCCCACTTAACCGCTAAGCCACGGGGCCGGCCCGTGAAAGAACTGGTCTTTAGGTGGCCATTGAATAATCGTCTAATTGTCAACTGATTGAATAATGCAGCTGATATAACAACCGAATCATTCAATGCATTGCTTAATATCAATGATTTTGTCGTGCTGTCTCCTAAGGAGATTGGGTCAGTGAGAAGCATGTCAGGAAAGAAATGTGCACTTTTCTCCTGGCTAGGCAGGAGAGGATCGGATTCCAGTTCCTTTGATGTGAAAGGTGAAAAGGGTTTACTTCCGCTCATTCTTTTGAGGGTGGAGAGGAATTCTCCACTCCCTTGGCCTTTAACATGTTTGGTAGCCTGAGCTCTGGCCCGAGCGAGGAGGTGCTCAAGGCGGAGGAGCAAACAAGAGCAGGCTGGAGCAGGGGTGTGACAAGGGGAATGTTGAAAGCTGGTTTTCAGAATTGGAGCCCATGTAATTGTCACAAGGTAAAATGCTTACCGTCTTACTGTCGATTTTCTTAATTTGTTATTTTCCATTATTAAAAACACTCACATCGTTTATGTACTATATCATGTTTATGGTAAATGAATCGTAAAGATCATGCAGCGAGACCAGTGTTGTTTTGTAGCTACTGCTATACAAATGTTACAAGATCATTTTTTTTCTAGAAAATGTAGGTTTTCCTAGGTGCTCAGAGTTAAGCCGAAAGCTTGTTTAAGATGTGTTGAAAAGTAGCTGAGGGGCCCGCCCTAGGGTGTAGTGGTTAAGTTCAGTGCACTCTGCTTTGGTGGCCAGGGTTTATGGGTTCAGATGTGCAAACCCATACCACTCATCAGTCATGCTGTGGCAGCGACCCACATGCAAAATAGAGGAAGATTGGCACAGATGTTAGCTCAGGGCCAATCTTCCTCAAGCCAAAAAAGAGGAAGATTGGCAACAGATGTTAGCTCAGGGCCAATCTTCCTTAGCAAAAAATAAATTTTTTAAAAAGTAGCTGAAATAGATATGTGTTCTTTTATCCAAAAGCTGTTAATTGAGCATGTATTATGCGTGCTATGTGCTAGAGTTTCCCTTGTGAATAAAACAGGTAGCTCCCTGTCCCCTTAGAGCTTAAGCTTAGAGCAGAAGTCAGACGGCTTAACAAGCGAGCACAGTCAAGTGTGCTGTTTGCTAAGGCTGAGGCATTGGGGGCTGTGGGAGCAAGTGGTGAAGGGAAGCCTCCAGAGGCAGGGCTGCCTGTGCTTAGCAGGAAGGAGCAGAAGGAGTTAGCCAGCAGTGGGCAGAGCGTCCTGTGGGCAGGGGCATCAGCATGGAGCAAGGTTTGGAAAGAACAGAGAGATTTTTTTGAGAAATTGATGGATGCTTTTGAGGAACTGAAAGTTTAGGATAATCTGCTTCAACTTTGAAGTTAAAAGTCACCTAATAAACTAGAATATTCATGAGAGATCTGTGAACTGATCAGGAAAACTGAAAAAGAAAGTATTAAACGTATCTGTGTGACTGTGACCCATGTTCAGTTCTAAGAGGCAACCAAGGTGACAATGGAAAAAAACCAAAGCAAAACAAAAATAATGATTGTGTTATATTTTTTGGTGGTGGGGGGGGACTATTTTTAGCCTTATGAAAGATGTTGGGGTTTAGTCTGAGACCTTAGGTAGCATATCAGAAAAGAATATTGTATTACCTGAACCACAATAACCACTGTTATTGCTATAATAGTCTTGCCTAATGTAAAAGATTTCATATATGTATAATTAGCTTAGCTTTCTAGGTTTGTGGTCTGGAAATGACCTTTGGGGTCAGCTCTCCCACCTCCTGATGTCCCCTCATGAACAAGCCGGGGCCGGGAGGTGCTGCAGGCTTGCCTAGCCTTGTGTGGTCAGTCAATAACAAAGTCTGTCGGGTAAAATGTCTGTCGCTCTTTGTCCTCAGTGACACGCTTCACTTGCACGTTTCTTGTCTGTTGCTGGAACAGGCCCTGTAATGAACTATCTCCATCTTCTCTTGAGTCTTTATCTCTACAGAGCTCCCTCCCCCTTCTTCCTTATTTCCTCCTTGGTGTGTGGCATGCACTTTCTTCCTACAGAGTTTAGTGTTTTGAACTTTGTAGGAACCCTTGGCAGAAGTTACCTTCAGCATTTTAGGCCTGTCTAAAGAGGTAGAATTTCTCTGACTTTCCTGTCATTCTCTTAAATCTCACGTGAGCTGGCGCAGAGACACTTATCCTTAGCCAGGAATGAGAAGGAACGTTCTCAGGAAGTTTCCTGTGTTAACATTGAACCAGAAGACACGGCAGAACTGAGAAGGTACATGATGAATTGTTTTTAAATAGCGGGAACCATTATGTGACCAAAACAAAGTTTGAACATGTAGGCGTGGCCCTGGTTGTTAATCACAGATGGGTATTCAGTTCTTTATTAACTCCTTCCTGTCCAACTTCCAACCTTGTGTCAATTTCTAGCTTTATCACCATGAGCTCAAGATCCTAAATCACTAATTTATTGCTTAGTTTTGGGTTCAGTTGGCAATAGGTGCCTTTTTGTTTAGTGTTTGTTTCCTTTAGCGGAAGAAGTTTTTTGCCTTTCCTAGTTTACAGGACATACAGACTCAGCTGCTCTAGATTTCGGTTCGTGTGCCAGCTACCTGACACTGCTGAGCTTCTACTAGGTGGCAGCATCTTCTTATACTCACTCTGATCCTCTCAGGAGCCCTGCTAGGTAGGGGTCATCCCCATTTTGTAGAAGACAACACTAAGACTCAGGGAAGCCATGTGAGTTGTGCGGGGTCACCCCGTTGGATGGAATTTTACTTTTTTCCCCTACTATTCGATTCCAAGGCAGTGCTATTTCAGTCATTCCACTCTGCCTGGCTTCCCTGGAAAGGTGTTTAACCACAAGACTAGAGAATCTCCAAGACCCATTCCAATTAAGATTCCAGGAATTTCTCTGCATCCTGGGGTTGGAAGCAGCTGCTCCACGCATTCCCAGGGTGAAGGCAGAGTTGAAACCCTTCACCGCAGAGGCTGCTTTAAAAAGCTACAGCGATGAAGCCTGGAATCCTGCTAACCCTGTTCTTAAGATGGATTCAACATGGTCTTGATACATATATCGCTTTAGAGCAATTTCCTGCCAGCAGATTGTGAATACACGAACCTGGATAGTCTGGAAAGGTCTCTCTCCTTCATCTGACCCAAGTGATACCTTAAACACATGATTGTTATAACAGATTTGTGGAGCAAAGCAAGCAGTCTCTTATATCGAAACATCATGCTTAATGCCTGGATTTTCACAGGAGAACTACCTCACAGGGTTTATATTTTTAAATCGATGTCAGCTTTTAAATACATGCAGATGTTGACATTTCAAAACCCAGATAAAATTCCTGTGGTGCTATTGATAGGATCTAGATACTTTTTTGTTATTTATTTATTTTTTCATTTATTTATAAGCATTAGGTCCATTTATCACATGAGGTCTTTTAAGGGTCCACAGTATACAACTGAGGTTGATATTCTAGTTGATGTGGTCTTGGAGAAGCTGGAGTTACTTCTGCTGAATGTTCTGCTTATCCCCATGGGGGCTTCTGAGACACCACCCAGGAGCCCTCCTTTAGGCTGGACATAGAGCCTGTGGCCTCTTAGGACATGGTAGCAGATAGGGAAGTGGGAGGATGTAACTAAAGCTCCCTGGCACCCTGCAATCTGATGGCCCGTGCACAGCCTCCTGTGCCTTTGAGTAGAACGCTCATCAGTGTTGTCGGCATTCTTTCTAGTAGGAAGTCAGTCATTTTACTATATGCAGTGAATGATTAGTTGGGTTTTTTTGGTTAAACTATTTTTTACAGTAAATTTTGCTGATCAATTCTGACTGTCTTGTCAGTGTGGTTTTGATAGTTTCTCTGGTTTGTAGTAATATCCTGAATCTGGCTGGTTCAAACACCGGCTCCTCCCAAGGAAATGTTGTTTCCTGCTAGTGGCTGTGGGTCAGAGCTAACTGACTTAGTACTTATAGAGAATTGATTTTATTGTTGCTTTTGACATTATGTGATAAATCATAGTATGAAATAGTATAGAGCAACCCCCTCTTACATACACACACATATTTACACTGTGTTGATACCTGAATATATTTTTTTTTCTGGAAATGAGCACTAGAAACTTACTAGTGGTTCCTTCCTGGAGTTGGGCTAGTCTGGGCTGAGTCACTTTTCATCACGTGCCTCTCTGCACAATTACAATTTCCTGAAGGCACACCTTGAAAAAATATTGCCAGGGTTAATTGGATGGTGAGATAGCAGGCCTTTTTTTGGAGTCTCTAAAATGTCATTTAAAAAAAGTCATCCTTGGATATGAGAATGTTAAAAATATTTTGAATTAGTTTAACATTTTAAAAAGTCTTTGGTATTTATTATCAGATTTTGTCAGCCAGGCATCATCTCTGTTTGAAATTAGAACTAGCACTGCAGAGCATGATGGCTGAAATGATTAAGGAGAGGAAAGTTACAAGTTATTCTGTCCACCCAACAAGCCTTCTTGGAGGCCACCTCTGATGAGGTAGGCATAGGATGGGACCGCTTAAGAAACTTCCACCCAGTAAGCCAGCTGTGGAGGCCCACGCCATGACTCCCTTAACCCACCAGGACCCACTTACTGGGAAGAGCCAGGGTTTTGGATTCAGACAAACCTGGGCTCAAACATCCACTCTACCATTTGTAGGACTTCAATGTCTCCAAAGCTTGGGTTTCTCAGTTATAAAATGGAGGTGAAAATACTTACCTTGGGATGCTGTGAATATCAGTAATAATCCCTGTAGAGTGCCTTGCTTATAATAGGTACTTCATAAATTCCTATTATTCAAGGAAAAGAGGGAGTCCGTCTACTTGGTAATAAGTAAGCCTGCAGAGGTTTGCATAAGTGAGTGCCCACAAGGTTATGGCAACTTTTCCCCCGAGATCAGATACCTCTGCACTGCTGATGTTTTGTTCTACATTTTCTCCTAACCAGAAAAAAAGTAAGAAAGGGTAGGAAAGAAAGCATGAGTAGGAGCTAGTACTCAATTACACTATTTCAAAAAGCAACTGGAGATACATTGTAGGGAGCAATAAAAATGATCTAATGCAGACTGTTTTCCCCACTTGAGGCTATTCTTTTTAGAGATGAGACACTACCGTCCTTTTTTTTTAACTTTACATTTTTACTTTCACTTTTAAGGTGTTTTCCCCTTTTGCATGTTTAAGTCTTGAGGTCAGAAAGCAGATATTGGACATGCACACATCCTATTGATTGTGCTGGATTTAGCATTTTCTTGGTGATTACAGTATAATTTTCTGAAAGCCCAGCCACTCGTGGGGGAAGCCTGACAATGTTTCCTAAATATATATGGATGAAAGAATACCGAGGAAGACTGTCTTTGAAAGGTGACACCTAATCAGTGGTGGTGTTGGGTTCACATGCCTACATTTCTGATTGCCAAAAAGGAAAAAAAAAAGAAAAAAAGGATTGATTAGCTATGATTTCCTGTTTAAATCGGGCAGTATAGAAAATGGAAGTGGTTCCTAGTTTCAAAAGCTTGTCTCCTTGGAGAGTCAAGATCCATCTTCATGAAAAGATGATTAGTGGTACCCTCTTGGGAGCAGAGAGGATGTTAAAGGCCGGTGAGATCTGTTTAGGCTGAGGGGGGAGGGAAAATGTGAATTGAGTCTGGAATGATGAGGAGGAAGTGACCCTCAAAGTCTTGTAGAGGTTGCCAAGGAGAGATTGGCACTGTTTGTCCCTGTTCCTCTCACCGTGTGTGGCCTCCTGGAACTTTGCTGAAGGCCTGTTTGCAATGCTGCACATTTTAGGACTGGAGACTGTGAAGCAGGAAATTAGGTGACAGAGACTGAGGGGCAAGGTTGCATGAAGATCAAGAACATGGAGTTGGGGTGCTGGGCCTGAATCTTGGCTCTGCTAGATATTATCCGTGTGACACTGAGCAAGTTACTAAAGCTTTCTGTGCCTCACTTTACCCATCAGTGAAATAAGGCTTTAATGGTACCTACCTTATAGGTTTATGAGGATTAAATGACAATATACCTAAAGCTCTTGGTACACCATGCCTGACGCATCTCACGCCACATGTAAGGAGTAGCTGCTGCTACTGTTGTTTTAACGTTGATGGTAGGGAGGCTCATTTTAGCTTTAATGAATTGTAATGCATCACGTTTGCCTATCTTGATAGAACCTAATGATTGCTTCCTATTTAAAAACTCATTTGCAGTATTTTAGCTCAGTGGGAAGATTTGTTCAGATATTTCTGATCACTCCAAGCCTTTTCCTAGCTGACGTTCTATAAAATGAATCGCAAAGTGCATGGGACGAGAGACTGTAGAAAATTGAGAAAGTTCATTTGTGAATTATCAAGTTAAGCTGTTATATGATAGTGTCCACTTCATCGGGCTGACACTGGCATTGATGGAATCAGAGTGTGGGGAAAAATCGATATAACCTTTTTAAAAGATGGATTGTTTTAATATTGATAATAGTGTTCTTTACCTTTTCATTTGACAGATGCTGCTATAATGGAATGCCTGATTAATGCTAATATGTGCTGACTACATTCTGATAGTAACTCCCTTGGGTATTTTGAGACAAAAAGTTCTATGATCTGGGCAAATGTCACTTTAATGCATCACTAACAGGTTTAGAAGTACATTCTTCAAATAAACCATATTTCACATGAGTGTAGGAAATATTCATTAATCTATATTTTAAAAATCTTTCTTAACTCACAGGCAAGGGAAGTCTTGGTGTGTATGTGTGATTCATTTTAATTCATTAACCGCAGTGTTCCTCATTTGATTCAGACATTTGGATCAGTTCACAGGTAATCAAATGCACATAAATCAGTTCCTCATGAATGTGTCTTGGAGGCCTCACCTGTTGCCTTTTCTTGGTCCTGACATGCTGGGGGACACCAGCTATCTCCAGGATCCTCAGGATTAAAAAGCATCTCAGTTTACTGAAATCCAAATGCTGATGGGAAGAGAGAAAAGGGGGCTGGGTTTGTAGACTTCTGCCGTCATGTCCACTCCTAGGATCCTTCAGTTCTTGGTTGATAGTTTCAGAGATCAGTTATGTGAGCTTCTTCCTGTGGTGAAGTTCAAGGGCTTCATTGTCAACTTGTTGACTGTGATTTTGTAAAGGTGATAAGAGGAGTAGACTGTTCCATTATGAAATGATTGAGGAAAACCAGAGGAGAGGCACAGCCTGATAAAACATGCTTCATCCTTACCATGGTTACGCCCAGGCCTCTAGTGAGGCTGTGTCAGGACTGGTGGCCAGTACTGATTTAGTGCTCTGTATCTGGTGCATGAAGCTGCTCACACGCCTTACCACAGAGCAATAAATATATTACCCAACGTTATTTAACAATTAAACATTTATTGAAAAGCTTAATAATTGTGAGGCTTTTGAGGTTGATGGGATATGCAGACTGGTCTCTAGGCAGGCTTGGAGCTCTGGTAATCAGCCATTGTAGTAGTAGAAGGAATTGCCCTCTGAATTCATTCATTCATTCGTGTATTCATTCATTCCATCAAAACTTATTTGCTATGTGCCAGCTCTTGTTTTAAGTGCTGAAGATGCAGATGGGGACTGGGCAAATACAGTCCCATCTCCTTAGAGGACTTAATTATTGTAGGGGCTGGGAGGTGGATTGGGGAGACCAAGTAAACAAGCTAATGAGATAATTTTGATTATGAAGCCATGATGAATGTGAGGTGTGACAAGAGATTGTGGTGCAGAAGTGCAACTTCATACTAGAGGGTCGGGGTCAGGTCAGGCTTGCTAAAGAGGTGATGCTGGGTCTGAGACCTGAAAAGAGCCTGGGGAGAATAGATTGTGTAACCAACTGCCTCAAACCAAAAAAACGAAATCCCTAAACTTCACCCCAGATGTTGGCTGCACCCATTTTCTCCTTGTTCTGGGGGTGCTGATTCTCCTTCATCCAGTCATTACTGTTAGACATGGTAAGCCTGAACATCCTGGAAGTGATGGCCTCTCCCAGGCGAGGTCTTCATTGTGGGGCTGTGAGCCTTCCTCCTTGGGCACAACCCAAGTCGACTGAACCTTTGCACCTAACGTGAGCTCCTTCTGTGTTTACTTTCCGGTTACACTGACTGGTTAGGTGAGCCTAGAGCCTGCTTTAATTTTCCTTTCATGCATAAAACACATGTAATTTCACCTGATGCTTTTAGCTTTCTGTAAATGACACACCGGTCTTTCATAGTCTCACACTATCAAGATTCTGCCCACTTGTGTCGAGACACCTGCTGGAAATTAGGGCTTCCTCTTCTTTCAGTCTGAATCTTTTCAACTATGGATTATTTTTACCCTCTTTCTATCATTTATGGAGTTTGAATTATTTTGTGTGTTAATGGAAAATGAATAAAAGCAGCCAATGAGGCTTTGTGAAGGTGCAAGCATCTGAATCAAGTACCTTCATGCTCCATCAGTGGAAACGTGCCCTGCAGTGTAGACCCTGCCACGGTGGCTGGAGCAGGTTCTTTGTATTTCATGTTGATTCACTCAAAGTACAGAACAGTACAGTTTAGCTCTTTCAGAATAGAAACAAGTGATAATATAGAATTATAATTTTATAGGAAAACAGAAATTATCAAATAAAATATTAAACCCAAATGTAGATGCTTTTTAAGCCCTTGTGTAGCTAGATACTTATACAGGATGTTCTCCCTCTGGAAGCTTCTGTTCTGCACAGAGACAATTAACATGAAAATATTTTTTTGTAAATACATAGGAATTATAGTAACCTAACAATAAAACAGGTTAAATAGATGTCTTTTGTGATTCCCTGACACGTCTGTACCACGTGAATGAAGGGACTACATTTATTTTTAAGAATTTATTTTTAGAATATTAAATTCTAAAACTGTATACATGGACTTTTCTATCTTGGCTGTTGGACAAGAACTCATTAGCTATGTCATGTTTTGAGTTGCTAAGGTCCCTCGAGTTGATGGTTTTAAGGAACGCCATAGAATACACTTGGTCCCTTGGCAGGATCTATATTTCTGATGTTAGTGCCAAGACAGAGGTGGCAAATAACTGGCATAGAGCCACTGTTCCCCTTCCAACCCAGGGCAGACATGCTGATGACATCATGTTTCCCGCTGAGCCTCAGAATCCTTTGCAATAATAGCTCTTCAGGCAGCTGCCATCAATTGATCTGAGCTGGCCATCAGAAATCTAGTTGTCATCCAAGATTATTTTGAATTAAACTTTCCTTTCTGCTGGGGAAAGCACACACAAACGCACACATACACAAAATATCACTTCACACAGTACTTTTATTTTTACATGTGTTTATTACACAAACAGCATTATGTCAATACCAGAGGAAATAAAAATAAAAAATTTGGAAAAAAAGCAAATATTTCTGCCTTGAGAAAACTAGCCATTAAACGTTTTTCCATGTTTCCTTCCAGTCTAGTCCATACTTAAACATCATTTTACAGAGCTGTAAACATAATTTAGTTATAATTTTGTAGTTTTTGTGTTTTCCATTTAAGATTATATCAGAAATCATTTTCCAGGTGGCTACATAGCATCAGAGAATTAAGTTTAAATGGCTGCATTAATGAAAATTAGTGGTTCATATTTCTGTTCATGATGTATGTGTATTTCTACAAATTCATCACTGAAATAGTATGTGTTTTATGCTAAATTTCCTAGGCTTGTAGTGTATTTATATTTTACATTAACCTCGTTGTCACCTTGTGCAAACTGTGCAAGGCATTCTATTCCTCACCTGCAATCATGGAGTTATTTAAAATTTCAGGTGGTGTGTATGTATTGGCAGTTAGTATAGAAGCCTATGAACCATGTATTTTTGTGTGCATTTTCTTTAAAAAACCCTAAATCGAAAAACACATTAAGGCAGATCGCTGGGATCTCCAAAGAACTAACACCATGGAATAACCTAGAAAACAAAATTATCTAAGTGAGCTTATACCTTACTATGGGGACTGAGAGTTGTGTCAGGGTCTTTGTATGTCAATTTTATATAATGATGTGAGCTCTGCAGGGAGAAATCACTCAGAGAACCATAATAACATTAAGAAAAAAGTGGCCTGAAATAATATATTTTGATTTTTATGCTTATTTATAGAATTCAATATGAAGGGACTAAGAGAGCAAAATCGACAGCATAGCCCAACAATTTTAGTACAAAAATGATCTGTTCTGGGAAAAAAAACTATCTCTGTTATGTTATTAAATGTGACTATTTATAGAGTGAGAGGCAGCAGAAAATGTGCTCATAGTCAAGTTTTAGCAAATATCTTATTCAAATGGGAAGCAATATGTTGATATTTATAAATTGACATAAGCAGCATGACTGTGGAAAATGATTTGAAAAGAGTGGCCTTTGGGTGGCTTTTGTTTGATAGACAGTATATAAAAATGTGCAAATTTTACATAAATGTTTGGGCTGGGAGCATCCCTTGAAAAATCAGGGCAGCCCTTGGCCACAGTGAGGAGGACCTTTGCTCCGGGGAGCCCTGTGCTCTCTCTGGCTTGCCTCAGCCTCCACTGCAACTCATCTGACTTCAGCCTGCACATGCTTTGCTTCTTCTCTGGTGCCCATGGTCACCTGAGGTTTTGACTCGACTATAGTAACATATGTCTTATTTTACCTAATACATCCTCTTAAAAGGTATCACTTTGTAGATCCCTATATTCACTCCAACTTGGCTTAAAAGTCAATTTTACAACTTATTTTTTAACTTAAAAAAATGGAGTAAAATACACATCTCATAAAGTTTACCATCTGAACCATTTCTAAGTGTCCAATTCAGTGGTATTTAAGTACAAGCACATTTTAGTGTACCACCATCCATCTCCAGAACTTTTTCATTTTCTCAAACTGAAACTCTGTGCCCATTAGACACTAACTCGTCATCCCCCTCCCCCAGCCCCTGGCAACCACCATTCTACTTTCTGTCTCTATGAATTTGAAGACTCTAGGTACCTCACGTAAGTGGAATCATACAGTATTTGTCCTTTTGTGACTGCCTTATTTCACTTAACATAATGTCCTCAAAGTTTATCTATGTTGTAGTCTGTGTCAGACTGTCCTTCCTTGTATGGTGGAATAATGTTCCACTATATGTATATACCACATTTTGCTTATCCGTTTATTTGTTAGTGGACACTTGGGTTGCTTTCATCTGTTGGCTATTATGAAAAATGCTGCTATGCACCTCGGTGTACAAATACCTCTTCGAGCACCTGCTTTCCCTTCTTTTGGGTATATATCTAGAAGTAGAATTGCTGGAACAAATGGTAATTCTATGTTAAATTTTTTGAGGAAGGAGTATCCTGTTTTCTATGGAGGCTGTACCATTTTAGAGTCCCACCAGCAGTGTACAAGGATTCCAATTTCTCTAGATTCTCACCAACAGTTATTATTTTCTGTTTTTTTTAGTTTTTATTTTTAATAATAATAGCCATCCTAAAGGGTGTGAAGTGGTATTTTATTGTGGTTTTGATTTGCATTTTCCTAATGATTAATGATGTTGAGTGTAAGTTCTTTTTAAAAAGTTTACTGCAGGTATAAGACACAACCTTTAAATTGTCATTGAAAGAAAATTACCTGGAGAGTCAAAAGAACTGGATTCTAGCCATGTCTTTATACTAATTAGTCATTTGACCTTTAGTTCCATTTAGCAAACATTAATTAGGCCTCTGCCAAGTGCTGATCACTGCACTGCAATGCCACAGAGAGGAGAAAAATAAACCACAGTGTTTCCATTCATGCCTCTGGTTTATAGTTTTCTTGTCTCTGAAAGGAAACAGCTTAAATCTTTTCTAATTCTAAAGTTTTTAACCTGTAATCTAAGGTTGTAAGTGTAAACCAGTGTCTCTTCAGATGAGGCAGGATTCTCTGCCATCAAAATAAGACATGAAAACTATAATGTAGAGGGGAAAAGGCAATTGTGAGATTTTTTGAGGGGTCTGTGATTAAAATCTGAATCTTATTCACAACTTCCACTTAGTTTGATTTTATATGTTTTTATTTATGAGTTTGATTTTTTTAATTTAACCTATCTTAATCAAATGATACTATTTATTGTATCTTCACTGTCATAAGATTCCAGAGTATCTCTTTTCTCTTTACAGCAAAGCTTCTTGAAAGGGTGTCTCTTGTCATATCTTACTTTCCTAGCTTGCTGCATTCTGGCTTCTGTGTCCCCGAAGTCTCTATTTGCCCTCCCAATAGCCAAAAAAATGGACCCACCTCAACCTTCATCAGCTGACTTCTCTGGAGTATTTGAAATGGTTGTTCACTCCCTCTTTGAAACTTCTTCCTCTTTCAAGCTTCCTTGATCCTACTCTCTTTTCTTCCCTGGCTGTCCTGTGTCTCCCTGGCCAGTCCTCTTTAGTTTTCATTATGAGTTCTCTTTTCTCTGTGCTGGCAGTAAACGTCCATGATCCCTATGGTTCTGTCCCCAATTCTATTGTCTTTTCACTTTGCACACTTGCGTGGGAAGGGGAGAGGTTCCTATCTTCCTGATTTCTTTTTTTTTTTTTTTTTGAGGAAGATCAGCCCTGAGCTAACATCCATGCCAATCCTCCTCTTTTTGCTGAGGAAGACCGGCCCTAGGCTAACATCTATTGCCAATCCTCCTCCTTTTTTTCCCCAAAGCCCCAGTAGATAGTTGTATGTCATAGTTGCACATCCTTCTAGTTGCTGTATGTGGGACGCCGCCTCAGCATGGCCAGACAAGTGGTGCGTCAGTGCGTGCCAGGGATCCGAACCTGGGCCGCCAGTAGCGGAGTGCGTGCACTTAACCGATAAGCCACGGGCCGGCCTCTATCTTCCTCATTTCTATCCCAGACCTTGTTCCTAAACTCTAATCCTGAATATGCAGTTGGGCTATAGTCTGTCTCAACTTTGACAATTTATCAGTCCTTCCAACTGAACACATTCAACATGGAATTCATCTTGCCTTCTATAAATAGCTCTTGCTCCTTTTCCTTGTGTTCATTGGTAGTTCCACTGGATTCCCTGCTGCTGGTCTAGAACCCTTAGATATCTGCCTTTGCCTCACCCTTACCCTACCAACACATATAATCAATAGATTAAATAATTCAGCTTCTCAATCAATCGCCTCATCACCATTCTAATTACTATTTCCTTAGTCTAGGCCCTTGTCATGATGGGTTGATGCATCTCCTACGTGCTCCGTTAGCGTCCCATTCCTAACACCTCATAGGTTACACTGCATTGTATTGGGATTGCTTTGTTATCATTCTCTCCGACTGAATTCTGAGCACCTCAGGAGAATGAATGGTGTATTTCATTACCTTTATTACCATTGCATTCCATTTTTTTTTTTTAACTCATATAAAAATGAGCAGTAGGATAGTTCCTTGTTTTATCATGTCACAGATCTAATTCCACTGCAATATTCATACAATTGTAACCAGTAAAGTCCAAAGACGGAAAGATAAAATTTTCTCATCAGCTTAAAAAGAAAACGAAAAACAGGTGTTGTTATATAGCTCACTGGTGGCTTGAAACCAACATCTGTTGTTAACGTGGCTCTTTATGCTCTGGAGGACACTGTTTACTTTCACCTTCAATGACTCAAATTTCAAACTGTGTAAATCAAGGTTGCACATGCGTGGACAAAGAGGATGGGGCAGCAGTGGGTGACATGATAGAAAGCTTTGAATACCTCGATGGTGGAGTGGTGGAGTGGACAGCAAATATTTTCTTTGTAGCATTTAGATGTTCCTTTCTAATTGCCTCTGTTTATTATTGCTACTTATTCATAGGATATATAAATCCCATCACTTTTTAATTAGCCTTTATAATTTTCTGTACTGTTTCCCACTCTAATGCACTAATAGTTATAATGTTGTCTACAGTGTCTTTTTGGGTTTTTTAATTCTTATTTTAGAATGATGACTGATTTACCCTGAAGAGAGATTTGGCAATCTCCGGTTAGGGATGGTAAGGTAGCCTAAAGTATAAGAACAGATTTTGTGACAGATTTTTAGAGAGAAACTGGTTGAAATCCTGACACTGCCATATATTAACTGACAAGTTGCTTAATATTTCTAACCCTTGATTTCTTCTCGTGTTTAATTAGAGTAATTTTACCCATCTCTGTTATGGTTGTGAGGATTCAGAAAACTCTTAGACAAAACATGTTCAGTACACTGCTTGCCCATAGTCACCACACAATAAAAGGTCACTAATTATTATCCTTAAACTGATTACTTAGATTAAACTAGATTTGGAAATTTGGTAAATGGACCCAATGAATGTTTTCTTGAAGTAATTATTTCATATGTGGATGAAATTGAGATCAACATGATGCAGCTAAATGTTAAGAAAACATAGATTTTATATTCTGATAAATACTAAGTTATAGACATATTTGTTAGTGAATGAATTAATTAAATTGTCATACTTGTCCTTAAGAGAGTAAACATTAATTTGTCATTGACCACAACCTTAGATGACCAATAACTCTTTACAGTCGTGTGTTGCTTAATGATGGGGTTATGTTCTGAGAAATGCGTTGTTAGGCGATTTTGTTGTGCCGACATCATAGAATATACTTACACAAACCTCAATGGTATAGCCTACCTCACACCTAGGCTATATGATTCTGATCTTATGGGACCACTGCCATATACGTGGCCCATTGTTGACCGAGATGTCCTTATGCGGTGCATGACTGTATTTAGAAACTAAAGACTTTACCAGAGAGAATTTTCAAACTCTGTTGCATTGCTTATAATTTAAACAATGTTACTATATTATGTCTCTAAAGTTGAAGTTTTCAGAGGAGTTTAATCTGGAATTTTTATAAAAGATGAGTTATACTTGGGAAAGGTCAATGAAAGTGATGCTAGGTTTGGCAAAGCTGGGATTTATGGAAACACAGCTTTTTAGAAGTCTCCTTGGGAGATTAGACATGTTCTGCCTCCTTTTTCTAAAGACAGTGTTCAGTAGATAACATTGAATAATATTTAAAAAATAGTCCCTAACGTTTTGATCTTAAAGCTATACACTAATTTTCCTGGTGAGATGATCAGTCTAGTCAGGACTGTTACAGAAATGATTTCAAATATATCTTTAGGGAAGACTGCTAAGTTTCAGCTGTGGTCAGCCAGGTACTTTGGAGAACTAAGAGAGAAATAGGACTAGATCTTTCTAGTAGAGAGAAGATTTTCTTCTGTATAACTGAAATCTTCAGTATTAGCAACCATTTAGATATAGATGGCTAGAAAGTTAACTTAATTTTTTTTAGCAGTTCTACTTTTGTCCATAGCACTTATCACCATCTGACATAATGAATATTTTCATAATCATTTCTTTTATTTGTACCTATTTTCCCTGAATAGTGATAAATCCCAGTTAGATAAAGACCTCTAAGAAGGAAGAGTGTACCCTATGGGGAATCCTGGGGTATTTTGGCAGGAGGGAGTAGAGGAGGGCTCTGGGCTTATGTTGGGTGGTGTTAAGGAAGAACCAGGGGAAGCCAGGACCACCTCTGTACTGAGGGCTATCCTGAAGCCAGGGTGGCTTAACGATTGAGTATCCCAATAATCTTTGCTCAGGAGTCAGGAGGAATAAAGCAGGGTTGGGGGAACCGGTATGAAATAAATAATCAACAGTAGGGGGTTATTATTTCATTTAGCAGCTATGGCATGATCGTAATCTTACAGGAAATGTTTTCTATTGACCTTACCCTCTCTGTTAGTACATCACAGTGTGATTTTTAGCAAGGATGACTTTTATTTTCTCAAATGTCCCGTGAAGGCTTTTTCTTTACTGCCACATTCCAGTGTCCAGAACAATTCTTGATGTACAGTAGGAATAAAATACACACACCCATCCTGTTGGATGAATAATAACTTTTATTGATGATAACCTTGTCCTTCGACTGTACCCCTACACAATAGGGGGCTCTTTTTAGAAAGGAATGAAAGTCCTAATAAACACTTCCAAAATTTGCATGGCATTGTTTAGATTGAGAGGCTATGATAATGTCACTAGTGAATATCAGGAAGGCAGACTTTCTCAGGGATTAGTGTCTTTTCTGTGAGTGTGGTTCTCAGCGAAGTAAAGGATCTTTTTGAAGGGAAGTGTAACTTTCTTATGTTCTTATTTCCTGCATGGATGGACCAGCCAGTGCATAATGACAGATGTGGTGTAGGGCTTGGTATTTCCAGCAGTGCTGTAGATCCACTTTATTGAAATCTGAATAACCAGAAAGCTAAAAACAAAAAAGCAAATAGCAAATCAAAGAACCTTTGATCCTTTACTCTTAGCTAGTGTTACTCTTCTGACTCTTGCTTTGTGTAGGGTAGATTCTCCCAGCAGCCAGGGTGATCCTTCAAATGGACAATAGATCAGAGCCATCCTCTGACCAATCTTCACCTCCCCTAGCCCTCCCTACTGCCAGGACTTCCCTGCTCACTTAAAATAAAATCTAAAGTCTTTGTTGGCTCTAGCTCCTTCTCTGATGTCATCTCTTCCTACTGTCCACTAATCATCCAGGTCTGGCTATATTGACCTCTTTGCTATTCCTAGGATACAGGGTGCATGCTTCTGGCTTTGAGGCTTTGCATGGACTCTTCCCTCTGTCTGGAATCCTCTTCCCCAAATAGCCAGTGGGCACTTAAAGGTATCTGCTCATACGTTACCTCCTCCTCTGTGAAATGGCTCCATCTCCCCCCTCCATGCATATATATCCCCCCTGGAACACAAGCTTCGAGAGAACAAGTCCCTTGTCTGATTTGGCCACTGAACTGATAAATGTATAAGAGGTCAAGGCAGACTTGTAAAGCTGATCCTGGGAGTCCATTCAAAAGAGGAACTTTCACCATATATTATAGATCAGACAAATTCAACCTTATCTCCCATACATTTTGCGTCTGTCACAGTGGTACATATTCACTACAATGACCTGGGAGCATTACAAAGAAAAGTCATTTTGTTTTTGGAAACATCATCATTTAAAGAATATTTATAGTCATTTCTGCATATTGACCTTTCATTGTGCTCCAGTCTCATGAGGGTTTCTAATCCCTGTGTGTTATTAATGATATCCCAGCTAAATCAAGCCTTTACTTAACCAGATTTCTCTAACCCTGCTTTATGGTAAATAGATTTATTTTAATGTTTGAGTTTGAATTTCGCCACTACTTATGAGTGACTCCTCTCTCAAAGGAAATGCAAATCTTTTTTTTCCTACCTGTGGCTCATCACATGGGTCCACAGAAAGGCATCTGTGTGTACTTTTGAAAATGCAAATTATATGAATGGGCCGGAGGAAGCAAAGGGAAGCAGTGCACAATGTAGTTTGTAAATGTTAGAGTCAACCTAAGACAAATGAGATCATTTGTGAAATTAATGCTTAATGAATTCCCCAAAACCCGCTTTAGCAGAGCTGACAGCAGTATTTACCAAAAACACTAAGTCACACTTGCAATTTTTAAAAACAAGCATCTTGCCTATTTAAGCATCTTGTCTGGTTTGTATTATGTTCATTACTTGATACTTCTTTCTGAAAGAACAGACACAGTTCTAAAAATAGTCATTGCCTAAAGGGGAAGAACAAATTCTTTTCATAGTATTGCAGTTTTTTTTTTTTTCCCCAGCAAATTAGAGGGTTTAATTGTTCAGTTGGCTCTAGAAACATTCTCCCCATGAAACGTTCATCATGCATCCTATCAGCAGGTACTTTTTGAGCGGGCACACCCAATGTAAGTTTATGTATTTACTTATAAATTATGTACATGTACTGTGATACTGATATTACATATATTATTAAACATACACAGAAAGATTAAAAGGACACATTAGATCAGTCTGAATGGAAGCTCCAGTCTTTTCTTTGCACACCCCATGGCTATCCTGGAGCCTCCCTAGGGTGTGCTCAGTCCACTCTGGGGACTCCCTCCTGCAGCCTAGAGCACGTCATGGATTTGCAGGATCTCAATAAAAATGCACCATGAAAAGGTGCCCAAACCCTGCACAGGGAGGCTGGAAGGAGAATAATTTGCTAAAGGTCCTGAAAGAAACTCACTGAAGTCTTAATTCTTCATCTTCAGCGATAACGTGTTAAGGTGCATAGCCCGGTGCCCGGTGTGGGCAGCTGGTTAGGAAGCGGAAGTTGATGCTCCACGTCTATTTCTGGGGCTGTTCTTCTACTGCAGCTGTTACCGCTGCTTCATAAATCTCTTCTCTGAAATTTCGAATTTCAAAAACTTCTGAAAATGGAAAGTTTTTTTTTTTTTAACTTCTTTGGTAGGAAACTCTGACCTGAACTCTTTTTTTTTTTTGTGAGGAAGATCAGCCCTGAGCTAACATCCATGCTAATCCTTCTCTTTTTGCTGAGGAAGACTGGCTCTGAGCTAACATTCATGCCCATCCTCCTCCTTTTTTTTTTTATCCCCCCCAAAGTCCCAGTAGATAGTTGTATGTCATAGTTGCACATCCTTCTAGTTGCTGTGTGTGGGACACGGCCTCAGCATGGCCGGAGAAGCAGTGCGTCAGTGCGCGCCTGGGATCTGAACCCGGGCCGCCAGTAGCAGAGCGCACACTTAACCGCTAAGCCACCGGGCGGCCCTGACCTGAACTCTTATGAAGCTGTTTGGTCTATTTATCCTATGTAGTGTGAATTTATTATTTTTTAAATTTTTTAACATTTTTTTAACTTTATTTATTTATTTTGCCCCTCAAAGCCCCAGTAGATAGTTGTATGTCATAGTTGCACATTCTTCTAGTTGCTGTATGTGGGACTCGGCCTCAGCATGGCCTGAGAAGCAGTGCGTGGGTGCATGCCCGGGATCCGAACCCCGGGCCGCCAACAGCCGAGCGCGGGCACTTTACCGCTAAGCCACGGGGCCGGCCCTAGTGTGAATCTTGATGTGTTTGATTATGGGGTGCTGACTCAAACACCAGTTAGGTTGTTATGTGATATATAACACTTCCTTTCTGAAATCTTAAATTCTGAATTCCAAAACAAACCTGGCCCAAGATTTTCATATAAGGAAAAGTAGAGCTCTGCTGTTACTACTTCTGCTCTGAAGCCTGAATTGCCCTGTTGTTTAAATTCTTCTGTCAGACTAATTTTGTAAAGGACACTGCCTTTTGGGGGTCATGATTACTTGTGAAGACTTTCTTGAATCTCTGCTGTAGAAAAGAGTGTTCCTGCCCTGATTTGGTCACTTGTACCACTGTTGTCATTTATACCTTGACTATGATAGGATGGAACAACTGATGACTCTAGTCTAACTCTTGTGCGCTTTGATGCCCTCCTCACTGCCAGATAATGGCCCTTTCCAGATTCCATACATTTGGTGAGAGGCCTTCTGACCTCTCTGTTGTTTATCTTTCTTTTTTTTTTTTATTGCGGTAGCATTGGTTTATAATGTTGTATGAATTTCAGGTGTACATCATTATACTTCTATTTCTGCATAGACTCCATCATGTTCACCACCCGAATACTAATTACTGTTTATCTTTCTTAACCTCTCTCTTGCCCTTTCGCTAGTCACCAGCTAGGTCATTTGCTTTATCTCAGGAATATACGAAAAGACTCTACTCCCACCTCTAACACTGTTCTCCTTCTGTGAGTCCAGCTTCCGCCCTCATCATCTCTGTTTTCTTACTCACAGAACCTTGACGTCCTCTTCCTGCGGATTCTGGTCACTGGGCATCTCAGTGGAGATAATAAGTCTGTGCAAGATTCCTTCGCAACTCAGAATCCAATGGGACTTCCTCTAGTGTGGTGTATTTAATTCCAGAATGCTCCACCATCTCTTCGTCATCTCTTCACCAGGCTGTCTACCCCCTGGGACCAGGCCCACTCAGCGTCCTTGCTGTTCAGGTGTTGGCGTCCTCTCTTGATCATAGGATGCATCCCTCACTGACAGGCTGCCATGCTTTCCAGAGTGACAGTTTTAAGCCTTCTTTTGCTTCTGACCTCTCATCTGCCCTCATCTCCCACCACAGGTGAAATGGCTGGGCATACAGGTTGTGGCCAGATAGTAAATGGGGTTTCAAATTCCACGTTAAGGATTTTGAATTTTTTCCTGTAGGTGGTGCAGGGTCCTTCGAGGGGATTCCATCTCTACTTTGGCAAGACCATTGCTCTGGCGGTGTGGAAGAGAGATTATAAAGGAGAGAGGGTTGAGAAAAGAGTCAGAGGCTTAGAGTAAGCGCTCAGCTACCCTTAATACCCTTTATTTCATTCTCACTTCATTCTCATTTCAAAATATTAATGTAATTGACTACTTTACCACTTGATTAGTGAAGCGGCCTGGCAGAGTGGAAAGCACATGGACTCTGAGCTGGGCAGCTGCGGGTTTTAATGACAACTGTGCCGCCAAAAATAAGCTGGTGACCCGGGGCAAATTACTTAATTTTTTTTCTGTAAAGTAGAAATTTTTATGATTACTCATAATCCTTGCAGGATTTTTGTATTATATAAATTAAATTTGTAACATGTAACTGAGTACCAGGAACATAGTACGTGTTCCATAAAGGTTGCTGTTTATTCTCCCCACGCCCACAATGAGATATTTGCAGTGAGGTCTGACTTTGTGAAATCATACATATGAAGTTGATTCTTTTGATATTCCAAATAGTGTCTCTATTAATGGGTAGAGATAATAGTGGTTTCATCATGTTAATAAAAGAAATAGTTTTTTAACCATATACCAGGCTATCAAATAAAATCCCTTCTTGACTGGTATTTATGTCTTTTTGGAATGAATTCATGCCACAGTTTAAAACTAATGATAAACTTAAGTGTTTCCCATTATACATAACTTTGGAACATCCCTTTTAAACCAGTGTGGTCTCTGTGAGATTGCATTACTTTGTTGATTAGGAAATGATATTTATTTCAGGACTTTTGAAAAACATTATAATTTCTTATATATGTCAATTAATCTAATTAGACGAATATTTAATTACTTTTGGGAAACTAATAAGTCAATATTTTATTTCCTTCCCCTCTAACTATTGTCATTATACATTTTATTCCAGCAATATAATCTACTGTATTTTTTTATTCAGGATAATTTAGCTTATTTTAAAAGATAAAAAATAAATTATACTTAAAGGGTTTTTAGTTGAAGTCACATAAAATATTACAGTGTTATGAAGTACCAGTAAATGAAACTTTATAATTTCTTGTTGTGTGATTATCATTAAATTCATTATTTCATGATGTCCTTTAATATGTGTAATATTTGCTAACTGAGCTTCATTTGAAAAGAATTTTTTGAAATTTGCACTTGCCATTTGTCCATCTCGTGTGTATATATATGTCTTTCCTAGGCTGTCTTTTAGCAAGTTATTACATGGACTGTTTCTTTTGAGAGATGACTAGAAATTGCTGGAAACATATTGGCCTAGCATCATTTATCAATATCAATGGTCTATAAACTTGCTGTTTTAACTTTAATTGTGAAAGAAAATTCAACCATGACTGCAAGATTTATAGAAGTCGTAGCTACAGTGTTTATATGTTCCATTTAGTATGCATTTAAAATATATATTGCTTCTCAAAGCATATTTTAAAAGGTTTGTACTATATTACTTTAGTTGCAGAATGAATTGGGCGTATAACTCCTCTATGGAAAAAAAATCTAGATTATTATTTCTTCTTTATAGTGAGAAATAGACTTATGTCTTTGTGACCATAAACCTGTTTATTATGCAGGATGGGACATGTTATGCACTGGATTTTTGGCTGAATACTGACTGGACAAAATGCCTATCAAAAGAGATATAGAGTTGATTTTCCTTATTCACTGTGGTTATGTTCTATAATGTCACCAACAACACTGAATTAGCGAATACTGCCCCATTGCGTCTATGGGAAATACAGAGTTAGGTTCCTGTGAGCGTCTGGTCGACTTTTTGTCAACCTATTAATTCATAACTTTTTTTTATGTGTGTTTCTGTGTAAAGACACCTTATCTTATATATATCATTGATTCATTAACATTGAACTCTCAACCAGCAGCTCTATAACTCACGCCTCAACGAAGCTTATCTAACACATGTATTTTCTCCATAAGGCACATCACAGCCTTCTTGTGCTTAGGAGCATTAGACAGCACTTCAGCACTACACTCGGGGGCCATTTAAACAGTAAAATCACCAAGAAGAAGCTAAACAATGTGAAAGAGTGGCACTACATAGACCTGAAAAATGATGCTTGTTTAGAGCATAAGAGCTGAACCAAGAAGGCAGAGCATCGACTTGTTCAACCTCAGCTCGGACTATGCACATCGGGCCGCTCAAATTTTTTGCTATTCTGTGACTGTCTGTGAATGTACACGAATATGCTGCCAGGGTTGCAAATAAATTTTCGTGAGCAGGCAAATTCATAAATACAGGATTTGTGAATAATGAGGATCGACTATAGTTAGAATCAAGTAATTTTGAGGCCATGTACGCCTTGAGTTGCTAGTTGAGCAGTTAAACCATTCCTTCCCAAGAGCTGGATCTGGTAGAAGTGAGAGTAGATCCAAGCTCTCCTCCTGGAAGGACTGGATCTCTACCTGGTGCTAATGCTTGAGACCTCCTAGATGTTTCTCACCTCTTCTGGGTCACAGTCCTTGTATCCACTTGCACAAGTGAATCACCTTTACCTCCTCTCTCTCATCCTGCGGTTAGCTTACCCATCCTGTCGTAGTTCCTATATTGGGAGATATTATAGTGTAGTGATTACGAAAGCAGGTTGTGGATTCAGGTGGCCTCGGTTCAAATCCTGGCTTTACTACTTACTATCTGCCTGCCCTTGGGCAGGCTATTCAACTTCTTTGCACATTGTTTTCTGATCTATACAATGGATGTAATAACATTGTCTACCTTGTCCTGTTCGCAATTGATGAGAGCATATGTATTTAAGATGTGTCAGGCATTTAAAACAGCTGTTGGCTCATTAGCCCTCAAATGTAAGCTATTAACCCACTCAGTTATCCACACCCAACTTTCCTTCTTATTTTTCTTAAGGATTTCATTATACACCACCTTCAAAAAAACCTTCAAAAAAAGTTAAGGAAAAGAATTAAGGTGAAAGGTACTCAAGTATAAAAAGGTAAAGCTGAGGTGATGTGAGGACAAACTATGAGGTTTGGGAGAGAGAAACTCTCAGTTTGGCCCTGAGTTCTGACCAGTTCCAAAAAAGAAAGGCCTGATTCTCATTATCTTTTAGATAAAAACAGTTGTTCCAAAAGTGCACAGCTATTTCTGGAATTGAATAATTTCTTTCTTGATTCTTCATAGGCACCTTGATATTCAGATACCTGTTACGCTGATTTGTAGTATGTTTGTGTGCACGTGTGCCTCTCATTGACCTTGGAATCTTGGAGGTTGGGTGTTACCTCATTGAACTTCTGATCTCCAGGTCTAGCCTCCAGATACTAACTCTGCAGAGAAACCCCTGCTTCTGATGATTGATTGCCAAAACACTTGTCTCTACAAAAGCCGTGTGTTTGCTTTTCCTTCAGTTTTATCATACACACAACTCTAGTGCAGAAAAAAGGCATTGGGTGTTCCATAAATATGGTGAAGGCGTAAGAGGCACATGAAGGAACTGAGTCCAGTGTGGCGTGTATAAGAGGCCACATGGACTTGGGAGACATTGTGGCTGGGCCCTAAAGACATGGTCTCCATGCTTTTGGTTCACGCCCTTCTATTATTAAATATTTTAAAATACACACTCCTGTGTATGCATTTATTTACCTGTAGATTGCTGATACATAGTTCAAAACTAATATAGTATGTACATTATAATTTGCATTAAAAAAGATGTTGAAAAGGAGGGATAACTGTTCTAAAAGTAGATTGTGGTGATGGTTGCAAAACCCCCCAAATTTACTAAATATTATTCAATTACATACTTAAAATGGGTAAATTTTATGTTATATAAATTATGCCTTAATAAAGAAATTTTAAAAAGGATGAGATGAAATTAGCAGTATATAAACATTTTAAAACCTAAGTTTAAAAAACCCTTTACTCTCATGCAATTTATTAATAATTAAATACTCATTTTTACTAAGAGCAATGTGATTAAACGTGTCATCAACATTTTTTATTACCTAATTGTTTGATTAAAAAAAGGCTCATTCTAAGAGTATAATTACCACTCTTTAATAGTTTTGCCTGTGTTTCATTATTAGTATTATCTTTAGTCCATAGTTTCTTTGCAAGAATCTTTTTCAGTAAATTAGATACCCTCTTTAAATCTCTTTAGCCAGGCATGCAGGGGCATATGCCCACGTGCACACCCACACACCCACACTCTCTCAATATGCAGCGCCTGGAGGCTCCTGAGAGCATGTGGCCTGTGATGTCTGTACTGTGAAACTTCCGTTCTTCCCGCAAAGCAGCTCATAATAGCTTGTGATTGGCTGATATGTGGATTAGGTGAGGGGACCACATGCTCTTCCCCTTCCTGGCTTTATCAGCACCTTGAGCTATGGGCATTATGTGTGTATATGTTTTGGTTTGTTTGTGTTTTCATTGTTATAATTTCTTCTCTGACTCCTCCTCCAGGAAGTACGCTCCCTGAGTCCAGGGACTATGTTTTGTTCATTGTGGCATTTCCGGCGCTTTGACCAATTCTTGGCACAAATTCTTGGCTTAATAAATATTGTCAAATGAGCAAGTCAATCTGTGTATTAAGTTTTAGCGACAATGAATTTTTCTCAATTTTAAAATAAAGAAAAATATACGTAGAAGTTTTCTTATTTAATTCCTGCCCACACTGAGGGACTCACACCCAACTTTGGAGACCACTGCCTGTAGATGGGTGGGTCATGAAAAGCAGAGAATGAGGTACTTTACTGCCATAAAGGTGTGGAGGCGAGCAGCAAAGGCACAGAGCCAGGAGAGAATGTGCTTCATTGAGAGACCAGACTCCCCCTTCTGGCATCTGACATTTGAGTCAGACCCACCTTACCAGTCTCTCCTTATAAAGGGAAGGAATGAAAAAGTTTAATCAGAAATTGAAATAGGTAAATGTAATACCTTATTCAGAACACTGTAAGGCAGTTTTGAAATATTGTGTAAAAGGGGCTGCTGGTGATGTTTGAAGGATTTGTAAGATGTGACGAGACGCATTGCGACATAGGACTCCTCCACATTGGCAGGACTAGCAACGACCGGGAAGTACTCAGATGAATTGCATCATGTCAATTTGTTTTGAAGAACTGCTTTGTAACTTGACTGAAACCAGTCGGTTCAGTTTTCTTTTTCTTTTATTTTTTTAAGATCAGGTTTATTGAGGTATAATTTACATAAAATAAAATATACCCTTTTTAGGTATAGTTATCTGAGTTGTGAGACATAGACATTCATGTAACCACCACCACAATCATGATATCGGAGGTTTCTGTCACCCTTCCTGAAGTTGCCTTGTCCCCTTTTGTAGTTAATTCTCTCCCCTTCCCCTGGCAACCACTGATCTTGTTTATGTCCACATAGTTTTCACTTTTCCAGAATGCCATAAAAATGGTATTATACAGTATGTTGCCTTTTTGGTTTGGCTCCTTTCACATAGCATAGTGCCTTTATGTTCATCCATGTTGTTTTATGTATTAGAACTTCATTTCCTTTTATTGCTAACTAGTATTCCATTGCACAGATGTACCATATTTTTAAAGTCCAATCATTAGTTAGTGGAAAGTTGGGTTGTTTTTAAATTTTTGACAATTTGAATAAAGTTTCCATAAACATTCATCTACAGGTTTTTGCGTGGACATCTGTTTTAATTTCTCTTGAATAAACACCTGTAAGTGGGTCATATGGTAAGTGTATGTTTAATTGTGTTAGAAACTGTCAAACTGTTTTCCTAAGTGTCTGTACCAGTTTGCATTCTTACCAGCAATATGTGAGAGTTCCACTTGCTCTGCATCCTTGTCTGCACTTTGTGTTGTCAGTTTCTTGTTTTTGCTTGTTTATTTGTTTTTAGCCATTCTAGAAGATAGTTGGTTTAGTTTTGAGTGAAATGGTATGGATATAGTCTTACTTTCATTTTCCTCTTTTTTTTTTTGCTGGGAAAGATTCGCTCTAACGTCTGTTGCCAATCTTCCTCTCTGTTTCTTTTTCTCCCCAAAGCCCCAGTACATAGTTGTAGATTCTAGTTGTAAGTCCTTCTAGTTCTTCTATGTGAGCTGTGGCCACAGCATTGCTACTGATAGACGAGTAGCGTGATTCGGTGCCCAGGAACCAAACCGGGCTGCCAAAGTGGAGCATGCCGAACTTTAACCGCTAGGCCATCAGGGCTGGCTCTTATTTTCCTCTTTTTAATTCTTTAACTTGGTGTTATCACTTCTCTTTTCCTTGAGGAAGTCTCCCCACCTTGATTTTCCACTTCACTGGCTCCTTTTGTGTATACTATAGGATTAACACCTCATCAAAGACCATCAACAGTTCTATTTCTGTGTATTTGTAGTATATGTTACACACTGCCTTGTTCTCCACTGAATTCTTACCATTAGATTATAAACTTCTGGTGGGCAGGTTTTGTGCCATTCTGATAAGAACCAGAAGGCACTCAGGTAATACTTCTATATTGATTGATTTTTAGGGGATGAGAAAGAGTAGAGTCAGCCCTGAGAAAATTATTTTTTTTTAAAGACTTATTTTTAATTGTTTTGTATATGAAATGTTGTTGGCAGTTTTTTAGGACTTAAGAGAAACATTTTTGCCAGATTTCGAGTTCTGAATCGGGGATCAATTGGCAGAACACTGTTATTAATGTTATTGCTTAAGATATTAGTATAAGGACTTTTTAATTACTCCAACTACATTACTGTGTCTTCTTCACTTAGGATCAAATGCTGTTTCTAAAGTGCCCATTGAAATGTTTCCTATTGAAGCAATTAGGCTTGCTTGGGCTTGGTTTCAATTTCTGCCAATTTTCAAGCTTTCTTCAAATTCAACTGTAAGCATAATTAATATTTTGACAGATAATAATATAGATTTATCCCTACAACTTTGGTTATCTTGAGTCATATCTTTTTAATGATTACATTATAAAAATTTGGGCTTGGTTTCAAATTCTGCTAATTTTCAAGCTGTGATCAAATTCAATTGTAAGCATAATTAATATCTTTAGATAATAATATAGATTTATCACTCCAACTTTGAGTTTCTTGAGTCCTATCTTCTCAGTGACTACCTTATAAAGACTTATTGAAATCTGATGTCTCAGGATTAATTTTCAGTGTTTCCTATGTAAGCACTCCCCTGTGGATAGAGCAGCTTTTATAAGGATGAAATTTATCAGGCTCACATGTAGATGATTATGCATTGCTATAGGCTGTTTTATAGTATTTCATGTTAGTTTTTCCTCCAAGGCATATATATATATTTTTTGCAGGGAAAGTTTTGCCCTGAGCTAATATCTGTTGCCAATCTTCCTCTTTTTTTTTTCCCTCACCAAAGCCCCAGTACATAGTTGTATATTCTAGTTGTAAGTCCTTCTAGTTCTTCCATGTGAGCTGCTGCCACAGCATGGCTACTGATAGACCAGTGGTGTGGTTCTGCACCCAGGAGCCAAACCTGGGACTGCCAAAGCAGAGCGCGCCAGACTTTAACCACTAGGCCATCCGGGCTGGCTCTCTTCGTCACTTTTAATGGAGGAAAGTGTGATACTTTTATTTTTAGTATCTGTCTTAGAGACTGCCTTAAGGGTATAATTGTGTGATTATCTTTGAGTATATATTTTCAAATTGGTTGCAAATCTCTAGAGGTCATCAATAAAATTATCCATAGCACGTTAGAATTATTGAGTTTTCTTGTCTGCTCAGAGGTGGTATAATTGCTAGACAATAGGTATTTGCTGCTTCTGTTGGTATAGGTATGGGCTGGGGTAATGCTTTGAAAGATGATGTTATAAGAGAAACTACTGGCTTGATGTTTTGGAAGTAGGGGAATGGTAAACTGTGTGAGATGCTTATTTAAAAGATGGGTATTTGCATGTAAAATTTCCTTCTTGCTTTTGACAGGTACAACCATTTCTCTGAAAGATTTTGCTTTCTATTCTGAAAATTTGTATTGATTTGGTGGCTTCCAGATATACACAATTTGTTAAATATGCTGTTTCATGCCAGAGTAGGAAGCCATGTATAAGGTTTCCTTTGCTCTAAATTAATGTTTGTCTTTAAGCTAGAAATTAATATCTGCTCTTCATACTATCCTTCTGCCAGTAAAGTCCTAAAGATACTTCAGGTCTTCTGTTTCTGCAGATAATTCCTAGAAAAAGAAACCTTTAAATGTGATCAAATGTTAGGCAGGACATTTGTGGTTTATCAGTTGTTTTCTAATGTAGGAACTGGTTAAGAGAACTGTGTGTGGTTTAATATGGGACCATTAAGCTCAATTATGAGAAGAAGTGAATTACCTTCTCTTACATTGGGTGTATACTGTTAAGAATATGAAATTGTTTATTGGACAATGCTTGATTTTCAAAACTTGGGTCTGTAGCCACATGGCAAATAATATTCTGATAAGGGAATCAGGAACGTGTGTGTGTGTGTGTGTGTGTGTGTGTGTGTGTGAGTGAGTGTGTTGGCAAGTGGTGGGAGCAGTTCAGTCAACAAGTAATTATTGATCACTGTAGCCAGAGAAGCATGTGCCTTTAGCATGAGTATTACATCTATTTACCTCTAACCATGATCAAGTGTTCTCACCTTGACCTACAGCCCCCTTCTCCTTTAGCCTAATTTTTTGGAAGTCATCTAATCTGTTGCCTCCATTTCTTCCTTTCCCACTCCCTTCTACATCTACTCTAGTCGGATTTTCTTCCCCCTCACACCACCAAAACAAGTCATGCCAAGATTACCAGTAATCTCTATTGGACCACATGGATGCTTTCAGGACAGATGTTAACTAATCTGCATGCAGCACTTGATGCCCTTGACCACTTCTTCTATAAAACACCCTTCCTTTGTCTTCTCTGTTTTGGTTTCTGTTTATCATAAGGTGACAACACACTTTTTCCCCCTCTCTTGCTATATCTTTTTAGTCTCCTTTGCAAGTTTATCTTGCTCTAACAGACTGTTAAGTGCTGGAGTTCCTTAAGGCTCCTCTCATCTTTCCATTTTCTACTCTTCTTGGCACTCTCATGCATTGCTATGCCTCCAGTTATCATCTGAATGCCAGTCTCTCCAAAGTCTATCTCTAGACCTGACCTCTCTCTTGGCTCCACAGTCATTTGCTCAGATGCCAACTTGGCTTCTCCAGCTGAACTTCTTAAACACAAAGAAGCCATGATTGAGTTCAGAATATTCCTTCAAAATCTGGACTACTGAGTGAATGGCCCTGGTACTCTTTAATTGGGCTGGACTCAATCCCCTCTCTCTCATCCCCTTTACTGCGTCCCGTCAACTCAACATCATTACTATTTCTCAATACCTGTGCTCTTTGCTTTATTGATAGAACAAGAAGACAAAAGAATCAGAAGAACCTATATCTAAACAACACAGTCAGCCAGCTTCAACTAATTGGCATGTATAGAACCCAAGAACTGCAGAATTGACCATAAGCTGGGCCATAAAGAAAGCCCCCAGTTGCAGAGGAAAGAAAACATATGGATTTTCTTTCTGACTTAATCCTTAGGAATTAAGCTAGAAGTTTAACATAAAGATAACTAGACAATCCCTTTTTTTTTTTAGCAATTAAGCACTATACCGCTAAAAAAACCTATGTGTCATAGAACTTAGGGTGGAAATTAGGAAGTATTTTGAATTGAATGGTAATTAAAATATGACATATCAAAACATGTGGGATGCAACTAACTCAGTGCTTAGAGGGAAATTTATAGGATTAAATGAATATATAAGAAAAGAATAGTCTGAAAATCAATATCTAATTTTTCATGTTAAGAATTTACAAAAAGAATAACAAATCACAGAGGGTATAGAAAGAAGGAAAGAGTAAAAATAAGGACAGAAATCAATAAAGTCAACAAAGGAAAAGTCAGCTTTAGAAAAGATTAATAAATAATCTATATTTACTGTAAATATAGATTGTATATACTATAAATATAATATATAAATACAAATAAGAAATAAATATTTATTTATTATCAAAAAAACAAGAGATAAAGTATATTGTCAATATACTGTTACATATTGAATGGGAAGTCATGGTCAGTGCAGAAAGGAAAAAGAAATAGTTATTTTAGAAAAGATGAAACAAAATTGTCATCATTTGGAAATAATTTAGTGGTCTACATTGAAAGCCAGAATTAATTATAATTTACAGATAAGTTATTAGAGTCAATAAATGACCTCAACAATGTGGTTGGAATTAGAATCATGTATAAAAGTCAATTGTTGTCATATATACTAGCAACTCGCAATGAAAATATAATAAAAATATCAATAACTACAAAGCTATGAGGTAGCTAGGAATTAATTTAGCAAAATAGGGGGAAGACGCCTGTTACGAACATTTTAAAAATGTAATTGATGATTATTAAAGACTCTTTAAAGTTACCATATGATTCAGTGATCTTGCTCCTTGATATTTACCCAAATGAGTTAAAAACTAATGTCTGTACAAAAAACCTGCACATGGATGTTTACAGAAGCTTTATTCATAACTGTCAAAAATCAGAAGTAACCAAGATGTTCTTCAACAGGTGAATGGATAAACAAACCATGGTACATCCATACAATAGAATATTATTCAGCGATAAAAATAAATGAGCTATCTATCAAGCCACGAAAAGGCATGGAGGAAACTTAAATGCATATTACTAAGTGAAAGAAGCCAGTCTGAAAAAGCTCTGTAATGGGTTTCCAACTACATGACATTCTGGAAAAGGCAAAACTATAGAGACAGTTAAAGGGTCAGTAGTTGGTAGGAGTTCAGGGGGAGGGGAGGGAGGAATGAATAGGTGGAGCACAGGGGATTTTTAGGACAGTGAAACTAGTCTGTATGCTACTGTAATAGTGGATGCATGACATCTACTTTTGTCCAAACTCGAGGATTATGTAACACAAAGAGTGAACCCTAAGATAAATTATGGACTTTAGTTAATAATAATATATCAGTAACAGTTCATCAGTTATAACAAATATACCACATTAATGCGAGATGTTAATAATTGGGGAAATTGTGGGATATATGGGAACTTTTTGTATTTTTGCACAATTACTCTGTATACCTAAAACCGCTCTAAGAATAAAGCCTATTACAAAAAAAAGGTATACAGAAAGTAACCATATTTGTGGCTAGGAAGATAACAGTATCATGAAGCTGTCCTCAGATTAATTTGGAAAGCAATTGCCAATCAAAATGTCCATGCTTTTATTTTATTTATTTATTTTTTTGTGAAGAAGATCAGCCCTGAGCTAACATCTGATGCCAATCCTCCTCTTTTTTTTTTTTTCCTGAGGAAGACTGGCCCTGGGCTGACATCCATGCCTATCTTCCTCTACTTTATATGGGACGCCGCCACAGCATGGCTCGACAAGCAGTGCGTTGATGTGCGCCTGGGATCCGATACGGCGAACCCCGGGCCACGGCAGCGGAGCGCGCGCACTTGACCCCTTGTACCACTGGGCTGGCCCCTCTATGCTTTTATTTGGGGGTGAGAGTATTAGACAAATAAATGGATTCTAAAATTTACATGGAAGGGCAAAGGAAAAAAGAAACCAATCTGCAGGACCACAGTAAGGTGGGGGCCTTACCCAACTAGATATCAAGACTTACTACAAACCTGTAGGAATTAACAGTTATGTGGTATTGGCACAGGTATAGATAACCAGGTAAAGACCTTATATATGGAAATTATATACCTGATAGAGATGGCCTTGTAGGTCATTGGGAGGGTAGGGTGGGTCTTATCAATAATAGATGTTTTGACGTTTGATTATCCATGTGAATAAAAAATAACACTTCCCCTCCATCTCAACCCATGAGCAAACAATTCAGGATAGAATGAAGATTGTGAAACGCAAAACTTGAGAGCTTTTCCAAGAAAAACATATGAAAATATATTTGTGACCTCTAGGATTTTTAAACCATACCCACTGCATATATGACACACACAAAAATTACAGCATGTAAAAAACATATATTGATAAATTCAGCTCACCGAAATTTTTTGTAAATGTGAATCTTGGCATCATATAAAGTAAAAAAAAAAAAAAGATATTAGGTGAAGAGACTTGCAACAGAAATTAGTGAGAAAGCATTATTACTAGAATTTTTAAAGTGCTGTTTCAAATAAAAAAGAAAAAAAACCCAAAGCTATCATCCCAATAGAATAATGGGTCTCCTTTCACAATTTCAGATTTGCAAATATTAAAAAATCTTGCAATACATGTTGCACAATAGGAACTCATTGGCTGATGTTGGGTGTATTAATTAACATACCTACTTTGGAGAACAATTTGGGAAATACCTAGCTAGTCAAGTTTAGGATACGTAAAACTCTGAGATATGGTGTTTCTCGATGGGACCTCACTTGTAATTTGGGCAGGATAAGTCTCTCTTCTGGGGTTTCATATCCCTGATTCACACCCACTACACGTGAGTTATGGCCCCTAACATGTCATTAAAATTACCACACCTTCTTCAAACATTTCGAATCACTTCTAGGGGGCCAGTCCATGGCTGATTGAAAGACTCCGGGAGAAACTAACATATGTATCAGAAGACAAGTCTAAGAATCTTCTTTAAAGCTCTGTTTATCTCTGTTTGTACTAGTAAAATAAGGTAAGCATCTTAAATATCTATCTGCAGGGAAATTAGTAAATTATAGCATCTTCTGACAGTGGAATATTATACAACTGTTCAAATGACTTTAATAAAGCTACTTTTATCAATTTGTGGATAAAGTTCTTGAAGGAAATGTTGATTGAAAAGCATGGGGTAATATAGCACTTATATAAAACTTATAGTAAATAAAGTTTGTAATTATGAAAAATAGTGCTATGTTTTTATATCCCTGCATAACATCTAATAAAATACCTGAATACAGTTTTAGAATATTGGTTACTTCTGGCAGGGCATGATGGGGAAGTCATCAGAAAGACGCACACAGGAAGTGTAATTGTAGTTAAGTTTTTATTTCATAAGATATGTCACAGGCCGGCCCCGTGGCTTAGCGGTTAAGTGTGCGCGCTCCGCTGCTGGCGGCCCAGGTTCGGATCCCGGGCGTGCACCGACGCACCACTTCTCTGGCCATGCTGAGTCCGCGTCCCACATACAGCAACTGGTAAGATGTGCCTCTATGACATACAACTATCTACTGGGGCTTTGGGGGAAAAAAAAATAAATAAATAAAATTATTAAAAAAAAAAAAAAGATGTAAAGGAAGAAAGGCAGCAAGTGGAAACATCAGCAGCTGAAGTAGAAGGAATGCCAAAAAAAAAAAAAAGATATGTCGCCAGTATCTCTGTTACATAATTTTCTATACATATTCGTATGGCTAAAAATTATTTTTTTAAGTAAGAAAATTAAGTGTGAAACAGCAACAAGAGTAGGTGTAGGAATACATAACCAAGGCTGGTAATGTTTGAATGGAGCTAATAAGTTCAGAGATTGGAAAATGATTATGAACTGACATATATGAAGAATGTTGGAGTGAAATAAAAAAATCAATCAGTAAAAAAAAAAGATCAATAGAGTAAACAGTTTAGATCAAGAAAAATCAGAAAAGATTAGAGAAGACCTCGGGGTAGGAGAAATAATATTTAAACCTACTTATTTAGTATTTATTTAATATTTGCAAAGCCCTTTGATGGATGGATATGATCTCAATGGATCCTAACAAAGAATATGGCAATAAAACAAGAGACATAAAATGAGAAGCGAAGTCTACGGTACATGACATGGTGGTGAGCTACTTCTTATCTTTTTAAATTGACTTAATTTCTTTAGGTACAATTAAAGTAAAAAGCGGGATGCTGAAGAAGTTTGCATTTATGATCTCTGAGAGTCAGTGTTCATACTCTTGTACTGGCTATAGAGAATTAGAAAGCTGCCAGTAATTACGAGTACCTGGAAATCATTGTTTCCACCTCCCTTTCCCGCCCCCAGTTTTCATGGGATAACTTCCAAAATTATAGGATGGTTATTTAGGCCATCCATCCCTGCCAGACCTCTAGACGGAGATAGTTCAATTAAAGAGAAATGGTAGGCAGCATTGGGAAGGATAGAGGCCTGCATGGTTTGTATTCCCTGGTAAGACTGAGATGTCCTGCAGGGACAGGCTGGCTCAGCTTTTGCTGCCAGAGCCCCACCTTCCCCCAGAAAGTTGGGTTATTCCTTCTTAGCTGTTGGGTTTCTGGTTCCTCTGACATGTTTCTGGATGGGCAGATGCTGCTCACAGTTAAGCATGGCCCAAAGAAGATTTGATTGACTGTTTCTCATCTCATTTTCTTTGATTAACTGTTTCTCATCTCGTTTTCTTTCCACTGGCCTTGCAGACCCATCAATTAATCGTTCTTTAAGTTGAGCTGCCTTTCTTTTCTTGCTTGTATGTTTAAAATTTTAGTGCTGTAGTGAGATTTCACTTTTCCTTTTCTTCTTTTTTTAAAAAAAATCTGGTTTGTTTTCTTTCAGTTACTCTTGGTAAGGAATGAATCAGAATAATTTAGATTACTTTTTCCACATCTGTCCATTTTGACAACTTAGGCTAAAGCATTGAAATGCCAATTAACATTTCCGTGTTGAGGTCCCTAAGACCACCCCAAGGTTCAGTGACTCTCTAGGAGGAATCACAGGGCTCAGTACTGTGTCATATTCACAGCTATGATTACTACAAGAAAGAATACAAAACAAATCAGCAAAGGGAAAAGTGCATGGGGCAGTCTGGAGGAAACCAGGCGTGAGCTTCCAGAGTCCTCTCCTGGTAGAGCCGCACAGGACATGCTTGATTCCTCCAGCAAACCAGATGTGACAACACTTGGGAAATGTCCACCAGGGAAGCTCATTAGAGAGATTTTTGTATTGGGTTTTGATTGTGAGCTGATCACGTAGGCACCCTCTGCCTAGCGTGTATTAAAATTCCAGACTCTTAGAAGGAAAGTGAGTATTGAGCATAAACCAAATTGTTTGAATATACAGTGTAGGCCCAATAAGCTACTCTTGTCAGTTAGGATGGTGGGAAACCTTCCAAAATTCAAGTTCCCGGATACGAGCCAAGGAATAACCTTGCAAGCAGGCCTTTTAAAAGATAGCAAGGTCAAACCTACAGATTATGCTTTTCTGCACAATTTCTTTATTTTTTTGTAGAATGCAATGTTAACTCAGTCAGGGCTCATTTAAAAATTATGTATACCTTTTGTAAAACTGATTCTGGTCATTTTGGGGCAAGATAGTTACTGTGGATATCTTGTCAGAGATGGAATTAAAGAGAAAGTACAAATATCTGAATGCTTTAGAAACCCTAGCCCTCTCTCTCCATTCTTCCAATCCTCTCCAAGCACAGAGTATGAATTAGGAGTGATGATAAAGAGGTAAGCAATTCTTGGACGTCTTTCTGTGGATGGTATTCTTGAGAGACTAGTAGTGGGGCAGAGTATGGTATTAGCCAGAAGAGACAGGAACCACTTCTCTATTAATACATCTTGTTTCTTTCCAAGAACATATGTAGTGGGATTGAAAAATGTATTCAGTCCTTTTGGTTGATCTTAATTTTGGAGGGGTTTCTGTCCCCATGATATATTTTTTGATAGTAAGTCTAGCATATGGAATGATCTCTCCTCTCTCAATTGGATTGTAAATTTAGTAGCAAGTTGAATGATAGATTGAGAAGCTGTATTTTAGAAGAAAAAAGCCAAATTTAGTTTACAAGCGGAGACATTGTCTGTGCCTTACATGGAACTGATATGGGGAGACCTTTCCACTAAGGATAGTCTCCTTTCGATAGGAAGGAGGGTTGTTTCTGCTACAAGCACAATTAAATATACTCAGGTGTACAGATTCTTATCCCAGTTCTATCAGAATGCTGAATAATCCTTCTGTAGAATTTCATTTGCCTTCATCTTTTCCCATAAGCTGAGCATATACCATGAGATTTTCACTTTTATTGAATTTAGTTTTGATTTTTCTTTTTTTCCCTCCATTTTAACAGAATGTGAAATTTTCTTTCTACTGATGAGAAATAATGGTTAACTAAAAAGATAGCTCAGTAATGACACATTCTGACTAGTTTTAACTACTTGCTGCTGTATCATTTGAATTCTGTTTAGAATGTGAAAACAAATACTTTTCATCACATTTACGCTAAAGGAGAATTTTGAGAAGCACAATTTGAGTCAGTGTGACTGGAGAACTCTAATATGCAGAGTAATAACTTATGCTGTTGTCATTCTCACCTCCTTCCTTCCTTGTGTTTCCTGTTCAGAGTTTGTGGTCCAGCTTCAATCAGAAACTTTTGGGCTGGCATTTAAAAGGTTTGTTGTTCTTTTTCCATTTGGCCAATTGCTAGTAGCCATCTGGGGAGGATGTCTGGGTTAAAACCATAATAAATGAAACTTCCATTAAGCTCCTTGGCTTGGGGCCATTTCCTGTAAAGACCTTGTCCTGCCATTGGTGGTTTGAAGAAGCAGAATGCTTATTTTTGTTCAATAAATGAAAGCTCAAGTTTAGTAGGTAGAGTAGCATAGGTATCTTGTTTTGTGAAGAGATTCTGCTTCTAGTGCTGATGGTGTGTAGAGCATGGGCTACATTTTAACTTATAGCCTTTTGGATGTTTATGATAATGACTTATGAACTTATGGTAGAAGATGGAACAAATATGTTTGTTTGTTTTTAAATATCCTTTGAGATAAGGAAAACTGAATATATTTTAATAGAGAGTTGGATTTAGCTCACCAGCCTTTTCTTCAAACCTAACTGATCCTTGGAATTATTCTGTAAGTTTCCTTTATTCTGGAGAATGCATTGTTGATTGGAAGGATGATATTTTCAAGCATCAAAGAGACCACAGTCCAACAGTGTATTAGCTTTACACACACCTTTAAGAACTCCTTTTTTTTTTTTTTTAATTTTTTGTTTATTGCAGTAACATTGGTTTATAACATTGTAAAAATTTCAGGTGTACATCATTGTACTTCTATTTCTGCATGGACTACATCATGTTCACCACCAAAATACTAATTACAACCCATCACCACACACATGTACCGAATTATCCCTTTCACCCTCCTCCCTCCCCCCTTCCCCTCTGGTAACCACCAATCCAATCTCTGTCCCTATGTGTTTGTTTATTGTTGTTATTATCTACTACTTAATGAAGGAAATCATACGGTATTTGACCTTCTCCCTCTGACTTATTTCACTTTGCATTATGCCCTCAATGTCCATCCATGTTGTCACAAATGGCTGGATTTCGTCGTTTCTTATGGCTGAGTAGTATTCCATTGTGTATATATACCACAGCTTCTTTATCCATTCGTCCCTTGATGGGCACTTAGGTTGCTTCCAAGTCTTGGCTATCGTGAATAAGGCTGCAATGAACACAGGGGTGCATGTACCTTTGCAAATTGGTGTTTTCAAGTTCTTTGGATAAATACCCAACAGTGGAATAGCTGGATCATATGGTTGTTCTATCGTTGATTTTTTGAGGAATCGCCATACTGTTTTCCATAGTGGCTGCACCAGTTTGCACTCCCACCAGCAGTGTATGAGAGTTCCCTTCTCTCCACATCCTCTCCAACACATGTTGTTTCCTGTCTTGTTAATTATAGCCATTCTGACAGGCGTGAGGTGAGGTGATATCTCATTGTAGTTTTGATTTGCATTTCCCTGATAGTTAGTGATTTTGAACATCTTTTCATGTGTCTGTTGGCCATCTGTATATCTTCTTTGGAGAAATGTCTGTTCAGGTCTTTTGCCCATTTTTTAATTGGGTTGGTAGTTTTTTTGTTGTTGAGATGCATGAGTTCTTTATATATTTTGGAGATTAAGCCCTTATCAGATGTATGGTTTGCAAATATCGTCTCCCAATTGTTAAGTTGTCTTTTCGTTTTGTTGATGGTTTCCTTTGCTGTGCAGAAGCTTTTTAGTTTGATGTAGTCCCATTTGTTTATTTTTTCTGTTGTTTCTCTTGCCCGGTCAGATGTGGTGTTTGAAAAGATGTTGCTAAGACCGGTGTCGAAGAGCGTACTGCCTATGTTTTCTTCTAGAACTTTCACAGTTTCAGGTCTTACATTCAAGTCTTTAATCCATTTGGAGTTAATTTTTGTGTATGGTGTAAGGTAAGGGTCTACTTTCATTTTTTTGCATATGGCTATCCAGTTTTCCCAACACCATTTGTTGAAGAGACTTTCTTTTCCCCAATCTTTTTTTTTTATGAGCACATATTTTTATGTTTAGATGTTTGTAGTTCTGTATGCCTGGTTCTGTACTACTTGCACATTTGGGGAAATTATGGTCAGAATGCTTTTGCAAAGCTTGTTAAAAGAGCTCTGGTTCCAGGTAAAATGGAATAAAACCACTCTAACCTTTTTTTCTCACTAAACACAATATGAAACCTGGATAATATGCCTAGTGAAGCTAATCGAGGTCTCTGAAAAGTCAATATCAGTGTATAGATTATAGAAGAACACCAGAATTGAAATACCACTAAACCAGAGACAAGTTTACCACTTTTTTCCCCTCTGCTAATCCTCCAGCCTGAATTCGATACAGTCCAAAATCCAGAAGTCAGTATTGGACACAGACAGAGATCCAAGAGACACCATCCTGTTCTGGCTCAAGGAATGGAAATGTGAAGCCCTAAAGCTCAGAGAAGGGAGAAATCCCCCATCTTTTTGGCTCCTTTTTCTCTGTTTTGTTATGCCCCCAGCTCCCTGGCAATCTGGTGGCAAAGGCAGTAGCAGCAAACGCAGCTGGCAACGAGAAACAGCAGGAGCCAAAACAGTGAATTAGGGGAACCTTTTTTCTATTTGGTGAAGCTGTAGTTCTTAGTGGCAGGGTTAAACCATTTCTTTCTTTCTTTCTTTTTTTTGAAAACTGGCTCAATCCTCCCATTACTCTGGTATGCTCATAGCAGTGGATTGTTTCTGATTGGAGGATTGAAAAGGGGAGTTCTAGGGTACAAGAAAGTATCAGGGGAGACAGCTGAGAAGGAGGGGCTTGGGAAATGATTACATAAAGGCATGAATTCCTGAACTCATCACAACCTGCACATGTGTGGATCTGATCCTTGTTAGCATACCAGCAACTCTGGAATGGAGTTAATGAATAGAATTCCACCCAAGTCCCAGACTGACCTCTACATGGTGTGCACCCAGGGCAAATCTGAATGGCCCTTTATAGCTTTTGAAAACGGAACTGACATTGGAACCCCAGCCCACAGATGGTGGGTTGGAATTTATGGCCGGTAGCTTACCAATTCAAGTGCCTGATAAAACAATAATATCAACATTCTCCGTAGATTTACATAAGGCACAAAATTTTATAAGAACAAGATGTTCAGGATACCGTTTATATTGGCATATGAAGAACTACAAAAATTTCAAATCATGTGGAAAAAGACAATCAATGGGTGACAATGGAAATATGACTTCAAAGCAGCTATTATAAAAATGCTAAAATGAATTATCATGAATCCTGAAATAAAAGTTATGATAGGAAGTATCAGGAAAGAAATAGGAGATATGAAGTAGAACCAAATGGAAATTTTAGAAATGAAAAATACAATAGGCTTTCTACCTCGCCCCCCCCAAAAAAAACAAAAAACCTCACTCTATTGATTTAATAATAGAGTGGAGATGACAGAGGAATCAGTAAACCTGAAAAGACATCAATAGAAATTATCCAATGTGAACAAAGGGGAGGAAAAAGATTGAAAAATATTGCACAGAGACCTTGGGACTGTTGGACAATAGCAAAAGGCATAATGTTTCTATCTCTGGAGTCCAAGAAGGAAAGGAGAGAAAGAGTGTGGCTAAAAAAGTATTCCAAGAAATAATGGCTGCAAACTTGCCAAGTTTGGCAAAAGACATAAACCTATAGATTCAAGAAGCTAAGCTAACTCTAAACAAGATAAACCCAAAGAAATATACACCCAGGCATATCATAATGGCTGAAAACTAACGACAAAGACAAAATCTTGAAAGCAGTCAGAGAAAAGTGACACCTTGTCTATAGGAGAATAGTGATTCAAATGACTAAGATTTCTTATCAGAAACCATGGAGGCCGGAAGGAAATGGTATGCTATTTTTAAAGTGCTGTAAGAAAAGTGTAGAATTTATTATCCAGAACAAATATCCTTGAAGGTGAAATGAAGACATTTTGAGATGAGGGAAAACCAAGAGAATTTGGAGTTAACAGACCTACTATAAAATAACTAGTTAAGGAAATTCCATAGACAGATGAGAAATGATACCAGAAGGAAATTTGGAATATCAATAATGGAGGAAATGGTAAATATAATAGACTATTCTTCTTTTCTTGAATTATTTAAAGTATGGTTCATGATTGAAATCAAAGTAAAACATTGTCCGATGGGAATTTTCAGTGTGTTTAGATGTAGTATATAAGACAACTTATAAAGGGAGAGAATGAGGGGACCTATATGATGTTATGGTAAGCAGAGTAATTTCCTCCCTGTTTCCCACAGATATCTACATCCTAATCCTGAGACCCTGTGAATATGTTACATTAAATGGCAAAAAGGACTTTGCAGATGGGATTAAGACTGTAGACCTTGGGATAGAGAGAGATCCTTTATTGTCCTGGCAGGCGAAGTCAAATCACATGAGTCCTTAAAAGTGGAAGAGGGAGGCAGAAGAAAGGATCAGAGGGATGCAGTGTTGAGAAGGACTTTCCTGGCTGTTGTTAGCTTTAAAGATGAAGAAGAGGGCCAAGAAATGTGGGCAGCCTCTAGAAGTTGCAAAAGGTCCTCAGATGGCAGCTAGCAAAATAATGGGAACCTCTTGGTCTGGAATGACCAAGAAACATATTGTCTTCTAGATCCTCCAGGAAAGGATGCAGCCTTGTCAATACCTTGATTTCATCCTGATGAGATGTGTCTTGGACTTCTGACCTCCAGAATTGGAAGATAATAAATTTATCATGTTAAGCCACTAAGTTTGTGGTTTTTTGTTATGGCAGCAATAGAAAACAAATGCATGTGGTATGGTTTCTCTATTCCAATTGAAGTGCTAAATTATTGATTCTAAGTAGAGTGTGAAAGGTTAACTATGCCTGTTGTAACCCCTAGAGCAACCACTAAAAATATATACAAAGAGATATAGTCAAAATTACAATTGATAAATTAAAATGAAACACTAAAAAAAAGTTCACATAACCCCTAAGAATGCAGGAAAGGGGAAACAAATAAAATGGCAGACCTAAATACAAACATATCAATTATTACATTAAATGTCAACTAAAAGATAGAGATTGTCAGATTTGGTTTAATCAGTAAGAAGATGTAACAGTTGTAAACATGTATAGAAATGACAACAGACCTTCAAAATAAAGAAACACAAACTGAAATAACTGAAAGGAGAACTAGGCAAATTCACAATTATAGTTAAAAAATCTAACACTACTCTCTAAGTAATACAAGCAGTAGACATCGAAAATCAGCAAAAATGTAGAAGAATTGAACCATCGACTAGCTAGATCTAATAGATATTTACGTAACACTCCATTAAGTGCTAATTGAAAATATTTCTAAATGAATATAAAAACAATCCTTTTTAGTGTATTTGCAAGTTAAGCTATGAGATGTGAATAATGTATTTGTGTCTTGCTAATGTGAAATACAAGTTCATATTTAGAATAACATTTTTAAAAGCAGCAAAAGTTGTAAAATATTTTAAAATTTAAAGCCAGAATGACCCAATATAAAATAATTGAAATAATAATAATTTAAAAGCTAGCTAACATTATATTAAAAATTTACTCTGTGCCAAACGCTATTCTAAGCACTTTATATGGACTAATTCATTCAGTCCTCACAGGATCCCTATGAGGTAGTTGTGGTTAAACTCATCTGTAAAATGGAAAGAATAATGAAATATAGAGCTCTTAAGTAAATTGACTAAGATATCCACATTGGGGATTATGACAACAATATCAATAATAAAAAATAGCTTTTCTTGACTGAACACTTCCTCTGCGTTGGACACTGTGCCTTACACTTTTTCTCATTTTGTTTCTAAACTAGGTATTATAATCCCCATTGGATAGGTGAGAAAATTGAGGCTTAGTGTGATGACTTGCCCCTGTTGGTACATCTAAGTAGAATGTAGCAAAGCAGAAATCCAACCCATGGAGACTGTCTGTAGAACCTAAGGTCTTCATCTCTGTACTGCCTACTGAAGATACTGCGTTCATCCTGGGAACTGAGAATGGTTCATCCTTGGATGCTTGTGGTCATCAGGCAGGGGGCACAGAGTCACATAGTCCTGACCTTCAAAAGGCATTGACTTCCCAATGACTATCCTGTCCTGGAGTGAGATAGGGCTGGGTAAAAGTGCTTAGATCCTTGATTTTAGAAAATGTGTTTTGTTGTGGCTTGTGACCGCTTCTATCCTCAGCCAAATGTGACAACCTAAGTACAGGCCATGTTGGAGTGACCTGACCACACAGTTCTTTTTCGTATTGCAGGGGTTGATTATGAGGCACTTGACACTTAGAATGAGAGTTATTGCTCCAAATTTGATTTTGATTTGTTCCCTAATGAGTCCAACCTGTTGTATCTCAAATTACCTTTTTTCCTGCACTGCATTTACCATACTCTGTTATTACGTGTTTGTTTGTGAAGTATTCCTTTTAGTCACATCAGCTGTTTGTGGGTGATACATTCCTGCAATCTTACATTCTCAGGCTGAAGGTCTGAAGCTTGCTTTTCCTAATATTTCCATTTTAGAAGTTTTGTGAGTTCTTCTGACCTGGTACATTGCGATATGGACAGACTTCTCACTCTTATAAATGTTTTTCTCTCTAGGCACCTTTATTTTATTTTATTTTATTTTTTTTTAAAGATTTATTTATTTATTTTCACCCCAAAGCCCCAGTAGTTAGTTGTATGTCATAGTTGCAGAGCTTTCTAGTTGCCGTATGTGGGACGCGGCCTCAGCGTAGCCGGAGAAGCGGTGCGTCGGTGTGCGCCCGGGATCCGAACCCGGGCCGCCAGCATCAGAGAGCACGCACTTAACCGCTAAGCCACAGGGCCGGCCCGGCACCTTTATTTTAATATAAATTTTAAGGATATTCGTTGAGATCCTAGTTGACATAAGCCTGTGTTTGTCCTTCAAAATGCACCCTTAACTCTGGAAAGGAAGATGCTAAGTTTAAAGCAAGGATTGGCAAACTGCAGTCTGCTGCCCGGTTTTGTAAATAAGGTTTTATTGGAACACGGTCACACTCTTTTATTTGGGTGTTGTCTATGTCTCCTTTGGTGCCACAACAGCAGGATTGAGTAGTTGTGACACACCATCCAGCCCACAAAGTCTAAAATATTTACTAATTGGCCTCATCTGGAAACTGCCTGCCCCTGGTTTAGAGACGTAGAAAAGCACCCACTTGATCATACAGGTTAAACATGCTATTATTTTTCTAGTAAATGTCTCTAGCTCTGCTTTCCCTGGAGAAGAAATAAGTAGTTTTCTTTTTCTTTTTAAAATTTTTTCCACCACACTTTATTGAGGTATAGTCGAAAAGTAAAAATTATATATATTTAAGGTATACAACATGATGATTTAATATATGTATACATTGTGAAATGATTAGCACAATCAAGTTAATTAACACATCTATTACCTCACATAGTTACTATATTTGTGTGTGTGCGGTGAGAACGTATAAGAGCTGCTCTCTTAGCAAATTTCAAGTATGCATGGCTATTATAAAAAAGACAAGATATAGCAAGTGTTAGTGAGGATGTGGAGAAAAGGGAACCCTTGTACACTGTTGGTGGGAATGTAAATTGGTACAGCCATTGTGGAAAACAGTATGGAGGTTCCTCAAAAAATTAAAACAAGAACCACCATGTGAGAACTAGCGATCTTGCTTCTGGGTATATCCAAAGGAAATGAAATCAGTATTTTGAAGGGATATCTTCACTCCCTTGTTCACTCCAGCATCATTCACAGTAGCCAAGATATGGAAACAACCTAAGTGACCGTTGAGGGATGAATGGATAAAGAAAATGTTATATATGTATATACATATATGTAATGGAATATTATTTAGCCATAAAAAGAAGGACATCCTGCCATTTGCAACAACATGGATGAACCCGTGGGACATTATGCTGAGTGAAATAAGCCAGACACAGAAAGCAGTCTTCTTCTGAAGCATTTTTTTGTGTGTGTCAACCTCATAGTTTCATTCATTGCTTTAACTTTTCTATAACTACTCTGATAAAAATCTTAAAAATTCAGTTCCTTAAAAATGCTTTTCCTGATATTTGTAGACATTACCAATCAAATGTTTCAATCTTGTTCACTGTGAAGTCCCCTAACACCACTGAGAAGTTTCATGTTCTCTCTCCCTTTATTCTGTTTTCTAGGGGTCACTGAAGTTGTTTTAGTAGAGACACACTCTTTTGCGGAGTGACTTCTTGTGTCTTCATGCGGCCATGGATCTGGATAAACCATCTGTCTGGGGCTCCTTAAAACAGCGGACCAGGCCTTTGCTAATCAACTTGAGCAAGAAAAAGGTGAAAAAGAACGCAAACAAACCCCTAGACTTAAGGGCGAGGCATCACCTGGATCGCCGCCTCAGCCTCTCGGTCCCTGACCTCCTGGAGGCTGAGGCCTTGGCCCCCGAGGGTCGGCCTTACTCTGGGCCCCAGTCCTCCTATACTTCAGTGCCCAGCAGCCTGTCAACTGCAGGGATCTGTCCCAAGACCAGCGGTAGCTCCTTGAAACAGTCTGAAGAAGAATTGGATTGGAGCCAGGAAGAAGCTAGCCACCTCCACGTGGTGGAAACGGACTCCGAGGAGACCTACGCCTCTCCCACCAAGGACAGGAGAGCTTCCAGCAATGGCATCTTTGATCTGCTCCAGAAAACTCCCCTCGGAGAGGATGCACCGGAAGAGCCGGAGGTGAGACCAGGGCTGGACACTTTCCTGAATTTTTCTTTTCTTTTTTTCTTCTTTTTAAGTGCATTCAGTGCCCTTGGAAAATTTGGTTAGGAGTTATTTTTGTGGTTAGCTTGAATGGAGAGAATGTCATTTACAAGAATTTAAATTAAGGTAATATTGATTGCACACAGTGTTCCCATTAGATTTAGAGTTGACCTCTATGTATTTTAAAACTATACCAAACTATACAAACTAGGACACTTAAAGGCATTAAAAGCCCTATTGGATGAGTACTCCTTTTTCCATCTCTGGACAAAGAAATTAACAGCATAACTTTTCCTCTAACTTTTTGCTTAAATGTGTATCTATCTCTCTGTCTCTGTATCTTTCTCTCTACACCATTGCCCAGTCCTACCATAGAGAAAAATGCACATTAATATTCCTAAGAAATGTATGAATGTATTTCTCCCTTTGACTGCCAGAGAGGTTGAGCTTCCTTATACACGTGCGTGAACACTTACTTGTGGGCAACTTCACTTGAATTCTCTAAAAAAAACTAAAAAGCCAAAAAGTAAAGGAAACAAATTCCTATCAATTCAGTGATTTACACAAAGCTTTCGTATTTCAGTAAGATCAAACAGCCGAACATAATTATGAGGCAAATCTTATATTTCTAGGAAGAGTTTAATTTAAATTCAATCACTAGATTATTAAATCATGATTTGGATGATCAATTTAATCAGATTTTTTTCAATTCTTCCATTAATGACACTGAAGTAGGTCACAATATTGAGTTAAGGGGTTAATTTTTCTATATTCCAGGTTAGTGTTATAATTGCATAGAAAACTGGTTATTCAATTGGGATTTTTGGTTTTAATTTTAGAATCAAAGCCTATTAATTATGCCGTACATTTGAGTTTCATTGGGGAATGGGATTGTGCATGTTCTGAGGATGTTGTGGTCATATTCTTTAAATTACTTTACTATTTTTTTCATTACCATTAACATTCATGAAATCCTTTTTACAACAATTTTATGATTTTTACCGTTTATAAAGTTGAAATGTGTTTTCACTCATCAAAATATAAATTAAGTGAATTATTAAACTAGTTCAGTATGAAGGAGGTAACGTTGAATTATATACTGAGGTTATCTTTATCTTCTTGTTACTTATTAACTGACTGGAAAAAAATGGGTGGGCTTCTTGGCTTTGATATGCCAATAATTTCAAATTAGAAGAATTTTTTTTTAAAGTTAGTGCTGTGAAACTATTTTAGCATTTCAGTAGACTTTGCTGAATATAAAAATTTGAATGCCTTCTCTAACTCAGGCACCATAAGGGTTACTACTGGAATTAGAGATGGATAAGAAAGTGACCCTGCCCTGAGTTAGGATCTACTGGGAAGCAGCTTTGCAGAGCACTAATTGTAGCATAAGAGGCAAACAGATATCAGGACTGTCCGTGCAAACCTTCAGGCCGTGTCTTCTGGGAGCTCAGTGGATGGAGGAGATCAGTGTGTGGGGACCAGGGGCGTGTCATGTGTGAGGCAATGTCCAAGCTAGCACAGAGGATAAGCAGGATTTGACAGGTGAGGAAATATGGTGAACATGGGCCTGAAGTGTGGATGGGGGCAGTGAGGGGTGGTGAGCGTTTTGCTCTGCCTGGAGCAGAGGCTTGGGGGGCTTCCTGGTGTGAGGTATGTCTGGAAGGGTGGGCTGTGCTGAGAGGCTGGTCAGTGATAGCACATGGATGGTTGGCAGATGGAGGGTTGGTAGCGGTTATTTTCTCTTCTCTGGGCTAAATGCAGAAAAGCCTGGAATACACAGTCCTTTCAGAATAGGTTATTCTGGGTAATTTGGTTTTCTCTTTTAACTCAACTATTTTTAAAAAAAAACCTTCTTTCTCGAAAGACAATCTTTTGCTTCTCTTTTCCTGCCCTGGGAAGTACAAGATAGGACTGAGACTGATTCTTTCTTCCATGGCCACTTGAGTGCCATTTATCTGCTTGGTGGCCTGTTTGCAGGGGATGGAGGGACTGGGCTATAGCTAATCAGACCTGTAGATCACTTGTGGTCAAGTGCATTGTTCTGCCTACCCCCTCCTTCCTCTCCTCCTCCTCCTCCCTCTACTCCCCCTGTATTTGGTGGGCCCCTCCCATCCTTCCTCTACTCCCCCTGTATTGGGTGGGCCCCTCCCATCCTCCCTCTACTCTCCCTGTATTGGGTGGGCTCCTCCTACTCCCTGAGGATCTAATTTTTCACATGGTACAGAAGTTAGCACTCCCTTACTATCTTTTCCACTAGGCTGTGTTAATTTGGGGACTGGGTGTGGCTGGGGGAGTCATGTCTAATTTGTCTTTGTTTTCTCAGCGCCTAGCTTGGTGCGTGGTACAAAGCATAGGCTCAGTCAATATTTATTTAGTACAGAAATCAATGATAGAAATGTGTGCATTCAGGTTAAAAGTTTTTTGCTAGTGATTTTATTGTGAGTTCTCTTTAGTCTATCATTTAACTGAGGTCAGCATTTTTTTTTGAAAGAAACACATCATACTATAAATTAATTCTCTTTTTATATCGTATTAACTGAAAATAGAGATTTACGCAGGTGTAGACTTTTCAGCCCAAGTCTGATACTGATTTTAAATCTGAATGTGTTATCTCTGCCTTTTTTTCAATGAAGATGGAAGTCCTGGCTGAATTCATGTTATCTGTGAGTTTTGGAGTTGGTTAATGCAGATTTCCAGCATAGTTCATCTCCTTTCTTCCTAATGAATAGTGAGCAGCTTTCTATCACTTTCATGGAATAGGGGGAGAAACGAGGAGGAAGGAAGGAGTTGGCATGTGACAAGCCTGGTGTATAACAAGGACAATTAGATGATTGCCAGGTATCTTTGGTGTGACTTATTTTGTTTGTAGCTTTCCAGAGAGGGTAAAGCAAGGAACATCCGTGGTCTGAGGCGCCCGTTGGGGTTTGCCTCACCTGTTTTATGTCCAATGCTGACTTGGCTCCCGGGTGAGCTGCAGCAGTGGGATAGGACCCCAAATCTTGGTATTGTCTAAACGTTCTACAGTCACTTTCCAGTCCTGCCAGTGTCAGCAAAGGAAGTGAAGTGTTGGCTTACAGTTATGAGGAAATGGAATGATGAGGCAAAGAAGAAAATTAAGGATGAGGGAAGAAGAAAAAGGAACATGAGAATGTAGAGGCCAGGTAGAGCCTGGAATAGTCTCAATGCACGTGCTCAAATGAGCCGTAACACCAAAATGGGAGAAAGTGGGTTCAGAATAAAGGATACATTGGTGGAAGAGGATTCTCCAGACTCTTGAGCCCTGGATTCATATCACACTGGATCTCCCATAGGAACCCGATCTCAACTTGACTTGACAGAATTCACTGTCTCCCTGAACTGCCCTCACACATACAGACCATCATTTCTTGGCAACATTGCCATTATTCACCTAGTTGCTCAAGGAAAAACCTGTGAATAATGTTAGACTGTTTTACTTTCCTTGCTTTTCACATCTTGTGCAATCTTCATTTATCCATCTCATATCTCTCTCCTCCTCCCTTATCTACTTCATTCTTCTCTTACTGAAATCCCCTCATCCTTCAAGGCCCAGCTGAAATCTTCCTTTTCCGTGGTGCTTTTCCTGACTCTACAATTAGTATACGCACCCTGGCTTCGTTTGCACAGTATGCCACTTTTACTACTATTGAGCACTAACCTCATTCTGCTTTCTGTAGAAATCTGTAGAGAGAAAGGGATTAGAACAGGTAGAGGAGGGAGAGAGGGGAGGGCAAATGGGTACTGGGCAAGGGTGTGACTGGGTAAGACCCTGAGAAGGTAACCAGGCTCCAAGACCTATATACACTGTCCAGTGGCCATCTGCCCTGTGGGTTGCTCATGATAACCAAATGATAATGAGACTAGCAACAAATGGCAATCACAACTAATTTTCAATGAGAATAAAATACTGTGTAGACTTTAAGGTTCATTTTGATATAAACAGCTCATTCTTCCATTGTTGTTAAGTTACTTTGGAAGTCGACTCATAATCAACACCTGCTTCATTAACTTCTTAGGAGAAATGACTACTTTGTAACTTATTATGCTTGAAATACTTGCAGAATGTATGTTAGGTACATTTCCTCCCTGAAGTCAGCCTATGTGAGAAGTCACACAGAATCAAGAGATTGCTTGGTGAATATGAATCATGGTGAGAACAGATAGGTTCCACACTGAATGGCATCTGGCATGCCATCCATCTCAGAATAGGGATTGAGCTGCAAATGAGAACGGGACATACTCAAACTTTGTTTGCTAGGGCCTCCTACATCCATCTCCACATGCCAGCCTGCCTAGCCCATGAAGCCAGGATTCTTAAAGTCCTGTGGCATAGGTTCTTTCTTCCATCTATAGCATTCAACTCCAAACTTTTACCTAGGCTTCCTTGTATGACCTCTTCCTTTTTGTGGTTGACACATTATTTTATTAGTTGTATTACCACTTTCAATCAGGCTAATATATTATCATGGTTGCCCGGCCACCAGGTTATCTCCTTTAGGTGACTTTGGTTATCTGGCCTCTGATGGATGAAAGGAGGTCTTAAAGTTTCATTTTCATTGCTCTCATCACTAAGACTTGGGACTTAGGAGGTGGTAAGTGCACGTTACGTTACTGCCAAACACCACCGTCACCTTGTATGGTCATCCGTTGCTTAACGATGGGGATACTTTCTGAGAAATGCATTGTTAGATGATTTCGTCATCGTGAGGACATCATTGAGTGTACTTACACAAACCTAGATGGTTTAGCCTACTACGCACGTAGGCTATATGGTACTAATCAGATGGTAATCACACACCATCACGTATGTGGTCTGTAGTTGACTGAAACATTGTTGTGCGGCGCGTGACGGTATTTAGTTAGTTGTTTAGAAGTCAGCCTCTCTTGTTAGATTGGGAGCTCCTGAAGAGTAGAGATGATGTCTTCTTTTTCTTCTGCCAGCCTTTTTGCAAACCTTGCTTATGTGAAATATATTGATTCATTTGTCTCTGTAGTTGACTTGCAAGCCACAGACCACTGCTAGGTGCTGTGGGGGCTCTAAGAAATTCAGTTGGGTTGGGAAAGGTGATGATACGTGGAGGCCCTGCGTGGGTAGGGTGAGCTCTAAAGGAGTTCCCAAGTGTCAAGTTAAATGTGCAGAAGGTAAGTTAAGGAAACTCAGAAGGAGAGTAGCTTATTTTTTCTTCTTTCCTTCTTACCTTGCTTTTTCTTCTCACTCTCTCCCCAGTCAGCATCCCTCCAGTAGTTATTTTACAAGGTACTCTCTCATACCTTGTAAAATCAGTTAAGTATTTAGTCAATACAGACAGCTGCCTCTGGTTCCTGTCCCCAGCATTGATGACGGAATTGAGATTAGACCCAGATACTGGAAAAAATGACCAATAATACTAGGCAGTGTCTAGTCAGTGCTAGACAACTGGTTGAGGTGAGAGGAGAGCGGTCGCTCTGAGTAGGTGGTCAGGAAAAGCTTGAGAGGGTGTATTTTGACGATAAGGCTCAGATAGGTGGAGAGTAAAGCTGAGCAGTTAGGTTTCATGTCCATGAGGCTAGAAAAACAGAAAGCTCTTAGCTCAGTACCTGGCAGTCCCAAGTACCTCACAAGGACTCACTGCCATGATTATGGTTGTATCTATTGGTGTTATTATAATTATTTTTATCATTACGTTTTTCAGAATGAAATAGCGGGCTGAGAAGGTTTAATGATTTACCTAATGTCATCCAGCTAGTAAGAGTCAGAGCCAAGATCTAAATCCAGGACTGGCTAAATCCAAAACCTGTGCACAAAACTGTGTGTACAATAAGAGTTTGGAAATGCAATCCTGCATCTTGAGAGAACTCAGAGCTGGTGGTTTAAAAAGTTGGTCATCAAAGGAAGACTTATTTTTCTGTGTCCACTGTGCCTCTTTTTTTTTTTAATTTTATTTATTTATTTTTTTTCCCCAAAGCCCCAGTAGATAGTTGTATGTCATAGTTGCACATCCTTCTAGTTGCTGTATGTGGGACGCGGCCTCAGCATGGCTGGAGAAGTGGTGAGTTGGTGCGCGCCCGGGATCCGAACTCGGGCCACCAGTGGCGGAGTGTGTGCACTTAACCGCTAAGCCACGGGGCTGGCACTGTGTCCTTTTAATTGCAGGGATAATTATAGTGATCGAATGGGCTTATTGTCATGGTCAGTAACTAATAATCCTGAATGGAAGGATTATTACCCCCCCATCACCCATGAAATCTCAGAATGGGGTACGTCCTTCCCTGACATTTCATTTGGCAGTTGGAGTTTTAAACAACCAGCTTTGGTGCTTGCTTGTGTGGTGAGTTAAGTAGTTTCGAGAAGTACCCTACTGGGATGTTTCCAGAAACTCTGCTTGGCAACCACAGAGCTTCAGTTTAGTGACCACAGAGAAGCCAAATGACAACCACAGAGGAGAGAAAACAACCTACAGTTTGCAAAATGAGACAAGTGCATCAGTTTCTTTTCACTTCAGTTATTTGTTCTTTGCTATTTTTGTTTTATCTTAAAAATCATTACTCAATATCATGGTGTTAGCAAGACAGGCATGTCAGCCGTGTCCGAGGGTCCTTCATGGACTTAGCCTCTTTTTTATTCTTCCCTCCCTCCTTCCCCATCTGTTTCCCACCGACTGTGTGCTGGTCCTGTTCTAGGCGCTAGGAACCCAGCAGTCAGGAAAATAGACAACAATCTATTTCCTCAGGGAGATCCTATTCTGAACGGTGGCAGGCTACAGATGTCTTCAGAAAGCAATCAAGTTAATGGAGAAAAATAAAGCAGACAAGGCGCTCGGGATTGCTGGGGTGGGGGCGTTACAGTTTTGAACAGAGTGGTCGGGAAAGACCTCTTCTGAGATGATGACATTTACGCAAAGATCTAGAGGAGGCAAGGAAGCAAGTTGTGTGCATGTCTGGAGAAAAAGCACTTTTGAAGGAGAAAACAGTAAGCATAAAGGCTCTCGGGTGGCAGGAGTGTGCCTGCTATGTTTCAAGAAGGGAAGAAGCAGTGTGGCCGGAGAGGAGGGGATGATGGTAGGAGATGTCAGAGTGACTTCTGAGGTGGCATCATGCAGCCTTTCCCATCCTGCCAGGCAACTCTGCTAGACAGCAACTCCCCGGGCACTGAATGAGCAGGATACAAAGGAACCCTGTGGGCTCAATGCTGTGTCTCTGATAGGCGGGGCAGGATGGACAGTAGCGTACAGGTGGTGCTACTGTAGACACTGCAAATAACAGTAAGTAGAAGCTTTGCCTTGGAAGAGAGCTGTGGAGGAAGTGTGCACAGGCTGATGAGCTGTGTATGGAAGGGCAGGTGGCATTGTCCTGAGGCTTCATCAGCCAGACGTCTAACTGTGTCACGATAACAGTGTCAGCAGGGAAAGGATGGTCGGAATGGAGGGAGGGACTTGGGTTACTGACCACTTTCATTGCATTTTTTTCTCCAGTCTTCCCAAACACATCTACTATCTTAATAATAATAATAATAACAATAATAATAATAGAATAGCAACACCAATCTAATACCACTTACCCCGAGAGGTTATATGTAAGGAAGTCTGCTGAGTGCAATATACATGATATCTCATTGGACCGCATCTATTTGGTTCACTCTGTATATAGATAGCCGAGGACTGTGTCTGGCCCAGAGAAGGTGCTCAGTAGATATCCTTTGAATGAATAAATTTTTCTTCTAACAACCCATAAGGTAAGTATCTTTTTTTGCCCCTTTTAGTGATGTTCCTGTGTCCTGAATTTTAAGTGAATTTTTCAAGGACCCAAAGTTAGGAAGTAGCAGAAGTGGGATTCAAATCCAGGTCTTTCTGACTGCAGAGCTTCATCTGCCACTGTGCAGAGCTGCCTCTCAGTGTGTCAGGCCAGGTGTTCTGTTTTTGGATTCTTCTGGTTCTGGGTACAGTGAGAAGAGTGGAGTATTCAGGATACGCAGGTGAAGGCCTGACTCTCTTGCTTCCCTTTGGCAACCATTTAGCCTCTTAGCTCTGGCTTCTTTATGTGTACATTGATGATATTAACGACTAATGACTTTGATGCAATGTAAGAAGTTAATAGGAGTGTGTATTGTAAATTATATAGGCTAAGCCAGTTAAGTGCGCGCGTTCCGCTACTGGTGGCCCGGGTTTGGATCCTGGGCACACACCGATGCACCGCTTGTCTGGCCGTGCTGAGGCAGCATCCCACATACAGCAACTAGCAGGATGTGCAACTACGACATACAACTATCTACTGGGGCTTTGGGGCAAAAAAGGAGGAGGATTGGCAATAGCTGTTAGCTCAGGGCCGGTCTTCCTCAGCAAAAAAAGAGGAGGATTGGCGTGGATGTTAGCTCAGGGCTGATCTTCCTCACAAAAACAAAACAAAACAAAAAAATTATAAAGGCTAAGCAAACGTAAAGGGGACCATTATTCTTTTAAACTATCTACTGGTAATAAGCATGAAAAAACATTTATGGAAGATCAGTGGACAAATATCACTGAATATGGAAAGAAAGGTTTTAGAGAATTATATCAGGGGTTGACAAACTTTTTCTGTAAAGGACCAGGTAATAAATATGTTCAGCTTTGTGGAGCATAAGGTCTCTCTTCCAACTACTCAACCCTGGTATTGTAGCATGAGATCAGCCATAGACAGTATATAAATGAGTAGGTGGGGCTGTATTTCAAAGTTTAAACTTTATAAAAATAAGTGGTGGGCTGTAATTTGCTGACCACTGTTTTACACCATCATGTGATTGAGTAGGGTATATGTATACATGCACATGAACATACATACACATGACTTATATTTTGTATATTAGATAGTATTCCAGGGTAATCACTTTTAGAGAACATTCTTAGGGGTGGGGGAAAACTAAATATGTATATCTTGATTGTATGATCAATAACCTTCCAAAAAGTTGTGTAAAGACTGAATATGAGTAGACTCAGCCATCTGGTCGACCTGAGTTTTTCTGAACAGACATTCCAATTTTGACCTCTAATTGCCATGTGGGTTTTGATTCTATCACTGCATCCAGGCATGGCTTCATGGTCTGTCTAGCCATGTGATCCCCTTTGCTCATTTTGCTACTTCCTTGCCCTGTAGGTATTTGTGTTTGTGACTACTGTTGTCCAAAGTCTTCATATTCTCAATAACCTAGATGTGGGCTAAGTAATTAAGCACATATGTATTATGTGTATCATTTGCTATATACATATATATATATATATATATTTTTTTTTTTTTTTTGTGTGTGTGAGGAAGATTGGCCCTGAGCTAACATCTGTTGCTAATCTTCCTCTTTTTGCTCGAGGAAGATTGTCGCTGAGCTAACATCCTTGCCACTTTTCCTCTGTTTTATATGTGGGATGCTGCCGCAGCATGGCTTGATGAGTGATACGTATGTCTGTGCCTGGCATCTGAACCCGCGAACCCTGGGCCGCTGAAGCAGAGCACCAAACTTAAGCTCTATGCCACTGGGCCGGCCCCTATACTCATATATTTTAATAGAGTATTTTTCAAAGACTATATTAGTGATCTTCTCAGCCAACTTTTTACTCTTACTTAGCTCTCCTTGGTGTGGGTTTATGTATCCTTCCACTGAAGTTTAAACAGCCAGTGATTGCTTAGATTGTTTATAATTTGGCTTCCTGTGTGTACTTCACGGTGAGATCCTTCAGACAACCATGGAGGTGGTATTTGTATAAGATCACATTTAGTGTACACAAAAGGAAAATGTTGTTTATTTACGTCAGTATCTTGCTCTTAAGATCCTTGGTAACTAGAGATTTTCTTTTTTAAATAATCATCTCATCTATCCTAATATCTTCCCATATCCTATTGAAATTTAATAAATTTGCATTCTTGCAGATGGAGATTCTCATCTAAAGTGAATGCAAAGTATATTACCTTCCTATAAACTTTGGTTTACCAAGGTAGTATGGAAATATCAGTGCAAATTTGCTGTCATTAAAAGACACACACACACACACACACACACACACACAAACCACTTATCTGAAAGGTAGCAGTGAGAATTGTGTGAGAGATGACTAACCTCATACTAATTTTCATGCCCAGATGTTAATGCTGTATTTCTGAATGTTTGTATGTAATTAGATGGCTTTCTCATATTAAGACTTTTAATCATTGTTAATATTCAAAATTATTTGCCCTTTCCTGAGTATGTTCTTGGAGATAATTGGTTTGAAATAGTTAAAACCAATGCTTAATGGATAAACAGACTGGACATCTACACAATGGAATACTATTCAGCGATAAAAAGGAATGAACTCTTGATACAGACAACATCTTGGATAAATTTCAAAGGCATTGGGCTGAGTGAAAGATGCCAGTATCAAAAGATTTCATACCGTATGATTCCATTTATATGATATTCTGGAAAAGATGAAACTGTATGATGAAAACAGATCAGTGGTTGCCAAGGGTGGGGGATGATTTGACCACAGTGGGACAGCATGAAGGAGTTTTTGGGGTGAGGTGATAGAACTGTTCTGTGTCCTGATTGTGGTGGTGGTTACACAAATATATACATGTGTTAAAAATCATAGCACTGAAAGCACATGCAGAAAGTCAGTTTGACTGTGTGTTATTTTTTTTAAGTAAAATTAAAAAACTCAGAGTGCTTGATTATGCTTGTAGAGAACATCAAAAAAATTTTTCTAATGGTTGCGGGATACCAGCACTTCCTGATGATGAAAACATTAATTGTGCTCTTTTTAATGAAAAACTCATTGATGTAGTTACTAGGTTTACGAAGAAGGTGAAAATAACGCAACTTTTATCAGTGGCTAGTACCTTCAGCTCTATGCAGAGTGTAGGGAAATACTCAAAGTTATGTGTCCCCCTGCGGCTGTAACTCGGTCCTCCTGTGCCCGTGTAGCGTTTCTCCTCTTCTTTATGGTGATCACTTTCCTTCCTTGGTGTGTATATATGGTGTGTGACAGTTACGGTGGCTGTGGGAACCGTAACTTTAAGTTCTGTGACTTTTCTGTGAGTAAAACCAGCCATAATATTGAATAATGTCATCCTTCACATTTAATTTCCATGTTGTTGTAAGTGGAAGACATTGCATATTTGAATAAAAGCTCTGTGTTCATTTTTGATAGCGTGTAATTGATGGTGGTTATGTGGACTAATTTTGTCACTTAATTAACATTATCCTTAAGTCCAGTGAGGCCAACTCGGGAGAATGTGTATGGTGTGCCAGTCTGAGGGGTGGTGCTTTCTAAGCACCCATCTGTCCACTCTTTTATTTGACAGAGGAAGATACTTGACCACCATGATCCTTGGCTAGTAACTGTGCACTTTACAGAGAAATTCTGATCCCAGCACAGGTAGTTTTGTGGAATTGCCTTCAAACAGAATTGGTTAAGTGGAGCATTGATTCATTTCATGAAACTGGAGGCACTACGGTGGGATGTTCAGGCTGCAGAGGATCAGACAGCAGATGTTACCTGCTGGCTCTGCATGTGAAGGCATGGTTGGACTTTTTTGGTTTTATAAATCAGGCAGAAGAGGAATTGGTAAGCTTCTAGGAAATAATAGTGTGCAGTGTAAAAGGCATGAAGAGAAATCTTTTGAAATTGGGAGAGTTGAATAAGGTTCTGATTGTTGTCATAAAGTACTCTTTAGACGGTCCCGTCCAACTCACCTGGATGTCTTTCTATTTTTAACAAAAGAGGAGGCACCAAGAACCAGAGTGGGCGTGTTTAGGAAAGGCCCTGCTGCTGCCTCTTGCCTTGTGTGCTAACAGGTAAAGCATGGAGAGGACTCTTGTCCTGGCTGGGCAGTGGTGGCACTTCCAGGGCCAATGGGCTCTAGTGACTGAGGTCCTGGGACTCTTAGAGAAAGGTTCAAGTATCTGAAATCACTCTTGATCCTGTGTGAATCAATCTCAAGTGAAGGAATATTCACAGTCAGGGGACCTTAGACCTGGTGTGGTGGAGAAAGAGGCAGATGTGAGAACCACAGATGCGAAGAACAGGAGGGCCTCTGTTCCTGATGGTGAGGGCTTGTGTGGCTCCAAGCTGTCTTGTGATCAGGGCTCACTTCTGCCCAGTTGCAGCATTTCTTGATGTCACTGCAGGCAGAGGAGGTGGACCAGAGCGCCCCTGTTTGTTTGCCGCCCGTCACCATCCATCTTGAGGTCTGAAGAATTGCCTTCCTGCTCTGGAACCTGGGTTCTGTTACTGCCTCAAGTTCCACTTGAGAGAGAGAGAGAGAGAGAGAGAGAGAGAGAGAGAGAGTGAGTGTCTTGGAAGGCAGGCCACCATCCAGGCAGGATCTCTGAAGTGTGCCAAGACTTCCCTGATGGTTGCTGTGGATGAGAAGGACCAATGACCACAGTGCTTCTGCTTCCCACCTCCACCCGCAATGGTTCATGGTCATCTAAGCAATCTCTGCAGGCTGTTGCCTACCTCTAAATTTGCCCATAACTTTGGAGTTAGCCAGCCTTCTTTGGAGGGAGAAATCCATTGTTTTTTACACAAGAAATCAGCCATGGCTAATATGTCAAGCAGATAGGAACATATCCAAAATGCTGGAGGCCGTTTGCTCATTTCCCTTCCATCTCTGCCTTTCCATGCAGTCAGCCATCCTCACATCTAGCCCAGAGACCTTCATAAAGTCCCAGAGCTCCTCCAGATTCCTCATTTTTGCAAATAAAACCTGCCACAATGGAGATGTCTACTGTCTCCCACACTGACTGCTGTATGATGCATACTCCATTGCCCTGTGGAATCACTTCCTGGGTATCTGAGGCATATGTAAATGAGGAAACATAGACGCTTCCCATTCTGAGGTCATTTGTTCAGAATTTGCATTTCCTGGTTTTTGGTTGGTACGTGTACAGTTGCTAGACTCGTGGAGGGCTGGCTTGAGGAACGTCTTTCAGCACACATTTTGACATGTTTCCTCCCTGCCTGACAAGCTCGCCTGCCTCTCTGGTTCCTGAGCTGCCGTTTGCCCTTGAAGGCTGGGGGCCAGGCAGACCCACCCTGGGAGGGACCTCACGGGAAGGCCCTGATGCTCCCGCTTCCTTCACCAGGAACAAAGCTGCTCTCATGTTAAACCCTGGATGAACTAGGGATGCAGGAGTGGCCCAACAGGAGAGCCAAATGGGCCTTTTCCATGCTCTGATCAATGACTGAGAAGGCAGAGGCCGCAGCCAGATAGACTCCTTGTATTGCCGAGACTTGCCACGCACACAGAAAGGCAGCCTGCACGTTTGAAACTAAGTATGCAGATGACAGATTCAAAGGGAAAGACCTGATAAAGGATATCCTTGCAAGTTGGTTTTCTTTTGCTTTTTTAAAGCAGAGTTTTTTTCTTTTTATTTACAGAAGCTCTGTGGAAGTGTGGATCTAAATGCTTCTCTGACATCCCAACAGTTTGAAGAGCAATCTGTGAGTGACAGTTCTTAAAAACAAACACTAAAGTAAATATTGTAATATTTCTTATCAGATGTTTGGATCTGTGTTTCTTTGCCTCTTTCATTTCTAAAGAATGCTGAACCGTATCCACCAACAAAGACAGGCCTTGTGAATTATAGCTGGACAAGAGGAATTCAGTGTCTGTTGATTTGTCAGAGTGGGATAGATTCTTCTAAAAATACAGAGCAGCTATGAAATTGAGTGAGATAATACAGGAGACAAAGTCATTTTGAAGTGCTTTGAAACGTGGACAGGGAAACTTTCAAAAGAAGGCTGTGGAGGGTGACTTAGCCACGGGCTCGATTAAGTGAATGTCAAATAAGTGAACGATAAATTATTTTATCTGTCCTTTCTCTTTGGAAAGACAAAAATTTGAACTGGTGCAAAACTGTAGTTCAAAACTTCAGTTGGATTCATTTAATAAATATTCAAAAATAGACAAGTTTGGCGGCATGCCCATAGGAGTTGATGCATTCCTGGAGAGGGAAGTGAACTGCATTAGGGGGAGGTGAGACTGTGAGGGTAAGAGTAGGGGACACCAATAGGGGGAGCCAGAAAATGAAATAAAAATATGCAGAAGGTGGGAGAACGCTGCATAGAGACAAAGTGAGGCACCTATGGACACAGGGGAGGGCCGTGTGTGGGATGGACATGCAGGCTCAGTGGGTGAGCAGCTGAGTGGTTGTGAGCTGAAATTTTTTTCTTCCAGGCAGAGGAGGTGTACCCGAGTTGATAGAGGTTGGTGGGAAGGTGAGAAGAGATAAGGGAGACATTATATCTGAGTTTGGAAATGTAGACACGTGTCGTGGGAGCTAACCCCACAGCTGCACTTCTGCACGCTATTTCCTCTCTCCGTGCTCCACCGTGAGTTACAGCATAAAGAATCCTGCAGGAAATGAAAGAGTTATATTTATACCACTTATCTATTCTTCTTGAAAAGTTAATATTGCAAAGATATCATCATGATGGCCGCTGAATGCTGATAGAATCCCACTGGGGAGAAGTAGAGAGAACATGTTAACAGAGCAGTGTAACCAAGTCATCAGAGGGAGTGGGAGTGGGAGATGACACTGAAGATTTGCCATTGTAGTGAGCATTTGTTTTTCCTTAAATTAAGAAGTGTTTCTGAAGCTCAGTTCCTTGGGCCCAAGACAACTGACTTACTTCTCCGTCTGTGCAGACCCTCGGGGAAGCTGGCGATGGCTTGAGTAACCTGCCCAGCCCTTTTGCCTACCTCCTCACCATACACCTGAAGGAAGGCCGGAACCTGGTCATCCGAGATCGCTGTGGTAAGGCCTGGCTCTGATAAGCTGTTTGTAGTCTGCAAACCTTTCTCTCTCCCCTTGTATCCACGTTGTTAGTCTTTTCTATCTCAGCATGGTTTATGGAGCTCAAATCTAAGCCTCTCCAGGTATCAAGGCATTTGCAGCAGATTATTTAGACATGCTGAATCTTACTGTCTTTTTCTATTATTAAATTAATAATAATCATCAGCATCCTCATCACGTAATACACATAGATGGAAATGCCCTTTGAACCGCGCTCCTTCCTGCCCTGAAATCCCACTGGGCTCCCCTCCCTCGGGATAACATCTGTTCCCTGTATGTGATTGATTTGTTCACCTTTTCCACCTGTTTCTGTGTATTCACACACACACGTATACACATACATATATATATTTAAACTAAAATGATATTGTAATGTCCGTATTATTCAGCAATAAGCTTTTTTAACTTCACAATATGTGTTCAAGATTGACCATGCTTTTCCATGTAAATATATCTTTCTTTTAAATACCATACAATATTCCATAGTATGAAGTGTTATTTATCTGTTTCTCTCCTAATGATAGCTGTTTTCCTCCTCCTTTCTCAGCAATATAAATGATGCCACAATGAACATCCTGTGTATGCCTTTGTATATAGATAAGGATGTATCTTAGAAAAAAATAGCGTGTCTTTAAGAGCAGACAGTGGAGCCAGACTGCCTGAGCTCAAATCGCGGCTTCTCCATTTATTGGTGTTTGATTTAAGAAATGCTCCTTGACCCTCTGTGCCTTAGATTCCTTATCTGTAAAACGAGGATAGTAATATTAACCTACCTTATAGGCTCTTGGAAGGATATATAGTAACTTATATAAAGGGCTTAAAAACTACCTCTGGTTTCTAGCACTTAATAAAAGTTAATTGTTTTTAGCAGCTGGGACAGAACTCAGAAATGCAAGTATAGGCTCCAGGAGATGCACGGTTTTAAATTTGAAAGATGCTGGCAAATTGCTCTCCAAAATGGACAAAGTCTGCTCTCTCCTACACTGTGTTTACGTGTTCCCCATCTTGTCACTGTTGAATATTTACTTCCATCACTCTTCTGAGTTTTCAACAGTCTCGTGGGTCGGGTGTCGACTGTGCTCCCTGGATTACGATCATGATGAACGTGGCCATTTGTATGTACTCTTCTGTGAATTTCTCTCTGTATCCTTTGCCCAGTTTTCAATTGAGTTTTTTCTTCTAAATTTTTGTAATTCTTTATAATTTTCAGCATTAACATTTGCTCATTATATGTTGCAAATACTTTTCTCCTAGTCGGTTGCTTATCCCTCATTTTTATGGCCTCTTTTGTCCTTCAGAGGTTTTACTTTTCATTATAGGCAAACATATCTGTTTTTCCTTTGTGGTCTTTTTTCATTTATTTTGTTTAGTAGGCAGGACCATTTTATTCTAAAGAATTTTGTGTCTTTCTTCAGGTCTTGGCCAATTTCTCCTGCTGCTGCCAATTTCTCCTGCTGCTGCCTCTACTCTGTTTTGAAACACCTGTGAAACGAAGGGTGGGCCTCCTAGACTCTTTTATCTGTCTGCTGTCTCTCTTAGCTTTTCTTTCTCATTCTTCCCATGACTTTTTCCTTTTCAGAAGAATTCTCAGCTTGGTCTTCCAGCTTAGTCATTTTCTTTCAGCTTACCATTGGGCCATTGCGTTCACCTATTGACTTGTCATTGCTTTCATTTTTATAACTGCCTATTATTGTTTCATGAATGAGATGATGCCGTCCTGTTTTTGAGAGTATTAGGTATACATTTAAAATCCGTTGCATGCTTGATCCTTTGGATATCAGTTTGTTGTGTTTGCTGCTCATCTTTTTATTTGTGTGACCCTGTTCCACCGTATCTGGATGCTATTTTTGCTTATTGCATCTTGCCTTCTCTGAGAGTGAAGAGGGTTGGGACGAGCAGCTGGACCGGGTGAGCCTGTAGTTCAGGCTGGCTCCTTCCCATTCCTCCTAGTCATCACCAGCTCCTGGTTATCACCTGCCACCTAAAGCCTTCCTCTCTGGATTACTGCTCATGCTCACTGTTCCTGCTTGCAGTCAAGTGCCCTTGCTGGTCATTGCTTGACACAAGGGGGAGAGGACAGTTCTGGCCCACCCAGATGCTCTGCATATGCTGTGCCAACCAGCCACAACCACAGCTCAGGCCATTTTCTGCTTCCCGTATCTGCTGCCTCCAAGCTTGTAGCATTCCTGATTCACCTGCCACACACCCTCCCATCCTCCCATCCCACCTCTGCCCCTGAAACCTTTTTTGCTGTGACTCTCTACTGTTCATGTTTTGGGCTATGGAGCCTTCCATCAATCTGATCTCACCTGACTTCCATCTTTCAGGGCTATATAAAATATGCCCACTTTTTTAAAGAAAACAAATTAGTATCTCTCTCTGTCTCTCTGTGTATCTTTTTGTATTTTCTCAGTTGTAGGATTTCAAAGTAGTGAAAAAAATCTCCTTTTCTACCTATTGGTAAATAGTATTTTCTTTCAAAATCATAATTTCTTATCTATCAATTGTGAAACTTCTTTTGTTCTGTCTTTGTGTGCTATTGTTATAAATGTATGCATTTTAATAGATGTATTTCTTATGGCTTTTAATGATTCGGGGCAGATAGCATTTCACACCTGAAATAACATCTAAGGGACATGATCATAAACTAGTGTAAAGTTTCCTCCTACGAATATCCTGACTCTTTCTCTGAACCTGCCTGGTGTCCATGGGTGCTTCTGTCAAATAATGATCACCATCAAGCTTGTTTTTTGAAAACTTATCTAGAGATTAGAAGTCTGTTCTGTGGAGAAGGTATTTAACTTTACTAGGAAGAAAGTGTTCTAAACCTTTAAGAAACGTGCTCTGTTTTAAGTTTTTGGAAACCTCCAATAGTATGTAACTTTGGAGATGTGCACAGGCCCTGGACCTCTTCTACGGGCCAGCTGCCCCTTTTCCAGTTTTCCCATCTTTTCTGCTTCTTTCTCCTATTGATGTGAGTTATCTGGTGACACCACCCTTGATATGTCATCCTGATACACTTACAGCAGATTCCTAGTAGATGGTCAGTAAACTTAGCAGATGATGAAGAAGCCATGTATATAGTAGAAAATGACTGAAACAATGGGGTTTATGTGTGTTTGCTCTGTGTCTCGCTGTTTTAGGGCCAAAGGAGAGACTGTAGTCTGTGCTCTAATCCCAGCCATTGTCACGTCTATCTGCATAGTTTCATCACAATTAAAACATCACATGACAGTTTGGCTTTATCTTGTGTAAACCTAATGTTATCGAAGTATAAATACCTAATAAGGAGTCTAGGTTATAAACTGTGCTGTTCCAGCACCTATGTCATTTATAACCAGTGGTAACTGTTCTTGTCTGTCTTCTTATATTTATTGGAAACATTAATCATTATTTATTAAGCAAATAGCCCCCTCCCAGCCAGTTCTTTTTCTATACTTGGGGGTGTGGCATGCCTCCCTATACTGTGACTATATTAATTTCTGCTTAATTTTCACAAATATTAAGTTAGTGACCAGGGTATGTTCCGGAGCCCACTCCGGAAGCACTCAAATGTCCACTGTTGATGTAGGCAGGGATCATAACTCTTGGCTCATGTGCTCCCACACCTGCCTCCTTTGCCTGGACTGACCTTACTTATCAATATAGCTGTATGTTCTGTGGAACCCAACACAATCTCAGAATTTTATCCAACACAGTTTTTTGGAGCAGTAGTTCTCAAACTTGAGTGAGCATCACAACAACCTGGAGGGCATATGAAAATACACATTGTCCCCATCCAGGGTTTCTGATTCAGCAGGTCTAGGGTGGGATCCAAAAATTTGCATTTCTAACAAATTCCCAGGTGATGCCAATGCTTTTGGTCTAGGAACCACACTGTGAGAACCGTTGTCCTAGGCAGCTACTGTCTACTAGTGGGCGCTGGCATTTGAAAAGAAACATATGCTTCTCCTGGTAGGTGAAGTTTACCTCTCTCTTAGCCACATTTTCTTTTCCCAGGGCTAGACCTCATTATGTATTTGCTTTCCAGTATTGGTCTCAAACTTTACTTAATTTGTTTTCTCTGAACATAATTTTATTTGATACTAGCCCAATTAACATAATTTGGTACAAAGAACTATGTGATATGCTGAAGTAATAAATATGAAAGAATTTTTGAATTATCTATAAATTTACAGTATTTATTCTATATAACGTGTTCTCCAATTCTGTAGATATCAGATTGATAGCTGACTGTTGCAACACTAAATATCCTTCAATATCTATTCAAATGGTACTCCTCCTTTGTAGTCTTGTAAGTTTTTCACAGACACAGGCTCCCTCTCATCTCAGTCCTGTAAAAAATTTACCTCTATAAAATATACACTTTTATCCTTAATTGGATAAGTGACTGATCCTTCCTGTTAAGGTATTAGCACTATATTAGCTGGGAGACTATTTTATTCATCTTTGTACACCCTACTGTGCAATACTGGTGGTTTGCACATAGAATGCTTTTAATAAATTTTAGTTCTTCATTAAGGATATCCAACTTAATTGCAAGACTTAAAGAAAAGGAGTATTAAAGGCTGTAGTAAGAGGGAAAACATCTTCCCAGAAGGGAACAGAGTTCATTTACTCACTCCTTTCCTCAGCAAGCATGATTGAGTCCCTTCAAAGAGACGAGCACTGCACTGGTTCTCAACTGGGACCTGGTGATTCAAGTCAGGAAAAGGACTCACGAGATTTTAGAGATGCAGGATATCATGCAAATCACCTGCTTCAACCACTGACTTAACAGAATCTTCAATTCAGGAGATTGAAGTACAGACACTAAATGACTTGATCAGGGTCTCGTGGGGAGGCAGAGGTTGGGGCAGGACTCGGGGCCCACTAGGTGGCTCCATGGAACAGAGAGAGGATTTGGACAGTACAGTCTAGTTTTCTCAGCTTGGGTCTTCTTATGGAAGCTTACTCAACCTCTCTGAAATTTAATTTACCCATCCGTAAAATGGGCATGATGTAACTTGCCCTATACTGTGGTTATAAGAGTTGAAAAAAAGAAAGTATATATTGCATAGTGCCATACATATAGCAAATAGTCAATAACTGATAATGTGTTATTAGAGTTATTAATGAATAATAATAATGAAAATATCCCATGTCCCTGACTCCCAGTACAGAGCTTGTCTGTGTCAACATCCCCATCGTGACCTGAGCAGTCGGTCCTTGGCTTGGGTCAATTTGTCAGTACCCCTGTGCCCTCTCTCTATGCTCCATCTTCAGCATAGGAGTTTGTTTATGTTTTATTTTCCTTATATATTGAATCATGTATTTAATGTTTCATTCTAAAATATAATAGATCAGATTGATCAAATAGTGATTTTCAGTTATGACAGGGAGGCCTTCAAAGGGTTGTTGATGTGTGTTGTTGCATCCTTGACTGTAGAGGAGCTGCTCCAAGATAGTTAAGTCAATTGCGCGGTCTCATTTTTGAATTTTTGGGGAGAAATAACATTTTTGATGAGTCATTCTCTGCTAAGGAAAGAGTTCGATATTTTCTTTGGGTTGTTATGTAATCATTACTGCTTATGTAACTCTCCCTCTAGAACGTGGGTTGGCAAACTTTTTCAGTTCAGGGCCAGAAAATAAGTATTTTAGGATTTATGGGCCATAAGGGCTTACTTACAACTACTCAACTCTGCTGGAGGAGGGCCAGACAGCCATAGATAGTGTGTAAACTAATGGACACCACCGGGTTCCAATACAACTTGATTTACAGTTGTCTTGGGCTGGATTTGACCAGGGGCCAGTTTGCCCACCTTGGTCTAGAATATTATGATCTGATTTGGATTTTTGCTCTAAGAAACTGCTTTTTAGAGTTGGCAAAGTAAAAATTGTATTTAAAATAAAGGAGATATAATCTAATCAGGAAGTGATCTCTTGATCACTTGACATGATCACATGAATTGACACTCATGCTTTCAAATTAAGTATCTAAGGAAGCATTTCAGGAATATGATATAAAATAATGCAGAAAAATCTGGAAAGATTGGGTAGAGAACTCATGTTCTTCTGTATTTTCACAGGCAGTAAAGGGAAGAGTCATGGTATCCCTCTCAGGAAAAGACATTTTTGACACACCTCAGGAAAGGTGTGAAGAGGGGCTTAGAGGGTTTATGATTTAGGATTGGAACTTCTGGTCACTTCGCCATCCAGGAACACGTGGGGAGGCGCCTCTCGGAAACCAGGGCACCCCCTCTCTGTCACCACAACATCAGGACAAGGGACTTCCTTGGTGTAAAAAGGGCTGTGAACATTTTATCTAGATCTCTCACTTCTCTGCCTCAAACACAGGGCTGGTTTGTTAAACAGACTATCAAGGTGGGATTTTGAGATTTTCTGGGGGTTTTGGTGAAGTTCGTTAAACCACAAAGCTGTTGATTGTTCTTTGGGCAGAACCAGGAGGGAGCTCTGGCTTCAGAACAATGCATAGGGTATGCAATGGTGTCGGGAAAGTAGTGTGTAGTTGTCACCCAGGGCACCTCAGGGTGTTTAGTTGTCAACATCTCTATCCTTTGTATGGAATATGTGTGTGTGTGTGTATACACTGAATAGACCCAGCAAAACCTACAGATCATTAAAAAGAACAAAGTTAGTGAGGGACTAAGTAATAACTCACTGTCATGAACATGCCTATCCATCCATACGTCACTGTGGATAGAAGGATCATATTATGGGAGGCTGAGAAGTTTTAATTAGGTCGTTCTAGAAGCGTGGCCACATTTAGAAGGTTGCTTCTTACAGGTCATTTTCCAGTTCTTCAAGAATTTCCTTCCACTCTCTGGCGTGTCATCCTTCAGCCTTTACTGGACTCAATCCAGTATTGGGGAGCCCAGTACTAATGAAGCAGCCCCGTGTTTTTGCTGGGCAACTTGGGTTGCGATAGTGGTCTTTCTAAGGATGAGCCTCACTCGAATGCTGTGAAATGTCCAGGCATTGCCTTGAGCTCGCCTTCTTGAGTGATCTATAGGAGAAAAATCACAGCCCTCCTCCTCTCTCTGCTCTGTCCTGGTTACTGCCTGTTGCCCGTCTGCAGATCTCTCTTAGTCTCTGTCTAACCCTTCCCCCTTCCCTGTGTTGGAGGAGGTCATCGACAGGACACGACCGGCACTTGACCCTCCAGCTGGACCTGGGTCATCAGAGGCTCCTCACCCCCTCCCCTTGTCCTTGGAATGTACGCTCTGCCCACCGTTCCCACAGTGGGAGCCGTGTTCAAGGACGCAGCCTTGAGAGAGCAATGTGTTGTTGACGCCATCTGGACACTTTACATGATGGAACCCGTTAAGGCCTCTATATCAACTTTTAAGATTCTGGCGGGCAGCTGCAGAGATCTACTTGTCTTGTGGCAGCCCAAGACAAGCTTCCTATGTAAGTTCTCTTGCTTATGAAACCTGCCACCACCCAGTCTGGAGTGGCTGCCCCTTTCTTGGATCTCTCCTTGCCCTCTGTGTATGGGAGCCCATTTCAGATTTCACCCGGGAAGCTCCTAAGGTTTTGAACCAACACCCTGTCGCTCTATCTTTCTATTCCCCTCTTCTTCCTCCTGATTCTTCCTTTTACTCCTTTGTAGTCCCCATTTCCTTCTCATTTTGTTTTCTGGAAGGTTCTACAAGGTGTAAAGTTTTTGGCCAAACAAGACACATGCCTGTTTTAAGTTCTTGATCTGAGCCATTGTCTAGTACCTCTTGAGGGTCTCAAAATTTGACATTGATAAAGCAGAGCAATATGATATGACCCATCAGTTTTAAGTCCAACGGCTTCATAATTGGGTTGACGCATAGAGAAAGTTGAACCTTGGCTCAATATCCCATGGAAGGGAATGTGGCCGAGAAGCTATTTCGATGTCTTAGAGCTGGTAGTGCTCATGCCAGCAGCCCTGTTTCCTAGGCCTGCCCTGAGCACCAACTTTGTGACATGAGCAGGTCTCTTGTCCTGGGAAAAATGCTCTGCTCCAACCCCCTTAAATCCTACAACATTAATTCCTGGAAAACAACAGCCCTCGCATTAAAACCCTGTTATAACGTGTGTCCTGCTGTGGACTGGAAGAATACTGTGTTGCTGGTGCCCTCTGGTGGCCAGTTTTCAGTATTGCAAAAGGGAAAGAAAAGCCCTCTGAAGCTCCCTGTAACATTACTAAGGCCATAAAAATCACTGGCTGTAGGCCTGAAGGTTGAGGGTTGATGGTCTTTGTGATGTGAGTTTTAGCTGGTGAAAATTCATGACATCTTCATCCAGCAAACTGCTCTCTATTCCCCACACAGGTAGATGGCTGTTCTTTGTTTTCAGAGCAGGGACAGCTTCATTTGCACATTGCATTCATACGAATGCATTGCGTAAGTCATTTTCCTATTTGAAAGGAATAGTTTAGACAAAAGATTTAAAGATCTCCCACCAGTGTGAAAATTCGGCTATGTAATAGGTGTTTCGTAAATTATCGAACTGCTACCCAAATGTTCAAATGTCTGGACCTCTGATTTCAGTCCTATTTTCCTTTTACTGATTTTTAAAAAATCAGATCACTACAATATATTCAATACAAAAGTCCAGGCAGCAATGACCTAGTGCGATGCCTTCATCCACGCCGGGTTTTCCCATGTTGGTCACCATGAAATCTAAGGGGCATTTTCTGAGTCAAAGTTAATATGGGGAAAATAAAACCATCAATCCACCATAGAGTCCTTATTCAAATAATGCACCTTTAAAACCCAGTCTCTCTTTCATTTCTGCTGTCTCACAAACGGAAAGTAGGAACTGATCTCGGAAAACACCCTTAACAACCACTCTTTGCTCCCATGGGGGGAAGGTGAGGGGACAAAATCTATCTCAAAAAGAGAGAAAAGCAAAAGATGTGCAAAAGGTGCAACAGATTCTGAAGAAACTGGGAAGAAAGGGCATTATAAAACCAGCGGAAATGCCATAAAGTCCTTCCCTTTCCCAGAGGGAAAACGCAAAAATAAAACCCAAACAAGGAATAACTAAAACCAGACACAGCAATAATAATAGGTCCTGTTTACGGTAAATTCCTAGGTTACCCCCCACACACACATGTCCCCACACGTGCCCACATGTCCCCACAGGCACAGGCATAGGTTAATCCTCACCGTCACTGCCGGGTGATGTCCCAACAGTGTTCTAACCCAGGTGGTTTGCACCTGGAGTCCACGACTCTTACCACCGTCCAGGGCTCCCAGCACTTCACAGCACGCACAAAGGAAAAGGATGGTTTTGTTGGGCACAGCAGGATAAATGGGAGGGACCACTGAGAGGCTGGCCCCATCCCAGCAGAGCTGCCCCGAGGCTGAGAGGATGAACACTTCAGAGTGCCCCATTCAGAGCACACCAGTTGGGAAGCTCTACGCTGCTCCTCATACACAACACAGAGTTCTAGAAACACCCACGTGTCCCTCGGTTATAAAAAGGAGAACGTGTTTCTCTCTTAGTCTAATACAAAAGTATCCTTTCTTTTTAAAGAAGAAATATATAATCATAAAAATTGTACAATCATAAAAATTTTATTTTGAGAAGAAATTAAAAGCTGCAGAGGGCATCATTCATCATTCTCTGTTTCATCAATGTTCCAGATCAGGAGCATTCAGCATTTTTATTATTGGCAATAATGCCACAGCAAACATTCTTGTGCCTAAATCTGTGTGTACAACTTTCATTTTCATGTCTTTGCAAGTCATTTATTCGAATGGGTTGGATGTTTTCTGTCACACGATCTGAGCATTTCAAGACTCTCATTGCAGAATTGCCAGCTCACTCTTGAGAAAGACTTCTCTGTTGCACTCACCCACCCATAGCGGATAAGTGGTCCACTTCCGTTTCTCACCTACTCTGGGTATAGATTATCTTGGTTAATTTGATAGAGAAAAAGTATTATCTTGTTTTTGTTTTAATCTGTACTAAGAAATTTGGACCCTTAGATATGTCTGGAGGTGAGATATTTGCTTCTCCTTTGTCCAGAGCCTATTCCGTCCTTCACTGTTGCTCATTCTTCTTGTTCTTGGATATGTTCACATATATTTTTCTAATTTGTCATTTGCCTTTTAATTTTGTTTTTAAAGTTTTTGTTGCAAAAATCTTTTCAAGTGTTACAATCCTGTTCTGGATGGTTTCTTCCTTTGTTTTTGTACCTCGAAAGGCCTTTTCTCTCTTGAGAGAGGTACACATTGACCTATATTGCTTCCCTTTTCTGTCTGGTTTTACATTTTTCATTTCTCTCTTTGACTGTCTCACTTTTATTTTGATTACTGACCTGGAGTAGGAACTTAGTTTTACTTTTTGAAAAACATGGCTATTTAATTAGCTAGGACTAAATACTATATTCCTTTTCCTAATAATTAGATTGCCACTTTTTAAATTCTGTATTGAAATGCAATACCTATTTGGGTCTGCTTCCTGGATTTCTGCTGTGTTCTTTTATTCAAGTGCCAGCACCACACTGTATGTTTTACTGTATGGAAAGGTCACAATCGGTACTTTTTATTTTGCAAAAATTGGGGTTTGCTTCACATTGGAGTACCTTCTCTGAACTCCAGATGGCATGAGATTATTGGTATGCTTGTGTGGGAGCCACAGGAGCAGATTTGGCCAGTGTATCAGAAAGACTAGCACTCAAGAGCGAACTTGAAACTTTCAAAGATGCGAACACTCATCCTGGAACACGGGTAGCCATTGGTTTTCCTGCACTTGTTGGGTTTCACCGAGGTCCCGTGGCAAGCAAGTGGAGCTGAGTTTTGAAAGCTGTTTCTGTTGATTCCTTTCCCACTTTGATACAGTTATCTTCAGTCCCCCATGTTTGTCCTAATAGCCTTTAATGTATTTCCACAAGTGAGCTCTTTTCTCTGGAGATTTTTGTGGTAGGTTTTGTTTTGATACTCTATGCATCTTCATGGATTGATTAGAAGGTCTTGATGCTCTCCTGCTTTATAGAGTCAGTCACCTGTTCTTTCAGTGGGATTGTACCCAATTCCTATGAAGTACCCTGGAGCAGAATTCGCATGTTTCCTATCTCTGCTGCAGGTAACAGATTGCCTTACACTCAACTGAAGATCATTGACTTGAATTTAATTAAGCATGTCTTCCATTTGGTTCAATGGGACATCTCTATAGCAGGTGGTTTTATCATGTGTTCATTTCTATACCAATATAATACGTGCAGCATTGTATGCTGTGTTTCCAGTAGTTCTTTGTGCTTACTTTGTTTCATTGTCTGTGATGTCAATGTGATGTGTTCTGCTTGAGGGTCTGTGCATGTTTTACCCAGAGAGTGAGATAAACAGAGGGTGTATCTGTGTATTTCTATATGTCCGTGATTTCCTCGTGGCTTTATTTTGATTTCAGCTGTAGCACTGGGCATTTGGTTCTATCATGCCATCACACCTCAAATATTCTCGTGCTGAATTTGAGGCAGGGAGCATGGCATGTAATGGTGAAGGGTATTAGTCCAGAGGCTATCACCATGTATCAAATTACATCCAATCTTAGTAACCCAAAACAACTATATGTTCTTAAATTCTGGGGGTGTGAATTTAGACAAGGCACAAGTGGCCTGTCTTGCAACACATTGCCTGAGGCCTCAGCTGGGAAGACTTAGAGGCTGGGCTATTGGGACTGATCACTTGAAGACTTGAAGGCCTGTTTACCTCCATGTTGGGTGCCTGGGATGGGATGACTGGAAGGCAAGGACTGTTCCCCAAAGGAAGCCATTCATGCAGCGTTGGCTTCCTCACAGCATGGTGGCCTCAGAGTTGTCACACTTCTTATGTGGCAGCTCAGGGCTCCAGGAATGAAGGTCCAGGGCACAAGGCAGGAGCTGTGTCACCTTTTATGGCACAGCCTTGGAAAGAACACTGCATCACTCCCACCATACTGCATTGATGGGAGCGGTTGCCCCGATTCAAGGGGATGGGATGGGTACCCTGCTTATGGACGAAAGGAGTATCAAAAGTTGGGGAGTTATGTTTTAAAATTGCTCTAGTTCTGAAGGCTTTACAGTGAAATGGATCTGTATCTGAGGCTTGGCTCTGGGAATGCACTAACTTTCCTCATCCTTAAAACAGCAATATAAATAGTGCTTATCCCTTATAGTTTTTGGAGGATTAAATGAGATCACACCCATTGTTAGTGTTATTACTAAACTTCAGTCCTTTTCTCTCTTTTCCATAAAGGCTGGTGTCCGTTTCATTAGACTTAGATTTATGCTTAAACAATATCTTGGGCTTGGAACATTTTTCGTATTTTTTTAATGGAAGGGAGAATGTTAAAGTATTAATAATGCGTGTACTTTGCAACGTGGGTTTCTGGAACACCGAGAGCCGACATATGTATAGATCTGGTAGTTTTCACCATTTACAGAGACTCTGGCTAGTGTCTCTGTGCATTGGCTCTCTGGTTTCCTCTTGTCTTATTTCTTTTCCTCCTATCTCCTTCTAGTCTCTTTGTACTGCTGCATCCCAGCCATTGCCTTTCCTCTCTTTCTTCTTGTCATGTTGTTATGTCCTCTTCTGACTTAACCTGGATCTTTCCTTTCTGGTGGTACAGGGACAGCCATACATGATGTCTCTAAGCAGAAGTTCACACCCCTGTGTGCTTCTAATCACCTGATCAAGAATAGGGGTGCACACCTCTTCTCTTAATGACCACTTCACCAAAAGCCAATGTGTTCAATAATCTATTCACCAAATGGCTTACTTATTGAATTTATCAATATATCGACAATGTTTTTCTTTCATCTGTTTATAAATTTATAGCTATTTATTTTTAGAAAGTTATTGGATGAGACCACTTAAAAACAACTTTGGAGGTCTCTGGGTCATATTAGTTAACTGGTTATGAAGACAAAACAAAAACAGAATTTTAAATAATATTTAATTTGTCTCAGGCCAAAGAGAAGGTAGAAGAGACTGGACATGTCATAGCCTAGGCTGCAAAGCCTGGAAAGGGGATGGGTAAGGACAGAAAAACAGAGGATATTAGGAGGAAGACGGGTGGGGAGAGGCCTGAGAGTAGGGGACGATAGGGGAGTCTGGGGGTGGGGTGGGTGGGGCTGAAGGAAGTTTAAGGAGGCCCCAGGAGGACCTCCCTCCTCACAGCTCCCTATGTCCCATTATTTATTCCATATGAAGTTTATAAATAGTTCAAATAGTTCAAATTAACAAGTTTGGGTAAAATTGCTAACTTTACATCATTGATCCCACTGTAGATTAAATTGGCCATTGGAAATTCTTTCAGAATTTGGATTTTGGTAAATTGCTTGGAGCTATTACATCTCAGAGTCTACTTGTGGGCAGGCCTTGCCCAAGGGGCCATTGGGGTGTTATATGCGGTTGGGCTCCCTTAGAGGAGGGAAGTCAATCATACTCAGGGGAAAAGTTCTGGAATAGTTCAACCAGGATGTGCTAAATGGCAAAACACAGACAGACAGCAAGGCTGGTAGAATGTTAAGGAGGAAACTGTTCTTTTATGGTTGGTAGTAAAAGAACAGCTCCAAGAAGCATGCAGCTGCCATATGCAGTTGGATGGGCCAGGGTGAACCTGGGAATGTGCATCTTCCCTTCATTTCATTTTAGTGGATAAAACCTGGCTTGGAATTCTGCTAGGCTTGAACCTACTGCTATCTTAAGTGATATAAATTTTGCTCAGCAAAGGAAAAGTAGTTTATTCTTTCCCATGTGACTGTGGAAAAATGCCCTCTGAATTTCCATAATGCCCATTGTGGTTTCTGAAGCAGTCAGTTAGGAATGCAGCACTGGGGCACAACTTGATCTGAAAATCTCAGTTTAACTGCTAGAGGGCAGCAGCAGCTGTGCAAAAATCTTCCGTAGCATTTTTTCTGAAAATCAGATCTGGCTCTTTTATTTTAGCCAGCCTCAAAGAAAGTCTGAACTGGTGGACCCCATAAAAAACAGATCAGGTTTAGTTCTTTTTCGGGCAAAAAGAAGAGATTCCAAATATGTGTGTATATTGAGAAGGTTCTAAATGTATGTATATAAAGAGAATGAATAGTCACTTATTACTCTTAAGCCAGAAGATAAGAATAAAGTCAAATTTATACCTTTCATATGTTTCCAAATACTGTTTATGCAGGATGCATTCATCTATATGCAGATCAATTTCCCTACAGACTCGGTAAATAATTGTTGACTTGAATCTGAACTATTAAGATCTGCCAACAAAAATTATCAGATATTACAAAATGTAAACTTGTAAAAATATGGAGATAGTTTCCTTTCATGAACAAACAACTACTCTGAGAAATGCATTTAATTAGGAAACTTTTCTAGCTTAAGATGACTTTTCTTTTGGAGAGACTGTATGGTTAAAGTTTTTAACTTAGCAAATGAGTTTTGCTGATAGTAAATAAGTGGGTTTTGCCTGCAAATACTGCTTTTGCTTTCAGTGCAGTGGATTTTTAGTTCAAATTAGGAGTGATGTTTTTTAAACTATATTATGTAGTAAGTTTTCATATATATGCACAAATATACGCATTGATAACCATTAAACTGATTAGTAAAAGTATATTTATAGGTATGGAAGGAGGCTGGTGTGTTATTGACTGAAGACAGCAGGTAAAAAATACAATATGAAGGCTGATTCCTTCTTGTGAAAAGTATGTGTGTTTGTGTGTAAGGTCTAAGTACACATCAACATATTAAGCTTTTCTAGATGGTGGTAATTTTCTTTCTTTTTCTTCTTTTTTTTTAAGTGCATCTTGACTTTCTACTTTTTCTACTATGGCTATGAGTTGTTATATTAGAAAAAGCAAAGAGAAGTTGTTTGTAATTAAAGCTTCATTCCGGACTTCTTTTATTTGCGTATTAGAGTGGTTCTTGAGCCAGGCAACATGATATTGTCTATTCTATTGACTACTTCTGTTGCTACTGGCCATTTTTTCCATAATACTCTCAATGTGGTAGCAGCCCTTCAAGATGATAAGTAAAATGCCAAGAAGAGAACAAAATCTTCAAATAATATGGTTCTTGATGACTCTCCTGATGATAGATTTAAGTTGTCGTATGTCCTTCTCACTGAGCTGCCTGTTATTTGCATCAGACTATATCTGTGAAGTGCTTTGAAATCCTCTGTGATAACCCTAGGACTGTAGGTAGGGTGGTAGTCAGTACTCATGAATACTTAGTGGTTATACTAACTATACTTAGTTTTTATACGTCCCTTTCCTTCCAGGACAGCTCAGATTGTTTCATGAAAAATTTCTCAAACCACATGGATCCTGGTGGGAAGTGTATGAGATAAGGAGTTTTCGATTCAATTTATGAAGAGAGAAGGTGATATAAATTTCACACCTTTAGAGATGGCAATAGAAGGGACCTTACAGAGATAAATTATCAGTATGTGTTATCTTGGACAGCTAAAATTGAGTAAATGAATATTTAGTGCTACATATATTGTTATACACTCTCCCCCTTTTAACTTAATTAAGTAGTAATACTAAAAATAGTAGCACTAACTTTGGGACTCACTCAGTAAATGGCTGGAGTCTGCTATCACTGAAGTATATTGGTTCATTCAGTTCTCAAAATAATCCTATGAGGTTGGTATTTTTCGATCTTACAAGTGAAGACAGTAAGGCATAAGGAAATGAGTAAGTTACCCAAGGTGACAGAGTTACTAAAAGGAAGGCCTGGGATTTAAATCCAATATGCATATCTTACTTTAAAGTTTATTCATTCATTTATCACATATTTATAATACCTCTACCATGCGTATTAGGCAATCCTGGGAATAAATATTACCTTCCAGAGCTTTGATTTGGAGGAGTTTAATATTATATTCATAGGTGGTCCAAATAAAATGTTTTCTATACTTAAATAATTTTATAAAATACAGAGTAGAAAAGTTTTAAACTGTTTTTATTGTTGTCATTGTTTGTCTTTGATGCAGTTCTTGGCAAAGTTTAATATTTTGTTCTATATTGTGAAGTTCCAAGTAAGGAAAGAGTAAACAGTTTTTCCCAATTGTTTGATGACATAACGCTTTCAGTCCTTGGAGCATCTCTCGAGATGAGTGTTCCACGGATGAGTGAGTGCTTTGTGAAAACCTGGATCGGTACCTCTTATGGTGTGGGTGCAGCTTTCTCCTCATTCCTCAATGCCCTGGTGCTGTATTATCTCAACTACCAGGTTTTATTTTTTTTTGCTTTAGCCTGTTTCTTCTTCCTTCTGAATTATAAGCTGCTGCCAGATTTATATTTCTAAAGCTTGGCTCTGATCATTTTACTCTCCTGCTCATAAGTAAACCTGAATTTCCTTCCCTCCTCACACTAAAATAATTCCAGATGGACCAAAGGCTTAAGTGTAAAAAATGAAAAACTACAAAATCAGTGGAAGGAAACATAGCTGAACTAATTTAAAATCTTATAGTGAGAAAATTTCTTCTAAGCAAAATGTTAAACTACAAAGCCGTAAATAAAACTTTGGTAAATTTGACTCAATAAAAATGAAAATAACTTATTGCAAGATATAATGTGTTTAAACAAATTAGGACAAGATTTATAGCCAATGGCTGATTTCCATAATTAAGGATTCATTCAAATCCATAAGCAGATGACAAACCATGAGCCCATAGAAAAATGGGCAAATGATATGAACAAGAATTTCCCTAACAAAGAAATACAAATGTAGGTCACTAAAATATGAAAGACCCTAAGCTTTACTCAAAACGTTAAAAATAGAGAAAACTGGAGATACCATTTTTTCACTAGCTATTGGTTTAGAATAAAGGTTTATAACATCTAATGTTGGTGAGCATGTAAAAAAATAAATACAAAACATATACTCTTCATGGGAGTGTAAATTTGACAAACTTTGGAACAATAATTTGACACTGTCAGAACCCGAAAAGGTACATATTCATTTGCCCAGTAGTTCCAATGTTAAAAATTTCTTTTGAATCTGTAATCACTTATGAACTCCAAGATAGTCATACAAGGATGCTTATCCTAGTATTGTTTGTACTAGTAAAACAAAATTGGAAGCGACATAAATGTCCATTATTTGGTAACTAGTTACATAAATTAAGATGCGATAACACAATGAAAATTTAAGCAATTGAAAAAAAATTAAAACCTGCTGAATCTGTATTGCTTGTATGAACAGAACTCCAAGGTATGTGATTTGTGAAAACATAAAGTCCAGTGCAAATAATATGATTACCTTCGAGTTAAAAACAATTCTTGTATTTTTTCCTGTAAAACACCCAGGAAACTGGTATATTTGAGGAATGGGAATGAGGAACGGTTGAGGGTAGAGATTTTACTTTTCATTTCATACCTTTCAGAGTTGTGTGCATGTCTTACATTTGTTAAAACATAAAAATGAGAGAGAACAGGAAAAACAAAACCACCCTGTATTTCTTACAGAACAAAACTAAAATCATTTTGTTATTTTAGGGGACTTCAGCCTCAGACTCAAAAACCTGCCTTTTAAACTTTATTTCTCATATTTTTTTCCCCTTAATTTCTGGATAAATTGAAATGCTTGCTTGGCACTACACAAATCGAGTCATTTTAGTCTCCTTCCCCTCTCACCGGCAGTACCAATTCCTCCTAATGAATGACCTCAGTCCTTCTCTGCATGTTAAGATCCACCCATATTTCAATTCCCGTCTCCTTTATTTCAGCCTCCACCAATGCTCCAGCTAGAGCTAATCTCTCCTGCCTGTGAATTAGCATAACCCCCAAGTTCAATTCTATTTTGACACTTACCTCTTGGACCTTGCCTTATGTTTACGGTGTGCCTGCTGCCCGCCAGGTGCTGAAGAAAAGGATCTGGGATCGATTTTCTTTGGTCACACCCCACGGTGCCTAACACTGAGCCACGCTCCGAAGTGACCCGTAAGTGTTTGTGGCATGTGAGCGATCTTAGCAGGCCTGACAGGTACAGACCAAGGGAGACTTGACAGTCCATAGAGTCATTGAGTACGAGCAGAAATAAGAACTGGCACACACGTTGTCGGGAGTGTAAATTGGTGCAACATTTTTGGAGGACCAGTGAGTGGCTGGCTGTTCATCTCTCTCGGCATACACAGGACCACAGCGTATTTTGAATGGAGCAGGAAACTCCAGCCGTTGATGCTTAACGCCTTGATATTCTAAATTTGAGGTTGTGTGACTCCATGGGGTCTTGCATGGAATTGGTGGCAGCTCCAGGATGAAGGCAGCCCCAGGATGGAAGAACCGTCTCTGGCCTCCTAGCTTCATTCCCCTCCCGAAGTACCACCCTACCTCTTTATTCCAAAGAGCCTCATTGTTTATGAAACTCTCAGTGAAAAAGGTTAAAGTCCACCCATTCAGGTGTCATCTCGTCATTTGTATAATCTGAGAGTTGCATTCCTGAGCCGCCGACCCCTTTTCAGAACCTGCCTAGTTGAGATGTCACTTCCCTGACAGTGAGACACTTAGGCTCGGAGAGAAAAATCACAGTGTGCTCCCCGCTTTCTCAGGTTTTCCCTAACAATTAACGCTGCACTAACTTGACACCCTCTTTCCTTGTTTGGCTTTGTAAACCCTGGTCCCTTTTTCTATTAATTCCAGACATTAATATTTTCTTTCACACAACTGCCGCCATTCACCCGTGAAACAGTTTGAACATTATGTAGCTGTCAAGATGCCTGGGGATTACCCAGTATGCTTTGCCTGTGAGAAAGTGACACCACCGAGGCCTAGTTTTGAGATGTTTATTTTGAGAGTACGCTGACAAGCATGAAGGCCTGATCCCAGAGTGGCGATTTCATTTAATTAAAGCCCTCTTTTTATTATAGTTTTTCGCCTACTTTTTTTTTTATATATATATCAGAATGATTGTTAAAGTCTGACTTGCCAGAGGTGTTCTCTTGTACTATAAAAGGGGGGGGGCGGATTGCTCACTCACTAGTGAGTATTGCACTGAATGGCTGTGAATGCATTCATTTTTACTATCCTGCTCAGAACTGCAGCTCCGCGTGGTTGTGTGTGCGTGTGTGTGTGTATGTGCGTCCACGTTTAAAATCAAGACTGCTGGGCTTCTGCCCCTGTGTTGCCAAACTTAAAATGTGAGAGTTGAAGACATATATATGCATATTTTTAGTTTAATTTCTTTATTTTAAAGTTAGTAGCCTCACAGTACTGGGAGGCTAACTTACCAAAATTATATACCTTGGTTCATCTATTAAGACTTTTAAATGATGTATGTTATCTTGCTCTATAGTGATGTTACTTTCAGCTAAAATAGTTGGGAAATGTATTGCATCCATTTTCAGTAATTTTTAATACTGCAGCTAAATGGAAACATAAAATCAGGAAAAAAAATTGAAGTAATTAATGATGAGTATTAACAATTTGGTAAATGTTTGTGACAGAGTAGCCTAGTTAATTTTTGATGTGATATTCTTAGACTATATTGGCTTGTCTTTAATATCAGGAATTCATGTCAATACATATGTGGGGGCCTATGCTGGGCACCGTCCAAGGCACCTGGGATATATTAGTGAACAAAACAGACTGTTGGTCTTTGTGCACTTATTCATAGTTCTAAGTTCCACAATTAATTGTAATGTCATAGCTGCCTATATGAGATCTTTTTCTTTCCTTCTGGCATCATCAGCTGACCTTCATTTATCCCCTCATTGATCATTCATTCGTCTGTGCCTTCTTTATTCATCCTTCACTCCGTATTAATGCACAAGTATGTCCCAAGTGTGATCACACTTGCATGCGTGTAAAACACATGCACAACTCATAATTCGTATATTACGTTTGTGAGCTTGTTTTTTCTCATTGATCTGAAAAGTGTGAAGGAGCGTCCGTCATCAGCCCTTCTTTCTGCTTTGGATATAGCGGCTGGAGGGACATTATTGATTCTTTTTGGCATCTGTTTTGAAGCTCCCCAGGAGAATCTGGGCGGGTCAGGGGTGTCGCCCCAAGGCCAGCTGAGGGCCTGGTTGATGCCGAGTTCAGCTGGCCGGGAGAAACAATGTCCGATGCTTTGCTGCAGGTGCGGGAGGCAGCGAAGAATGGCAACTTTGTCGATTTAATCTCTATGCCCCCAGTTCCAGTCTTAGCTCTGTCGCCCCATCTTTTGAGCCAGTGGTTCCAGAGATTGATTTATTTATTATGATTATATTCTAAAGTACAGGGTTCTGTTGAGTCAGCCATCTGGCCAAATGTTGGAACGCAGTTTCTTTCTCTTTTCACTGAGTCACTGCCATTCTTAGGAGGGGCAGACTTCTCCCCAGGACTCCTGACACTGTTGGCTGGTGCCGGTGGATTTTATTTCTTGAATTTTTGTGGTATAGTGATGACGTACCCACAATGAAACAAAACAGAAACAGCTCAAGGAGCCCATTTATATTCTACCACTAAAAGCAAAGAAGAATCAGTCATTTACCCCAAATTGTTTCATTTCTCTCCTCTCCACCTCTGGGGCCTTCAGTCTCTGCATAGGGAGACGTTTGTTCTGAGTGTGCTCAGTGAGATGCTTTGAGCCTTAGGGAGTGTGGAAAGAATCTTCACTTAATGGAGACACTAGGCTTTTACATATATTTTTAAAACCTGTCTTGCTCTCTTTTTCTTTTAAAGGCACAAGCGATCCCTATGTGAAATTTAAGCTGAATGGGAAGACACTGTACAAAAGTAAAGTCATATATAAGAACTTGAATCCAGTTTGGGATGAAATAGTTGTATTACCAATACAAAGCCTTGACCAAAAGCTACGTGTGAAGGTAATCACAGGTGGCTTTCACATCTGCTCTTTTATTAAAACCATTTATTTCTCTGCAATCTTTGCCCTCTTAGAAGTCAGCTTCCCAAAAATTCTTTTATTATTCTTAAGCACTGGGTTAAAATATTAGTATGGAAGGAATTGTTTTTACCCTTTGTTGAAACTGTATGTTTTTTCCTCAGATCAATGATATATACTCTACAAAAAAATCAGACTTAAAATAATATCTCTATTGACTGTATTTAAACTTACTGAATGTGAAAGAATTATTACTGCTAGTGCCGTGGCGACGAGTACTACGGCCTGTCTCATTAGGAATAACTTTATACTTAATAGAGCTTTAAGCTACCGGTTGTAAGTATCAATTGCTCTAACATCTGGGTTAAAACTGCATGAGTTGAGTGCAGGATGGGATTGCTATAGAATATTTAGCAAATTTCTATTTAATTGGCAGATCTGCTCACCGTGAAAAATACTAAATTTTAATGAGAGACCGTTTAAACTACAGAGAGTGGTCCATTGTGCATAACACTTTAATGCATGTGAATACTGCCTTAAAAGTATTTTGTGGTGTTGTTTTGGCTGTGGTAGGCAAAATGGGCAAGTTTGAATAATTTTGCTCTCCCCATTGTCTTGGCTAAATTCTTCTTTTACTGTACTGTACAAATTATTTTTAGATCTAGAAGACTGAATTCAAAATTCTCAGCCTATTGCATTCATTAATAATTTGATAAACTCAGCTGGTTTACCGTATTAATGTGTTACTGCCCTCCTCCCTCTTTGTAGGTATATGATCGAGATTTAACTACATCTGATTTTATGGGTTCTGCATTTGTCATTCTCAGTGATCTTGAGCTTAACAGGTATTGTGTTTTTACCTTCCAATTGTTCTTAGTGAATTTTAGAGGGAATTCAAGATAATGTTAAATGGTATTTGTGTATATCAAATAACAGAAAAACAAATCTGAGTAAAGGAAAGAGTGCATTAAAATGTAAGTTTTTCTATGATTTTTGCTTTTTAGCTCCCACATGTATTCGAGTTGACTAATATGGAAGATATTAAATCTTCCATGTGTTCTAAAAGGTGTATTGAATTTTATACTTTCAATTGTTAATATTCAGGTTCATTAACCTACCTAACTTAAAATTAAAACAAGTATTCACATTTTATTTGGGCCATAGGGGAGAAGAATCAGTTAACCAACTGTTGAATTAGGCAATACCCAACACTTTCTCTACCCTGAAGATGGTTGGTTTATTTTCACTGAATTTGGTGCTTTTTTAACTTGTGTCTGACGCTTATTCGGAGGTCGGAGACTTTTACCATAAACTCCTGATGCATTATAAGACTCCATAGTACTGCCAATAAGTGCTAACCTTTTTTGTTGCTTTTTGCTTGTAGAACGACTGAACACATTTTAAAATTGGAAGATCCAAACAGTTTAGAAGATGACATGGGAGTGATTGTGTTAAATTTGAACCTAGTAGTAAAACAGGGTGATTTCAAGAGACATGTAAGTGTGGGCTTTTTGTTCTTTTGTAAATCCTTTACTGCAATTGTGCTTTGGTTACTGGACTCCCAGATGACTGATAGTTTTGTAATTATTTTTTGGAGGAAACAAATAGTTTTATAGAAACTTAAAGTACCTATCTGTGGTTGTATAATCCTTTCTTTTGGAACTCTGGAAAGAAAATCCATTAAGGCATTATCTCTGTTTTGGCTAGGAATGTGGATAGTATTGCTTTTATTAAAATGTATATACTGCTTATGGTTTGCTTGTAACATTATCTGAAATATACTTTTACTAGGTGTTAAGTTTTCCATTTGCTATTTTCTTAGGTACTAGATGATTTAGGCATTATTCAATTATGAAAAGCAGTTCCCAGGATTTAATTATTGCATTGTATATTATTAAGGTGATCATGTATACATTTGCAGCATTTCGGTTTCTTCTTCTTCTTTTTTTTAAGCTACCAATCTATTGAAAGTACTTTTGGGAAGATATAGATTTTAATATTCTCTGATCTATTACATGGAAATTTCTAGTTAATGCACTACTTGTTGAAGATGTCTATAACATCAAAAAGCATTGGATTTTGTGAGGATATGATAGAGACTGTGTTCTTATGAGCAAATTCGTGAATATAAATCATAATCTTATTTTATATTTAGGGATTATGCCTTATAATTCCAAGAATTAAAATAAGAACAAAAGTATCTTTGATTATGTTATTTGAAAGGTATTCTTAAAGCCAACTAAAATACCTACTTAGAAAAGGACTAAGACGTTAGAATTTAAGCATGTTTAGAATCTGGTATGAAAATCTGAAGCCTGTTTATAATTAGGCTTCCAATAATACTTCTTGAATTGAGTCAGTGGGGTTGATGAGAATATTCTTGATGTTGACATCACCTTTTCTTTTAGTTGTAATTTATTTTCATGATGAAAATCATGACCAAGTTACTGGTAAACTCACAGAAAATAGCTTCAAGTGGGAAAACTGCACAATCACTTTTCAGTTGCCAGAGGGTCAACTAAATTGTTGCTATTTTTAATTTGAATTCTTTACTTATGAGCATTTACTTGACAATAACTGGAAAAAAACTCCATTTATTAATTTTTTAAGAAGTGGGACTGTTAAAACTTGAGACCTCAATAAAGCGGGTATTTTGATGTTAAAATGTCTTGAATTGGTGTTGAAAATAAACTTTTTTTTCCTCTCCAACATAGTGAAGGAGGGATTTTCCTTGGCTTCTCTTAGTCTCGACAGTATTGCAGTATCAATACGCACAGTAGGTAACCAGTTCCTTGAGCTGATGCCAGGTTAAAATAACATGCACTGTAAATAAGTATCATTTGCCACATGGTTGAGCGATTGCCAGCTGACATGTTCTGAAAATTTCTTACTTATTTAAGTGAGGTTTATAAAGTTGGATAATTTCCTCATGAAAACAGCTGCATATCTAAGCTGCATACTAGCTGCATATTTATTCCCCTTGTGAATTTTTCTGTAGTATATTGGATTGTGTTTGGCAGTAACATTGGCACTTAAAATATATTTAAATATTGCCAAAATTTGGAGTTTTCAAGTAATGCTGTTTTAGTTAAAATTTATTTCAAATTGCAGAGCAATTAATACTAGAAGCAGCTTAAGTTTGTTTTTATAAAACATGACAGAGAATATCTTTTCCGAGTCCTAAGAGTAGCTGTGTGTGCTGTCTCATTTTCTTTGTTCTTTGCTTGTCTGGCGGAGGTCTAGTGGACAATATATTTATTTTATATATGTTTTATGGAGTATTATAATATAGAAAAACCTGCCTGCTCTCATTTGTTCTGACTGGTAGTTGTATTTTTCTGTTTATATACTTGATCAAAGTGTACCTGAGCGAGGAATAATGTATCCTGGGTCATGTGTGGTTCTTCAACTTAGGGTGCATATCAGGGGCCCTGCGGATAGAGTAGATATCAGAAAGCGTTTGTTCTTTTCATTGAGTTTAAGTTAATATTTAAAGACATCCTAATATTGGGTTTTTAAATGGGAATAATTAACACGCACCACTGGGAAGACAGTCGATAATTTGATTGGGAATAATGTGTTTATAAATTTCCATTTTAATTTAAAGTCTGGTGGAGAGATTTCAGTTTGAAGTCTCAGTTTTGTACGCAGATTTCTTCGCAAAACGTCCGTGAATTGACCGTCTCGTCCAGGGATGTGAGTGTATATGGGCATGGTACAGTTAGAAGGTCAGGGACTGGCTGGAGGGCTGACGAACCTGCCATCTGTTTCCTTTTCTTGGCAAAAATAGGATTGTGGTTAGAATTATGGGCTCTGTCATCAGACTGCCTGGGTTTGAATCCCAGCTGCAGTACTTTCTAGTTTTGAGAAGTTACATTATCAGGTCAAATTCACAGAATTACTTAACCTCTCTCAGCTACAATTTCCTGTGTGAAATGGGGATAAAAAAGAGTATTTTACAGGATTGTGAAGATTGAAATTATCAACTATAGTGCTTGTCATGGGGTAGGCACTCGATATATGGTAGCTCTTAGTATTGTAGTAAGCAGACAGAAATATTCATTTTCCATTAATTTCCTTAGCTGTTTTGTTTACCTTTTATGATTGTTATAAAAATAAAATGAGTTACATGTCAAAGGGCCCTAAAAAGCCATGTGTACCTATAAGATGGTAATTAATTTGAGTGGTTGTTTTGGGTGAAAATATTTATCAATATGTTGTTGAGAAAATACAAAAAGAACTGATATTAATACTCAGATTGTGATATCTGTAACTCTGTCCTGTGCTAAATGTTAAACTCACAATTTCACCAAGGGAAGTGTTTTTAGTGAAGAATATTTTCAAGTGATTTCTGTACCAATGTTTCCAGTTGCTGGTCACTGGATTGTAAGTGGATTTCCTGCGAAGACTGTTTATTTTCTGTTTTATAATTTGTTGGGAAGACATATTGGCAAAGTGGATAGGTCATTTGCCTAAAGGTATTTTTTCCTTAAGTACAATAGTAAATGTGGTCTGCTCAATTAGATTCATAATTGAATCGTCATCTTCCAAATTTGTCCAAGTTTTAACGTCCAGTTAGCTGGTTAACCAGCCAAAGTACAGCTTCGCAGTACTGGACGGTGACAGGAGTAATGAGAGGATTTTGCTAGGAGAGAATTTTAATTGTAGACGAATTTCAGCAGCCTTAGCATGACAAATGAGAGATCAAAAGAGAACAGCAGTGAAGTTACTTGCTGTTCAGAAAATTTTTTCTTCCCTTGCTCAGTGCCGTATTAGCCTATTTTTCTTAATTGTGCAGGAATGACTCAGATTTTTTTTCCTATTATTTTGAATATTGAGATTTAATCAGTGGAGGTAAATGGAGTTATTTTTCTAGTATCTAAAACTATGGAAACCTAAACATGAACTAACATTGTCCTTAAATTTCTTAAACATTTTCTTAATCCTTTCTGAATATTTCAAGTAGGAGAAATCTGCCTTTTCACTTTGCTTTTAGAGGTAAAATTATAGTGTTTTAAGGCAATTAAATTAACAGCATAAATGTATTTCTAAGGACTGAGCAATATTCATATGTCCTTGTGTTTTCGTTATTGAATACTGTGAGAAAACGATGTAACACAACCACAGAAATGTGATTTTTCTAACTATTTTCTTGTTCAAACATGATTTCTCTGTAACCAGGTTACAGAGAACTTGGGTGTTAGTTGTTTGAATGTAGTCTGTACCATCTAACTAATATAATAATTATATCATTAACGATTCTATTTTTCTTTCATTTTGCTCCTTTTCACCATTCAACGGACACAATCCTTAGCGTTGGTCAAATCGGAAGCGTTTAAGTGCCAGCAAGGTAAATATAGCTGTTTTCTTTTCTTTACATCGTTTGCTAAAAAGTTCCCCTTTGTAGCAAACACAGATATGTACATGATTGATATTATCCAACCTTTGCATCTAACAACCTCCTTTTCCTCTTACTGCTGTTATGAATAGGAAGGAAACAACCTCCCTTTTAAAATTTCATTTAATAATGGCACAGCCAGATGTTTGAACTTACACTTGGTTTGGTGGTGACATTTTATATGTACTGGCCACATTAGAATGTTACACTTCATTAAGCTTGGATTATTTGGAGTGTAGTGCAGTTAGATTTAGTCCTTTAGGAAGTTATTTACCATTAGATGGAAACTAGCTTTGGTGTTATAGGGGCAATAAAAAGATTAATTGAGAGGAATATACGGTGTATTTTATAAATCTCTTTTATATTACTTTTATTTTACCATTTATTACTTTTTTGGTGAGTTAGTTAAAAGATTTCTTCATGAAATACTGGTGATTTTTTACATTGTTAGTATCTTTTTAAGCAATTATGCACTGTTTTCCAGTTTGTAAAAAGTAGAGGAGTACCAAGGTAGGAATGCATTATTAATTTATCCGGTTATTAAATTAGCACATTGTAAACTAAGTAGCTAAATGTCAGAATTAGTGTAAAAATAAAGCAAAAAAAAACAAAAGAATATTTTTAACTTAATTAAGCAGCTCTGCTACTTTTTAAAGAGAAATGACCAACGCGGAGGTGACCGTGATGTGTGTGTGGATGGAGGGGAGGATTCGTTGACAATCTCTGTATGTGCATTTATTTACACACACACATATGTGCACAAATATATGCCAGCTCTAATTTCTAACTTCATGATACTTCATTTGTTTACTTCTCCGTAAAATAAGGAGATTGAAACCAAGATTTTGTCAGCGTATAAGAGCGTGTGTGTATGTTTGAAAGAGAGAGAGAACAAGATTCGTAACCTGACTAGCCCAAAGGCGTTTTGGAAGAAAGGCAGACTTTCCAAACCTTGCTTTTTAAAATACAAAGGAATCAAAGTTCTGACTCTTACTAAAATGTATATCCTTTGCATTTTGAACACTTTAAAAATAACCAGGATAAGGTGTCTTGTTATCCTACCAGTTCACTTGGTTTCCAAGACTCTGGTTCTTTTTAGAAATAAAATTGAGAGACAATAAATAAAATGTGAGGCTGTCTCAAAAATTCCTCCAACTTTTGTCTTATTCCTTTATAGTCACTAGAGGGTAGAAGAACATCATTTCTTGCCACAGAAGGGAGCCCAGCTCTCGCTCTCCCATATTAAGAGTTTCTGTAACCATCTGAAGCAGTAAAGTTTCCCAGCATGCTTTGGTGAAACCTGACAAAGCAGTATTTTCTCGTTTATTGATTCTGCTGCTGCACTAAAACACTGGTACTGTACATCAATAACCATCTTTAGTTAGGGAGCTCCGGCCTGTGGAAGAGCGCTGGCAGTTTGTGGAAGAACATAAAGGCTAGAAAGAAAAATTGTGAGCTTGGGGAATATTGGAGTCCAGGGAGGACAGGCAAGGTTATAGAAGAATGGCCAAAGGCATGAAGAGGGAGAGAAAAAATGTTGACGGCCTGGATAAAGATATCAAAAATATGAAAGGAACAGAGGATCCTGGAGAGCAGTATTTATATCTATATTGTGGAGTTGTGTCTTACTGCTAAGCTGCTATCTTCTTTTTTCCCTATCATGGTACTTTCTAGAATTTTGACTTAAGTGCACTGGGCTCAGAGACTTAATAAATGCCCAAACCTAGTACCTATGTTTAATCAAACCTTACATGAATAGAGCTCATTGAAAGCTATTTGTGATCTTATATGAGAGATGCAGTTTATATATTGTTGAATAATTTCAATTGTTGGGTTGACTTTTTGCTAGGGTTCGCAGGTTTGGAGAGAAAAGTGAGAGAATTTCTAATATGGCTTATGGAAATGAGTCACGTGGAAAATCTATAGACGCTGTGATTAACCCTCTGTAAAAGTAGTTAAAATACCCTGATCAACCTATCTTGGTATTTTTAAACCATAAGCTTCTTTTTTAGGATTTCCATATTATATTTAAAAGTTAGGTAACAGAAGTTTGACATAAAGAAGATTACTTAGCTATGAGTGTCTAAAATTTTACTGGTCCTAAGAAAAGTATTACCTATAAGATGTCATTGACTTTTTCACCTCAATCTCATTGTTATAGTAACTTAGCTTTGTTTAGATAATTGCTTCTTAAACCCATACATTTATAATTTTGCATCATTCAAAGGGGTCCAGAATGGCACAGTCTTTGTGGACTGTCTTCTAAAGTGCTTCCTTACTATACTGACCTGGATTTTAATACAGTAAATATGTAGAGATTGCCTTTAAAAATAGATTTTGGTTTCATCCAAAAGCTTTTGTTTACCTTCTGATGAGCATTTTAAAATGAGCATTGAGAATTTAATTGAGTAGGGCCTGAATCAGATAGTTCTTTTTGGATACATATTATACATAATCTTTGCTGTAAACAGATCTATTTCCAAACCTTCCTTCTGCCTTTCTAATGTATGTAATAGTTATAGAGATAGAAAATTAACAGAATTACTTCTCTTATATCAAATAGTCTAATGGAAAAAAAACGCAGTGATAAAACATGGAATTGATGAATCACTGATTGTATTCAGAAATTCTGTGTGCGCACACACACACCCCTACTTTCATTTGTGTCTGTACAGGTGCTCTGGTTGACCACAGTACCCTTTTAGTTATGGATTTCCCTTACTTTAGATGAATTTGCAGTGAGATAAGTGTATATTCTTACATCACTCTCATGTGACCCACTGTTTCATGCATTTATATGTCAGTGATCTAAGGTGAGACACATCACATACTAGTGTGATATTTTTTTCTGTATGGAATTAGTTGACTAGTGGTGCCAATTTTTTGCCTGTTTGGCCTCGTATTCTTTTTTCTGTGTTCCTCTCTGTTATTGCAGGGGCTGATCACTGCAGGATACATTTTCTACGTCCCCCTCTCGGGTGGCCTCCAGCTGGCTTTATACCATGAGTGGACTTGGCAGGACACTACAGGGCAGGACAAGGGAGAAGCCAGGCTGTTTCTCCCCTCTCCTTCGCTCCCATGGTGTCTCAGACACGCACTGCATTTTGCATCTTCCATTAGTCCGCCCTGCTGTGGTTTCAGCTTCTGTCAGGTGATCCTGACCCCAGTATTTACTCTTTTTGTCTCTGTAGCCCAGGGGTTGTCGAACTTCACCTGAGGGCGAAATCCAGCTCTTTGTCTGTTTTTGCAAATAAAGCTTTATTGGAACATAGCCATACACATTCGTGTATAAATTGTCTCTGGCTGACAGTGGCAGAGTAGAGTAGTTGGAACAGAGACCTTATGGGCCACAATACTAAATACTGTCTGGACCTTTACATGAGAAGTTTGCTGTCCTCTGCTCTAGCCTAAGAGTTTTAGCAGCTTCATACTCTTGCTTTCCTTAGGTTTTTCTCTGTATTCTCTGTTTGGTCTCTCAGCAATTCCCTCACCTGTGAAACCAGTTGTCTGCATTATAGATCCCTCTGTTTTCAATACCTGGAATGGTTTTCTTTTCCTGGTGGATTCTGAAACAAAATATAGAGGCTAAGCCCTTGCTTTTGGCTCTTTTTTTTGTGTGTGTGTGAGGAAGATCGGCCCTGAGCTAACATCCATGCCAATCCTCCTCTTTTTGCTGAGGAAGACTGGCCCTGGGCTAACATCTTCCTCCACTTTATATGGGACGCTGCCACAGCATGGCCGGAGAAGCGGTGCATTGGTGCGCGCCCGGGATCCGAACCCGGGCCGCCAGCAGCAGAGCGGGAGCACTTAACTGCTACGCCACGGGACCTGCCCTGCTTTTGGCTCTTTTTGATAGTTTCTTTAGTGGCATTCTTTGTAAGAATCGTGAATTACATGGTGAGGGCTGTGCATGTATTTAGGTCATGCCCTTCCTTGTCTTCTTTCTCCTTTTCTACTTTCTCTTTTTTCCTCTCGCTCTGTCTGTCCCTCTGTTTCTATCTGCCTGACGTCTAGGACATACAGCAGGCAGTCAGCCTCTCAGAAAGGCGGAATCGGGAGCAATGTTTTCCTTAGGTTGGCCTTGAACCCCGAGAGCTGTCCTATTGTGTGGACCAGCCCCTCCTGGCTCTGCTTGTTTTTCCACTTTGGCTTTTTGAAGTCTGCAGACCCCAGACTCATGGCACAGCAGCCCGTGTGACAGGGTATTGGTTGGGTGTTGTGACTATTTGGTGGGGCGTGCTGTCTTGCTGTGGCATGATGTGGCACCTCTTTCAGTTCTGACCCCTCCGATATCCTCCCGTCCTGGAGTGACCGACTCTGGGTTAGCTGCCTGACCAGATGAGTGGAATCTGAGAAGTCTTGGCCAATGTTATTACGGTTCTCCTTTTGCCTTTGACTCGGTCCTACAGGTTGACGATATCAATTTTGCTTCTGAACACTGGTTCACTTAAGACCTCAGTGCAGGGTTAAGCACTTGGCAGACAGTCTGTTTAGAGGCTTTATTATTTTGCTAAGGGCTCGGACTCTGGTGGCTCGCAAAGCATGGTTTTAACATGCTTAGTTTCTGGCAGGTGTCTTGCCACAAGGCTAGTTTAATGTGGGGGAACTTAAATTGTAAGAGGACAGTCAGAGAAGTTGGAAGGAAGCTCTTGCTCTCTCTCTCTCTCTCTCTCTCTACCTGTCTGTCATGACCTGCTCTGTGACCAGAGCCCAGGGGAGAACCAGGAGGAAGTTTAGATGATCGTTTTGTCTAGCTGTATAGTTTTGGGTTGTGAAAGAGCTGTTCAAACTGGCACGGACGCCTCTCTTCCTACTTGGTCGGTCGGTGCCCTGTGTAACTGCACCTCTTCCTCTGTTGGAATCACATCCCTCGCTTCTGTGTAGGCCCAGGAAGTAATACAAGCAAAAGCCTTTTGCCAGACGTGTGGTTCATTTTCAACCAAAGGGAGAGTGTTGTGCCTGCCACACTCTCCCAATCAATAGAGCACTTCTTGTTTGTTTTGTTCTTTTTCATTTTCATACATTCTTAACTGAACTCATATGCCCACCCATAGTAACACTTTTTAGCTTTTTATTTTCTTGGTTAAACTCAAAGGATTGGAAAATTGCATACCCAAAACAGCCGTATATATCTATATATCTATATGCCTATCTGTCTCTCTCTGTTTATATATCTCATTTAATCTACCTAATTTATTTGTCTGTCTATATATTTGTCTGTATCTATCTATATATCTAATCTAATCTATCTCATTTATTTGTCTGTCTATATGTCTGTCTGTATCTGCCTGTCTATCTATTGATCTGTCTAGAAATGGCACTGCACGGGCCCACTGCTGAAAATCCTAACCCCAGTGCCTCTGCTGCCTTGTTATGAAGTCTAGGTCAGCGTTACCCTGGGCAAAATGACCTCTGGAGGCTTCCCTCATTTCTTGGGGCCTCAGTCATGCTCAGGGAAGGCCATGAGTTTATTGGAACTCTCAAACCTGAGTTTTCATCAAATCGCTCCTATCAGTGATATTAGAACAGTTTTGGCCAAAAACCTCTCACTGAGCACGTACTCTATTGGCAGGAATACTGTCCTGGGAATTTGAAGATGGATAAGACTTGGCCGTTAGAACTGATGAGTTAGTAGGAGAGATGAGAGTACAGAGGTGGGGATGTTCAGAAGGTACAGTTAGACCCTTGTCCTCGCCTTGCAGGTGGGCGAGGTGTTTGAGTGCTGGGGACAGAGAAAGCTTTCAGAGAAAGAAGACCGGAATGAATCCTACCAAATGAGAAGGAGGAGGAAGTGAATTAGTATAAGATAATGTGCATGGTCAGCACTCCAACCTATTCATTATTGGGATCCAAACAATTTGGTTTTCAAAATGGATCCCCTGGATGAGCAGCATGAGCATCACCTGGAAATTGTTAGAAATGCAAATTCTTGGCCCCCATTTCAGACCTCTTGAATCAGAAATTCTGGGGATGGGGCCCAGCAATCTTTTAGCAAGCCTTCCAGGTGATTCTGACACCCATTCATGTTTGCGCACCACTGGTGTGGACTAGGGTATGATGTGGGATGCTGGGAGGGGTGTGAGATGAAGGTAGAGAGGGAAGAAGGGCAGGCCTTGTAGGCCAGTAGCCAGTGCTGCTAAATCTCAGGTAAGGCTGGGATTGGGGTGAGGCAAGCGAGGTGCCCAGAGTGCAAAACATCAGAAGACACCCAGCCTCAGGGGCCAGCCCTGCCCTTGCAGAAGCCTGAGAGTGAGTGCCTCACTGGCCTGTGTAGTTGCAGTCCTGGACAGGGTGTCCTTCAAGTGTGGTGTTTTTTTTTTTTTTTGTGGTGAGGAAAACTGTCCCTGAGCTAGCCTCTGTGCCAGTATTCCTCTATTTTGTATGTGGGACACCACCACAGCATGGCTTGATGAGTGGTGTAGGTCTGCGCCCAGGATCCAAACCTGTGAACCTGGGCTGTTGAAGCACAGGGCGCCGAACGTAACCACTACGCTGCCGGGCTGGCCCTGCTCTTGGAGTATTTGAAGTGAAAGAGAGACACAGAAATATGGGACACACAAGTGAAGGCCAGTAGGATGACACAATGAATCAAGAAATACTAGATGAAGAATATTATTGTATATGAGCACAACATTTAACTGTGAGCTTCCAGAAGTCAAGGTGTAAGAGAAAATCCTGTTGAATCACATGGCATCACATGGCATTCATTTTTTTTCTTTTATTTTTTAAAATAGTAGTAAGTAGTAAATGCATTAGAAGTATTTTCGTTCCCTGGGTCCTAAACCCTGAGAGTCATTGGGTATTTATAGACTTTATGAATTTTTTAAAAATTTTCTCTTAATCTAATTTTTATTTTTAATAAAGTCCAAAATTGAACGATGATATCTCCACATAATCAAAACATTCAAATTTAATATAAAATTTTTATAGCTAATGTCTTTGTACACACAGGTCATTCACATCCTTGGGGCTGTGATATAGTTTTTGTCTACAAATATAAATCTCATCTTCCTTGTCCATGTCCATGTGGGAAATTTAAAAGGCTTTCTTTCTATCCTTATGCAGGGATTTCTGTGTAGTTCCAGGAGGATTTATGCCTCAGGATTCCCTTCAGATGATATAAGGAGCTGCTGAGAGGAGCTTTTCTGGGAGCCTGTTGCATGAATGTATGGATCTTCTCATGTCACGCTATAAAAGCTGTTGACAATGAGCAGTAGTTTTACATGTTGAAAAAGCTTGAAAGGAATATTTCAGGGAAACCTTTTATAGACCGAATGTTCTCCCTTAGCTTTTCTTAGTGGTGCCAACATAGTTTGGAATCTTGCTTTACTATTTATTTTGCCTACAGAGTTAGTGTTTTTTTCATGCATTTGTTTCCATTGACTGCCTACTTTCTCACAATGACTTAGGAAAAATAATTAATGAGAGTCAAAATAAGATGCATTGGCAACATTGGAATACATATTTTTATACTTCTGTAACTGAGATGATATAAAAAGTATCTGAGGACCTAGTAGGTATGCCCTGCTAGAAAAATCTGGTGAAAAACTTTTTTCACTTCCCGTCTTTTTAATTTTCATCCTTTTTTATTTTTTGGTATTTTGTACACCCAGGGGAGTACTTTGAATAATTACCCCATGGCATTGGTCAGCATGGTCAGTTCTGGACTGTGGCACAGCTAAATATAACATTGCTTTTGATGACCGCAGGCTGCGGCCCCAGCTCTTGGACTCCATGCCCTCTTTTCAGGATCTTTCTTTACTCCTGACCTTTCTGCCGCTCTTCCTGGCTTGGGACAGATAAGAGGCACTGAGCTGACACGTCCATCATCCCTGGGTTTTCCTTTGCAGCCACGCCAAGGAAGCGGGATACTGGAGTCCACATCGCCGTCTTCCCAGCATGCCACTTGGCCAAAATCCTCAAATAATGCATGTTGCCAAGCTGTATTCCATTTTATGTGTCCCAGGAATGACAATCTCTTCACTGTTTTGAGAGTCTTTTCCTAGATCAAAAACTCTTGAGAATTGTCCACCTGTTGGAAGTGAGCAGGAGTTCCACGGCTTGCTTATGCTTTGAATCTCTCTCCCTTTCTTCCCTTCCTTCCTTGTCTGTGGGATTTTCAAGACCCAGAAATAAATGAGTGTTTTTGAAGCTGTTTCATTTTTATGCAAGTCAATATGTTTCTAAGTTAACTATCACACCTTGTTTTCTCTAGCAATAACTCACTGGTGGGTTTTAGGTGGAAGTCACTCTTTCTGTTTAGAAGAATGGGTGTGGATTTGCTGGGCTGGGGGTAAGGAAGAGAGAGCCTATGAATGACTCAACAGAGAAATAGTAAAAGGTTCTGACCCTTTGGGAGGAAGGAGAAAAATAACAAAACCCTGATGTACTATATTTCATCCATTATGTCTGCTGAGAAATTAGGGTCAAGACCCAGAAACTTTGCTCTCTCTCCCAGTGTTTGTTTCAGCTCAGGTGGGGTGGCCTTCTCCTTTGATGGGTCATTTCCTTCTCTCCTTTCACATTCCAAGCTGCATTAAGATGACAAATTTCACTTACAGGCTCCGGCACAGACATGAAAACCTGAGCTATTGAGCTAACAGAGTGAGTGCAGAGGAGTCGATTTATTGTAGGGAGAAAGGGAGTGTTCAAAGAGGACAAAAGATTTTGAGAGCCCAGCTCTGCATCAGAGGACATGCAGGATGGCCCAGATGCTGCCCCAAACCACAGACTCTGCTGTTAAGCCTCATCACAAGTCTCAAGGCTGGAAGAGAAATGTTAAAGTAATTAGGAAACTTCTTTAAAGCACATACACATACCCCAGAATCTGTTGCTCACAGGTGAAACTTTATTTGGACATAACCTTATAGTGGATTTTGCAGAAATATTTAGGATGAAATAAGTGGAATCAAGGTCTTCTGTTCTTTTCTATCTGTGAACTCTGCAATAAATACTTCTCTTTTCCTACCCTCCCTTTAGTAAGGGGAAAAAAGAAATCTTGAACAGCAAAGAGCAGGTCCATCACATCAAATATGACTGCGTTAAATACTAAAATGTTCAAAGTCCGACTGTGATAGATAAAGGCTTTGATGGAAAGTGGATATTTCCCAGGGACATTACAAGCAATAATCCAGATGTTGTGGTGTAATGCAACGAGTGTCCGTGGATAGATCAGGAGCTCCAGCCAAGCCTCGCCTGATGTAGGCCTTCGCCTCGCCCTCCCATGCTGTTCCGCCATATGGAACCTATCTCTAGGCCCCCTTAATAACCAGCTTTGGATTCCATTTTCACAGAGCTCATAGAGCTAAGTGGGGCTGTTTTATGGACAAGTTAGATAGAAGCCTTTCCAAGATAAACATCCAATTTGAAATTAGGACATACCAAGCTGCAAAATTATTTTAGGGCATATTTCATGGAAGCACTGCCATTTTTCTTAGGCAATTGCCAGACTGTAGGATGCCCTTTGATCCCTTGTGGACATTACTCCCTTCTTTATAAAGAGGATTTTGAAATAGTTGCAGTGTTTAGGGAGGAATATATCTGTCGGAACTTTGAAGCATGGCCATGGGACAGGTCATGCTTTAGCTTGTTGGTTGGCAAGTCAAACTTTAAGGAGAAAAAAATAAAAAAGGAAATTGCAGCAGGATGTATGAATCAAAATCTCATTTTCTTTTTAAAGAAAGAAGTTTTCAGCCCGTATACTTAATAAGCTATAAAATGTATTGTGTATCTACATCTTTATGCACACATATAAACACATAAACATATATATTTATGTGTCTGTTTATCTATAAATTGTGACGGTGTGTGTTGTTTTTAACAAATATAAAATTGCTTAACTTTATTTCGTAAACCTTCATTATTGAATGTATTCTATCCACAACCCAACTGTAAATAGAAGCTAAGAAAGAATTGTTCATGTTCTCCAGAGGAGAGGTGTTTTTTTTTTTTTTAATTAATTCTTTTCCCATCTGCTTTCCCTGTTCTGTCTCAGCATCTCCAAAATCCCTGTGTGTGAGTGTGTGTGTGTGTGTGCATTTCAAGAGAAAAGTAACACAAATATAAAGTTTGAGAGTATAGATTTCCTTAAGTCTATTTTGCTTAAGGTACAATCAACCCTAAAATGATCAGCCAAATGCTTGGTGTGGCATTGTTGCGTCATTTATTAAGAGTGGTGGAGCGACGTGTGTTGGGTGAGGTAAGCTGGTATATAATTAATATGGTACTGACACACCATTTGTTGTGATAAATTGTGACTGGTGTCCGAGCAAATTGGTGTCTAAATGATCTCAAAGATATATTGAGCAGATGACAGGAATGAATATATAGTGTTAGAAATTCATTGCTTTGCTATGATACTCAACGCCATTTACATTCTTCAGTCCATTTATTTCTCCTTCAAATAAAGCAGTCCATGCTTGTGCCATTTCACTTACTGAATGGAGAACGTAAATGAACTCCACCAACTAAATGCAGCGTGTGGATCATGTGGGGATCCTCACTCAGATAAACTAACCATAAAAAGACATTGTTGAAACCTTCAGGGAAACATGAATGTGTGCTGGGTATTTAACAGTATTAGGGAATTATGGTTACTTTTGTTGAGTGTGATCATGGCATGGTGCTTATGTAAAAACAAATATGTATTTTGCTTTCACATATTTCAGCCAGAAAAAAATAGTGAAGGGATAGATGAAATAAAATTGGCAAAATATTGAATCTGGTGAATAAGTACATGGAGAATTATTATACTATTCTATCATTGTGTATGTTTGAAAATTTACATAATGGAAATTAAAAATAAGATGTGCTTGTCCTCAGGCCCGCCCTGTGGCTTAGCGGTTAAGTGCGTGCGCTCCGCTACTGGCGGCCTGGGTTCGGATCCCGGGCGTGCGCTGAGGCCGCGTCCCACATACAGCAACTAGAAGGATGTGCAACTATGACATACAACTATCTACTGAGGCTTTGGGGGAAAAAAAAAAGGAGGAGGATTGGCAGTAGATGTTAGCTCAGAGCCGGTTTTCCTCAGCAAAAAGAGAAGGATTAGCACGGATGTTAGCTCAGGGCTGATCTCCCTCACACAAAAAAAAAAAAAAAAAAAAGATGTGCTTGTCCTCTTTATAATTTAATAATAGGAGATGTTGGCCTTTGTCTATATTCTGTTTAAGATGTGTGTGAGTGTGCGTGAGTAATATAATTTAGAAAAGGAAAAAAAATAAGTTAACAGTTACTGAACCCCTACTGGGTTTCAGGCACTGTGCTATGTACTTTGTACATCCTTCCCCTCCCCCAAGATCTGCAAAGATCATTTGACTGGCTAGCTGATTATAAGGCTGTATCGGGAGTTGTGAATCTCACTGTGGTGCTGGGCGTTTCAGTAGGAGCCCAAGGAATAAAGGGAAGTGGGGGCAGATTCAAGTGTGAAGGATAATGCAAACCAAAATTCAAAACCGTTATTTCTAAATGCCCAGAGGTATTTTGTTTCCCTGCAAAGCAATGCCTTATTCTTATATCTCTGTTTCCCAGAATGCCTTTCTTCCTTTCCCACTATTAAAATAGCCAAGGGCCAGTTGAAGGATTCCTACCAAAGAGCGTGTCTGGGTGGGAGTACAGGCCAGTGCCAAATGCAAGTGTTGCTCATATCCATCCTTCGCTATATTGTTACAAGTCCAATGCTTAGGAAGGAAATCGGGTGACTGTGATTGCAGGTTTGCAAAACCAGTGAAGAATAATAATGCTTTCACCAGGCAGAGAGTGCTATTTATAACCAAATATTGAAAGCTGGAATTCCTGTGATCACCAAATTCACACTCAAGAATTATCAGCAAGTTGATATGTCATCTTTATTTTTTGTATTAGTCCTCTCTGATACGCAACCTACGGCTCTCAGAGTCCTTGAAAAAGAACCAACTCTGGAACGGCATTATAAGTATAACTTTGTTGGAAGGGAAGAATGTCTCAGGAGGAAGCATGACAGAGATGTTTGTCCAGTTAAAACTGGGAGATCAGAGGTATAAAAGTAAGGTAAGTTCTGTCAATTCCTTAAGGAGAAAAATATCTTTAAGAATGAAAAAAACTGAAACAATGTTTTCTCACCCTATGTTTCAAAAAATAAAAGTAATTTATTTTTAATCCTCCTGATTATATTAGGAGCATCCCAGAAAACAAAATAATTGTATAGATGTAGTCAATTAATATGGGCATTTGATTGCTTAGTATAATTTATTTTAATATAGTAACTAGAGCTAGAGAAAACATTAAAATAGATTTGAATGCATAATTTATTTTCATTTTGAAAATAAGCAAACGATGTTTCACACAATGCGGGAAAAGGATAACTAAATGTTTTCAAAATCCTACAAAAATAAAATAGCATATTATAATTGGATAAAAATATTTGATATAACTAAAGTATTTTAAAAATTATTTACTCTTTGCTTTCTCTTGTTAGTATTAACACCAAAAATAGACATCTAGTGCTGCTGGTTTTTTTGCTGTGATTTTTAAGAAATAAACTATCAAAAGTATTAAAAGTGGTTTGTTTTGAACAAAAGTAATGGAATTTTTAGCTCTCTTTAAAAATCAGTCATCTTACTCTGCTGATCCGAATTCCATTTAATTTTTAGTCTTAGAAATTTGGTGTGGTTTTTATTTCAAAAACCATAGTCTCCAAACCATGGTAATTAATTAGTTTTACATAACTGTCAGACAAGAATATTTCCTATGTTTTAGGATTGAGGGAACTAGGGTACTTGAAAGTTAAGTCACTTGTCAAAAGCCACACGGAAAAAACAAACAATGGAAGATTTTGAAAATAGACCCAAGGATATTTGCAGCTCAGGCTTTTCAGAGTAGAGAATATAACAGATGCAGACAACTTGGAAAATGATTTAGAGAGATAAGAGGTTGTCTCTGCGGCACAGTTTTCAGTGCAGAATCAAATATTAACATCATTTACTCCAGCACAATGAGTAGAGAATCGACGCTCACATCGAAGAATCGTTTATAAGAAATGCGAAAAACTGAGGGCGACTTATGGCAGAAATACGCAGATAATTATTTTAACCAGGTAGTTCAGGCTGTGCTTCACAGCGAGTGTATCCAAGGTAACCACATCTCTCCACTAAGATTCCTTTAGCCAGCCAGGGTCAGGCTAAGGATTTATAGAAAAATTATTCATCACTAAGCGCACTTAGCGTTTTGGACTAAGGTGAAGTGTAGAATTAGTCCAATATCTCCTACATTCCCCTTTGGGGAGTATTGCATTTAATTTGTGGTCTAACAGGTTTTTTTTTCTTTGTGGTTTCTAAATTCTGTGATTTGTTAGAGTACGCCCAATGTGACAAACAGCTTAAGTGATGTTACGTGAGGTGGGCCACAGCTGAGGTCTGAGTGGTCCCTTTTCCCGTGCAGGAGTGATTGGCGCCAGGATTTCATAGTTGAGGCTGTGCCCTTCGAGCCTGATACTCAGTGGCCAGCATTTTTGCTCACTTTTTATTCACAAATTGAATCTCTGCATAAATAAAACAAAAATGAAAGTCTTGCCAATGAATCAAACACATAAGCAGTTTGAAATCACTTTTGGAGAACACAGAAACACTTGTGGATGTTTCAAACGATGCTTATTAATTTTTAAGTTCGGCTGCAGTGAGATTTCCTAGTCTTTCTGTCACTCTAGTGCCTGGATTCAGTAAACTCAGATTTAAAAATAGGCAGCAACGTACAAGTTATGGGTTTCTCATGTAATGCATCTGACAGATGTTAATTAAGACCCCAAACTGTTAATTTATATAGTTCTTAAGCCAGCACTGAATGGGCGTGCCAATAAAAATGTTACTTGCATTTGATTAACTAATAGTAATAACTTCTGTAAGAGAGAACAACTGTAAAATGTCTATTGAGATATGTCATATATAAATATAATTTACGGTTTCTTGTGGGGTAATGGTATTCTTTCTAACTTGGTGGATAAATGATTGAATCTGGCCATGAGCTAAAGGACTAGTGATGTTTTGCAATTCACGAAACCTCGAAGTCTCTTTCATTCCAAAAAGGAAAGTTGAACTTTGTAAGGGAGAGGCACATCGTGATCTCCTGCAGTGTAGAAATGAAATGAATGTGTAGCTGCTGTAGCAATGAATGGCATTTTAAGAAAATAAATATTATAACTGCATGTTTTCTAGACACTGTGTAAGAGTGCAAATCCGCAGTGGCGGGAACAGTTTGACTTTCACTACTTCTCTGACAGGATGGGCATTTTGGACATTGAAGTGTGGGGAAAGGACAGCAAAAAGCACGAGGAGCGTCTGGGCACGTGAGTCTGCTCTGCTTTCTAATCTGGGGGCTGCGGGGGGGTGGTACTATGCAGAGCTTGTCTCTGCCTGAGGCTGGGCTGAGAGACTGTCTTGACCTGTCTGGGCTTGGAGTAAAACCTCATGTCCCCACCCCAGGGAGCCATACAGAAGCTGAACCCTAATCTTTTTTTTTTAAATTGGTAAATGTCATTTAGTTTTGATCAAAACAGAGGAAAACAGTATGCATCAGGAATTCTCTGAGAAAGATAATGTACCATCTCAGACTCTTTGGGAAATGTTTATATAAATTTCCGATATACCCTATACTTTTGGTTTTGGTACTTAGTGAAATACCATCTAATTTAGTAAGAATATAAAGCTAGGTGTCCCAAAATGATGGAGAATTTTCAGTGTCCTTGATGAACTTTGTGGCAAACCGTAATGACATCTATTAAGGCCAGATCTGTTTTCTTTCGTTTCTTTACTTTGGACCATCGCAGCTTAATTGAGGGACTCACCCATACATAACGAACGGTACTGTGAGAGTTATGGCTTCCTCATAGGGCTGTTGTAAGAATACAGTTACATGAGATTATGCTGGCCCATAGTGAGCATGAGGGAAATGCTGGTGGAAGCATATATCATCTCTGATCTTTCAAATAGCCCTGAAAGTTAGCAGCATGTTTCTCATTGTATAGATGAGGACATGGAGTGCAAGAGGTTTACAAACAACTTGGCCATGGACTTCAGAGCAGCGAGTGCTGGGTCAAGAGTCTGTGTTTTCAAAGACCAAGTTCTTTCTGCCTTTTGTTCATCCCGTACACATACAATTTTTATACAAACCTTAAATTTAGAACATAAGTGTTTAAATGACCCTCAACAGCTGTTTGTCGTCTTTTTCAAACCAAGTTCTCTGGAACCCTGGGGTCAGGGAGGTGCCTTGGGGTCACTCCTTGGAGAATGGGGGGTCTCCTAAAACCTCTCCCCTGGGGCCAGAGCATCTCAGCTGTGCTCTCTCTTGGGGTTCCATTTGAGGGGAGAGTTTATTGCTGAAAACTAAAGATTGAAAACGCTCATCTGGTATAAAACCCCTTCATTTTACAGAGGAGGAAATGTAGAGGCCCAGGGAGGTGACGTGTTTTTCATCAGCAAGGAATTTAGAGGCAGAAATGGGATGAGACCCAGCTAACCCAATACCTCGTGCAGTGATTTTTCTACGTAAAATACTTAGCACAGTGTCTGGCGCGGTGTTAGCTCTTCTTGCTGGCATCACCCTTCCCACGTCAGTGGCTCATCCTGAGATAGGTGGGTGGAGAGTTTGGTACTCATGGAACGTTCCTCCAGTGTTTCTCAACAGAGGGACCCTGTTGCATGGGACTGTCTGGGATGTTGCAGGATGTTTAGCAAACCTGGCTCTCACCCACCTGATGCCAGTAACTTTCCCCAATGTTTGCATGGAAAATAAACACACATACACACACAGCACATCCACATTCCATCACGCATGTCCAGACACCCCCGAGTAGAGCAGCACTGCCACCAGTTAAAACCTCAGCACTCTATCCTCCATGTGTCATAGCTCTGGTTGTATTGCTTTGCATGGCCCCCTCATCCCCAACTCTATGGTTATCTAGCAAGTAGCAGTCATTGCTTCGTTGGCAATCTCCCAGGCTAGATTTGTGCTTTCGGAGAGCAAACTAGGTCATGCCACACTCTCCAGCTCAAGCAGGAGGCCTTCCTGTGGTCAAGCGTTTCACAGATATCACCTGTCAGATACTAGTCTGGTCTTGTCTCTCCCTCCTCCACCTACACAGGGTGACTGAGACACCTCAGACACTTCTCATTGCCTCCGACACTTGTCACCACTGTGCCATACCAGTGCCCTGCCCACACCCATGGTGGGAGGATCAGACACTTTGTGCTAGCCCGTGGAGCAAGGATAAGTTATATTAATGTACAAATGCAGAGAACTCCGTGTCCCAGAGCATTATCTGAATGGTGGGAACTAGAGCCTCCGGTGATGAATGGCCGACCTGTTCTTTTAGTAGGTGCAAAGCATAATGCCCTTTCATTCCACATGTCATGGTGCTGTCATGCGGCCTTCACATAATAGGAAATGCTTTTCCAAATGAGTAGTGTTTCTTTACAGACACAAAAAATAATTTAAGCTGTCCCTTTTATTCCATGTTTTGTCATTTTGGTATTCATTTATTATTTTAGCTATTTCCTGTTTGTGACTTAGACATATACCTGCCCCAGTGGCCATTCTGTCCTTCCTCTGCATGGATTTAAAGGATTTTTTTGGTATCCTTTTCCTTTTTCCTCTCCTGAGGTACAAAAGATAACAAAAGTATGTCTTGGGAGCTGGCTACACGGCATTACCCTGCAAAGAACTTCCAGGTTGGGGGAAACCTACGCTAAAAAATATGGTGCTTCTCAGAGTTAAAGGAGAGATTGTGTTGGCACATGTATGTCACAGCCCTGTTACTTACTGTTCCTTCTCATTTTAAAGTTTTCACTTATTTCTTTCTCATTTCATTTTCCTTGTTGTTGCAATTCTAAGGCTCAGTTATTTATCTCTCAGCTGTAGGAAAATACCTTAATGCAGTAGGAGGCTCTTGATGCTGTGAGTGAGTCATAACTGTCTCCTAAGGCCTGTCTCCTATCTTGTTTTTGGATAACACCTTGATGCTGGTAATTTACAGCTCTACTTGGCTTCTCTGAGGAAATTCTCAGAGAATGAGAGAAGAAACACCAGCCTTTGAGTTGCACATTCCGGGGTCGCTGGTAACCACACCGTTTGCTCGCTGTGTGACCTTGGGCAGTAAATTTGCTGGTGAAATCTGGCTCTCTATCTGTGTTATGGGGTCACTGGCCAACTTGCAGGGTCATCATGACTGTCAGCAACAATGTCTATTTGATACTTAGGTCTTTTTTAGCACTCAAATAGTAGACATTATGACTATTAATTTTGAGATTTTTATGTATAGTAATTATATATCCCTACAACATTTGCAACTAAAATTATGCAATTTAAGTAAATGAAACATGACTAGTCAAATTCAGCATAGTTTTGCTTTTTCAAAACAGTATAGACATTTTTTGTAGAAGTGAGCAGTGTATATCTTTGAGGATATAGTGGAAGGACGTTCATTGACTCGAAGGATTGAGTGGTGTAGATTAGCTTGAACGATGCTGGGTTTTGTAGCTGTAGACAAAAAGCTGGAGTAGTGATCGGTTATGTTAAGAGAAATCACGTTGTCATTGGTGGGTTGCTAGCTTGGTGATGGTTAAAATATGGCCCTGCCTGGCAGCCAGCCTCCTCCAGGCTCCCCTGAGTCAGGTGGAGCTTTCTGAAGTCCCCTTGTGTCGTGGTCCATCTGTGAGCTTCCACTGAGCCACAGGGAACTCCCGAGGAAGATGAGCTGGTGGGAGGAAGGTGCTCGAGCAGATCCAATGCCCCCTGAAGCCTGGTGCCCACCAACTTAAGTGTTTATTCATGGGCAAGGAAAAAAAAAAAAAACAGTTTCTGATCCTGGAGTCGATCAATGGTCCAGAGACAGTGAACTTTTAGAGGGAGTAAGAAATAAAGCTAAGTTTAACCTGCTCCAACTTTTAAACAAAATGTCAAGCATATAAATATAGGTTATCCCATTGTAAACCTGTGCCATTTCAAAATAATCATATCATTTTCTTAAAATATATTTTACATTTCAGAGTGATTCTAGAGATTAACTTATAGAATATTCTAGACTTAACTTAGTTTGGAGAAGTTAAGAACGAGAGTCCACAAGCCTGTTTTAACTGGGCTGCCTCAGAGTCAGTCCTCTATCCCGTGTGGTGCCTTAGAAAGTGGCTCTGACATTCAACCAGTTTATTAGTGCAGTGGAGAATCAGGGCTGGGAAATTCCTCTGGACAAATTGCACCCCATGTCGTTGATCTGCTTTTACAGCCGGGCTTGACACATTCGCCGTTTTCTTCCTGTTCACCCCTTTCCTTAGCCTCTGAGATTTACAGCTTTTAAGACTATAGCACTCTTTTCTGCCCCTTGCATTTAAGTTAAAAGCTGACCAGTCTGTAATATAAAACATAGAATTATGGTAATGAATAAGAGGTTAAAAGCTATCATGGCAAGTGAAACTTGAGCAGGTTTGGCTGACTGATATGGTAAAATTATGTGTTGAATTAAAACATTAAAATGCTGTGGGATTAATGGAGAAAGACAAGAACAGGAGGTCAGAAACAATGCTAAATCAGCACATTAACTGCCTGTGGGCTGGAGAGGAGAGCTTTAATATATGCCTGTTGCCGAGGGGAAAAAAAATAATTGAGTCCTTGTTTTCTTCAGGTGAATAGAACCATGGACTTTTCAATCTGGGAGGCACCTAGTAAATATATTTATTTCCATTCCTTTCTTATACAGGAGGGAGAGTAGAGACTGCAAAGGATTTAGTGAGTTAACATAAAAAAGAGCCTTTATAATTTGGATGTTTTGCCTTTGAGTTTCATTATGCCACTGGCATTCTTTTGTTTGTTTGTTCATTTTGTTGAACAAATACAGAGCACATTGTGTATCAGACAGCCTGCAAAGTGCTGAGGATTCAGTGGAGAATGTTACAGATGTGGATCCGTTCCTCAGGCACTCATAAATTTTGAGCTACTGCAAGTCAGCAGGCAGTGGCTTGGGAGTGGAAGGGGCTGCTTCCTGGAAGAATAGAGGTCTAAGCTCAGACCTGTAAGAGGGGTGGTAGTTAGCCTGACAAGGAGATTGCAGGAGAACTCTCCACGAAGATAGCGCAACATAGGCAAAGGGCTAGAGAGGAGGAAGACCACAGTCTCTCTGAGAAATTTGAAAGGAGTGAAAAGAGTGGGTGGTGACATGAGGTGAGACTAGAGAGGAGAGCAGGAGTGAGGTCACAAAGCCATAGGGTTCCATCTCCTGCAAATGAGCCATGGCAGCTCCTCTCCAGGCACAAAGGCATGAGTGACTCTGCTATTTTGTTTCCATGATACAAAGCCTGTTATCGCAGTGGAGCTCTTATTGACCAAATATTCTAAGATCCAACTTGGGAATGAGAATTTCCCAGTCACCTAAGGGCCAGTGTGTAGCACCTTCTGAATCATTGTCCACACGTTGTCACTCTCCCGCATGTGAGGTCCCACACGATGCCATGGGAACAGCCCTAATACAGTAATGCCCGTTAATCACATTTCTTGCATAGATGCTCTGGGCGTGTGTTTTCCACAGTTTCTATCAGATAGAAGAGCAATTTTATAAATTTTATTGCTTTCTCAGTTTTTATTAACTAACATTGTTGGAAATGTTGGCCAGAGTTTCTTGGGCTATGGTTGAGTTAAAAGTTATTTTTTAAAAATTATTCTTAGGTCAATATCTCTGATATCTTTATCAGTGTGTTTGTATTGTCAGCAACTAACCTTGAAAATTTTTTAAATACTTCCAATGGTGTAATTCACCACAGCTAAATTATTAGCATTTCTTTAGGTTAGGGGTCAGCAAACTAGGGCCCATGGGCCAAATCCTGATGGCTGCCTGTTTTTGAATAAAGTTTTATTGAAAAACAGCTGGGTTCATTTGTTTACATAGTCTATTACTGCTTTGATGCTACAAGGGGAAAATCGAGTAGTTGCAACAGAGACGATATGGCCCATAAACTAAAAATATTTACTTCTTTACCCTTCGTAGAAAAAATGGTCTAAGTGCCTATCATTTATTAATGTTGGTGTGATTTTTAATGATAATTGAAAAATTCATTATGGGAGCCTTTTAAACCACATATCTAAAACTTAGTTTATTTTTCAAGGAAAATTTGCATCCACACTAGTAAGCTAAGTTTACATAAATGCTCATAAAAGGTTTCCATTTGTGTAGTTTGAGAAGAAATTAGGGGATACAAAATGGAGGAGAAAAGAATACCTAACACCACCTGTAACATTCTGGAATCAGACAGTGAGTGAGCAGTGTTTATGGGAACGTGAAAGAAGGGAGGAGGAGCGGGTATTTTCTTTGCCGGGAAGCTGGCTGGATCTCTTCTCCTCGGCCTTCTCAGGGGCTAGTCCTATACTCCACCCTTAGCAGGTAACTAAACAGATAAAAGAAAACTTTGGAAAAGACAACAGATGCTGTAATGCTTCAGTAGCGACTAGAAAGAATTAAGAGACCAACCAAATTATTTAGTATTTTCTTTGGGTAGAATCTGGTACACTATAGGAAATGGAAAAAGAAGCCCAGATTCTCCTTTCAAGATTATGCCTTTGATGAATATATTTCAGAATGTTTTTGTCTTACAGAGTTTAGAATACTTAACTTTACTTGAACCTAAAAAAAGCCTTTTTGTTCACGTGATACTTACCTCTCTTCAGAAGGTTCTATGAGTATTGCAATAAAAGTATCTGAAATTCTGAAAAAGTCTTTTTTAAAAAAAATTTCTGATGCCAGCCCAGTGGCGTAGTGGTTAAGTTCTCGTACTCCACTTCAGCGGCCCAGGGTTCGCGGGTTCAGATGCCAGGTGTGGACCTACATACTGCTCATCAAGCCATGGTGTGCTGGCATCCCACATACAAAACGGAGGAAGATTGGCACAGATGTTATCTCAGGGACAATCTTCCTCAAGCAAAAAGAGGAAAGACTGGCAACAGATGTTAGCTCAGGGATAATCTTCCTCACCAAAAAGAAAAAAATTTTCTTATACTTCTTTTGCTGATAATACAGTAATCCCCTTCCTAGTTTGAGGTTAACGCAAATAATTCTTCCAGCCTCTGGCTGACCTTTAGACATGAGGATGAGCTGGAGCAATGTGGACAGGTCTTGAAATAGAGGAAAATGGGAGGCCTAGAGGAGAAGGTTCTGTATGAAGTTCGTTTCTTCTTACTCCCATCTTTCCTTCTTTCCTCCGGAATGTGGGAATAAATAGAGAAGAGATGCAGAGAGCAGGTCAGTTGTAGAGAGTTTATAGAAAGTCATCTTTAGAGGGGAGCTAGTTGTTAACACTGGGGAGAGAGTACCTTTAAATTAGTTCTTAAGACTTAAGACATCAATTCACATCATGGGCAGGGACCCTAAGAGGCTGGGTCATAACCCATGTGCAAAAGGATTAAGTTTTAATTTTGGTTGATATGATGCTGATATATTAATTTAATTTGTTTTTTCAAGTTACTAAGAAAATGAAAGTAAGTATTTGGCTGAATTCACTCATTAGTTAACTGAGAATGTAGAATCCATTAGATTGTGCTGAAATCCCCAATCTGTGGTTTATGGGGCTCTTTTATCTAAAATATGCAGGGCCATTTTCATGCAGGTGTTCTTTCTTCATTATCCTAATAATATTTAAAAATAAGATACGTGCAAAAATTTCACAGTAGGTGGAAATGACTGAAAAGTTTGTGAAAATGTATAATTTCTGAGAAGAAACCCAATATTTACTTTGCATTTCATCTGGTATGTGATTCAACGTTTGTTTAAAATAATAAACTGCTGTGTTCAAGTAAGTTGTGCCTTTAGGAGAGTTTGCAAAGTTTTGTAAATAGGCTCATATTGCTCACAGTCTTTTTAGATGACTTCTTAGAATTAGTCAGGTCTATTTTGAACTATCCCAGAAAAATTTTATTGTTGCCTAATTCTGCATCATTTTGATTCCCAAACATTTTTTGTTCTCAGAGCTCTTTTCTTTAAATAACTTTTAGTTGTTCAAAAAATGAATAAAACCACCATCACAACAAAAAGGTAAACTTTTAAAGGACAAAAATAAATTGCCGGAGCCGGCCTGGTGGCACAAGCGGTTAAGTTCACACGCTCCGCTGCAGCGGCCTGGGGTTCCCCGGTTTGGATCCTGGGTGCGCACTGACGTACCGCTTGTCGAGCCATGCTGTGGCGGCATCCCATGTAAAGTAGAGGAAGATGGGCATGGATGTTAGCCCAGGGCCAGTCTTCCTCAGCAAAAAAAGAGGAGGATTGGCAGATGTTAGCTCAGGGCTGATCTTCCTCACACACAAAAAAGTAAATAAATAATAAATTGCCATTATTAATGTTAAAATAAATGTGCCATAAATAGATTATTGGTAATTTGGACTAATGAAAGTGACCACCGGAGAATATTCTGACACATTGGAATCATTCATCTTCTCATAAAAAAGAGCTCCATTAAATGAAAGTGTATACAACAGTGTAAAATAATGCTTAGTATTCTAAGCAAATGTACAACTGCCATATTGGTTAAGGAGTCGTGGGTACTTAGTTTTGTAGAAATGAGGTAAAGCATTTGACTTCCCTTTTTTTCAAGCAAAAGTAATTCCCCATTTACATACTTGCTTATGAAATAAAAATATTTAGTAACCCTTCTTTTCACAGTAGTAAATTTTAACTTTAAAATTTTCTTCTTTGCTACAGAAAAAGAATTGTTTTGATTCAAATCATAGAGGATTATTGAAAAAGATTTTTTTTTGTAATGTGTCTTCAGTAGAAATACTTGTAAAAGCTTTAATTGCCACTTTTTCTGGTAGCTGGGATCACTTTTGGTAATTAGAAAATAAATACCCACATAAATTCAATTTTATAGGTACATCAGTATTAAAATTTTTTTATTCTGTAATAAAAACTGGTATAGACTTTTAGTAATATTGCTATTTTTCTTTTTAATTGGGAAGGGATTGCAAGCTTTCTTTAAAATTTATTAAAACTTTTTACATATCCATGTGTCTCAAAATTGTCATTGCTTTATATATTAGGGAAGTTCACCTATTTCTAATTCTCTGCAAACATACAAAGTCCATTGAAGATTTAGGGTAAGAGTCCATCCTTGTCGCACATTATGAAAGTCAGTGCTTCCATCCTTTTATACAGTCTTGAATATTCATCTTATTCAATAACTATGGAGGGCAAATGAGAATAACACACAAACGCACACACACACACATATCACATCTGGGAACTACCACTGCCTTCCCTCCCTCTCTCTACTTGGACCCTGCCTCCTTTACTCACCTGTGCATAAATATAGCAGGTGTGGTCCAGGCAAACCCAGAGTTTTCAGTGTTAAACCACATAAATGGCTTAGCACTTGAGCCCCCCTTTTTGGTGTTTGCTTCTGTATTTAAATGTGTTTGAGATTTTCAACATCGCCAGAACATTGGCTGTTAAGAGGCGGAAAACATGCAATTTATAGCAGATGGGTACAGCCTTTCCTAGCAGTGCTGCTGAAATGGGATCAATCAACAGCACTTCATGCTCCATTTGTCCAAAAGAAATCCACCTGGGGAAACCCTGTGGAACTGGGCCTATTAGGAAAACACCTTAACATGTTTCTTAAATAAAAACTCGCCAGTTGGCATTAATCTGGAGGAAAATGGTTTCTCCATTAACCCTCTCCTTGCATTTCTCTTGTCTTTTCTCCTTTTTTCTGAACCATGACCCTTTCTTCTTTTTCCTGGTGAAAGACACAGCACAGAGAAGCCGTACAAAGCCCTCATCCATAACGCCTAAACTTTGAAACTTTTTTCCTGCCTATTTCTTGATCTCGTCTTTCTGCAGACCTTATTCGGCGAAGATCCGACTCTTCTTTTTTCATTTGCCATTCCCTCCCTGCCTCCTTCTCTTTGATTTTCTTTACCTCTTCCTATCCTTAATTTCAGAGTGTGTTAGGTTGGGAGTAAGTATTATGAGCCAGGGGGCGCCTGCTACCTTCACTGCTCAGTAAACCCAGGCCCAGACAGAGTGCGGTTTCGGGGATGAGGAAATAAAAATCAGGTGCTTTGGGGGTTCCAAAGTGGCCGTGAGTTAATCACTTTTCTTTCTCATTTCCTGCAACTTTTCCAGGTGTAAAGTGGATATCGCGGCGCTCCCTCTGAAGCAAGCCAACTGCTTGGAGCTGCCGCTGGAGAGCTGCCTGGGGGCTCTGCTGATGTTGATCACACTCACTCCCTGTGCGGGGGTCTCCGTCTCCGATCTGTGTGTGTGCCCCTTGGCAGACCCCAGCGAAAGAAAGCAGATTGAGCAGCGATACGTGAGTGCTTTGCCTATTACGCTGCTCCCACCTCCCCTCGCCACCGCTTTTAAGTTAAAACAAAGTCTATGATTGAAACACTGCATAAAAAGAGATCTTTGTTCAAAGTTTAATGGTATATCTCATAAAACAAGACATCAGACCTAGAGGTTAATGCATTAGTGAGAAGGTGAAGGTAGATTACAGTTTGCCTTGCTATATTAAAAGCCAAAGAAGGTATTTTGAATTTTTAGCTTTTAGGAACTCTGGGGAAAATTGAAATCCTCAAAGAGGCGAACTACTGTTGAGATGTCTGCATATGTAAATAGGAATTTTAACATGTGTTCACAAAAATAGCATTTTTTTTTTTACCAACCATTAATATTTGCAATGTTATACTTTTCCAGAACCTCTTAGGATCAAGTGAGAAAATGCTTGTGTCTTACAAAGCAAAGCCTAAGTCTAGGCAGACACAGAGACTGTTATTCTGTCCACCCTGGATAATAACACCAGTTTGTGATTTTTGCCTAAGTAGTCACAGTGTGCTTAAAAGTCCACTCAGCATTTTTAAATCAGATGGCTTTGTCCTCTTCATTTATTTTTTGTACTTTGGCTTTACAGCTGTCTTTATTTGAATTCTGTTTTTATCCCATCTTGTTTGTAAATCAATACATTTATTTTATTGCCACACACGAAAGGCATGTTTTAGGAAAGTGGCGTGAAAATGAGGCAAAGATGAATCCCTATTTAATGAGAATGTTATTCTCAGCATAAACTTTAGTGCCTCCAAAATTCTTCACTGTGCAGGTGTATCGATTAATTGAATAATTCTGTATCTTTGGGAGTAGGAAACTTAGCCACACATTTATTGTCAACACAGATTTTGCATGCGAGGTTGGCACATTCTAAAGAAGTTTCAACAAATTCCACCATTCATATTCTCTGTGATGACTTTAGTTAGCAAATGAAAATGTGACGGTGAAAAATTAAGCTTTTTCCCAAACTTTCCCATGGATAAATTGCAAAATTTACCAAATTCATGAGGAATGTCATGTATTTATAAGGTGACATTAGATAAGATCGTAATGACTGCTTTGAATAATGCCTCAGGATTTGAGGAGTACTAATTGAAGAGAGGTTTGAAGAGGCTAACAAAATAGAAATATCAAGTGTTTTTTTCAGCTAGTGACCTGGCTAGCGTGTGAGAGGGAAGGAAGGCTGTGTTACAAGACACAAGTTCCAGCCCCCTTGATTTGTTTTTTAGGTTGTAATAATAGATAATCTTCAAAGGCATTCCCACCTCTACGTTGTAGAAGTGTTTTATTTCAAATGTTTTCATCTTAGCTTAAATACTAGTTTTTTTTTTTTTTAATGTTGAAAATACAGAGCTGAAACAATTTTCAAAAATTCTTAGCAATGGTGCATATTAGGTTAGGCAAACCTTACCTGTTATTAAGCTTTTGTTTTTCTCTCCTGAAATGCCTAAATAATAAGGATTTTACTATCCTTCCATAAATCTCTAGGGTCGGATTATCACAGATTTTTAGTGATCTAATGATGGCGGAAATACTATATCCAAAGGTTTGAAAGCAACATCTTTTTCAGCAGAAGCGTTCTGGAGGCATGCGAAGAGAGTTTATCTGCTTATCTCTTTCATGCACAATTTCTGAAGGATGCAGTGTGTATAGATATCTAAATATTGCTATACATGCATAAGAATTATCAGTGGATATATTCAAGCTTTGGCTCATGCAAACTAAAAATTAAAGTAAATATAAATACCAGGTGATACTAGATGCTCAATCTCTAATATAATGAGCTGGCTAAAACATGGACCAGAAAATTCACTCTATTTCCATCCCTCCTCTCTTTCTAGTGGTAACAAGTATCTATGAAGGGTCCAAGTTTAGTCCTCTGCTATCCATAAAGTTTGCACTAACTAGGTCGGAATTATGTTGCCTTTTGGGTGGTTTAAAAGTCTCATTAAAGAGAAAGAAGGGGAAAGAGAGAATGAATGTAGTTCCATACACATTTTCCCAGTGGGATATCTGTGCTATCACCAGGGGGCGATGTTAAAAGTAGATTGCATGTGCTTTGTAATTTGTTTATTTTGAAGCTGTAGTTAATTAATTCTCAGTCACTTCTAATCTGGTTGCTGTAAATGCCTAACTGTCCTGTTGACTGATATAATGCCTTTTGGAACTTTTCTAAGCATTACATGAGAAAAGTGAGGATAAATCTAGAATGTACTTCCTGTAGGGCTTGATGGTATTAAATAGTATATTAGAACACTATTTTCATTTGTGATCTACTTTTCTTCCCCTCCAGTGCTTACAGAACTCCCTGAAAGATATGAAGGACATCGGCATTTTACAAGTGAAAGTTTTAAAGGCAGTCGATCTCTTAGCAGCTGATTTCTCAGGTATAAAACATTTTCATTTTTAAATCATTTTTGCTTTTATATATTTCCTGCTTTGAAATGATCTTTTGGCAAAGCAACATGTTTTCATAAGTAGAAGCATGTGTGCAGCGATCGTGGTCTTTCCAGTAGAGTAACAGAAGAATAAAAGATGCAGACAAGCAGTTTTTTCATTTAATGAAGATTTTTCACAAAATTGTTTTCAAATAATTTTACTATGATTAGATAATGTACTAGACGATTGGCTTTCAAAGATATTGGTGGTTAATTAGTGTCACAACTTCTTTATTTTTAAATTAATTTGTTGATAAAGCTTTTCTACAGTACCTCAAAGGACAGATTCGACTCCTTGCCTTCGCTCCCTCTCAGTGCTCTGTGCTGACAGTGTTTCATTCTTCATAGTATAGACCACGTGATTCCTAAATCTGAGTGTGAGAGCCAACCTGGCTGGCACTTCTCTGTAACAGTAACCGAAGTCTTGGCCATGGACCACTTTGCAGTTGACGCTGTCTTATACAAAATTTTCTTGGTGCTTCACTATCTTGAACAAAGCATGTCTGCTTTGTCCTGAATTATGCTCGACTGTGACGAGAGGAATCCAGACATTCCAATGTCTGATCGGACGGCGAATCTCCACTTACTGCCAAATTACTCCCTTTTACTGACTAACAATATAGACACTTGCATGACGTGCTATTTACCAAGTAAATTGATGGATACAAAGAATATTATACAGCATAGTTCTGTCTGTTGACACAGTATTGCATGTCAGTTTTTTAATCTCATACTTTTAGAATGTGGTCTTCTCTTTCTTCCACATAGAAACAATTACACTATATTTGTGTAACTTCTGAACTTCTGAGACTGAGTTTGAGGAAGCTTAAACTTTGGAAAAGAGAATTTTGATTTTAAGCACTTTATATTACAAAAATGATGGAAAATATAAACTTAGTTTAAAAAAAAAGGAGTTCTCCTCACCCTCCCTCAAAAAATGAACAGATAGAGATCACTACACTGTAAGCCCCTGAAATAAGGTGATCTCTGTCTTAAGGAAAAGGCCAGTGAAAAGATCCAAAAATGGTTTTTTGGCCAATATGAATATATAAATTCATCTCAGGGTTGTGAGGAAGATCAGCCCTGAGCTAACATCCACGCCAATCCTCCTCTTTTTGCTGAGGAAGACTGGCCCTGGGCTAACATCCGTGCCCACCTTCCTCCACTTTATGTGGGACGGACACAGCATGGCCTGACAAGTGGGGCGTCGAAGCCTGCCCGGGATCCGAACCTGGGCTGCCAGCAGCAGAGTGCACACACTTAACCACTATGCCACAGGGCCGGCCCCTCTTAATGATTACTTCTAATGATTACTTCTAATATTCATTAATTTAGTTGTAAATGTTTATAGTCTCATATTGATTTAGAAATTTTCCTTTTAAAACTTATAGTTTATGAAAATACTTAATTCAAACATTTAATGTATGCCTTTGACATGAGTAATTTTGTTGTCACTCAAGTGCATTTAGAGTTATCTACCAGTTTTCCAGAGCAAATATTTTTACTTCCATCTAAGTGTTTAGATTCAGCACTTTTTGAATCTGATTGCTGATGTTTCAGGAGATGTTGTCTCCAGCCCCAAGAACCCATTTATGGCTTCGAGCAGTATTTTCGAAAATTCTTTCTGTAGTTGTATATTTTGTGATCTCCAGGCACTAATTGCAATGCATTAAAAGTTTCTTTAAAGGCTTATTTATGACTGCATCCATTTGTGGAAACACTTTTTTAAAACCTAGTTTTTTTACCCATTCTATCAGGTGACTTTCATAAAGCCCCCAAACTAGTTTTTTGGAGGTTGTTTCAGGCCAATGTATCTTCTCCAAAGAGTACTTTGACTGTTAAAGTGAATAGGAGAGGAACCTGAAAAATGGGAGTCTTGGTAAAGACCACAATATAAACAAAACCCTCTTTTCAGAAGAGTGATTTTGGGGGAAAATGTTGGTGTCATTTTCTTTATATTCAAGATATTCAGTAGATAGTTTTGGCATGGATGAAGGTGAGTACCAAAGGATTCTGGTAACGAAAAGCAGTGGTTAGAAATCAAATAATGCTGTGTGCTTTGACTAAATGCCCTGGTGTTTTACTATCTCTGTATTATTTATGAGAAAATTATCACTCTTCTGAATTGAAGCAAAGATCCTTGTCATTAGCTAAACATGTCTTTAGACCGTATTGATATTTATTTTTAGAATCAAATTTCACAGTCTATGTTCTTTATAGGTTGGCAGGCTCCTATGTGAATCCTCCAGTCTGTTCCCAACAGGAATATTGCTTTAGGGCAACAAAGCGGACCTAATCCAGAGAATAGTAACTTTTCTAAGTGAAAAAAGAAATGGATTCAGATGGCGGTGAGGTAGCAGTAGGGATGTAGTTAATACCTCCAAGAGGTTTGTGATCATATCCTATGGGGGAATCACACATTATTGTTGTTATTGTTACCAGTTCACTTGATACAGTAAACAGCGCCAACGTCACTTGATCGTGGATCGCAAGAGCTACCCGTAATTGCCAGTACCAGGACATTTAAGAAATAAGTAACTATTTATACCCCATGCCCAGCATTTTCCAGTCAGCCTTGCTGTATAAATGAGTGTTCCAGTGCAGTTGCTCAAGGAACAGAATATTCACCCCTGCAAATAAAAAAGAAATACATTTACTCTGAATAACCAGGGGCATTCTCAAAGAACGGTGGACGTTTTAGATAGAGTGCAAAAGGGAACTTTCCAACCTTCCTACTTTTCTTTCATTATAGATTTTTCGTTTTTGTTTTGTGGTAATTGATTGTTTCTTAAAAACAATACCAAATAACCATAATAACTGATGCTTCAAGTTTGTTTCACCTAAGATTCAGGGAACCTGGTAAGGCGAAGTCCATGAGGGCAGGTCTTGGCAGTGGTCCAAGTGGAGGTCACGGTTACAGTTTGCAGTATGCAGGGGCCTCATGTCCTAGAGGAGGAATGGATGCACTTGGTGAGCCCTGTTGTCAGTGGTTTGCCTATTTTAAAGTTATCTATATCTTTGCAAGTAACAATTAGAAAAAGAAAATCAGTCAACTGTGCCCCTGTGGTCAGAGTAGAAAGGATATTCCTCATTAGTGGTTCTTGAAATTATGATTATATAGTCATAAGATATTAAACTTTGGAAAAATTAAATCCTCATTACTTTCCTAGTATTTTAGGACATTGGAATAATATATGTATGTATTATATACATAATATATATATATACTACATATATACACATATACTATGGTGAATTTCTTTTCCATTAAAAATTTTAAAATATGTATTTTATATACAGAAAAATTAATGTATCCTTTCAAATATGTTAAAAGATATTAATAACCTAAATCTACGTATATTGCCAATAGTAAGATATTTGCAGAAGATAAAGGCACCAATGCTCTAATGTAAAAAAAGATATTTATTGTTTTTTCAATTAATTCATTATTTTATAAATATGCTTTTTATTGTGTGATTAAATCTATTCAGTATTAATAAATTTATATATAGCTTGGCATTTTTTATGTCTGACATTTGTATATAAGTGAGAAGACTTTTTGTTTTAAAGAATCTGAAGTAATCTGTCTTCTCATGTAGCCCATCCCTCTAAAAGTGGTGAAAGATATTTTAATGTTCTCTACAGCCAATATTAGATGTGGATAGCCTTAAGCAGTTATTCTAATAGAAGAGCCTGTCAGATATTTTTATTAAAGAGTTCGTCTCATAAACACCTTATGCCCAACGTAAGCTAAAATTTTTAAGAAATAGGTTATCCAGTCTGATGTCGTTACTTCTGTAGTAAACCAGGCCATAGCCTTGATTCACGAAACAGATGATAAATTGTGCTTGGAGACTCAAGGTGAGCAAAGCTGTTTGTAATGTTGAATGAGACCAACGTACTTCACTTAACTGCAGCTAGTCCTCAAACTCAGCTGTTTTGAGAACAAAGTGACCTGCGTTCTAATGATTAAGAGAGAGAGAGAAACGTTTTGTTCAGGACGAAGCTGAGAAATGGGCAGTGCAACAGGCTCTCTCTCCACAGTAGAAGCTCAGAGAGAAGGGTGCTGCATCTTCTGCTGTGCCAGGGGCACGTCAGATTCATGAAGTGACGGTGCTGGAAAAGAAAAAACAAAAACAGCGGAGTTTATTTCATAGACTATGAAAAGATAATGAAGTAGACAATAGATAAATAGAAAATTGTTCGAGAACTGAAATATTTTCTGGTCCGAATTGTATTTCAGCACAAATGACAACACTTACCTTACCCGTTGAGAGATCAACCAGTGAAGACTAGGAAACTGTTTACTGCAGTTCAGCGCATATACGGAGAATTGTTCTGGGTAGCCTTATTATAACTGATGGAATATTGTGAGGAGGCTGCTGGAATTGTAACATGTCGGAGTTACTTCGGCATATCATTGCTGAAACCATTATGGTCACCGTTTGCCTAACGCACCTGCCAGAATCCAACACCTGGGCAATGACTCTTCTCTTATATTCTTAGAATCAAAATGTGGGTTTCGTACATCTTCCTCCCTGTTCAGTAAGCTTTCTCTTTATTAATTTTGTTCTTTAAAATAATTCTTATATATTGACACCCTTTCCCCTGAGGAATCTTCCAGTGGCAAGACTGGTTATTCTGTAGTCTCCTTCTGCTTTATTCCTCCATCCTCTTACCACTACCAAGATGCTCCTGCCCATTAAGAATTCTGGCATAAAATAGAGGAGATAGAAACTTAGGAGAGTTTTCTTTACTTCACCACGCCAACAGTAGCAAGAGCAAGCAAAGCAGTGTTGCAAGCCGTCCTCTGTGTGGGATGATAGTAAGTAATATAACAACATAATGTAGTATACGTTTCAATATCCCTTCTTTTTGCAGCATGATCCTGTTTAATTTTTCATGTTCCTATCATTGTAGTAATCTGTATGTCATGATGAGAAGCTGGGGGATTATCAGGAGGCAATGAAGCAACAAAACTAGAAATACCATCTTTACTCACAACTTGGAGTTACTTTTTCTTGAGGATTTTTCTTTCGTCCTTGTAACTTTTTGGCACTTTTTTGCCATACAAATCCCACTCATCAAATGCAAAAAGTTTCCCAATGTATCTAGATCTTGACTTCTTGGCAGTAAGGTTGTCACTGGGACCCTTTGTCTGTTTCCAATGTTAACAAGACAACTACCAAGTTAATATAATCTTAAAATATCTTTCAGAGGAATGGAAAAGACAATGTTTTCAAACAAGAAAAAAATGTGGGTTATTGTGAAGTAGGCTTGTTTGATAAATAAGCATGTTAGGAAGCAAAACAGTGCCTGATCCAGGAGAACAAAGATACGTTTAATTCCCTAACTCCCTGCTTCTCTCCAGGGAGCCCAGTATAGCTTCCCAACTGCTTTTTAAGTTTGTTTCGACTTAAAGTCAACTTGGTGGTAGATCTAGTGATCTTCCAGAAATAATCGCTGAGCACCTACTGTAGATCAGACACACCCCTAGGAAGCTTATGATCGCTTCATTCTTCCTGCTCTGCTGCAGAATGCCAGTAGAGGGCGGTGTGTACCATTGAAGTGGATGAGGACCTTGTTCAAAATCAGTTGGCATTTGCAGTTTGCTGGTTCCTTGGCAGTGCCATTAGGAGGAGCTCTTGGTCTGTTCCACACACATAGTTTATTCCCATGACTGTAATGAAGGTCTCCATTCTTTCATTAAGCACAACAACCCATTGCAAGTGACTGTAACTCATGCCTTAAGTAAATCAATGTTCAGTTCAAAGATTTATTCACTGAAGATGAAAATTAGATGTTATTTTTTTGCCCTTTGTTTTTATGCTAGTTGCCTCTCATTTTAATCCCTATATATTATGGTACAGAAGATGTATAGAAACAGAGACCCATGTGTAAATCTTGGTTCTACCACATACTGGCCTTGGGTCCACTCTATAAGCCTCCATTTCCTCATGGGTATTTTGAGGGTTAAATTAAAACCTAAATGAACACACCTGACACATATTACATGTTCAATAAATGCTATTTCCATTCTTTATTAAATTTATTTTATTAGAGAATAGTTGATATGGGGAATTTCACAGGTTATTGTCTTGATATTTTGTTCATAATTTCCCTGATTTTAAATAAAGTTGGAAATACCAGCATTGCTAATCACTTTTAGCTTTTCAACCACTTTTAGAAATCTATAATTACTATACTATATGTTTTTTTCTTTTTGTTTCTGTTTCTATTGCCTGATAAAAGTGAAGAAAAAAATATGCTTTATGGTAGGAAAATTCTCACACTTAAACCAGTTTAGTGCTTGCATTCTCATTCTGATAATCTGGATAGTAGTTTTATCAATGTAAAATACTTTTGTGGGCTCATCAATTTTTTTGTTATACGTAAAAGTACTATTCTGAGAAACCGTTGACCAAAATCCGACATTTTGATCCCATGTTACGGAGTAGAAATATTTCAGCCATATGCTATAATACTGACTTTTGAGGAGCTGCTGTAAATTATAACACTGACCCTGAGTTTTTTGTTTTTGTTTGTTTGAAACATAAAACTACTTGTCTCGGAAGAGAAATAGTCCTATAGTTATTGTTCCCTGGAAATTTTAAATCACGTGTCCGTTTTCTGGTTTGTTTTCATTGTCTGTTTTTTCTGAAACTGTATCCATACCAATACCTTTCCTCTTAAAGGTGCCCTATCTTCAAAGGATGACTGTAATTGCCATTTCTCGAAAGCTGAGCAGTCATGATTGAATGCTTTTAATTTTCATGAGAACCTGATGGATAGCTGAGCCCAAATCAAGACCAACTTTTTAAAAACACATCAAAAACTACATAAATCTGTCTTTGGCAGGCCATCTGCTTTAACAGTCTGCCAAAGAACACGGTCTCTAGTCAATGTAAAATTTGGGAGTATATAGAAGATTGAGCAGTTTGTGACTTACTGGCACCTTGAGAGTGAATGAATTCAGTCCATTTGCGTTGTTCTATGAATTAACAAAGCAATCACTTCAATCTTCCTGGTCGACTGCTTAGTAATAACTTGATTTGTTCAGCATACGTACCTCCTCTGTGTGAGAGCCTGTGGTAGACCCTGGTGACATGTGGGGAATGGAATTGGTCCCTGCCCTCACATGAAGTGACTAAACCAGCAGCATCTTGCTAAGGTCAAGAACAGAGTGCCAAGGGTCATTAAAGGGACACCTGACTGGTTTTCCTGCAGAAAGTGGTGTTTTAGCTGAGATGTCAGGGATGACAGCAGACGTGAAGGAAAAGCATTTTAAAATGAGGGAACAGCATGTTCCAAAGCTTGCAGGGCTTTTCCAAGGTCTGGAAGAAAGCAAGTGAGAATAGAGGACAGAGCAAGGGGGCCCTGAGGGGAGAGGAAGCCAGTGTCTTAGGTGGGACTGGATTATATAGGAACAGATGGGCCAGGTGAAGAAATCAGGGGACTATTTAAGTAGGGGAGTGATATGACTGATATGAACTTATAAAAGTTTATGCTGGTGGCTGTGAGGAGCAGGGGTTTTGAGGGGGCAAGAGTGAGAAAGGGGAGATGTGAGGCAAATTCAGTGGATGATGGTGTTTATGGAACTTGAGTGGTGACTGGGGAATGAAGTTTGAAGAAGGAAAAATTCTTATGTCACTAGTTCTTGGTCTATGTGCTAGAATATTAGAACATCAGAAATTTAGTTACATAACAGATTAGCAAACTTAAGTCCTTCTCTTCCTTTGCTGACCTCTCAGGCCTAATGTAGACCTGTCTGCTCATTGCTCTGGACGTCTGCCACAGCCAAGTGAGCAGGGCCCCACCTGTGTGGCCATAGAGGCCATTGTTTGGATTAGAGAAGCTTGCAACCTGATCGGGAAGGCAGGACATACTTGAAAATTTAGGCCCAGGGTGAATAGAGATCAATGTCTCTTCTTCTTTTAAAATCTATCTCAGCTCTTAGCTCAGTGCTTTCCACATTGTAGGGAATCATAAAGTATTTGTTGAACAAAGGAACATCATACAGTGAGGCATTATAATACCCAAACTAATGACCACAGGAGTCAGGGGCAGGGGGTGGGGGCTCCCTGGAGCCTAAGGTTGTAGAGAAAGTTCCATGAAGATGATGCATCTTGAACTAGGCCTTGGAGGTTAGTTGGCCTTTGTATTTTTGGAAAGAAGGTGTTTGGGGGAGCAGGGAGAGCCATTCCACATGCAGAGTAGGAAGCATGACTGATCCCCATACCTCTGTGTGCTGGTTAGAGTTGGGGGATAGACATGCCAACCTCGATAAAGGGTTTGGGAATAGAGGATAGATCAGGATGGATTGTGTGGGATAAGTTGTCAGAGAGCACAGATTTTCAGAATGAGCATTAGAGTTGGCTCCAGTATATGATAGTAAGGTTTATAAGCAAATGGTTGGAAATAAGGCATGAAGGGAGAGTTTCTGGAAGTCTAGTCTGGCATGGCCCTGTTGGTCCCTCACCTTCCCAGCCTGTCTGAGCTGTCAGGCTCCACACTTACCTTCAGTAATTATCTTCTAGAAATCCTTCTTCTAATCCTGCCCCTTGTATTGACAGTCTCTGGTGGCTCCTAGCTGCTGGATGAGTAAAAAGAAATGAAATCAAATGATGAAAAGTACTGGTCATGGCCTTTAAGGCTTCAAGCCAGTCTCTGCATTTATCCACCCATATCTCATATTTCCTGGTTGCCACTATTTAGCTGTGTATATCTCTGTGTGTGTGTCTGTTTTTCTGTCTGTCTGTCTATCTTCTTAATAAATTTAAGGCTCTGATCTGTCCCTATCTCCTCAAGGAGGACCTACCCATTTCTGCTAGCCAAATCGACCCCTTCTTAAACCTTGTTTAAGATTCACCTCCACTATGAAATCTTTCTGGACTTTAACCAACCAAATTAAATTTGTGTGAACTTTAGTTTCCTCATCTGCAAATGGCACAAGCATTCCTCACCTCAGAGAGTTGATGTGAGGGTTAAATGAGAACCTGCATAAAGCATGGTTTCTTGCCCAGAGTCAGAAGACCATGGCTCCCTCCAGCCAACATCCATCACTGGGAGCTAGGAATTTCCCTGCTGCCCTGTCTCACTGGGCCATGGCACTCTTGACGGGGGGTGGTAGGGGGCATGCATACGTATGTGCCTGCATTGGGCCCCTTAAATTAAGTTTGTTGGTGCTGTTGAGTTGATTCTGATTCCTAGCGACCCTGGGTACAGCAGAACAGAACCCTCCCCGGTATTTTTGCACCATCCTCTCAGCTTCCAGTGCTGTATCAAACAATGCTCCTCTGCTATTCATGGGGTTTTCATGGCTAGTTTTGTCAGAAGTGGGTGGCCAGGTCCTTCTTCCTAGTCTGTCTTAGTCTGGAAGCTCTGCTGAAACCTGTCCACCATGGGTGACCCTGCTGGTATTTGAAATATCAGTGGCATAGCTTTCAGCATCACAGCAACACGCAGCCACCACAGTATGACAGCTGACAGAAAGGTGGTGTGGTTCCCTGACTGAGAAACGAGCCCAGGCCGTGGCGGTGAGAGCGCCAAATCAGAATCTTAACCATTAGACCACCAGGGCTGGCTCTTAAATGAAATACAGGGCTAAATGTGGAACAGAATTGTACAAATGTGGAATGTAAGAGAAGTAAGGAAAATATACAGCTGAAGATCAGAAATGAGAGCAACGCAGCTGCTGGCAGGGAGTGTGAGGAAAGTTTTCGTTGAAAAGGTGACATTTGCTGAAAAGCAGAGATTATTATGAGAGTTCCTTGAAGGTAATGACTTGGTGGTCTGTGTACATCAGGGTCTGGTTCAGTGCCAGGAGCAGGGTTGGTACTTAATAAATATTTGTCAGATGAATGTGATGTGACCTCTAAAATACATTTATTACTTGTCATTCAACTTCTGTAACTGATATGAAGGTAAAATTATTTAAATGAGAACCCTCTACTTGACACTCAAGGAATATAAATGAATTTTAAAGTGGTGTTGAAAAATAGCAAAGACTATCGAGTGCAAGCTGCTGTAACACCACCATGAAACTAATCGCCAGTGGTGGAACTGTGTCAAGGTGACATGGCATCTGGATGTAGAAGAGGTCATCTAGATGTTTTACCTGTAAAAATAGGGGAGCAAAAAGAAACAGTGCTGACCCGAGCATATATATGTCAGTTGGCCTGGTGCTGTTTGCTCGGTACCATTGGGGAACATTTGGACATTTCATTTATTATGGGAGATCATTTTTATCACAAGTAAAAATATTCATTATTTAAATTTTATTGAAACTCCCCATATAATCTGCAACCTTTTAAGGGAAAGAAATCAATCCATAAAGCATACATAAATTACTCTGTAAATGTTTCAATATCTTTGTTTCTCCTTCCCCCCTCTGCCTGTTTATACTGTAAATATTAATAAATGCAGCATTTTAATGAGCTTTGACGGAATTATCTTCAGAGAGTTGGTGCAGTGTGTTCCTTGGAGACACACAACTGAAGTTCCCAGTTTCTGGAAGGAAGTCTGTTGCTCATTAGCTGGGACAGCTAAGAGTGTGCTGGCTCAAGAGAGAGGGGGCCACGGCTCGAGCCCACCTGTGTCTGCGCAGGCCCGCCGCATCTCTGCCCTGCTGTGGAGTAACCCCAGGGCTTTCATTAAGAGTGTCTGACGACTTCCCCGGAGCGAGTGCTGATGGGCTGTCATGTTGCTTTCTCTGGAGGAGCGGTGCTGGCACCTCCTAACAGTCTGACAACCGGTTAGGTAGCTGTTTCCGTGTGAGTCGAGGAATCGAGCGTCGTCTACCTGAGCATTAAGCCAAGAGCACATGTTCTCTCTCATGGTCACGGGTTTTGAAGAGGCAATGTATTCCTCCCCATCCAGCCCCTACCCCGTCCCCGGCAAAATGCGTTCCCAGAGTAAACCTGTCTTTAATAAGCAAGACTTTTGGCGGATGCAGAGGGGGTTTTGTGTTGGTTTGATTTTGGCTGCCCAGCATCTGGAACCCTTTCTAGGTTGGGAGGTTTCACATTGTATGTTTTGGAGAAGGGGTCACAGCCCACTGTCATTCATGGAAGCTGAAAAGCCAGTACAGACAGTCGCGGACTTACAATGGTTTGACTTTTGACTTTTCAACTTTACAATGGAGTGAAAGTGATACACATTCAGTAGACACCGTACTTCGAATTTCGAATTTTGATCTTTTCCCAGGCTAGCGATATGTGGTATGATCCTTTCTCGTGATGCTGGGCAGTGGCAGCGAGCCGCAGCTCCCAGTCAGCCACGCAATCATAAGGCTAAACAACCGATACACCTACAACCATTCTGTACCAGACAACCATTCTGTTTTTCACTATCAGTACAGTGTTCAATAAATTACATGAGATGTTCAACACATGTTGTAAAATAGGCTTTGTGTTATATGGCTTTGCCCAACTGTAGGCTAATGTAAGTGTTCTGAGCATGTTTACGGTAGGTGAGGCTAAGCTATGCTGTTCAGTAGGTTAAGTATGTTAAACGCGTTGTTGACTTAGATATTTTCAACTTATGATGGCTTTATCAGGCTATAACCCCGTTGTAAGTTGAGGAAGAGCTGTTCTCCCTTTCTGAGCCCTGGCATTAGGGCATGAGTGCTTGGCTAGGCAGGAGCAATCAGGTGCTTCTGCTGAGGCCTTTACATCGACATCAAGTGAAGCAACGAAGCAGGAGTGGAGAATTCACAGTAGAGGCAGCCACACTCAGGGTCCAGGGACGGGAGTGCCTGGGGGCCAGTTTTCCTGGGAAGCAGAGGGCACACCAGGCTTTCCTGGGGTGAGATATTCACTGAGATTCTTGTGCCTAACTATTCCTAACATGCTTTGGTTTCTAGTGATTTTCAAGCCTGATTTTCCAATCTTTGCAATGATTCTGAGAGCTGTTTGATATTATTTTTAAAAATTCCTTTTCTACTAAATTTAGGCAAGGACCATTTCCACTGTTTATAACTGACAACCCAACTCATTCATTTATGTCCATGGCTTGATCATTGTCTCTAGGCCACTGAGATAATAGCATTTACTTAAAAGCTTTGGCCAGGCACCCAAGTGTCCAGGCCACTAGTCAGTTGAATGGAATCTCCTGTTTAATACTGAAACATGCATCTGCTCTTCTTCTCTTCTTTCCTTGAAATATAATCCTGATGCAGGCTCCTGTATGTGTCAGCCTCTCTATTGATGTGCAGTACCTCAGAACTCCTGGTTATTAAGTGAATTAGATGTAAGTTCAGTGACCTGAATGGTAGGCCAGTAGGTCAAGAGGCGTGAGCACTCGTTGCATTAGGCCCTGGCCTGGGATTCCTTGGCCATTTGTTGGAGGAGCATCTGTCCTTATGCCCCCAATTAATTTAGTGTGTGCTGCTTTGTAAAGTGCCAATGTGCTGCAGAGGCAGGCGATGTGTTCATGTCGTATGGACATTATAGAACCATTTATTCTTTCCCTGACAGTTCCAATTCTAGATCCCTCTGCCAAACCCAACAATAGGGGAGAGAATTTTTGCATAGTGGTGTCTGTCCAGCTTTAGATTTTTGATTTTTTAACCTTTTTTTTTTCCATTTTTCTTTTGGAAGATGTGTGAGGTAGGGTGGAAAAGGAAGAGGTGAGATGGGAGAAGTTAAGAGTTAAGCTTCATTTTTTCTTTCTTTTCAGATAAAAACTTTGAACTTACTTTATAGAATTATACTTTTGCATGTTTATGAGCACCAAAAATGTAGCATATATGTTCTCATAAAGTGCTATATATATATAGGATCATACGCGTTAGTGGCCACTCACCCCAGAGCAGTGTTTTAACTCCGAAATAGCCATATTGACACTGGTCTCGCTTCTCTCACAGCCGTGTAGAGCCTGTAAGTTACCATCGGCTTCCAGTTACAGGAGCATGATTATCTATATTGACTCAAAGAGAGTTTAGGAAGGAAACAGACAAGCTTCTGTTTTAAAACAAAACCCAGAAGTGGACTCTCTCACATGCCAAATTGACACCTGCTCCTATGAAACCTGGTGGTCATTGGCTCTCAAAGCTGCATCTGGTATGGTCCCAATCTGTTAAGTGTGCTGAAATTTCAGCACTCGTAGGCCCTGTCCATCTCCCACATTCCCACATAGCACTTCCACAGGGCTTGCTGGAAGGAGAGGTTCACCTTAGCCCTTTCAGCAAGCACAATTTTATTGTTATAGAAGTGCCTGGCTTTTGTTTACTTTGCCTCTGTTGCTTTAGAGATACTTTTGTCTCTGACCAGGGAGATTCATTTGTCTCTGACCAATGTCTGTGTTCTCTTCCAGGAAAGAGTGATCCTTTTTGCTTGTTGGAGTTAGGCAATGACCGGCTTCAGACTCATACCATTTACAAAAACCTCAACCCCGAGTGGAACAAAGTTTTTACATTGTAAGTGCTTTAGCTTCTGGAATACCAAGGAGTGGCTTTAACTTAGAGACCAATTATCTCTGATATGTTTGGGGCAGGCTGTGGCCCTTGAGTGGAACTTTCTGTCCATTTTTATGTGCAAAGAGTGAATTTTATTGTTTTTTCCTTCTGAAAGCCTTTTATCCTTTCATTTTATAGAGTATGGTGTTAATAGTAGAAGAGACCATTCAGAACTGCAAGGGAGTGTTATAGGAGGCATTTGTAAAGTAAATCTTTTAGTGACTAAATTAATCTGTGAGTAGGTAGAAGCTTCCGTATATCCAGACTAGTTCATTCCTGGGTTAAAGAAAATTACAAATGGAGACCTGTCTTAAATTCAAGGAGCTGTATGTTACAAGATTATTTTAATGTCTGAAGGCGTGTATTCTGCCAGAGTCTTTTGGAAAATACAGATTATCTGTGATTTCTCAAAGACTACCAAAGGCTTTTTGTATTTGAGCCTATCTGAATGACCTCCCCACAGCGATGTCCTGCCCGCTCTTTCTAATTCAGGCATTTAGGAATCTGGATATATTTTCTAGTTTGTTTTAAATTCCGAAGCACCTGACCCTCAAGAGGAGGCATCTGTTGAATTTGGGTGAAATGGTGGCACATTGCCCTCACAATGCTGAAGAAATGCTCTGTCTGTGCTCATAACTGAAAGAATAAAGTTTGTTTTGAATGGAGTTGATGGTATAGTGGAAAGTTCTCAAGGATCTATGAGCAGTGGATTAACTCTGCTAAGCAAGTTTGCAAATTGCCATATGCAAGAGTCTCTTGACTGCCCAACACACTGCCAATGACCGTGGCTCCATTTTTCATTGTTGCTGATGTCTGGCTTCTGGTCAACATAAAAATGTTTCTCACTATGCATGGGATTTTTATTATTTTGTGTTTCAACCGTAGGAAATTTTCTGTGAATCTCAGGAAACAGTGATTTTGACCACTTTTTTTTAAAAAAGGGGAATTCTTCATTAATTTAAAGTAAAGAAAATCTTATTTTTGCTCTTCTTATTTGGAAGCTACTTGAAAATCACTGTCCTCTTACGCTCCTCATTCTGTCTCCCACTCTCTTTCTTCATCCTGTTTCTTGAAGAGTCCTACCCTTGAGTGCACATATACATGGAAAATGTCATAGTAAAAAAGTTGGCTTTTTTTCATGTGGATGTCTGAATCTTCTATGATGGAAGGTTTGGGAATACAGTCAGTTTGATTTAATTTTTGCAATTTAATTAAATGGTAGTTTTATGCTCTAAGGAGATACAGACTTAATTAGTGAAACCATGTTTTCAGATCTTTGTGGAACAGACTTCACTTGTGTGTTTTTGTATATAATGCGTGGTGTGTTTCTTGTTTCAGTCCTATTAAAGATATCCACGATGTTTTGGAAGTGACAGTGTTTGATGAAGATGGAGATAAACCCCCTGATTTTCTTGGAAAAGTTGCCATTCCCTTGCTGTCTGTAAGTTGCCTTTGTTAATAAACAATTTGTGAGTCATTTTACAGTTGACAAGTTTCTATAGTCTAGAGTTGCTTTATCTTTGTCAATCTGGGGGAAAAAATACTCCCAGCTATAGCAGGAGACAACTATTTTATTCCTATTCTTATCTAGTATTTTCAGACAAAAAGCAACATGATTTTCTCTGTGTCAGTTGAATATTGATTTAACCAACCAAAAGATTTTGACTCGTCTTGCAATTCACTCTCAATCTTTCCATCTTAAGATGGGAGTTGCTCTTTGGTTTCAAGGAATACACTTCTATAACTGATGTGAAACACATACATGTATCAGTTCTACTAAAGACTGTTTTTGCAAAAGTTCTATTTGTCTTTTTGTAGTCATGTTTGCTTTCAGTCTCAAAAAATGCTTTGTGGAAGAAAACAAAGAGCCTCTTTTGGAGAAAGAAGGCTGTTTCTGGTAGTCCAGTTAAAAGATAACATCCTAGAGTAAGCTAAGAGCTGAATGAAAAAATGCCCTATAAAATTCGGAGGAGAAAGCACCAAATAATACCTTTATATGGGTAAAGGAGGGAAGCTGGGCTCTGAATTCACCTATTAATCGGACATTAACGCTTGTACCAAATGTGTTCTAGAAGAGAGAATTTCAGTCTTTTATCCTACCATCAATACAATTTGTTGTAGAGTCATTATGGCTTTATCAGTCAATAAGGCTTTATTTATTTCTTCCCAAAGACTTATTTTTCCAAAGCTATTAGTGTGTTTTTGTGACTGGAGCAGACTGTAATTTAGCCATGAGATTAGACTAGCTCACATGATGTTTACAGAGGGGGAAACACTGCACCTCTCAGTATCTCTTCAGTGTTTGATCACTTGGTTAATTTCTCCCCAAGTTCTCATATCCCTGATGTTACTCGAAGAGAGTGCAGGAACAGCTGCTCCCTCGTAGAGCCAGTTCCTGCCAAAGGCTCTGAGCCATCAGCAGCAGGCCACGCTGACTCTCCAAGAGGAGATAGTAATTTGGGATTTCCCTCCTTTTTTTTATTACAACTTTGTCAGTTATTCCTGAAAGAATATATATTTCTGACATTTCTCTTCTTGTTTTTATAGATAAATCCTTAGTAGCATATCTTATTCCTTGCTGGGTGAACACTATTTGTGTCTTTTTTAACCTCCCTCTGTTTGGCATATAAAAGTTTTGGATATTTGGTCTTTCTGTAATACACCAAGTTGACCGACCCACTTTCTTCCCTCTGTCCCTGCCTCCCTTGTAATGTACGTTATCTGTGTGCTGTTGAGTTCGATCTAAGAAATTATCTCCAGCTAAATCAGGTTTAGGGCTTGTCAACCTGAGCACTGTTGACATTTTGGGATGGATCATTCTCTGTTGTGGGGCCTGTCTTGTGCATTACAGGATGTTTAGCAGCATCCCACTAGATGCCACTGGCACCCATCCACCCATCACTGTTGTGACAATCCGAGACTTCTGCAGACATTGCCAAATGTTCTGAGGGGCAAAACCACTCCAGTGGAGAACCACTGACCTAAATTAATACAGTTTTCAAACTATATCCTTCAAAATACAAAGTGGAATGATATGTGAAAGACTTCTTTTAAATGCAAGTAGCCCCCAACCCCCTTAACTTTTCTCAGGTCACTGATAAGCTGCCCCACAATCTATGCATTCATTTCTTTGATAAATGTTTATTAAGTGTCCGGGTTGTGCCAGGCCTTGTTTTAGGTGATAATGCTCTGACAGTGACTGCAGTGAAGCTCCAACTTATATTTTGGTTGCAGGAGGTAATAAACAAACAACAAAAAAGAAGCAATAGACAGTATCTCAGGTGGTGAAAGGTGCTGTGTAGAAAGTAAGGGGAAGGGGGCTTTAAGAATATGTGTGTGTGGAAGGGGTACAGTTTCCCATGAGCTGGCCAGGGAGGGCCTCACTGAAAAGGGGCATTTGAGTGAGAACTTAAGGAGATGAGGGAGAAAGCCATGTGGATATCTGGAGAAACTCTTCCAGGCAGGAAATCTTCGAGTTCCAAGGCTCTAAGGCAAGAGCTTGACTGTCAAATTCCAGAAATAGCAGGGCAGACGGTGTGGATGGGACGGAGTGAGCCTGGTGGAGAAGAGCAGATGTGGAACAAGAAAGGACACAGGGGTGGGGTGGCTGGGAGAGGACTGATGAAACTTTTAAAGACTTTGGCTCTTTCTTAGTGGTGATGGGAAACCACAGGGAGGTTTCAAGCCAGGAAGTGCTTGGTTTGGTTTACACTCTTTGTTTCTAATGTAAAAGGGCTGTGGCACATCCAGACATAACCCCAGATCTGAAAGGTTTCTACTGTGTAAAGGCAGCATGGCCTGAGACACATTATTACACCATGCAAATGGTATAGGGACTGTAGGGGCCCAGGAATGTTTTGCTGAATAAGATGCTTCAGCAGCTGTTTTTTGGTGTGGCTGTTTCAATTCAGATCCATCTCCACTTCTTTGACTAATAAAGTGGGAAGGTGATCAGGTCTTACAGGGGATCTGTGTGGCTCTTCCTCTCATTCGGTGGTCCACTTGCAACATGCGTTCTCCAAATGAATTGATTCCCTATCTAGAGTGTAAATATGATAGAAAAAAAAAAAAAAAGCCATAACCCTCAGTATCTATAACAAGCAAATTTTAAGTTGTTCATTATTTCATTAATCATTTTATTTTCCAAATAATTCTAACTTGTGATTTAGAGGGTATGTTTTAAAATTTATTTGTTTAGATCTAGGTTTTTTCCTTATTTAATATCTGTTGAGTAATGCTTAGCTAGCAAGCCCTGTGCTGTGCACTTATCATACGTTAAATCATTAATTCTCTGACAACCTAAAGAGGCATGCTTTCAGTATTATGACCATTTACAAATGAGGAAACTGAGGCACAGAAAAGATGCTGTAGCTGGTAAGTAATAGAGGCTAGATTTGAATTAGGCATACTCATGTGAGAGCCTGAGCTCCTAAGAGGATGTTATACTGCCATAGTGAGTGCCTATTAAGTAAATATCATGCCCAAAGCAATAACCAAGATCTGTTTTGTGCAACCACTGGGCTCAGTGCAAAAGTGTGGGTGGGCAGGTGGGACTCAGAGTCGAAGACGTGCATATCCTGGGTGATGCCTGTGGAATGAACACATAAGACCTGAAATATTGAGGAACAAGAAAATGTGAGGTGGGAGGGATCAATTAACTTTAGGAAGACTTTAGGAAATGGAAAGTCTGAGCTGGCCAGGAAGGAGTAGGGTGTTGATAGTGGCTGGTGGGTGAGGGGAAGAATGAAGACCATTCCAAGCAGAAGGTAAAGCTTGAACACAGAAGCAGAAGTCATGCTCTGGAAACAGAGAGGCCTTGATTCCTAGGGCTCAGGGTGAACGGGGAGGCTGGAGAGGGAGACTGAGTGCAGCTTATGAAGGGCTGAGGGAGGTTGGGGTTGATTCTTTTAACAGGGAGTATGGACGGCCTGGGGATGGAGATCTCAGAGCAGTTGACTAGGAAGAAAGTTTTGACTCCAGTGTGAAGCAAATTAGAGAGGAAGAAGACTCTTCCTGGAGGAATTGGTTGAAACTCCAGAAATAAGCATCAAAGAGAAAACTCTTAGATTTTGTGTTCTGTGCTTCTGAGAGGAAGGATCTATTTCTCTGCTTTTTTAATAGGAGAGAGAATCATAAAAATGGATTCGTTGGTACTTCGCTATTATCTCTATAGGATCTGGAACAGTATTCGATGATACCTTATATTATATTTAAAAACAAAAATTGTATTTCTTGGAGAAGCATGTGAATAATTTTTGTGAGAGTACATTTTCTTTAATCAAGTCATAAACTAAAACTTGATTTACACCTTCCGAGAAAATGCAAACTACATTTTAAAATGTCTAAGTATAAAGTATCGAACGTACTTCAACTTCTAATCTCTCTCAAAATGGTAATGTACTAAGTGCATTTCACTCTGTTAAATAAAGAGCCTGTTCTGAATTCACTATATCTTTTAATCAGGATGAATGTGCTGGCTGACTATTGGCTCGTTTAAAATCCATATTCTAAAACCAGCATATCTATTAATGGTGGTGAATTGTTCAAAGCATATACGTTCAAAGATATACATCAGAATTGAAGGAATCCAGGCCAACGAGTCATCCTTCTGTATATCTCATTTCTGGTCAACGTTTAAAAAAATAGTTATTTCAAAAAATGATTATATAGCTATACAAAGCTTTTTACTCATGAGTAAAAACAATAGAAAATTGTGATTCGAATGCATTATAATCTGAAGACTTCTAATATTTGCTCATTTCCACATTACTCCAAAAATCTTCTAATCAATAACATAGTAAATATGCATTGGAAAGCAATAAGCATATTTTAGAGTTTTAAAACATTCCAGCATAGACACTATCACCTAATAATTATCTGATTCAATAGATTTATTTAACATTTCTCTCCTCAATTAAGTGATCCTAATTTTCTCCTGAAAATCAGTCTGGTTTCTTCTCATCTGGGTCATTCCTTTTATTCAGACATATGTTCACACTCTCAGAATTATCTAATGGACCAATTTCGGAAGACTTTGAAAATCAGCTTTCTGTAAAATAGGAAAAGCATATATTTATTGTTATATCCAAGAAGAAATCGTTTACAGTTTGATGAGGTCCTACATTTTGAGACAAATTGGAGTCCTCTTGCGCGAGCCATGCCAACACGTGCAAGTGGGTCTGTAAGCAGAGGCACAGGCCTTTACGTAGCCTCAGCATTCTCTGTGAATCCATGTGCACAATAACTAGCTGCACCAATAACAGCTTCACTTAATTAGTTTTATGGGACAAATTTTCTATAATTGCTTGTACCAAATAAATGTCCAGGCAAATCTTCATTTGCATTTCCAATTAAGTATTTGCCCAAGTTTCACTTATGATGAGCTTTGCACGTTGTAATGGGCACACGTACACAATCCTATTTTTTTAGGTTAATGCTGAAATTTTGTCCATTAAATAATATTTATAGTTTACATTAATATCTATGGTTGTATAACCCCATAAAAATTTTAGCAGGACTAAAATGGTGGTTTTTGAAAACATTCAGCTCTCCTCCCCGCCCAATCCTGATCCAATACATTCATTGAAATAAATAAAGGATGACAAAGTAAGGCATCTTTTTCTGTCGGCCCTGGAAACTAGGAAAGGGTGCCTTTATCATGCTGGAATTATCGTGAACCACATGTAGTGTGGAAGGTGGATGATTGGTTAGGACACACAGGCTAAGGGAGAAAGAAGCACTAGTGGGATTCCTGTAGTGACCTGTAACAAGAAGATGGCAAGCATAAATCCGAGCATATCATGCATGATGCTAAATGTTGAATGGGTTCAACTCTTCTGTTAAATGGAAAAACCTTACAAGGAGTCAGAGAGTAAAGTCTAACTGCTGCTTCTTTGAGACACCTCAATACGGAAATGGATGAGCAAAAGTATAATACACAAATGTAAATAAATGGAAGTCAGAAACAGAGGAGGTTTTTTTTGTGGGTTAAAAAACAATTATCAGTCAAGTTATAATAGACTTGAACCTTTATGTGAATAATTTCCTGTAGAAATGTAAATATATATATAATATCTGAAATATAAGAAAAAGTTAGAATCACAAAATCATAATATAATCTATCCAGCTTTAAAAATATCAAAAACAAAAAATAAGGTTGTGAAGTGATGTTTCTTGAAGGCCCGAATGTTGCAAGTCCACGTCGCGGGCAGTGGACGCTAACAGTGACAGTCAGTGCACACCATCTACAGCTGCTACATTTCTGGGGATGAGACCCTGGAATTTCCTTTTCTTAGCAGGGTCTCAGATGAATTTTAGGCATGCTAAAGTGGAGGTTCTCAAACTTCAGAGATTAAGCAATAAATTTGGTGTACTGTATGTGTGTGTATGCACCCACATAAACATATAAAATATTCTGTTCAAATACCCATTTAACATGTTTAAGTATTGATCACATTGTGGGTCCAAAATGCCTCAGTAGATTTCACAAAGGCAGAAACTGTACTGTGGTCACAATGCTAAGCAAATAGAAATTAATAACAAAAATGAAAAAGTATCAAAACACTTGGTGGAAAAAAAAATCTCTAGTAGCTAATGTAGATACCAAAAGTGCAATTTTAGACTTCTTAGAAATTAACAATGAAACACTATGTAAAAACTATGGATACGGGCCAGAAGTATTATTCAGAGGAAATTCTTACCTTGAATGATTTTATAATTAAAGAACAAAGGTTGAAAATCAATTAAGCTTCTCATCAAAATGAACTAAAATAAATAAAATAAAACTAAGGAAATTAGAAAGGAATTGATGAAGATAAAAAAAAGAGCGATAGTGTAGAAAATATATGAAGAATGTATTTGATAAATCCAAGTTTTAGTTTCCACAAAAACCAATGAAACAGGCAAGCCATTTACAAGGCTAATAAAAAAAAGAAAAACATATGCTATTAAGAGTGAGGATCAACAAGAAATATAGGGATCGCTATGAAGAGGACAACTAAATTTTACTGAGGAGTATGAGAGAAAACTTGAATAAATATAGGGACAGCCCTTGGGAGAACCTGAGTATTGTAAAGGTGTAAAATCTCCCTAAGTTAACTATAAATATAATACATCTCCCCATTTGGAGAAATTAATGTGTAAAAATAGCAAGGAAAATTATCTTAAAAAATATAGAGGAACTTGAATATCAGGTATTGAATACACTGTTTAGTGAAAATAATTAATTATGGGCTGGCCCCGTGGCTTAGTGGTTAAGTGTGCGCGCTCCGCTACTGGCGGCCCGGGTTCGGATCCCAGGCGCGCACTGACGCACCGCTTCTCCGGCCATGCTGAGGCCGCGTCCCACATACAGCAACTAGAAGGATGTGCAACTATGACATACAACTATCTACTGGGGCTTTGGGGAAAAAAAAAGGAGGAGGATTGGCAATAAATGTTAGCTCAGAGCCAGTCTTCCTCAGCAAAAAGAGGAGGATTAGCACAGATGTTAGCTCAGGGCTGATCTTCCTCAAAAAAAAATAAAATAAAATTAATTAATTAATTATGAAAATATCAGAAAAAGTTATCAACTCATTCCACCCTTTTCTCCCTGCCTCCTGCCTACCTGCAAGTAAGAAAATAACAGATTCAAATCATGTAATGAACAAGTTTTTTGAAACCTAAAGGCACAGACAGTTCTTACATTATTGAAATTTATTAAGAACATACAGAAAGTGGAAAATTTATGAATTTATTTCCTGAGACTAGCATAATTCTAATATCAAAAACACAGATTTAATAAAAACAAAATTATATACCTTTCATGGAATACCAGTAAGACTCAACATATTAGGAAGTCTAATTGTATAATTTATATCATTGAGATATTAAAGGAGACAAAAAACTTGACAATCTCAATAGATGTGGAAGGGGCACTTGGTAAAATTTAACATAGATTCTTGATGATGAAAAAATAGTCTAATAAGTTAGTAATTGATGAACACTGCCTTACCATGATGAACAATATCCGTGAGAAGTATCACCAGCATCAGACATTTCCTGGAACACCAAAGATATTCCTTCTATTTCCTCATCTTTAAAATAAAGATAACAATAGTTTCTACTGCTAGGATTGTTCCAAGAATTTAATAAGTTTATGTGCTTATGAATTAACTGTTAAAAATTAAGTCTTTAATGTCAGATCCAGTGAATGCAAAAATATAAGAAAAAATAAGTTATATTTTAATGAAGGGAACATATTATTTGCAGGTACTGTCTGATAACATCAGATATTATCTATAAAGAAAATTAGTAGATGACATATTGGAATAAAAAAAGGTCAGTAAAGTATAAACAAGATCAAAATTAAGAAAAAAAAAAAAATCAATGGCCATACCCAATAGGAAAACATTTAAACAACCTAAAAATAGCATCAAAGAGTATAACAGCAGGAAACAAAAACGATTATAATGCTTAAAACCTGCGTGAGGAAGTTTGAGAACTGCACTGAAGGACATGAACAAAGACTAAATACTTGGAGATCATTTAATATATAATAGACTTGAAACATGAAGTCACTGAGGAAAGGGTGAACTAAGTGATCGCTATGTAAGTGATGCTGGGAAAATGGGCTGCTTTTCCATCAGGGGAAAATGTGTCAGTGTGTTACACCAAACACAACAGCTATTTCAAGTTGGATTAACGGTCAAGCACTTGAAACAAACTCCATAATTAAAACTAGTAAAATAACAGGGAAATCCTATATAAGCAAACTGAAAAACGGGAACGATAAAGGAAAGAAACCTTAAGATGTCAATATGGCGAAAACAAAAATCGCCATCGTGAATTAAAAGACAAAGCATAGACTGGTGAAAAATACTTGCAGCATAAAAACGAATGGGTAATATCACTAACTTAAAAGGTTGTTTCTTTTTAATCAATAAGGAAAAGACAAGTCAACCTAGCAGGAAAGTTAATTCAAAGAGGTAGAAATCTGAGTAGCTAATAAGCATGTGACTGGCTCATGCTTTATTCAACCATGATTGTGGCTGTTAAAAGAGTGCAGAAGAGGGAGCCAGACCACCTGCGTTGGCACCGGTCTTCTCCCCTAACAGGCTGTGTGATTTTTGACAAGTTCCTTAACCTCTCTGTCTCCATTTTCTCCTTGATGAAATGAAGATAATTCTCATAATACCTTCATTGGTGGTCTGTGGTGAGGACTGAGATGGTTTGGTAAATGTGAAGTGATTACAGTAGCACACAGTAAGCTCTTATAGTGTAAGCCACCATCTTCACCACCCTTGTTTTAGTAACTTTTAAGTGATCAAATTAGTTTAAGCAATCAGATTAACAAATATAGTAAAGATTTTTCATCGGCAGTGATAATTAGGTATAGAAAAAAGGACTCTTAAATGCTGTTGGAGGAAGCATGACTTGCTATAAGCTTTGTAGAAGGTGCCTTGATAAAATGGATTAAAATTTAATATACACATATCTTTGAATATTTATATTCTGGGTGGCTCTTCTAGAGAGGAAACTGGGACTTGGAGATATGCAGTAATTACCCATGGTCACACAGATGCTAAATGCCAGAAATGGGAATTGAAACCAAGTCTGTCTGGCTTCACAGCCCTACCATGGCCCACTGTTGTTAAACATATGAAAGATAATGTTCATTCTCATCAGTTATCAAAAAGCACATATTACAACAACTTGAAGCCATTTTATTCCTATGAAATTTATGTTTATTAAATAAAAATGCCTACGGTTGGCAAAGTTGCAAGGAAATGGACAGGCTTGTTCACTGAGGCTAGGAGTATAAACTAAGACAGCATTTAGGAGGGAAAATTGGCAATACTTGCCAAAACCATAAATCTAGGCATATCCTATGACTCAGCAATTCCACCTTTAGGAATTTATTTCTCAGAATGTATCATGGATGCACAAAGACATCTGTGTATAAAATCATCACAATTGTTAAAAATTGGAAACAATCTTAGTGAGTTACAATGGAGGACTGGTAAAGTTAATTATAGAATATTCGTAAACAACCGTTCGAAATTATGTAGAAGAATCTATTATTACATTAGGGAATGTTTCCCATACTTTTATTTTTTTAATTTAAAAAGACAAGTGATTAAAAAGTATATAAATTAAAATAAAACTAAAAATAGATGTTATTTAACAAGCAATTTCTATGTACTTGTCACTGTTCTTACTGCTTTTTGTTATTTCACAACAACCTCTGAGATATGTATCATTTTGTATTAACATTTTACAGATTAGGAGACTGAAGAACAGAGAAGTTATGTAACATATCCGGAGTTATCCAGCACTTCTGGGGCAAAGCCAGATTTTAAAATCAGTTTATCTGCCTCTAGAGTCTCAAATTTTATCCAATACACTATGATCCTATTTTTATAAGATAAATAAATACAAATGTACATTAAAAACTAAAAATGTGTTTATTTGTTGAAGAATATAATGTTGTAAAAATTGTATTTTTTCTTTTTTTTAAACCATTTTTGTAAATTTTACACAATTCTTACAATTAATATATGTTACTTTTGAAGATAGATTATATTTTAGGGAGAGGACTTGATAAGAAATGCTGGATACACCAAGGTTTTCTGCCATTTCTGAAGTTCAGAGGTGGGTTTTGGATTCGGACAGTGAATGGGATGGATTGCCTGGGAAGGGAGAAGAGGTGAGGTTTAAGTGGAGAGGGTCTGGGGTAATGAACTCAGTGCTGCCTCTACTGGCTGGTGGTTGACTGTATCAGGGCAAACAATGACTTTATGGGCATTTTAATCTCTCGTGCTGTTTGTAACTCATGCCATGGGAAACAGGCCTAATTCCAAGTGGCAACATGAATGTGAATCACTACCAAGTAAAGTATGTTTATTTTCCTCTTGCCCAGCCAGGTGTCTGTCCTCATCATAATTTATTGGAGAGTCACTTTGTGTGTGCATCAGCTAATACCAACTGGTGTATTGTGGTGTTGTCACACTGTTTTCCCTTCTGTGTAGAATGAAAAGCATCTGATAGAGTAATACTTATTTACACCCAAATATTCTCCATTTTCTTATGTGAAGGTCAAACAATGAGGGAATCAATATGACTCTGTAGCTTGGATTTTGATCTTAAATGTGTATGTTTCCTCCCTAGACCAACTGATGGTTTTATTCCTTCCTATTGATTCTGATTAACTTTGCTATTGAATCAGTTAGTAACTTGTTACATCGAAGAATTTTATAGTGAAGTGTAATAATGATAATTCTTTAAAAAGAGTTCCAGATGAGAAAAATATTTTTTTCTCTGTTCTTGCATACCAACCTCTGTTATATGCTGATTATAAAATAGTTTAGTTTTCTGATATAATAAATATAATATTTCTTTGACTCATCAATTAATTTTATAGCCCAACTTTTAAGAAATTCTTTATAGGGCCAGCCCCAGTGGCCTAGGGGTTAAGTCCAGCACGTTCCACTTTGGCAGCCAGGTTCATTCCCCGGCGTGGACCTATGCCACTCATCTGTCAGTGGCCATGCTGTGGTGGTGGCTCACATACAAAAAGAGGAAGATTGGCAATGGATGTTAGCTGCAGGTGGATATTCCTGAGCAAAAAAAAAGTTCTTCATATTTATTATGCTTAAAGCTTATTTAGGCTGATTTAAAATTCTATTATATAGAAAAAAACTAAATAGTTTAAACATGATTTAAGGTCAGATTAAAATTCAAATCAGACTATCTTCTCTGTAATTTGTCCTCTAGCTCCAAGATCCTGAATCGCTACTCAAAAACAGACTTCCTGTTCTTTTTCATTCTCTGGCTACTTTAACCAGGAATTAACTCTTAGCCTGCTCTTGGTAAAAGCTTTCTGATATATCCTATTGTTTCTGAAAATAATGTAAGGGGACACATTTCCCTGATTGTTTAAGTTGTATTCCTAATTAGGTTAAATGTGTATTACCGTCCTGCAGAGATGCCGTCCCCAAATTATTGGTTAATATCTGCACTCTTCACCTATGAAAAGGCCAGTATGTATGCAAAGATACATGATAAGTCAATTTGAAGAGTTTTCTTGTAACACTAAATTTAAAGACATTATTATTATTATTTTTAAATTATTTTATTAAGGTTATATTGCCTTATAACAGTGTAAATTTAAGGTGTACATCACTATATGTCAGTTTCTCTGTAGACTACATCGTGTTCACCACCAATAGTCCAGTTTTTGTCCTTCACCATACATATTTGCCCCTTTACCTCTTTCACCCTCCCCCACCCTCTTCCCCTCTGGTAACCACCAACCTGTTCTCCTTATCTATGTGTTTATTTATCTTCCACATATGAGTGAAATCATATAGTATTTGTCTTTCTCGGTCTGATTTTTGTGTGTGTGTGTGTGAGGAAGATTAGCCCTGAGCTAACATCTGTTGCCAATCCTCCTCTTTTTGCCGAGGAAGATTGGCCCTGGGCTAATATCCGTGCCCGTCTTCCTCTACTTTATATGGGATGCCATCACAGCATGGCTCGATAAGCGGTGCATCTGTCTGTGCCCAGGATCTGAACCCATGAACCCTGGGCCGCCGAAGCAGAGCATGTAAAGTTAACTGCTACGCCACCGGGCCAGCCCATTTGATTTATTTTGCTTAGCGTAATACCCTCAAGGTCCATCCATGTTGTCACAAATGGCACAATTTTGTCCTTTTTTATGGCCGAGTAGTATTGCATTGTATATATATACCACATCTTTATCCATTCATCAGTTGATGGGCATTTGGGTTGCTTCCCTGAAAAACATTATCTATTATTTTATCCCATGACCCTTATATTTGGGTGAAATGGAATCCTTGCAGATGTCAGCCTAAGAAGACTCTCCAAATGAACTTAGAGACCTCCTTTTGTCATAAATTGAAAAGTATATCATTCTTTTTTGCCCTGACTGACAGAGATCTCAAAATTAAACTTGGGTGTTAATTGGAGTGACTATCTCATACCTAGAGACGAAAGCATATATAGATTCTCTGCTCTGAATTTTCTTTTGGCTCTGCTTTAATTGTCCTATTTAATAGAGGTTTTAAAATTATAAACTGCTAGAAATAATTTTCAGAGTTCTAAGTATAAATAATAAACATAGTTCTCGACAGCAAAAATATATGTTTAGTTATCATTTCCTATTATATAAATGCTCTCATATAGGAGTTTAGCAAGTTGGGATGTTACAGAACTTTTTATCCTATATTCTTGTGTTGGGAAGTTCAATTATATAAAGACCATGATAAAGGAAAATATTGAAAAAATAGTCTCTTTGGTTACTATTTCAGTTTAATTATGACACTAAGTATTTTTAATCCAAACATGTCCCAAATATAAAGAAATGTAAAGTAGAATACTTCCTTTTTCCCTTACTCTTTACCTTTTCCCAAAAGATATTCCTTATAGCAGACAGACTGAAAAAGAGGAATTAACCAAATATTCATCAATAGGAGAATTAATAAATTGTGGTTTATTCATATTTTGAATATTATATAGCAGTTTAAAAAAATGAGGCAAATCTATATACTAATACAAATTATCAAATCATATTGATAGACACAAAATGAAGTTGCAAAATACATATACTTTGACACTTAGGCAAAAAATTTAAAATACGTTTTTCAAGGACATATTTATGAATATAAATGCTCAATAAAAATTTAGGAAGGATACATGCCAAATTTATATCTAGTTTCCATCCAGGGTAAGGAATTGTGATATTTATGGCAGTTCAAAGGGACTTTAGTTTTCTTATGGAATTTTTCAAACTTTTTACAAATTTTTAAACTTGTAATTTATACATTTTAAGATAATATTATATTAAAGTGCCAAACATGAATAGGCTTAGTTATACCTCTACCTTTTCAAAACTACTACAGTGTCCGTAGGGTGATTCTGTCTTTTGCTGACACAACGCTAGGACATTGAGAAAGAGGAAACGATGATTTACCAAATCAAAAAAAAAAAAAAAATTCTTTTATTATAAAATATTTCTTTTTATACTGATACCTCTTGTTCTTCTGCTGACCTTCCCTAACCCTTAAGAAATCATGGAAATTTTAAGATAACAGCACAAAGACTGTGGGTTGAAGCAAATCTAAATTGGACCAAAGTCAGCTTGGCAAATTGTCATGCTGTTTTTGTATTTATTTCTTTCAACTTTAACACTCACAATTTATTAAGTGAGACTGTGGATAAAAGAGGAAGCTCAGAATCCTGTTTGGACACCGTTTAGGAAGGAAACCAGGTCTTTATGGGGCACCCCCTTCCTCTTAGCCACTGGCCAGGAAAACCATCTTTCTGTTTAAAACCTATTCAATCTGAGAGAGGTGGGGTGACTTTGGGAAGGAAGGTGACCTCTCCCTTGTAAAGTGGAATGGCTCTGTTTCCCCTCGTGACTTATTCAACTCATTTCCACCACTGTTTATAAGAACACTTGTGCTGAATGCTTGTAGTGACAGCAATAGTCATTTAAAATATGACTCAAATTTCATGGCCTCAAATTTCCTATGTTATTTCAAATCTTGGATCATTACAATCCCAAAAGGAGCTTTTGGTCAGCTCAAGTTTTGCTGATGCCCATTAGGAGTTAACAGCCATGCTTCTTATAAGCCAGAAGTTTAATCAATACATATACTGTGTATACTAAAGGCATTGCTGCTATCAAATCTGAAAAGAATATGCCTTAATGGGAGTCAGTTGTTTCCGAATGACACGGGAGATGTTTTTCTTAGATGCCTTACTTGCTGGGGTCCACAGGTAGATTAGTGTATGGAAGTGGCGGGAGATGCTGGCTGAGAGAGGATGTCAGAGCAACGTGTGCATTTTGAAGGTTTGTCAGCCCTTTGTGCTTTTTGAATGTTTTTGCATTTTGACCTCAAGTTTAGCTACACTGATTTATTTAATTTGCATTGCTCTGTGGCTGTGAAACACTGGTCATTTTATTAAAATTGGTTCCTTTATTCATTTCTTGAAATATTTTAATAACGTGTTTATTTTAGAATAATTTTAGATTTATAGAAAAGTTGCAAAGCTAATACAGAGTTCCCATATAGCCTTCACCTAGTTTCCCGTAATGTTACAACTTAGATTGCCATGATACATTCATCAAAACTGACAAACTGGCATTGTACATTACTGTTAACTAAACTCTGGTCTTAATTTGGATTTCACCAGTTTTTCCATTAATGTCCTTTTTCTGTTCCAGGATCCAACCCAAGGTACAACATTGCATTTAGTCATCTTATCTCCTTAGTCTTCTGATTTATGACAGTTTCCAAGTCTTTCCTTTTTCTCATGACCTTGGCAGTCTTGAGGAGTACTGGCCAGGAATTTTGTAGGATATTCATCATTTTTTAATAAATAAAAATGTATAAACTCTGAGATTTTTGAGGGAAAGCCCCTATAGACTTAGTAATAATTTGTACCACTAATTTTCCATTAATACACCAGTTTCAGCCTGGTTGTTACTTTATCTTCTTATCAGTTACAACAGCACTCTAGAATTAAAAGTTGATTTATGATGGATTTAATATTTGCTTCATCTCTGTGTACATGCTCCGCTTTGCCAGTTCATCCAGTTTAAACCCCACAGAAAGTTTGTATTTTGTCTATTGTTTGTGACAGATTCGAGATGGACAACCAAATTGTTATGTATTGAAGAATAAAGATTTAGAACAAGCTTTTAAAGGAGTTATTTACTTGGAGATGGACCTCATATATAATCCGGTAAGTCTGTCTAGGCCATACCTCCCAGCTTCTCTACACCTAGAGGAAAAGGTGACCAGCCTGGAGAGGCTCAAATCAACGTAAAATGTTTCAGAATTCTTGCAGCTAGAGAGAAAGAGAACTGTGTTTTAAAACAGCCATAAAATCAGTGCTGGACACTCCGGTTTTCAACGGCTATTAATCCTGTTGGGCCAGTAGAATTGATGGTGTGTAATTCTCAATAAATCTAAATGTCAAGGAGAAAAATAAAAGAGAAAATTAGTTTTTTAGCTTTATTCCCAATAATCTTCTTCCCAGGCAATAGTTGGCTGTTGGACAGAGAGATTTTCAAGCCTCTGTCATATTATTTAATTATTATAGTTGATGTCTTGCCATCCAACACTATCAAGACAAGTAGTTACTCAACTGGAAACTACAGTTAAAGGAGAAATTTTTTTTAAGTGTATCTTAAATCTTTAGTTTAATGTAAAATGTGTAAATATACATTTGTTTGCCCATCTTTAGGTATGGGCCTGAAATTTTTTTCTTAGCATGGATTTATTATTTTTAGTTCTACAACATATTCCTTGCATAAATATACCTATGAGATCTATGGTAATTTCTAGTTTCAGTTTCTTTGAAGTAGAGATGTACTTTAAAGATACTGGAAGAACAGTCAATATAGAATTCTTACAGATTGTTTTTCCATATAATCATTACCTCAATAACAGTATCTTTTTAGTGACCTACCTTTATCAAGGATTTCTAGAGCAACATAAATTTCAGCTCTTTTGGTCAGTGCTTATATTTCAATGATTTGTATAATAATTAATTAAAATATAGAATTACAATCGTGTGTAAACTGTCATAGACAGATTTGGGAATTAGCACAATTGATTCTTGCTGGGCATACGATTTGACTCTTGTGAGCAGAGATTCCTAGGCATGCAGGAAAGTGGCCTGTTTAGCTGTGAGCATTCATATGCCATGGTGTGAGCAGTAGATTCTAGAAGGGGTAGGGAGAGCACAGTTTAATCCAGGGAGTGGTATGAATGAATGTAGAGTAATGGAGCTTCGCAGTAATTCTAAGAATGGCTGCCATGTTTTAGCCACCTACAATGTGCCAGGCTCTGACATTATTTCGTTTAATCCTCACAATAAACCTGGTAAATAGGTATCATTAATGCCATTTTGTGATGAGCAAATGGAATTAAACAGGAGAGCTGATTTGCTAATAAATGAATGAGTCAGGAAAGAGATCCAGATCTTTCTGACTCTGCAATTATTCCTGTGCTACACTGCTTCTTGTTTAGTGTCTTTAAGAAACTATTCATAGGGCCGGCCCGTGGCTTAGTGGTTAAGTGCGCGCGCTCCACTGCTGGCGGCCCGGGTTCGATCCCGGGCGCGCACCGATGCACTGCTTCTCCGGCCATGCTGAGGCCGCGTCCCACATACACAGAAACTAGAGGGATGTGCAGCTATGACATACAACTATGTACTGGGGCTTTGGGGGAAAAAAATAAATAAATAAAATTATTAAAAAAAAAAAAGAAACTATTCATAAAATCAGTGGCAGCGGAATTTTCTGTTTTATTCCCAGTAATGCTAGAACTCTGGCACAGTCCCCAGTATGGAGAGCTGTTGTTATTCCTCTTCTTCCCTATTTCTTTCCCTTTCTCTTCAAGGAAATCATATGTGCATGTTGCACCACAGATCACCCTTTATCTCCTATTTTCTATTGGCAAGCACTTTTTATATAGACTCTGCACACAGGTAAAACCTGAGTTATCGGGGGGGAGTCTTAAATAGAAAATATGTTAGTTAAGTGATTTTGCAGTCGTCCACGATGTGGAGGAGAAGGACTTGAATTCTATTCTTTGAGGTTTTCCTTAGTGTGGTGATTTGGACAAACCTCTAAATCCCTCGGAGCCTCAGTTTATTCCCTATAAAATGGGGCTAACATGACTCATCTACTTATGTTTCCGGATCATTGAGAGGAAATGAAATTCTCTGTGGAAGATGTTTTTGTAAGCTGGAACCTGATTTTCACATGCAAGGTATTTTTGGTGAAAGTTGTCCAAAACCTTGATGTGAGACTCTGAATTGAGAACTTCATCAACCCAGTCTCTACAGTGGTTTAAAATACCTCCATTGATTTGCAAAGTGGACACAGCTCTCTGGCATCTCTGGATCCAGTGTGACCCCCCGAGTGACTCTCATGAAATGAGATCCCCAGAAACACATACAGGGCCCAGGGGTATCCACCATTTCCCTGCTCCCTGCCAAAGGCCTTAGGGTCAGAAGGTATTGGTTTCCATGTTCTTCCAGTCACCAAGAAGAAAAAGGGAAGAATGAAGTCCATATAAATGCTACTCTCTTTAACAATGATGTCTTTCTAGATCAAAGCAAGTATTAGGACCTTTACTCCTAGAGAAAAGCGCTTTGTTGAAGATAGCCGCAAGCTGTCCAAAAAGGTAGGTCTGTACAGTAAACTGGCTTGTTGGTACACTCAGCACCCAGCACCCCAAGTACTTATTTATCATTACTTGTTTGTATCTCTCCCTCTCTCTCTTCCCTGCCTATCTCTTCACTCCTTTCTGCTTGTCTCCCCTTCTTTCCCAAAACAAGGACTTCAGTCAGCTCAATAAGAAGGGAAAGACTTACAACATATCTATTGGATGAAGCAGAGGTGTCAGCGCTTTGTTAATCTCCTGAGTCATTCTATAAACAAACGTTCCTAGCGTCAAACCTGCGTAAACGTTCTCCTGAATTTACGTGTCCTGCCTACCTTGCTTTAATCACAGCCATTTTAGTCTCAGCCCTTCTAAGTTCCAAGGGCATATTCTGCCATGGGGTCCATAAGGGAATTAACCCAGTGGATCTTTAGAGACTTTTAGCTTTGGATTCACCCGCAGCTGCTCCTGTCACTTTTGTATTGTCTAAATTGGGGATGTGTTGGCATTTTACCTCGTGTTGAATTCCCTCTCTCTCCCTCTACCTGTTGCCCTTAATTCCTCTCTCATCAGTTCAACAAAAAGTGAAGATCAGGGCGCAGTAGGGGAAGTTTCACATTTTTTTTAACATGACCTTTACCGTTCTTTTCAGAGTCCCTCCCTATCCTCTTAGACACCGTCCAGGATCTCACTCTGTAGCTATTGTCCCTCTTCAGTTGTGTAACAAAGAACAAAGTGTCCCTTTTTAAAGTGTTTATTACTTCCACCACTTCCTGTGTGGGGAGCAGCTGTGCATTACATAAAGCGGTTAAATATAAAGGCAGCTCCTCATCCTTTTGTTTCCCATGAACTTCTGGGCGCACTTGGGAAAGGCCTTAAACGTCTTCTGAAGGGAGCATCCCAAATGTTTAGTTTCTGTCTGCCATAACATTGAGTGTAATATTTATTTTGTGTAATCTGAGTAAATGTCTTATTTTTTTATTATTATTATTGACTTTTGCTCTGTTTACTTGAAAGTTAAAACCTGAGTTGAAGTAGGTGGGGTCGCTGCTTTTCAAACACAGTGAAATGAATCTGCCTACAACTGGGAGAAAAGACATTTCCTTTGCCCAACACACCTCCAGGAGGGTGGGGTGGGCTCCGACAGCACCAGGGCATTTGGGGCTGAGATCTGGGAGTATGTCAGGATCCTCCCCATGTGCCTCTCACCACTGAGTGTCCCCAAATTTTCATAAAGTTGAAACTTGTACTTATGATGCAAATACTTAAAAGCACTTACTGTGTGGCAGGCACTTTTCTAAGCCCTTAATTCTCGCCACAATCTGCAAGGTAAGTACTAATATCAACCCCATTGTATAAGAGAGAGATTAAGAAACCAATCCATGGTGGTGGGAGAACCGGATTCCTTTTCTAGGACTATACTTACAGACTTTTTCTCCAGGACTAGATGAGCTAAAACACTTGCATATTTCTACTATAAATCTATTCATCTCCTTCCACACTAAACAACACAGACACTCATTCCCATTCTCTCTGTCTCTCTCTCAAACATACTCACACACACACACAAATTCACACACACGAAATGCTTGGGTACTGTAGCTTTAACCAGCTTAGTTTTGTGCTGAACCTTATTGAAACAGGCTATCCTCCATCAAAAGAGCTATAAAATGCATTGGATTTTCTTTTCCTCTATGGATGATCGTATTTTAAAAAGAATTTCAGAAGAAGTATTAGGATTTTTCTTTTCTATTATTATTTTAATTGGCAGCTATACAAAATATAATTTAAATGACCACGTTGCCTGATCTAGAGCATATTTGGAGTACTTAAATCTAGTTCACTGTTTTCCATTTTTTTCAATCAGATCTTATCAAGAGATGTAGACCGTGTGAAAAGAATCACCATGGCAATATGGAATACAATACAGTTCCTTAAAAGCTGCTTCCAGTGGGAATCCACACTGAGAAGTGCAATAGCATTTGTGGTAAGCTTCCTTTTTTACGTCCAAATTATTTGCTTCTGAGTCCCGAATCCAAATGCAGATGGGTTTATTTTACTGACGTAGAACAGAATGCTAACACATTCAACATAGCTGAAGTTTACACCTGTAAGGAAACTTTAAAACATAAATGTATACATTCATCTTTCTAAAATATACTACAGCATAGGTGATTATGTAGGAGATGTCTTTTTAAGACCATACGTAAGTCAGATTTACCCTTAAATTGCCTAAATCTTACTCATATACTATCTCTTGGTAAGTTTAAGAGAGCCAATAGTATATATGCGGTGGTTATTATAGCCGTGTTTGTATAATCCCTACGTTGTGTATATGTCTCTCTTTCTATACTAGTAAATACCAGGGTTTTTTGAAAAATCACAGGACTAAATTGCTCTAATTTATGTTTTAAGTAAATCATTCACAAACTTTGATATAAAAAAACATGTATTCATATCAAACCACTTGAGACATAACTGATCACTACACATTATACTCAACACTGCAGAGGAGACCCGCCAATGTATGTGAAATGCACTCTTACTTCTCTCTGATAACATTGGCCCATCCTTATGAGTGTAATAACATCACGTAATCTCAGAGCTGCAAGAGATCTTACCATCACCTAAGTCAACCACTGAGAGTCCAAGAATCTTGTAAGGAGATGAAAGTTGGCACAGCGCCCTCACTTTACATCTCTGTGCATTCTCCTTCATTGGTAAAGGGACTTGTCCTTGGTCAGACTGGTAGTGTCAGACATGGGAGGAGAAACCAAGTCTCTCAACTGCCAATCTTGTACATTTTGTGTTATGCCATTAATTTCTGTACGTGAATGGTCTGAGTCATGATCGTCAGTAAGTCATGATCCTGGTTCTTCTGTCTCCTGTTTTCTGTTGTCAGTGCTCTCTCCTACCTCACAGCCTCATTAAAAAAAAAAAAAAAAATTAGCTCAAGGTGTCAGTGGGTGCAAAGTCACTCCTACCTTTATTATGCAAGCAAGTATATCAGCTCCATAAGAGGCTTTTTCTTTGCCAGGGGAGAACATTTTATTTGGTCTAGTTAATTTTAGTTTTTCATTGCTTCAGGATGTAGAGGACCTGTGAAGGCTGCAGCCTTGATCTGTAATATATTTTTTCTTTGGTCTGAAGTTGCCAAAACAATTGGCCTTAACCAAGACATGAAGGAGGATTTCATTAATCCATATCTGTTTTTGTCTTGGCATTTATTCATCCACTCCCCTTTCTCATGTTCTCCTCAGCTTGGGGGCTTCATGTGTTGACTTCCTCTTCAGTCTCCCCACCTCCACTTCCCACCTGAATTCTCTTTAAAAACTTTCCATGAAATGTTCTATGATTCTGGGCAGAAGAAGAAAGTCAACACGATTGGTGGCTTCTTCCAGTCAGCACCCCAGCCAGCCCCTTCAAGGAGGAGAGGATTTCCTTTTTCTTGAGCTTAGTTTCTGGCACTGTGATTTTTAGAAAAACAGAGATCTGTTGCACTGGATTATGTAGGGGAATGACAGAAATGATTAATGGGCCGCCGGCTTGATCTGAAGAAAGATTAGAACAAATGAATAGAAATAAGTTGTCTAATAGAGGGGACTTCTAAACGGGAAGGAAGCCTTGGCAGTGGGGTCACATCTGCACTGCCTGTGCCCTGAGTATGTCCTCTCTGTGGGGGCCACACCGCAGAGCCCTCTGTCAGACTGGCGGACGCAGGCTGCCATATCGTCCTTTCAAATCTCTAAGGCCCACAGAATGGAAGATAAATGTGATGCTCTTACTGCTGGTTCGCTGAAGTGTGATTTTGCAAGGATACGTGGGTTTATGAGACTGTGGAAGCCCCACTGTGTGTTTGTTGGGGGACATTTTCCTTTGGACATCTTTGAAAAAAGGCAGAGTCAATTAGGAAGGATACATGCATAAACTCTCTCTCTGGGTTTTCCTGAAGGTTCTGGAATAAAGAGTGCTCACTTAAACACATTAAGTTTTCAGTTTTAATTTGAGACTCTATGTGTGAAATTTTATCTCACATTCACTTTGATCAGCCATGGTGGATCTCAGAGATACTGCAGATACAGAGAGGTGGGTGTCTCCCCTCCCTAAGCTGATGAAGTATAATTTTATTAGAGAATATTTTTGTTACTCTATCATGAAGTTCATTCTAAAGCTATTTCTGCTCTTAAAGCAAGAACATATAAAGAAAATGCAGTTTTAGGATAAAATAAAAAATATATTTGTCTCCCTTATTTTGTTTAAATAAGATTATAGGTAGCCAAGCCTTCATTTTTTTTGAACACATTTTGTTTTCATGGATGTTGCCTACAGACTTACATTAGCTGCTTGTAGAGTACTGATAGGGGATCCACACCTGGAGGCTGCCCTTGGCTGTAGTGCTGTGCCCCTGACTCTCTGAGACTCCATTGAGGGTTGTCTTTCTGCAAAGTGTTGGATCCTCAGGTTCCCTGGGCCAGAGAGAGAGAGGAAGGGAGGCTGTGACGCTGAAGCCTGGCTCCTTCTCTTCCTTGCTCCACTATCGAGAGTGCTGTATTTCTCACTGGTGAGGTGTTCTCCTGTGATCTGCTGAGGACAGAATGCTGCTCCTGGTCCTTATTCATCAGTGTTAGGATTTGTTCATGCTTCATCCGCTTAACTTGCCATGATGGGGGCAGGACAGTTTCGTGGTGGCCTGAAGCAAGGTCTTAAGTCAAGGATTTATTAAACAATGGGACTACATTTGAAGGCCTTTCTATTTTAGAAATTAGTGTAAGTGATATTTGAGAGTTCACTGCCTGGGTGTGAAAAGAACCATTTTGGCTGAACCAGTCCCCAGTGGGGCTTTTCCTTCCCCTAGAGGTACAGAAAGTGACACTAGCACACAAGCTAAGGGCAGAACTATAGGAACTTTTTTCTCACTTCTGTTTTGTCAGATAATATAAAATAGCCTGTTAACATCATGTTAATATCTCTATTTTCAGATGATACAAAGCATGAACGTTATAGGATCATGTTTAGTGTATTCTGGCTGTTAATTTTAAGACTTTATGAAAGCAAACCATACATTTTCTAAGGATTCCTATGGATGTGTATATGAATATATCATGTCTTGTTGAAAGCAGGAGTTAAAGAAAAGCTGCCTAAGATCTAGGTCCATGTGGTGTCCGGTCAGAAGTGGGTACAGTTTTTCCTTTTTTCACTCAAAAAGTCATATTCTCAATTTTCCCACTTGAAAGACAAATTACTATGAGATGACAATTTATTGACAGAGGCCAAATGTGACTAAAATATCATGCCTAGAAGAAGCCTTATATTATATTATGTTTCCCTCTGAATGGATTTGTAAATATACGTGCTATTTTATAGACATGCACGTGGTCATTCCCAGATGCAGACCTTGAACTCCAGGAATAATTAATAGCTCATGTTGTTCTAGCGCTTACTGTGTCAGGCACTGTCCTAGGCATTTTACAAATATTAACTCATTTAGTTCTCACAGCAACCTGCTGATTTAGGTGCCAGTTATTACCTTCTTTTTACAAATGAGAAAAATGAGTCCATAGAGGTTAAATAAAGTGTCAGAACTCATATGGTTTTAAGAGACACAGCTGGGATTTAAACCCCGACCATCAGGCTTTAGAGTCCATGTGTTTAACCACCGGACATATGGCCCCTTATTGATGCCCAGGATGTAGGATTATGGTCCTTGTATTTAGATAGACGATAATGACTCTGGGGACAACCATATTGGTCATTTCAGATATGTATTTAGATGTTACGAATTGGAGTTAAGCCTGTTTCAAGATGCCTTAGTGGAAAGAAACCCTCGTTATATGGGTGGGAATAATTCTCAGTCACAGTTATCATATTTGCAAGAGATGGAGCCAAAATTCAAGAAGCAAAAAAGGTAGAAATGTCTGTAATCTCTTTGGGGAAGAGCCCGGACCCTGGGAATCACATGCATATAATATCTTTGGAATCCAGCTTGATGGTCTGGAAAACCTCAGTGCCTGGCTCCAGGCTGAACCACAAATTGGAGTCTGAGTTATTTTTTCCCCACTTTTGGGAGAAGCTCTTAGATGATGTAGAAGGGGTTTCAAGGGGACTGTGAAGGCTGAAAACAACTAAATGGAGGGGCCATGGAAGGAATCTATACTTTTCATATTCTCTTCAAGAATTCCAGGTTGTCCAAAATAAGAGAGAGGAGTAGAGAAGAATAACTATCTACGTTAATACATTCCTTCAAAATGTCTTGAAACAGTAGCTGTCAGAGAGATAGGCCCATATTTCTAGTGTATGTGGGGGGCTGCTCTATTGTATATCCCCGTGTCTCAGTGCAAATGCATTATTTGGTGATAGTTAAGATGAATTGAATTTGTTCTCAAAAGATAATTTCACATTGTGACATTTGTATTGTAGAACCAATCATATGTATGGATTTTTTTGTTTGTTTTGTTTTTCGTTTGGGTACTTATATTTTACAAACCCCAATATTGTCTTTAAAAAAAACCTAGGGTTATTTTATGGTATAAATGCATTAATTTTTTCATATGACACAAAAGCATTTACTTGACAGGTGGCATCATCAGAAGATTATTTTAAATAGCAAAGGTCTCCTCATGCTGTAAAAAAGGATTGCATTTATGTAGTTTCATTTTTCCACCAATCTTCCAGGCACACACCTCTATTGCATCAAGGGAGACAAGTCTGTGGGGCATTGATGGATTCCTTATTTTATTAAATTTTTACTTGGACGTTTGATGCTAAAAAGTAATCTAAATCTACCATATATCACTGGGTATCTTCATAAAGCTATGATTTTAACATCTGTGACTTTTTTCCTGAATTTTTTGAGTATAGGAACAGGAAGACTTTATTCTTCAAGGTTGACAGGGCCTGCAATATGATACATAATTTAAGGCATCAATCAACCCCGCCCCCAATAAGGTTAAAAATAACAATTCTCCACTGTTTTAATGATATCCCACATTGAACATATACAGCATTCTTAGCTTTTGGAGATCCTAAAATTTTGAGAAATATAAAATGATTTCACATTGAACTTAAAAACACAGCAGCAATAACAGAACTGACCCTTCCAACACACAGCATGTGTGTGCGTACAGACACACACACACACACAAAGAAGCAGAGGGCTTTTGAGAAACAGAAAGTTTTTTGTTGAACATTTTGTGAGAACAGTTTAATAAAAATTTCATATGAGACCTTGAGGATTGCATCTGTCCATGGTCCCCTCTGTGGCCCGAAGAACATTCAGCTTGAATTGACTTTGGTACAAATAACAACTACAATGGAAATTTTATTTTCAGATTGGACTATTAAAATTGTGCTGGCCAAATGTCTTTTTGATGCTTTAGCTGTTTATATGTCAACTGTGTCTAAAAGATTTACTTTTCCTTTAAATTCTATCACCAATTTATTCACAACTAAATGCACCTGCATTTGATTACACTTTTGGTGCCTATTTCCACATCCACCAGAAGTCACAACTGGACGTGCAGAATAGATACCACTGCCTATTCAGTAGGTGTTTCTGCAGTTGGAGCTCAAAGATTAACGATATTTCCATAAAGCTGAAAAAAAATCCACAGTTGCAATAACTATTTTGTCTGAAGGAGAAGATTTTTTTTAGATATCTTAAATGCATTCATATGTACTTATATGCAAAATGTATAAATATATTATGTAAAATACTTAAACTATTTGACAGTTTATTTGTGTTATTTAACATTTATAAGATGATTTCTCAAATCTTCTTTTTCACAGAGGACTACATAATAAACTTTCAGAAATATTTCAGAGTTTTTATCCAGCATTTTTTTCATAAGGACAATCCATCATTACACATTGTGATTGTAATTTTTTACAACATAATTGCACCTTCTATTGACAACTTCTCAGGCATTAACTAATTATGCCGCTTAATAAAATTACAGTAATTGCATTAAAAGATTATCTGTTGAAAATTTAAAAGGACACTCTTAACTATTTTAGCATATTTTCATGTTTATATTTTGAACTTTATAATTGAATTGCGCTTCCAGACAGAATCATAGCTACACTGACTGAAATCAATTGGTATGTTGGAGCATCCCGATTTTGACTAGTAAGCATCAGATCTTTATTTTTTTCATCCTAGAACAGCACACATTGCCGGTCTTCACACGGCCCTGTTAGATGATAAGTGACTGGTTAACTCCTCCGTCTGTGTTGTGGGTCCAGCCCCAATATGAGAACGCTCTGTCACCGCCCACTACCTCCCTGAGCTCTCTCTTGGGGCGCCCTTGCAAGGACACCTGTTCTGCCTTCTGTGAGTTTTCTGGTTAGGAGCCATTGTCTTTTGCAGATTCCAGTGGATTCAGTCTAGTTCACGCTACTGTCCAAAGATACCCTACTGTTAATTTGAACTTGATCCTGATTTTAAGATCTTAAATCTCAGAGAAAGAAAAGACTCTAGACATGATGTCACTTCTTTACCCAGCCAATGCTTGAGTGCCTTCTTCAAGCTTGTCCCTGATTCTCTCTCTCCCCCTTTCTACAACCGCTGTTCATCCAGTGTCTCATGCACTGTTAGATATTGAGATACGAAGAGGATATTTTCATGTTAAGTAGTCATGAGTCCATGTGTCTCCCTCTCCTCTTTTCCTGTCTCCCTTTCTCTTTCCTCTCTCCCTCTCTCTTTCCTCCTTCTCACCCGACCTAGCCCCTCCTCCCAGCCTCTCCCTGTACCTTGACACCCCCCTACTTTCTCTCCCACAACTTCCCTCCAGTGTCCTCCTCGCATATGTAAAACCAAAGTGGTAACCTTTTAGTTATTAAAGCACACCAGAAGAAAAATTAAATTTGCCCTTTGGAGATCAAATAAGGTAATATTTTTAAAATGTGAAATGAGCTACAAATGAGGGTAGGAATTCTTATCTGATTCAACTATTGGTAGGTGATGGTGTTGCTCTTCTAATTCAAAGAAAGGGCACGTGCACTCACGCGAGCGCGCGCGCACACACACACAGAGTTGCTGTTTCATTGCAAAGGGTGTTTTATATGAGAACCTGTTCACTGATAGGGTAGAAATGCAAACTATTGTATTATATGCCATGTAATTGCCGTTCAAGAGTCAACTCTTTCTAGGGCCCATAAATGCGCACGGAACCACCAAATGCCAAAGCATGCATCTTAAGGCTGTGCTAGTATTCTTCATGTTTGACCTAATAAATTAAATTCTTTACATCAAAAATAGGAGGGATTTTATTTTGGTGACCTAATACTTCAGGTTAATGTCATACACTAAAAAATTATTCAGTGTAACATAGCCATTTGATTGAAGGATTGTTTTAGGACATTGTGAGCTGCAGAATGGCAAAGGCTCAGACTTTTATCTTTGTGTATATTCTTTTTTGTGTGTGTGTGTGAGGAAGATAAGCCCTGAGCTAACATCCATGCTAATCCTCCTCTTTTTGCTGAGGAAGACCGGCTCTGAGCCAACATCTATTGCCCAAAGCCCCAGTAGACAGTTGTATGTCATAGTTGCACATCCTTCTAGTTGCTGTATGTGGGATGCGGCCTCAGCATGGCCGGAGAAGCGGTGCGTCGGTGCGCACCCGGGATCCGAACCTGGGCCGCCAGTGGTGGAGCGCACGCACTTAACCGCTAAGCCACGGGGCCGGCTGCTTTGTGTATATTCTTACTGCTTACAGTAGTGTTGAGTAGACAGCAAGCATCTAATCAATGCTTCCTGAAGAGTGCTGGAACTAATGCAAACCATCTGTTCCCAGGTAACGGCTTTCTTTTTTTTTTTTTTTTTAATTTTATTTATTTCTTTCTTTTTCCCCAAAGCTCCAGTAGAATGTTGTATGTCACAGTTGCACATCCTTCTAGTTGCTGTATGTGGGATGCGGCCTCAGCGTGGCCGGAGAAGCGGTGACGGCTTTCTTTTTATTCCAACTCCTCCTCTGACCATGACAGTCTATGGCCCTATCAGAGGGTAAAATCCAGAGACAACCTAGCAACTTCGTCATCATCTTGTCTGATGTGCAGTTTCATAGATTTCTCTTGACCCTGCCCCTCCAGGGGAGGTGGTGCTCATTTGCAGCAAAATGGCCAAATGGCAGCCAGCGGTAGAATGCAGGAGGAGGGAGGAGCTGGCAAATTTCTAACCTGTATCAACAGCCCCTGAATCTGGGGGGATTTTATTGTTGATTCTTATGGAGCTGAGTGATTTTTTTCCCCTCTCCATCTGTTTCTATATCTGACACCTAGATGTGCAGACATTTTGTATGATGCAAAAATGGAAAAGAATATTTAGAAATAAAAGAGAGGGAGGGAGGGAGGGAGGGAGATATCGAGTGCGGATGTGTGTGAAAACAGTTGTAACCAATTCCCTGCTTCTGTTTTGACCTGTTGAAGAACTGTGCTCAGCACTTATATTTCTGGCTAATTCGATATTGCCTTTTTTGTGGTCCGAGTATTGTCATTTGTTTCTAAGCTGTCATTTTTATTAGTCTCACTGGCTGATCTTTGGTGCTCCCCATCAGGAGGCGTGTGCTCTCCTTGTCTGGCTGGGCTTGGCAAGCCGGTGGGACGGCCCTTTTACAGCTGTGTGATGCTTGCGCACTTGCTGGGGTAGCCTGTAATTAGACCCACCACAGGTGACAGTTACAAGAGAGCCTGGTAATCATTCTAGCTGCCTGATCTGATGTTTATGGAGAGAAACCTTCTTTGTGGTCTGGTTAGGGTTTACTGGGCTGGGTTGTCCTCTTGCCATTTGATTTATGGTTTAGAAAGGTGTGTTTTGCTTCGTCTCCTCCTGTCATCGGATTGTGTAAATAACAGAGCTGATTTTGGGAGGAAGATTTTCATTGGCCTGATATTCTAGCTGTCACTTCTATAAAAAAAGATACCAATACAATTAAATCGAAATTCCATTCAGTATGTCATCATCTGAGTCATGTTCCTGCAGGGTGTTTACTGACTGTTTTAATCTCATTGAGATTTTCTTATAACTCAAATCCATATTTTTTTTGGCCCTTTAAAATGACTTTTCTGTTTCTGCCCAAGCTTTCAAAAGTTTTTATTTCAACTCATTCCAGGGATGCTTCATTTTGTCAAGGAAACAAAGAAAAAAAAGAGAAAGAAATGCACGTCTTAGCTCAATTGACGTTGAAACAAGACCCCCATGGCTCCTGTTTTAAGTCTGGAAAAGCATGGAGCCATAGAATGTTAAATCAGAGGGACTTGCATGTTCATCCATAGGGGAAGAAACTGCAGGCTTCTGTAAAGTGACGTTCCCAAGGCCTTGCAGCTAGTTAGAACAGAGGATTTTCAGCCCCTATACCATCTTTACAGTGTGTGACTTTTGTGGTCATGAACTTTGCAGTTATGGTTTTAGTTCATGAGTATGAACTGCATCTACACAGTATCCATGGATTATGTTATTAAAAAATAAAAAAACACTTTTCCCCCTCAAGTCTTACATTTAGAAAATATTTTATAAGTCTGTAGAGTTGTTGCTCAGAGGGGTAATATGCTCTGGATAACCAAAAATCCGTATTGTTACTTAATGTGCGTTTGGCTAAGCCTTCGCTTACTGCAGATGAATCTTCTTCATCAAGGCTTTATGGTGATAGTGATGATGATGAGGAAGATGATAACATGACGATGATGATGATCTGTGTTTTTGTGTTCTGGAGGTGTTTAAGTTTTTACTTTTGCTCTTAAAACTTGTTCTGACTTTATTGGTCTACAATAACACTTTTAGTGAGATACTGTTTTACATTTGTCTTCTGTTTAAAGAACAACAGAATCCTAAGTATGAATTTGTTGATAGCAACATTTCTTCTGCTCTGGTATAAGCCAGGTACATGCACTTATAAACTTTTTTTGTAAATTATTCCATGACAAAAGCTGCTTTCCCTAGAAAGCATTGACATCCTCACATTTTTTGTAAGGAAATTTCTATAGGCTAATTTCCCTTCAGAATTCTACTGTGCAAAATAGGAAAATATGATGTGTGCTTAGCTGTTAAAAAATTAGCTGCCTGTAGCCTCAGTCAACTACACCTTTTCCAATAAATTTAATTTTGCATGTCATTGGTGATTTTTAAATTTTTAATAAGGTATATGTTTTCAAAAGAAAAATAATTGATTTCCTGGCAATTTAGTACACACATACACAAAAGGGGGGACCAGGAGGAGGAAGAAGGGAAGAAAGGAAAAGAGAAGAAAAAGAATAGCAAGTAGCCTGACCATTGCTCTAGTTAATTTAAAGAGAGTCCTGCAGGTGGCGATAGAAACTCATAAATGACAGAAATCCCAAGGTACATTTCTGTGGACTGCTTCTTGGGGATTTTAATTTCAGCAACTTATTTTTAACTTGATACAATCATCTACAAGCAGAAATCATTATATTAGTAAAAGAAAAAAATCAAATTTTCATGTTGTGTAATCTCTGTTTTTATAATAATTTTATCAGATATTCCATGGTGTGTTTATCTTTATGCACGAAGGATAAGATCCAGATTATTGCTGCGTTGGTGCAGATTTCATATGACAAATTTTAAGTCTGTTTTTCTTTCTTTTACTTTTCTTAACCTACAGCTAAAATTTGATGGCTATGCCATTGATTAGATTTATAAAGTCCTTTGCTCTTGAGTATTAATTTGCTTAGGCATAATGCCGTGTGGGAGTGTGTACGCAGACATACCTTGAAATCACAGAATCAAATCCAGTTGCTTCCAGAGGGGGTTTCCTTCCTTAGCTAATTGTTGAAGGTTAGTTTTAATCTGAGCGAGGTCACAAATTTCTTGAAAGCTAATTTTACCCAGGGATAAAAATAAAAATACAACATAAACAATTTTTTAAAAAACATTAGAAAACGCATAATGGATATAATATTTTTTAAATTATTTTCATTATTTCATTTTGCATATTGGGCATTTTCAAACCAAACTTAAAGCATTCAGTGGATCTTCCTTTTCTGCTAGTTAAGGTTCAAAAGTTCTTAAATTGCTTTTTGTGAATATATATGTTCATTTGCCATTTTTTCTTCAGTTTGGGTTTGAAAATGCTAACTATAAAGTGATTTGCTTAGACATAAAGCTAATTTTCAGCTCTCCTCTTGTAGTCTCATTAAAAAAAAACCTTTCAGTGCACATTTTTAAGGGGAAACTGCCTTGATTCTAAGAAAATGTAATTGTTTTGGTTTAAATGCTTTAGGCTCTAGATGTTGAGTGTCAACAGACAACTGTGATAGTCTTGAGAAAATTATGTGAGTTTCAGTCTTTGTCTCTCTTCTAAACGTTTCTCTAAGTCTTGTGGTGAAGTTCAAAACCAATAAGGTCTTGTATACCATACCCTTGGATTCAGAATTTCTTGTAATAAAAGAGGGAGAGAAAGGAGGAAAAAAACCTTCTAGCCTTCTTATATTCTGTTTCAATTGCTATTCCAATTACTCATGAGGGAGAAGAGCGGAAAGCAAGTCAGACCCTTGGAAAACCTATTTTGCTGCCTTCATATAAAGAATATTCAGTTCTCTGCTCTGTTAGCAGCTGACCAAAATCTAATCCATTAAAAAATATATCGTGGTAAGCAGTTCTTGAAAATGTTTATAATAAATGGTAACAGCCAAGCTTCCACTGTGAGATTAGCAGTTGGAACAGGATGTGTTCATCGGGAAATAGGTTATTGCCTCGCCAGTGTGTCCTGGCGTGTAACCTGCAGAATAGATGAAGGCTTAAAAGCTTGCGGGCGCAAGGAGTTTATTTGATTTCCCCCTTTGCTTTCTTTTGCATATTACAGTGTTGTTGATCACACACGATGTTGTTTCTCAATGAATCTATTATGAAGTGCATTTTGTAGACAAAAAGCATGGAATGTTTTGGAGGTCGCCACCGCCCCACCACGTCCCATGCTCATCAAATGACCTATGCCTATTAATGTAACTAATTCACTTTTACAGAATGGACTTTGTAGCTTTAAAAAATAATAAGAGAATTGTGAAAGACTGTTTTCCAGAAGTGTGGACTCACCCTCACCCCCATCTTAAAGAAATACTGCTGAGGATTATGGTGATTTTCCTGCTTTTTGCTTGATTGCAGTCCAGTCTCAGAGCTAGTGGACAGCAGTGCTCATGAATAATGCCTTCTGCGTGGATGATACCTATAGTAACCCACGGAGTGACTAAGAGATCAAATACCCTGGCTAAAAAGCCTTAGGGAAGCATTATGTGTCTGAGGTCTGATCTATTGTCTGGGAGGTCGGAGAGTGTTAATGCACTCTGCAAAGATTACACTCCCTCTCTAATTGCTCCGACACTTCCTTAAAGGATTTAAACAGTCAGGAAAGGTGATGCTCCTTGTCAATTTTTGTCTTCTGCCTACAGTTGAAGTTTATCTGTCTTTCCACTGAGACCACTAGATCAAGTAACCTAGCAAGTGTCAAAGGCGTAAACTCGGAATTAAGAGTGAAAGCAATGAGGGATGTTATTTACAGCTCCATTATTACTTGCTCTTTAAATGCTTTGCATTCCATTTCTGGTGTTTACGTTGTGAAAACGACGGCCTATCTGTGTTCAAGAGGGGGAGCAGAAAAGAGTCCCAGGCTTCACTTGGACTTTTGATCAGTTTTGTTTTCATAATCTTTTCTCAATGCCATAAGGCCTAGTGTGGCATTTTGCATTTAGGTTACTTCAGTTGAAGATGTGGAGAATGGTGAACTTTAGTATTTCCTCTGTACTACCTCCCCCACCAACACACATACACACACACTCACACACACACACACACACCCCCTTCTGAAATGTTCATCCTGAATTACACATATACAAGACCGCCCCACACATAGGACCTGATAACTTTGTTCAGACTATGATTGTAAATTTCAAATGTCGTGCAAACATATTTTTAAAAAGTTCTCCTCTCTACATTAGAGAATTCTTACTCAATCCTGTGTGTCCAGGAGCTGATATTAGTAATTTTATTAGACTCTGTATCTCTTATGTTGCTTTGATTATAACTCAGTATTTTCTAAATGACACTGAAAAGCTTAAAGGAAGGTTTTACCGGTGCTTCTAGGATGGTTTGTTGTTAGTGCCCTTGAATTGATTCCAACTCCTAGGGACACTGTTTATGACAGAGTAAAACCCCACCTGGTTTTTCTGCATCATCTTCTCACCTTTCGGTGCTGTATCAGACTGCCATTCATAGGGTTTTTGTAGCCAATTTTTTTTTTTTTTTTTGGAAGTGAGAGGCCAGGTCCTTCTTCCTAGTCTATCTAGTCTGTAAGCTCCACTGAAACCTGTCCACCATGGGTGACCCTGCTGGTATTTGAAATACCGGTGGCTTAGCTTTCAGCATCACAGCAACACGCAGCTGCCACAGTGCGACAACCCATGGAGGGGTGGTTGTCTCGTGTGGTTCCCTGACCAAGAAACAAACCCGGACCTCGGAGGTAAGAGCACCGACTCTTAACCACTAGACCACCAGGGCTGGCTTCCACAATGGTAGCTGAGGAAATGTTGGAGATCTCTATGTCTGAGAGAGCACATTGAACTCCTCAAATTCATAGTCTATACTGCTGTAGAAGTGAGGAGAGCAAGCTCGCATTTTGCCTGAGTATTTTCTACCCACAGTTGCATCCTTAAGAGGTAAGAATTCCTCTTAGATCAGTTCAAATTGCTAATATATGTGGCCTAGAGACTGAAATATATTTCAGTAGCTTCCAAAAGAGACTTGGGAGGATTCCCTGTAATTCAAGATGATAGTCTGAATGATGGGTGGAGGGGATTTTTTTTTAAGAGATCCTTGTTTGTCCCCTGGGATTTTCACACCTTTCGGCTGATGGCACTGTATTATACTCATACTGTATAAAGCTGTCAGTGTATTCATTATATGTGTCTCCCGAAGACTCTGAGCAGATGACGAGAACAATTGCTAGAGGGGAAGAAACACATTCGAATCAACATCTTCAGAAGAGAATTTCTCTAGTGTCTCCTGTTCCTGCTCCTACGTGGACTGTCCCTCGCACTTTTTCTCATTGCATGTTCTCTCACACTGTTGGTAGATTACACTGAATGTTTCATCTGTATATAAAAATTAAAAATTCAAACAAAAATCTGGCCCACATGAAGAACAGGCCCTTTGGGCATATGGTTCATTATGCATATTCATTTAATTACTAAAACACTTGGGATGGCTTTCCTGCCCTTGCTTTCAACTTGCAAAGTTGGGTCTTTTCTATTGCACAGAAAATGTAGCACAGAATTCTGTTCTGAAGGAGAAAAAAAGAAAAGGAAAAAAAAAAGGAGCCTTTGAAGAAATTATTGGAATCCACCAAAAGGAGGTATGATTCTCAGTATGAAGCCGACAGAAGTAGGAATTTCTCTCCTTCTCTTTTCCCGTCTTTTTTCTTCTCTTTCTCCCTCCCATTTCTACCACTGCCCCTGAAGGCTAGTTTTACTGTGGTTAGTTTATATGAATGTGAGCAGGGAGGAATGTGAGACTAAGGATTTAGGTTTCAGTACATTCCCTCTGAGCGACTCAAGTCTCACGATGAAGCTGTTTCAGTTTTATTGGTTAGAAGGGAGCGCTATGAAAGTGTGACTTTAATTGATTTTTCAGGGCAAACAGGTGGTGATGGTTTAGACATGGCCTTGCCTCAGTGCCACTCCTAATTTGAGGCCACACATATAATAGCTTTATTAAAATAAACAATGTCCTGGCTTTGCTTTTACCTGAACATCTGCCTCTTGGTTTGGAAAGAGCCTTTTAAAATATTTTCATTCTGTTCTTAAATGGATCAGATCCTAAAAAAAGCTGAGGAAGACTTTATTTTCTATTTATGTCATCAAATATATTATTTTTTGTTTAAAATGAAAGACATTAACATTCAAACAGCATCTTTAGATAGGATCATTGTTTCAGGAATTTTTGTTGTTCTTTTAGGCACGTTTATTTACATGATACAACAGATTTTGAACATAACAGGCCAAAAATGGAATGCTGGGTTTTGATTTGAACTTTTATTTTGGTGAGCAAAAGATTGTTATAGTGAGTGCGTGTATGGGTATGTGTGTGTGTGTGTTTCTGTGCATGCATGTACACGCTTAAAGAACATATTTTGGATTTCTTCCTGGTTTATAGTGATGTCTCAGCATTGTAGGAAAGCTTCTTGGATTCCTCCTGATCAAAATAAATTCAGGACTCGGAAAAGCATTTTTAAGCGAAAGGAAGATCCAGACTTTGGCATCGTTTTTGTTTTTAGTGGCAAGTATGTGTGGCTCTGATACAAGCACAATTTTTGTTTTTGATTAAGCAAATAGGTAGTCTATCTGAGTAACGGGAGACCATCCAAGACATTTCTTGATATGATTCCTAAAGGAATTGTACTTTGCTATAAATAGCATCGCTCCCTAATCACTATTGGTGGGTTCCTGATTTAAGGCACCTTGGTCTGTTTTAAGCACACTGGATATGTGCAGAGCTGTTGCAGGCTTAATGTGAACGTATGGCGACCCTCCTTCTTTTAGTGCCAGAAATAAAGCTATAAGTGGAGTAACTTAATACAGTGAACTGCTTCCCTTGATCACTGCACTAATGCTAATTAGATACACTTGCTTTATTACTCAGAGCGTTTTTTCTGTATCCATTCTGATATAATCTTTCTATGAACATGATGGAGTAAGTCGTAAGTGTTAAGTTTAAGCTTTTAGTCACAATTGCAGCCTAATGTTCATGTGACCAAAGTCAGAGAACACATCTAGAGAATGCTTTGCCCACTTAGAGTACAATTAGAGCCCCCTCGGACTTCTACCACGGAGGGTGCCCACCATTACGCCTCTGAAGTGAGTGAGACACTTATCGGTACATTTAGTGAAATTTTTTCTTGACCTCTTCAGGATACCCAGCTTTATGGGGAATAAATAAATGTGTGAGGATTTTCCTCCCTTCCCTTAATCAGAGCCGAGAATTTACTGATGGCTTTGAAAGATGTATTTACCAAAATCAGACATTCAACTGCTCAATTACCAGCTTCTGCAAAAATACGTAATGAGAAATTTGTTGTCTGATTGTAGGAATCTAGACCTGAAATTATGATCATTCTAGGGGGAAAAAGGCAATAGTCACAGCACATTAGATGCTTTCTTTCATTTAGTTTAGTGCTTTTCTACTTTTTAAACTAGTTCTGCCTTTATGAATGGTATGGGGACTTTTATTGGGCCATAGGTGATTGTTTGACTTTTTTCCCCTTATATAAAATCATCAAGAAATGTGAAGTATAGGGAGGCCAGTAGCATGATACATACATTAAAGTGATGGCATTTTAATAAATGCTTCATATTTAAAAGAGCGAAAAGATTATGTATTTAGTAAGAAACATATGTATAAATACAAGTTACAAGCATTTTTTTTCTGTTTTTAAAAAATCTCATAATACATTCAAAAGGGGAAAAGAAAAGTCAACAAAAACTCCATGTCTGGAAGAATACAGTCTAAAGATTTCAATTTATATTTAATATTAGGATTATGTGGACTTTTTATTTACAGACTTCCTCTAAAATCAGAATGGAATTAGCTACGTTCTTCATAGAAATGCTCAGTCTAGTGTTATTGTGAAATTGGCAGTTTGAAAATTATATACATTGTTTATTCAGTCATAGAGGATGATAAAAGTGAGAAACACACCATCCAGGTGTCTTTCTGCAAAAGTATTGGGAATAAATTACGAGTTGGGGTCATTCCCACACAAAACTAGAACTAGTCGTTAGAGTTTTGCCTCTGAGGACAAGGCAAGACACCCAGTTTGTTTTTCCCCCATTGAACTGACCAGATCATTCTGTGTCATGTAGGAATAGTCAAAGACAATGCCAAGTAAACACCAGAAATGGTGTATTTCAATGCTCAAGAAAATAGACAGTTAATGAATGTGGATTCGACAAACTTTCTATATCTATGATGGCAACCAGAGCGTGACTTAGAGGCACAGGTTGAAATATGAAGGTTTTATTAGAGGACAGGAGAGAAAGGTGAGGGTCAGGGCAGGAAGGGCATTTCAGTTCTGGGCCCATTTGGAGTAGAGGTTTGCCAAAGCCTTTCTTCCATGATTGGTGTCTACTTTCCCCTTACCTCTTTCTAGGTAGAGACTAGACCAGGAAGAACAAATCCCTTCCTGGACTCACTGGTTCCTTCCAAAGGTGTAGAATTGGTTTTCTGGTCAGTCTAGATAGCCTTTCATAATTTCCCTAGGTGTATTCACCCCTTTTACATTATAACACTTTATTAGTTTTCTATTGCTACTGTAACAAATGACGACACGTGTAAGTGGGTTAAGATAACACAAATTTATTACCTTACAGTTCTGGAGGTGAGGAGTCTACCACAGGTCTCACTGGGCTAAAATCCAGGTGTCGCAAGGGCTGCGTTCCATGCTGGTGCCTCTAGGGGAGAATCTGTTTCCTTCCTTTTTCCAGCTTCTAGAGGCTGCCCACATTCCTTGGCTCATGGCCTCTTCCTCCATTTCAAATCCAGCAAGGGTATGTTGTTGAGTCCTCACATGGCGTCGCTCTGACCTTGCTTCTGCCCTCACATCTTTTCCTGACTTTCTTCTTCTGCCTCTGTCTTCCACTTTTAAGGACCCATGTGATTACAGTGGACTCAACCAGGTGATCTGTGTTAGAAAGTTGATTAACAACCTTGACTCCATCTGTACCTTTAATTCCCCTTTGCAGTGTAACATATTCAAAGGTTCTGAGGAATAGGGTGTGGACATCTTTAGGGTTCCATTATTCTGCTTACCACAACTAGGCCCCTCGTTACTGTCTTCCATTCATGTTGCTTTCTGGTGGATAAGGATTTCTGAAGCAAATGCTATTCCCTTGCGTAGGAAGTAATTTAGTGAGAGGCATAAATTTGGAAGGAAGAGGTTACATACTATGAACATTTTAATGGAGAGTGGCTGGGAGGAGTACAATTACAAATATACAGAAGTCAGATCTTATCAGCAACTTGAAAGGTTTTTGCTATTTGGTTTGCTCCATCTGCCTCCCCTATGGCTGCTACTATATGGCTGGAGGGCAGGAGGCCTAGGAGGAAGCTGTGTGCCTGTCCACACAGTAGATCTTGGGTATGAGATCCCCAGTGGGGAGGGGAATGGATGCGCTAGTTCCAGAGGTAAACCAGAAGGGGTAAAGAGACTAGGAGTGTCTTGAAAGATTGTCCAGAACTCAGAAGTAACTCCTGGTGATTGGATGAGTGTAACTGGGAATAAAATCCAGTGTTTCTCCACATGACTCCCCACAGTTAATCAAAATCCAAGCCATGTTTAAAGAGCCAACAAAAGCCCACATTCTCTGTAACATGTCCCTTAACTTCCCAGACAAAAGCGACCCTGCCCTTTCTCCTGGGCTACTGTAGTTTCTTCTAAAAACTTTTTTCAGTTTCTCATTTCCTTACCCCATTCCCATACTTTGCTACCAGAATTATCTAGATAGATTTCTGATCCTATCATTTCTCTGTTTAAAAATTCGTGAATGACTTCCCATTTAGTTGAGGATTACATCTTCAACTTACTACCATGACATACAGGCCTTTCCAGGTATGGCCCCCGCTTAGTTTCCCAACCTCATCCTCAGCCCGTCCCTCCAGGATCCAGCCCCATTGGACATTTTGCCATCTCCAAGCATGCGAGGCTTTTAAAAATTTTTACCACTGCCATGTCTTTTGCTTGTACGTTGTTTCTCCTGCTAACTTGTTGGTCTAATCTAAGCCCTGCTACTGCCTGGCATTGAGCCTAATACAAAATATTAACTGAGTAAATGTCTTCTCATTGAACCGATGAATGGCCTGAGAGCTTTTCTACAGAAAAAGTGAAGTAGAGACCAACAAACCTTATCTTCCAAGTGGTTTTCTTCATGCGTCTATCACGTCCTTTGACTTGGACCCAGTCGTTCATCTGCTTCAAGGTGCATGGTGATGACTCTTCATTTTCATCACTGCGTTCAGGCCTCTCAACAGTCCTGAGGCAGATGTTACCGTTCTCATTTTACAGATGAAAACATGTTACATAATGTTTCCAAGATCACACAGCTAGTGTAGGGAGAGCCATGATTTAGGTCCAATCAAAATAAATATATCCCGGGCTGGCCCAGTGGCTTAGCGGTTAAGTGCACACACTCCGCTCCTGGCAGCCCGGGTTGGGATCCCGGGCGGGTACCGACGCACCGCTTCTCTGGCCATGCTGAGGCTGCGTCCCACATGCAGCAACTAGAAGGATGTGCAACTATGATGTACAACTATCTGCTGGGGCTTTGGGGAAAAAAAGGAGGAGGATTGGCAATAGATGTTGGCTCAGAGCCCGTCTTCTTCAGCAAAAAGAGGAGAGTTAGCATGAATGTTAGCTGAGGGCTGATCTTCCTCACACACACACACACACAAAAAAAATAATAATAATAAAGTTAACAATATATCATTTAAAAAAAAACAAAGATAAATATATCCTAAGCGCCATTGAATAAATGCTTAAGTTAGAAAATGTAATTGCTTCAGAACTATTAGAAATAACACAACAGGAAAAAGTACAACATAATAGTTAAGAGCACTCGGCTCCATATTCAGACTCACCAAAAATTAAATTATTAACAATTTCATTTCCTCATTTAAAAAATATTGTTTTGATTACTTTGGAATCATATATAATGATGTACCCTGATTTTTTCTACTTACAACCATATTTAAATAAGGCATGATGGGGAACTCAAATTCAGGAATGTGTGTGCGAGAGAGAGAATTTATACTGGTAGCTGCAGGCTGATGGAAACTGTCTTACTCCTTTTTTTTAAATACCAGCAGCACAATGCCCCATGCATAGTAAACACTCCATGAGTGTTGGTTGAATGGGTGTTTGAATTGTTTCATCAGTTCAGCAGTTTTAGTTGATTTGAAACCTGTGATATATTTGACCACCTTGGCTTTCTGGGCATTGATGTAGAATATAGAATGGAAGTAAGCCATTCACCAGAACTTTTCGCTGCTCACTCTTTCTGAGACACACACAACTGTCCACACTGGGGGTGCTGCACTGTGCTGGGCGGGGGGTGGGGTGGGTCGGTATTTGGAATTCATGCATCTGGAGTATCTCAAGCCCTGTCCTCTCACATTTGTATGATCCAAAGCCAGAGTTTGGATTCTGATTTAGGGCTTCCCGGTCTGCCCTCCAGAACATTATGAGCTGTCTTGTGTTGTGACATTACCCAACTGCAGTGCTGGGTAACAGGTTATTGAAATGTGTAGGGTTCAATTAGACTTTTATTTTAATGCTCATTTTCACTCCTGTTTCCATTCAACAAATGTTTGAGTATCTATTACATACAAGACGTTATCCTATGTTTTACAAGAAATACAGAGATAAATTACATATGCTTCACATTTCAAAGAGCAAAACAATTCTGGTAAGGGAAATAGACTTGAATGAAATGGCCATGATACCAGGCAAAATCTATGTGCCTGATATTTTATAGTACCGATTACAGGGCAGTATGAAACACCAGGTAAAATAATGACTTTTCCAACCAGGAGAACCAGTGAGGGAGGAAAAAAACACATTCCTGGAGACACTTGGATTAAGGTACTGAGAAGGAAAACAAAAGCAGTTTTTAAGAACAGCAAATTTATGTGCCTGGAATTTAGGAAACATGGTAGGAGACAAAGAGTCTGAAAGAATTGTAAATATAAATTTAGGCTGTATTTTGATTTGATGGGCCTTGAATAGCAAACTAAGAGTTTTAGACTTTGTCTGTAGAGAGTAGGCAAACATAAAAGCCTTTGAGCAGAAGAGCACCATGATGAGAACTAAGCTTTGAGTGATTACTTTGGCCCTGATGTGAATAGATAGGAAGTAGAGAAAAGTATTACAAGTACTATATGAATTAGAAGTGTGGAAATGTAATCTGAGGTTGTAAACTGGCAAACAATGGGGACCATATTTAATCCACTCAGTGTGTGTATGTGTGTCTGGGAGGGGAGGAGACAAAAAAAAACTATTCTAAAGTAATTGAATTATTCCCATATTTTAAAAAATGGAAGAGTTCACCTCATGAACATTTTTAAAAACCTTTTATTTTGAAATAGGTTAAGACTCACAGCAAATTAAAAAGTAGTGTGAAGAGTTGCCATGTACCTTTCAGCCAGCTTCTCCTAGTGATAATATCTTACATAACTGTCAAAACCAGGAAACTGACGTTAGTACAATTCTATTAACTCAGGTGCAGATTTGATTCAGATTTCACCAGTTCTTACATGCACTCTTTGTTGTTTGTGTTGTTAGTGTTGTGTAGTTCACATATCAGGTAAACATCACCACAGTCGTGATATAGAACTGTTCCATCATCACAAAGAAACTCATTCATATTACCTGTTAATGTTCACATACACCCCCAATCCTGACCCTGGCAACCACTTACCTATTCTCCATCACTGTAATTCTGCCACTTTGAGAATATAATATTAAAGGACTTGTATCATGTATTATTTAACCCTTTGAGATGATGTACTTTTTTTCACTTAGCATAATGGCCTTCAGATCCATCCAAGTTGCATACATCAGTAGTTTATTCTCATCATGAACTTTTGAAAAATCAGACTATTGGGTAATGTCAGACCTAATTTCACATGACAGCAGTCAGCTGAAGTTGAGTAGGGAGTGGACCCTTTGAAGAAGGGATATAATCTGAGCTTACCCTGGTCCCCACCACTCTCTATAGTCTTACACCTGGGCTTCCTCTACTTCTTTACATTTTACCCTGACCTCTGTGGGTATTTGGGTTTGTAACCCTTGGCAGTGGCTAACATTCCAAAACTGATGTAAAATGAGCAGTGTTTCACAGGTTAATATATGTGATATGGGAAAAGAAATTGTATCCCATCCTCAGATAAGTTGGAGAAACAATGTATTAAGTAGTAGGACTTGACAAGAGTTTTTAAAACATTTCTGTGTGCCCTATCGTGTTTATACAGTGTCTGTAAATTTATTAGACCACAGATTTTTTTTTTTTTTTTTAACATTTGCGATGACAGAGGAATTCGTCCAGGTGTGGGGGAGAGGTCCAGGAGGTCAAGGAGGTTGGGGCTGTTAGGAAGAATGGCAGCTGCTCTTTTTGCCCAAGTCTGTCCACAGAGAAAGCAGGGTAACCACAGTGAGAAGTGCTGCTCAGAACCTCAACATCACCCACAATTTTGTAACCATCATAGTTTGGTTGGTGTTGTGTGTGTGTGTGTGTGGTTTTGGTTGGCGTCTTGTCTCCTTTTCTTCTTTATTCCCCATCCTGGCCTTCCTCACTTTCAAAACCGGCTCTTTGTCCTTCATAGCAGCTGTACACCAAGAGAAGTGGGTGCGTGGGAGCCCTCGGTTTTGTGGCATTTGAAAGCATTCCTAGGTCACTGAAAAATCATACCCGTTGTTTCTAGTGGTACGTTACCTTCTGTAGAAAAAATTCTTTTGTTATTAAATATATTGTGTATACGAGGGAGTTTATAAAACTGTGTTTGCACATATACGAACAATTTAAAGAATAACAGTGAGAAACACTTGTATATACCTACCCCCAACTTAAAAATGGAAAATTCCTCTTGTTGAGAAGTCCCTGCTCTGCTTCTTTATGATTGAATCCTTCTTCTTCCCCCATCCCCAGAAGTAATGATGCCACTGAATGTCGTGTCATTCACTCAGTACCCATTGTGGTTTTGCCACCTTTCTATCTCTCTCTAAACAATCTAATTCAATTCTGTCCGTTTTTTGAAGATTTTATAAAAGGAATCATGTAGTACTTTTCTTATTCCATGACTTGCAAATTAATTCCCTCAATACTATTTTTGACGTTCATCCGTGTGGTTCATCTTCATTCTGTACGATATTTAATTTTATGAGTAAATTAGTTTATTTATCCATTCTACTCTAGATAGACGTTTGGATTGATTCTGGGTTTGTTCTATTTGGCTATTTTGGAAAGCGTGCTTGTAAACCTTGTTATAACCTCATCTGGGGGACATGTGCAAGAGTTTAGAGCAATGGCTCCCAGTGTGTGGTGCCTGGACAATAGCAGCAGCAGCACCTAGGAACTTTGTAGAAATGTAATTTCTCAGACCCCACCCCAAATCTGCTGAACCAGAAACTCGGGGTGGGGCCCAGCAATCTTGTTTAAACCAGTCCTGCAGGTGTTTTTCATGCATGTTGGAGTGTGAGACCTGCTGTTCTCGGGTTTGTACTTGGGAATGGAATTGCTGGATTATCTGATAAACATGTTTTGCTTAATCAGTTAATGCCGACCATTTCCCAAGTGATTGAACCATCAGCATCAAATGGAAGGTATCATTGTTCTGCATCTTAAAAAACTCTTGGCGTTGTCTGACTTCTTAATATTGTCAATCTGATGTGTGAAGTAGTACCTTGGTGTGGTTTTAATTTGCATTTTTCTCCTTACTAATAAGATTCATATGTTTCGGGGTCTTTGCGCTCCTCTGTCTTTGTCCTACCTTTGCCTAATTTTCTTTTATTTCATACCTTTTTGTTAATTTGTAGAAGTGTTTTATATAAACCAGACACAAATTCTTTGTAATGGAAATATCTTCTCCAAGTCTGTGGCTTATTTTTTCACTCTATTATCGTTTGATGAACAAAATTCTTATGTTTAATGTCACATTTATCAGTTATTCTCCCTATGGTTTGTGCATTTCATGTCATGTTTAAGGAATCCTTTCCTATCCCGAAGTCATAAAGATATTCTTGAAAATTTTTTTTTATGATTTTGCCTTTTACATTAAGTTTTTTAATCTACTTGTGATTTGATTTCATTTTTGTGTTCTGGGTATCCAATTGACCTAGTACCATTTCTTGAATATTCTACCTTTTTCCCAGTGATCTGCAATCCCCATGCAGCTATAAATGAGGTTTCCATGTACAGGTAGGCTTATCCATTGGTGTCTTATCTATATCTGTACTAATATTTTACAGACATCATTTGGGTTTAGCATTTTTCTTCCCACTTTATTTTTCACCTTCAAGAATGCATTGCCTATTCTTGGCTTCTTGCTTCTCCACATAGCAGTTAGAAGTGAGTTGTGTTCCACAAAAAAACAGAACAACGCAAAACCAAGATTGAAAATAATTCAGACTCAAAATTATTGAGTTAACTGTCAAAATCGAGACATTAGAAAAAGAACCAAAGAATTAAGCCAAATTAGTTAGAAGTAAAAATAAGAGCAAAATCAATGAAGTAGAATACATGTGTAAAATAAAAAAGAATAACAAAGTTAAAAGTTGTCTCTGAAAAACTAATAAAACTGATTATTCTTTTCTGAGAATTTTCAATCTCCTAAGAGTAAAGACGCAAATAGACAACATCAGGCGTTAGAAAGGGAAATTAGGTGAATCAGAGATTAAACATAAGTGTATTATGAAATTTTATGCTGAAAATGTTGAAACGTGTGAAACAGATCAAGCTTGTAGAACAACGTATCAAAGGGACTGGAAAAAAATGAGAACCGGGATGGTCCTAAACGCATTAAATAATTGAATCAGTAGTTTAATGTCTTCCCAGAAAACAAAACGTTAAGGCCTAGGCAACTTTAGAGGCAAGTTTTACCAAACATTCAAGGAGCAGATGAATCCTATCTTATGTAAGTTCTTTTCTAATTGTCTTCTGGCTGTTATCTTTTCTGTTGAAAAGTCAGTTGTCAGTTTGATTGTTGTTCATTGGGAGGAAATGTGGTTTTTTGGCCCAGTGTCTGCCTTTGAACTTTGTTTTGGTCATCAGTTATATGCAGTTTTACTGTGAGGTGCCTGCATGCAGTTTTCTTTCTCTTTCTCCTAATTGAAGTTCTTTATATTTGTAACTTCACATCTTTTATAAATTTGGGGAAATTCTCATCCAATATCACTTATAGTTTTTTCCCTATTCTCTCTTTCCTCTCTCCTTCTGGACTCCAAATTTTTACGTATAAATTAAACCTTTCTCAGAGTGCCATATATCTGTTTTACTATTTCTTACCATATTTGTCTGTGCTTACTTACCATATTTATCTGTGCTTAAAATATAGACATTTTCTGCTAATACTTCAAATTGTGCATCCTCTCTTTTTCTGTTCTGCTATAACGATTTTAAAATTCATATCTGCTAACTCTAACATCTAAATCACCTGTTTGTTCCAGTTGTCTTATTTTTCTGTTGATTTTTGGTCATTGTTTTGTATCCTGACCATGCCTGGTTATTTTTTATTAAATGCTGGATAGGATTTATTAAGACATTTTAGAGGGTATGGACTATGTTATCTTCCACCAGAGAGGATAGAGAGGGGGCAGTTAGGGTCTAGCAAGTCAGTATGATCCAGTTGGGGGTTGAAATGACCCAAGATAGGATTTCAAGCATTTTGAGGATTGTTTCTAGTTTATCCCTATGCATAGTGCATAGCCCTTCAGGAGTCTCAAAAAAGCCTGCAGTGTTTACTAAAGCTCTTTTTTTTAAATAGTCCTTCGTCTTCAATTTTTGTCTCTCGACTCAGAAAGATTACCAAAAGCTTTTAGTTGCCAATTTCTGCTTGGTCTCAACCTTTCATCCTAAGCATGCATGTCTTGGAATGAGTAAATTTCTCAAGGAGATATGCGTGCAGTGTTGGGCTTGAATCTGTGCATTCCTTTCGCCCCTCAAGTCATGGCTGCCATAGTTTCCCTCTACTCCGATTTTTACCTCCATAGATTATGAAGATTGAAGCAAGCTCTCAGCTGCTACTTTGTGCTCAGTCACTATGCCCTACTCATTGAATTGACGAAAAATCAAACAGACCCTGAAGGAGATAAAGCAGTAGCAAGCTGAGGTTCCCCTCACTGCATGTGTCTTCCCTCCTTGATCTTGTCCCCTCGGTCCTGGATGCCTCAGTTCGTTTGTTTGTGTTTATTATCCAGTTTTGCTTCTTGGGTTTTTGTTTGTTTGTTTTTTGTGGCTTGCTTGGTTTTTTTGCAGGAAGATTGAGATAAAAGCTTCTGCTTTATCCTAAAAAGCTGAAGTTTACATTTCTACTTAATATACGGACTTAACAACAAGAGTGTCTTACAATGATTTAAATCAAGCCACACCTCTCCCAATTTATGCGCTTTTGCTGTGCCCTATTTTAGTTCTAGATTGTCTCGTTACACATAAATTAGACTTTTTTTTGTCAATCAATGTTTATTTAGATTGGTATACACATTTACCCTGGCTTCTGAGCACATGTGTTCTTACATTCAGGCTTTATACCAGGGACAGTTTTCCTTTTCTTTAAAATAAATCTTTTGTATATACTTTCATGAGGGTCTTTTGATGACAAGCACTATTGGCTCATGTTTTGTCTGAAAATGTCTTTACTCTTCTTTAAAGACAATTGCTAGATACAAGATTCTGAATTGAAGAAATGAAAGCATATAAATGTTAAGTTCTTGTACCATTTTCTTGCTCCCTTGTTGCACTGAGATATAAAGTCACTCAAATTGCTTTTTCTTTGTAGTTGAACTATCTTTTCTCTCTAGCTGCTTTTAAATGTTCCTTTTTTCCCCAAGTGTTTTCAGTTCTCCTATGATATTTAAAGGCCTAAATTTTTCTTTATTTATCCTGATAAGGATTTTCAGGGGCTTCCTATGTTGGTATCAATTCTGGAAAATTCTCAGGTTCATCTTCGTATATTGCTTCTTCCCCTTTCTCTCATTAGCATTTTGCCCCATCCTGAACATCTGTCAGACATATGTTAGACCTTCTCATTTCTGTCTTCCATGTCTCTTACCTTTCTTATATATCTATATCTGTCTCTCTCATCTACATTCTGAGTGATTTCTTTGGAATTATTTCTCAGTTCACTAATTTTCTCTTCAGCTACTTTTAGTCTGTGGATTAATACACCAATTGTGTTTAAATTTCATCCTCTCTGCTTTGTATTATTCCTCACCAATAATCCAGCTCAGATTCCATGGCCAACTTTAAAATAATTTCTTTACCTCTCTACCTTCGTCACTATACTCACCTAAATCTCAGGTAAGCATGGCTATAGAAAAACCCATTTAGTGCCTCTCCACAGTTCTATTACATTTCTATAATCCATTCTCCTTTCCTGTCTTCCAGACTATTTCATAAATTCTCTTCTTTGTTCAACCTCTAATACCTTCTCCCCATCCTCACTCACTCACTTAATGACCATGGTTGACACAAGTGTCTTCTACTGATATCCAGCCCCCACCATGTCTATCCCCCTACCAACATCTGTGCCTGTGTCCTCTGCTTTCCTTCCTGTGACTATGAATGAACTAAGTTATTGCTAAGACCAACCCTCCACTTTTGCATTGGATCCCACCCCTGCCCAATGATTCAAGAATATTGCTCCAACTCTTCTTTCTTCTGTCTTCTATATCAGTTTTTTTTTCTCTCTCTCCTGAGTCATTGCTACATCCCTTCCAGCTTCCACCCTGTTTCTTTGCTCTTCTTTATAGCAAACTGTTTCATAGAGTTTTTACTACTCACTGTCTACAGTTCTTCTCCTGTTCTCTCTTAAACTCCCTCTTATCTGATTTTTGTCTTATCACTCCACCAAACTGCTCATGTCAAGTCATCAGTGACCAGTTTTCAGTCATCTTACTTAGAAATGTGTTGTTGCCCTCTTCTTTAAAATTCTTTGTTTATCTGGTTCCCAGGACACCACAATCTCCTAGTGTGTACCTTTTTCTCTGGCTGCTCCTCAGTCTTCTTTTCTGATTTCTTCTAATCTTCTCAAACTCTAAATTTGTGCTTTTCTGGAGATCAGTTCTATGCCATTTCTCTCTACAGTTACTTCCTCACTAAAATTATCCATTCTGATACCTTTAAATACTATCTGGATGCTGATAATACACAAATTTATATCTCTAGCCCTAGCTTCTAACGTGAGCTCCAAACCATATATCCAATACCTACTATATGTCTCCACAGGGACATCTAAGAGATGCCTCAGACTCCTCTTCTCCCAACCTGCTCTTCCTACAGACTTTATCTCCATTAAAGGACAAATCTAGTCTTTCAACTTTTTAAGCCCCACACCTTAGTATTATCTTTATGATTCCATTTTTACCTTCTCATCCAAACTGTCTGCAAATCCTCTTGGTCCTACTTTCTAAATAGAGTTACATGACCACTTCTCACTAATTCCACTGCCATCACCATGGTTCTAAGCTGCAATTAACCATAACCTGGATCATCACACTAGCTTTGTAAATGAAACCTGTGCTTCTGTCCTTGTCTCTTTGTGATGTGTTCTTATGCACCAGAATGAACTCTCTCTAATAGGAGTCAGATCCTGTCACTCTTCTGCTCACAACCTTCTAACAGCTTCACAGCTCCCTTAGAATAAACATCAAAGACCTTACAGCCCTGATCCAGGCCCTTTGTGTCTGCTCCTGTTCCTTTTTCACGTCTTCTCTTTCTAGTCATCTTGCTCACTCTGCCTAAGCCACAGAGGGTTCTTGCTATTCCTTGAACACACCAGGCATACTCCCACTTCTGGACTTTTGGATTTGCTGTTCATTCTGACTGGAAACACTATCACCTAGATTTCCACGCGTCCTCCAAGGACTTTGCTTGTATGTTGCCCTTTCAGCAGGGCCTTCCCTGATGACCCTACTTATAATTGCAGCCTCAGTCCCATTGCCTGGGATTCCCTTCCTTTCATCCCTGTTTGTTTTTATCCTTATGGAAGTTTTACCATCTGATATATAATGTATAGTTATTTATTTTCTCTGTCTCATCCCTAATCCCAAAATACAATGTAAGCTTCATGAAGCTTTTTTTTGTTTGTTTTGTTTTGTTCCCTCTTGTGTCTGAGTCACTGTGGTTCATAGTAGATGTTTAACAAATAAGTGCTGAGGGAAACATGAACAGTGAATCTATGCGTGAAGTAAAGTAGTGACACAAAGATGGGCTTAGTGTGTAGTGCCCGGGGATAGGACTGGGGGGGACACGTCAGAGATGAGAAAATACTCAAGCAGTGGAGGCAGTAGCTTTCTACATGAGAGAAGGGTATGTTCAAAAGCACAGAATTCCGAACACCATTTTATGACTTAGGGTATGCAAATGGTACAGCATGATTAGGAATCTAGGATGTTGTCTTAGGAAATACAGTCAAGTCTGAGCCAGTTCAGAGGAGGTCTTAAATGTTAACCTACGAGGTCTAAATGTCATGATGTAGGCCAGGAAACAATGGAAAATTTTAGTTGGGTGAATGGCGTGATGAGAACTGGAGGTGTTTTTTGGTTTTCTGTTATTTTGTTTTGGTATGGTGGTAGCTAAGACATTTTTTTTTTCTTTTAACAACAGTAAAAGCAGTTAACGTTTTCCTGAGAAGGGGCAACTTACTGATTTGTTATCTTAGAAATGAATGTGTACTTGGTCAAATTAAAAACAAATTGTTATATTGCTCTCTTTTTGTGTAACCCTGGAGTTTTTTGGAATAGAAGTAGTATAGCTTTGTCTCATCTTTACCCAATATCATTATAAAATGATCATATGTATGTTAAGCTCTCCCCAAATTACACCCTGTACTTACAGGATGGTCATTCATAAAGATTGCATGATTATTTCAAGAGACATTCTTTTCAAATATGCAGATTTAATCTTTCCTGTAACAAATTAACTGATTTAAACAATATTCTGAAGGAAGTGTACATGTGAGTGTATGTATTTTGCCCTTTCTCATTATTTGTTGTCACAAGGACCACTTCAGTGGTTTTTCACAGAAAGCTAGGCCCCTCTTCAGTTTTTTTCAGATCAAACTCCTTACAACCTCCTTGAGTATTTGTTCAAGGTCATCGAACTTTGAAGCAACAGTGCCTTAACCAAAATAAATCAGCTAGCCCTTCCTTTGTGCTTCTTCGGATGTTGCTTCTTGATACGATTTTAACCTGGGGGTCTAGTAAGGTTGGAGTTTGGGCTGGTGGCAAGGCAGGTGGATGTTGGGTGGATTTTCATGTTTTTCTTCCAAAATATCTCTTCCATTTTTGCTATTACTTTAAGCTTTAACTGTATTTATGAACTGAATTTTGACCTCTTTATTCTCTTTCTTAAAACCCAGTGTTTGGTTTGGGGTGTAGGAATGGGTGATTTATAGCAAAAAGTAGATTTTTCAGCTAATGATGAAAGTTAAGTAAAAGTTGATATATAAATTTCTCAATAATTTTCTACCACAAGTGAACATTTAATTTTGTTTTTGCGTGCTTAATATATTATGCCATCTTAAGTCATCTTATGTCATTCTACTACAAAGTAGAATAGCGATTCAAGATCACCTAGTTAATCTGACCAATGGTGGGTCAAAATCATATTCTGTAAATAATGGTCATATTGACTGGATACCCAAATCTCTGTGGCATGCCTAGCTGTTTATGAAATACAAACATAAAATAACCTATGATTTTGTATGAGCACCCCTACCAAAATATTTGTATTCAAATGAGGATCTTGGTTTTATTGTTCAATTTCTTTCAAATATTACTTTCTTGGACAATATGTAGGTCAAAATGGTGAACTCTAATCTTTATAATCATACTTCGTACGTTGTTTTGTTTGTTTTAACAAATGCAGTGTTTTGGCTATTTCCTTGTCTTGAATCCACTCTCAAATGACAGGAGGACAGAATCTTAAGGTAATTTTAAATGAGGAGATCCCAAAGTATTTGGGGAAATAATCATGTCATTGTACTTGGTGTCCCAAGTTAACTACTTTGAAGTGAGGGCATCTCCTTGGATGTGTAGAAGATATTTAATGGTTGATTGGTTGGTCAATTACTTAGTTAATTAGTTATAGACCACTTTATAATGAAACCGGGCAGACTTAGTCTAATTTGTTCTTTAAAACTCTTTGTGACATAAGATAACATCCTTCTCATGTCATACCTAAAGAAAGAATACCTAGAGGATTTGTTCAAGTGTCTATGACAACTCTGGCTAAGTTCTTCAATCACAGCTAATTTGGAACCACTGACACCCTAAGGTATTTCTATCTTTAGGATTTTCCCCAGAGAAGCACAAAATCTCTTTATGAATCACTTTTTCTCGGCGGAGATTTGGCATATTTCTTATATCTATTTTTATAAAAATTACGGTAAACAAATTTTGGGGCAGAAAGTGAAGAAATGTTTCTAGTTGAAGATTTGAGTTAAAGATTTCTTAAAGTTACATTTTTTAGGGAAGGGATCAGATCAGGTCACCTTTGCATCTGCATCTTGGAACGTAGGAGGGAAAGCCACATGACAGGTTCAGAAGCTTTCTTGGTGTCAGAGAAATCAAGCTTCAAGCATTGGTTCTGACATTTTATAGGTGGTGTTCTGTTTTATTTCTGAATATGGTTCCAAGGTACGGATATATTATAGTCAATTGCTGGGTAGACATTTGGGCTGTTGCCAGTTTTGTTGTTATTTGGAATAAAGCTGCTGTGCTATGAATATTGGCTCACAGATCTTTTCATGGGACATATGTTAAATATTTAGGAGTAGAAAAGCTGTGAATTATGGTAGGCATGTGCTCAACTTTTTGAGAAAGTGCTGTGTGGTTTTCCAAATTGGTATCATTTTGTATTCCTACCAGGAATGTATGAGCGCTCCAGTTGTTCTACTTCCTGTCAACACTTTATCTTGTCAGTTTTTAAAATTTTAGCCTTTCTAATACTTGTTAGTGCTATTTCATGGTAGTTTTTCTTTTCCTAGTGAATAATCATGTTGGATATCTTTCCATGTGCGTTTAGGTATTCATATAGATTTTTTTTTTTGCGTGAAGGGTCTGGTCAAATCTTGTACCTATTTTTATTGAGTTGTCTTCTTACTAAGTTGTAAGAATTCTTTATATATTCTGGATATAATTTCTCTTTCAGTATATGTATAGAAAGTATTTTCTCCCATTTTGTGACGTTTTTTCATTTCTTAATGTTTTCTTCCAAAGAGCAAAAGAAGAATACTTTTGATAAAGTCTGTTTTTTCTATTCTTTACATTATTCTTTATACTTTTTGTGTCCTAAGAAATCTTTGACCATTCCAAGATGACAAAGGTTTTTTTTCTATGTTTTCTCTAGAGGTTTTAAATTTTTAGCCTTTACCTTTATGTATATGATCCATCTAGAGTTAATTTTTATATATGGTAAGCCATAAGGGTTAGTGATTATTTTTTTCTGTACGTGTATCCAATTGTTCCAGTGCCATTTGTTGAAAAGACTCTAATTTCTCCCATTGAATTACCTTGGCAACTTTCTTAAAAATCAATCAACTGCCTATAGGTGGATCTATTTCTAGACTCTATCTTCTGTTCCATTGATCTATGTCTATCTTTTCACCAACACCACACTGTCTTCATTACTATAGCTTTATAATAAGTTGTGAAATCAGGTAGTGAAAGCTTTATTTGCTAAAATTGCTCTGACTATCCTATGTCATTTGCATTTCCATGTAATATTTAGAATCAGCTTGTCAATTTCTACAAAATTGAGATTGCTTACATCTATAGATCAATTGTGGAGAATTGCCGTCTTAGCACTATTGAATCTTCCAATCCATGAACTAGTGGCATATCTGTCCACTTATTTAGATATTCTAGAATGTTCCTCAGCAATGTTTTATAATTTCCAGTGAAGACATGTTGCTCAGGTTTTGTGCATTTTATTCGCATATATTTTATGGATTTTGCTGCTACTATAAATGGAAATTTTAATTTTTCATTTTCCAATTTTTTGCTGCTAGTAGATAAAAATAGAATTGATTTTTTAAACATAACTTTATATGCTGTTACTTTGCTGGATTTAGTTGTTATTTCTAGGATTATCTTTATAGATTCTTGAGGATTTTCTATGTAGAAAATCATGTCATCTATAAAAAGAGACAGTTTTACTTTTCTCGTTTCTGATACTCATGCCTTTTATTTCTTTTACTTTGTTGAAATGGCTAGAACATTCAGTCCAATACTGAATAGAAGTAGTGAGAGCAGATATCCTTGCCTTGTTCCTAATTTTAGAAGGAAATCATGCAGTTTTCTCTGTCATAGAATCATTTTGTCTGTTCTAGAACTTCACATAAATAGAATCATACAGTATGTGCTCTTTTGTATAAGGCTTCTTTCACTCAGTGTTTTTGAGATTTATTCATATGATTGCATGCCCAAGTGTCTTTCTTAGCACATACAGATGTTTTAAACTTCTTTTCTTTTTTTTTTGTGAGGAAGATTATCCCTGAGCTAACATCTGTGCCAGTCTTCCTCTACTTTGTATGTGGGATGCCACCACGGCATGGCTTGATGAGCAATGTGTAGGTCCATGCCTGGGCTCCAAACCCACGGACCCCTGGCTGCCAAAGCAGAGCGCATGAATTTAACCACTACACCACCTGGCCAGGCCTCTTTAATTAACCTTTTAGGGCATAATTTACATATAATAAACCACTGCCAATTATGATCAAATATGATAACTATAAGATTTTTGTAGGTGTCCTTTATCAGATTGAAGAAATTCCTTCTATTCATTATTTGTGTTGAATTTTTTCATCAAATTCTTTTTCCACATCTATTGAAATAATCATGTTTTTTCCTTCTTTATTTTGTCAATATTGTGAATTACATTGATTGATTTTTGAAAGTGAAACCAAATCTTGCATTCTTGAAACATACTCTACTTGATCATGCTATAGTATATATTTTTCATATATTTCTTGATTTGATTTGCTATTATTTTCTTAAGGGTTTTTGTATCCTTGTTCATATTGGATATTTGTCTGTAGTTTATTTCGTTGTAATGGGTTTGTCAGGTTTTGTTATCAAGGTAATGCTGGCTTCATAAATTATTTGTGAAGTGTCCCCTCCAATATAATATTCTTTCTTCTTTAAATTTTTGCTGGAATTCAACAGTGAAACCATTGAGGCCTGAATATTCTAGGTGGGGGCATTTTTGCTAATAAATTCAATTGATCTGTTCCATTTTTTTAAGTTGTATTTTTAAATAACTTTTCTCTTTGTTTAAATTGTCATTGTTTTCCTCAAAGTTGTTCATTTTATTCTCATCTCTGCCTTTATGCTTATAGCATTTATTCTGTTAACATTTAATGTAATTATTGATATTATTGTCTTTGGGTTACCATTTTATTATTTTCCATTTGTCTACTATATTTCTTTTTCCTCTATTTCCCTTTTCTTACCTTTTAGAATTCCATTTTAATTTATCTCTTGATTTTTATCTATTCTTCCCTGCATTATTCTTTAAGTGGTTGCTCTAGAGATATGCATGTGTGCAAGTGTGTGCATATCTGTGTAATCATCCCTTCAATTTTCACAGTCAATTTAGGATTAATATTATATCACTTCACCTAAAACACAGAAACATTGTAACTCTTCTAAGTCTGTTTGCCCACCTGTCCCTACCCTCCTTTATATTTTAATTTTCATATGTATTACATCTAAATACATTATAAATCCCACAAAGATAATATTATAAGAATTGCTTTAAACAGTTATATGGTTTCTAAAGAAAATAAAAGAAAAAAATAATCTTTTATATTGACCTATGTGTCTACCTTTCTGATGCTCTTCATTTCTTCCTGAAGTTTCAGTTTCCATCTGGTATCATTTCCCCTCATTCTAAAGAACTCCTGTAGCATTTATTGATGTGCAGATATGCTGGTGAAAAATTCTTTTAATTTTCTTTTATCTAAATCTTTATTTCACCTTCGTTCTGGAAAGATGTTTTCTCTGGATATAGAATTCTGGATTGACAGTTTTTGGTTTGGTTTTTGTTATTTTTTACAATTAACTCTTTAAAATTGCTGTCACACACTCCTTGCTCCATGGTGTCTGATGAGAAATCCATGGCCATTCAAATTGCTGTACTCACATGCGTAATGTGTCCTTTTCCTCTAGTTGCTTTCAAAGTTTGCTTGTTATCTTTGTTTTTCAGAAGCGTGATTATGATATACATACCTAAGCCTGGTTTTCTTTAAATTTATTCCGTTTGAGTTTCTCTGGGAAGTGTCCAGCCAGTGATTCTTGATGTGTTTTCTTATCTTCTTCTCTCTTTCTTTTTCTGAGATTCCAAATACCTATGTTAGAACTTTTGCAATTATCAAATGGGCCTCAGGCATTCTATTCATATTTTCCAATCTTTTTCTCTCTTTCAGATAAAATGATTTCTTTTGCTATATCTTTTATGTTGATTGACTTTTTAAAAATTCTACTATTGAGCATATCTACTGAATTTTTAAAATATTTCAGACATTGTGTTTTTTAGTTGGGCAATTTTCCATTTTATTCTTTTTTATATTTTCTGCTTATATTTACTAATTTATCTTTCATTATGAGTTTATTTTCCTTCACCTCATTGAACATATTTTTAATAGATGGTTTAAAGTTCTTGTTGGTAATTCGACATATAGTTCATCTTGGAGTTGGCATCTGTTGATGGCCTCTTCTTTGAAAATGGATTCCGTTTTCCTGACTCTGTATGTCCAGTGATTTTGAATTGTGTCTTAGACATTAGGAATGTTATATGGTGGAGACTCTAGATTCTGCTATATTCTTTCAAATAAGGTTGATTTTGTTTTTTTGTTTTAAGAAGGCATTTAACTTCGTTAGAATCAAACTGCATATTCTGTCACAACTCCTGTGGGTAGCAGCTTTGATCGCAGTTCAGACATTGAGTTAGTTCCACATGTATGCCACAGATTGTAGCAGAGTTCACATACCGAATTTGGAGTTTTCCTTTGCTTACTCTCTCCTTCCAGTGTACCTCTGTCCTCTCTGGTGGCCCTGGTTGTCCCCAACTCCTTTATCTGTTTCCTCCATTCAGACAGATGGCAAATTTCTCTATTGGTATCATCAACTGTACCACCCCTGTACCTGCAGCTACTCTTAGGTCAAAGATGCAAAAATGTTAAAGTGACCCCATGCAGATCTGATTTCTTCTTCCAAGATTCCAGCTCCCTTGAAAAGTTTTAATAGCTTCGAGTGGTTCAGAGTCTCAGATAGTTGGTCTTCTTTTTAGTTTTGCCCAAGGTTTCTATTTGTTTTTCCTGGAAGATATGTTTGTTAGGAAATTAATCTTTTACTATAAAAGTGGGAATTATGCATTGATTTGAAAAATATTTCTAAAGGCACTACTGTCTCACTCTAAAAGAGTTTTGGGTCTTTTGAATGTGGTGTTTAAAGATGGCTCAATCTTTGTTGAAAACGCTTTCTGGGATTACTTAACTATACCTGATAGAGGCAAATGTTATGGCAAATGAAGGGTTTAACTAACAGCCATCCCTCTAATATTGATTGATATATAAGTAATTTTATCAAAGACATTTTATAAATAGCTTTGTGATGAAAAAAATAAGTTAAAAATATGCTCTTCTTAATTTTTCTCAATAGTATTATGTCAGCCTCTTTGTACTTGAAGTAATATTTAGCAATTTAAAAGAACAATAAAATCTCACTTATCCAGTACATAGACATTTAGAAACAACCACCATTTAGAATACAGTTAAAACCCCTAATCCTAAAAGAAGTTTAAGAACAGGAAAAGGGAACAATTAGGAAAATTTCTGGCTTTACATAGTAGAGAAATTACTGTATTATTTTCTCTACTTTTTTCTGTGTTCATAATAAAACAAAAAAGTAAAAGAGGGGCCAGCCCCGGTGGCCTAGTGGTTAGTTTTGGTGCACTCTGCTTCAGTGGCCCAAGTTCGGTTCCTGGGTGCAGACCTACACCTCTGTGCTGGCGGCCCACACACTAAAAAAATAAAGGAAGATTGGCACGGATGTTAGCTCAGGGCAAATCTTCCTCAGCAAGAAAGAAAAAAAAGAGCAAAAGAGAAAGGAAGGTTTAAGACGATAGAAAATTATAGGAAAAGATGTATTATGAACTAATAAATAAAAGAAAGTTGATAAAGCACAACTAGATTAACAGACTGGAAGAAGTCAACAACATAATCTGCATTGATTCAAAAAGTATTTCAAAAATTCTATACTTACTCATAAAACATTTGTGTGTAGGTTTAACACTAACAGAAAATATAAGTAGCATATAGATTGAAAGGCAAAAGGAAAAATTATCGTGATTTGCAGTTTATATGATTTTCCACATCAGATCTCCAAAAGGATATATTTGAAATCTCCTACAACTGAGAGACCTCAGAAATAATGTGAGCAACATATAAAAATCAGTATTCCTGTACCCAGCAGTAACCAATTAAAGTATGTAAATTTTGAAATGACCCCATTCATAATAGTATCAAAACTCTAAGTTACTTAGAAAAATATTAGTAAAACATATGCAAAATCAGTATGGTGAAAGTAATAAAATGTTTTGAGTTAATAAAAGAAATCCTGAATATATGGAAGAATAAATAATCCTTTTGATTTGAAAGGTCAATATCAGATTATCAAATCTCTCCAAATTAATATATACATTCAAGGCTATCCCAATCAAAATTTCACCAAGAATTTTATGGAACTTTGCAAATTGATTCTAAAATACATGTGGAAGGATAAAGGACAAGAACTATCCAACATAATTTTGAAAGTGAAGTAATAGAGACTTGCCCACTCAGATATCATCTGGTTACTAAACTACAGTTTTAAAATGTGGTCTGGGTAAAAGAATAGAAATATGTATATCAATGGAGGGATAAACAGCAGACACTCCTGAGGGAACTTGGTATGTGACAGAGATGTCAGTGTACATCAGTGAGAAAAATAGGGATCGGTGCAGTAATCTAATTGTAAACATTGGCTCTCTGTAAGGAAAATGTTCAAATTGTATGCTTTTTTCAAATATAAACCCAAAAGCATTTAAGACAAAATAAGGAACACACATACATATATGCACACATACACGCAATTATCTTTTGGAAGAAAACACAAAGAAACAGCTTTATCATCTCAGGGTGGAATATGATTCCTTAAGTAGAACATCGAACATTAAAGGCACAAATCCTAAGGTTGAAGATTAATATAGCTGACTACATTAAAAAATAAAATCACTGTTTCAACCTAAGTTTTCAGTGACAAGGGAATATATGGGAAAAATTGCAGAGCATTCGTTTGAATGGGGTACCATATATCAGTTAAAATGAATATACTTGATTTATACATACACCATCGATAGATCTATAAAACATAATATTGAATAAAACATTTTTAGGACGATATGAACACTTTGATGCAGTTTATATTATTTCTAATATAAACCTTAGGTGTCCCCAGGTGTCAAGTATTCACACCGATTTTAGGACATGGTTACCTCTGGGAATAGGAAGAGTAGGACCAAGGACGTTTGACGCTGGGAACCAACTATCTGAAATGTTTAATTTTTAAAAAAGAAAGAATAATACATAAATCAGAAAGATAGATTATGGCATGTTAACAAGTCTTTATGCTCAGGGAGTGCATGGGCATTTGTTAAATTAGTCTATGTATTTTTTTCATTCTTGGGATATTTAGTAATGTAATATAAAAATATCACCAGAGGCATAGAGAAAGAAAGAATAGACTGTAAAATTTTATATGGTGCCAAAATAATCCTGATACCAAAACCTGAAAATAACACAAAAAGGAAGCGACAGATAAATGTAACTCATGGATGTCTGTGCAAAACATCTTCAGGTGTCAGCAAATAGAATACAGCAGTGCATTAAAAGACTACTGCACGTCACTGAAGAAGGAGTTTCTCCCAGAAATATGAGGTCACTTCAATATTAGTAAATTATAAATACCGTACACCATATTAATGTTCTAAAATGAGAAGGAAAAACCCTCCTTATTTCAGAAGATAGTGAAAGAGCAATTGATCAGCCACCATTATTCCTGATTTTAAAAATAATAATAAGTAAATCCTTGTTGAAACTGATGGAAGTATTCTTGTTTAAAAAATGTTTTCACTAAGTTTGGATCAGAAACAAAAGAGGATTTATAAAATATTTAAAAGATATAAAGAGTAATTAATCAAAACACTTGTATGTGAACTTTCTAGTTTTAATATGGTTTATATAGCTCAAACTACAAGCCAATGGCAGGCTTAATGTTAGAAAAATGGACACTAGAAGCATTTTCATGAAGTTCAGGAATTAGACAATGATATCCCTCTCAACAGTTTTATTTAACATTGTTTTGTTAGTAATAATGAAATTAAATATGAAAAGAGTAAGTTATGGATATTAGAAAAGAGGAAACAGAAGCAATTCTTTATTTGTAGATTATGTGACTGTATTCTTAGAAACTCCAAAAGAATGAAATGAAAATCTATTTGAAACAATAAGAAAATTCAGTAAAGTTACTAATTTAAAATAATACATGCAAATTATTAGCTTTTAGAGGCAATTACCTGTTTGAAAAATATAATGGAAGAAATAATTAAATTTACAATAGCAACCAAAAAAATAAGCAAGAAACATATAATATCTACAAAAAGAAAACTTTAAAATGGTAGAAAAAGTTTTTAGTAACAGGTAAAACAATACTGCTTTTGGAAAGGAAGATTCAATATTTAAGATGCAGAATTTGCCTCTTCTAAGTTGATATGTTACAAGAGTGACTTTGTGGAGCACTTACTAGCTGACAGTTGATAACCACAAATTATCTTATTTCAGCTTCTGCACTACGTGTGAGTTCGAAAAGAAAGTGAGGCTCAAGTTGCAAAGTAATTTGCCCAAAATGTCATGCCTGCCTCATGTTATCATTAGCATATGTTCTTTTCTTATTTGTCCTATGAATTAGTGTGTTCCTTGGAGGTAGGGCCATGTCTTATTTGCATGTATGTCCCCAGTGACCATTATAGCATAGGCACTTGGATTCAAACCCAAGCTCTCCCTTGTCCTTCTGCAGTAGGAGTCTCAGATTCAGAGACATAGAAATCGGGCAGGTACACGCATACCTTGTCTGGTGTAGGAAGTTCTAGCCCATCATTTTCTTGTGGCCATCTAGCCTCAAAATTGGAAGATTGTAAGATTTTTAAAGAGACTTTGGAAACCTAAATTTTTACCTAAAATATTTGGATTTTTCAACATTGGCAGCCAATTTAAAAAGTAATCATTCCCTCCAGTTCAGATAAACCTCACTGTTGGCAAAATTCGGCCTGTGGCCTCCGTCTTCATGACCTTGGATTTTTCCATACTACTTTACGTAAATTCTGGTACACTAAATCCAGGAACAAAAAACTGAATAGGGTTGATAGGGTAATGGGGTTTCCAGATATGGGGCTACTATATCTGTCTATTCCAGAGTGTGACTGCCCAACTCATTTCTCTATCTTCCTCATTCTACTACCAATTCTAAAACTTCGTTAATCATCGTTTGTGTGTGTGTGTGTGTGTGCGCGCGCGCGCGTGTGCGTGCGTGTGCTTTAACCTGTTTGGAATGATATAGAAAGAGTCCTGGGTTTAATCTCCTTATGTCAATGAGTAGGAATTTAAGATTGCTCCCATACTGTTTTTTCAAGCAGTCATTTGGTCTTATTTGTCTTCCCATCAGGTATTTCTGGTCACTGTCTGGAATTTTGAACTGTACATGATCCCTCTGGCATTATTGCTGCTGTTTGTCTACAACTTCATCAGACCCATGAAAGGGAAGGTTGGCACCATCCAGGACAGCCAGGTGAGCAAAGATGCCAATAATTCTGACATTTGACTAGAGAAAAATGTGTTAACAACAATAAACCACCACCACTGCCAAATCATGGCCCAGGTCCATTGCATTTGAGACTTCAGGAGCAACGCTGCACATGTATCCAAGTTACGGGGGAGATCTCTTCTCAGGTGTAATCTGGAGACTTCCTTCCATGGCATCTTATGTTCCCGAGTCTTGGCCTACATTCTTAGCATGAGGAGAGCCCTCTGGTTCTTGGTCCTCATTTCTGTGCCAGTAGCACATGGCTGTGTGCCCAGTGGTTCTCTGTCGGGTTCCTGTGAATAACATTCTTAACCACTAGAGAAAAGCCTTTGGTGGCTCTCTGATCCCCTTGGGGGCACACAGAGCATCTGGGAGGCTGCCTCAGCCCTCTCCATGGAGTCACCCCATACAATGTTCTCCCCTGACCTGAAGGCTCAGGGGATTCTTGGAGGTTTGCCAACTCCCAGGACAATCGGGGGGCAGGCAGGCATGGGCCCTTCTATTCTCAAGTGCCCAAGTTTTTCTTGTAATTCTGAAACTCCCCATAGTATTGAAGGAAGCACAGGCAAGGCCTCTTCTCAGAGACATCCCCCAGTGTCTACCGACCTTACAACTTTTCCGACTTTCCTTCTCCTACTCCTCTTATCCAAGCCCTCAGGATCTTTTTCTGCTCCAGGTGAGAAGGAACTTGTATTTATAAGCTTGCTTTATCAATATTGGCATACCAGATTTAAGAACCAAGTTTTTAAAACAAAAATCCAAGGTCTCGAGACTTGCTAACATCCTTTCTAGAAAGATCACCTTCACGTTGAGTTTGTCAAGACTCAAAAGCTGACCATCTTCACCTGTCTTTCCTTATAATGTTCTCGTAAAAAAAAAATCATCTCTGAAATAATGGATGTTTCTGGACTCATTTGGGATAGAAGGGAAGTGGGGAAAAGAAGTGTTGTGGCAGGAAGTAAAACCTCAGACAAATTCACAATTCTGTTCTGTTTTATTTTTGATTATTGGGTGCAATAGACATGGGCATATATCAATAGTGAGGGCCCTGAAGATGCTCGAACCAACTAATAAATAAATAACTTTAAAGTACAGGTTCATTTAAGAACTAAGATTCACAGAGGTACAGATGAGGGAAACTTTTACAGAGAAACATCGGTTATAAAAAATGCTGTCAACTAACATTTTTACAATTTTAATCAGATTTTATTTTTCCCGCTATATATACACGATGTTTATAGCATGTATATGTGTGCATATGTGTATATGTATATGTGTATGTATTTGTATGCAGGTTTATACAGATGTATGTGTTGGTACATAACTATACTTATGTGTATATGCATATAAATATGTATGTGTGTGCATAAAACCTTCTTAATTTACAGAACATTTTCAAATTCATTACCTAATTCAATCTTGATAACACAAGCCTGAAAGAAGCAAGAACTACTATTTTCATTTTATGCTTGATGAAACTAAGATTCGGAGTGGCAAAGTGGTTTGCCCAAAGTCACACAGCAAAACAGCACTGGAACAATGTCTTAAGCTAAAGACTCTGTCTTAAGCTGAAGACTTCTAACTCCTAATTACATTTTTTTCCTACCATTGTATGTTTTCATTGTATTCATTTTTGTTCATTTGCTTTCATGAAACATGTGTGCTGCCAATGGTGCATAGGTTATTTCTCCAGGATCAGTGAGTCTCACACAGACTGCTACTTGAAGCTCATGGGAATTCTGGGAGGTAATGCGGTACCAGCCCTGGAGAAATTACCTCATGACTGCTCCATGGTTTTATGGAGTATAGCAGAGTACTCTCTGGATACTTCAGAGTTACTCCCTTTTAAGAGCATGGTATTGACCATTCTTATTACTATTGGAACAATGGCATCTAAACAGCATGCCTGACCTTTGCAAGGTTAAGAAGAAAGGTAAGTGTTCAAGCTGAAAATAGTCCCTGGTTTTGTAATACCCAGCATTATTTCCAAGCTAGCGAACCCATTTGATTTGTGTACTAGCATGTGTTAGCTTTTCAACATTGCAGTGGTATGATTAAAATTTACCTGTTAAATAGCCAAGATTTCTAAATGCATCGGAACAAGCCTATTTGCAGCACAGCTGGTGCTGGGGCCCCTGAACTAAAGCCAGGCGCCCTTTAGTCCAGATCAGAGCCTAGAGTTTCCTTCCCTCACCTGCCCCCCTCCAAGCCCGAAGCCCAAGGAAAACAACAATACCATATAGAAACCTGTAACTTATTCTTGAGATTGATTACATTCAGACTAATGCATTTTCTACTGTCTAATGTTTCAGTAATGGCCCAAAGGGAAAGAGCAGGCATTATAACAATGAGCCTCGCACAAACAGAGTGTGGTGTTCTCAGCCTTAACAGAGCAGTTGGTTCATTTGTCAGCACAGGAACAAAACTGTTTACAGAAAGTACAACTTGGCAATGCATTTTTAAAGCTGGATGCCTTCAAAGGGCACTTGCCTAATAGCTTTATTTATAGTTCACAGTTTTATGTAGATTATGCATATTGTTTATAGTCTTGCCACAGTGTCCCTGAACTTTGAAAGTATTATTTTTTAAGAGGTCATAATGCATCTTAAAAATACTAGTTTAAATTATGTAGGGAAACTTTAAAAGTGTATATAAGTTTAATTTGCATTGGGTAATTTTGGTTGATGTTTTATTAACAAATTTCGGGTTTTCCTTTCAGGAGAGCACAGACGTAGATGATGAGGAGGATGGCGACGACAAGGTGGGTGTGTTCATGGAAGAGAGTGTTGATGTTCTCAGCAGATAAGCGTTCTTCCAGGTTGAGTCAAACTCTATTATTTTTTAGTACTATAGAGTGACCAGTTTAGTAATTTTCTTGTAATTTATAAAGGATATCCCTTTTTAAGATTTTTTTAAAATAAGGATGAAAAGGGATAAAATATAAGGAATAATTGAAATGTTATGAAAAGCGTACCTATAGGAGTCCTGTCATTTGATGCAAGCGAACGTGAGCCTTCCCCTTGGTGTATAAAAGGTAGATGAAAGGCAGCCTAGGAAGTCACAAGTAAATCAGGTAGAATTGCTGTTCCTTGAGGTTCGTGTCTGCACTCTGTGGGGTGGTCACCCACTTCAGAGCCTGTCACTTTCCCAGCTGTTGCTGGCAACGTTTTCAGCTATATGTCTGTGTACATCTGTCCTTTTTCTTCTCCTGGGAGAATCTCTCAAATCTGCTGCTTTTGTTGTCATTATGCTTTCAGACAAACCTTCTGGAATAAAATGAAAAAAGTGAAATGTCAAATGAGATGCTACTAGCTTAATGGACTTCCAGTCTCCCAGAACCTGTGGGTTTCTGGGGCTTCTGATGGTAGTTGTAGAGAAGGCTCGCAGGAGAGGAGAAGGTCAAAAGGGGAAATCTTAAGAATAACTATCCAATATAAAATGCCCAGGAAATAAAGACAAATTCAAAAATACTGGCTCCATGACACAAGCAGCCTTAAAATGATTTGAGTAGGCCAGATGGTTTTGCCCATTTGAAACAAATTGGGTGGATTACAAAGTAAATCTTATTTGTTGTGCTAAGACGATCGTTAATAGCAAAATAACAAAATAAAGTATAATATTATTTTAAAGGGAATCAACTTTTTTCAGAATAAAGTTCACTCAGATGTGACCTTATTCTCGATAAATTGATGTGAGTGTCTTCTGAGTGATAGAACTACTTGAATATTGAAAATAGTCATAGCCAAGCTAAAGTGCATGTTGGGATGTTTTATCAAAGGAAACTCAAGTATTAAGGAAATTATTTTAAACCTATACTAGGCAAAATTCTAAATTTAATAACCAAGTCTTGGAAGTGAAGAAGATTCTGTTTGGCTAAGCCTGTTTAAATGAACCACCTGTGGAAGAGGGCATCCTCGCCTTTTATGGATAATTGTGACCATGTGTCTTTGGCCCATCTGATAAAGGAAAGCATCTAACCAGAATGCAGTGAATGAAAAAGTGGTGTTCAGTAACTGGCAGGCAACAAATTTAGGCCGTGAAGTCTAGACCAGGGGTTGTCACGGTCTAACCTTGCACTGAGGTGCCTCAAGGGCTGTCTGGGGGCCTAGGGGTGTGGAGTCGAGCCATTTGGGCTGTGCACCAAGCCTTTCGGGGCAAGGATGACTGAGTTGGAACTATAGCATCCACATGGATGAGCCTCAGAGCTGTTAAAATCATCCAAGCATGGCCTTCCACACAACAGTTGTGTCAACCCATCCTACGCTGAGGGCTTTGGCACTGGGACTCTCTGGTTTCCTCCAGGGCAATTTCATTCTTGAGATGTTTTGATTGTAGTATTTTCACAGTATTTAATAGCTGTAGCATGGCCATATTTGTTTTGCTTCCTCAATTTCATATTTCCATGAAATCTTCTAGAGGAATAAGTCTAAAATGAAATTTTGGTTTGTATTTATGCCTCTTCTGCCTAACACAGCCCTTCTACTGTTAGAGGAGACTGGCCAATTTTGCAGTCCTCGTCCGTATCTTTTCACTGTAACCTCTCTAAGAGATGTGTAAACTAGATGGATTTTCAACTTGAAGACTTCCTGAGCACACATCCTCATGTATATTACAACTCATCATTTCTTCTCCATGGATAGCAGCCTCCACAACTGAGATGTGCTCGTCATCGACCTGCACACACAGTCCTTGGGCCACTCCCCTCCTTAGCGTGCTGTAGCAAAGGGCTTACCCACAGAGCCCTTCTGGCTTCTGTTGCGTGTTAGACATGACAGACTGTGCTTCTGGGAACTGTAACACACCCAGTGAGAGATGAGCTGTTTACAGATTATAAACACACAGCCGTTTCCTTCCAAACCAGAAGAGGAGAGGAACTCCTTTCTACCCAAACTATCCATCTTGAAAGTGACACTCCTTAATTGCCAGCGCCCCTTCCCACCAAATACCATCACGGACAACTGGGGAAGATGAAAGCCTGCCGGGGCCCCTTGGCACAACTTCCTCAGGAGATGGACGCACTCCCATATTCTGCCTGTCTCCGATGCACAGACCAGGACACGGTCTGGGGTCTGTCATACTTTTATTGTCTGGAATAGAGATTGTTGTAAAATGACGTCACTGAAGTCTCATTCCTTCTCACTGTTAAAAGTCCGTAGTAGTGACCTGTATTAGACACCAAATTAGACTCCACAATTTTGTCTTTTTGTGGACTTTCAGTTATAACATAGAACTTGCAGGTAACTAGTTTTTTGGCTTTTAGAAAACTAACTATACAAACTAAATTTTGAAGAGAGGAAATCTTTCTTTCTCATAGCTGATGGCCCAGGCAAGAAATTGCTTGTTCCCGGTATAGTTTGCTGGGGACTTCGGAACAAACAGATAATGACTAAGTTCAGCCAACAGCAATCAGCTGACATTTCCTATTTGTATTAGATTCCTTATGTGGAATTCTTCTCTGTGGACCATATTTGTACGGATGGATTACAATGAAAATTGCATTAATTTTCTGCACAGTAAAGGTCAGTAATTGAAGCATGAACCAAGAAACTATTGTGTAAAATGCTGTATCCCATACGTAGGAAAGGTCATGCAGAGCAATAATATCTTGTTTTCATTGTGGAAGGTATAAATACTTGCATTAGACTTTCTTTCTTCTTCCAGCCCAACAATCACTTACAGAGAATATTTCAGCATTTACTATTAACATCAGGAAGAAAGAATCATAAGGGCGAGTAATAAAAAAAAAAAACCCTGCCTATTGCTATCATCAAGAAACTGCACTGTGACGCCTGCATTGTGGGTTGGTTTGTTTTTAACTTGGCTGTCAGAAATAAGACTGGAATGATCTGTTCTTTTAGGATTATCTGTGAGTTCACAATTGCCTAACAGTGTTTATGAGGAAACAAGTCACCCTTTTCTGTCCATTATGGCTCAAAAACAGATATGGATGTTTTCCTTTAAGACAAGAAGCATCTAATACATCTGTGTTGATCGATTGTGGAAACTTTTATAATGAAAGGATGCATGAATATTATATCTATACCTTCTTTTCACAAATTAGGACGTCATCATTAAAATTTAAGTACATTTTAAACCATCAAATTCAGTGATTAAAATTATTTCCATCCTCCAAACCTGAGTCCACTCCTCACTTCCCAGGCAGAGCCTTCTTGGAGAAGCAGGTGGCATATGTATTCTTGCTACAAATGAACCTGCATAGTCCTTTGGACGAGGTGGTGGGTCCATCATGCCTCATTCTGTGTGTTTTCTTGTTTCAGAGAGAGACAATGATCTGTAGTATCTCAACCAGGGAAGACTGTCGTTCTTGGAGGAAGTTTTCTTACAGTCTCATAGTGAGAGTAGTTTTGCTTATGGTTCCCTTGTGCTTTCTTAAGAATTCTGAAACACAGCCAATTAGTTTGATTAGTGAATTTTTAACTATTGACTAAGCAGTGGTGCTTTAAAATGATAAAGTGTGATATTGTTAAGAAAATACAAAGTCAGATAATATCTTTGAAAGGTTAACAATAGCAGAATACACACACACACGTTTTCAGGGCGTATACAATCTGTATAGACGGCATATGGTAGAGGACCTGCTTATGGATAATTTTCAGGGAAGTAAAGTAAATGGTTGTTCTGATTTAACTCCTTTTAATTTGATTTAATATGATTTTTAGTGATGAAGTGATTTAATGGCTAACATTTGTATCATACCATCTTACTTCCAAGACTTTAACATTAAAATGGATTCCAGCCAATTCTTTTTTTTTTTTTTTTTTTTTTTTTTATTTATTTTTCCCCTAAAGCCCCAGGCGATAGTTGTATGTCATAGTTGCACATTCTTCTAGTTGCTGTACGTGGGACGCGGCCTCAGCATGGCCGGAGAAGCAGTGCGTCTGTGCGCGCCCGGGATCCGAACCCGGGCCGCCCTCACCAGAGCGCACGCACTCAACCGCTAAGCCACGGGGCCGGCCCTCAGCCAATTCTTAATTATCAGTTTATGCATGTTTTAAATGAGAAGGGGTCGGCTTCCTTATTTTCTGTAGTCCTTTCTCTGACACATCGACTGGCTCAGTTTTTCCTTTTAAAAATCAAACCTCCATTCTTAAAAATGTTTGGGTTTGGGCCAGTCTGGTGGCATAGCGGTTATGTGCACATGATCCACTGTGGCGGCCCAACGTTTGCAGGTTCGGATCCCGGGCAGGCACCGATGCACCACTTGTCAAGCCATGCTGTGGCGGTGTCCTATATAAGTAGAGGAAGATGGGCACAGATGTTAGCCCAGGGCCAGTCTTCCTCAGCAAAAAAAGAGGATGATTGGCAACAGATGTTAGCTCAGGGCTAATCGTCCTCATGAAAAAAAAAAAAAGTTTGGGCTTCATTACCTTTAGAAGTAATCCAGAAATGTTACTAATCTGACCTTTTGAAGCATTATTCATCCTATTACTATCAAGCTTACTAATATTCCTTGTACTTGTGGATTTTCTTCCTGATTTCTACTGTAAGGATTATATTTAGTATGTTACTCCCAAATATTGTGAAATATGATATACCAGACCATAAATTAGATGGATTATCTATCCTTTTCTTAGCTAATGTCTGTGTCTAACACAACACAGTCAGAGGCTCTGATTTTATAGACTGTATAGCATCTGGATATTTAATTTCCAATTGCCTAAAATTTTTACATCATGCTAATGTAGAATTCATTGGACACTGTATTTCAATTATCCGCAAGTCATTGTTTTTGTGAAGAGAGTAGCTGTTCCTCTCGTCTTTCCTGATGAAATCTCCTCAGCTCCAGCATGGTTTGCTCGAAGTCCCAATTATCCAGTGAGTTTACAAGATAATTGATAGAAAGGTGGGGACACCACTTTTTTCCTCAAGAGAAAAGTAATAATTTCAAGTAAGTGATAAATGACACAAAAGTAATAATTTAAAACAAGACCATTTGAGTAAGAATTATTTAAATAATTAGACATAAATAATTAGACCATTTTGAGTAAGAATTATTTAAATAATTAGCCTTAATATTTGTAGAGTGTTTACAATTTTCAGGATGTTTTTATATGCTTTAGCTCATTTAATACTCAAAATAAACCATTAAATTTGATCTTATTTTCCCCATCTACAAATGAACAAACCCAGGTTAAGAGAAGTGAAATAACACATTTCCCAGCCAGGATAATAGCAAGGCTCAAATCCAGCTCTTTTGATCTAAATCCTGTTTATTTTTGACCATACCACATTGCTAAAAAGGAAACGTCGTTAATTTATTGGTCTATTTTTATGCGTTATTATTGACAACATTTATGGAGTGTTTTCTCTGTATTAAAGCCTCATGGGTAAAAGATTGTAACTATAAACAAGGTGTTCAAAGTCATTAATCAGAGTGAGTTTGATTGCTGCTTTCATCAAAGTTTGACACTGTGTTGGTCAGTAAAGATGAAGTGCCTGGGTGAGTCAGGGTGGCTGAAGGAGGTGATGTTTGAGCTGAGTCTTAAGGTGATAAGAATTACTTGCTGCATTATATGATCACATAAATATTTTGTCTTCTACCCTCCTCCTCCTCCACTTTAAAGAAAACTCAAGGACACACACAGCTAAATCAGCAACTGCAGCTTATTGTGTGTTTACCTACAGTAGTTCCAGTTATAGAAAACCATTAGCCTTGTTTGCCTTGTGGTGGCATGGCATCTGTCAATGGGCTCTCAGAAACATAATGAAATCAATCTTCTCCAGGTCTAAATTCCAAATAATTTTTTTAACTGTTCCCAATTTTTCAATTTTGTTTTATCAACATCTTCCTCTTGACGTTGTTGTTCATTCTTTTTACTTTTTTAGCCCTCTCCTTTGATACCAGGTGAGACTCCTGTTGCAAGCCAAAGAACCATGTTGGTAAATACCAGTCAGTGTGGAATTGGTTTATGTAGTGAACAGATAGTTAGAGCAGTTTATTTATTTTTTATTTTTATTTTATTTATTTATTTTTTTAATTTTTTGTTTATTGCAGTAACATTGGTTTATAACATTGTAAAAATTTCAGGTGTACATCATTGTACTTCTATTTCTGCATACTTAGAAATGATGTTGATTCACAATCCAGTCTGTTTTATATTCATTTTCCGAAGCAAAAGTACTACTTGAGAAGGAAGTAATCTGCTGAAAGAGCACAGATTTTTTCCCCTCATTTTAATAGCATGTGCCATGGAGTCGACTGTGTGTGTGTGTGTGTCTCCACGCACGCACAACACATCTCATGGGAAGAAGCCCTCAAGACAGTTCCCAGTGCGTTAAGCCTGGATTCCCAAAGAACAATTTTTAATCTCGTATATCAGAAATATTGCTGCTGCTTCTTTGTTATGACAGATGCTGAGAGTTTTTTTTTTTCATGCTAAATGCCACTCAATCTATTTCTGATGTTTATAATTCTTCAAGTTTTCAAATTGTAGGCTTTTAATATTCAGTGGGATGAAACAGACCAAACATACTCCCGTTTAAAGTTTAAAGTCATATTTTTGCATCTTTCCTCTAGTGGCCGAAATTACTGGGAATGTTTTGACATAGAAATTTTGCATTGATCCCTCTTGGGAATCCTGTGCATCTTGTGACAAATATTACTCAATTTTTAAGCATGTCAAAAGGGTATTTCCTGACATGGTCAATTTTCAGGACTATCTGGTTTTGCTTAGGTAATTAATAGAGAAATGAGAATTTTTTCCTAAATCAGAACATGTGGGAAAGATTTAAAGTAACATACTGATTATATAATTAATTCTTAGTTGTAAATTCATTTTGATGGTGTTAATTTTCTCCCAGAGGCTCAAAGCTCGTTTTATTGCACCTATGGTGCTATACTCATTGGAGACATGGGGAAGACAACAGGCCTTGAAGAAGGAAAGATTCACTTCCTGACTTATTTTTTTTGTTTTTGTTTTTAAAGAAAAAACAACCATGTTATAACACAGGCACATTATTTGTTCTTAATTCAACTGCCTACAAAACTTAGCCAAAAGACTCCATTTTGTTGACATTTTTTAAACAAATAGGCAATGAAAAAATGGTAATCTTGCATTCATCTTTATATAATAATATGCATTTTTTAAGTTATAGAGTTATAGTTTGTCATTATTTTTCTTACAATTATTAATACAATTAAAATTACATTATTTTTTTAATATTCTTTCTGTAAAATGTATAAAAAAACAAAAGGAACCTTATGAAATTTGAATTCTGGATCTGGAAAGTTCCATGCTGTCATATCTTCTATTATGTGGTGATACATGCCTGCTCATAAAGTAGACCCTTATTCATGTAAATTTTACTTATGCCTCTGTGTTTTTTTAAGTTTGTAACGAGAGGTAAAATCCGTTCTTTTTCAAATGTAGGCATCTAAAAATATGTGTTTAGCCACAATTATCTGGTTCATTAGTTTAATCACACCAGTGGCTATCCCTATTTTTATTGCACATTTCCCTCTATAAATTGGAAGCCTCATACGTTAAGGAAAAATATAAGCACATGTGATAGCAGTTCTGTCTTTCTGAATGAATCACTGTTGCTCTCCCTGGGCAATTTGGTAGCAGCAGCAGATGTATGTTGTGTTTGCTAAACTGTGTTCTCACCACATTCCCTGGTTCCATCTGAAATGTGTAAATAAAGCCAGCATGATGCAGATAGCACTGCCAGATGATCTTTCGTACAATGCAGGGCAACATGAGTAGACTTGTCCTGGAAGATCATTGCTTTTGAAACTTAAATTAACCCCAGTATTCTTTAAACTAGACAAGAGGTTATTTGTTCTTTTGTCTCTTTGCATTCTTGAAGGGAGGGGACTTATGTTTAGTTTATGAAGCACCTGGAGTGTACCAAGTGCTTTCCATATGATATAATATTTAATTTTCTAAACACTCCCATCAGGGTAAGGATTATGAGCTCCCTTTTCCAGATGCAAAATTGGGACTCAGAAAGCGTAAAGTGCTTGCCATGATCACAAAGCTAGTAGATGCCAAAACCAGTGTTGAACTTACTTCTCTCTAACTCCATAGCCTGTTATTAACAAAATGTGTAGGCCTGTGAAATTGGTACATCTTAGGGTTTCTCTCCCCTAACTTTTCATCTGTTGATTTAAACCCTGGGTATTACAGCTCTTAAATAAGAATGAATATATTGTATTATATGTAAATTATTGTATGTATTTTATGCAAATTATAACTAAATAAAGTTTGTTAAAATGTTTAGCAAGAAAAGTAATAAATAAATCAGAATAGAAAGAACTGTTTTCCTTCAAATATTTTCAAAAGGCATAATTTAACATACATTCTCATGAATATTGGGCAAAATAATGCTGGAAAGGAACAGTAGATAGAATATGTAACTGAACAAAGTTTCTCAAAATTATACATTATATAGTAAGTAGAGAATGAGAACAGAGACCCATAGACACCAAAGAAGCAATGGCAAAAAGAACAAATAAGAGCTGAATGCCCACCTTGTGAAATGTCCACTAGAAACGTAAGGGGCTTCTTGTAATGCTGAAGGCGCTTGCTCTGGAGTTAATAGTCCTGGACTGGAATTCTGTGCCACTTATGGTATGTGAACATAGACAAATGTGAACATAGACATGTCACTTAACCTCTTCAGACCTCGGTTTTTTATAAATAGAAATGCTAATACCAAAGGCTGTGGAACATGTCCATTGGTATATTGGTGGATATGATCAAGAGAAAAGACCCATGAAATCAGTGGTATATTCTTTTTAAAGAGATGAATTTTGCAGTGCAGAGAGTGAAAAGAACATTTGCTACTAGAATGATGAAAAGAATAGAGGTGTAATGCAAATTGAGAGAACAAAGACAAGAGACAGTATGGACTGGCATTCTGAGGGAAAGGCTTAAGAAAGCCCAGGAGCTTGAGGTAGACCTTTCGAAAGGTCATGCTGTTAGAGTTATGAGGCCTGGAATCTTCTCTCAAACTCGAAGCACTTTTTCCCAGGTTGATGTAAATAATCCTTTGACACCATTATAAGCCTGATACCCTGCTCTTTCCTTGCATCCATTCACTTCTCCATCAACACTCACTGTGTCAGCACTGAGGATGCACCCACCACAGTTGTTGGTGCTGAGAACACAGGGTCCGGTAAGGCAGTCTGGTCTTATCTGTTGATCCACTGGTTCAAGCAGAGCAGAGCAGAGTGGATCAGGAGGGTTATGGGAGATATTAATGAAACAGCTGAGCTATGAAAGTATAAATATTTTCTTGTAGCATAGAAGATACCATGCCTTGCTAAACGCACAGAGATATTGCCCAAAGGCTGTCGAAGCCATTCAGAGAACAGATACGACATTTACCACTAATCATGAAGGAACCTGCTCTCAGGTGAACATCATCAGTCTGATTTTAGGAATGTTGGAACCTTTGAAGAGCTCTCAGTCAACTTCAGCACTTCCCAAAGCTATCACACTCTTGTGAAAAAAGAAATCTTTTAAATTTTGTTGCATTTTGGTCTTAATCAGTTGGAAATTTTTAATCAAAATCTTCAATGACTGAAGTGCTAAGTAACTTCATCTTTGGAAGCTTTTAGTGAATGGAAGTAAATTAAAAAAGAGCTGGCAAAAAAGACATTGCATTATTTTCCTTCACAAAAGCCAGGAATATTCAACACAAAGTAAACTATGAGGTCAAATGCTGTGAGTGATTCAATGTTTAAATGTTGAAGTTACACTTTGGATTATCTCAATTTGTGGAAAAAAAATCTTTTGATTTTTAATAAGAGAAATATATATTCTACTCAGGAAGGGAGGGAAATTGAGAAGCCATTTATTTTTCAGCATAAATTCTGTGAAACATTCAAAAGAATCATAGAGACAACTTTTCTGAAGTCTTGTCTTGAAAAAATGCTTGACAGAGAAAGTTCACATGAATGGATATAAAATATAGTGCCTTTGAAAATATTTGGACTGGAATATATACCGATTTCAATATGTAAAAAATAGAATTGAGAATATTCTCCATGTGCCACATTGTTGTTGTGAGTTTTCAAGGTACCTCAGTGTCTGTAGAGAGTATTTGATATTATGTAAATTTTTAATACTTTGTATTTTAATGTTTTGTATTATATAAATATTTTATATTGTGAGAGTGATCAATATTATGGTCTTTGGTAGAGTCAATTAAAGGTATTGCTTTAATGACCATTAAGTACAGCTCTGCGATGACTGAGGACAATTTTATGAAAAATTATAAATGAAAAGATGACATTAAAAAGTATATTCTTCTGATAAGTAACTCCGACATGGGATTATAAATAGAAATAACTAGGAAACCAATTAAATATATGAATATGTAGTATGAATAATCATTCTTAATGTATCATTTTAAAAATTCAGACAATATAAACAAATTTCTTTTGTTTTAATGCTTATAAAATATATTTTTTATTTTGAAGCACTTATGAAAATAAAAATAAAATGAAATAATTTTATAGATACACTAATATAATAAAACCAAGTTGTCAGCTGATAACTGTTTCAAAAATTATATAATTTCAATTACTTTTACTCTTAAAAGTGTACAGATATGGTCAATAAATTATCTTGTTACTCTAGATACAGTGAGATTCTTTAGCCTAGTTTTTGAATATTGACTACTTAAACTAAAACATCAAATTCATGAAAAAGTAAAAGGATGTTGTGAAAATCGTTTATTATTTTGGTGTACTAACTCGTACTTTCTTCACAACTAGAACCTCAGCATTTGGGTGTTTCATAGGAAAAAAAAAAATCAGTCAACTGAAACAGGAAATTTTTATGAAGTTGAGCCACATGGAAATTTGAGTCATTTTCCAAGAAATTGTTTTGACCTAAACTCTACACTGCTGAAAAGAGGAAACCACTTTTGCCCTTTGGGTCAAATACCCCGGTGCTTTCAAATCCTCCTTTATAAACATGAATACTCATGTGGCAGACAGAGATGGGTTTTCACCATTGTGCCCGTTAATAGATGTTGGTGGATTACTGCACATGAATTGGGTCGCTCTGGCAGCGTATCGAATTTTTAATGCAAACTGCTTGAAGAATTAGTAAGAGAGTAAAGGAAATAAAGAATTTAAAATTAGGGTGAAAAAGTAAAAATGTCCTGCAAGTTTGACATTACAAGAGGAAACAATGAGTCTGACTTCTCCCTCTGTACAGAACAGTTGGATGAAGGAGTGCAGGTGGTAAGAAGTTATTCAGATCATCCCTGTACCCTTTATAAAGACAGAGTGGCAGTGGACCATTCTAACCTCTGCTCCTTTCTTTGGTCTGTTTCAGCCAAGTAGCTTCATAAACGAGGCAGATGCAAGAAAGGAAATTTGAGCTTTTTTTTGACATTTTTGCCATATGAGTGCTTTTACCGATAATCACTCTGGGGTGGTGCGTTCTCCTTTGCTCCATCCATGGGTCCAGTTTGATGGAGCAGAGAATACAAGATGAGGATGAAATATTTTTTTTATCTTTTGCTGCACAGAAGATTATTATAGAAATGGTCTATTAAATTTAGAAGCTTTTGCTCGATAATTTAGTACAGTTTGATCCCAAGTAAAGTTCTAGATAGAAAAAAAAGGTTTTGTTGGTTATTTGAGGTTTTAGGTTTTATATATTAGATGTAGTGACTACAGAGACCCAGCCAGGCAGGAGCTGAGATGACATTAGCTAAATCCTAGTTACAATAGGGTTCATAAGTGAGCCAGAATATGGTATCAGACTATAAGAAATTGTGTAAAAGTGCCACTCTGTAGGGAATCTTCTTTTCTCCAACAGTTGAGTCATTACTGAATTATTTTTATAACCAGCAGCTATCTAACATGGTAAAATACATTTAAGGTTTCCTATAAGCGAAGTGAGGATAATATTCTTAGAAACCTGAATTTCATTTCACATGAAGAACTGGAGACTGAGGAAGATGGACTTGATTTTGCTTCCAATTCCATGAATGAAAAAATCAATCAATTGTTGAGCATCTGCCCAGGGAGTACCCTGGGTAGGATGTAGTCCCCAGCAGTGTACTATCTGTTGACCTTGTGGCCTGTCTCCAGCTGCTTACTCTGTTTCTGAGGTGATTGCCAAAGGATGAATGAAATGTTCTTCAGGCCTGCAGTGGGTTTAAAATGTGACTAGAAATGCAGCAGAGTTTGACTAAGATGCCACAGTACTTGGAAACATATTGTCTGGATATCCAACATGCCATGTTGTTACCTGCTGGAAGCATTTCTGAAGGACTGTGATAGGAGAGGGGTAAGGTGAGCTGGCAGATAACCTTGTGAAGATGAAGAGGAAATCAGGGTCAGCAATGGAAGGAACTGCAGAGTTCTCTGACAAAAGCAGCAGCCTCCACAGAGAAATGAAGCTCTTGGTTGTGTGGGGCTTCCGTGCATCACCTCATGATATTGAAGTAGCGCCTGAGACTCACACACTATATGAGTGGTTGCTTCTGAATGGGTGGGCAGGGATTTTTTGGAGTCAATAAATATTTAAGTTGTAAAAAATGCAGTTCATCTCTTGGAGTCACTCTGTTCATAATAACCGTGTTATTATAACATGGTATAATAATTTCTGTAGTAGGACAATACAAATGAAGTAACTGAGTTAAATCTTGCTTTTGTGTTTCTTAGGAATCCGAGAAAAAGGGGTTAATTGAAAGAATCTATATGGTACAGGATATTGTTTCCACTGTTCAAAACATCTTGGAGGAAATAGCTTCTTTTGGAGAAAGAATTAAAAAGTAAGTTCTACTTATGTTGTGGTGTTTGAAATAGAGCTGCCATCCACAAGAACAGTGAGAGTGCGGGAGTGGGGAGGGTGGGATAAGAAAATGCAAGAAAAAAAACAAAAGCAATAGTATTGGGCAAACCCTGTTAACTTTGATTGGTTTGTTCTTTGGGCTTTTCAGCTTCACGCTTGGGCAATGCCTCAGAACTGGGGTGACCATGTGGCCCAGTTTATACCAATTGTCCCAACATAATTATTAATAGTGTTCCCTTTCACTCTCAAAAATACCCTAGATTGGGTGATAAACTAGATTAAAAAATTAAAGTGTCCTATTCAGAAATAAAAAGGGAAGCAAATATGCTCTAAAGGAGCCTTTTCCATCTGAACCACAGAACACAGTAAGTGCCTTGAGTGAATTTTTTTCTCAGTTCTCCAAAGAATGGTACATAACTAGTAGCAGCATAGATTCAAAGATGTGAAGTTAATTCATCACATACATGGATGCCTTAGGACAGAAGTCAACAAACTTTCCCTGTAAAGGGCCAGAGAGTAAATATTTTCAGCTTTCTGGGCTATGGGTTCTCTGTCACAACTACTCAACTCTGTTGTTTAAGTGTAAAAGCAGTCATAGTTGATATGTAAATGAATGGGTGTGATATGTGTTCCAATGAAACTTTATTTACCAAAACAGGTGGCAGGCTAGATTTCACTCAAATCCAACCCATAGCTTGCTACTCCCTACCGTAGAGCATAAAGGCCGAATTCTCTAATGGAGTCCCAGTTGAGAAAGACTCTTCTATGATTCATGTTTGTTTGTTTTGTTTTATACATCATGAACTCTGCATAGGTTGGTCTTCGTTTGATACCAATGAGCAGAGCAATTTTTAATTTTTTCCCTTTGAATTGTAAACTTATTTCTTTCCCACTTTAAATACAGAATTGTATCAGCTATGTTGTTCTTTCTAAAGATGATTAATATTTTTTTTCTTATCTTACTGGTCAATCTAGTTTCTTTAAGTAAAGAAGATAATGTTTAGAAATTGCATAGGTAAAGAAGAAATTAAAGTTAGTGCCAAACGCCAAGTGAAAGTTTTGTCTATTAAAGTGAAGGGAAATCAATAAATGATAATTAACATCAGGAAATATAAATAGTTAATATGGAACTTTCTTTGGATACTGATCTCCTTTCTCAGTTCTTTATCAAATGAAATCGCCCTTGAATACTCATTTATTATTGGAATAGTAAACATGTTTGTTCTGTTTAAAAAAATAGTTTAAAACCATCTTTAAACAAATTTGGTGAGTTTTTACTGATTTATACATTATTATTCCCATTATCAATGTCTTTTTTCTTTTAAAGGTTTCTTTCTTTCTTTTTTTTTTTTGTTTTGAGGAAGATTGGCCCTGAGCTAACATCTGTTGCCAATCTTCCTCCTTTTTTCCTTTTTTCTCCCCAAAGCCCTGGTAGATAGTTGTATGTCATAGTTGTACATCATTCTAGTTGCTCTATGTGGGACGCCACCTCAGCATGGCTTGATGAGCGGTGCATAGGTCCGCGCCCAGGATCTGAACTGTGAACCCCGGGCCGCCGTAGTGAAGCATGTGAACTTAACCGCTACGCCACCGGGCCGGCCCCCTCCCATTATCAATGTCTTAAGAAAAGTTAAAGAGCAGCGGGATTTTTGCATATACATGTATTGATGCCTAGCTGCTCTATTCCTCTAGATTTCATATAAATTGACAAATGATTCCTGAATTTACCCTCAAAATTGTTTAACAAAAATGTAAGTGACAATAGAAAATATTGAAGTGATGAAGAGGGCATTATAATTCAATGATCAGTTATTGAGTTTCAGGCACTGACTTGGTCTACGAATGAGAGATGCACCCATGACAATGATAATAGCAACATCAGCTGATGTCACCTCCCAGCCAGACACTGCTGTAAGCCTTTTACACATAGTAACTTTCTTAAGGAGTTACTTAAAGGAATTGGATTAAATGATTCCAGCAACCCCATGGAGTAAGGATTGTTAGTATCCCCATTTTACAGATGAGAAAACTGAAGCACAGAGTGATGATTAAATATGTAGCCCAAAGTTGCACAACTAGTAAGCCATGGAGCTTGGATTTGAACCTGCCCTCCTCACTACTACACTGTAATGTCATTTTCCTCCAGGGACCTATTTTCCAATGAGGGAGAAGAACAATAATAAGACAGTTAGAATTCAGTAGCATTGATTCTAGATAGAGGTAAGACAGGATGCTAGGGGAGGTCTGACCAGTCCAGAAAGGGGTGTAGGAGAGAGACAGACAGAGGAAAATTCTGAAAAAGCTATAACTTATCAACTTCTCTGAGAATGGGAAGAGATAGTGGGCATAGAATTGATAAATGGGGGCTTCAGTAGGTGGGAGCCCTTGTGCCAACGCTCAAAGCCCAAGACTGTGCTAGATACAGGGAGATGTAGGGGATTAGATTATCTGTGCTATAGAGGATGGTAGCGGAAACACTTGGAGATGAGGCAGATCATGCAGGGCCTTGAGTGGTTGGAAAAAATCAGTGAAAAACGTTGAGTGAGGGATGTCCTGCAGCAAGGAGGATAAGAGGATGTGGTATGGGGGCAAGACCGAGGAAAGAAGGCCATGTTGTTTGGTAAAACTGTCTCCATGTGTGATCGTCTCTAATAGATAAATGTGGCTGTTGTGCAGTTGATAATGGTAAAGGAAATGTGTCTTATGAGAGAAGAGGGCAGAGTGATTTAAACAGGCCCCCAACCCTGCAGTGCTTTTGAGGGGCGGCTGTGCTCAGCACAGCTGTGGTGGCCATGTCTGAGACGTATTTTCAGCCATGAACAGAGTACTGTTCTGCCCAGCTGCGACACAGGAAGGCTCATACGGCTCCACTCCTATTAATTCTTTGGCCATTCATTATTACAGTGACCTTACAGTTCCTGCTGGGCATGCAAGTGGGATGTCATGTGTAACTCTGCTGGAATTCCATTGTAATTCAGTGCTTAAGGACCAGGAAAACTTCTACCCAGCTTTTGGCAACTAGCAAATAAATAGGCTTACATAAAACTCTCAGAGGAAGGCTTCCCAGTTGCTGACCGGGAGGACCCCAACAGTATTGCATTTACAGAATAAACTGTATTTTCTTTTTTCTACTCTTTTCTACCTTTTCTGATGACCTTCTATAATATTATAGAGATTTCAAATGTACATGTATATCAGGCTAAAACATTTACTCAACATGTAGCCTTTACATCATCTCAGGCAGCAGGCGGGATGGGTCAGAAGAGTGATGTATGTTACACATCCTGTCGTTATGGAGTGGTGGCTCCAGTACTTGTGTCCTTGAGTGGTTAGCGAAATCTCCACGGAGGACGTAATGAGATAAAGGTAGACCTAGCACAGGGAAGTCATTCCTGCAAATGTTCCAGAGTAAGGCATAGAAGGCACATTTGTCAGAAGTAGAACTTTCTGGCTAGGCAGTGATGTTGAGAAACACTAAGCAATGAAGATGAGAAAGCACATTACGTGCAGTGTGAATCACGGTCAGGACATGGGGAATGATAGATTGATGCATCTTGGGTTTAATCTGGGAGTGACATGTTGAAAGGGACAAAGAATGGAGGCAGAAAGACCAAGGAGAGGGCCAGAGGCCAGGTGTGAGGAGAGACTTCACAAGCTAGTGTGAAAGCCGTGCACGTGTGAAAGAAAGCATCATGTGGGGTACATTACAAATGAACAATCTACAGGGTTGTATGACCAGTCATACCTGTTTCCATGGGTAGAAGAGTCAGAGCACTTCATTTGTCCAAGCCTAAGAAAGGAGGAAAAGAACGATTCCGTTGACACAAAGTCAACTTGTGGGGCAGTCCGTTGGGGGAGGAACTAGAGGATGGAGCCGCACCCATCTTACTGGATGTGGTCACAATCATTTTTGTTTAGCGTTTTGAAAATTTGAAAATTATATTCTTAAGAGATGTTATTGAACCCAAATAGTTGAATGATTGAAGGGAATTCATTGAATTGTTTTCATTCATTGAAAGTCTTGGCTCATTTTTTCATTACTGCCCAAATTAGGGATTCACTTCTTAGGATTTAGGGAACTTCCAACTCAGGAAACTGGGGAGGTCTATGAAAATATTTAACAAAGTATTTGATTTCAAGATCGAAAGCTTTGATTTACCAAGGTTCCTCAACCTTGGGTGTTCTGTGGAAGACCAGATATTACAAGATACTCCATGATAAATGGGGAGAGGGTCTAGTAAGTTTTTGAGTGTTAGAGGGATTACTATAAGTATCTTCGAATTAAATTCTCAGTCTTGTACACAGGAATAGCCAATGGATTAAATGAGTGAAATACACCTTCTTACATTTTCTAAAGTGCCTACTGTAAAGGCAGTGAGTGTGGGCTCTGGAGCCAACTTGCTCAATTCGGATCCCAGTTCTGCCCCTTATACTGGGAGTAAATGATTTGGGGCCAATTATTTAACTTTATGACTCAGAGTCCTCATCTGTAGAATGGGAATAATAGTAATTCTTACTTCATAAGAAGTAAGAATTTTTGGAAGAATTAAATGAATGAGTGCATATAAAAGAGTCTAGACCAGTGGGTGGCATGTAGTAATCACTTAAAAATATTAACTATTGTGAATATTATTTTTGGTAAATTGCCTTGACTTTCTTCCTCTGTCTTAAATTTTTTTAAAAAGCAGTAAATACCCGCCTCTTCTTTTTTAAACATTTTACCACTAAAATTGTTAGTTGCTTAGAGAATAATTCATGAGTCAACTGACTTGGCAGTTGAGAGAGAAAATCTGACAGGCTGTTTGCAACAGGGTACACATCTCCATTTCTAGCATCTGACACATAAATACACATGACACATCACACACTTGTACACACACAAACAACTGTTGAGATCTTTGTAAGGATTGCTTTAATTGGAAAAGAATTGACATCTTGATAAAATTTAAGTTTTCTAATATATGAGTGTAGTATATTCCTCCATTTAGTTTACCTCAATATTAGTTTACAGTTTTATGTATAGAAATTGGACACATTTTTGTGAAATGTAGTCCTAAGTACTTGATTTGTTTCATGCTATTTGAAATGTTATCTTTTATTCAGATTTTATTTTCTACCTGTTTCTTACTGGGATATAGAAGTAAAATTCATTTTCCTACGTTAACTGTGTATCTATTAACCTTGGTAAAGTTAGTTATCTTACTTTTATTTGAAGATGATTATTGTGGGTTTTCTATTTCATAAACATATCATCTAGGAATAATTTTTTCTTCCTTATTTTTCAGTGTTTATACATTTTACTTTTGTTTTCTTGCCTTACATTACTGGCCAGTGGCTCCAGTACAGTGTTGGACAGAACTGGTGTTGGTGAACGTTCTCTTCTCATACATGATCTCAGACAGAAAGCCTTTAGCATTTCACCCTTAAGAATGATGTTTGCTGTAGGTTTTTGTAAAGATGCTTTATTAGATTAAGAAAGTTCCCTTTTATTGCTAGTTTGCTAAGAATTTTTATCATGAATGGGAGTTGAGTTTTGTCAAACTTTCTTTCTGAAGTCATTGAGATTATCATATATTTTTTTCTCCTTTATTTTTGTTAGTGTGATGTAGTATTGTGATTGATTTTCAAATGTTAAGCCAAATTTCCATTTCTGGAATAAACCCAACTTTGCCGTATTATACAATACCTTTATATATTGCTGGATTTTATTTACTGTTTTTTTTCCTTAAGATTTTTGCAGCTATGATCTTGAGATTTGATTTATAATTTTCTGTTCTTGAAAATCCCTTATGGAGAAAAGGTTATTCTAGACTCACACTCTCTCTTTATTGTTCTCTGGAACAGTTTGTGTAAGGCTGGTGTCATTACTTCCTTTAAGATTTGATAGAATTTGCTGGTGAAGCATCTGGACCTGGGTTTTCTTTGGGGGAACATTTTAATTAAATATTCAGTTTCTGTAATATATATAGATCTATTTAGCCATTCTATTTCTTCTTATATCTGTTTCTATAAGTTGTCATTTTCTAGGAGTTTGTCCATTTCATTTAAATTTTCTACTTTTTGATATAAAGTTGTTGATAAAATTCTCTTACTATCTTTAATGTCAGTAAAATCTGTAGCGTTGTCCACTTTTTTATGCTTTATATTAATTGAGTTTTCCCTTCTCTTCTTTTTTTTTTTTTTTTTGGTGTTTGTGTGAGGAAGATCAGCCCTGAGCTAACATCCGTGCTAATCCTCCTCTTTTTGCTGAGGAAGACTGGCTCTGAGCTAACATCTATTGCCAATCCTCCTCCTTTTTTTTTCCCCAAAACCCCAGTAGATAGTTGTATGTCATAGTTGCACAGCCTTCTACTTGCTGTATGTGGGACGCAGCCTCAGCATGGCCGGAGAAGCGGTGCGTCGGTGTGTGCCCAGGATCCGAATCCGGGCCGCCAGTAGTGGAGCGCTCGCACTTAACCACTAAGCCATGGCGCCGGCCCCCGTTCTCTCTTCTTGACGGGGATTTATCAATTATATTTGTCTTTAGAAAGACCCAGCATTTACTTTTGTTAATCTTCTCTGTTGCCTGCTTTCTTTTTCGTTAATTACTACTCTTATCTTTATTACTTTCTTCCTTCTACTTTCTCTGAGGTTAATTTACTATCCTTTGTCTAACTCTAAGATGGATAACCAGATCATTTATTTTCAATCTTTCTACTTTCCTACCATAAGCATTTAAAGCTTTACAATTTCCTATAAGCACAACTTTAGCTACATGCCAAACATTTTGGCATTGATATTTTCATTATCATTCAAATTTAGTAAAAACATTTTTCTAATTTCTATTTTGATTTCTTCCTTGGCCAAGTATATTGCTTAATTTCCAAGTATATGAAGATTTTCTAGTTATCTTTTTGTTCCTGATTTCTAACTTAATTGCTTTATGGTCAGAATATATTGACCTAGCCAATGGCCTACTTTTGTAAATTTTCTAAATGAGCTTGAGAAGAAGGTTATTGAATGTATTGTTCTATATATATTCACTGGTTTAATTTGTTGATTGTGTTCAAATCTTTTATATTCATACAGATTTTCATTTTTGGTTGGCTTTTTCTATCAGTTACTTAGAGATGTGTGTTAAAACCTTCCTATGACTGTGGATTTGTCTATTTCTCCTTGTAGTTTGGTCAGCTTTTGCTTTCTATATTCTGAAGCTAAGTTATTTGGTTTGTAGATGTTAAAATTATTATACTTTCTTGGTGAATTGGATCTATAATCAATAGAAATTGACCTATTTATCTCTACATGATAAATAAATAATAAAATTTTGCCTTAATGTCTTGCTTGACTAATATTAGTATGGCTATACCATCTGCCTTTTGTTGGTTTCTTCATAATACATCCTTTTCTGTCGTTTTCTATCAACCTGTCTATGTTTTAGATATCTCTCTTGTTTCTGACAGTCATTATCTTTTAATTGTAGCAGTAGTCCATTAAAATTTAATGTGGTTGCTGATATATTTAGATTTAAATCTGTGGTTTTTATTAAGCATCTTCTTTGTTCTTACTCTATTTTTTTTTCTTATGTTCTATATTTTCCTCTATATGTAAGGCCCCTTTTGCCATTCTTTTAGTTGTTACGCTAGAATTTACAGCATGACTCACCACTGTCTAATATTAATTACTACTTTTATTGTCTTCCCAGTCACTGCGAGGACCTTCTTAATCTACCTGCGAACCCCGGGCCGCTGCAGCGGAGCGTGTGCACTTAGCCGCTATGCCACCGGGTCGGCCCCTGTGTCTCTTCTCTTTGATATCTTCTCTCTTTCTTCTTTGTGATGCCTTCCTAAGTACTTTTTTTGGACTAGCTTACACTGCCCTAATTTCTCTGCTATTTTAAATCCTGTTTAATACATGCATTGAGGTTTTAACTTCAGTCATTGTAGTTTTTATTTTTGAAACTTCTACTTGCTTTGTTTTCAAATCTTCTTGGTCATTTTCATGGTCTCTTGATCATATTTTCAAACCTCTATTTTGTGACTTTTAACATATTAAACATTATTGTTTCATATATTGTATTTGTTTTCAGTATCTGAAGTCTTTTGTTTCGGATTTTGGTGTTACTTCTGCTGGCTCTTACTCGTGATGCTGTGTGTCCTTCTGTGTTTTGCAGTTTTAATATGATCTCATGTTCCTTGGAGTCTTTGTGGAGAGTACAGATATCTGAGTTGAGACTGCATGTCCCTAGAGAGGATTACTGCTTGAGTCACCTCAGGGTACTACCAACCTGGGATCTCTTTTTATTAAATTTTATGCTGAGGCTTTTCAGACTACACTGGTAGCGTAAACTCAGATGATAAATTCCCCTACCAGGCACCAGGATCATGACAGGCAGAGTTCTTTGCATCTGCTTGTGTATAGTGCATTCAGCCTTCTTTCTTTTTTTTCTTTCTCTTTCTCTGTCTTTCTCCCTCAATTCATCCTTACTCTGAGTATGTAAGTTTTATGCAGTGCTTTCCTATTAGAGTCTTCTCCTGGGGGGGCCTTAGGCTTTACCTTCTACCTCTCCTGCAGATAATGGACAGAAGTTCAAAATTTCAGTATTTGGCAGAAATTATTAGAGTGAAAATTGACTTTGGAGCTTAGTAACTCTCACAGTTCTTGCAATATATTTTATTTTACACTCTGTTTCCTTACTTTCATGTCAGCCTAGTGGTGGCTTTCTCTCTCTTTTTTTTAAAAAAAAAAAGAAGGTTTTTTGGGGGCTAGCCCGGTAGTGTAGTGGTTAAGTTTGCGCACTCAGCTTCGGCGGCCCGGGGTGCTCAGGTTCGGATCCCGGGCCAACGCACTGCTTGTCGAGCCACGCTGTGGTAGCGTCCCATATAACATGGAGAAAGATGGGCAGGGATGTTAGCCCAGGGCCAATCTTCCTCAGCAAAAAAGAGGAGGATTGGCAACAGGTGTTAGCTCAGGGCTGATCTTCCTCACAAAAAAAAAAAAAGAAGGTTTTAAAAATTGTTTATCTAGTATTTAACTTTTTTTAAAGGCAGGTGGTATTGCTAGAAAAAGAATCATACTGTATATTTTTTTGTAAAAAGTAATTCCAAGCATTTTTCCATAACTTTTATCTTCAAAATGCTAATTGATATAATTAGCTTTCTTTTCATATTTATGTCACTTTTGTGCAATAACAACAAAATGAGGCTAGCTAACACTTACTGAATAATTACTATGTCCCAGATATTGTTTTTAAAGGTTTTATATGTATTAACTCATTTAATCCCCTCAGCATCTTTATAAAGTAGATACAATTATTATTCCCATTTTACAGATGGGAAACCTAAAGAACAGAGAAGTTGGGTAAATTACTGATGCTAATAAAAGAGGGAAGGAACAAGAACTATTTTTAAATTGTAAGCTATTAGATTAATAAATAATTATTCTTATGCTAGAGTGAAAAAAAAGGTTGTTTTTCTTGCTACCTAGCTATGGATTTGTATTAAGAATCTGTCACTCACTATGTCTCTGCTTTAGAAAAACAAAAAAAAAGGGCACAAAATGGGATATTTGTTTTTACTTATTTTATTTTAGTTTTAATTTATTTATTTTATGGTCTTGTTTTTATTTTTATTATAAATGTATTATAGATCCATTATAAAAGTAATCAAACAGAAAGCCTCCTTTTATTCTCTGTAGCTCCCCCTTTCCTTCCTGTCCCCACATCATATGGAGCCACCGTTAACGGTTTGGAGTACGTCCTTCGGAGGTTTTTTCAATAGAAAAACCTATATGTGTGCTGTTTGTACCTGTGTAAGTTTAGTAATAATTATATATGCATACACACACCTATTAATTCCTGCAGTTTAGTTTTTCACTGTGTCTAGCTTTGAGCCTCTGTGTTGAGGGCAGAGGTATTTGTGTGGGTGTCCTCGTAATATTCTCATTGTTTTCTGAAGCTGTATTATGTTGCAGAGCGTTTCCATTTAGATTTTCCCCCTTATTTAGATATTTATTTTATTTATTGTCCTATTAATGATACTGAGACTATTTCCTTTTTTACTTACTACAAACCATCCTGCAGCAGACATCCATGCCCCATCCCTGTGTCCTTGCGTAAGGATCTCTGTGGGTTAAATTTCTTGCCGTGGCATGCCTGGGGCAATTGTTGAGCCCGTATAACATTTCCAGAAATGTTGTGAAGTTGCCCACAAAACAGTTCTACCGTGGAAGAGAGAAGTCAGGAATGGGCCTACCTATATGTAGAAATTGAGAATAACAAAGAAAACAGTATGATAAAAGAGTGGTGAAAACACTGGTTATTCAAATTTATGATGTCAAGTCATTGGGCTGGGGGAAGTCTTTTATAAGCACTACCAAATCTAGAAATTGACAAGGAAAAACATTGATAAATTGGGTCATGTAAAATATATAATTTTTCTATTTAAAAAAATTATAAACTAGATTAAAAAAAAGAAAGCAACAAACTGGAAAAATGTTTGTAACAAATATGACAAAGGACTGATTTCTTTAGTATCCGAGAAAATATTTTATTTGAGGGAAAAGTCAAGCAAAACAGCTCAAGGGAAAATAGACAAATAGTAACTTTGCATTTTTTTGAGTTTTTATAATGTGCCGGAAACAGAGCTAACCATTTTAAATGCAAATTCTTATTTAATTGTAGCAAAACTCTATGCTATAGGTATTACTATTATTCCCATTTTATAGAGAGGAAATTATTGCTCAGATTGATTAAATCACTGTCTTGTAGTTACTCAGCTTATTAGAGATAGAGCCTGAACTCAAACCCATGCCAGTTTGCTTATAAATCAGTTTTCTTGAGCACTTTTCTTATTTCCTTCCCCTGGCAAGGAAATAAGCTGGAAATCACCAAGAAACAAATAGAAATGACCAGCAAGCATATTAAAATGTGTTCAAATTTGCTTATAATTTAAAGAAGTGAGAAATTAAATATACACACATACACATATAATATTGTATATAATAATATATACTATATATTATATATAATGTATATAATATATAATATTGTATCTCTCCATAAGCAAAGATTAAAATTATTAATAACAGTCTTTAACAAGAGGGGGTGGTATAACTGGATTTCTCTTATACTGTTGATAGAATTGTGACTATTTACACAAATTAGACCATCTCTCTCAGCCTCAATTTGCTCATCTGTAAAATGGGGATAATCCTTACCTGGAAAAATTATTGTGAGCATTACAGTCTAGATACATGAAAAATATTAGCACAATGGCACATATTAAGTGCCCAATAACTATTATATAGCCAGCCCTGGTGGTCTAGTGGTTAAGATTCAGGGCTCTCACAGGAGGCCCAGGTTCGTTTCCCGGTGAGGGAGCCATACCATCTTTCTGTTGGTTGTCATACTGTGGTGGCTGTGTGTTGCTGTGATGCTGAAAGCTATGCCACCAGTATTTCAAATACCAGCAGGGTCACCCATGGTGGACAGGTTTCAGCGGACCTTCCAGACTAAGACAGACTAGGAAGAAGGACCTGGCCACCCACTTCCAAAAAAATTGGCCATGAAAACCCTATGAATAGTGGAGGAGCATTGTCTGATATAGCGCTGGAAGGTGAGAGGATGGCACAAAAAGACCGGGCAGGGTTCTGCTCTGCTATACCCAGGGTCGCTAGAAGTCAGAATTGACTCTAGGGCACTAAAACAAACTGCTATATGCTACTGTCCCAAGAGCCCCCAGCATCCTCTCCCCTAAAAAAGACAACCAAATCTTTTATCTCTTTGTATTCCCAGCACAAGGCAAAGGGTCAAGAGACAAATATATAAGTGAAGATGAAAGTCAGGAAGTCAAAATTCTCTAGGTACTCATAGGCTCTCATCAGAGCATTGGATTTGCAAATCATTTTCTAGGACTGTGCAAGAATTTCCACAGTGTATTCAGTTCCACAGCCCACATTCTATATCTTCGTTTCCACACGAGTCAAAGCAGGCAATAGACACAATGAAAGGATCCAGGCACCTTGTGAAAATAATATGTAGTAACATCACCTACATTATCTATGGGTTGGTGGTATCATGGTTTATAGTCAAATGCTCCCAGCCTATTTCAGGGCTCTGTTAGCCTCCTGGGGTAAATAAGTCTGGAAATTCTAAATACAAGTTGTTAGAAATCACAAAAGCCCTGAAGCACTGTAACAATATCCTTCCTTTCTTAAATGTTTACTGGCAACCATGTATCAATTGAGAGAGAAATACTGACTTCGAAGTGACCTAACTAACCTTTAGTTTTGAAGATCTCCATGCACAGAGCCATCGTGACAATATTGCAGTTTTTAATCACTTTTGAGAGCCAAGTCTTCTCTTAGGAACTATTGGTTCCAGGAAGGCAAAGTCACCAAGATTCTGACAAGTGGAATGGCAATCAGTCTTGTGACTTTCTCCTCAAGAATGTTTTCCAGTGCCCGATCAGTTTGGCATGCTTTTATCTGCAGATTTTTAAAGAAACTTTTCCAACAGACCTTTTTCATTTGTCTAACTAAGAAATAAACATGGCAAAATGAATACATAGCTGTTCTCGAGCATCAGAGAAAATGACATTTGTGTGGTTTGTCTACAGCACATTTAACTGGACGGTCCCGTTCCTTTCCTTCCTGGCCTGTTTGATACTGGCAGTAGCTACCATCACTTTGTATTTCTTTCCACTTCGGTACATCATTTTAATCTGGGGTAAGTTTGGCACTATCCTTTTGCTAACAGGCAATTCCAGGTAAGAACCAATTACTCATTTTTAAAGTGCGACTATAAACTTTAAATGTGCTCTTGTTGGCAATTAAACATGAGATGAAGGAAAGCATTTTGGGAACAAAAACTTCTAGGACCTCCCTGAAAAGACCAGTTGCATGAACAATCAACATAGATATTTATAGGCCTCTTGCATAATTGTAATCAAATAAAAATGTGATTGTGCATGCAATTTCCCTTTGGGCTTTCATAGCCATAAATACTCTTGAATAATATATTGCTGTGGCCCAGTAACTTTCAGGAAACACTGTTATTTAAACAGTGAGCAAACACCTGCATCTTGCCCTTTATATTATGTAAAAGTAGATCTGGCCGCTGCCAGGTTGCTCCTGACACTTCAGCTCTCCTGGAGGAGAAAAATAATCTAACCCAATACTTAAATCCAGCAGCAGTGAGGGGGAAGGGGAGGGGCACTCGGTGACTACCTAACCAGTGTCTGAAAGGAGAGGAAGTTGCTATTTACTGGGGGAAATGGTGTGCCTATGTAAAGTTTAGCTGTTTTAAAAAAGTAGAAACAAAAATGGCCAACTCGAAATAAATTCCATGACTTGATTTACTACTCAAGCTAGCAACTGGAAAAAATACAAGCAGCTTTGTGAATATTTGTGTCTGTTGCTGGGTGGGCTCTGGGTTGATATAAGGAAAGTTCATTGCAGTAAATTAATTGTTGGAGAAGCAGTCAACCCTTCTCCATAAGAGTCTGTCAGTCCTGGTTTCCATTACTTGGCTCCCGTGACTACTGCTGAGTTCTCAACCGTAGTCACTGGTAGGGATCTTCAGATGTTAAGATGTTCAGAGAAGTTGCAAATGTAAGTGACTGCGTTGAGATGCATACATCTTTAAGCAAGAGCTGAAAGCCTGCAAATGCCAGATAAAAGCTTCAACCTTTCTAAAAAAACTAAATGTAGACCTTTTCAAAGAGAATCCACAAAGGTAGAATCCTGCTGCCAAGAAAAGCCAAACCTAGACATTCATAAATGGGAAAAGGCATGGGGAGAATAGAATAACTCATAAAATTTCAGAGGTAGAATGATTTTGAGAGAACATAATCCATTCATTTTCTATTTTGTCCAGGAGGCAAAAATCCTGTATACAGAAGTCTCTCTTCTTTGTAGCAAGCCCAAGAAAAGAAAAAGTTATTCTGACTCCCTCTTCAGGGACCTGTTTTAATCCTTGATGACCCTCACTCTTGGGGAAAGTCTTCTTATATTCATGCTCAGTTTTGTTTGTTTCTCTGCTTTGTTTTGCAACAATTCTAGCACAGAATTTTTTTCCATATTTGACCTTTAGGAGAGCATGGGGCTCTTCAGGGGCCCATTGATTAAGAAGAAATATTTTGTATAAGTATTTCCCTGAATACCTTATATACTGAATGTTATCTGTATAGACTGAATAATTTTATTCTCTCTTGTTTTTCCTAAGTATTAGTTTCCAAATCCATTTACTGATCACATTTAAAACACAGATCTTAAAACTGTTGTCTGACCCTAAACTGAACATGCTTCAAAATTGCAATCATTTGTGTGTTGTTCATTTTTAAGTTTATGTAAGTTGATGGCATGGTCAGCTTGTTAAATACTGTTGCCCCATGATTTCTTCACCATTCTGGTGCATGCTTGGTTTGCTTTTCTGCATCTTTCCCTCCACAAAGAAGACTAAACTGTATTTCCTCCTTTGATTGTCAATTTTGGGATTCAAATTTTTTTTTCTATTTACCCCAAATCGCTTTGACTTCTCATCTTAGCCTCCAAGATCTTGGCAGCTTTCCAACACCAACTTTTTGCATCTACTTAATGAGACATTGCTCTATTTGTTGTTCAGCTTATGGATGAAATTATTCAAGAGCATGGAGTTTATTACGCGCTCCTGGACTGACAGTAAGCCTTTGAGCTCATCCTGTGAACCCTGCCATGCCATCATGAAATATATTCTGCAATTCTATTAAAACATTCTTTTCCAAGATAAGTTAGTTACTAGCTAGCACAGAACCAGGACACGCCTCAGCACATCTCTTTTATGATTGTATCCTTGGCAGAGACTTTCTCATGTAGAAGAAGATAACATTACATGTCTTAAACTTCTAGTGTTCCTTTTAACTTGATTAAGGATCAGAAGACTATTTCTTATTCTAAGTTACTTATTCATTTTCATTGAGTCCTAAAAGTGGTGAATAAGCCCCTAAATTTTTTGGTTCAATGTTTTTAACCCTTTGGAACAAAATTATTTAACTATCTCTCTTATATTTCCACATTCTATACACTCAATATTTTATATAAATGTTTATTAAATATCAGAATTATTTAACATAAGTCTATGAAAACAGATTAATTTCATAATGGCCGTGGGGAATATTCCTTGACTCACCCACTTCATTGCAAGGTTTGAAGGATGCGACACTTTCTTTCCTCTTAACCCTATAATTCCTGGCACAGCTACATAGAGGTAATAGATCTTTAATGAGTACTTGACAAATGCTTTCTGAGTGGGTGAGTCTTCAAGCTTAATACCTGTGATCTACATAGATGGCATTTTTTTGAGCCCACCACCTCTCTTGTGTGGGAGTATTAATTTTTGAAAATTGAGTGAAAAGTGGTTTAAGAGGAGTATCTAAAATTTTCTTTAAGAAACTGTGTCTACTGAATTTTGGTTTCTTAGTTGATGTACGTATTTCTAGACAGCAAGGCATATCTTAGGACTAGATCCCATGTGGGTTTTCTGTCCCTTTTGAGAGGTTTCCCATATTCCTTCCATTCTGTTCTTTGTCATGGCTGCTTAATTGTAGTTTTTCAGTTCTGATCTGAGCCACTTCTGTTTTTCTAAAGTAGATATGAACTCCCCATGCTAGATTTTGAGCTTCTTGAAAGAAGGCATTACAACTTATTTAACCTTGTGTCTCCATTTGGTAGCACAATATCTCTTCCTACATGGAAGATGCTCAGTGTTTGATAGATGAGCAAGCAAGGACCCTCTGCCCCACCTCACCCACCTCCACCAATGCATTGCAGGCAGGGCTACATGCCAGTCACTCAAATAAGTATCTGAAAAATAGAGTTATAATTCTGTTTCAAGTGGTGTTTCTCTGGTGGCCATATGTGCAAAGCAACCATGCAATTGTTCCTCTCTCTGACTTTCTCCAAGTGGTTTTTTAAACTTGGGAGCTCCTTTCAATCCACTGATCTATTCAATCTCTGATCTGAGACCATGAAATCAGTGTCTCTCCTAAATGTTATCTCTTGGTATTTGGATCCCATTTAATTTTTTTTTCTTTTGCTACAAAAATAAATAAAAATTCACAGCAGACATTCCCTCTATCTGTATTGCTTAAGTTAAAAAATCTAAAAGTATGTCTAGCATGCTACTGGATAAGCCACAACTTCCAAATTTGGGTGTGTGATCACGTGCCTAATAGTATATAGACTCTTCCATCACTGCTGCCTTTGTTTTCCTGGCTTACTGACATCTGCAGTAATGATGGGAGCCCCCTTCATTGTTGAGGAATTTCAGATTGCACAATCCTCTTGGCTGTGTTGTCCAGTGTGATTCTCCCATCAACCTCGGAAACTATATAGGAAAAGTCTTTATTATTCAGATTTTCATATAAGAAATTTGAGGCTTAGGAAGGTTAAGTGATTTGTCTGAAACCACACAGCTAATACATGGTGAAGCCAGAACTGGGGCCATAACCCTTGTTCCTTACCCCTCGGCCCCTTAAAGATGACCAAGGATTACACGATCCCCTGTTGACACATGATTTCACACAGTAGATAATACAGTGGAATTACTGACATTTGAGCCTGTGACCCTTTAAAGAAGAATAAGGTGTGCCTCTGAAGCATGGAATCTGAGTGCCTTATAATTTTTATTCTAACGAAGTTTTTCTAATATAGACAGTCTCTATTCATTGTGGACTACTTCTGCCCTTACTGGTGCATTTGAGCTACTGTGCAGGTTTATAATCTTCTCAGTGACTAAGAATGCAGTGTTTTGATCAGCTGTGATATTATCCCTGCCTTGCTGTTCATTGTAAAGACTCCAGATGCGCACACTATATATAATTAACAATAGAAGATATATCTTTTCTCAATATGTCTTTGTCTCCCTTCGTCATTTTGCCTCATCTGTTTTCTTTTGCCAAAAATCCCATGCTACAATTAAATGTCTTTAGAATAATACAGTGAGAGTATTTTAGTTTAAAGGAACGCTGGGGGAAATTTTAGCTGGAAACATGAAGCTTGCTGTGGGGGTAGAGGGAAAAAAGACATAGTGCAGCTTTGACTGGAGAGAAAGGGGATCACTTGCAAGAAGTCTTCCTCAGCCCAACCAGCACGCTGCCATTGACTTGTGAACAATGGCTGGCTCCCATTTGCAAAGCAAATGTAAATCTGACCCTCTCTAAAGAAAAGACTGGAGGATGGTATTGTGTCAGGTATAATGCCATGCAGGATATCTCATCCTTAGATGAAAGCAAAATAATATTTAATGAAAGAAGAAAAACATCAAACCTTTTATGTGTTGGGGACCGTTGAACAGTTAAATGTTACCTTGACTTCGGAGTGGGAGCCAGTCAAGGTACACCTAAGGTGAGAATTCACTGGGCATCGTTGGAATTGACAAGGCGTTCAGATATGATCCTTGTTAAACAAGCATTCTGTGGCAAAACTTCAGAAGGCCACCTAGTCTTTCTGCTTCTAATACTCAGCATGATAAAGGGTTGACATTTGGTGAAAACACCACAGTTTATGAGCTCTGGATCCAGGCACCGCAGCTCCAAGGGGCAGAGGAGGAGACAAAAGGTGGTTGAGAGGAGCTCCCCTCTGAAGAGGAACCATGTGCAGAACTTGTCCTGGACACGCCCATGAGCACAAGGCACAGCCACCAAAGAAGGATGCTCTACAGCATATTGACATGTTACATGTTGAACCCCCTTCTAATTATCACTGCCCCTGTCCTAAATTAGCACAGACTCCATTGCTTAGACAAACCCACGCACTAGTGTTGCGGTCCATAAATTAAGTTAGCAACCATAGTATGATAATTTTCCAATAATAACTTTTCACAGTTTCCTGCAGCATCAGAGTACAATCAACATGTCAAGTTCTGTTCTGCAGTGAGAGAAGAGAAACCTGTGAAAATGAGTTGGAAGGGGGGAGATAGATTTCTGCAGTTTCTTTTTAACAACAAAAAAACAACTCCCACCCTCCACCTCCCACTGCTACATTTGGTCCAGGGGCCCCAAGCAGAGACTTGTTTGGGCTAACGAAGGCCTTTTCCCATCTGGGACATTTGTTTCCCAAGCAGAGGAGGCTGTTAATCAGCATAGTCCAAAAAAACCAATGAGCTCCACAGTTTTAGTGTGTGTTTCTGCCACCCTGCTGCTGGGATTGTAATGGGATTTTCACAGCTGAAGCAGGCAGAGCCTGTCTCTGACAATCCCCTCTTCCTTCCTTCAAGAAAAGGCATTTGTGAATGATTCCACATGACAGCAACATGTGCCTGACTTGAGGTCTAGCAATTGTTTTCACACTAATTTTTACTTGTGAATGCACCCCTCCACCTAGTCAGGTGAGTTTTTAAAGATAGATAGACAGACAGATAGATAGACAAACAGACAAAGAGATCTCTCGGTGTTTCTATTTTTCAGGCATAAATAAATTTACTAAGAAGCTTCGAAATCCCTATGCCATCGACAATAATGAGCTACTAGACTTCCTCTCCAGGGTACCGTCTGATGTTCAAAAGGTATGTAATGAACAGTCACCACCAACAGGGGCCCCGACACAGAAGTCTGGCCAGCCCCAGAGCCAGAGGAGCACAAGGCTCTGCTTGTGTGAGTAATTGAGATAACGAATCAGAAAATCCTTAAAGAGGTCTGGCTTGCAGGGAGGTGGCAAGAAAACCTTTGTCCAAAGCATGAGATGATTGGGGAGAATTATCCTGAAAAAGAGCTGCTTAAGAATGATCTGGAACTCATAATGCATGGCTATAGTGCTGTGGTTTTTGTCCTTTTTTGATTGCTTGCCACTCCAAAGAGGATAAGATGGGCTCAGGGAGTGGGAGAGTGTGAGGTCCAAAGCTGGGGGAGGCTTGCTTATTTTCCTCCTCTTCCGGATGGCAGGCATTTTATGGGAAGGAGGGGACAAGAGGATTACTCCTTTTATTCTTGTTTGCTCCGATTATCTCCTAGGCCTCCCTTCTGCCCCTTTCCCTATAAAGACTTAGGGATACTGAGGGCAAAGCCCCACTTACTCTCATACACATAGAGGCAAAGACGGCATGAAATAATTTGAGATCAATCAGAAGTATTATTCACAGGTAATGGTCAATTAGTCCAGCAGAGTTCTGTTTCTGTGGATATGTAGAGATTAACCAAGGCAACAATACCAGAAAGTCCTGTAGGTAGCCCAATCTGGGCCCCTGCAGATCAGGCTGCTGTACATCCAGAGAAAAGAGGGCAGGCAACGATTTCTCTAATGGAGAATAGAGATCATAGAATAGGTAGATGGAGAAACCATGGCATGAAATATCATCACAATGATCAAAGACACAATCCTTTATTATCTGAGAGAATCACAAATCAAATCTTGATTTTAATCTTTGGGCCACTGTAATACAGTTGGTTCCCCAGCAGCTCTGGGTGGATTGCAGAGACGTAGTGCTAAAAGGCCCTCGAGTTTCTTTCCCCTTCATTCCAAGTTCTAGACATTAAAGTAGACTACAAAATGCTATTTTCCTTTAACCTTCATTTTATGATGTGATTATCTATTAGAATGCATTCTATAAATATGAAGTTATTCATTAACATTTGCATACATGATTATAAAATAGTAACCTGGCCCTGTTGGTTTTGCATTGAAGATTGACAAGTATGTCATCCCCTGCTCCCCTAGGGGACTTGCACAAAACACTCTAAGGAAAGCATACTTTTTTTCATATACCTGCTTTTGACCAAGTATAGCTCAACTTATGTGATGGGGCATGATGTCCTTGGGGAGTTGGGCACAAATGCTCACAATAGTGAGCACATGTGGTCTGTAATACAATACTTTAAATAAAGCCACTCCAACATCAGCCTATCAAAGTCCACACACCAAAGCAATACGATTGCAACGTACCATCACTTGCGTGGCAATGTGAGTTCATGCCTGCGTTCCTAAAGAATGGAAATTTCCATCAAGCCCCCCAAGGATTATCTGTGCACAGTTCAGACACCAGCCCTCAGTGCCGTCGTCCAGTTGGAGTTGGCATGAATACAGAGGGCCACAACAAAAGAGCTTTCGAAGAAGATATACAGTATGCTAGTAAGATCCTCCGTGAATCGCCAAGAGCACTTTCTAATAATACAACAGACAGTTTGCCACTGGGGACCCCCCGAGTGCTCATATTTATCACAGATGTTTTAGCCATTACACTGTAAATGAAATTCATTTTTAAGAGAAATCTATATAAGTCTGGGGCCAGTATCAATTTCAACATTTTTCCCTCTCTGGCAAAATAAATGTATATAATTTGCAGAGACTTTTTTCCCCAAGATTTTAGATATTTTTAAGTGACTAATTCTTAGTAAGTTGCTGTATCATATACTAAGATAAACATTCCCAAGAGGCAGTTATTAAGCTCACTTATGGTGGAAAACAGGCACGCACAAAACTAAAATCATCTAGCAGTGCCCAGAGCAGGTAGAAACCCATGCATCTCATTAGAAAAATCTGCTTTTAATATTTTGGTTTCAAGAAATGATGCATGACTTCTCAAATCCTTCCTGCAATTAATCCCTCCATGTTCCTGTGTTTAGAAAATGATTCATTACCTTTGAACCTTTCCTCCCTTGCCTTGGTTCGTCCTTGGGGAGCCATTAACACACACTGTGGGGAGCTAGGGTTACCTAACCGCCAGCGTCACGTCTGTTTGTTTTCACAGGTGCAGTACGCGGAATTGAAACTCTGCAGCAGCCAAAGCCCCCTTCGGAAGAAGCGCAGCGCGCTCTAGGACACACAACGACTTGCGACACCAGCACCGGATCCTGTGTTTGGTTGATTAGACCAATACTGTCGCTCTTTCAGTGGTACCCGTGGTGTCATTCCGAAACGCGTCTGTGTGCAGCCCTCTCGCATTTGCCTCCCTTCTTCACGCGCCAAGATGCACACACGCGCGTGCGCACATCCGCATGCATGGGCGCCCTAGTGGCGTACCGGTTCAGCCCAGCAGAAGGAAACAGCCCAGAGACTATGAAAGACTTCCATCCCTTCTCAAATAGGAGACAAAGCAGGGCTGCTGTGGGTCTGAACACCCTCCTTGAGAACGGCCAGGAGACCACTTGGATTCGAGAGTGACTTTGAACTTGTTCTCACACCTCCAACAGATTCTCATTAAGATTCAGTGCTTTCCACACTCCTTTCAGATTTTTGTTCGTGCGAGTCAGTTTTTTCTCTGAGTTAACAAGCCTTTGATAGCCATCATCTACCCAAATAATGTATATTATAAATAGATTTTTTAAATAGCTACCAAGTTTAGCCCAGATTGAGAATCTTTCAGCTGTGATTACTGAAGACCTATATGTAAAATTTCAGTAAACGCCTCGCTGCTGGATCCAGTCTACATCACGGTCCACTGCTGGTAATGGATGCCCCAGGAAGGGCCAAAGGGATCCCTCATCCGAAAAGTCAAGTTTTCATGAAAGTTTTTGGTTGCCTTAAAACACCATTTCTTCTGACTTTACTTTTTGCTTATTTCCAGAATAAAATGTCAATATTACAGCTTCAGGAAGGAGGGGAAGGGATGGATGAATGAACTTTGAGAGTATTTAGAAAGATAAAGAAGAGGAGCAAAGGATGAATAAATGTGGCTGCTTACCTGATTGTCATAATCAATTCCTTTGCCTGCCTTTTTGAGCAGAAGGTAAAAATATTTTAGCAGTCCAAATTGATCTTTTGTTCCTCTCCTGAGCAAAATAAGCTACACATAATAAAAATATATCTCAGAACCCTATTCCTAGAAAAGGACCACCTCAGAGTCTTCCTTTGAGAGTATCTGATTCCTGTGGACCGCACCATTTCACAGTAACCCCCCGAGAATAAAAATTCTAATTTGGTGCATATATATAATGTATGCAAGTATCTTTCTGTCCAAAGGATATTTAAGTTGTAAAGACTGTATTTTGTTGACACATACTTTGTATGTGCAGTTTTATATATAATATATATATATGTATTGTAAAGAAAAGTTGAGGTAAAAAGACCTGATTTAATAGTGGGTTTTACTATGTTTTTTTTTTTTCCTCTCTAGGTTGTAATTTAATAATCTTCAAACAAAATGTTTATGAAAAATGCCAAAGATTCTAAACCTTATCATCCCGTGTCTGTTTTTCTTCATATTATATCTTCCTGGGTTGCTTTCTGGCTGAGCCAGATTTCTGCATGATTTGATTTACTTCCAGTTAATGAAGCTGGCTGGAAAAGAGCCTTGCAGAAATTATAAAAGCTCCAGTAAATCTCTTAGTTGTACATACAATAGATACCCAAGAACCTCTTTTGTTAAACCAGTTACTCAATCTTCTGTGTAAACAATGCGTCATTGTCTCACTCCCAACTATCATCTAGTTTATCATAGTCTGTCATTTTGTAACGACCTAAGTCAGACATTTTTAAACAGACATGTGAGATCTGATCAGTCATTTGAATGAAAACTTTCAGCAGCAAAATAACCCCTTATTTATTTAAAAGTGGAACCAATACTTTCTTGTTGTTCTTTTGCTATAGAATTTCAAAATGAAATAATCTGCCCAACAAGAAGGCATCGTTAGTTAGACTTATTCCCTCTGTAGCCTGACTGAAATTCTCAGTGTGAAGTTTAGGACACGAGCAGCAGCTGGGATGCAGGAGCAGGACCAGACCAACCTTTAATAAACTATATATGGAAAACAATTGTTAATTGATTAAGTAGACAGCGGACGTTAAAAATGAATGTTGTAAGTGAAATGTGAAGATTTATACAAGTAATCAGAAACTTGTTTCAATATTCCAGAATGCTTCAGATAAAATATATGCATTATGGATTCATGTGTGATAATTAAAGATAATTTAGTAGGAGTGTTGAAGTTTTGCCAAGCTCTCCTGGTTCTCTTCTCAAATCTCACATGCCCAATTCCAGCCCTGCCTGGATGTCTCACAGGCATCTATACTTCAACAGGTCAGATACTCAGCATTATCCCTCCCTCCGTGTGTTCAGGATTCCTAGCCCCATAGTCTCCTTCTAGCTTCCTTATTTCCCTTATTGGCACTGGTATCTCCCCTGGGCATCCCCTTTTTTGTTCCTCATGCTTTTTTCCCTGTCTCCCAACCCATAAAATCTGGTAGTTCCAGCATTGACGTGTTGTCTTGTCCATTTCTATCTTATCCATTTTGGATTGCCACCACCCAAGTTGAGGCCTCTGTAACCTATCACAAGTCATGGCAATGGTGCGAATTACATTATGCCAGGTTAGTACTCATTCGGACTATTCTTTTCACTTGGAACACTTTCTCCCCAGTTTCTGTCTAAATAAATTCTACGCTTTAAAAGTTTCAAAAGTCTCCTGCCCCACGTGGGCTTTCTTAGTTCCTTGGCAGGATGAAATCCCACCCTTCTCTTTTTCACCCCCACATCTAATGTATCTTTCTGGCATCTGCCATAGCTCATAGTTACCAGAGGGCTTGACTCCCAGTGTCCTCCACTGGATAGCACATCCTATCTGGCACCTAATAGACGCTCTGTAAATACACGTTTAACTGACCGAGTCATAGATGTCTTTTCTTTCTCTGCCCTTTCATGTGTGACTCTCGGAACAGAGGGCTGAGCTGGATAGATTAGTGTGGTCTACCCTAGGAAATAGTTTCTTGCATTAAATGCAAAGCTTATATTGTGTGGTATTATTTATAAGCTCTGGCCATGTTAATTATAAACTTTAAAATTAAATAATGTCTTATACTTGGAGAAGTTCTTACCTACACATCAAAGGAAAATATAATATTTATTTGTGGGTGGTAAAACAATTTTTGATTCTTTTTCTTGTCGTTTATCATTTAATAAACATATATTGAACACTGATGATCTAGCTGAACAAAACAGACTACATTCTCTTGATAGAGCCAGACATTAAACAGATAGTTTTGAGCAGTGGCATGACATTCTCAGATTCAAGTTTTAAAAAGAGCATTCTGGCTGCTGTGGGTAGACTAGCAGCTATGAATGTTCAGAGAAGAGCCAATTGTAGTACTCCTGACAAATTGATGGTAGGCTGGACTTTCAAATAGTGGCACTGGAAAAAGAAAATAATAGAATGAAATTCACAGATACTTAGGGAATAAAGTCAGCAAGACTTAACAGTTGCTTAACTCGTAGGATGAGGGAGAGAGTAGAGTCAAGGATGGCTCTCGGTCTTCTCATCTCCAGGTCTAGGAAGATGGTGTTGCCTTTTGCTGAGGGAGGGAATTACAGGATCAACCATGGGAAGAACTGCATGAGCCAAGTTTTAGATGATATTGAATTGGAGGTGCCCGAGAAGCCTCTAAATGAGAATGTCAAAGAGTAACTGAATATATGGATATGGAGCGTAGAGAAGAAATACACCATACTTGTGAGAGAGACATTTAAGGGCCAACTGATTGCAGCTGCATGTTTCAAGAGATTGAACTCAACAAAGTCATATAGATAAGGATGTCAGCTAATATTGTAAATAGAGATAGAATTAGGAGAAAGTAGTAAACATGAACTCGCATAGAATTTAATGATAGAGTGTGTTTCAAGAAAGCAGGTGTGGTCAATAGTGCTAAATGCTGAGATCACATAAATTAAGGACAAGAATAATGACCTTTAATGACATGGCAATTTTGGGGGACCTTGGCAGCGAGTCATTTCAGTGGAGTGGTAGGAATGGAAACCAGATTTGGCTTGAGAAATGAGTGAATGTAGGAAAATGGAGACTCTGCATGGACGTATCTCATGAAAAGTTCCACTGGAAGGAGAGGGCAGAGAGAGAGCAGTGACTAGGAATGAAAGAAGGTGTACAGGATGAGTTTAGAAAGGAAAAAAAAATAGATGTGTCGTGAACTCAGTGTACACCTATCAGCTACAAGAAATTCTTCATGAATATGAGATGAAGTTATCTATATTCGTTATATAAAACTATGCTCTGTCAAAACCCACCTCACTTTTATGTCATATTAATCTAACTTATGGCAATGGAATGCTTGAAAAATTGAAATAGAATATTCTCTCAAAATATTATGAGTAGTCAATTGATAATTGAATGAAAATTGAAGGGTGACTTCTGAAGAATGGCTTAAAGCTTGTTACCTCTTTATATAGGTGTCTTTGTATAAAGCCTGCTGTTCTCTTCTGGCATTTTAATGTAGTGATTTACGTGGGGAATATGGACAGTCAAGCACATAAGAATAGTTAACATTTTATATGACTTATCAAATGCCAGGTACTTTCTAAGTGCTTTAGATATAATAGCTCATTTAATAATTTTAAAAAACTATGAAATTCCTCTAGTTATGGAAAAAAAACCCCACCAATCTTATACAAACTCTCCCAGAAAATAGCAAAATGATAACACTTTTCTACACATTTTATGAGGCCAGTATAATCCTCATTCCAAAACTCAATAAGGTGATACAAGATGGAAAATTACTTATGAAAATCTCTTATGAATATAGATGCAAAATTATAAAAGATATATATACCTCTACACTGAAAACAATAAGAAGAAGAAGATAAATTAAGGGATTCATGGATTAGAAGATTTAATATATTAAGATGTCAATAGATCGAATGTAAACATAGTAAAAATTATGTTTTTTTGTGAAATTAATCAACTGATTCTAAAATGTATATGGAAATGCCAGAGTCCAAGAATAGCCACAGCCATCTTGCAGATGATGAACACTAGCAGATATCGAGATGTATTGTAAAGCTATTGTAACTAAGACAATGTGGTAATTGGCACAAGGGTAGATAAACAGATAAAGAGGCAGAAAAGATCAGAAGCAGACGCACACTTATTTGGTAACCTGTGACCTAATTTATGTCAAAGGTGACATATTTGAAGTGCGTAGGGAAAAGACTTTTTTGAAAAATGATGCTGGGTCATTTTAGTATCCACGCGGATAAAATGAACCTTGACTCCTTCCTTATACTATTCACAAAAATCAATTCCATAAGAACTGTAGATCCAAAACTAAAAGGCGAAATAAAGATTTCAGAAAAAGACAGGAAAAAGTCTTCATATCTATGTGATAAATGAAGATTTCTTAAGCTGGGAACAAGATGCTAATCATAAAGTGAAAATATCGATAAATTGGAGGTCATTAAAATTAATCTTTTCCTCAAAAAATATGGTTAAGAGAGTGAAAGGATAAGCCACGAAGTGGAGGAAGATATGTAATCTCTCTATATAATCAGACAAAGGATTCTTATCCAGAACACATAAAGATTTTCTACAGTGAAAAGGCAGAAAACCCAGTAGAAAAGCAGACAAGAGATGAACACTTTATAAATGAGCCTATCCAAATAAATGGCCAGCAAACATATAAAAAGGTTCTCAACATCATTAATTATCAGGTAAATGCACATTTAAACCACAAAACAATACTACACATAGCGAGAATGGCTAAAATGGAAAAGTCAATATCAAGTGTTGTCAAGGTTATGGGAAAAAAAATTCTCATACACTGTTGATGGATGGGAATGTAAATTGGTACAACCACTTTGGAAAACTGTTTGGCAGTATCTATTAAAGCTGACTGTATGCATACCCTGTGACCCTTCCCCCAGTTTCACTCTTAACTATATAACCAACAGATGTGTGCATATGTTCAATAAAAGATGCCCAAGAATGTCATAGCAGCACTACTTACATAATTCCAAAAATGGAAACTATATATCCATCAATATCTGAGTTGATCCATAAGTTGTGACTCTGCAATGGAATACTATACAGAAATGAAATGACAAACTAATGTTAAATGTGGCAACATGGATAAATTTCATAATATTGAACAAAAGAAACAAGACAAACACAGATAGATATAATGTATGATTTCATTTATGTGAAAATCAAAGGGAAAACACCATCTGTGGTGTTAGAAGTCAGGAGGCTGTGGATGGAGTGACTAGAAGGGGCTGTAAGCGGGCTTCTGGGATGATGTTAATGTTCTGTTTTGGTCTGGACGCTAGTCACATGAACCTGTTCACTTTGTGAAATTCATCGAGCTGTAAACTTATGACTTGTGTAATTTTCTGCATGTTTACTAAAAAAAAGAAAAGAAAAACTAGGAGGCATGACAATTTTTTCCCTAGCTGACAATTAAAGAAACTGAGGCCAATCACTGTTAGGTCTTTTAAACATGAAAAGAGAGAACCAATTCAAATAAACATTTAAAATTGTGTAAGAGTTGGGAGTCATTTTAAACAATAAATCCAAAGCAGACAGTTCCTACATAATCTTATTGCATTTGAATATTCAATTTCATCTTAAGATAAATCAGTCATCAGCTTTAAAATATCTTTATTATCAGGAGTACTAAAAATGATTTCCCCTAACTGATCCCTAATGAAGCGTTAAAAAGTTGCTCTACACAAGCAAACTGGCCCATACCATAGAACCTCAGGATCTGAAGTGTTCCAGAAAGTTTTAACTTTTTACAGGTTACATTATGTTCATTGAGCCTGGCATTCTGAGACTACGTATCTCACATGAATAATCCATTTTTTTTCTTTTCACTCATTAAAGCTTGTAGAGCAAAAGGTGAAGAACTTTTTTGGTTTCTGAGGAAGGCTATGTGTCTTCTCCTGGGAAGAAATAGAGATAGATAGATAGGTGATAGATGGATAGATACATAGATAGATAGATAGATAGATAGATAGATAGATAGATAGATAGATAGATAGATAGATGATGGATGGATTAGATGATAGGGAGAAAGATAGATAGATAGATGATAGATAGATAATAGATAGATGGATTAGATAATGATAGGGGAGAGTATATGTATATACACACAGACATCTCCTTATATATTGTTGAGGAGGAAAATTTTACCTTCTTAGGTTCAGTAGTTGGAGGACTGCAAATTAAACTTAACTGACAGATTAGCAAGAGAAAAAACAGATTTTAATCATGTATGTACATAAGGGAGTTCACAAAGAAATGTGACTCAAAGTGGGCAGTTAGAATTTGGGGCTTATACACATACAGGTGAAGAGAAGGAAGAGAAGGACTCTTTAAACAGGAAGACAAATGACTTCTCAGAAGGGGGAGAAGGGAGACATGGCACATGGGAAAACAAATGTCTTGCAGGAAAAATGGGCCCATAGGAGAATAGAAGGGAGATATGATGGTTTTGTGGCCGTGTCTCCTTAGGGGTGGTACAGTCTCATTGTCTCTGGTGGTAAGAGTCAACTTTCCCAGGTTGTTCTTGGGGAAGGGATTGAAAACTATTGGGTCCTTTTGGGCGGCTCTGCTTTCAGTCAGATAAAGGAGTTCAGGAGAAAAAAATTCCTTTATCTGTTGATTCACAAATGCCTTCAGCTCAAAATAATTTTTATGCCATGGTGGCATATTCTGAACTCCTTCAATGTGTATATGTATACACATACATACACACATATATTCATAAGTTTTTGTGAAATTTCTCGTATCTTAAAAAGTTGATCTGTAGACTCCAATTAAGAACCCAAGAACCTGTGTTTTCAGGGGAAACATTGCAAGTTTGCCTCTTACTGCATTTGAAACCTCAGGGTGGAGAATATGTTTTCCTAGGGGCCCAGCGTCAGTGGCCTGCTCAATGCCAGAATTCAACTCATTCGTGATTTAATCCAGCTTTTCTCTGGGAAATATTTTATCAGGCTAGTCTTTACAGCTGGGAAATCCTGAGATTTCAGTTTGTTTTCCATTCCTTCAGTTTATTACGATAATACATACAAGCTTCTCTTCTCTATGTATTTTCATTATTAGATCAAAACAACTGGTTGGAAAAGTAAAAACACATGAAATCATTTGTTTAACTGCATAATAAATAGCTGACATAACTGATTTAGTATGCATCTACCAGAGAAATTATGATCTACACGGTGGTAAATGCTCGCCATGATTTTGTTATTGTTTTTGTATTTTTACCGCCAAAAGGCCTACACAAGCTGGAAAAGGGTTCCAGCGAAGAAAAGTTCACAGAGACAAGTGGAACATTCCTTGCACAGTTGAAGGAGGCAGCAGATTGTTTTTTTCGAAGTGAGGCATGAATCACCTGCATTTGATGTGTCCTCCATGCGGGGCTGAGCCCTGGGAGAAACTGGAGGTTACTGGAGGGGAATCTAATATAACACGTGGGAGAAAGAGTCTCTGACTTTGAGAAAGGGTGGCACAGCAATGGCCAGGCCAGGTTCTCTTGTCATGAGGGAGCCATAATTCCGGGTAGAGCTGCGCTTACTAGGGGACAGACACAGGCATGTGTTGTCTCAGACTCTGAAGGTTTTGTCCTTGACTATGTTTATTCTGACTCCCAGGGGCAGCAACTTTTCCTCCAGGGTATTTAAAAGTGCTACTTAGCGTATAACTCTGGTTAGAGAAAAACTCCTTTATCATATAAGAATAATATTTCTTCTCTTTCCTATTGTCTATACTATATATATATATTCCATTTAAAAATTACGTGTAATGTTCAAACTATATATTCTTCTCTCTTCCAAATTATTAACAAAGATGCTAAAATAGGTCAGCACGTGACCTTGATTTCTTCAGCTTACTAACCAGACACCTCTCGTTAACTAGATCCAGTAGCATTTGTCACTATCACCACCTTAAAAAATATAAGTGGTTTTCAACCTACCAATCTGTATTTTTTTCAGCAAATTAAACTTAAAATTGAAGCTTTGTGAGATTGCACTGAATCTTCAACTACTTATTTTAATAGCAAATATCTTGTGATTATTTCTAGATAACCATCCCCCACTCACTATTCTCACATTTAAGTTTCATAATTTATAGCGGTATATTTGCTTATAAAACTCTGGGACCGATTACACTCATACCAGTAGCTACTATTTGTTGATAGTCATTTACATTCAAGGCACTTTGAAATCATAGTTTTAGTCAATTACTAAGATATTTTGCATAATTAACACGGTCTGTCTGGGCTTAAGGTTTTGATCTGTGCTCCAATTCTTGATTTTACATGAACCACTTCAAAAGAGTCATGGTTGGGGGGTGAGGGGGGTGATTACTCTGGGCAATTTTAGAACTATTGACTTGTGAGTGATGAGGTTTCCCGACGGTTCTTTCCCTTGCTTCTTATAAATGTTTCCTTGGTCAAGCTGTCCATGTCTATTGAGCATTCATATTGGCTGTTCCTGTGAAAGATTTCCAAATGAACAGTGTCTCATTCATTTTGATAATTAATGCCCCCTTTTCTCCTAACTCTTAGTTTTTAGCCTAGATTTCAATTATTGATAGTCCTGTGGGAGTATGCATGAATGCAATTCACATGTGGTCCTAAAACTTCCCATTAGTTTTAAACTTGAGTAGTTTCAAACTTCTCTCCCAATGTCCTAATAATCTAAAAAATGGCTACCTTATTTGATCCATGTTTCACCCACGTTGTCTCTTTTACAGCTGTCCATTCTCTAATTCAGAGGCAACAAAAATTTTACGTCCTCAAATAGGCAATTTAGAAGGAGAGAAAACTCAGAGGACTGGTTGACCGCAAATGTGGACTATATTGAAATGAAAACCACTTCTCCTTTCTCCAAATGCATTGCTGGCTTGAGCTGGGAGAGCTCAATGACCTGGAGCTGGATAAATAGAAGTTCAAGTCCAAGATTTGGTACTATGGTACTGATTTACTGTGTGTCTTTGGGCAACACATCCTCCTGGAGCCCCAATTTCTTTATTTCTAGAATAGAAATAATTGAATCCAAATTATGGGGGGTTTGAATAAAGAGTATAAATGCTCAGCACTATGTCAGGCACATACTGTTTGCTTTTATTGAATTAGGGTATACATACAGAAAAGTGGATATATTATAAGTGTGCAGCCTGATGAATTTTCACTAATTGAATATTCTCATGAAACCAGCACCTAGATCAAGAAACTTAACATTACCAGCACCCCAGAAGCCTCTCCTGTGCCCCTTTCCACTGCTACTACCCCTCAAGAGGACATCCAGGGTCTCTCAAAACTTGGCACTATTTGCATTTTGGGCAAGATAATTCTTTATTGTGGAGCAACGGTACACATAACCCTATAGGGATGTTTAGCAGCATCCCTGGCCTCTACCAACGAGATCCCAGTAGTACCTCCTCCAAGCCTGCCAAGATATGACAATCAAAAATGTCTGCAGATATTGGCAAATGTTCCTGGGTGGGGGTGGGAGGAGGCAGAGTCTCCCCCATTTGAGAACTACGGGTAGATACTCTTCTTTATATTACCAGGACCTAAGGCTGGAGGGACACCTCCTATGTGAGCTGTCACCTGTTCTCTGTCTTCCCTCCTCTGTGGTAATACAATAGCAATAACTGCAGTTGAGAGAACTTCTGAGTACAAACTACTATCCACTAGGTTCTCACTGCTTTGGAGTTCTGAAATCCAGGTCATCCCCGGGCCTGGGCCTCCAAATGTCTTTCTTCTCTTCCCATTTCTCCCTGGCATCTGTCACCCCTGCTAGTGGAAATGGAAATTGGTTCAACCACTTTGGAAAACTGTTAGCAGTATTTATTAAGTATTTATTAAGCTGAACATGCACATACCTGATAACTCCCCCAGTTTGTTTCAAGTATTTATTTAATAATTTATATCCAGCCTTTCACAAAAGAGATTTGAAGTAACTTGAAATCCATGACATTAATATATTAATGAAACTGTGCTTTCAGTGGAGAATTACAGCTGAAAATAAGATAAATTATTTCTTTGATTTGTACTACAAGCAAGCTGAGGAGTTCAGGATTAGTATTAATTGTTTTGTAATAAACATTCTTATTTATAATTTGAATCAGATTCTGAATAAATCCACATATTTGATTGTTGATATGTCTCTGAAATCACTTTTTAGCTGTCATGCTTCCACTCAGTATTTTTTTCTTGCAATTTATTTGCTGAAGAAACTAGTTTTTTGTCCTGTAGAGCTTCTGACCATCTGAATTTAGATGATTGCATCCCCATGGTGTCATTTAACATGTTCATCTGTCCTCTCTGTTCCCTGTAAATGGTAGTTGGAAAGAGATGTTCTCAGATGCAGGTTTGTAGTTAAGTGACTGATGATTAGCTTCTTCGACTGTAGTGTAAGTGCCTGACATTAAGGTTTTGGTTGCTGAGGTATCCATTACAAAGACACCCGTCTCAAATAAACACGTTGCCAGCTACACAACTAGATAAAGAGCCAGGCTGCTCCACCAATGAAGCTCCCCTTTCAGAAAGTCCTTGGTGACCTAGATAACTGACTATATGAGTGACCCTGCTTTCCCTTTTCTGTGCTTTAATTCCACCCTTATGTTTTAAATTCACCAATAAAGAGTGAACCTGAGAAACCTTAAGCATCCCACCCTCAACCCCAGTAAAGGCAGAACTGCAGGTCCATACTCTCTCTCTCTGTGACCTCGCTGTGTGGCCCAGGATGTCGTGTACCCTCCAGGATCTGTGAGTAATAAACCTTGTTTTTTCAAAGTTCCCTGATGGTTGTTGCTGAGATGCATCTTGCAATCGTAATAAGAACCACAAGGGCCAGTCCAGCCATCACGTTGGCTCTGGTTGGGGAAATGTCTGTGGAGACTCACTGTAGGCCAAGGTGAGTGCTCCCAGGCATTCCTAGCTGACAGCATCACTAGTGATAGGTTGAGAGCAACAGAAAACACAGTCTGATACTTTTTGACACTATTTCATAGTGCTGGTATACTCTGCCATTAAGAGGAATATGTTAGCAATTATTGAAGTCTAGATCCATTATTCATTAGGACGGCAATGTAGGAACATTTTAAATCTAGCACTTCTGTATTCATTAGCTTACTCTTCAAAAAAGAGAATGCCTCATTCTACTACTTGATTACCTAATAGTAAAATTTTTATAGGAAATTCAGGATTCTTTCTCTCTTTTTTTTTTTACCAATTTTTAAAATAACGATTTATACACTAACATCTAATGATAATCAATTAGATTTTTTTATCTCTTTGTGAACCAATGGATTTAAACATTTTTATGTGTTTCAAATTATTGCCATTGTTATCCTTGTATACAAATTGTCCCATCTTTGGTTAATGGAAGTCTCTTCAAGTTGACTTCTAATTCCTCTTGACATGATCTTAGTAGTTTTGATAGTTTCCTTGATATTTAACATAAGGAGATGTTCCAAAATCATCTTTCACTGATCTTACTGTGGACTTGGAATAAGTCATTTCTCCCAAGAACCCTGGTTCCTTTTTATGGGAAGTTATATTTTGAGACCACAATCTGGGTGTATTAGTCAGGATTCTCCAAGGAAAAAGAACCAATAGGATTTGTGTGTGTATGTACACATACATAAAAAGATTTATTGTAAGGACTTGGCCCACATAATTATGGAGGTTGGTAGGTCTCAAATCTGCAAGGTGAGCCAGCAAGCTAGAGACCCAGGAGAACTGAGTATGTAGTTCCGGTCCGAAGCCTGACAGGGTCAAAACCCAGGAAGAGCTGATGTTTCACTTCCAGTTTGAAGGCAGGAACAAAGCCAATGTCCCAGTTTAAAGGCAATGAGGCAGGAAGGGTCCTCTCTTACTCAGGGAGGGTGAGACTTTTTCTTCTATTCAGATCTTCAACTGACTAAATGAGGCCCACCCACATTGGGGAGGCATCTGCTTTACACAGTCTAACAACTTAAGTGTTAATCTCATCCCAAAACATCCTCAGAGAAACACCCAGAATAATGTTTGATCAAATATCTGGACACTCTGTGGCCCAGTCAGTTGACACGTAACATTAACCATCACACTGGGTACTAGGAGGGCTCAGTACAACTGAGTTTCTCCTTGTCTCTAGCCCTTTTCAATTCACAGAACTGGGAAATATTTTTTAAATAAAATACACCATAAGTTCATGTTGATACTGCCAACGACAGAGTTTTTACTTAAATTCTTTAATCGTACTTCTGTGTCTTATTTCTCCTATGTGGAGAATCCCAGTTTTCAATGATACTTCTAATGATATAATTATAATATTACATAATTAATCATGCTCTTTATTCCAAAACACAGTCACAGTGATCTCAGAATAACAATATCAGCACTACGACCAATAGCATTATTACAGAAAACTGTTCACTTCTTTATTTATGTAGATTTTTTGCAGTTCTTCAAATTATTATCTTTAAACTCTTAGAATACTTCCTCTCTGGTGATTATACCACCAATTACCTACATGTGTAGGTTCATTTGTTTTATTTTATTTATTTTTATTTTTAGGGATTACTTTTTAAATTTTGATTTGGGGCCAGCCCCGTGGCTAAGCGGTTAAGTGCTCGCGCTCTGCTATTGGCGGCCCGGGTCCAGATCCCGGGCGCGCCCCGACGCACCGCTTCTCCGGCCATGCTGAGGCCGCGTCCCACATACAGCAACTAGAAGGATGTGCAGCTATGACATACAACTATCTACTGGGGCTTTGGGGAAAAAAATATATAATAAAAAAAAATACATGCAAAATGCTTTCGAAAAAAAAATTTTTTGATTTGGTTTTATAATAGGTAAAATAGTCAATCTCCTCCAAAGGCAAATCTACAACACAAAGGGTTATCAAAGAAGTCTGGCTTCGACTGCTGTCTCCCCTACCTTATTTTGTCCTCCCCCATAAGTAACCTTTTATTTTTTTTTAATTCTATAACTGCTCCTGCTGTCTTCCTGGCTTGATTTCTTAATTTTTTGACATAAGCACACACATATGTTTCTCCCCTTCCTTCTTAGAGGATTGGTAGTCTACTAAAACACTTTTATCCACTTGTCTCCTCAACAGCACATTCTGGAGAACACCCCATGGAAGTGTATAAAGATGGTCCCCATTCTGTTGTCCAGGTGTGGATTTCACAAGTGATAGATACTTGGTTCTTTCCATCTATTGCTTTTACAAATGACTGCAATCAATTGTTTTGCACAACCATCTTTTTTATAATTTTACCAATGGTTCCTTTGAATAGATTGCTAGATGTTGGTTTTCTTGGTCAAAAGGTAAACATATATGTAATTTTGCTAGATATTGCTAAATTCTCCTGTACAGAGCTTGTACAATTTTGCATTCTTACCAGAGATATTTGAGAACACCTGTTTCCCCCAGTCTCACCAACCCAATAGGCTGACAAACTTTTGGATTTTTCCAGTCTGATAGGTGAGAAATTGTATTTTAGTGTGCTTTTGGTTTTCATTTCTCTTATTGTGAGAAATGCTTTTCATATGTTGAACATCCATTTGCATTTTTTTTTCTGTGAATTGTCTGATCATTTCTCTAACTCATTTTCTTATAGGGATTTTGGTATTTTTAAATACTTTTAGAAATTAATTATATAGGAATATTAACCCTTCGTCTGTGATCTAAGTTGCAAATATTTTTCCAAGTTTGTTATTTTTTAAACTCTAACTATGGTGTCTTTTGCAAAAAAAAAAATTATTGTTTATACTTTTTAGAAAATCATTTTATTAATATTTTTTCATATTACTCCTGGATTTTGATTCATCGTTAAAGAAGTTTTCCTCATTCACAGATCATAGAAGTCACTCGCGTTTTTTGTTTTTTTGATTCTTTTGTTTTGTTTTTTAATTCTTGATTGATTTTTACTTATACGTTTAAATCTCTTCTTGATTTTCTTCTGGCATGAGTGTTGCTGTCAAAAAGCCTGATGTCAGTCTGACTTTCTGTTACTTCTAAGGGACTTAGAAGTCTAGTAGTTTTACTAGAAAACAATGTCTCAGCATTGGGTTGATCTTTCTAGTCCAGTTATCCCAAAGGGTATGTCCTTTCAAAATGTATTTTCAAGTCAACACAGATTCTGCTGAGTATACCCCAGGAGTAGAATTGCTGAATCATAGGGTATGCATAAATTCAAGCTTTAGCAGATGCACTCAGTTTTCCAAAGTGGTTGTACTTGTTTGCATTTCAAACAGCACCGTGTGAGATGTTCTGGTGGCCCCACATCCTCTCTGACACTTGATATTTCCATCCATTTTATTATAATTGTTCAGATGTGTGTGCAATAGAATCTCATTGTGGTTTTAATTTGTATTTCCCTGATGGCTAAAGAACTTAGGCACATTTTCGTGTTTCCTGGCCATTTAGATATTCTTTTTTGTTCAATGTCTATTCAACTCTTTTGCCATTTTTTACAGTGAACTGTCCTTTTTTCAAAATTATGTTTTTATGCAATTATTTAAACTAAAGCAGAAAAAACAGTTCACTCATTTCTCCCACCCTCTAGAATCCCCCATTTCTCACCTCTGGCAACCACCAGTTGGTTTCTCTGTATCTATTAGTTTGTTTTATAGAATTCCACCTGGAAGAGAAATCATATGGTATTTGTCTTTCTTTGTCTGACTTATTTCACTTAGCATAACGCCCTCTAGGTCCATCCATGTTGTCACAAATGGCAAGGTTTCATTCTTTTTTATGGCCAAATAATATTCCATTGTATGTATATACTGCAATTTCTTTATCCATTCATCTATCAATGGACAGTTATTTTGTTTCCATATCTTGGCTATTGTAAATAATGCTGCAATGAACATGCAGGTGCATATATCTTTTTGATTTAGTGTTTTTGTTTTCTCCAGATAAGTACTCAGCAGTAGGATTGCTGGATCATATGGTGGTTCTACTTTTATTTTGTTTTTTGGTGAGGAAGATCAGCCCTGAGCTAACATCTGATGCCAATCCTCCTCTTTTTTTTTTTTTTTTTTTGCTGAGGAAGATTGGCCCTGGGCTAACATCTGTGCCCATCTTCCTCTACTTTATATGGGACGCCGCCACAGCATGGCTCGACAAGCACTGAATCAGTGCATGCTCCGGATCCGAATCTGCGAACCCCAGGCCACTGAAGCGGAGCGCGTGCACTTAACCTCTGCGCCACCGGGCCAGCCCCTGGTAGTTCTACTTTTAATGTTTTGAGGAACCTCCATACTGTTTTCCATAGTGGCTGCACCAATTTACATTCCTAAGAACAGTGCACAAGTGTTTCCTTTTCTCCATGTCCTCGCCAATACTTGCTATTTCTTGTCTTTTTGATGATAGCCATTCTAATAGGTGTGAAGTGATATCTCATTTCTGTTTTGATTTGCATTTCCCTGATGATTAATGATGTTGAGTATCTTTTCAGGGACCTGTTGGCTGTCTGTATGTCTTCTTTGGAAAAATGTCTATTGAGAGCTGCCCATTTTTAAATCCAATTGTTTGGTTTTTTGTTATTGAGTTGTATGAGTTCTTTATATATTTTGGATATTAGCCCATTATCAGATATGTGATTTGCAAATATTTTGTCCCATTTGGTAGCTTGCCTTTTCATTTCGTTGATGGTTTCCTTCACTGTGCAGAAGCTTTTTAGTTTGATGTGGTCCCACTTGTTTATTTTTGCTTTTGTTGCTTTTGCTTTTGGTGTCAGATTCAAAAAATCATCACCAAGATCTAGGTCAAGGAGCTTACTGCCTATGTTTTCTTCTAGGAATTTTATGGTTTCAGATTTTACATTCAAGAGTTTGATGCATTTTGAGTTAATTTGTGTGTATGATGTAAGACAATGGTTTAGTTTCATTCTTTTGCATTTGGCTGTCCAGTTTTCCCAACACGATTTTTTGAAGAGACTGTCCTTTCTCCATCGTATATTCTTGGCTCCTTTGTGGTAAATTAATTGACCATATATGTGTGAGTTTGTTTCTGGGCTTTCTATTCTGTTCCGCTGATCTGTGTGTCTATTTTTACGCCAATACCTGGAGGGAAGCTTTGATCTATTGGTTTTAACTTGTGTTGTATATGAGTTTTTAGTTATCCTATCATAGCTTCTCTGCTTGTTTTTATGAAATTATTTGGGAAGATTTTACATATATAATCCTGCCTTCATCATCTTCCCTGAATTTCTCTCGCTATAAGTACTATTATTTTCATCTTACAGAGGGGGAACCAAACGCTTAAAGAATCTTGGTCAAAGCCAGATAATGGTAATGGGTAGAACAGGACTCAAGCCTAACTCTATGAACTCTAACACTTTTAATACTGTTTTACTTCTACTATTCTATAGCCTATTTATATTTATTTTTATCTCATTTAAAAAAATTCTCCTCCTGGCATGTTTTATAACATACATAGTACCTTACTAGTCTTGTATAAGTATATAATATAAATAAATAAAACTACAATTATTGGGGAGTGGCTGTTCAAAATACTCTAACTGCTCAGTATTCATAGTTTTAAAAAAGTGTAAAAGATCTGGTAACTTAATCACTGTGCATTAAATTATGTAAAATCAGGAAGTTGAGTACTTGTTATAACGAAAGAAAATAAGAATCCTAGAAGATAATGATTCATTTTCATCTTCTTTATAATAGCCAGTTGTTATAACATGAGGGAAGACAATGAAAATACAGGAGAAATTATGAACAACTGCTTTCATGTTGTGGATTCTGATGCTGTAGATATCCAAATTTCATATGCAAGAGAAAATACAAATTACTGAAGTTTCATATCACATTAGTTGAATTGGAAAAACAACAACTATTTAGAGAGAGAAAAATTTAATGGAAATTGGCTAAACACTGCACACCAGACTATTTTTCTCCCTTCCTTCGCCATTGGTTAAAAGTATAACAAAGAGAAGTACGGTGAGAATGTCTGGAAGTATAAGGTCTCCTAAAATCATTAAAACTAAGAGATTGATAAGCAGAAATATTCAGTTAAGTTTAATATTGATGCAGCGTCTCCTCTTTAGGTCAAAAACGATAGGATGCATTACAGAGGGTCCTATTGTATTGGTTTCTATGGCTGCTGTAACAAATTACCACAAATCGAAGAGGTTACAACAGTACAAGTGTATCTTACAGTTCTGAGCTCAGAAGTCCAAAGTGATCTCACTTGGCTAAAATCAAGGGGTCAACATGGCTACATTCCTTCTGGAGGCTCTAGGGGAGAATTTTTTCCTTGACTTTTCTCGCTTCTAGACACCACTCCCATACCTTGGCTCCTGGCCCCCTTCCTTCATCTTCAAAGCCAGCAATGTTGAGCAGAATCCTTCTCATCTGCCGTCTCTCTGGTTATCTTTTCCAATTCCTTCTTTCATTTTTAAGGATGCTTATGATTATATTGGCCCCACCTGGATAATCCAGGATAATCTTCCTATTTTCAGGTCAATGGTGAACAACATTAATTCCAACATTAAAATCTCCTTTGCCATGTAGCCTAACATATTCACAGGTTCTGGAGATTAGAATGTAGCCATCAGGGGGGGCCATTCATCTGTCTGCAACACACACGAGGATTTTCTCATCTAAATTGACCAGTTTTGGCAGGAGCACATTTCTATCTTTTTTCCTTAGGAGATTCTGTCATCCGTATTTATTTTCAAAGAATAATTTTTAATATTTGTATGAGTCATATCCATACATTCACATGTGCATGTGCAAGAACACATACAAACATAAACACATTCCTAATTTATTCACAACATGACTGAAAAACAATAGTATGTGAAAAAACACATCTTATTTGTAATTGGAAAATGTCCTTACTAAAGGCTCAAATGCAGCATGAGATGATATAAAGAACATCAAACTAGGAATCGGAAAATCCATGTTCTTGACCTAAATCTGCCCTTTTATAAATTTTAATGTAAGACATTATTAGTAACAATACTTAAAAGAGCTGTGTAGACAGTCATGGGCATTTATTTATCTCAAAAGTATTCTCCATCATTAAAATTCCATTAAGGAGCCTCACGACCAATTAATGGTCAGTTCCAGAGGTGAAGGATGGAAGGAGGATAATCCTAGAGTAAATTTAACAGAGAAGGAAAAGCTTTTATATAGTAAGGCTGGGATAGAAGGCTCAGCTCGGTTATTGGAATAAAAGCCAGGCTCCAAAACTTGGATTCTTGATGTCTTCATTGTACTAACTGTTGAAACATTGAGGATAAAATTTCGATACACCCTACCTCAGTTTCTCCACTAAAGTGATAAGATAAAATATTTAGGAACAGAACGCTCAACACTGGCATAGTACATAGAATGCTTGCATTTTTGAAGTACTTGGCATTAGATTAGTCTATTTTGTTCTATAACAATACTGCCTCAATGTTCAATGAAAGTGGACGTTGAAATTGATCGTTAGATACAGTTTAGGCTTATATTTCTCTAATTCTCAGTTTAAATTACCCGTGTTATACTTGTCTCCTATCATTTCAGAAAATCACAAGTTGGCAATCATAATTACATAATTCTTTTTGAACAAGCTGTCAAAAATAGAGACTGGAAACTAAAAATTTAAGTTCTTTAAATTGATTGGTTTGGAGAATTTTCTCCCTGGATTTGGGCCATGATTGGATTGAAGTAATTGATCACCATAATAGTATCCTTAAATTTTAACCATAAAGTTGCATTACTTTTAACTCACACCGGGAAATTATTATGTCAGAACTAGAAACCGTAAAGCTAGAAATTGTATAATAATAGAAATAACCAATTAAGCTGTGAGTTGCAGAGGCAGGTTTGAATCTTTGTTCAAACCTAAAAACAACGACAACTAGTGGCGTTTCTTTTCTTTATGAATCTGTTTTCTATTAATATCACTCCGCTGTATAGAACTCGATCTGCCAAAGAGATATTAGTTGAGCACATTTGAAAATGCACATATGCTTTTCAGCAAGTAAACAACAGGTCAGGCTAATGAGAAGCGTTCACTGGAGGAATTCATCACATTTTAATAGATTTGTCATGTTGACATGAAAGGCTGCATTAGTCATCATTTGCCACAAAGGTGAGTCCCCGAAGTGGACGGCAGTTTTGCATTTTCATACTTGATGAATGAAAGCTCACCTACTCCTGCCACCTACTATCGTTTAGGACGTAAATTTAGCTGGGCTCAGTTTTGTAGAGGATTTTTTATTGCTTGACCAAGAGAAAATTTAACTTCTTAGCTATGTAAACTTAAGTCAATCTCACTGTGCCTTGGTTTTCTGACTTGTCAAATGGGGATTTTGTATGGATAGAATCTAGCAATTTCATGCAGATAAAAGGAGAGATGAGAGAAGGAGAGAGAGAAAGAGAGAGAGTGAGTCCAGGTGTTTAAGCACTTTGGAAAAGTGCAAGATATTTTTATCATTAATGGAAATAATACATGTTTATGCTAATTTAGGATAATCTATGTTGTTTAATATATAGATTTCTAAATTGTGAAGTAATTCCAGGTTATATATGAATGTTCTTTTTCCTTAATCCTTTAAACCACGTGCCTTTATTTCTTGTTCTGTTAACTTGAGTCAGTCTTTCAGCTCCTCCATATTTGAGATCAGAGCACTGGCCCACGTGTTTTCCAGGCCTCATCTCCCTCCTCCCTCTCCCTCACACCAGGGGTATCCCTTCCTCACTCCTTTGGGTCACATCTACATGTTCCTAAGCCACATGTTCTCCTCTTTCTTGATTTTCTCTCTGATTATTCTGAAGTACATCTAGAAACACCTTTCTAAGAAAGACTGTATAGAAAGTGAAGTATTTGAGCCATTACTGTCTGCAAATGGATTTATTTAGCACTCACACTTGTCTGTAGTTCACAGGTCAGAGCTCAGTGCTAATTTCACAATAATTTTCCCTTGAACTCTGAAGGTGTTGCATCTAGGGGCTGACAAGAGGTTGGCTGCCAATCTGATTCTGCTTTGTTAGTATCTTTTTTCCTTTCTCATTGCTTTTTAAAGAGTTTTCTCTTTATCTTTTCTTGAAATTTCACAAGGATTTATCTAGATCTATGTCATTTTTCAATTCATTCCTGTTGGCACTCTAGCTGAAATTAATGAACTCTTTCAAGCTAAACCTAATTATCCAGTTCAGGCCTAGAAAATTGTTGGCTATTATTTATGGAGTAGTTTCCTTTCTTCATTTTCTCTTGTTTCCTGGGACAACTACAGACAGAAGATGCCTTTGAATAATCTTTTATCTCTTTTTCTTTTCTCTCATTTTTTCTCTTTTGTTCTACACTCTAGGAAACGTCTTTGCCTTTCTTTTTCAATCTTTCAATTACCAATCATATTTTTAATTTCTTAGTTATTTTTTCCATAGCAGTCTGTTCCTTTTTACTATCTTCTCAAATCTGAAGACGGAGTGTTTCTTTCCTTTTTTTTTTTGTTTTTGATCTGTCTTCCTGAATCATCTGTTTCTTCTGTGTCAGTTCTTCTTTCTTGTTGCTTGTTTTCTTCACAGGCTGGGGAGCCATTGCTGATTCTTCTCGTCTTGGAATGAAGACTGGATTGACTGTTCCAGGCAAGAGCTGCAGGTTTCCCCTGCTAATGTGTAAGGGGGTCCCTTTCCTGATAAGCCTGTCATTAGAAGGAGATCTGTCAGTCTGGGAAGAGTGTGCCCACTGGCCGCATGTGCTTTAGATCAACTAGACAAAGAATCAGTTCCTGGTTTTGAATCCTCCCAAATGCCAGGATAAGGAAGGCTTTGATCCGGGATTGCCAGCACCACACTATAAACATAAATATTACTAATAGCTAAACGGTTCTAAGTATTTTAAACATAATAATTATTTAATCCTCAAAACAACTATGTGAAGTAGTACTCTTATTATTCCCCATTTTACAGATGAGGAAACCGAGGCACAGATGGTTAAGGAAATCTTTAAAGGTCACACAGTTAGTAAGAAACAGAGCTGGGCTTTGAATCCAGCCAGTCTGGCTCTGCAGTCTGTGCCCTTGACTGTTGCATATTCTGCCTTAACTATCTTCAGAAAGTTCATTCATATTCTTGAAAGAAGAGACCTGCAGTTTTATGGACTGAGGCCACCCTGGCTGTGTCCCTTTGTATAAACTTCCTGTGAATCTCCCTCTTCCCAGACCCTCTTCTCATTCTTGCCCTTTTTAGACCTTGCCAACTCCAAGTGAGCTTTTTGGAAGTCACCAGGGACAAAGTAACTGCTTCTCCTCTCCACTGGTATGGATAACTCCACTGGTGTGGATGACTCCACTGGTGTGGATGACTCTGCTGGTGTCGTCTCCTATTTGGCACTGCCTCTCCCCTTGATGCCATCATGTTCTATTCATCTGCACACTTCTCCATGGCTCTTATCTGGAATGAATCTTCCTCCACTCTCTTAACTTGTGGATTTATTCTGTTTTGTGCTATGCTCTCATTTTATTGTCTTCTCATGACAGAAGGGCCATTCTACCATGTTCAGTTAACCAGATTTTATAGAACCCAAATTAAACACAATTTTTGACCCTTCCTTCCATATTTATCTGCTCAAATGTTTTAAAACAATCTGTGTCAACTAATACTATGACATTATCTTTCCAAACGAGTAATTAGCTTTGATTAATCCAACTTAGATTAGTAATGAAGACTAGAATATATTTTATTGTTTTCCATTTGCCTAGACTTAAGTATGTGCTTTGACATATATAAAAGCCTAGGATAATAACACATCTGAAGACACTTGAAATTTTATTCTGAAAGAGTCTTATTGTGAAAATGTGTTCAATTTCCACTAGTTCCTTCCCTAACTTTTGAAAACTGGCTATGGACTTGAGCGTTGAGTGAGTCTTGAGGATCTAAGACAAAAGAAATTCTCTGCCTTTTGAAACTTCATAATTTTGTGAAAAAACTTAATTCTAGGTCTATTTCTCAGGTTTTAGAAACAAGTTCTACTAATATAATAAATATGAGTATTTTAAAATTTAAACTTCCTTATTGTTACCAAAAATGAACCAATGGAGTCAGTTCTTAGACATTTTGGGTCACTGAATATTATTTTTTCCTGTGACAGAAGAGGATCAGTGGAATTTTAGCCAGAAACTTTACTGAAAATCAATGCCACTTCTTTGCATTTATCACTGCCAGTCTTGCTCTGCATATATTTTTAGTACTCGCCATGCATTGTTAACGGTGATTGTCATGTAATTAAATCACTGCTCATCACAAGAACCTGTTTTTATGCTGAGATAAGCATCAGAAGCCTGCTGCAGGACCCTCAGATCAATAAAGATGTTCCCAGTAGGATTACAAAGAGGCTGGGGTTGAGCAGGGCACCAGAATTAATTAGGAATGATTTCTCTTTTTCTTTCTACTTTCAATACATTTTTAATTGTTTTTCCATTTTCAATGGACTCTACCCCTCTCTCTCTGTCTCTTTTTTTTTTAATTCTACACTGATGCTCAAACACTTCTGTCCAGAGATTTGTAGAAACTGAGCTCTTAATTTCTTCCACTTTTTCAGTCATAACCCCAAACTGCAACTTAGTTTAGTGATCCCAGGGTTCCATCATTTTTAAAGAAACTTTGGGACTAGAGGCAACCATCCAATTTCAGAAAGCTATTTGAATATTAAACCCAAGCTTTGAACTGCAGGTGGATTTCTTGTTTTGGTTGGCATGCTCTTGACAAAATGTGACATCCAGGTTTTAGAAGTATCAGTGCATTCTAAAATGAAATGAAATCCAAATCAAATGTGAATTTTAAAAAAAGAAAACCTCTTGGTCTTCAAACAACTGTGTAACATCCTCCTGGCAGGTGATATGTGAAAGAACCAGGAACACAGGGCTCGGTTTCTAGACTGCAAAAGTTATACTCTAAGTAAGGGGTGTGTCCCTGTGTAGATGGGGATGCTGTAACAATAAGTGCTCCTCTATTTCTAACTTCAAGGATTATTAAAATTCCTGGCTACAGAAATGGAGACCAGAAATTAGTGAGGCACAGCTGCAAGAGGTGATGTTGGTGGGGAAAGGGAGGTAATGGTATTCAACGAGTAAAAGGTGATGGGAATATTTCCAGGAATTGAGAAACAGATTTCACATAAGGGAAGAAAAGAAGGAAATAATCGAATATTCCAAAACACAAAAGAGAAACTCATCTATTAATGGTTACCCAAAATGACCTCATGGTAAGATTCTATTATCAGGGCCCGCCCCGTGGCTTAGCGGTTGAGTGCGCGCGCTCCGCTACTGGCGGCCCGGGTTGGGATCCCGGGTGTGCACCTACGCACCGCTTCTCCGGCCATGCTGAGGCCACATCCCACATACAGCAACCAGAAGGATGTGCAACTATGACATACAACTATCTACTGGGGCTTTGGGGGGAAAAGAAAGGAGGAGGATTGGCAATAGATGTTAGCTCAGAGCCGGTCTTCCTCAGCAAAAAGAGGAGAATTAGCATGGATGTCAGCTCACAGCTGATCTTCCAAACAAACAAAAAAAAAATTCTATTATCAGGTGTACATGGTCACAGCTGGGTCTTGATGGAGCAATATAGTGAGAGGATGACAACTTTGATGCTTTTTGCATCCACTCATCTTCAGTAATTAAATCATGCATTCATTCTTTCAATCAACACACACTTACTGAGTGCCTACTCTTAGAGTTTGATGGCATTTAAGGGGGCTATAATACCCTCCTTTTCCAGCTGAGTTCAGAAACAACTAAGAGATAGACGCAGGGGTCAACAAATGGAGATGAAAATACATCTTTATTACTGCCGTTGGACAATGAGGACAAGTGGGCTTCCTAATATGAACCCCAGAATCAAATAGATGTATCCAGCCAGACACAGAGAACGTTAGATACCAGAGGCCTCCCCGACAGGGTCATAGCCTGCTCCTGTGAGACTGGAGGCAGAAAGGAGAAGAGCAAAATGTCCACTCTCTGCAGACCTGTGGATTCCCAAGAGAAAGAGAGGGAATGGGTCTGAGTGGGCTTGCTACTTCCTCCTCCCTGGGGAGGTGTGTTGATGGAGGCACTGGAGGGAGGTCGGGAGTGTTAATCTTACATAGCTGTCTTCGTGGCAGTCTCTCTAGCAGTGGCCGAGGCAAAGGGCCCTTCCTATTAGGAGTGACTCTATGGACTAGGAGAGACACACATAGAGATTCCTGCCAGGCAAGAACTGGATGTAGTCCTTGCTTTTGAGGCGCTTCCAGTCCAATATGGGAAAGACAGCAATAAACAAACGGTAAAAACACACGTGAACACTGTCTTCTCCAGCAAGTGGAGCATGTTGGACTACTAAGGAAGTAGCTGGTCCCAATCTCCCTGTCCACTCCCTTATAACAATGGTCTCCCAGAAATATGGTCGACTCCACTCCAATAGCACTACTCTGCAATTTGAAATATACACACCTGACTTGATGTGGAATCGCCTTTTCTCCTCTTTTTCTCCCTGTGGCAATCTTTCATTTTTCAGTGTTTTTCTCACATCGCATCTTTTTAAGAAACATTTTTTGATTTCCACAACTATGCATAACCTTTCCTGCTTTTATACCATTTTGTATACCGCTTTGTTCCTTTCTGACGGCAGTCGTATCCCTCCATATTATATCATAAGGGTGCATTTGCTCATCTCTTCTCTTTTGCTTTTTGGTGAGGACGATTAGTTCTGAGCTAACATCCATGCCCATCTTTCTCTACTTTATATGGGATGCCACCACACCATGGCTTGACAAGCAGTGTGTCTGTCTGTGCCTGGGATCGAACCTGTGAACCCCAGGCAACTGAAGCAGAGCACGTGAACTTAACCGTTATGCCACCAGGCCTGCCCCGCTCATTCCTTCTTGAATTGTGGCATCTTCATCTCTAAATGTCTCCTAATGTCTAACTCAGAGGCTTTGCAGGTGGACATGCAGTGTGAGTGTTAAGTTAAATGGAAGGTGGGCATTGCCTAGATTTATTTCATTCATGGATGTTCATTCATTCAGTTAGTCAGTCAACACTTATGAGAGTCTATGTGCCAGGTCTTGTTGCTAGGTGTTAGGAAAACAAAAAGCAAGTACAATGTAGTTCTGCCTTTTAAATAGGAAAATTGAAAATAATACCCAGTACTTCACAATCTTACCTCCTGCTGACATTTAGTATTAAATTTCTTGGTGTTAAGGGAATAATGGCACCCTCCATGGCAACCCAAGTCCAGGGCAACCCACTGGAGAGAAGATGCTCCCAGGGCTCCTCTCCTTTTATGACTGGGCAGGCTCTTACTGGCTTCTCACCTCTCTCTCTGTGTGCTCAGATCTCCCCATATTCGGATAAGGAGGTATATAATGATATGGCCAGAGCAACTTTCCTAAAAACCCTATAGCAGCCTCATCTCTCCATGCAAAACTGCAAGTGCCGTTTACCATTTGAAGGAATTTAAATCTAGAAGGTGGCAGATCTGTTGTCAAAGGGAATTCAAGTTTCTGAAAAGTTCCAAGGGAATACGGAATTTCATTATTTGCTCTACAGTCTTCACACCATCCCTTTGTAGGCTCAATTTTCTCTACATTTTGTATTTTTCACAAAACAAAACGTTTTCCCTTCATAGTAGAGGCTCCGAGTGACCTTCGAGCTGTTTATTGGCTCTCTGGCTGTATTAAACCTCCAAGCTGTGCAGCGGGATTTCTAAAGGACACAGGCCTCAAACCTGCCAACCTATCAATTTAGTGGGGAGAAAAAAATAAAAGTTAGTGTGCCTCTCACATGCTCGAGATTGTATTTGTAACTAACCTTCAGCACAGACTGCATTGTTCACTAGGAGAAACCTGTTCCTGCAGAGTTTAGATCAACTGTCCCTCTCCCCTCCCCATCTTAGACCTTTCTAATGCGTGGTTTTGTCCCTCATGATGGAATTGCTTCTTCTCTTTCCGCAAGCTCCTTTTCTCTCCCAGGACCATGATATAATGTCTGAAGCAAGCCACTCTAGCCCACAAGTCCCTGAGCGTGGTTTGGGAGGTGACTTTCAGTGTAATGAGGTCTCGCTGCCACTAGGGCCCAAAAACAAATTACGAGACTGAGTATATTCTTGGCAACTTCCCAACTCCACATCTGACGCTTTCCACAGTCAATCAGTTATTGGTTTTTGTTTGTTTGTTTATAATGATTTGTGGTTTTTAAATTCTAATGAAGTGAAAAATACCCTCCCAAGTTTTTTCTTCTGCCTGTGGAGTGTTTCTCTCTCTTCAGCATAGGCAAGTCACCCAACCAGGAGCGGAGTCTTTCCTAGGTTTCATACATAGGCATTGGAGAGAGCTATGAGATTTTTATCTCAGTTTGCTAGGGTGGAAGGAGCTATTGGCAACTGTCTTGTCTGCCAAGTGGACAAAATCAGTTTGCAGAATAAAATCCAATAGAGACAACAACTGTGAGATGCGAGCTCTTGGATCCACCTGGGATTGAAGCAAGAATCATCCCCAGAAATCCCAGTTAACTGATCCAATAATTTCCCTTTTTGAGTAATTTACATTGTGTTGGGATTCTGTCACTACCACATGAATCTTGACTAGTGCATTTGATAAAGAAGTGCTTTCTGCTACTAATTTGCAGATCTCTGATTACATATAAGACTGAGCATTAATTCATGTTTGCTGGATATTTCTATTCTCTTTTTAATTGTTTCTTCATGATCTTTCCCCGTCTTTGACAATTTCCTTTTTGTTTTGTAATAAGTTTTTATGTATTTAGAGTATTAATGCCTTTTCTGTCATATATGTAGCAAATATTTTTTCCCGGACTGTCATTTGTTTTTTTGACTTTGCTAGGTTTTCTTGGCAAACAAACATTTTTCTTATGTGTTCTGCCTTTGGCATCATGCTTAAAAATAAAATTTAAAAATCAATAACATTCTTCTGTGTTGGGAATAACTATTCAGAAAAGGAGATAGAAAATAAGATATCTTTTAAAATAGCAATGAAAGCCATAAAGTGACTAGGGTTTAACCTAACAAAGAACGACAAACATGTATGGAAAAAATCCTGAAAGAATTAAAGGATATAAAAAAAAATTTGATTAAATGAAGAAATGTACTATATTTTTTGATGGGAAAACTTAATAATGAACTTATTAGTCAATATTCATTGAGCGATTACAAAAGGGTAGGTGCTTTCTAAAGGGCTTCCCACATATTAGCATTTAAACAGCTCATTAACCCTAAGTAGTAATATTGTCAAGAATATTAGAGTGGGTGCTTGGTGGGGTTGGAGAGTATAAAGTCAGAGAAGTAAAATGACGAATGAGGAGAAAATCAAAGAGAAAGACAAGAGTGCACGTTGTACAGACCAATGGATGATAGTGAGCCATGAACTGAGGAGGATGTTTATATCGTGTTTGCTCCTGAGGTCTAAAAGCAAAGATGGGGGCCGGCCCCGTGGCTTAGCGGTTAAGTGGGCGCTTTGCTGCTGGCGGCCCGGGTTCGGATCCCGGGCGCGCACCGGCGCACTGCTTCTCCGGCCATGCTGAGGCCGCGTCCCACATACAGCAACTAGAAGGATGTGCAACTATGACATACAACTATCTACTGGGGCTTTGGGGAGAAAAAAGGAGGAGAATTGGCAATAGATGTTAGCTCAGAGCCGGTCTTCCTCAGCAAAAAGAGGAGGATTAGCATGGATGTTAGCTCAGGGCTGATCTTCCTCACAAAAAAAAAAAAAAAAAGTAAAAGCAAAGATAGGACAAAGTGAAGTACAAGAAAATAAAAATAGAAACCTCTATTATCTTCTAGTACTTTGAATGTTTTGTTTCTATTTGGTGTAACTTGTGAGAGAGGTACTGACTGTATATATTTTATGGATAATCCCTTCTTTCCCACTATTTTAAAATGCCAAGTTTATTTTATAATAATATATATGGATCTGCTTCTGTTTTTCTTTGTGACTGTTCTGTTCCAATGATCAGTCTGTTTTTGCCTGCACCAGTGAAAAACTTTAAATTATATCAGCTTTATCTAGGTCTTCTGACTTCCCATTCAATCAATCACCGATTCTCATTAATATTACCTTCTAAATATTTGTCAAATCCTTCCACTTTCCATTTTCAGTGCCTCATCCTGGTTAATTACCCTATCATCTTTCTCCTGAAATACTGCCTAGCCCACCATTTAGTCTCCCTATGTGCATCCTTATCCATTCCAAATCATTCTCCACACAATTGAAAAAAATAGACTACTTACACTGTTAATTTTGTCATCGCTTCCATGCTCAGAACATCTAGGGAGATTTTCACTGCACTCAAATAAAATCTATTCCATTTTACATGGTCTGTATGTGGCCCCCAATTACTTCTCTCTCCATTTCCGCACCATGTCTCTCTCTGGAGTTCTGTATTTTGTCCACACTGGACTCTTATTGCTTCCTGACTGTACAAAGATCTTCCCTTTGTAGGGCCTTCAAACCTGTTTTTCTTATACTGGGAACTCTTTTGCCCTTTCCATTCTTGACACAGATGAAATGCTACTCCTCATATAGATCAGTGTTTCTGGCTGTAGGTGTGCTGCATACCAGGCCAGTGACACCATTTATCTGTCAAAGTGAGTGGTGTCCTCTAATCTGGGCAGAGAACAACTGTACTACCAGATGCTGCTTCTCCACAAACTGTACCTTTCTTTAAAAACACTTATTACATATTTACAATATTTGTGTCATTATTTTTTTTACTGTCTCTGTCTTCCACTACACTGTAAGCTCCTTGAAGGCAGGAACCATGTCTATTTTATCCCCACCTTCCCCAAGCAAAATGCACACAGTAGGTCCTCAAATATTTACTTGATGAAATGCTCAACATGTGGTTGGTCACATTGTCCCCTGTTACTCTTCATTTTAAAGAGTCCCAGGCTATCTACCCCATCTTATTCTTCTACATAAACTTTTGGAAGACTTTTTTCATGCTCTAAAATATCCTACTGGAATTTCATTACATTCATAAATTATATGGGGATGATTTGTGATCTTCACAATATTAATCTCTCAATATGTGAACAGGACATATAATAATATTGTATAATTTTATTCATAGAAGCGCTACACATTTCCTGTAAGGATTATTCCCACTTTATTGTGTATTTATGGTTGCAACTAGGTGTTGCCTTTTTTGGAGGGGAGTGATCTTTTTATTTTCTTATTCTATTTTCAAAGTAGACATATTTCTAATACAGGAAATGACTTGTATTTTATATATAGTTTTTAATTTTTTTTTTTATGAGGAAGGCTGGCTCTGAGCTAACATCCATTGCCTGTCTTCCTCTTTTTGCTGAGGAAGATTAGCCCTGAGCTAACATCTGTGCCCATCTTCCTCTATTTTGTATGTGGGACGCCAGCAGAGCATGGCTTGATGAGCAATGCATAGGTCCGCGACCGGGATCCAAACCTGAGAAGCCTGGGCATGTGAACTTAACCACTATACCACCAGGCCAGCCCCTATATATAGTTTTTAAACAGCAAGTGTCTTTAATTCAATTATTTGTTTTAATAATTTCAGTAGATCTTACGGAATTTTCCAGGTAGGCAGTCATATGATCTATAGACAACCTTGTCTTTATCCTTTTCATTATTAGAGCTATTATTCCATTTTTATTTTTAATTTCATCAGTTATTATTTACACAATAATTTTAAATAGTAATAGTTAAATGAGGTGGCTTCATCATGTTTCTAAACCTTCAGAGAGTTTAGTTATTCATCATTAAGCATGATGCAGTTACTACTCTGGTATAGATTTGTTTTTGTGTTAAAAAGGAATTTTTATCCTCTTTTACAAAAACTTTTTATATAAAAAACAATATTCAATTTTATCGAATGTAGTTGAATCCCTAGTGTGATGCATCATAAGGAAACACAGTTGTGAGACCTCGAATTTGAACACCCTGATGGACGGGCGCTTTTTCCACCTTTGATAATCTGTGGTCTCGTGGACCACACAAAACTCCAGGAAGTAGGTATTGGCTTCATTGGCTTTTCAAGGCCTACAAACAAGTTTACTGGGTGCTTCGCCATACGCTGGTCTTTTCATTGTAATTTTTCTTTGATTCTGCTACAGTTCAGGAAGGGGCTCTTCCTTAGATGTTCATTTTCCAAATAAGATAGTTGAAGAGAAAATAGTGTTATAAGTAAGTCTCACATATAAGATTATTAACTCTGAGATGCAAATGTATCTTCCAATTTGCTTAGTCCTCTAAGCCATTGCAAAATTAAATATGAATGTTTCTGTGAAAAGTGATTTTGCTGATATGTTACCCTTTGTTAATCAGCTCCTGTGGGTCAAAAACTTATTCAGCAAATTATTTAGAAAGTGATAGCTCCTTGATCGTTTTTGTTATGGGGAACTGAATCTCTTTTCTCTCTTATTATGAAAAGGGTTTTGATTGTGTGTGTGTGTTTGTGTGTATACACACATTTTGAAATAGAAAATGAAACATAAAAGCCACCCTGTAAGGCAGCAAGACTTCCTTGTCCTTAGGTGCTAAATTAAGTCGCAAGAAGTATAAGCAGACAATGCCTGCCATTTTCTATGGCTGTATTGACCCAACACTCTTTCCTTCTCCTCTCTGAGAAGCTGGCAATGTTCTCCTCCTCATCCTTGGGCATCTGTCATCCCAGCGGCCACCATGAAATCATTCCTCACTTTCACAGAACTGATTTCTGTTTATGGAGCAGCTGGCAGGAGCATTCCAAGGCCAGGCACTCCCTGAGAAGCAAGCCTGCTTCCCTCCGCTGTCAGGGGCTCTCAGAAATAACACCATCCTCTGAGGAAGTCAGAATAGCAACAGGAAAATAAGTAAAACCTATTATAAAACAGTTGTCCAAGAACTTGGGCCTGGCACAGGGTAGAGATCGATACGCTGTGAAGGTTAAATCTATTTTCACACTGTGTTCTATTTCACAGTTTAATGGTATTTTAATGTGTCTGTCACTGAGCTCCTTCGTGTTATGCAGGTAGAGACTTTACAAAGGAGAAAGAACCCAGCTTTTCAAGCTTCGCTGTAACATCTTATTACCAGCCGTGATCTGACAGCTTCTTTTCCCTTCCAGAACAATGGCAGGTCTGGCTTTTCCTCTCAACCCCTCTGGCCCACCTCTTCCATTCTCTTTCTTGTTCCTAATTTTGCAGGAGGCAAAGTTGGGACCCTCTGAGTGACTCTTCAATATCTCTCTGGAGAGCTCTCCAGGATAGATACCTGTATCAAAGCGGAAAGTTCCTAAGATATTCCTGACCTTCCACCCTGTATCCTGAATTGGCACCCTTCATTTTGCTGATGTCCCCAGCTGGTCCCGGGCCATCCCACTGTCCTCCCTCTTCTGCCGGGGCCCTTTGCTCAGTCTCCAACTTCGTCTCTATCTCCACACCGGAGCATGTCTGAGTCAGGGGTCTTGCCCTTCCTTTCCCAAGCTTTTGTGAGAAAACCTGATTATTTATTTATTTTTACCCCAAAAGAGATTTTTGCTTTTATCTTTATATATATTAAGCCGTATATTAATATAGCAATTGTATTAGTTTCTCAGGGCTGCCACCACGAATTACCACAAACTTGGTGGCTTAAAACAACAGAAATGTATTCCCTCACAGTTCTGGAGGCCAGAAGTCTGAAATCAAGGCTGGCAGGGCCATGCTGTCTCTCTGAGGCTCCAGGGGAGAATCTGTTCCATACCTTTCCCTTAACGTCTGCTGTGCACTCCTTGGCTGTCTTTGGCTTGTAGACACCTCACTCCAATCTCTGCCTCTGTCATCACATAGCATTCTCTGAATGTGTCTCTGTCTCTGTGTCTCTTCTCTTCTTATGAGGACACCAATCATATTGTATTAATGGCCCACCCTACTCCACTATGACCTCATCTTGACTAACTGTGTTTGCAATGGCCCTATTTCCAAAACGTGGTCACATTCTGAGATTCTGGGAAGGAGACAAATTTGGAGGAACATTGTCTCTGATGGTTAATTTTATGTGTCAAATTGACTGGGCTGTGGTGTCCACATATGTGGCCAACTAGTATTCTGAATGTTTCTGTGAGAGTTCTTGGATGAGATTAACATTTATTTTTATTTTTTATTATTATTATTATTAATTATTTTATGAGGTCATATTGGCTTATAACATTGTGTAAATTTCAGGTTTACATTATTATATATCAGTTTCTGTGTAGACTGCATTGAGTTCACCACCAATAGTCTACACTTAATTTAGTGGACTTTGAATAAAGCTGATTGCCCTCTGTAATGTGAGTGGGCCTCTTCCACAGTTGAACACCTAAATAGAGCAAAAGATTGACCTACTCTGAGCAAGAGAGAATTCTGCTAGCTGCCTGCCTTCAGACTTAAACTGAAACATTGGCTCTTCCTAGGTGTCCAGACTGCCAGTCCACCCTGCAGATTTTGAACTTGACAGCATCTATAATTGCATGAGCCAATTCCTTAAATCTCTCTCTCTATATATATATCCTATAAATATATCTCCTAATGGTTCTGTTTCTCTGGAGAACCCTGACTAATATGCTGTTTAACCCAGTACAACCATGTGGATGAAATATATAGGAAATATTCCATGGAAGAACACACATTATTTATTTATTATTGATAATGGAGAGATAACATTTAGGCACTCAGATTTCTGGAGATTAATGGATCCAGCACCCTCCTGCTTGTCATGATTTCTGAATGACTGGCTTTTCAGTGGAATTCAAATTATTGGGGGGGTGGGAGTCACTATAACTAGGTATGGCTTATAGTAGATGTTTTCAAATTATGGTCTTTGGACTCCTTGGGGGTTCGCAGAGTCAAAATTATTGTCATAATGATACTAAAATGTTTTTTGCCTATTTCACTGTGTTGACATTTACGCTGATGGAACAAAAGTGACAATGGGCAAAACTAATGAGCCTTAGCATGAATCAATGTAATGCCACGAAACATTTTTTCTTTACCACCAGGCACTTGCAAAGAAGTACAAGCCAGTTTCGCTTAAGAATGTCATTGAGAAAGCAAAGAAATTATTAATTTTATTAATTCTGACATTATTGTTGTGGTAAAATGGGAAAATTCACATGAAGCACCTCTGTTTCATATCAAAGTGTGATGGTTATCTTGAGGAAAAGCACTTGCATGATTATTTGAGTAACTAGCTGAACTAGCCACTCTTTTCATGGACTACTATGTTTACTTGAGAGAATAATGGATAAAGCATGATTATTCAGGCTTGGGGTTTTGGCATACATTTTTTTGAGAGTGAACTAAGTGAGCCTGTCTCTTAAAGGTAAATAACTGACAGTATTTGTTGAAAATGATAAAATGTAAACTTTCAAGAGAAAATTAGAATTTTAGAGAACTTGCCCATGTCATTGTCAGCTTAACAGCACTCTGATGAGATTTGTTGTGATATTGATGAACATGATTTTTTATTATTGTATGTAAAACATACCAAGATTTAGAATGTTTGTCTAACTCAGTGAATCATTTTCCAAATGGCCAAAGCAAGGTGTTACAAAATCATGCAGGGATAATAGATCCATTCAAACTAAAAGACAAACTAATGGATTTTGATGCTCATTCATATAGTTTAAGACTCCACATTGCAACACACCTTGCAAAAAAAACTATCACTTGTCAACTTTTGGTGTAATATGATAAAAGAATGCCTACAATTGTCAAACAGGCTATTAAAATACTTTTTCCTTTTTAAACTGCATATCTAGTTAAGACCAGATTTTCTTCATATACTTGAACCAAAACAATATATTGTAATAGACTAAATACAGATACAGATAAGAGACTCTGGCTGTCTTCTGTTAAGCCAGACTTGAAAGAGATCTCCAAAGATTGTAAAACAATACTACTCTTCTGACTAATTATTTATCTTCATCAAATATGCCATTTATTTTAACATGTGGTACATTTATTATTATCTTAAATAAATTAATAAATAACTACTTCATAAAATTCTCTGTTTTAATTTCCAATACAGTAAATATTGATAGATATAACTCACGTAAACAAAACCTCTTTGGAGTTCTCAGTAATTTTTAAGAGTGTAAATTTTGGTCTTGAAACTGAAAATTTCATCTAGAACCACTGCTTTAGACAATGGTAAGGAGTTTGGATTTTACTCAAAGTGCAGTGAGAAGCCATTCAAGAATTTTAAATAGAAGACTGCCTTGGTTTGCACCAGATTGTTATTACTAGAGATGTTGAGAGATGATACAATTCAGTGTGTGTTTTGGAGATAGAACCAACAGGACTTGCAGATGGATTGTATGGGGAAGTAAAGGATGGAAAGAGAGGATTGAAATTGACTCCCATGTAGAGTTGTCAGGTTTAGTGTATTATTTAGGGTTCAACGAGAGAAGCAGAATCAGTAGAAGATTTATATTAAGCAATTTATTGCAAAGAATGGGCTTACACAATTGTGATGTTTGGCTAGGAAAGTCTAAAATCCATAGGATAGGCCATGAGGAAGCGCAGGTTGGCACTCTTGGCAAGAGCTGAAGCTCTGCTGAACAGGCAGAATTTCTTCTTCTCTCAGGGAAACCTCAGCTCTGCTTTCTAAGGCCTTTCAAATAATTTAATCAGGCCACAAAGACTATCTATGACATCTGGAAGATAGATTATCCAGGATAATCTCCCTTACTTCAAGTCAACTGATTATAGACTTTAATCACATCTACAAAATACTTTCACAGCAACACAAGATTAGTGTGTGAATGAGTAACTGAGGACTGTTGCCTAATCAAATTGACACATTAAAAAGATGATCACAGTCCACCACTTGTCAACCTGGCACCCATACACATCTATTTAAACCATACTTAATCTCCAAAAAAGAGAATAACAAAGTTATACTTTCACCTAACATGATATAACTATCCTCCCTACAATGAAAAAAAAAAAAAAAGCTAATTCTTTCCCCAGAAGAGAATGTAAAGTACTTGGGGTACGTATAATCACTATTTTCTTTCGATATCCTGTAACTTAAATATTGTAATATAAAATTAATTATCTTTAGTACATCTTATATTAGATGATAAAAAGATAAGGGAGGAGAGAAAACAAAAATATTTGACTAATATACGTGCAAATATACTCATAACAAAATAAAGAAGAAATACTTATCACTATTAAGCACCTCACTTCTGCAACTGGTCACATGGTCACAGATGGTATTTATAACTACCTTCTTCCACTGCCCATTCTATATTCCCTCTGCCCTCAGCAAGCACCTCAACTGGTCGTGGTTCTTTGCCTAGTGAGCTAACCCAAACATTCATTCCTGAAAAATCTGGGCTATTAGCAATCCTGCCTGATTTGGTTGTTGTAGTTTTTCATTGACTTTCATCACAGAACGTGATAGTACTAAGAGATAACCCTAACGGATCTCTTGTATTCCAGACATACTCTTCTTCTACCTATTGCGTAGTAGCAGCTCAGTTTACACTTGTTAATCAGGATCAATCACTCTAGCCAGTACATGAACCTCCTTATTTGTCTGTTGATTCAGAGGCATGAATTGCCCAAAGTGGCTGGGTGGCAGGTTGATGTATTGGACTGCTTCCATCATGGATGGGATAACACTTTATTCTTACTGGAAATAGATGCTTACTCTGGATATGGATTTGCCTTCCCTGCATGCAGCACTCCTACCAAACTACCATCTGTGGATTTGCAGAATACACATTGCCCTACGTTTTACTTGGCAACCTTACTCCTGGGATTATGACCCAAGTAATAGTCGCTTACTGAGATGGCAAAAACTAGGAGAGTAATACTTTGAGGTTGGTTGGATAAATGAGTTGCATACTACTTGGAGAGGTCAGTGCTGAAGTTTTCAGTGCTGAAAATTTGCAAATCATCAATACGTAGAGGGTATTTGAACCATGGATGGGATGAAAGAAGAGAAAGAGAAGACAATAGGGAGACTCCCGCGGTTAGAGGGAGATGTAACTTAGAGGAAAGAACCAAACAAAGAGAGTAGGGAGGAGTGGCCATTGATGTGGGAGGGGAAAAAAAATGTATATGTTTGAAGACTACATGAATTAAAATATTTTGAATTTCGTGGTGTTTTACAAAGACAACCATGCCTTCTGCTGGTTTGCCATGTAAACTAATGTGGGAATCATGGTGGAAAATTTCATGCTACCAACCAAATATTTATTGATTTCTACTTCAAAGAAAGAAGAGAACAATGAAAGCTTAGGATAACTCATTCATTCATTCAATAAGAGTTTATTCAGAAAAACATATGTAAGTGACTTTAAGCGTTGAGAATATAAAATTTAATAAAATTTGCTTCCTGACCTCAAGTAATTAAGGAAAGTTTGGATAAAAATGTAGGACCTGAATTCACTGTTTAATTTTAATGGGGATACAGGAGAAGACTGAGAAATGCTTGAGAATGACAGATTAAACATCTTATCACGGGGTTTAATGATGCTCACTAAATGTGAATTTGGAAGAATCAAGGGAAAAAATGACCAGTTAACTCTTGAGATATTCTGAAACATTATCATTGCTCCTAGAATTGAGACATTTTTTATCACCATTTTACACTTTCCCAATGAGGTTGTGAACCAGCTGCCTACTGAGCAAAAATATTACCATCCAATTAATATTTTGGAAGCAGTGACAGACTATTCTAACCTCTTGGCTCAGCAGTCTGTTCTGAGAGTCTGATCATACAGGAGGTGGGATAAACGTGGGGCCAGTCAGTTCATCGGGTCCCCACCACAAAGACCAGAGGCCACTTACTGAAGTCTGTGAACCACAGAAGGCTGCAGCAGGAGATTTTGCATTTGAATTATGAATATTTAAATAGGCCTATTAAATCTGTGTCCACGGGGAGCAAAAATGCATTTGCTTTTAAAACAATTAAAAATATAAGGGACATGTGGAATAGTCACTATACGCATAAAATTTGGAATCAGAAGACGCAGAGCAACTCCCCTCCAGCGCTTCCCAGCTATGTGGCGTGGGGAAATTAAGTTGGCCTCAATAAGTTTTATCCAAACCCCTGCTTCCTCACTTATTCATTTAGTCAGGAAACTGTTAAGAGCATGGTCTCTGGGCCACACTGTCTAGATTTGAATCCTGGCTCTGTCACTTGCTAGCTGTTTGTTCCTGTTACTTAGCCTCTCTGTGCCTCAGTTTACCCATCCATGAGTGAGGATAATACCAGTAACTCTGTGTATGGCTAGTTGTGAGATTAAATGAGTTAATTTCTGTAATGTATTTAGAAGAGTGTCAGGGACATAATAGGCACAAAATGAATGTCAGGTCTGACATTATACACTATGTCATTAGTTTGTACTAGAAACTGCTTAGTGAACTCATGAGCAAGATGGACGCAGTCTTTGCCTGCATAGAGACAATTAAACACACTATAACCAAGGAAGGGTTATGAGAGTTTTTTATGGAAACTGCAATGTTAAAGACGCCCCTAAGTTAGTGTTGAGGGTTCAGGGAAGGATTTCAAAGAGAAGTGAAGTTTAAGGTGAGACATAACAGGTGAGTAGGAATTACCCAGGGACAAAGAAGGGAAGAATATTACTCATAGAGATAAAGAATATATGAATATGGATGGAAAGGATGGAAAGGATGGAGGATGGAAAGAGAGAAAGAAAAAGAGAGAGAGAGAGAAAGAGAGAAAGTTCAGAATGTCTCCTATTAGCTGTAATAGAGGAAGGCTCAGAATGAGGCTTGAAAAGCCAGGTCACAATTGACCTTGGAAACCAGATTAAGGAGTTTGGACCTTATATTACAGGCACTGGAGAGCCCAGGAGGGGATGATGCTATTTCCATTTTAGAGCACCACTCTGGACTGATGAGGATTAATGGGAAACGTGACCTGGTGGGGACAAGCAAAAGGAGGGTCACCAGTAAGGTGGTTGTTGCAGCAAGCCAGTCAAGAGATGATAGTGTCTTGAGCAATGATGATTCAGAGAAGAAGATATATTTGAAACATTTTTAAGAAATAGAAGCAAGGATTTGGTGATTGACTGGATGTGGGAAATAAAGAAGAGAAGGTTCAAGTCTGGCTCCAGATCAACGGCTTGTACAATAGGTGCATGGTGATGACTTTCACTAACATAGGGGACATCAGAGGTAGGCTAGGTTTGGGGTGGATGGGATGAGAAAAAAAAATGAGTTTAATTTTTGATCTATTGAATGAGGGTTTTAAGGTCAACAACCAACTAGAGCTCTCCAATGGGCAAGATAATGTCTGGGCTGGAGACATAAGGGATCCATTCACATAGAGATGAGGTCCCTGATGAATAAAGCAGAGAACCAGATAAGAAGATGGCCTCCCTGGTGGGGAACCCTGGAGAACACCATCCCTTCAGGGATGGCCCTAGGAAGAAGATTTTGCAGAGAAATTGAGGTATCATAACAAAGAGGTAGGGAGAAAAGTGAGAGTGTTAAATGTCATAAAAGTCAAGAGTTGAAAGTGTTTCTTAAAGTGGGGGGGAGGGGTAGTCAAGAATGAAGGAGTCTGCAAGAAATGTAGTAGGATAAGGGTTGTATGACAGGAGGTCATTGACAACTATGAATAGGGCAGTAGTAGTGAAGTGATGAGAGTGGAAGCCAGGGAGCTGAGGAGTGAGTGAGAATGAGAATATAGAGTTAGCAAGTGTGGCCAACTTTTTCAAGGACGTTAAGAGGGCAAGTTGAGAGATAGAAGCACCCTGCAGGAGGAGTGAGAGCAAGGATGAATATTTTAAAAATATAGGATGAGTCTTAAGAGTGTTTTAGTACCATAGAGGGGGCCAGAAGAGAGGGCAAGGTAAATATTCCCAAGATAGGAGGAGGTGATAAAGTCCTGAGAACAGTTGCAGAAATGACTCTTCCACTGATCAGGAAGAAGGAGGAGAGGGTGGGGAGGGGTGCAGGTACCAAGTTGAAACAGACAAGCTGTCTCCTTTGGAGGCTCTATCCTGTCCAGTGTATATTGATTTGCCTCAAAGTCAGCTTTTGGCTTATAGACCAATTATTTTAATGTGCGTATGAATCAATTAAAAGTGTTGTTAAAATGTAGATTCTGACTCAAGAGGTCTGGTTTGGGGCCTGAGATTCTGCATTTCTGATGAGCTCACAGTGGATGACAAGGCTGCTGTACGCAGACATTCTGAATAGCCCTATAGTAGGTTCTAGAGTACTTCATTGTAGCATATGGCTGCAGAATTTTGCATCATGGTCCTGCTCCCAGCCTCTCACTCTTGAGTCCTGTCTCCGCTACAGAAGCAGATTTCTATCACGGTATGACTCTTCCTGCAGTGGGATTCCAAAATATATTCATGGTTTAGGGTATTTTCTTTCATTAGCTCAGCCACAATTTAGGAGCGCTCGTCTTTGGTTGCATATTACCATCACTTGAACAGCTATGAAAATCCTGATGCCCAGGCTTCGTTCTAGACCAGTTAAATCAGAATCTTAATAAATATGTATGTCCTGATAACTTAGTAGCCATAACAAACAGTAATATATATTTTGAAAGAAAAAATGAATATTTGTATTTGATTCTTAAATAATCCTAATCACTTACTAGTGGGATGTATGTGCCTGTTGGACACTGCACAGATTCTCAAATCTTGAAATCAGGTTGGACACCATCACCGTCATTAACTGGTTCACACTGATTATACATAGTACTTGCTTTTTATCACAACTGCTGAAAATCCAACTTGGCAAAATTATGACATCATTGAAAGGGACATGGCTCACATTAATTTTGAAATAGTGAACTATCTTGACCAGAAGCTTGCAAAGTGTCCAACTAGCTGTTGAGTATTGCTGTGTTTTCCTTGAAATTTTGAAATATCCCATGGTGCCCTGTGCATTTACTGACAACCCCCACTCTCCCACCCAGGGCACATCAGCACGTGATTTGGGAACTGTGAATTTAGGTTCAATAAATATAATATAATATTTTCTGTCAAATGTAAAGTTTCTGAATTCTTACTCATAATTTCTTTAGTTATTTTATCATAGACCAATAACAAACACTTCTTGAACCAGCACCAATCCAGGGACCACACTTTGAGTAGCACTGATCTGGGGTCTCCTCCGTGATCCCATTTCCTGACACTCCTCGTTATGCTTCAGACACAGAGTTCTTCCTGATGTTCACTGAGCACATCAAGCTCAGTGATGCTCTAGTCCTTTTCCACTTGTTTTATCTTCTGCCAAAGAAATGCTTGTCCTGAGAGCTTCACATGGTTGGCTTCTTCCCATCATTCAGTTCTTAGTTCAAAGACCATCTCTGCATATAGGTTTTCCCTGATGACTCAATTTGAATTACCAACACCCCTAGTTATTCTCTGTAATATTACCCTCATTCATTTTTTCTCACATCAGTTACTACTATTTAATACAATCTTGCTCATTTATTAGTTTGCATATTTAATATTTTACATCACACCAGTAGCATAAATACCCATAAGAGCAGGGACCTTATCTGCTTTGTTCAGTGTTATAGCCCAGCGTCTTACACTTGCCTCACGTTAGCAAGCACTGTACAAATAATTGTTGGACGAATGAAAAAACTCTAAATCAGAATCCTTGCTATACTTAAGTCTACAATGGACAAGTGGTAGTAGGTGCCAAAGGTATTAGAAAAAATAAATAAGGGGGCTGGCCCCATAGCATGGTGGTTAAGTTCGGCATGCTCTGCTTCAGCGGCCTGGGTTTGTGGGTTTGGATCCCGGGTGAGGACCTATACCGCTTGTTGGCCATGCTGTGGCAGCGGCCCACATACAAAATAGTGGAAGGTTGACACAGATGTTAGCTCAGGGCTAATCTTCCTCAGCAAAAAAAAAAAAAAAAAAAAGAAAAAGAAATAAGGGAGCAAAACTTAAAAATAAGAAAATCCTATCCAATATCATAATCCTTTCTGTAAATTAGTAAAAAAAAAATAAAAAAAAGATTATATTTGATTTTAACAGCATTATTGACCATCTGGGGAAACAGGAGTGGCCTGTGGGAACAGAGCTAAGGGCCACTGAGATGGTAGATTCCTCACAGCACATTCTTTGTATGATGTCCACTTGCTTTTTTCTTGCCTCAGTTTTCTGGCTCGCTAAAAACAGAGATCACGCATTACACTTCTTTTTATATCTCTCATAAGGTTTGTCATTTTTCTTAGACCATTGGGCTGCTATAACAAAATATTCTAAACTGGGTGGCTTAATAACAACAAATATCTATTTCTTATAGTTCTGGAGGCTGGAAAGACCAAGATCAAGACACCAGCAGATTCGGCGTCTGGTGATGGCCCACTTCCTCTCTCATAGACAGAGTCTTTTACTGTGTCCTCACATAGCAGAAGACAGAGGAATTTCTTTGGGGTCTCTTTTTTAAGGTCAATAATCCCACTCATGAGGGCTCCACCTTCATGACTGAATCACCTCCCAAAGGCCTCCCCTCCTAATACCATTGCCTTGGAGGTTAGATTTCAACATATGAATTTGAGGATGGGGAAAGGGAGATGCAAAATATTCAATCTATAGCACCATTTCTTTTAACACAAAAGTTATATACTGATAATCCATTTATATTTTGGTAACCATAATGATTTCCCTATATTTCATAGTCCTTAATTAACCTCCATGGGAAAAAAACAAAACAAAACAATACAGGAGGGTAAGAGGGTAAATGTGATTTTATGATTCTGGCATCACCATAGACCTCTTTGGAGTGTTATATCTATGACCTCAAAAGCTGGCTGGGAGAGCTAATGGTGGAAGAAACCAACTCAATCTGTTACAATTACCTCAGAGTTGCGTGGGGTGATGTCTCTTCAGGCAAATCGCTTAGTAAGGAATTCGGAGTATATGAAGGCTGAGAAGGCAGCGTGGTCATTATCCGGGACTAGCTTCACTGTCTTGGGCTCAGTCCTCTGGGAAGCACACCCTGAGACAAGGATCAAGTGGTTTCCCAAGAAGCAACAGTACAGTAATGGGCAAGTGAGACAGAGAACGGAGAGGAAGGAAACCAATGAGGTACTTTTATGAGCAAGTTACTGCTGCAAACACCTGAAACTCTATCTTGCTGGAGAAATTTGGCAGATGAGTAAGGAAACTGGGGTGTTTATACTCTAATTCCCATTCCTCCTTGACTGGAAACTACTTCCAGTGGGTGTTAAATTCCCAGAACTTAGCCTGCCTCAAGTGTAGGTCAAGAGAAAGCCCTTGGGAAAAGTCTTGGGTATAGATGCTTGGGGTAGGGCGTCGTTGGCATATCCCATAATAGATTGGACTGAAGGGTGTGGAGGGAGCATAATGGTATCTGCTCCATCTCTGCTGTCAATATTGGATCCAGACTTAGACGGAGTGAGCAACATACACTCAGGTAAAGTCAGGCATAGCCGTCCGCTACACAACTGTGCAGTAGGATAATCTTTATGTTGTATCAGGAGTCAATATTTCTCTCATTGTAAATTTCCAGTTCTCTTGAAACTACTGCGACACATTTATTAGATTGCTTCCTCTCTCTATCTCTTTTCCCTGTTTTTGGAATTTTTTTAACATTTTTTTCTCTTTTCCAGATAGAAAATATATCCAGTTTAAAAGAAGAACATTTTAGTGACAAACACACATGTCTTAGCTTACTGAGATACTGAGATGCTTATAGGGCTAGATGGGATTTGGAATTTGTGCAGTTAGAATTATAAAGAGAACTTTTTGTTGGTTATGGGAACAAATCTATTTTCTCATCTGAGAAGTATATAATCAAGTTGAATTTAGTATCGCTCCTCCTCCTTTTTTTTTTTTATAAATTTGATTTTGTTTTACATCCTCTGCCCTGTTTCCCTTTTAAGACTACTGGCAAGGGACGAGCAGAAGTAGCTGCTGTTTAATAGTAGGAGCTTAAATGGAAAATGGATTCCATCACATGGTTAATGTCCACAAAACTGCAATTTGCTTTGTGAGAAATACAATATGGGCTGAAAATTGAAGATGGTCAAAAATTATAATTATGAATGCTATTTTTAAAACTCTGGGACAATTAGATATGATGAGATGTGAATGTTCTCTGGTGTATTATAAGCCTCAAAATATTGGCATTGAGGCATTAGCAAAATATTAGCATAAGGCTTGAAAATGTTTTCTAGGGACAATATTTTATCCAGAAATACAAACTAATTGACCAGTTAATTATCACTGACCAAATTCTCTTAGCCCTTCTGCAGCAAAGGCAGTGTTAGCACAAGAGTTAGAGAAAAATTTGAAAAAGAAAAGAATTTGATGTTGACATTAATAGTGTCCCTTTTGCTAAAAGCCTATCAAGCCAATATTGTTGAAATCAACTGGTGTGCTTATCAGGGACAGTTCAATTCAGTTCTCGCTTGTGCCCTGGGTCAAGAGAGGGATTAGAGACCTGGGGAGGCAGATCCAGCTTTGCTTTGTTAACTTGCTCTGTTCTTTCGGAAATGAACTTGAAGGTCAGTGGGAAGTAAACAGTTATCTTTGCCTAAACACTAAACTTTGGCTAAGGAGTTGATAACTCAAGGCTTGAGGCAGGAAGAGCCTCTTCCCATTCATGGTTTTAGAGAAATTGTTTAGTATGATACTTCAACAATGTATTTGCGTGTGGCCTGAGTAATAACCTGTCTTATAAACCTGTCTTTTTTGCACCTTTCCTTGGAAGCAAGAAGCCATAGTGGCCTACAGACACTGGGAACATGGCTCCCTGTCTGTCTCTAATGTTAGATGCCTGTCCAACCTAAGGAACAATCATGTGATTAAGTCTAGGACTAGAGAAAACAGACTAACTTGTTAATACTTATAGGTTCTAGGCAAATTTCTATATCTGTAGGAAGTAGTTATTATTAATGAGATTATTTGCTTTTAGCATAAGATGGCACAGGCTTTGCTCCCTGAGACTTGATTTCCCTATATCAAGTCGACCAGACACCTTGCTTTCTGTGGAATTCACCCACCCACCAAATATTACTGAGTTTTCCTTTTTGTCAGAGTCTGGTGTAGGCTCTAGAGCTCTATAGAGAAGGGTTCCTTCCTTCATGGATTTTATGTCTAGCTTTAGAGGGAAACGAGGAAACATGAAAATGATATGGGTGTGATGAGCTAGAGGGAGAAAAGAAGGAAAGAAGACAGGAAGGAGGAAGGAAGGAAGGAAGGAAGGAAGGAAATGTAAATGCTTTAGACTCAGAGCACTTACTCTCTAAAGTATCACTTCACCTCTATTCAGGGTCACCTCCCGTGGGCCAGGGCAGATCAAGGATCTGAAGAGCCCTCTGACATGGAGCCAGCAGACCCTCATCCACATCTTGGCTCCTTTCTCCTCAAACTAACAGGAAGTCAGGTCCAAGCCCCCAGTGTTTCAACTCAACTTTCTTCTGTTGTGAAACCGCCTTAACCTTACTACTTGCTTTCCAATTCTCACTTCCCTCAGTAATAATTATTACCAAGGGGCAACAACTAATCAATATATTAAGGGCTTGCAAACTTTTATTGTTCAACATAAGAGCAAGACTATCAAAGTGCCTTGGTACCATGGAAGCAGAATCTAGTGGCGACCTTTCAAAGATACTTTTAGGAGTAGTCCTAAAATGAGGTGTCAACCACATATTTTTGTTCATCCAAGAAAATCCCTCAATAGAACATTCTCAAGCATTAAATTATAGGCATTTTCTTTTATCCCTGTAGGATTGGTATCAACCAATATAAATCATTAGTTATTAAACTATGGAGTGGCTCCAGGTGAAAAGAACATTTGTCACGAAAGATGCAGGGAATATAGTAAACAATAAGAGAGAACTGGTCCTTCTATCATGGAGCCCATGTTTTGATAAGGAAGATAGACATAGTAGAAAAACTTCATTAAAAACCAACTATAGTGCTACTAGGGAGAAACACCAAGATTTGTAGAAAATTCCAAATGACAATCTGAGACACCAGCAACACAATATTTTGCATCCAGCTGATAAATATTGCCTTCTGTTGCTTTAACTTACTGCCTCTGGAATCATAGGTTACTTGTGATGTCTGTCTTCGAGGATCTTTGAATTCTTCTTGATAAAAAACCAATTATTATTCTTTTCCCTTCTGATATCAAAGATCGGGATAATCATTAATAGATTATGGAAGTAGGAGAAAGACAAGAGAAATTTGTGCACCTTAAAGTTCATTATCCCAGTAAAACCTTCAAGTGACCCTAGTATTTTGATGAGTCGAGGCTGTGATTTCTGTCCCCACAAAAGGGCCTGCTCTCAGTGGATTCTGGCCCAGGAGAATCCTCAATTATAATTACAATGCTTTGCAAGCCCGCTTATCTGATGGGAGCATACAGCAGATAGCAAGCAATGAGGCACCAGCACTCTGAAATGAACCCTTTGTCTTAAAGTCCAGTCTTTTACCTCCTCCCTGGTTAAACTCCGATTGCCTAGAGCACAAAAGAAGCCTGGACAATCCTATTCTCTAGCAGATGCTACAGTGGCACTTGCTCAAATCGCTTCTTCTCCCCAGTCTATTCTGCTAAACGCAGAAGGGAAACCACTCCAAAGAGTGACGCACTGAGCCATTATGTTGACGGGGCCACATTTGCCCAGATTAACAGCATTTTTGTTTTTGCAGTCATCCAGTAGTTTATTGACACTTGTTCATTTGACAATAAACAGGCAAACAACACATTTTAAACATTGCAATTTGAAAATATTCTGATTATACTGCAAGATTTTTTTTCCCCCAGAATAGTAATTTCTTTGAGGAGAGAGGGCTTATGGAATTTTTATATGGCTTTATTTTAAAGAAAGTTATAGAAGTATAATGACGTGGAATTAGTGTGAATGGCTAAAAAGTAGAGGGTTTCAGTGCTGGAAAGAATCTTGTGGATTATGTGTTTTTACACCAATTTTTCTGAAGAGAATATTAAGGGACAGAAAGATCGAGTTGCTCAAGGTCATACAGACCATTAATGGGTTATTTGAGACAAGAACCTCAGACTTTCCATTTTATTCTGACAATGCAATACTCTGCATAAGCATTGAGTTTAAAAAGCAAAACAAACAAAAACACAGCATTGAATTGTTAAATAAACATTGGATACATGCTCAGTAATCACTCCATTTTGACAAGCAATGAGATGCAATAAACATTAAATGTAAAGGAGTTAAAAATATTTAGGGAAAAAATTAGGAAGTTGGAAGAATCTCACAAACATAGTAATAGTCAGTAAAGAATCCAAACCAAAAAGGGCACATGCTGTATAACCACTTTGGGGAAGGGGTGCCTGGAAAGGGGTTAGGGGTGCTGGTCAAGTTCTGTTTCTTGATGTGAGTGCTGGGTACATGTCTGTGTTCACCATGTGAAAAAGCATCAAACTGTTCACATATGGTATAGGTCTTTTCCAATATCTCAGTTAAAAGTTTAGATACTTATTTTTTTCCTTAGCAGATTAGCCTTCCCTGAATTTCAAAAGTAACGTGGCTGAGTCTTCATTAGTATTTTTCAAACTTTACTCCAAGGACATGGGAAGAAGTAGTATTAGAAAAACCTTGGAAAATCGGATTAATGGCCTTGATTCAGAGGTTTCTCCAGATCCTATCATATACCATTTGACTCTCTTGCTGGTTTTTATCTAAAAAGGAGATAAGAAGACATTTACCTCCTTGAAGACTAGGAGCAGCGTGAGAGGGCTGTTGAAGTCTTTCCATTAAAATGGATGATAGTGTAGTGGTAAATAAACATGACCCTCTTAGAGCAAGCAGAACCCCTCACTCATCTCAGCCCTATGTGTCTGTAGAAGCACTAATACTAACTCATCTGTTCTATAATTTGCCCGCAGTTCTCTAAACGCCTTCAAAAATCACTCTACTTTTGTCGGAAGCAAATGTAAACATCTTTAATCACCACATACCATGCAATCTTTCATTTAATTATTCAAAGATTAATCATTAGTTTGGACTTCTCTTTAGCATTTTTGTCAAAGCCATTATCTAAAGATGAGGAAGTGGGTTTTGGTTAGGAGCTGTGGCAGTTTTAAAACATGGCTGCAAAATTCCTGGACATTTCCTTCCCATTGAGAAGTTCTGTCTCTTGTTCCATCCCTTGAATGTGCCCTTAGATGGACAGTTCTGAGGCTGAGTCATAAACGGCGATATGGCTTCTGCTTTGTTGGAAGGCTTGGACTTAGAGTCATGAGCCGCCATGTAGGAAGACTAACTACCCTGAGACCCTGAGACCGCCATGCTGTGAGGAGGCCAAACCACATGGAGAGACCATGAGGAGGTACTTCAGTCTTTGAGTCATTCCAGCCCAAACACCAGACAATATAAGTGAGAGTGCCTTCAGATTCCAGCCCTAGCCAATATGTCACCCTCCTCCACCCCAGCCTTCAAGCCAGCCCAGCTAAGGCCCCAGACATTGAGGAACAAGGTATCCCCACTGTGTCCTCACTGAATTCCTGGCTGACAAAATCCCTGTGCATAATAAAATGGTCATTTTAAGCCAGTAAGTTTTGGGATAGTTTATTATGCAGCAAGAGCAAGCAGAACAGGAACTTGAAAAAATCTAAAAGTTTTATGAAGTTTAGCCAATGTCATTCCCTGGAGAGACTAGACTCTCTTTGGATGTGCAAGGCTGAGCCATGGCTACTTGAGGGGTGGAATGGAGAGGTCTCTGGGGTTGATATCAGAGAGGTATGGGTCCTGATGCCACACATGGCTGTTTTCTCTGAGTGTTAGTTGTGCCATTTGCCCAGTAGAGGAATTCCAGTGTCTTCCCTGACGTAGTCACAGAGTTGTTTTAAGAATCATAACAATGCACATGAAAACATTATCTTCCTAACAAAACATATGAAACAAAGCATATGACAACATTATCTTCCTAAATTCTAAATTGTTAGAGGAGTAGTAGCTATTCTTAAGAGTCATGTTTTCTCCTTGGTGAAAATGATTTCATGCTGATCCTATTGACAGTTGCTTGTCTTCCTGCCTAATTAATATTGTGAGAGGCCACAAGCATATCTAGAATGACTGGGCCGTTGAGAAGAGCCATCATATTGGCCATTGAAATATAACACATTGCTCATGATCCATTTTGAACCTAGTTCTTGTGACAATATAGGAGCTGGGAAATGAGCACTAGTTTTAGTTAGAGGAAGTAGCAGGCTGAGTGTCAGAAGAACAGAGTGATCTGCATTTGTGGCTGAGGCACATCTCCCCTACTACATGTTTTTCACTTTAAGGGGAATAATATATGAAAAATACTAAAAAGGAAATGGTTTTTCATCGTTATTAGATCCTATATCTTCTGTCACCAACATTTTAAAACCAGGAGCTTTGAGCTATCCAAGCTAAAAGGGAGAAGTCTCCTTCACTGAAAATAAAGGCATCCCTAAGCTCTCCTGACCATGGAAGACTTCATCCTCAAATCTAGCCCCTAAGGAAGAAGTATTAACAATATCATTACCTCATTTGGTTCTGCTGTAAAATGGGTATAACATTCCTCATCAGGAACACTTTAATATAAATATTTGGAGTTCACGGTGCAGGGAAAGTATTAGGCAATTGCTCTAATGCTGTAGAAGCTTCAGCAGGGATGGGGGCTAACTTCAATGATGTATAAGGGAAATAATTCTGAATATCAGATAAAATTTGCTCTTGTACATTCCTGTTTTTTTTTTCTCCAAACGGTATTGTATTTCATATATCGTGTTGAAATCTCCTCCCTACATGAATGCTGGATTACGTCCCCCACTCTGTATATCTTAACAAGCTCCTTGGTGCAGCTGGAATTAATGCTTCCTGTCATTTTAAATAATGTGACATTGAAATACAATTTTTTAATGTGCTGGCATTTAACATGCCACAATATTTCAGTTATTTTACATTCATTTGGGTGCTCTAGTGTTATTACAGCTGTTATGAAATTCTGACAAAGAGGTGCATTTCTTTCTTCTGTTCCACCATAATTGCTTTTTGCCGCATCTCTGAACCGTAACCATGGCGATCTGCAACATTCATCAGAGGACCTCTTGTTATTTCCCTCGTGTGCATAAAAAACAAAGTGGTATAAATACTTGGAGAAGTTTTAAAAAGGCAGCTTTTGCTTTCTTCTCTTCCCTTCCCTTTCCCTTCCCTTCCCTTCCCTTTCCTTCCTTCCTTCCTTCCTTCCTTCCTTCCTTCCTTCCTTCCTTCCTTCCTTCCTTCCTCCCTCCCTCCCTCCCTCCTTTCCTTCTTTTCTCTCTCTCTTTCTCTCTCTCTCTCTTTCTTTACTTCTCTCTTTCTTTCCTTCTTCCTTTCTCTCTCTTCTCTTTTTCATGTTTTTCTTTTTTAAGTTTCCAGATATGGAGGGTCTATTGAAGAAAAATTTAGTGGCGTGGCTTGAGGTTTTTTATTAATTAATTTATTTTTAACGAGACGTTCTTTATACAGGCCCTTCTGTGGAAAGCACAGAGAGAAAATGAGAACTTAAGTCAATGCCTTCAGGAAGAAGGAACTGCTGTCATCGAGAATGAAAAAAGGAAATGAAAGGTTTAGTCTTTTCTAAATTTGACTTGTTACAAACAAGTCCTTGTCTGAGCTACTTAATGTGGAATATCATTACCATATTGGAACCATTTTGTTGATGTTTTGACTTGTTCTTCATTTTGGGGGCTGAGGGTGGAATTACCATGTCCTGGTTGCACTTTATTTGATTTTTTTTTTTTTAAATAAGGTTACTACTCTTTTTTTTTTTTTTTTTTAATTTTTTGTTTATTGCAGTAACATTGGTTTACAACATTGTAAAAATTTCAGGTGTACATCACTACACCTCCACTTCTGCACAGATTACATCATGTTCACCACCAAAACACCAACTACAACCCATCACCACACACATGTACCCAACCATCACCTTCACCCCCCTCCCTCCACCCCCCCCCGGCAACCACCAATCCAATCTCTATCCCTATGTGTTTGTTTATTGTTGTTATTATCTACTACTTAATGAAGGAAATCATACGGTATTTGACCTTCTCCCTCTGACTTATTTCACTTTGCATAATACCCTCAATGTCCATCCATGTTGTCACAAATGCCTGGATTTCATCGTTTCTTATGGCTGAGTAGTACTCCATTGTGTATATATACCACAGCTTCTTTATCCATTCGTCCCTTGATGGGCACTTAGGTTGCTTCCAAGTCTTGGCTATTGTGAATAACGCTGCAAAGAACACAGGGGTGCGTGTATCTTTATGCGTTGGTGTTTTCAAGTTCTTTGGATAAATACCCAACAGTGGAATAGCTGGATCATATGATAGTTCTATCCTTGATTTTCTGAGGAATCTCCATACTGTTTTCCATAGTGGCTGCACCAGTTTGCACTCCCACCAGCAGTGTATGAGAGTTCCCTTCTCTCCACATCCTCTCCAACACATGTTATTTCCTGTTTTGTTAATTATAGCCATTCTGATGGATTTCTCCAAAGAAGATATACAGATGGCCAACAGACACATGAAAAGATGTTCAAAATCACTACCTATCAGGGAAATGCAAATCAAAACTACAATGAGATCTCACCTCACGCCCGTCAGAATGGTTGCACTTTAAATTGCCGTCTTTCTGGCAATTTGGGAGGATGTTGGGAGGTCAACCCTGTCTCATTTATCTGTGCTCTTCCCATCTCTTCTTTAGTCCTTCCATTCAGGCTTATCAGGTATGACTTGAGATTTCAGGGAAAGTTGGTACAGAATTTCCATTAGCTATCCTCTGTGAACAGGTAGTACAGATAAACTGGAGGGGTCCTGTTATAGTGCTATGCCAACACCAGCAATAAACCTGATAGTCAGCCCTACCTGAAGCATCAGTTAATTCCCAGTGGTGCTGCTATTTCAGTGATTTGAAGGTAAGGAGATGTGGCCTCTTCTTAATTTTACTGGAATGTTAATCATAGATTTTCCTAGAACTGACTTCAATAAATTTACCTCACATTTTTTTAAATCATGTTTTCTCCTTTTGGACACCTAAAACTATTAAATACGTAGCATTTTCTTTTTCTTTTCTTTTTTTTTCTTGCTGAGGAAGATTCACCCCGAGCTAAGATCCATGTCAATCTTCCTCTATTTTTTAGTATGTGGGCCACCAGCACGGCACGGCTGCTAAGAGAGCAGTGTAGGTCCATGCCTGGGAACTGAACCCAGGCTGCCAAAGCAGAGCACACTGAGCTTAACCACTAGACCACCAGGGCTGGCCCGGCATTTTCTATTAAGTAGAAAATTTACGAGAAGGAATCTAGTTCTCGGTGCTCCCTAAAGTCAATGGAATTTTTTCCACCAAGTCTTTTGTATTCTACTGTTTAACCATTGTATATATTGTGATAGATCTCTTCTTGGGTTCTTTTGGCAAGATATATCAATAACAGTAATATAATTTTTTTTTTTCATTTTGAACCTTTTAATAATTTCTTTAAAATTTGAAATATCTTTTTGAGTAGAATACATTCTCTTTTGTAAAAATTAAAACACTAGAGAAATACATAAGCTAAGAAGTGGTAAAAACTCCTATTTCTCACCTACCTCCCAACTTTTATTCCTTGTCGGTAGTAAAATTTGGTATGTAATCTCCTCCACTGTTCCCTGTGCTTTACTTGCATATTTCTCCACCTGTACAAATAGGTTGGATATATTTTTGGTGTGTTTCTTGGCTATGTTTCTGATTTTCCTGCTCTCTTACAGTTTAGTAGTTGTAAACATTGGTTTCTCGATATTCCTTACATATTGAGGGTACCACCTTTTGCCTGTTATACATCCACGGAAAACATTTTCCAACCACATTGTTCATTTAATCTGGATCAGTGCTTGTCTTCCCAGATGTCAGTAGCACTTCAGGAGGGAAACGGGTCTATGTGACAGACTATTCCGGATCTCTGGGACCCCCAGTGCAACAACCAGTAGGACAACCCAAAACAAGAAACAAAACCCATCCCGCGTGTTTCCAGATGCATCCTAGGGGAAGGACAGCTCCAGTTGAGGACCACTGATATCCTGGTCAGAGTTATCCACTATGTTCTCCTATCACGTTAAAGCTGTTTCTGTAGTTTCTCGTACCTGATGGTACAATTTGGTGCCTTTGTCTGTTCCACTTGGTGCCTTTGTCTGTTCTTCTTGGTCAGACTGCCCAAGGTTTCTCACTGTTACAGGTCTTTCCAGACAGCCAGCCCTTGACTCCATTGCTCAGGTCTATGTTGTTGTTCCTGCCTGGTGAATTCTCACTTCATTCTGCTGTCATTGGTTTTATTGTGGTGTTGTTCTGGCTCCTGGAGGGAAGTGCTCAGCTTCTTCGTGTACAGTTGATATTCCCTGATACCTGCAGTGGAGGCTGTGTCCCTTCTTCTGTCCCCTTGTCCCCACGCCATGGATTTGCCTCATGCTGCTCTCATTGCTGTTCATTTCTAAAGAGTTTCTCCTGTCTGTCTGGATTCCCTCTTTAACCTGAGAGATTTAGAAGGGTGTGGACAGATTTTCAAGTGGATAGGTTGGGGGAGGGGAGCCAATATTTTGTGATTATTTTTTACTTTTATTGCTTTAAGTTCCAGTAATATGGTCACTTATAGATTTCTGCTTTTTTGGACTCTTTAGAGATTTCATTGTGGCTTAGCACAGAGTCCATTGTGGTGACTGTTTCATTGTGGTTTGGGGAGAATGTTCGCTCTCCACTAGATGCTTATGTTGTTGTCCCTGGGGCTGAGAGTAATATAATTTTAAGGCACAATCATTGCAAAAACAACTAACTATGAATAAGCAGTATCATGGAATGGTTTGGACCAAAACTTCATCCTCTGTGAAAGGAAATTATTTTTATGGAAATTCAACATCACTTTGGCATTGTCTACTAAAACGTTTTGGGTTTGAATTGTGGTCTTATTATGTTCACCTCTCCCCGGAAACTTTCCGCCATCCCAACGAACTAATTCTGCTGGCTCACAGTGATAAACCAAAAGCATCAATACTTACAGTAATTGTGATGGCCACGATCTGCTGTCCTTTCATGGAGTTTACGTAGCCAAGAGTACCATCTGCTGTGCTCTGAAAACCATCGCCCTGTTTGCACCCAGACCACATTTCCCAGGAGCTACTCCCAGCCAGTGATTGAGCATGCATAAAGTAAACATTCTACAAATAACTCGTCTTTATATACCACTGTATAATTTGCAAAGTATCTCATTTTCTTACCTGGGTATCTCATTATCTTCAACAATAAGTCAATAAGTTAGGCAAGAAAGTCCTTATTTTCCTTATTTTGCAGATTAGGTCTCTGGAGCTCTGAAGTTACATGACTTAACACTCCAGTATCTTATTCCAAGTCTCCTAGACCTAACTCTTCTTCCAGATGAGCAAAACTTTATTTATTCATCCATATATTTATCTAACAAATATTTGATGAATACCCACTCTGTTAAGTGATGGGAGTAAATCACTAAACAGAGATCTGATGCCGAGGTGATTCACTCAACCTAAGATGGTGGGGATGTGTGGTGTATCCTGAGAGTAGAGGACGCAGAAGATTATGTGAGACAATATTTTGAGATGCCAAATGCAATTTGAGTGGTTGGATGGTCCATTCCTATCTCTTGCTTCTCTCCATTCTACTCTTAAGCAGAATCAGATAAAAGAGTCTCCATTCAGAGTTGAGTCATAAACAGACAGGCCTATTTACATGCTACAAAAATAGAAGGAAATTTATATGGAAAGCCAAAAGGGCTTAAAACTGCATTTCAGAAGGAGAATTACCTGAGGAAATAGGAAAAACAAAACTGATACACAATAAAAAAATGAAAGCAAACTGGAACAACTCAGGAAAAACGTTAAACATAATAATAAAGCCAATACACATACATTAGAAGTAACAACAAGCGGAATAGATGCTTCTGAAAATGGAAGCCAAACTTGAACTAGAATAGGCAAAATCTGAAAAAAAGAAATAAAAGTAAAAATAATTGTCTTGTGGATTCAAGGAAGCTTTGAGTAGCAGGTAGACTCAGGAATATCTGTAACACCAGACTGCAGTGCCAGGAATCTTTCTCCGTCCTCCGCTCTGCTTCTCTGCGTGTTAGATTTATACTGCCTCACCACTGGCTTGCTTTCTTCGAGTGGCCTTTGAAAGCTCCATATTCTACATTGTAAAAATTTCCACCACCAAATAGGGAACGATTTAGTTTCTCAGTTTCAGTTAGAAAAATTCCAATGAAGGATTCTGAATGGCCCACTTCTTGATTCATTAACTATAGTCAGAGGAGGGCAGGGCCAGCAACGAGTAGAGGGTGCCAGACAGATCACCCTAAAGACACCCACCACAGAATAGCCATTGGGGAAAAATGTCAGGTCCTGACAGGGTGCCACCATCAAAATAAATTCTGGTTGAATAAAATAAAATGTAAAGAAAATCTGTAAAAATTAAACAAGAAAGAAGAGAGAGTTTTAAAAAATATATATCTCCAGATGGAGAGAGATAATCTAAAAATAGGAATAAAAATAGAAAAATATCAATTGTGTTGACCACATATGTTTTCATGCTCTGTTTGAAAAATATAATTAAAAACACTAAAAGGTAAATATAAAACACAAAAAATATTTTGCAGCAGTTAATACATAGAGTTGATACCTATAATAATATGTAAATCAATTTTTTAAACTAATGCAGAAAACACTAAACTATTATGGAAAAAACGTGGGCCAGGGACATGAGAAGATAATATACAGAAAAAATATATGTATTCAAAAACCCCATTGTAAATTTATCAACTTCATTACTAATCTAAAAAATGCAAAGTAGAACAATTAAATGTCATTTTTGTTTATCAGAATGGTGGAGACTTAAAAGAAAACACTCAATGCTGGTGAAACTTTGGTGAGCTAGGCTCACTCAAAGAAAGTGTAAAGCAAAATTAATATAACTTTTATGAAGGCGACATGGTAGCACGTGTGCAATCTTTATAATATCTGTATCATTTGGTTATATAGTTTCATTTTGAGAAATCTACCTTAAGAAATTAAGCAGAAATGTGAGTAAGATTTTTATAGAAGAATGTTCACTGCAGTACAGGTAAGTGAAAAAAACAAAAAACAACCTAATTGTTTGAAAATAAAGTATTAGTTCTGTCTTCAGTCCTCTTACCATTTCAATTAGATTTCAAGGTTCACTATTTCAATGGGTTTTACCATAATCTTGAACTCTCTGGCTCTCTGGATTTTCATCAGTCCCGTGTCTGACAAATCTCTGACTCTAGATGATCCTGTCAACCACTTTCTAGTTAGTTCCATGTCACTGTTGTAATTTGAGTCGTGTTGGATACCAGTCTGTTTTAAGAACCTCTGAAATTGGCTTCTAATTTACCCTCCTGCCTCCACTTATGTTCCCGCCCATTCTCTTCAGTACACTCAGAATGATCTTTCTGAAACGCGGACCTGCTCATCCTTATCTCCAACCCTTCTCACACGCTGCCTTCGGCAGGTTAAAACACTTCAAGAATAAAAAGAAATTATTAGCAAGGTCCACAATCCCCAGCTGGTGTGAACCCCACCTACCTCACCTTCTCTCTCATCATTTACTCTTAGCGCTTGGGTTTTAGTTACATTGTCCTTCTTACAGTTCCTTAGATATACCAAGATCTCTTTTGTCAATTGGCTTTGTACATGCTGTTTCCTCTGCCTGGAACAGTCTTTCCCACTCTGCTCCATCTTTTTTTCTTTTTTTTCACCCATTTCACTTGCTCCTTCAGATCTCAGTTTAACAATCTTTTTCTCGTTCCCTGACTTCCCTGACCAAGTCAATTCTTCCATCATACACTTTCATATTCCAACGTAACTTTACTACATGATATCTCTTAGTTATAATGTATATTTGTATGCTTGAGTCGGTGATTAATGTACACCTCCTTCACCACTGTTTAGTGAGGATCTTTAGGTATAAGATCCGTGTATGCACCCATTTCCCCCACATCCCCATCCCCTGCCTCTGGCAAACACCAACCTATTCTGTTTCTATGAGTTTGTTGTTTTAAATTCCACATATAAGTGAGATCATACAGTACTTGTCTTTCTCTGTCTCACTTATTTCACTTGGCATAATGTCCTCAAGGTTCGTCGAAATGGCAGAATTTCTTTCTTTTGAGGATCTAATGTACAGCAAGGTGACTACAGTTAACAATACTATATTGTGTACTTGAAAGTTGCTAAGAGGGGCCGGCCCGTAGCTTAGTGGTTAAGTGCATGCGCTCTGCTACTGGTGGCCCGGGTTCGGATCCCGGGCGCGCACCAACGCACTGCTTGTCTGGCCATGCTGAGGCGGCATCCCACATATAGCAACTAGAAGGATGTGCAACTATGACATACAACATCTACTGGGGCTTTGGGGAGAAAAAGGGAAAAAAAAAAAAGGAGGAGGAGGATTGACAATAGATGTTAGCTCATGACCGGTCTTCCTCAGCAAAAAGAGGAGGATTAGCATGGATGTTAGCTCAGGGCTGATCTTCCTCACAAAAAAAAAAAAAAAAAAGAAAGTTGCTATGAGAGTAAATCTCAAAAGTTCTCATCACAAGAAAAAATTTGTAACCATGTGAGGTGATGGATGTTAACTAAACTTATTGTGGTAATCATTTTGCAGTATATACATATATCAAATCATTATGTTGTAGATCTTTAATATATACAATGTTATATATCAATTATATCTCAATAAAAGTGCAAAAAAATCCATGCAGACAGTATGCAAATCCAGGTATGCATACAGCTTTGCAAATTGTTGTATTCCCAGGATCTAGCTCACCTCCTGGCACATAGTAGTACTCAATACATACTCATTGAGAATGAGAGATTAAATGATGCTATATCCTTAAAAGGAAATATCATGCACCACTAACATTGAAGAATTTTTAAAAACATGGAAACATTTTAATACAAATACACAAAGTATTTTAATACAAATAGACAAAACATTTTAATACAAAATCACAAAACTGCATATCGAGTATGATCACATTTTTATACAGTTATATAACTATGTATAAAAAATGCCTTAAAGTTGGTTATACCTGACATACCTCTGGATTTTCCACATGGTGTGCTTTTTACTTGTTTCTCATCATCTTGTACTTTGAAAAATTTCTACAATGAGTTTATAGGACTTTTATTTTCAGGAAAAAAAAATATTTTTAAACCATGTGGCCTATAGCTACCTCAATTTAGAGGATTACTCATTGCAAAAACTGGTCACCTCTTCAACATCCTCTGTCTTGATTGTGGAACTTGGTAAATGGATTTCTCCTCTTGGCCCATGTGAGACCCCCAGAGAGTCATCTGGGCTTAGCTGCCTGATCTGTGGGCTGGGAATCCAGTGTGAGTCTTTATATGATGATTAGAGCAACTTGGCCCTGAAGTGTCTTGATTGGTTTGGTCCTCCCGTCCTCATTGGGAGTATTGGTCCATGTTGCTCACAGCCTCAGGGTCTTTGGATCATGTAAGTAAGGTAGGCCGACTATGTCTTAAAACTTTGGGTGACCTTTCAGAATGGCTGTCTTGGAAAAGCAAATGGCAAATTCTAAGCAATGAATTAAAAAACATATGTATATGTAGATGATAGAAATATAGATAGACAGACAGACAGACAGATAGATAAAGAGGTAGATTCTTGTCCTCTAGGATTTCAAATCTTGTTTTTATTGAAATGAGAAAAGAAGTAGACCTCCACAGTGTTCCTTGTGGTATCTCACTGCAATTATTGGAATCCTCAAGGGCAGAATGATGAAAAATAAGCATTAAAGAGATCATGAAAGTAAAGAGATATCTGAACTTATCAAAATGAAGTCTCTTTATTTATTTATCTCCCTCCCACTAGGGAGGGAGCCACCACCTTTAGAGTGAAGTGCAGCTCATATGTCTCCAGTAGGAACCGGGCACTGAGGAAGCTGGTGGACATCTCCACTGGGCACATCACTGCTGCCTCTTTCTTCTGCATTCCCTCCATGTTCGCTGGCCCTTACCGGTGCATTGGAGCCCCCAAGATGCCAGCTACACTGTTTATGCCGCAGACTGTGGAAGAAGGATTCTCAAACTCTTTCAATTTTGATTTATAGCTTCATTCCCCCTCCCCCTGCCATGCTATGACTTATGAAGTCCAGTGGAAGTTGGGCTGGACCAGGAGACCAATCTTTGTGACCCATATCATGCTGAATTTTGACTCAACCTCTCCATTAAGGGCTAAGGTTGTGTGGCTCATCATCTTGTGTATTAGTTTTTTATTTTTTTTATTTTTTATTTTTTTATTTTTATTTTTTTTTTTAAACTTTTTGTTTATTGCAGTAACATTGGTTTATAACATTGTAAAAATTTCAGGTGTACATCATTGTACTTCTATTTCTGCATAGATTACATCATGTTCACCACCAAAATACTAATTACAACCCATCACCACACACATGTACCGAATTATCCCTTTCACCCTCCTCCCTCCCCCCTTCCCCTCTGGTAACCACCAATCCAATCTCTGTCCCTATGTGTTTGTTTATTGTTGTTATTATCTACTACTTAATGAAGGAAATCATACGGTATTTGACCTTCTCCCTCTGACTTATTTCACTTTGCATTATACCCTCAATGTCCATCCATGTTGTCACAAATGCCTGGATTTCGTCGTTTCTTATGGCTGAGTAGTATTCCATTGTGTATATATACCACAGCTTCTTTATCCATTCGTCCCTTGATGGGCACTTAGGTTGCTTCCAAGTCTTGGCTATTGTGAATAACGCTGCAATGAACACAGGGGTGCATGTACCTTTACAAATTGGTGTTTTCAAGTTCTTTGGATAAATACCCAGCAGTGGGATGGCTGGATCATATGGTAGTTCTATCCTTGATTTTTTGAGGAATCTCCATACTGTTTTCCATAGTGGCTGCACCAGTTTGCACTCCCACAGGCAGTGTATGAGAGTTCCCTTCTCTCCACATCCTCTCCAACACATGTTGTTTACTGTCTTGTTAATTATAGCCATTCTGATGGGCATCAGGTGATATCTCATTGTAGTTTTGATTTGCATTTCCCTGATAGTTAATGATTTTGAACATCTTTTCATGTGTCTGTTGGCCATCTGTATATCTTCTTTGGAGAAATGTCTGTTCAGGTCCTTTGCCCATTTTTTAATTGGGTTGGTAGTTTTTTTGTTGGTAAGATGCATGAGTTCTTTATATATTTTGGAAATTAAGCCCTTATCAGAAGTATGGTTTGCAAATATCTTCTCCCAATTGTTAGGTTGTCTTTTCATTTTGTTGATGGTTTCCTTTGCTGTGCAGAAGCTTTTTAGTTTGATGTAGTCCCATTTGTTTATTTTTTCTATTGTTTCTCTTGCCCGGTCAGACGTGGTGTTTGAGAAGATGTTGCTAAGACTGATGTCGAAGAGCGTACTGCCTATGTTTTCTTCTAGAAGTTTCACAGTTTCAGGTCTTACATTCAAGTCTTTAATCCATTTGGAGTTAATTTTTGTGTATGGTGTAAGGTAAGGGTCTACTTTCATTTTTTTGCATATGGCTATCCAGTTTTCCCAACACCATTTGTTGAAGAGACTTTCTTTTCCCCATTGTATGTTCTTGGCTCCTTTGTCAAAGATTAGCTGTCCATAGATGTGTGGGTTTATTTCTGGGCTTTCGATTCTATTCCATTGATCTGTGTGTCTGTTTTTGTGCCAGTACCATGCTGTTTTGGTTACTACAGCTTTGTAGTATATTTTGAAGTCAGGGAGTGTGATACCTCCAGCTTTGTTCTTTTTTCTCAGGATTCCTTTAGCCATTCGGGGTCTTTTGTTGTTCCATATAAATTTTAGGATTCTTTGTTCTATTTCTGTGAAAAATGTTGTAGGAACTTTGATAGGGATTGCATTGAATCTATAGATGGCTTTAGGAAGTATGGACATCTTAACTATGTTAATTCTTCCAATCCAAGAGCACGGAATATCTTTCCATTTCTTTGTGTCTTCTTCAATTTCTTTCAGAAATGTTTTATAGTTTTCGTTGTACAGATCTTTCACCTCTTTGGTTAAGTTTATTCCTAGGTATTTTATTCTTTTTGTTGCAATTGTAAATGGGATGGTACTCTTAATTTCTCTTTCTGCTACTTCGTTCTTAGTGTACAGAAATGCAACTGATTTTTGTATGTTGATTTTGTATCCTGCAACTTTACCATATTCGTTTATTACTTCTAAAAGTTTTCTGGTGGATTCTTTGGGGTTTTCTATATATAAAATCATGTCATCTGCAAATAGTGACAGTTTCACTTCTTCCTTTCCAATTTGGATCCCTTTTATTTCTTTCTCTTGCCTGATTGCTCTGGCTAGGACTTCCAGTACTATGTTAAATAGGAGTGGTGACAGTGGGCATCCTTGTCTGGTTCCTGTTCTTAGAGGGATGGCTTTCAGTTTTTCACCACTGAGGATGATATTAGCTGTGGGTTTCTCATATATGGTCTTTATTATGTTGAGGTACTTTCCTTCTATAGCCATTTTATTCAGAGTTTTTATCATAAATGGATGACAAGATACAGCATCCATTTATGATAAAAACTCTGAATAAAATTGTGTATTAGTTTTATATTACTGCATAACAAATTACTACAACCTTAGCAGTTTATAACAATCCACGTTTATTATTCCGTAGTTTCCATGGGTCAAGAGTCCAGGCATAGCTTAGCTGGGTCCACTGCTCAGGGTCTTAAAGAGCTGCCATTAAGCTGTCAACTGACCATTCTCTTCTTGAGGCCAGACTGGGGATGAATCTACTCCCAAGATTATTCATGTTATGGGCAGAACTCATTTTCTCATGGCTGAGAGCTCCATCTTCTTACTGGCTATTGTCTGGAGGCTGTTTCAGATTCTACAGGCTGCCCACAGTTCCCTGCCACATGGCCCTCTCCACGGGCTGTTCATAACATGGCTGTTTGCTTCTTCAAGGCCAGCAGGAGGATCTCTCCCTCTAGTCTTCTCTGATGAAGTCTTATGTCATGTAACTAATCATGGGCATGACATTCATGACTTTTACCGTGTTCTGCTGGTTAGAAGCAAGACACATGTCTGCTCACACTCAGGGGAGGGGATCATTCAAGGTTGTGACTCACTAGGGGGGAGGCCATCACAGGGTATGTCCACTACATCCTGGTTCCCTCTCCCACCAGATGACTTCTTCCTGAGACTTCCTTGTTCCCTTGTGTTCTGAGTCTTCTAGAAGACTAGGCCTACAAGTTTGTTGGACATGTCTATATATGCCTTATTCCCTCACTCCCTCATCCATGCAATTTGCAAGAACTTTAAACTCTACCTTTAAAATGCATCTATTCCTACTACTTGCCAACATCTCTACCTCAACCCTCTTACTTCAAGTGCGATCAGTTTTGTCTGCATCACTGCCACACTAACTGGTCTCCATACTTCCAGTCTCCTACAGCCATTTCCCACACTGCAAACAGAGTAATCCTTTAAAAGCCATTAATCAGATTATGTTGTTCCCCTGTCTTAAATTCTCTGGTGGCTTCCCATTGTACTGAAATCCAAACTCCACACCACAGTCTGCAAGGCTTTACTTACTCAGGGCTCTGCTCTAACTCTGATCTCACTTTCTCCTCCCCCAGGAATGTGACGTCCACAAAGGCTGGGACTTTATCTTATTCTCTGTTGGATCTTTAGTGCCTAGAATAGCACCTGGAAGATTTAAGAAATCCTTAAATCTTGTGGATGCTTCTTAGGCTCGAGTTGAGAATCTCTTATATCAAAAATGGAAAAATGAATGTTCTAAGTTCAAAGAACAAAACAACATTGTAACAGTTGGCTTCAGGCTATAGTAAGAACTAACCTGAGCTGAGAGGGCCAGCTCACAGCTGACAAAGGATGTCACTAGGCCCTGGAGCCACCAGCTAATATGATGCTCCTGTAACAGTCCCTGAGTTGAGACATCTCTGAGACTTTAGTTCATGATATGGACCAGTGTAGAAACTTGCCTTCTTCTACCAACTCTAAATCCCAGTCCCTATGGGTCAAGGATGGAAAGTCAGTGGCTACAGGATGGGAACCTAATTTCCTTGGATTCAGCCCCTGTACAAGTATATGCATGGAGTTTTCTACATGAGGTTTCCAGCCTCTGATACTAGCCAAAAAGCCAGAGCCTAAGAGTTTCTGACTTTAGCTCTTAGTCCGAGATTTTAAATCTAAAACCTAATTTGGGTTTCCAACCTCTTTGAGTTGCACCAAATTTAGGAATAAGTCCTTCCAGAAGGAAACAATTCTCCTCCTCTATGCCCACGGTAGACACTGCTAATAAATCAAGGTACTTTTCTCCCCTAAATAATCTCCAGTGTCACTTCTCAAGCCATCTCAAAAATGTCTCAGGTAGCAGTGGGTTGGTATTCAGGATGAAAACCATTTAGCATCCTTACTTTAGGGAACAGGAAACCTCACCTCGAAAGGATTAACTCTGTTCTTATTTCATATCCTAAGGAAAGATGGTTAGATTTCTTCTTCACAATTTTAAATCCTCGGGGTCCAGCTTGCTTCCTCAGTAAAACTAACCCACTAGACGAAGGATGGCGAACGCATTCAATCTAAGTCGCAAATTCTAATCAGCTATTACTGGCTACTGGAATGTAGTCGAAGAGTAATAAGGTCATGTCTGGGCTCAGGGAAAAAGTGTGTTTTAGTCAAGGATGAACGCTGCTATGAATTTCTCATACTTCTCCTTGTTCTTTTTTTCAAACAACCTCCATTTAGATGAGGCTGACAACACCATTCTTGACAGTTCCCTGGGCTCATGGCCCAGGGTCTCTCTGAATTTACTGACTCCTTGTTTCTCAGACACGAGAGAGACAGCTTGTGAAACTTACTTCTGCCCTTTTACAGAACACAATCTCATTTCCTGGCCCAGACAACTTTGAAACCCATACAGGACACCTAGGGTTTTATTTTAATTTAATTTCCCCTTCTTTTGTTTTTGGCAACACAAAGTAGAAGATCAGGGGCATAGAGTGAGACATAAACCATTGAAAGCTGCCCTCGCTCTTCCTTTCACAGTACACTGGGAGACACCATGTGGTGTGAGATATTCATTTGCAGGTATAGAGTCTGTAAAATTGTATTCTAAAATTAAAAAATTTTAATTAGAAGGCAGCATCTGTGAACCTTTTGCTGGAAGCCACTGTCTTTTTCTGATAAATTATCCCAGCTCTGTGGCCCCTTATCCCCCTTCCCACCATGTCAGAGATTGTAAAATCAGCCTTCCCTCTCGTTGTAATACTCCTGTAACAGTCAGATGGAGATTTCTCTGCTTAATATTTAACAAGCTACCAATGCCTCCTGGAAAACTTAGAAAAATATTTAATTTAGAGCCACTTCTTTCTTCATAGATTCTCTTGGCTGCCCTCTTTGCCTCTCAATCTTTTATTTCCAGAAACTGCGTGAGTCGAAGCTGGATATGGGCTTCTGAAGAGTGCGTCAGCTTTTTGCTCCCTACCTGATGCCATCCTCTACTGTTTGAAACAACATAATCGACCCCAGCAGCCAATTTGTGGAGCCACAGGTAAAGAATTTCTCATTTCAAGTGGGAGCTATTTTATCATGTGCAAAAAAAAAAAAAAAAAAAAAAAAAAAATCCTGCCTAGCATTGACGTTCTTATGTTCCCTTTGTCTAAGCTGAGTTGGGCAGGAGTTGGACAGGGCAAGCTGTGAGGCAGCACCACAGCCAGTAGTGCCCATGGGCCAGAGGTATCTGTGGATGTTGAGGGTCTGAGAAATCAGGGTTCACGGCCAGGAGGTTAGTTGAGGATGGAGGGCTAATAAGTGCCGGTGGGCTGTCAGGGTCTGGGACCTAGTGGTGTGTTGAAGCAGAAAGAAGCAGATGGGGAGCTGGATATGAAGACCAGTTCAGTCTGAGCCCACGAAATGAATGCAGAGGGAAAAGAAGAGGTGGGCACTGAGTTTCTAGTTTTGAGGGCCAGGAGTTAGAGAGGATAAACCAGCAGAGATGAAAGACACAGAACTGGACTAGGAGAAACCTACAGAACAAGGAGTAGAAAGTATAGATTAGAAAGACTGGGCTGTAGAGCTTTGCAAACATTACTAAGTAGGTGTTGAATTGTGTCACCCTAAAAGATGTTGAGGTCCTAACGCTCAGTACTTGGGAATGTGACCTTATTTGGAAACAGGGTCTTTGCAGATGATCCAGTTAAGATGAGGTCATTAGGGTGGGCCCTTAATCCAATAAGGGTCCTTATAAAAGGGGAAAATTTGGACATAGACACACGTACATAGGCAGAAGGCCACGTGAAGATGAAGGCAGAGATTGAGGTGATGCATCTACAAACCAAAGCATGCCAAAAATTGCCAGCAAACCATCAGAAGCTAGGAGAGAAGAATAGAATAGATTGTCCCCTAGAGCCCTAAGAAGGAAGGAAGCATATTGACACCTTGATCTCGGGCTTCCATCCTCCAGGAGCATGAGACAACGAATTTCTGTTGTTTGAGCCATCCAGTTTGTGGGACTATGCTACAGCAGCCCTAGAAAAATAATACAGTAGGTATCACACCCTCGAGGCAGATATGGCTAGTCTCCAAGTATCCAGTCTCCATTCTTCCTTAGTAAAAGAATCTTGACTTTTAACTGGTTACATTGCCACCTGAAATAATGCCTATATTTCCCAGGTTTTTTTTTCAGTTGGCTATGCCAATAAAGTATGCTGTGATGAGCTGTGGGGAGCTTTGAAAAGTTTCTTAAAGGCAAATGAGAAAACAAAAACACTAATTCAAAAAGATATCTGCACCAGCATGTTCATTGCAGCATTATTTACAATAGCCAAGTTATGGAGACAAACTAGATGTCCACTGATAGATGAATGGATAAGAAAAATGTGTATGTATGCACAATGGAATATTATTCAGCCATAAAAAGAATGAAATCTTGCCATTTGCAACAACATGGATGCACCTTGAGAGCATTATGCTAAGTGAAATAAGTCAGACAGAAAAAGATAAATACCCTGTGAACTCACGTATATGTGGAACCTAAAAGCAAAACAAACAAAAAACATGAGCTCATGGATATAGATAACAGACTGGTGGTTGCCTGGGGGGGGTGGGCAAAGCAGGTGAAGGGGGTCAAAAGGTGCAAATTTCCAGACTTACATGAATAAGTCATGAGGATGTAACATACAGCATGGTGATGATAGTAATACCGTATTGTACATTTAAAGTAGCTAGGAGAGTGGATCTTGAAGGTTCTCATCATGAGAAAAACATTTTTTGTAACTGTGTATGGTGACAGATGTTAACTGAATGCTTTGGTGATCATATTGCAATATATGCAAATATTGAACCATTACTTTGTACACTTGAAACTAATGTAATGTTATATGTCAATCATACCTCAATTAAAAAAAAAAGAAAGTGAGCAGTGAGAGTTTTCTTTTCTCTTGTTTTTAGTCTACTCTGCTTCCTAATTCTTCTGGCATTCAATTCACCCATGAAGGCTGTAGCCCCAGGAGCCGTGGAAGCCAGTGCTAGAATGGTGGGGCAGAAAGGTGGAAGGATCTGGGTTCTCTGCTGCTCATGGAGCTGCCATATCAACCCTATACTGCCTTCCTCCATTCTTCTTTGATATGAGAGAGAAATAAAGCTCTATCTAATTTAAGAATGGCTCTTTGGAGCTTACTGTGATAAAACACGCAACCTAATCAATACATAGCAGTTGTACATATGAGAAGACGTGGATTCAGGGAGGTGACGTGACTCACCCATGACCTTACAGCCTTAGTGCTGGGCAGAAGCCTAAATCAAAGTTCATGTTTTCTTTCATACTTCAGTCTTTATCAAAGTGTGGTCCATGGACCCCTGTTCAGAATCACTGAGAGTGCTGGTTAAAAACACCAATTCGCATCTGTACTGAGTCCTTCTGAATTTCAATCTCTGGAATTGGAGCCTGGCAATCTACATTGTAATCAGCAACTAGGTTGACTCCTAAGCACACTGAAGATTAAGAACCTCTGCCAATTCGAGCCACTTCATACTCAGGTACTGAATCTGGAAAGCAGATTCAGAGATCTAGAGTCAACAGTATCATAATTCCCCAATCATGGTTTTATAGTCTACTGGCCTGAGAACGCTTTTGGAGTGAACTCTTCAGTAGGGAGTGAACAGGAAGCAGAGCCATTGGTCACATTTGCCTCGGTAGTGGATGGCGGGTTGGAGGACTCCTGCGTTTCCTCAGGAATGCAGGATGGAGCAGAGTAAAATAGTAGGTAAAGCAATTACTGAGTATTCTTCCACACTCCGCAGACATCAGGGTCTGAGGTGGATGTGAGTCATCCTTGCTCCCTATGCTGCTTTTACCCACGTGATTGTTCTCCTTTCTTTCTTTCAAAACCTCAGATTCTTTGAGGCTCCATCTGCTTGTCTATAGTTCTCACTCTTCCTCCCCGTCTCAAACATTTACTATCTTCCTTGTCACTCCTCCTTAGTCACTGAATACTTCGGCAACTGGTCTACAATCTCCCTTTGCATCTCAACTCTTTCCCATTAACCAATGAAAATTCTGGCCTCTCATCCTTGACTTTATCTTTTCTAATGATGTCCTCATCCTCCCCACCTCAGCTACCCACTTCCATTCTCACACCCTGAACCTTATTAGCAGAAACTGCACCATTTCTGAAATCGCCAATCAAAACAGCTAATTCTTCCATGGTAACCATTTACTCTCCAAGCTCCTCTGCTCAAGTACCTCTGTTACAATACTTCATCAAACCTGGAGTTTCAGTCTTAATCCCTCCCCATTCTCTCTACTAATTAAACTCTCCTTTATTCAATTTGTGTGCTTCCAGCTTAAGTGCCTGCTCCATTGAGGTGAGTACTGTCTTGCGAATATACGTATCTCCCTTGCCTCTTTGTCCATTCAGCATGAGCAGAATCCCAATCCAGAGTGAACCCAATCACTTGCATTCTCCATCTCACATCCTTCGTAAAATTTAAGCCCTACTGGGAGAAAAAAATCACACAATTAGGCAGATTAGAATCATTATGAATTCATAATCTTTTAATCACCTGCCTCAGCTGGGCTCTCCTTAAAGTCTAGCAAACATTCCCTTTCTCTCAACAGCACGTACCTCCCTGTCTTATCAAAGGAAGACCCATCTGCTTGTGCACTGGCTCCCAGGGAGCACACTACCTTATTACTCCCTTTCTACCCAACATCTTAATCATCTTCCTCACTTCTGTATCCTCCCCGTCAGTATATGGGCTTGCTTGATACTCTCTCGTTTTTGAGAAACAAAAACAGGCATGAAAGCTAGAACCTTGCCTTGGACCCCACATCAGTCCAGCTATCACCATGTCACTTCATTTTCACCTTCACGGCCATGTTTCTGAAGAGCTTTTTATACATGCTACCTCCACATTAACACCTCCCAGTGCTTTGTAATTTGCTGAAGTCTGCTTCTACCTCTGCCACTGCACCAAACCTGCTCTTACTAAAGTCAGTGGTGCTCTCCCCGTTCTTGGATCCAATCATAAGAGAACACAACAATCTTCATTCTAGGTTGGCTATTGGTTATTGTGGCTCTGTTTCATGTCTCACTCCAGGGTCCAGGGTGATAGACTGCCCCTATCTGGATTGTGCCCTGGGACATAAAATTCTCATGGCAGAAGGAAAAATGTAAGAGCCAATTGAGCAAAGGCTCTTATATCTCCTATTGGGATATGGCGTAAGTCTGCTCACTTTGCATTGTCCAAATTAAGTCACATGCATGGCCAGGCCCAACATCAATGGGGTGAGACTGTACCCCTCTCAAGGGTGGGGCAGGTAGTACAACGCTAGGCACATAGTAATAGGCAAGAATGTATAATTCTCCTACAGGGAAAGGGTGGGCAAATATGTGAGGACATTACTGCAATCTGCCACAATGATTTGAAGCTCTTGACTCTTCCCTGTTCTCTTATTTCATCAAGTATGTTGGTGTTACTCATCTCTGTATCTTCTTGAACCTCAAGTCAAGGCATTCAAACATAGTAATTTGCTAATTCCTACCCACTTGGTTGTTTGCTCTTTCCATCTTGCAGGTTAACTTCCTCTATGCTTTCCCTCCAGCAGTCCTATTGTTGTTGGGCATTGATGAATAAAGGGGAAGAGAAAAAATTTGTTGAGTGAGTCCACTGTGTGGCTAGAATTTTGTGGCGCCCCACAGCTATAGCTTTTCTTCCATCTCTCATTGACTTCATAGTGCATATGTTAGAGTGGCTATCAAAATAACCTCCAACCTTCTCTTTCTCTGTGTCTCTCCCACTGTGAAGGTCTTCATTTCAGTGGATAAACAGATCTTTGGCTATATGAAGATGTTTCAAGCCATATGATTTGAGTTCCATCAATTGTCTTTCTTACTATCTTAAAATATTAATTCCTATTCCTTCTCTTACTTTCCTTCGTCCTTCATAGAACAAGAAGTGTTCCTCTCTCTGGACACATCCAATTCTTCTCCTTTTGTGCTCACTTGTGACAATATTATAAGCTTATTGCATTTCATTTAACGCTGTTTACTGAGAATGCCTTAATGACTGGTATATGGAAAATACAAATAAATAATGTGACTTTATTTTCCCAAAGACAACTGGGGTTACATATATGTCAAATAGAACATAATAGATAGGGATTTATTCCTCCATTAGCTTTTTAGGTTTACTTATCTTTCAGAGTAATTTAAATTGAAATGGAAGACAAATCCTTATTTGATTGTTAGGCAATTCAGTGCTATTTATTTTGTGTAAGTTGGTGTGCGATCTAAGTGCACTGTTGTTAAAAGGCTATTTAATGTCACATAGAGGGCCTATTAATTTTTTCGATAAATTGTCAGCATGTCCAGCCAATTGCATAAATTTAATAGGGAGAGTCCGTTCTTCTAAAAGTCTGTCTCCATACTTCGTGGTAATGGCGCTATAGTTTATGTGCTGTTAGACATACGAAGGCACTGCCTTTGTTATCAAAAGTCTGGAGATAAATTTCAAAGTAAGCATATGGTTCTGTTAGAAGAGGGTCAAAAGAATGGCACAAATTTTGTAGTGTAGCTTATAGTCAATAGGCAGAGCATGGTGGGGATTTAAAAAATTTTTTTCTTAATGATTTGCTTTGTATTAATAATGAAAAGTATAATCATGGACAGTGAATTTCAACATCTTATTAGTAAGGAAGCAGACTTATTTAGGCTTGAAACAGGACCTTATACATAGGCATTACTTTCTTACTTGATCTGAAAGACTAGAACTCACATAGTTTTCATTTTCTTGCCTACAGTTGTCATATAATGCTAACTAATTAATGCTTATTCCTTGGATAGATGAATTGCCTTTTGAGAACAGAGAGAATGGGGAGGGCAGGGACAAGATTACCATAAATTTCAAATATAATTATATATTTACAAGTGAGTAGTTTTCTTTTTCATATAAATTATTGATGACTAATGTAAGGTAGAATATAAGGTCTATACAATCAGAAGTCTTATCTGTTTGGCTTGTTATTATTTCCCTAGAACCTAGAATAATGCCTAGCACATAGTACAGTCAATAAATATTTGTTAAATAAATGGATAAAGGTATGATAAAGAAATACAAATAGCACTTGTGGTTTTAAAATGGCTGAGTAAAGAGAATATCTTCCTTTTGTTTCTTTCTAAATGTCAAAACACTCACTCAGAAGAATGAGTGTTTCCTCTGCCACATAGCAGAGGAAAATTTTGACAAAATACGTTGTCAAGAAATAACGATAACAATAATAGTAATAATGAACTTGTGAATAATAAGTAATAATCAAGTTGTGGTCTTTAATTTTTAAAAAAGCATATTAAGGGGCTGGTCTCGTGCCCCAGTGGTTAAGTTTGGCACTTTCTACTTCTGCAGCCCAGATTCAGTTCCCGAGCATGGACGTACACCACTTGTTGGTGGCCATGCTGTGGTGGCAACCCACATAAAAAATAGAGGAAGATTGGCTCAGGGTGAATCTTCCTCAGAAAAATAAGTAAATAAATAAATAATAAAAAGCATATTAAGAAAGGATAAAAGTGTTCAGAGAAGTTATAGCAGGGCAACAGAAAGAGGTAAAACTTTGAGCTGACAAACCCTGCGGGTGGCATGAAGAAAGGAAAATAAAATCATTACAAAAATGAGGACCACATTGCCAAGAACAGAAAGGAAAAAAGGCTGTGTTGAGAATACAACAAGAAATATGGGGACAGATTGAAATAAACAAGCAAAATAGAAGAGAAATGAACAGAGTCAAAAGGACTAGAGAAAAAATAAGAATAAACAAAGAATGAAAGAAGAAGATCCAGCCCATGTATTACTGGTGTTTCCAAAAAAGAAAGCTGAATTAATGGAACTAATAAAAATTGTCTAAACAAATAATTTTTAAAAATCTGTAAGTAAAATACTTTAAATTATAGATTTAAGAAATACTCAGTGCCCAGGAAAAAAAATTAACACAGAAGAATCCAGCAATAAGACTTAGACTATAAAGTTACTGTATTTCAAGGATAAAGAAATATCCTTTGGAAATCCAGGTAAAAATGTCCAATCTCTAAAAAGAAGAAAAAGTCAAGACTGGCCTAAGGGTTCTTGTTCTCTTTCTGTCTCTCTCTCTCCCCCCAACCCTTATATTGCATATATACCAGAGATTGTATGTATATATATATTTATCATATATGTGTGTGTACATATATTTTTATGTATATGTGTATATATATTTATGATACAAGAGCTTGGAGTAGTGGTTATGGTATCGTCAAGGAAAAAAAAAAGATGATACAAGAATTTTATACCCAGCCAAAATACTATCACCATATAAATGCAAGAGATAACACTTTTAAATATGCAAGAATTCAAGAAAAGAAGTTCCCATAAGCCAGTCTTTAAAAAAAATTCTAGAGTTTAATGTAGAAAAAATAAAAAGAATTTCTATGAAAAATTTTAAAAGAAAATAATGAAGGAGAATTAGCCATACTAGACACAACATTTATTATAAAAAAATCATAATAATTAGGACAGTGTGGAGGATAGACAATCCTGCAATAGCTCAAATGCATATAGGAATTTATGTATAATGAAAGATATATTAGTGAGCACAAAATGAATTACTGAATAATGGGTGGATGCTGATCTGGGTTAAAGGGAAAAAGTTGGATCTGTATGTCACACTTTATACAAAAATAAATTCTAGACTCATGAAAGTTTTAAAAGGAAATATTGAAACCCTAAAATACTATAAACACTATGGGAGAATATGTTTAGTTATTTATTTTTTTTGAGGAAGATTGAGCTAACATCTGTTGCCAATCCTCCTCTTTTTTGATGAGGAAGATTGGCCATGGGCTAACATCTGTGCCCATCTTCCTCTACTTTGTATGGGACACTGCCACAGCATGGCTTGACAAGTGGTGCATAGGTCAGTGCCTAGGATCTGAACCTGTGAACCCTGGGGAGGCCGAAGCAGAGTGAGAGAACTTAACTGCTACGCCACCGGGCCAGCCCTGAGAATTTATTTTTATGATAGTATAACAGGGAAGATTTTTCTAAAAATGATAAAATCCCAGAATTCAGAAAAAGTAGATAAATTAAAAAAGATAAAAGTCAAAAATTGCAGCAGAACAATAAATAAAAGGTCAGAAAGTAAAAATCAAATCACAAAATTGGAAAATATATATTTGCAACTCATGCTCTCCTTAGCGTATTAAGTGCTCCTAGCAATTGGTAGCGAAAGACTAAGAATCTACAGGTAAAAGGGCAGGAATTAGACAACTAACAGAAAAAGAAATGCATATGGCCATTATACCTCTGAAGAGCTGCTCAAACAATAACTCCTATCATAAGAGGAATCTAAGTTAAAACAATGGCAAAACTATTATTATGCATAAGATTGGCAAAGATCAAAAAGTTTGAGGTCAAGAAGAAGATCAAGTTAAATACATACTCTCATACTTTGCTAATGGAAATAAAAATTGGCATATCTCTAAGGGAACTCAGCAAAATCTATTAAATTTTATATTTAGACATACTCCTTGACCAGGGAATTTTACTTCTAGGAATTTGTGCTACTAACAAAAGCCCACAGGAAATTATATATGTACAAAGATATTTATGGAAGCAATGGTTTAAGAGTAAAGTTTGTAAAAATCCTAAATGTCCATAAAGAGAGGACTATAAATAAATGATGACACATTCATATAATTGAATACTAGTCAAGAAAAGGAAAAAGAAAAGAAAAAGGCAATTCTTTATTAAGTGATATGGAAGAAGCTCCAAGAGATATCGTTAAATGAAAAAAGAGAGGAGTTGGAAAATGTATAAAGTATACTGTCTTTTGGTTTCTTTTTTTTCTTTTTAAGGAACATCTATATATGGATGTATGTTCAGAGAATGAGGGGACCAGGAAAGGGTGTGAGAATAACTTAGATTTCTTTAATTCGATCTTGTAGTTCTGAAATAGTTATTTAAGAAACATATCTGGGGCCGGCCCCGTGGCTTAGCAGTTAAGTGCGCGCGCTCCGCTGCTGGCGGCCCGTGTTCGGATCCCGGGTGCGCAGGACACACCGCTTCTCCGGCCATGCTGAGGCCGCGTCCCACATACAGCAACTAGAAGAATGTGCAACTATGACATACAACTATCTACTGGGGCTTTGGGGGAAAAAAAAAATAAAATTAAAAAAAAAAAAAGAAACATATCTGGATGCATTTAGATTCTCTTCTAATTCATCTACAAAGGTTTAGATCATAACTCTTCTTTTTGATTAGTGATTTCAAATGAAAGCATTTAATTCCAACTCTGGTGGCAAATCTATATTTAGACATGTTTACTGATAATCTGTGGCTGCTTTCATGCTACAATGGCAGAGCAAATGGTGGCAACGAGGCCATATGGGCCTCAAAGCCTACAACACTTACTGGATGGCCTTTTGCAGATAGTTTGCTGACCTCTGCTCTAGATCATTCCAAGTCTATAATAATTGCATAGCTTCACTGTAGCTGGAGACACCTGTTTTTCTGAGTACCAGCCGCATACTTAGCCTCTTTCTGAGGGCAACTCTCTCATAGCCTGGTTCTTTTCATCTTCTGCTGAAATAAATAACCCTTGGGAAGGAAGGCATTCCAGGGGACAAGAAGAGGAAGGCACAGAGTTTATGGGCTGGTCTCTGGAGGCTGACTGCTTGGGTGTCATCTTGATTCTACCACCTCTGAGCTGAATGACCTTGCACAAATTAGATAACCTTTCTGTGCTTCAATTTCCTCACCTGCAGAAGAGACGAATAAAGTATACACTTTAAAAACTTGTTATGAAATTCAAATGAGATCTTACACATAAAACACTTAGCTCACTGGCACATAGTAATGATCACTTAATGTTACTTATTGTTGTTGCTCTTCAGTCACCAATAACCATGTTATTTACTATACGGCTACAACATCTTGTCTTTGGGTCAAAGAGAAGCCCTTAATCCAAGAGCAAGTAGGTCCAATCTATGGAGTATAAGAAGTTGATGAAGTGGCCAGGAACAAAGTTGGCACAGTTTGTCTGTCCAGTGTGGCTGATACTTGGGGAGAATACATGTATCCCAGTTTACCCAGGATAGTCCTGATGTACACACGCTGTCGGTATAATTGTTAATAGCTCTCCTTTTCATTCTTAGAGAGTTCCAATTTGGACAATAAACTATATAGTCACTGTATTCCCACTGAGTGGTGACTATCTAAAGCAGATAGCTTCAGGAAGTGAGTAGATATTGAGAGTAGAAGTGAGAGAACCACAAAAATATCAATAAGCAAAGGCTCCTAGACAGCCAAAGACTCCACGGGTAAGCAGGCCTTGTGAGAAGCCCTGTGATGGAGAGAACAGTGAAGGCAGGAGAGATTCTGCCATGATATCTGAATCTCACTTCTGAGATAAAACTTGTATTACATATGTGGCTGTGGTTTGACTCAGAGCAACAAAATGAGGCTTGTCAAATCCAAGGAGGGAGAATGGGAATTGCAAGGCTATGGGTTGCTCTGAGGTAGAAGTTTCCTGGAGTTAATGAGGACCTGAGGGGACCTAGACTGGGGGTGGGCTAATTAAAGTAACTCACAAGAATGGTGGCTGTTTGTATGTGGGCTGTTGGGACTCCTGGGGCGGGGCTCTCCCTACTTAGTGAACCTATATCTTTTGTCGAAGTGTAATTCTAAAACGCCTTTGACTATAAATGAACCAATTTGATAACAGCTTTTTTGGGGAGCCAAGGGGGTGTGGGCAGAGGTGGAGAAACAAATGGTTAAAAACAAAAGCAAAAATCAGAGACAAAAACCGTGAAGTGTACTCATCCATTATAAGATTAGTCCTGATTTCAGAAATGTTGAACTACAAAAATGTGTGTGACTTGGATTTATAGAAATATGGTCTTAGGACAGAAGTAATATGGCTCAGAAACCTTTGGCAGGCTTTTTGGAGGAGGGCTCTGGTGTGAGACTCAAGGCTTTGCCCAGGCTGGGGTGATCTGAAAGGATGGGCCCAGTTGCAAGGACTGGTTCCCAGGACCCAACTGGACAGGCCAGTGTCTACTAATGCACAGTAATCCCAATCATCATGTAGATGCAGCATTAGTGGGTCCACCAGGGCAGGTCCAGCAAGGGTGACCCAGATAGTGGTCACTCACAACATCTGCCACATTCAGCATGACCCTTGGAGCCAGGCTGAGGCTCAGGAGGTGAACCTTGTCCTTCAAGGATGAGCGTAAGAAAGGATGAGCACCTATCTATCTCATTTTCTTGTGACCTTTGGCAAAGAAAGGGCTAGAGTGACATTGAATTTTTCAAGTGAATTACAATATCAGATCACATTAAGCTATAGGAAGCCATGGAAAGATCTCAAACTTCTGATGAGCTGGGAACAACCTCTGGCAAAAAATTTTGTACAGTGAACCTTCTAGATTGTTCCATATAGCTTAATGAAGAGCTTCCTTTGGGACCAGAAAGACACGTGCCCTGCCACTCAGGGGTTACTTTTCTACAAGGTCAAAGGAAGAAGAGAAAGAAGAAGAAGGAGGAGGAAGAGGAGAGGCGAGAGGGATGGAAGGAGGAGGAAAGGAGGAAGGAAGGAAAAAAAAGAAAATGACATTGAATTATATAAAAAATTCAATACCACAATACCACTTGCAATAAAGTTAAATTGATGCATATTGTATCACTCAGGGTTACATCAGAGAAATAGAAACAGTATAATGTATACATATATAAGGAGATTTATTGCAAAAAATTGGTTTATACTATTGTCAGGGCTGGCTAGGCTAGTCCAAAATCCAAAGGGCAGAGTCAGGGAGGGCAGGCCGGAAACTGCAGCAGGAGCTGACTGCAATCCACAGGCTGGTTTCTTCTTCCTCAGGAAGGAAGTTCTGTTCTGAAGGCCTTTCAACTGATTGGATCAGGCCACTCACATTATCCATGAGAAACTCCTTTACATAAAGTCAATTGATTGTAGATATTAACCACATCTACAAAATGCCTTCACAGCAACATCTAGATAAGTGTTTGAATAGCTAAGAACATGGCCTAGGCATGTTGACACGTGAAACTGACCATTACATATATCTAATGATCTCTATATTTACACCTGTTGTACTTAAAAATTAGAAATAAGTGCTTCTCAAGTATGACTTGATCTACTATTCTTGTACAGAGTCAAATCAAACTTTTACAATTTTAATACATTGTGTTGAAAGGAAAAGAACAGGGTTAGGCATTTTTCTAGACCATGGGTATTCCACAATCCCCAATAGTTACCCATTGTTTCCAAAAGAGTCCAACCTAGTCCCAACCTACCATTCCCAATCCTTCTTCCTTTACTCCACTCCTCCTCTTTTTAACTGCTCTGACCTTTTATCATTGTTTCTCGAGGGTGCTACATTCTCCCATGACATGTCTGGTGCATGCCATTGCGTCAGCCTAGAATGGAGGGGAAAATACCCAAATGAATGAGTGAGAGAGCAAGAGGGTGAGAGAGAAGGAGTAGATGAACAAAAGCACAGCCATGCAAGGCATCATGGCCAGAGGCTCCATTACCTCTGAGAAGAGCACATGAACGCCATAGTCCTCAGGCTGGCGCAATCATGCTGACTCTCCTAGTCATTTATCCCAAGCCAGGACTCCAGCTCCTAGCGCTCTACACAGCGTGCTCTTCCCTAGACCTGCACAACGCCTGCTTGGGACCCAAGTCTTCTGCACAGTCCATGGGAAGGGTCAGTGTTAGGGCTCCTGGATGCAGAAAAGGTACAAGACCCCAAGGTTTGGTTGGTTAAGTAGAAAATGGGAAGCAGTGGCAGCCTTTATAGAAAGTTTTTCTCTAGAGAAAGTAGTGGAGAGTTGAGTTAGTCTTACTACGGGATCTGTGGTCTGAGTGTAGAAAGTGCTGGGGACATCCTCGGAGTTCTCTGTCCCCAAGCTGTAGGGAGGCCTGCCCCAAGCTTCCTTTTTGTGGGTTGGGGAGTTATTTATTTATGTTTTATTTATTTATTTTCTATTGAAGTAACACTGGTTTACATTATACAGATTTCAGGTGTACATCACTATATTTTGATTTCTGTATCTACTACATCGTGTTCACCACCAAAAGTCTAGTTTCTATCCTTCATTGTACAAATGGTCCCCGTGCCCCCTTTGGCCCTCCCCGCAACCAGGGGTGTTATTTATGGCAGGAGAAACAGTGCCTCCTCTCCTCTGTCAGAAGTCAAATAGAGCTGAATATTTTTACTCTTGGGGCTAGAGTTTGGACAAGATTAGTTAAGATGTTTGAAATAGAATTAACTAGGATTCAGAATTAAGCAATCTCAATTAGAGGTTAATTCTTCAAGTGATTAAATGACATTAAATATCAGTTTTATTAGATGTCTGATTATAGGAGAAGGGTCATGAATGGGAGACAATAAGTCTTTTGGCCAGGGCCAAAGATAAACTGTTTCCAATGGAAATTAAGTGAGACCCACCTAACTGATCCTTATGTCTGTGGTCATTAGAAATTCCCCTGGGGCAGCTTTTCTGATAGGTTGAGGCCATCCTCAGCTTAAGGAACACCTTACAGATAAGGAAACCAGAACTTTACAGTTCTGGTCATTGGGCAGCTTTTCTGCAGAAACCCAATGTGACTCAGCTGGGACAAGGTCAAATTTTGTTCCTTATCCATTAAGGAGATTACTGTGTGCTGCCAATGGATCATCCTCAAGCAGTAGAAAACATGGGTGCACTAGATAATGAACTCAAAGGTAAGAACTTTCTAGTTACCTCCTCATCCCTGGTGAACAAGACAGTACTTGACTATTTTAATTAAGAGGCCATTAAGCATAATGATTAAGAGCCAGCTGCAGGAGTTCATATCCCAGCCTGGCCACCTGCTAGCTGCATACCTGGGTCTCCATGCCTCGGCTTCCTCATCCCTAGAAAGGGTCTGAAAATGGTACCTCCTCTCTGGCATGTCGTATGGAATAAATGAGTAAGAATTGCCACATTTTATATTTCTAAAATAAACTCACTCTTAATCCAAGCCCACATACACATGGATGTGAGATATCCGAATGTATGCTAGCTTAGGGTATCTCCCATTTTAGGATGGCACAAGAAAAATGTGGGGGAGGGCTGGTTAAACCATGGAAAGGATCTTGTGACTAGTGGCTGACCTTGTCACAACTGCTGAGATGCTCATTGTCCAAGTCCATTTTCAGGCCTATTGCTCTACCTTCCAAGCCAATATTAGTGTGTTCCCCCTATCCATTTCAGGTCACCCCATCTGAAGTCATGACACTGGTCCAGCCTCTGGAGCTCGATTTGAGCTCTCTCAGGTAGAAGACTAAGAGGAGTAACTGAAGGAACTGTTTTTAATGAAATATTTGGGAAGACTTTGGGCAAGGGCTATGGCTTGAAGCTAGTAGAATTGTTTTGGGGGAGATTTGGGGGCAGAAGTCAAGCTGCTTTGAGACAAAATAGTTGGTGCCCAGTGAGAAGTTATTCCCCATCTCTGCTCAGAGTGCAGTGATGTTTGGGAACCAAGGGCTGGATGCTACCAGAGCATCTGGCATCCCGTGTCGAGCTCCCATGATGAGCAGTAATAACCAGGCTGTTGCCTTGTGGACAGCAGGTGTGGACAGGTAGGAGAGGAGTGGGGAGCAGGCCTAGGGTGGTATGGAGACTGCAGGACGCAGAACGGTTTCCTTAAACCACTCCCGGAAATGACGTGAAGGCACGTGGAGAGAGATTAATTTTTAGCAGTCAGGCCTGCAGGGGCTCCAATGCCATAATGAGGTCATTAAAAGTAAATGAGATAGAATTTTATATTGAACCAAATGTTTACTCAAAAGGGGCCGTGGAATAAAAATATTTTCAGATATTAAAAGGAGGATATAAAACTTCATTTTATGCACAGCCAGGTAAGATTTCGGTAGAATATCCGTCTTTACATTTACAAATGTGTCCATGTTTCAGGCTGACAAAATGGTACACCATCTCAAGATTCGATGCCAGTTACTCCCTAGTCCAAAGCTGGGTTCTAGATCACCTAAGCTGGATTTCTAAAGGAGGCGGTGAGCACTGACTTGAGGACTGTAACTGACATCCACCGCTTGTTTATAAAAGAGGTTGGAGAGGCCCGGAGAGGAGAAGATTGAGCTGGCGAGCATGGAGCACGGTCTGGCTGTTCCGGGAGTCTCAGGCTGGGTAAAGGATCAAGTGCTCCTAGAGAATTTGACATGCACGCCTGGAACCTGTGCCGCCTGATTCAACTGAAAGAAAAATCTCGAGGGCGAGTCTGGCCTTGGCAGCTAGGGCAGCAAAGTGGAGAACTTTGGGAGAACATCTTCAGTGTGGGCCACGTGTAAGTGAGTCAGTGGGGAGGTGGCCAGGGCAGGTGGGGGACAGGAATGTCATCAGTCAGGGGCTGGGAGTGAACCACCAAATGTCTGGTGGAAGATAGGCAGTCAGTCTACAACCTGTGGGTGAGGGAACCCAGCTACTACCAGAGAGAGAGGTGTCTGAAAGTGCCAGGAAAAGAGATCACCACCAACTGCCTCAGTTGGATAGAAGAGACCGAAACTAAAATGGCGGCCATCAAGTAAAACCTTTCTTGTCTCTTATTTCTTGTCCCTCCTTGCTCACCACTCTGATCCCGATAATAAAAAAAACCAACTGTTGGAATCAGAAAACTTATCAAGCAAGGAAGAGAGAGCAGGAGCCAGCACATGTACAGAGAGAAGAAGCCAACCGACCACACACCAACTTCTTGGCTGCAAGCTGGTTGGTGGAGTGGGGAAAATAACGTTTTTTTTTATTGCACCGTGGAAGTCCTTTACTTAGTGGTTAGTCACAGCCACCCACAGCCACATCCCTTATGCCCATTTGCTTCAGCCCCTACCTCACATTCCTTTTCTCTATCTTGCCCAGTTTCCCAAACTTACAATGGGGATGTCCTGGTTACTCTGCTTAACTCTCTCTGCTGCACATACATGCACTCCTGTAGTCCTCCTGACTCTGAGGCACAATCCTAAACCCCAGCTCACTTGGCTGGGGCCCTGAGATCCCACCTAGCAATTAGTAGCTCCCTTCCTAGGAAATTGGATGATTCTGTAACATAGCCCATCTCCTGGCTAGGGTTCAACTAAGGTGAGGCTTCCCCCTTCTGCCTCCTCCTGCTCGTCTTGTTTCTCTTCCTCCTCCTTCCTAGCCCTATAGTACTGCTAACCTTTCATATGTCCTGTCTGAGCCTCTCCATCATGACAGTTGAAAATACAAATGGTTTTTGGTTATTCTTGTTTGGGAATTTCTTTTAAAGCCCATGCTATGGAATAATTTTCTTTTTTTCTTTTTCTCTTTCTCTCTCTCTCTTTCTAGAAAAAAATCGTGCCCATTATATAGGCAATACCTGTTTAGAATGCATCACATATTTCTGGTTGCATAACTAAAGTCCCTTTGGTAGCTCCATCCATTCCATTACCATCCATTCCATTTCACTTAGAAGGAACAACCTAGAGTGAAGCAATAGTTTAGTTGACAGAATAGATGCTGCATTCAGTTGGATATGAAGTTAAGATGGGAGAGAAACAGACAAAAATACTCACTTAAAATTTGAATTTAAAAATACACGTTTTTATAATAATAAAAAGGGGAACTATAATTATTGTGTCTTCCAGTTGAGTTGCAAAGGTGTGGGTGGTCAGAATCTTTTAATATCCTTGTCTCTTTGGTCACCCTGACAGTGAAATTATTAGGAAGTATGATGAGAACATGCTTTATAGTCAAGAAGATGAATTTCTCAAGAAATAGACTAATGTTGAGGTTAAATTAATTTACTGAAATCTGGAATAAACACTTTCTTAATTTCCTCATGATTAGTCCTGGCCTCTGGGAATAAAAATGATTGAGTGTGTGTGTGTTTTTTATATTGTTATTTCTATCCTCCCTAAGTCATCTGTTTGGTAGTAGAGATGTTTTTGTTCCTCATAATTACTTTTTTTTACTTAAAGAAATTTTGAGATTGTCTTTGGTTCTTTCCTTGTTTTATCTCCTTATAAATATTCAAATTATGGACACTGGGTTAAAGGATTTTCTATTAGTTAATATATGAGATTGCCAATATATGATTCTTAACTTATAAAAAAGGCAATTCCATGCAGTTCAACATAATATATAGGTCTTGAGGTCAGTTACTGGCCAAAAGGCGAGATTAAACCATTGCTTTTGTGGACAACAACCACTTATTTCTTGATTCCCAGAGATTCCCTCTATGGTTTAATGCTTTAGTAACAGTTTGAATTCAATGTCATTAATAAAATATAAACACTCCAAGCAGTGGACATAATAGAGGATCGAGAACATGACTGATATAGTGGAAAAAATAACATTCAAAACAACCAGTTGAACATTTTAAGACTGAATTGGGCTGACTACATACTTGGTAAGACCACTCATGTTGAAACCATCAAGAGGATGAAAAGCCAACTCATTCAAAAGCAGTCTGTTCAGTGGTTAGCAATAAATCCACTTATTATGGCTGTGAAATTGGTTGAGATGAGCACTGATACTCCTCATTGTGGGAACTCTGACAGAAAAAGGACATATTTGCTGGGGTAGCTAGAGATTCACATTACTCCCATATCATTATCACTAGGGGAAATTGGAAAAATATTAACTTGGAGTTTCCCATTATCCTACTTTTTGGGAACAATTGTGTGTACTAAAACCCTGACATTGTCGCTGTTGGTACTAACACATAGCCTTATTGCTGAGAAAGGTGGAATTCAAAGAACCAGGTAATCCGGAAGGATGTAGAACTTGGCTAACAATGGCCACCTTCCTCAGGTCCACGGACAAATCCTATCTGTTAGTGCTCTGAGAGCAGCGGGAAATGGATTCAGAGTTGTAATTGAGGGTTATTTCACTGTGAACAGCAAACAAGGTGAATGGGTCTCAGATAATCAAGAACCTTTGGAATTGCAGAAGCCAACTTTCCAAACTGGAGTTAAAGCAAAGGCAATCAAAAGCAATTAATGAGAAAATAGAATGGGAAAGTATATATCAGTCAGGGTTCAATCAGAGGAGTAGACCACTCAGATAGAGAGATAAATAGATACAGACATATAGCTATAGACACATTACAGTGATTTGACCCTACACAGCTGTAGTCTCTGTAAGGCTGTAGTCTTCATGTCTGCTGCTGGAGCTTGAAGACCAGGAGCAGGAAGAGAAGGCAGGAAGAGAAGATGGACAGGTGTATGTAAGGCAGAGGAGAACAAAATCAAGCAGAACCCACAAGCACGAGCTGGAGTCCTCGAGGATGGACTAAAACCTGTGTTAGTTCTTGTTGCCTCTACCTTGTATGGGTGTTGATGTGGGCATCTGGAGGAAGCTGGGTCCTTCATCATAGAGCTAAACGCATACCCGGCCTAGGAGTCACAGAAGCTCTAGGAGGATCCAGGAGAAAGGTGAACTCGTTGTGGGACTGCCTCATGCCAGATGAGGAGAGTAAGCAGTCAGCAACAATGTGTGTGAGCTACAGAATGGCTGCTGCTTCACTTCTGCCCTCCAAATCTTGCACAAGAAACTCTCTTGTGGCCCACCCTAAAAGGAAACATCAAGTAATGAAATTTTGGGAAAAATGATTCAGCCCAGGCAAATTGACACATTACAAAGCCATCACAGAAAGAACTATAAAGAATTTTGGGGGAGCCTGATATCCATGTATTTCCCAAATTTTATCTGCTAGGATCCATGTCCTGCCTATAAAGTGCTGGCCACTGGACCCAGCTAGGAGGAGAAAGAGTGAAAGTTCAGGGCCTGGCTGGCCCGCTGCATTCCGAGAAACATGGTGTTTTACATTGCTCTGAGACACAAGCCACGAAGGAAGTCAGTAAACTCAAGGCTATCGGAATGGGCAGAACATCAGATTTGTTGCTAAGAGACAAATGTGCAAGGGTGGGCTCCTTATTCAAGAAACAGGATTCAGCAAGATTTTTGGCATTAGTCATTAGAACACAGAGACCCCGGAAATCAAGCTAAGGCAGGGTGTTTCTGGAGAAAGTCCAAGCCTGGCAGACTGGGACCTGTGATTGCCCCATTTCTGAAGCAATCTCCCAGTCTTGGTAACTTAGCTAAACAAAAGTGGCTGCTAAAGGGCTTTAGCCACCAAAAGGGGACTGATGCCTCTCACGGTTCTCAGGTGTGGCCATAGAGGGAGATGGGTGAGTGGGATCCTCCGGTGATCTAGGTGTAACCGATTGCCTGATAAAGGACCTCATCTGCAGGCCTGGGAGTAAGCCTTTGCAAACTCTCACCAATAGTACTGTCCTATGCACAAATGATTATGGGATGCTACTTCGTCTTCTCCAAACTGGGATTTTATTTGTAGTTATCCCTGATTACTAGACTGGAGGCCACCACATGTGGACCCAAAAAGAATACATATCACCCAGAGAGCCTGGACTTTGAGCAAGATGAAGTACATAGACGTGCCTTTGTGAAGTCTCCTTTTAGAAAGGAGGTGAGTAGGTTGCAGTTGTTCATATCAAGCAATACAATTATTTTAAATAAATATAAAGTAAAATGGCAGGTACATGGATGCTGCGTTGCCATGGGTGAAATGTATTGTTTTTGTCTGCTCAATATCCCTTCCTTTCTGGGAGAATTGACTCTTCCCCCATTCTATATGGCTTAATAGGACCTTCAATCACAGCACCCCACCCACTTTTAGGTCAAAGCAATGGGCATAGGATCCAAGATATTATCTATCTTTCTATTATCTAACATCTATCAATCTATCTATCTATCTATCTATCTATCTATCTATCTATCTATCTATCTATCTATCTGTCTATGGGTCGATGGATATAGATGAAAGTGCAGGTATGTGTGTGTGTTTACATATATATCAAAAGCAATGTTATCTTTCTGCTAAGTGGTTTACTAAGAGTGTATTTGAGACTCGTCTCTTTGCAATCTGCCTCTGGTCATAAGGAAGAAGCCATCTGTGGTAGGAAAGAATGAGACCAAATCACTATGAGAATCAAAGCTGAGAGATGAAGAAGCCCTGATGATAAACCTTGAGACTGTGGGTGGAGCTGTGTCTAAATTTGAACTTCCAAGTTACTTGAGGCAACAAATTCCCTTGAACCAGCTCGACTTTGGTTTCTGATACTTGTATCTATGTGGCTCTTGACCAATACCAAGAATCTCTATGTCCTAGTTTTTGCTTACATCGTATGTAATCCCCCAAATAAAGCAGTGAGTATCATTCTTTTCCTTTCCTTTTGAGATAACAGACACATTGAGAGATTAAGTAAAATACCAATACCCAAGGTCACATAGCTTGTAAGTGGCTGAGCTAGTACTTGAGTATGACTTGGAAGCACAAGCACATTCCTTGTGTCCCAATAACTTTTTGGTGTTCCAATAAATAAGACACTGCTTAGACACTCAGGCCAAAGAAGCCAGTCACACAAATGAAAAGGAAGCCATGTGCAGGCATTATGCAGAAAAAAAACAAGAGCATTTGGACATGCTACAAATTTTTTAAAATAGAAAAAAAGTAAATTTATCCAGAATTATGTTAATAAATAGAGGTATATATTAATAGCACCTTATATATGTGGCTTGTTATGTTTTACAGAGCACTAAGATATGCACTGTTTTCTCAATAAGTCATTTTATCAACTCTGGTAAGCTGGCATTATAATCATTGTGATTGCACAGAGGCCATTTCAAAGGCTCAGAGAGGCACGGTTCCTGACCTAATATTTCATAGCTAGAAAGTGATAAAAACAAGACTTGAACCCAAATCTTCTGACTCAAATCCACAGTTCTCCAATTAATAAAAAAATGGTATTCTAATGCAGAGACCATTCTGAGGTTATTTTGTGTGATATTTTAAACTCTGCTAGGAAATTTAAGTAAAAACTAGTTTTTCTCACCTTTCATATTTCTGCCCTTTACTTCCTCTTCTCTGAATCTCACTTGCCCCACAAAACCATTGACCCGATTATGAAGCCCAGTAACAATAAATGGATTAATATGTGAATTCTATGTGCCTGACTTAAGTGTATATTAAATAAAACTGCCACCACATGTGGAACTATTGCTGCTCACATTCGTGTCCCTTCTCTCTGTTCTTTTCATAACGTCCTGATACAATTTTTATCGTGTGAGTCCGTTGTGTTAAAATTCACTCTGCTTTGTGTCATATCTCACCCCTCACCCAGTGTGGACCTGAAGCTGAGCTGGGGTGGGATTCTAGCCCAAGGAGGGCTCAGGTGAGTGACAGAAGTATTCTGGGATTTGTGTTTCTGAGAGGCAAGGCCGGGCCAGCTGCAGAGGGATACAGCGCAGGCCCTTGCCAGCAGGCCAAGGACAATGAGCCAACATGTAAACATCTCTGACAGTGAGGCTGGGAGTGGTGGGCAGAGAGAGGAAAAGGAAAAGAAAGCAGCCAAAAGAATGCATGCCACCCATTCCTGGACAAGAAGCCTGTGGCTTTTGTAGCTTCCCAACTTGGTTTCCATATATCTAACTTGGTTTGTGAGATCATGATGAAAAGAAAAAGGGGAAATGCTCTTACTCAAATGAATAATACACTTCTAAAGCATGTGATTTTGCTTTAAAAATATCTATGAGAAAGAAAGCATTTAAAAATGTGCTTTTTCAATAACCCCAAAATTAATATTAGAAAAAATGGTAATGTGCAAATAGTCTGAATTTTAGCATTAATAAAATTAAATGGGAATTTGATTATGCTGTGTTACAGCTACACATAATGTTCTCAAGCATAACTTTTGCAAATCTGTTAATTCCACTGGTGATTAGATATGTGCATTTCAACACATCTTGCTGCCCTTTGAAATCTAGTGCAATCAAGATGTTAGATTGTAAGTTAGTTTCTGATTATTAAGATGCATTTCAATCCTCATCTTTAATCAACTGAAGATTCGCAAGATGGCTTTGATATGCACACCGGTATGTGTGCGTGTGTGTGTGTGTTTTGCACACCCCAAATTGATGTACTGTCACTCTCATCTCTTGGGTCTCAGGATGTGCCCTCCAGTATACGTTATTAATAAAGAATCTGTTTTGAGTTTCATTCATTTAAAAATTAGGGGGGGGGTTGGAATGGCTCTTTGCATCTCTAAATCCTAGCGGGGAGCCCCACGGCCTGGCCCCTCCTGTCACAGTCTATACGAGAAGGCGGAACTCAGTGAGGCAGAGGGAACACAGCCAGCTGGTAGATAACGCCTGGCTGCCCTCTGACCCTCGGGTTAAACTGCTGTCTGGGCTGCTCAGTCTGGTAAGCCAAGTTCCGGGGAGGGAGAGCTGCCAGTTATCTGTCAGCGCGCCAAGGCATGGACTTCATCACAGGGAGGCACAAAGACGAAATCTTCCTAATGGCCTTCTCTTTTAGGGCCCCCTCTGTCTGCAGCTCCGAGGCCACTCCAATGTACACAGTTTAGGGAGTTTCCAAATTACTGCAGAACTGACGACTTCTCTGGACATTCTGGGGAAAGTAAATGAGGTCACATGTTTATAGAACATTGTATTTCAGGCCTTCATGTGGTTATCTAAGCTCAGAGAATGGTGAGGCATATTCCCCCAAGGTGCTGCTGTCACCATGAAGAACTCTGCAATCCCATGATTTAAGGAAGTGGTGTAGAAAGCCTTTCCCAGGGATCTTAGTCAGGGATGAGCAAAAGGATGGGAAGGAAAGACACAGTTGTTTCATGTGTTAGATGCCACTAGAATACAATACAGAGAAAATAATTTGGCAGAGAGTAACAGAGACAATGAAACAGGGAGAGACAAAGAGAGAGACACACACACAAAGAGAAGAAGATAGAGAGATAGAGAGAAAGACAGGCAGACAGAGAGAGACAGAGACAGAGAGACTGACAGAGAGACAAAGAGAGAGGAAGACAGAAAGGGAGAGACCCAAGGAGAAAGGGCAAGACAGAGAGAGATACCAAGAGAGAGACATACACACACACACACACAGCTAGACAGATACAGATACAGATACAAAGACAGACACAGAGAGAGGTAGAGAGAGACATACACAATGACAGCAAGAGAGAGAAAAAGAGAGAAGATGACAGGGACACATAGAAAGAGATGCAGAGAAAGATGCGGAAAGATGAGAGAGGGAGCGAGAGAGAGAGAGAAAGAGAAAGAGAAAGATAGAAAGCGACCCAGAGAAACACATACACAGGCAGAGCGAAAGAGACAGAGACACAGAGGGAGGCAGAGAAACAGACACACGGAGAGAGGAGAGCAGAGGAAGAGAGTCAGACCGCCAGACAGACCAGGAGCGACAGAAAGACACAGACGGAGGCTGTAGAGCTTGTTCCGGGAAAGAGCTTTTGGGCTGTGAGGTGGAGGGAGGGCCTGACGGTCTGGAAGGCAAGGCCTTAGCCACAGTGTGGTTGGTTAAAAAGGAATGTAGCAGGGACCCTACTCTGCTGGAGTCTCCTCCACGGATGGACGTTGAGCACAGACTCGGGGAAGGAGCCAAGGGGTGGCTGAGGCATTTGAGTGAAGCAGAGACCGTAGAGAGAAGAATTCTTCCCGTTGAGCTGAAGAGGCAGTCACAAGTGCTGGCTTTTGCTCTCCCATCAGATCTTCCACCCTCCTCCCCAGAGGCCTGCCTTCTCTTTCCTCTCCTTTCCTCATTCCCTCCATCTCTCTGCTTCTGCTTTCCCTTGTCCTTACTTCTGTGAAGGCTACCGTTGCTAGTACTTTCATTATTTGATTGACTCATTCACTCACTCATGCTACAAATATTTATTGAGCACCCATCGTGTTCTAAGCCCCTTTCTAGAAATGGGGCATAAATCAGTGAAATGAACCTAGTTGGGGCTCTCCTTAATTAAGAGTTTTGCTGTCTGGGTCCCCGAGCATCACACATGAGCGTCACCGGGATCAAGTTTCATAGACTGTAGGGGCAGAGAGGTGGAGCCAGAGACTGAGGTATTGAAAGAAGGAGGCCAGGGTGGTGTGTGGAGAGGGGGCGAGTGGTGTTTGCAGTGCTGGGCATCAGGCGAGGGAGAGAACCACCTCCCACTTCCAGGCCAGATGGCCGGTGTGTTTCATTCAGTCATGTACTGGGCATTTATTAAGCATGTACTATACACCGGGCCCTGGATCAGATGCTTCAGGTGATTCAGCCTTAGGAAGTCCAACATAGTGGACCTTTAGGTTCTTCCTAAATCTGTTCCCCTCCGCTAATGATGTGCAGGCAAATGTGCAGATGCTGAGGCGATGAGCTGGTAAACTAAGTCAACATCAAACGTTGTTTGCGTGTGACTCGCTGAGGAGTGAGGAGAGAAGTCCAGGCTCTGATGACCTTGTCCTTTTATCCAAGGACATCTTGCTGTTGAATGTTCTGCTTAAACATCAGAGAAGACTCTGTGATCTCTGCCAGTGTTTGTAGAAGTTACACTTCTTACTAAAGTCTGGCCGAATTTCGCAGAAAACCAGCCCCGGGAAACTCCAGTGTGGTCCCTCACTGACGGCTGAGATCAGAGCACTGGGCTGCCTGCCTCCCAGGGCCGCTGAAACACTCCGACAACGGCTCGTCAGAGGATGGGAGTCAAAGTAAGCAAAATAACCCTGTGCTTTCTGGAGACATTGTCTTGTTCACAATCACGTAGCTTTCACTTAAGCTCTGTTTAAACTTGGAGTTAAGTGCTGCCGTGTGGCCTTGACACAGCTCACATTTGGCCTCCTTCTGGAATGTGGAAAATCACAGTTCAGTAGGTGGTGCTGTCTGCCTTCGAGTCAACCTTAGACCAAACCCTGGCCTTGAACTAGTGCAGCCTCAGGGTTGGAGAGATCATCTTGTTATATTGAGAGAAGCTCTAAATGTCACTGCAACATAAAAGAACGTGTGCTGTTTTATTAATAAGGTTTTTAGGTACAAACTCAGCCAAATATGACCATTTTCCACATTCTTCTAGAACTATTTCCTTATATCACACAGGCATTTATTTATGTATTCACTTATTCAGGCCGTAAATATATTGAGTTGCTCTTCTGCACAAGGGAATATGTGGGATTCTTTCTGAGATTCTGTTAAAAGGAACAAACAAAATATAATTCCTGATACCTAAAGCCTTCAAATGTATTAATAAACTACATTGGTTGAGTACCTAACATATGTAGGATACTAAGTGTTTGATATATATTATTTCCAATCTCTTAAGAATTTTCACTTTCCAGCTGCGCAAATGGGACTTTGAAATACGAAATGACTTGCCCAAGGTCGCACAGCTATTAAGTGGTTAAAATGGAGTTTGAGGCCAAGTCTATGACCTTGAATTCCATTTCCTTTCCCTTGCAATAACATTATAGGACCAGGACTAGTGTGAGCAAAGGAGATGCCTGGTGCACTCACTCTCACCCTGATAAGATGTAAGAGAGATGAAGTAGCACATATCAGCTAAGAGCAGAGACACTGGAGGCTGCTTTGCTGGCTTTGAATCCCAGCGTCACCTTTAAATAGCTGTGCAACCTTGGACAAATGACTTGATCTCATGGTATCTCGGTTTCCTCATCTGTAAAATGGGGATAATAATAGCACAAGGCTCACAGAGTTATGGTGCGGAGTAAATGAAATGATATATATGAAGTAACACACATATATGAGCATTAGATGTTTTTATTATTATTCTGAAATAATTTACATTAAAAGGCTATATGTGAGAAATCCACTCTGAAGAATGCAACATAAATTGTTTAGGAGTTCAGAGGGGAAAGAGATTATTTCCAACCGAAGTAATTTGGAAGGCTGCATTTGGGTCTTGACAGGATTGAAGGATTTTGACAACTGCAGGTAATAATATTTGTAGCAAAGACACTCTCCCTATTTAGTCCTTACTTTATGCCACGTGTTCTGCTAAATCCCTTGTATTCATCTTCTTATTTAATCTTTGAAAGAATTCTATGAGGTAAATCCTCTTATTATCACATTGAACTGAGTCAATGCTGTCTCTGCTCAAGATCATCTCCCTGATAAGTAGCAGGACAGTAATTCAATTCATGCTCTTAGCCCCTGGGCAGCACCATGGGGTAGAGAGGTATAGGGCACAGAGCGAAGGTGGCCCCACTATGGGCAGACACCATTGGCCTCTTGGGAGCGTAATGAGAAATCCACATTAGCTCCTGTGACCTGCCTGTTGGCAAGTGTAGGAGAAAAGACTTGAGAGCTAGATGGGCCATATCCTGAACTTGAAAAGTCTTCAAGGAAAGGCTAGAAAGTTTGGATATTACTTGGTATTGAATGAGAGAACAATTGCAACTTGGAGATTTGGAGTAACAAGTATGTTTGCCAGATACATTTATATGATAATTGAGAGAGAGCTTGAATGACCTACAGTTTGGTCAGACTTACATTTTAGAAATGGGCAATTTAGGATTAAATCCTCCTATAATCTTGTATTGTTGAAATTATAGGGTTATTTGTATCTATCCTAGAAGAGGCTGTTTGGAATTTTAGATGAGTTAAGAAAAAAGGTGCTAGAGAAGTGAGGAGTTTTAAAGTGCCAATTGGTTATATTGAATTACCTGCCTGTGGCTCTTCATTTCTGCCTCTTTTCATTAATTCAAATGCATGTACCACCTAGGGAAGCATTTTGGAAATGCAGCCAGACATTCTTTAGTGAGAGAATGGACTAGGACATTTCTATAGAGCCCAAAGAAAATTGTGCTCCGAACATGAAATTTAACTCTAAACGGAGACCTCATTATTATCCAGAAACATCCAAGAACAATGCTTTTTCTTGAATATTTAAATACCTGTGCCTCTCTGTCTTCCTGTATGATACAATAGAGTGTAAGTGATTTCTGTTCTTCACTAATCTTGCCATATTCCAGGAGCGCTGCTAGTAAATGGCAGGAGACAGGGACCCAGCCTCCTTGTCTTTCAGCAAAGCTGCTGGAGAAAAGAACTCCTAGTTACAGCATTGTGGTTTATTTATTGTTTTAATGAGTCTTTGCTGTGTAACCACAACACCATTATGACCGGGCCACACCACAAGAAAAGGAAGTTCCTGTAATCCTCCTCCTCACTTGTCTTTTCATGTTGCTGGAAGTCAGCTCCTCTTGGCGGTGTGCTTCGTGGTCTTCCGGAGTTGCTGGCCCTTTGTTCTTATCAGTGATGCCCTCCTGTCTCCCATCCCTCCCTCTCCCGCTTCCTTCTTCCTCCAGACTGCGAGGCCTCAAGTATCAAGCAGAGAAGGCGAAGGGGAGCATAATGAATAATGTTTCTCGGACCTGAACCATTGTGGAGGGAAATGCTGGCCAGGAAAAGGTGGCAAGCTACTGGAACGACAGGGTCCCCCTTTCTCCTCCTGCCTTTGTCAGTCGTAAATAGAAACTGGTAAATTTCACACGCTTTCCCCGAGAGACCACAGTTATTAACACAGTGCCGATCGTGTACTTAAGAAGAACAGCACTGAGTAAGGAAGTGTGTGTGTGAATTGGTATGAAATTGGACAGTGGGATTTCATGCACTTTCGGGAAAATTTGATTTAGGAGGAGAAGGTAGAGTGTCCCAAAACAGACAGCAAGGATTCCAGAGTCCCAGGTTTCTGTCACCTTTGCCACATCACCAGGTGGCTTCTGATAACTCCTCCATGTGGTCTTCCTCAGGTAGTCCCACGTGCTCAGCGCTATGTGCGGCGGGTCTAGTCTGGCCACTTGGCTTGGGCAGCTCAGTGCAGTGGTGAAACACACAAACTTTGGAGCTGTATGAACTTGAATTTGAATCCCAATCTCACCATTCTCTGGTGGTGTGTTTTGGGTGCAAGGCTCCTAACTTCTCTGAGCCAATTGGTATAAGAACACCAACCACATTGGATTAGAGCCCACACTAATGACCTCAGCCATACAACAGGGAGAATAATACCTACGACATAGGAATTTCGTGGTGATTATATAAGGCAACATATGTAAAATATCAGGTAGATATTAGGGTCTTAATTAATAGTCACTGCTCTCCTCCTATTTCTTCTTCTTCTTATTTTACTAATTATTATCATTCCTTTTTTTTTTTTTTTTTTGTAATTCTGGGAACTCTGGAGCATAAAGGTCAGTTTCTGAGTCCCACTGTGAGGAGGTCTCAGCCAAATGTGATGTTGTTTGGCATGGTCATCTGCACAGAGGACTGGCTTTCCAATGAGAACTTCTCAAATGGATACTGAGATTCCCCCGTGCCGCTAATGGGAAGAGAAGCTGGACGCACAGGGCTGATCTGATTCTTGGACAGTCTCTCAACTCCTAGACTTCCACCAGGCTCCCAATCCTCTTCCCTACCCACACATCATGGCTGAGGGCTCAGAGGATGGGGAGCCAGGTATTTCTTTGAAGTACTATGATTTAGAATCCAGAAGTGAAGCAAATACCGTGGATCACGATGGTGCCATTTTGTCTGCTTACTAACTGCTAGGAGTTTTCAAAAAGAAATGCTATGCTAAGAAGGGTAGCTTGAAATCAATTTGAGTCAGAAAAACAAACAAAACATTAAACCTTTATTCATTTTCTTTCTTTTAGTAAATATTTATTGTGCACCATCTATGTATTAGGTGCTGGTAAAATAGTGGAAAACCAGACAGCCATAACCTCTGCTTCAATATCTGTGGTGGCTTCATTACGGCCAAGAATTTCTTCTGAGATTCCTCTTGATTCCGGGCTGGCTCTGTGACTGACGGCTTTGGCCAATAGTGATGCGGTGTCAGTGTTTTAGTTTCCTGGGGCTGCTGTAACAAAGCACCACAAACTGGTTGGCTTAGATGACAGGCATTTATTCCCTCACAGTTCTGGAGGTTGGAAATCCAATATAAAGTGATGGCTGGTTTGGTTCCTTCTGAGGACTCTGGGAGAGAATCTATTCTACACCTCTCTCCTAGCTTCTGGAGGTTTACTGGCAATCTTTGGCTTATAGATATCCATCACTTCAACCTCTGCCTTTATCTTCACAAGATGTTTTCCCTGTGTGTCTTCACATCATCTTCTCTTTCTGCATGTCTGTGTCTGTGTCCAATTTCCCCTTTTTATAAGAACACCAATCACGTTGGACTAGAGCCCACACTAATGACCTCATCTTAACTTGACTATATTTGCAAAGAGCCTATTTCCAAATAAGGTCACGTTCTGAGGTCTTGGTGGTTAGGACTTCAATATCCCTTTTCTTACGGGACACAGTTCAATCCATAACAGACAGTATTTGGGCCCAGGTCTTAAGAGATTGGCAACTTTTACCTTCTCTTTCTTGGAACATTGCTTTTGGAAACCAGCTACTGTGTCACGAGGAAACCCAATGGCCTAGTGGAGAAGCCCCTCTGGAGAGGAACTGAGGCCCCCTAGCCAAGAGCCCTGACTTGGTTCTCCAGCACCAACTTGCCAATTGTGTGTGAGCCATCGTGGAAGCGGAACTTCCAGACAGACACTCTAGACCCTGCAGTGGAGCTGACACAACTGACCCTGTGGGTAGCTGATATGTATTGTTGCTGATGAGCCTGACCCAAATTGTGTATTTGTGAGCAAAATAAATGACTGGTTTTGTTTTAAGCCTCTAAGTTGCATGGGGATAGCTAACTATAACAATATCCTTGAGAGCAGACATGAAACAAGTGGTTACGTGTGCTAACTGTTAGGAGAAGCAAAAGACCCCAGGGGAGCGTAAACAAGACAGCTAAGTTGGTCTTGTACTGGTCTGTTTTGTTACTAAGTAAATGCTCTTGTCTGTACGGATCAGTTGGAGGTGCTTTCCTAGTTCGACATTTCCACAGAAGGCCTTTGTTCCTGCCAACCTGACTTTCTGAAATGCATTTAATTTGAAAACACCTTCACTCTCTTTGCATTTGTGTTTCCCTTTTGGGAAGTGGGGCCGGTGGGAAAGCACATCAATGGGAGATGGCAGCGCCCATCCAAAGTGAACGCCATTTACTTTCGTCTCCTTCATAATGGCACGGAAAATGGAGCATAAAAACATCCCGTGGAAGGTTAAGTGCTCTGTACTAAATGTGGAGATATGGAGGAGGCAACGAAGCGAGGGGTGGAGTGAACAGGGAGGGGTGAGTTCAGACGCAGGTTTTGGGTCTTTTTTTCTCCTTTACTACTGTTCAAATGAAGCTACGTGATGTAACAATTAATCTGAAAGGGAGACTGCACAGCAGAAGAGCAAGGATGACCTCATTTGACAGGAGTCCCTATCAAATCAGATAATCCAGAGAGGTGGACTACAATCAGCAGACCAGAACCAGGCCATCTTGTCTACTGAGAAAACCCGAGGCAGGGCTGTTTATCTTCCAAGTCTGGGCTGAGGGATGAGTAGAACTGGATGGAGCCAGGTGCCGGCAACCATTTTGATCAACAGCACTGTGGGAGCGCTGTGCCGGGGCCTGGGGTGGATTCACTTCAAGGAACCCAGGTGACCCAGGTTTGAGGGGGACACTGGAACTTACACCTGGGTTCGTTGATTCATTCACTTGGTATATTAAATGCCTTATATGTGTTGTAGGCATTGAGGATGCGGTAGAGAACAAGGACATGTTCACGTGACACATTCCTTCTATCAAACGAAGAGGCACAATATACAAGTGACAAACAAATACGTGTGTGTGTATATATATATATTTTTAGATAGTACTAAAGTAATGAAATGGAGTCCTGTCAGTCCTTTTATTCAAAGACCTCTCCTTCAAACCCTGATATTTCCTTATGACTTGCAGAATAAAGTCCCAATGATTTCTCACGGCATTTAAGATCCTGCATAATCTAGTTATTGCCACCTGTCCCAAATTATTTTTCTTTATCCTTCCCTCATTCACCAGGACACCCCCAGACGCTTCAGTCTTGTGAGGGGGTTAAGAGTACAATTTCTGGAGTTGGGCTGCCTGGGTTCAAATCTCAGCACTGGCATTCACTAGCTGTGTGACCTTAAGCAAGTTAGTCAACCTTTCTGAGCCTTAGCTTTGACTTCTATAAAATTACTAGAATGGGACTGCTATCTCCCAGGGTGATTGGGAGAATCAGATGAGATCATGGCCTTGACAGAGCAGCAACTCATAGTAAAGCAAGATATGACTTGCTTACAGGTATCAAGGACTATATTACATATGGGTATGTGTGTATACATATATGCATACACACACACACACATATATATATACATAAATACATATAATTTAATCATGACCCCACTCTGAGTCAGGATATATCTATCTTGATGCCACATCGTAAGACTTGAATTGTGCCTGTTTTACTCTCCATGCACAGTCGATAGATGCTGAATAAAATACGTTCAAGTCACTGGTGTGTCTTGCAGTGGATGGTAGAGATCCTTAACTAGGAGGAATGCGGTTTCACGGGGCTCAGAATGGATAATTAGGAGACTGTCAGCACGAAGCGGTGAAGAACTGCACACTTTAGCTTTAAGAACTGCAGTTGGCGGCCACATTGTGAGGATCCACGCATGCCCCTTGGCAACATTAGAATTTCCAGACAGAGTGGTCTTTAAGGATTTTCTCCCCGTGCAGCCGGTGGTGAGGTGGCCGGGGCTGCTCTAGAAACAGTAGTGAGCCTTTTATCATTTATATATCATTCCAGCAGGGGCAGAAAAAAGGGACAAAATCCTGAAAATAAAAGTTAATTAAAAAATAAAATCAAGAGAAATGTGTCTCCGAGGCCACCTTTGTTACAGAGACCACCTGTCATTAAGCATTTTCCCGTCTATAAACCCGAGATTGGAAGGCGATCGACTCTTCCATTGTTTAATTTTTAATGCCTCCTGTCTGGTCTCTGAGGTAGCTGTTATAGCCAGAGGATGTCGCATAGACATGTACCTTGCCTAGAGAAAAAGTGAGCGTTCTCCCTGCCAGAACTGACATCCACTGGAAGAGGAGCTATCCCTCTGACCCCACCTGGAAAATTCGCTCTTGCAATGGTGCTAGTCTGTCCCCTCACTGTGGGTGAATTATTAAGAGAAGAAGGGAAGGTCCTGAGGAGAAGGGAACTAAATGGTGGCTCCTCAGCCACAAAGCATCTTCTAATTCACCTCTCTCCATGTTTCCAGTTCCTCGGTCACTTATTCAGTACAAATTAACGGAGCATCTACTATGTGCCACGCACTGCAGCAGGTACCGAGGTTGAAGCGGTGAAGTCGTCAGAAAAATCTCTGTTCTCACGACCCAGACATTCTACTGAGGAAAGGGAGAGAATAAATACTCTAACAAATAAGGATGCTGGGTCATTTCAGGTGATGCTAGTGCCGAGAAAAGAAAAGCTGGTGGTGTGGTGCCCAGGGAACGAAGGCTCCCTGAGGAGAGAACAGTTGAGCACTAAGTTGAATGGTGAGAAAGAGTCAACAATGCTAGCATCACAGGGAATGGTGTTCCAAGCAGAGGGAACAGCAAGTGTAAAGACTCTGAGTTGGAGGTGGGCTTAGCTTCTTTGAGAATCGGAAAGCTGTCACTATGCTAAGAGAAGGGAATACAGGCAAAGGATGAGCGATCAGGCAATTGAAGGAACCTGGGGACTTCAGGCAATCTGTGAAAAGAGGGAGGATTTGGTCTACGGATTAGGTTTCAAATCTGGGATCAGAACATCCAGGTAAGTCTCATTCTGGCCAACGTGAAAGAAATGTGTAGGAGGTCACGAGTTCATCTGCAGTGAGTGGATTCACTCAGCTGCACTTCCTAGAAAATGAGAAAGGATGCTCTACGCACCTGCTGCCTCAGTCTCTGCCCAGGTCCCCCGCTCCCCCCTCCCCGCCCCCCTGTTCCTGCCGGCGTGAATGCAACAGTCTCCCATGGAGAGCCTTTCCTTCACTCAGAGCCCCAATATTCCATCCTCCTACTGCTTTGCTGTCACCTTCCTAAAAATCACCCTGATGCCTCCCTCCTGCTCAACATGTCCTTCAGATTTCCACAAGAAGTTCCAACGCCTTAGTTCAGCCCTGAGACTCCCACAGTCTGCCCTCTGCAAGCCCCAAATTCCACGCGGCCGTCTACAGCTATCCCACGAGCGCGCATGCTGACACGGGACCTGAACGCCTGGGGGGTCCCCAGCGCCTTCGCTTGGGCTCTTCTCCCCTCCTGGACCGCGCATCCTCTCTCTCAACACCTGGGAGACGCTTTCTCATGCCTCATGTGTCTCTCCAGGCTGCCGTCAGCTCCCCTTGGGAAACCTTCCACGTATCCCAGTCTGATATAAAGATCTTGCCTCTTATGGGAGGAAAACCAGACCAAGTGAAGTGTTAGACTGGACAGAAGGTGGAGGGCACGTCAACCTCCCAGGGAAGATTATTCCAGCAGAGAAAATTGCAATGCGAAGGCCTGAATTGGAAATGAACTTGATTGGGTGATTTCCAGTTCGCCTTTCCACTTTCTGAGCGCTGGGCTCCTGGGGGCGGGTGGAGCTGCGGGGGCGGGAGTGCCTATAGCTTACGGAACCTGGGGTCTCCCCTAGTCCCTGCCACACACGTTGCTCAACCCTATTTCTGAGCTGGTATTTTGAACATCATTGAAATAATTTAGAGGGAAAAAAAAACCCCTCCTGTACATTTATTAACTGACAATATTAAAATGAATTCTACTGTAGCTTCTACCATGAGAGTCATAAATAGCATTTAATGTTTATAATCTCGTTTTTGGAAGACTTTAATTTTGTTGTTCCAAGAATGTTTATAAAGTGAGAAGGAACTCCTGGTTGCCTCAGTGAGGGAAGCTGTTTCAGAGGGACCTGGAGAGATTTACAACACTCCTTGTTCCTGCCGTAATTAAGGCATTTGTTACTATGTTTTAATAGCTCCAAGATGTCTTGTACTGGTTGTAGCTGGGTTTATAAACAGCTTTTCCTTGAGAGGAGAGGGGAAACCTCCCTTTACAAGTTATAAATTGTAAATTCCTGAGGGCGGGACAATGGCGTATCTTCCTCATTACTGTCCTCAGAGTGCCCAGGGCCCGCCCCAGAACAGCTGAACCCAAAACTCTGGGCTGAGGGGTTCAGCAAGCTGCACGGTGACCCAGCCTGCAGGCCATTGTGATGCCCACTCAAGTGCAAGGACCACCAAGATGAGGGAACAATTTTCACTGAGTCTCCATGGGCCAGGCACTCTGCTGAGTCCTTGCTACTCAAAGTGTGGTCCTCAGACAGGAAGCACGCAGGTCACCGGAGAGCTTGTGAACTGACTCGGCGCACCCGCTGAGACCTGCTGAATCAGGCTATTTCAGATGCACCATCTCATTGAATTCTCAGAGCTAGCCTATGAGATAGGTATGATTATCACCATGGAAATTTTTGTAATATATGTTTTCTAAAATCACTCTTTTGCTTTTAATTGTATTTTCTTCTTCAGTTTGGCTATTTCCAGGAGCTCAGAAGCAATTTCCCTGTTCACAGTAAAGCTTAAACTTAACCCCACGTGTTCCACTTGCTGAACAAACTTTTATTGACTTTACTTTTCTCTTTCCCCAAATCTCCTCTGTCATTCTCCCTTCCATCACATTTCCTTGACTATCCTATTTATTAAGTGTCCTATTCAATTACTCCATTCCCATAATTTGGGCATTTAGAGTTGTCTTTTTCCATGATCTCTGGAGTGGGTGGCTTCTAAAACTGCTCTCAGTAATCCCCCCGTGTAATCGCCTCCCCTCAGGTTTGGCTGGACCTAGTGACTTGCTCTCCATGAACAGATTATGGCAAAGTTGATGGGATGTCCTTGTGGGATTAGACTATAAATGACTGTGACTTCTGCCTTGCTGACCCTCTCTTCCAGGTTCTTCTTGGGTGGCTCACTCTGATGAGCTGAGCTGGCATGTTGCAAGCTGCCCTATGAAAATGCCCACATATCAAGGGAGTGAATGCAGCCTTCAGCCAACAGCCAGTAAGAAACTGAAGCCCTCAGTGCAAGAACTGGATCCTACCAACAGCCACTGAGTGAGCTTGGAAGCAGATTGACCCCGCTGTGGAGCCCAGAGATGACTTTAGCCCTGGCAGACGCTTTGATTGCAGCCTGGGAGAGACCTAGAGCCAGGGGACCCAGTTAAGTCACACTGGGATGCCTGACCCACAGACACTGTGGAATAATAAATGTTGTATAAAGCCACTATGTTTTGGGGTAATGTGATATGCAGTAATTGATAACTAATATAATCTCCCTTCAGTTGAGTTGTCAAGGTCTAGCTTGTCAGACTGGTGGAGAGATTCTGTGCTTGCTCTAAAACTATACAGAAAAATCTGGTGCAGCAAAGTCTGCAAGTATTCACCAAATCTAGTATGCCTCCCCTTCCTGGGTACAAAGTAAACCACAGTTCCCAGTCCACCTTGAATCCAGATGGAGTATAGGTCTGATAAATTGTGCCTGGAAGTGATAAACACCTGGCAGATGCACCCAGCCTGGTTCCTAAAACACCACGTTTTAGGAGCTCCCTTCATGCTCTTATCTTTTGCTTGTAAGGTGGTTGAAGGCAGACGACCCAGGAGAAGACGTTAATGAAGACTTAAAAATTAGTGAGCTGACAGAAGGAATCTGGTGTAAGTGACCACTTTGAGGAGAGTCGCCTAGGAAACTGCCACCCAGGAGCATTCTTAGTGGACTTTGTGGAGCAAGAATCAGCCTATGTTGCATTAAGCCCTTAGATGCTGGGGTTGTTTGTTATGCAGCTAACCTAGCCTATCCTGACCAAAACACCTTCTTATATTTTTTTTGTCTATTTCATTTGCTTTGTACTTCTAAATTTTAATATCAATTATTTTTCAGTGCTTTAAACACACTTGAGCTCTGTTATACTTGAGGTAACCTTCATTTACTTGCTTTGCAAGTGTTTATCAGATGCCAGGCACTACGCTTACATTGATAAAAGGGCACACATTTTCTCCTCAAAAAATTCATAATGACTTAGGAAAATAGACACACAAAGAGGCAATTGAATAGAAATATGATAGGGATGTACTCATGGACCTTGTTCAAACACCCTTTACACATCAAGCACTAACCTCTCATTAATCTCTTAACAGCATGAACACTTAAAACCCTCTTCATCACATTAAATATCGACTATGTAGAGGTAAGAAAGTGTGGCTGTTTTGGATCGCAGTGAATTTGGCTCAAATAGAGGTATTTCGTATGTAGGAGACAAAAAATGAAATCACAGAAGGAAAACATGCCCAGACATTTGAAATTTATTCAGTAGGCACTAGGGAGCCATTGAAGGCTGTAAGGGGAAGATACAGGGTAAACTTCTATTTTAGAAAGATTTATTAGGCAGAGATATGCATGGTAGCCTAGAAGAGGGAAGGCACCGTGCATGCAGGAAGACTATGTGGGAGGAACACTGCATAGTAGATTAAGTATGAATCAGCAGAGTCCTGCCTGAGGGCAACAGGAGAGGAAATTAATGGGTAGAAGTTAGCTTTGAGAGAAAAATCTATAAATCTGCCTGAGAGAAATTACCCCCACATGATCTGAGAACATTGCTTGGTGTTTAACTTTTTATTTCTTCCATTGGTATTTAGGCGTGCGTGCATGTGTGTGTGTGTTATCATTTTCACTATATAAGATGTGACACTATATCTAGGAAAGTAACTATTTCCAATAACACTATGTTGAATTGTGTTTGTTTTTATGTTATACTTTATGTTTAAAACAAACACTCCAACCACATATGAATTCTCCTTATTATTTAGGGAGAATTAAAAACATATTCTTTATAGTACTTTTTGGTGTGCCGTTACAGGAACAACTCTAGACTATGTAAGAAAAGGCTAAGAGTTGATTGAGAAGTTGAAGGATTTCTTCAGAGTGAGAGTGGTGTCTGCTCCTGTGAGTCCCATGCCTCACTTCTATGGAGAAGAAGGCATCTTTCCCTTTTACTCAGCCTAATTGGTAGGTACCTTAGGAGAACCATCTGTGCCCACTGATCAGTGTGTATAGGTGTTGGGGGTGGAGACAGATGTTTGACTCAGATGATGCAAGAGGCAGTGGTTAGACTTGCCCTTGGATAGTGTTGGAACTGAGAGACAGGGTGCATTGGAAGGTACCTGTGCTCTGAGGTTGGCTGGGCCCATGAACCTCAGTGCAGTGGGGCTGGCTGCAGACTTTTGTAAGAAAGCAGGATTGTGTCCTTTTGAGAGAGATCTACCCAAGAGGACTACCAGAAGGGTCTTAGGAGTGGAACCATGGAAAACATGGACTGAGCGTGTCTTAAGTGGCCATCTGAAGGAAGCTTTGTTCATATCAAGGGAACTGTACCATAGAGACCCTGACCCGTAGGAGGTGTCCAAAGACCCCCACCCCAAGTGGTCCCATGAGAAAAAGATTCAGCATCTGGATTGTGCCACACCCAGAAGTCATCAATGCCAGATTTCAACAGTCCCTTCATAGAAGCCTTCTCCTGTACCTCACCTCTTCTCCCTACCATGTGCCCCTCCTGGAAGGTCCTACAGAGCAGAGAATAAGTGATAGAGAAGATGGCTCAAGGAAGAGGAGAATCTAACCCTGGCTTCCTTTCCTATGCCAGTTCCCCCTTCTAGGGATTGAATTCTGAGGAGGACAGAGGTTTGCAATTGACTAAAAGCTTGGAAGTTAGATATGGCCCTGGGCTAGATATTCTGTTACCCAAAAATGACCAGACAGTTTTACTCACTGAAGTGCCATGACTAGAAAGACTTTGGATTCTGCTCAGGATTTCAGGCAGGTGGGGGAGGTTTGGGGTCTCAGAGTGGCTGTGCCAGGCTGTGGGGAGAAAGAATCAATTGCTTCTTGTTTGAAACCACTGAGAACTCCAAAAAACCTAAATAACTGCATTTTCTGCCTTCTCTCGGTATAATTTCAGCAATGTTCTTGGCTTGGTCTGACTCAGAAGGATACTGGTTAGTAAAGATTTTATGAGCACCCCAAATTTAAATTTCCTCCCCGAATTTCATCTCCATCCAGTGCCATGCTGAGCCATTTTGGAGCCAGGGGCAAAATAAAAAATCAGTAGCACTGATCCTGTGTTTATTTAAAATTGTGATATTTTTGTCATCACAAAATTGCATTAATTTGATTCTTTTAAATATTGCATTAAAATTTTACTTATGTTGATTACTGAGTTTTTTGTTGTCTCTTAAATTTTGTGCCCCAGTCAAATGTCTCATTCACCTCACCCTAGACCCAGCCCTGTCTCCACCCCCTACTCCCCCAATTCAACACCGTTACTACACACTTCCATTCTGCAGAGGAGGAGGACATAGGATAAACCCTCAGGATGAGGAACAGTTTCCCACAAAAACCTTCTGCCCTGTGATCAGAGGTCTCCCACCCCAAACAGGCAATTTCTGGACTCCTTGGTGCCACAGACGATACTGTGAAAATCTGAAGGTTATGTGTTTGCCTGTGGGGAGCATATATCGTTCCCATTTCCTGTCTGAATAGACCACTATTCACGGAGAACTGGAAATGCCCCAGGGTCCCAGTGTGCTCCTCAAATGGAAGTATTCATAACAACCATTATGCACAAATCCAGTCCTTCGAAGCCCTTCTGCCTTGAAGACGCTATCTCCTTATGTTTGGAAGAGGGAGAAACTTGGAAAGGTTTTTTTTTTCTGGTCCCTTCCTTATATAATTTAGTAATTAAGAGCGTGGACTTAGTTAGAAGTGAGGCTTTGATCTCTTGTTCTTCCAGATTCTCATTGTGCAATCTTACTTACTCCAAACCTCAATTTACCCGTCTGTAAAATGGCTCCTCATAGAACCTACGTAAGCACGCAAGAGTCTGTGTAGCTCAGCATGGCTGGAAAATATAGTTCAAGGGGGATGAGGTGAGAGATGAATCTATAGAGGTGGGAGGAGCCAGACTGTAAAGTGCCTTTAACGTTATTGAGGGTCCAGTGGGATAATCCATGCACAGCCCTCAGCTGCACACAGAGGACACACACACCAAATGATGGCTACTGTCATTATTACTCTTTTACGTGATCAGCAATCTTGCTAACACTGAATCTGAGTGAGATTATGCATAGCAGAGACATCTCTTCCTTAGATATGTCTGTCACTCTTTATTTAGTAATTGTCGCTAGTTGGACTAGATTGGGCAGGTTGGCCTAAAAGTCATGCTGGGTCCTCAGCAAAGCAGAAGGAGGGTAAAAAGGAGGACTTCAGGATTGGGTGGGCAAGGAGGCCACAGCCTGACCTGAGAAGACCAATGTGGGTCTATGGGATGAGGGAAAACACTTGTGATTTGAGTGGGCACTGGGGTTCAAGTCAGACACAGTCATAGCTGTCCAGGCAGTGAAGGATCCTTAGGGTCAGGTGGGCAGGTTGTGAGAGCAAAGCTGGGGTCCAAGAGTGAATGATGGGCTTTGCCAAGGCATGCCAACTCCAACTCACCTGGTTAAGCTGCCAGGCATAGTGTTTTGAGGAGGGTCCTGAAGTCATATCCAGCTCAGTGGGGAAAAGTGTCCTCATTGATTAGTGATGTCACCCCATGACTCCACCAGTTCCTCGAAGTTGAGGTTCTCTAATGTAATATTTCAGACTACTCTTAGCGAGGCCCCAGACAGTGGCTAGGAATAAACAAGGAGGTATCCAACTTCCCTGGAGAAGGGGGCCGCACAGATTTGCAGTAGGAGAATTAGGAGGAGCAGAAAACAGTCCCTTTCCTCTGTACCTTTCCTGCCTGCCACTTAGGAATGGTGTTACCAAGGCCTAAATATACAGAGCCCAACAGACAGGGCTTCAGCCCCGGTGGGCAAACAGGTAATGGAAATCTGCAGTGGTCTTGCAACCGCGTTAGTTTAAACACGACTAGCTGTGAGTCAGAGGGCTCCTCAGGTGCAGAGGTACCCCCCTCAGTCTGTGTTCACAACCGACCCCAACTGCGTCCTCTGGAAGAAAGGAGGCTTTCATGGGAACGAGAGCCGTGCGGGAGGAAGGCCTGGGTGGCCGGAGCAGGATGAGTCTAGGACGTCGAGGCCAAGACCAACTGGCGGTGAAGCAAGGACTCTTTTCACTGCAACGACCCAGTTATACTTAATGTCCGCTCTGTGGACACAAGAGAGGTGAGAACGTGGAGTCACAAATTAGGACGAGGTGCACACTTTCCAAATCTCCTGACCGGGCTGGGAAATGCTTAAAATTTAGGCATAAGTCACTAGTGAAGACATTTTTTTTTTACTGTATGTTAAACTATTTCAAGCAAAGTCTCTTCTATTTGGGCAACCTGCTTCGATGTCTCAGGAAAAGGGAACTTAGTCTCTTCTATTTGGGCAACCTGCTTCGATGTCTCAGGAAAATGGAACTTTTCTGTATGTCAATTCCAACTCTTGTTATGCAACTTTATCATTCATATTCTTGCTTTGATCTTCGCAGCAATAAAGAATAGGCCATTGTCCATATGCACAATGATTGGTGGACTTTGGGCAAGAACACTAACCTCTCTGTTCCTTTGTTCCTTCATCTGTTCTATGGGCTATGGTGATTGTTTGGATAGGGTGGCTGTAAAGATGAATTGAGTTAACACATGTGAAACCCTCCTAACAGTTCTTGCACAACTCAGTAAAAGTTAACCATGACTGTTATTGCTATTATTGATCCATCCCTGAACAAAAAGACAATTACAGAATAGTCTTACAGCTGAAAAGACAGGACCAAAATAAATGGTTGATTCAATCGATTTTGGAAGACAAAAGTCACTAGTGAAAAGTAAAAGCATATTAGCCAAATTGTTATTGGGTCTCATGGAAGGAAAAAACACAATTTAAGGCATTTTTTCTACTTATCTGGATTTCTTGGCTTTATACAAGCATGGACAAAGCAAACCTATAGATTTATTTTACACATGAAAGTATAAAAGAAAAGCTTAACAGATTTTGTTACCTATTTCCATCATTTATTTATTTATCTATTTAGTCAACAAATGTTTATTTGGATTCTTACTATGTGTCAGGCACTGGGTTAGACACACAAGATGGATGGTCTCTTTCATCAAATAGTTTTCAAGTCAGCAGATGAGGCAGCAATAGATAAATCATTAGGTACAAAAAGAAGGTTACATGTATTTGATGAGAAAGATGCCCTTAGGACTCTTGGGGACCCCAGGAGGGAGGGAGAAGTGTTCAGAAAGGACTGCCCAGAAGATAGCAACGTCCCGACACACAGACAGGGGAGGAGGTCAGTCATTCCTGGCAGACAGAGTAATGCAAATGCAGACATGGGGACGTGGAAGAATCTGGAGAGCTCAGCCAGCTAGGTCCTTGCTACTCAAAGTAGGGTTGGGACCAGCAACGCCAGTATCACCCGGGAGTTTGGTTAGAAATGCAGCATCACAGTCTCCACTGCACAAGGTAAGATGGACCACAGAGCTGGGAGGGCCCAGATCTTGGAGAACCTTCACATGCAACAGCAATTGTTTGGAAAATTGCTGCTGTGAGCTCTGTGAGGGCAGTGACTAGCCTACTTCCTCGAAGTACCTCCTCGTGGCACATTGCACACGGGCACCCATTTGTCTGTCCAAAGAATGCATCCATTTGTCTTGTCCAATGAAGTAAGATCTCTATCGACCGACCAACCCTGCTTGCTTCACCCCACCTCTCAATCAACTTTATAAAGGCAGAGTCATATTTTGTCTCTTAGAAAAAAGAGAACTGAGTGGTATTTTGTTGATCTTTTAAAATAGCTCAGCACTGTGATGGGAGATAGGCAGAGAAATAGATCCTCATAGTCCTCTGTTGTTCCAGACCACTTGCTGGTGAGTTCTGCCCCCTCCCTCCCAGTCTCCTAGGCAGAGGACCTGGCCCTCCCATCTCAGTGGCAAGCATAGTAAGTACTGGTTATTGTTGGTAATATTGCTAAAGTGCTCAAAGATCATCTGGGATTACGACAGGTGCAGCCTGACCGTAAGGTAGTGTGCTGCTATTTTAATTATGAAAGGCACAATGAATAAGGGAAGCTCCTGGAAAGAAGAGAAGAAAATTCCAGCCACAGCCCAACAGGTGAATAGGCTTTCTCTAGAGCATGGGGCTTGGGCTTGGGCTTCTCAGGGCCTGTGATCAAAGAGGAGGCCCGGCAGAGTGAGAAGCCATGTGGGTCTCATCTCCTTGACAGTGTGGTCTCACCAACCCATTTCCCTTTGCACCAAGCAGCGGCTGTCTGGAAGAGGACGGTGATTTCAGATAAGTTTGCGTGTCTACATATCTCCTGCTCTCAACAAAATGTTTATGGCTATGAAATTGTACTCAACTCTTGCTTAGAAGGAAGCAGTGATTGGCTCTACAAATCGGCACGTGTTACTCTCCCCGATGCTGTTTGAGGTGATCCGTTTTCCGGGTAACAGACAGGGTGGGTGTGTGTCTGCAAACTCACAGAAGCTCCAGTGATGTGATTCCTTGGGAGGAGATTGTGCTGTTCAGCTCTGTAATTTTTCGATTTTGTTGCACATATGACGTCTCAGAAGAGGAATGTGTCTTTCCTAACAACCATTCTTTTTATATAAAATGGAAGGGGTTCGCATTATATCTTCATCTTCTATATCTCAACTAGTAACAATATCAGAACTACTCCCTCCTGACAACTATATTCATTTCTCATTAAAGATATTTCATGTTTTATTCAGGAATTTAAATGAAGCTATCAGAGCCCGGAATGGCATCCGTTTGGTATAATTGTATTTCACTGATGCCAGCCCCAAGAGTTCTAATTAATATATATTTAGCTCCCTGACTGTCTTTAGACCAAACGGTTGAGCGTAGAAGACAGGAAGAAAAAACACATTGAGATTTGAATAGGAAAGTCTTTTTTAAAAGAGAGAATTTTTGGTAATTGTGCATTTCAAGAGCTTTGCTCCTGTATCTATGTCAGAAATTACTTTCAGGCCACTGAGTGCTTTATGAAAAATGGACTGCACGATGATAATTATTTTTATTGATCACACATTCAAGTTATTAATTTTTTAATCCCTTTTCTTTCTCTTTATTTTGGTTGCAAAAATGTTCATGCCCAGGGAATCATGTGCCTTCACAATCCTCCTTAGGTTGCTCTCCCTTCTCCTCCTTCTGCCCTTTTTTCCTCCGACCTCACACTATTAAAAAGAGATATTGTTCCTCTTCGCCAACGTGAAAATGAACTGGAGCCATCTTGGGATTACTTGGCCTCCCTAAACCCATAATATGAAAAGAAGCTAATTGGGTACCAACCTCATTCCTTATGGGGTTTGCCATTCCCCCTAATTCCCTCCAACCACATCCCCATTCTCACTTGCAGGAAATGAGTTTAGGGACATTTCTTGTGCTGGTCTAACATTGCAATTCATAGCACTTGTGTTCACTTAGAAGCCTCAATTCATTCCCGGTCCTGGGATGCTCTGGGATTGTGGTTTATAAATCACTCCTGTGGTGCACTGTATGCAGAGATCAAGACCCCTGTGAGCGCCAGTCATATTGAATTGCACCAGGCAATGGAGTGTCCTTAAGAGTTTACAGTAAGGAAAAACAAAGGCCTTATAAATAGAACCATTCGACTGACACAACATTTACAAGGCACTATTGAAAAGAGAGACGGTGCTATTTTCTTTTGTTCCCAATCTTGGTCTCATTCACTGAAGAGGGTAACTCTTCAAGAGGACATAAATTGGGGTTTAGAAATAGCCTGTACCAGAACTTGAGTTGTTATTTAAACAACTGTTAGGGGTCATTTAGTGGTTTATTAGCCTGCCATAAACCTACCATGAATCTGGTTTACACTACAAAGATTTGTGCTCATCCCTAGTCCTTCGTAGCAACGATGTCACTGCCACTTCTCATTGGTATGGGAGAAGCAGCAGGTTCTTCCATTTACTGGATGTGGGTGAGGCAAGCCACTTGGTCCCCATGACCCAGTTTCCTCACCTGTGAACCAGGATATAAAAATATGTTAATTTCACTCTGGTATTATTAGACTCACTGTGATAACAACAAAAAGAACAACTTAGTGTATTCAATACTTATCATGTCTGGACATGGTACTCAGTGCTAAACATCCATTTTCACACTCAATAACAAACAAGAATATATTGTAAATTGTCAAAAGTTACATTCTTATACCAATGTGAAGAGTATTTAAAAATCTGTATTGAACCAGGTTAATATTTTTTTCCCTGAAAATCAGACTGGGTGTTCGGTGGGAATGAGCACTTTGAAAGGATTTCTGTGGGAAGGTGGACCCAGTCTATTTCCCTCTCCATCCAAGATAGCATCTTTCTAAGTGAAAATGGGGGCTGGAGAGTGCAGGAAAGTGCTCAGGCACTCACGCTCAGTTGATTTCCAGATACATTAGCACACAGCCTTATTGACGACCACGTCCATTTGACCAGGCTCCGAGGGGTTTTTATTATCTGAAATGCCTCACTGCGTGGGCACGATGACAGGTGTGTCATGAGGAGAACAATAACCAGAAACAGATGCATGGAATATTCACTAATATGTCAGCAACTACGATGCATGTCAGCGGTGTGCATCCTCACCAGAAAAAAAAAAATAGGAAAAGAAAGAACATTTATTTCCATGGAGCCAATTTCCATGCCAAACTGAGCATCTGTCTGGCTTTTGTGTTTGGTATAAACAGAACTCACACACACTCAAAAATAATGTCAAAAGTTCAAAGGGTGGAGAGTTGAGAATTCTCACGTGGGCAAATAAATGAGGTCTGCGGATTGGCTGGCCTTCACTCGGCTTTACATGAAGTGTCTCCTTGGGGCCGGGGTGATGTGTGGCTTTGATTCTCTGCCCTTGTACTTCCATAACCTGGTTTGGAATGTAGCCCAGTCCTAAGAGATTGGGGGTCACTCTGGCTTGATAGCATAAGGTCAGAAAATAGAATGAAGCTCGGATATCTCAATTGAGATTTGAGTGTATAAAAGTATAAATCAAAAAAGCAAAATCCTTGAAGGGACACCTTGCAGCTGTCGCTACAAATGAAAGGTTTCAAAATAAGTAGATACAAGAATGCCGAGGCTAGTGCAACTAATAATTCCCCTCTAGTCCTACTTGAAGAATAGGAGAGTACAACTGAAGACTGAAAAGTAAAGAATACACATTATTTCAAGCAAGGATGCTGGCCTGAATCTCTTAATAAATTTTCTATCATTTCAGGGACAACATTTAGAGTACTTAAAAAAAATAAATTTCCTCTTTCAGGTGCTTTTTTGCAGGATGCAAATTAGAAACTCTATGGAGCAACGTAAGTAAACGTCAGAATTTATGGGATTATTTGTTCTTTGTTCTTGGAAAATCTGAATAATCTCAAAATTGAGTCATTCAGGAAGGAAGGAAAAAAAGTAAATGGATTTTGTCCGCCTTTACTCCTAAATGCCACTGTCTCATTTGGCTCTAGGATATTCACAATTTTATGTTTATTTAAACAGACATGTTTCTAGTTTATGGGCATATTCCAGAATAGAACTGCATTTTGCTCGGAGTGCGATTCTTATGGGCAAACACCTGATACCCTTTAATAAAAGATAAAAGGGAAATGATTCCCTTGCCATTCAAAGACCTTACCGTGCCTTGCTCATAGACACAACCTTGTTACTTGACCTTTCTAACCAGTACAAGTATCTCAGGTAATTAACTCCAGGTATAGTGATTATAAATGACTCTTCCAGCGGTCCCTTCAAACCTACTGTAGCAGAACCTGTTTGAATCCAGGAGTGCTCTAAGATTGTGATTACTAAGCAAGAATTAGGAATCCCAGAGGTGTATGTGGTAGGCATTGAGAATTGCCGTTGAACTATGTCAGATTCTCTCTTCACTAAAATATTTTCAAGGCAAAGTTTTCTCAGAACCGTGCTTTAAAGCTGTGACTTACCCCCGTGGTCAAAAAAAGTATTTCAATCTTCAGAACACTCATCTTTAATGCACTTATTTTTCAAGTTGTTTCTTCTTGTTTGGAGGAAGACAGTCGATCATAGTTATATAATTGAATTTGTGTACGTATCAGCTATGTCAACACTTTCCAAAGTGGTTTCTGGACAACACAGATCCCAAAGAATGTTAGTAAATTTTAGGAGACTAAAGAGACTCTGAGTCAAAAAAATTTGAGAAATGCTAAATTAAACATAGTCAAAGAGTTGTATTAAATGTAGAACCTCCCAGAATCTTTACTATGCCAAGTAGCATGTGATTTCTTACTAGAGAAAGCGTAAGTATTTCTTACTTATGCTGTTTCTCCTATTTTTATTTTTAAACCATGAATCTCTTTTTCTGAGACTATCTTTACTGGTGTAATGCTCCAAGCAACTTACTTTATGAAATACGATACTAGGTGCAATGGCATGTATCTCAGGCTACTTGACGAAGAAAAATGCTACTTTTTAAGATGGCTAATGTCAGGAGCAAGTGACACTGAAGCTCGAATTAGCTTAACTGTCCTATGATTTTATCCAAATCAAACTGAAAGTGAAAAAAAAAAACCCACAAACTGTTATGTACTGGAAATGGAAAAGAATAAGAAAAAAGGGGCTTTAAAACATGTTAAGTAACCTCTTCAGCAAACACCCACATATAACTTCATAAATCATTTAAAATGTGACAAGGGAAAGAAAACCTGATAGAATGACTGTCCAAATAATTATAGTGTATTCTTCAACCTTTTCTCATTGAAATCACATTATAATTTTAGCAGTCATCTTCACACAACTAATTGTTGCTATCCAAGGAAAGGAAAAAGCCTTAAAATGTAGTTTCACCAATTCTTGCCATCATAAGTAATCATGGGAAAGAGAGAGTAGAGAATGGGAATTTAAATATTTCCCTCTCTACCCTTCCTTCTCTGGCTCTCCTACATGAGTTTCCCTGCACCCCTCACGTCTGTCTCCCCTCTTCCCTCTGACCTCTTCTGCCTCCCTCCATTTGTGTCTTTGACCCACATGAGCCTTCCGGCTCATGAAAGAGAAACTACATGGTCGAAACCAACTGAGAAAGGCCCCTTGAGCTGTGGCAAAGGCTCACGGGTCATATGGGTCCTGCCTGGCCCTGCCATCTAGGGCTGGGACCATGACAGGTAGGTACTCCATCTTCCTTGGCTCCACTTCTTCCTCCATAAGATGCTGCTGTTGGACCCGATGGCGTCTGGAGTCCCCCGGAGTCCTAGGGGCACCTGGTTCTAAGTTTTTTGTTGTTGTTGTTCTCAGTCTCCTACAGGAAGCAAAGCAGAGAAATCTACAGTCTTGAGGCAACTTCAGAGTTATCAATAGTTGGCTAACTATGGTTAGCCTTGCCCTTAAAAGAAATGGCACTTAATCAAAGAGGGGAATATTCAAATCTACCTGTGAGAAATGGGATGACTTTCTGAAGGTGGGCGTTCCTGAATTCTGATCATTGCCTGGAAGACAGTATGAACTTCTATCCTGGGGCTCCCTCATGGACAGCTCCAAATCAAGCCTCTTGTACTAACCTTTCTCACGACTGTAATTGAGGAATTAGCTGGAATTCCGCTTAGGTTCCTCTGCAGTGAGGGTGTCGAAAGAACTGGCCTTTGCACCATTTTCTCTCACAGGGAAAGGAAATTGCACACTGTGCATGCTCACATCCAGGAGAACAGGTATTAAATCCCTCCTGAAATGGAAGCACTTGAGTCTGATCATTGCTTTTCTCCATGGTTATTGCTTCAACATTACCTCTGTTTACATGTAAGCCCAAGTCAAGGAAAACGAAAACACCTCATTGGAAGTAAAATTGCCTAAGTATTTCAACACAGGCACAATTGGCTTTTGCCTGAATTCAGGCTTGCTTCCCTGTGCTGGCTGGTTACGAGATTCTTCCAGGGAACGTGCTTCAGAGGATGAGAATGAGGCCAGTGGCTGCTGATGTTAAAAGGACGTGGCATCTGCACAAGGCCTGAGAGGGGGCTGGTTGCACAAATTAAAGTCAAACACATCACAGCCCGATTAGCAGACATGGACTTGAGTGTGTTGTCTAGGATTTTTTTTTCCCTCCAAGTAACAGCGAGGCAATTAAAAAAAAAAGGCAACTACATTTGTTTTCTATCATCACTTTTTCTCACTTTTCCTAGTCCTTGTTTCTCATTCTATTTCTCTGGGAACACAAATTACTAGTGAATACAAGAAAAAATTAAATGTAGGTAGCTATTTAATCTCTCTTGGACTTGTTCTGGTCAACGGGAATTTCCCACCAAATGTAGCTTGGAAACATAAAGCCACTAAGGAAAAAAAAATGCATACATACTGTGTTGGAACAAAATTGGTTCTCTTACTGCCAAAAATCAGACAAATAATATGTTGTGTTTTTTTTTAAACAGATTTAGAATTTGACGAAGCCACCTTTTCATACACTAGAGGATTCCTCTCAATGGGTGAGTTCATCCATGAAGAGCTTTAATTACTTGATATTTTAAAAGAATTCTTTATCATATTGAGAGAGAGAGAGAAGGAAGCAAAAGTAAGAGAGAAACTTTCGTGTGGGAGAAGTCTAAAGCTGTATGTGGGAGGCAGAGTGTTTAAAATGCAATGCCTTTAATGAACAAAATTTTCATTCCCCCAGTAGGGAGCTGTTTTGCAAATGTTTCATGGCCTGCTACCAGGTCAGCGGGGACAATTCCATGAGGCAATACGGTTGTGAGTTGAACTTACAAAACTAGTAATCACTGGTTTAAGCCAAGCCAAAGGACAAATCCACTAAAAATTTGTTGCTTTATTTTTTTTCCCCACATTAATTTGTCTCAGGGAACATGGAGTGAAGGGCTCGGAGATCTGGTACAAGGAGTTACAGCAGACACTCAGAGGAACTGGAGTGGCTTCCTGCACTCCTTCCGGCCTGAAACTTCCTTTGTTCCTGTAATCTCGAAACAGCTGTTTCCTCTGGAATTACAAACCCCAGCTGGCCGGGTCTCTACCTTCTGGATCCTGCTGCACATAATGTACATCAAATCTGAATGTTGATATGAAATGTTCTTCTTTTTCCCATCCTCCTCCCCCGCCATCCCCAACCCCAGCCCTGTATTCACTTTGACATTCACACGGAGAGCAGTTAGAAAAAAGCGACACAAGTGTTTCAGATTTCAGACCTTCCAAATGGCCAAGTAAATCCTCGCAAATATTTAGAATCTCAGATGTGTAGTGTGGCAACATGGCCAGAAACCTCCTTTGTGGGACAGAAATTGATGGTTGGCATCAACTTCCCAGCTTGCTTTTAGAAATCAGTACATTTAAAAAAAATTACTTTATTGAGGTCATATTGGCTTATAACGTTGTGTAAATTTCAAGTGTACATTATGGTATATCGTACAATACAGTTTATATTGTATATATGATACAATATAATATCATACAGTTTCTGTATAGATTGCATCAGAAATCAGTACCTTTTAACAAACATTAGTGTATTAGCTACTGTTTGGCAGAAACTGGGATATAACAATGCAGGAGAAGAAATGAACGGTAAGTGGTAGAATTTCCTTAAGAAATTTACAATTTTGATATCTTCATTGAGATATCTTCACTGATATCTTCATTGAGACCTTTGGGGTAAAACATAAGGAAAAGGCTAGTTCCTACTTATGGGAGATTCACTAACAAGTTTGGAGGAAAAGACAAATAGAAAAAATGAAGTAGAGAAAAATGCAAAGCCGTATTTGAATCTTTGTAAAATAATGGAGCATTTATCATATGCCTTTGTGTGTTGATGGAACTTGGGGTAAGAAAGAGTTTGAAGTGTCTGTGTTTGGGAGAATGGGAGGTAGGAGGGTTGAGTCAAGGAAAGCCCATGGGTGGAGGTATTCTGTCTGAGTGAGTTGGGAAGGAAGTCAAGACACTGGGAGAGGCCTTGAATAAAGACCCAGAGCAGGAGACACAAGCTTTGGATTTGGGATGGACCTTAAAACTCATATGGACTGCTGTCTCATTAACCACAGGGTGCAGGGAATTCCAGAGAAGGATGCACCTTGCTCCAGGTCACAGAGGGCCCGGGAGCAAGCAGGGCTGCAGGCAGAACTAGAGCCCTCTCTCACAACACCATGCCTCTGGCTTTTGCCTCTCTGACGTCTGTGTGGGTGATTCTCATGTGGTGCACTGGTGGAAGGCTTAAACCTCTGAGTCAGAAGAGAGGATGGTTTCAGATCTTCGCTCTGCCGCTTAGCCGTATGATCTTAGGCAAGTCTTTCTAAACTCTAAAAGCCTCAGCTTTTCCTACCATAAACTGGAAATAAATTGCATCTTACTCCCTGGGCTATGGTGACGATTAATCCAGGACTTAATCTAATAGCTATAAAATTCAATAAACGTTTGCTTTATTATAATAATAATACCAATTATTATTATTAAGGAGCAGGCTATATTTAAGTTGGTAGGAGACTGGCTTAGCTAGAGTCAATATGTTCTCTGAAAAAATGCAAAGCAATTTCATTAGGCAGATAAAGCCATCAAAGTGATTTTAAAGAGCAGTTGATAACAGACAATGCTTAAAGTGTACAAGAGAACTTTTTTGTTACCTTGTTTTATCTTATAAAATGGTCATTCCAGGGGCTGGCCCAGTGGCGTAGTGGTTAAGCTCGCATGCTCTGCTTTGGCCCAGGGTTCGCGGGTTTGGATCCCAGGCTCGGACCTACGCACCGCTCATTAAGCCATGCTGTGGCAGTGTCCCATGTACAAAATAGAGGGAGATGGGCACAGATGTTAGCTCAGGGCTAATCTTCCTCACAAAAATAAATAAATAAATAAATGAATGAATGAATAAATAAATAAAATGGTCTCTCCAAGTGTGACTTTTCTTAATAGTTCTTAAACCAAAATTAATACCTAGTGAATAAATGATGCTTATATGCATTTATTATAATTTATTGAAATAACATATGATTATAGCATATAGTCATTAAGAACATGGATGGTTGAGCCAGACTGCCTGGCATTAGAACCCAGTTCTGCTGTTTAGGAGCTGTGAGACCTTGAGCAAGTTACTTAACCCTGGTGAGCCTCAGTTATCTTACCTGCAAAACGAAGATATGGTTGTGGAGAGGATTGAGTAAGTTTTTATATGCAAACATCTGTGAACAGTTCCTGAAACATGGATGTCAGATAGTATTATTAATAATAATCCTTTTATTACATAAATAATAGTAAATAATAAAAATAATAATAAACTAATATGATATAAAATAGAATAATAATAAAATAATAGTAAATAATAATTGATAATTACTAAATAAATGAACAGTAAATAACAGCAATATCACAGGTAAAATTTTTTTATAGAAAAAGCATAACTAATTTATGAAGTTTTAGACTACTCTTCCTATTATTTACACTGGGGAATACTCTAAATTATTTGTCTTCCAATATCTAGATTTTACTATACCAGGTGACGGCAATCATGGCAACAGGCTCCATGCTTGGGGTGAAATAATCAGCATTATAAAGGTAGAAGTTGAAATTCCAAGCCTGTAAGTACTTCACATTTTGTGTGGCCTGGAACTACTTTTGCATTTGATTTATGTCAATTATACTTATGGTGTCCATTGTGGTTGGGAAGGGAATTTCATTTAAACTCTTGTAAGCTGCATGTAGTTGGGTTGCTCCTTTAGACTTTGCCAAAGCAGTGGGGAAACATCCACGTAAGCCAGTGGTTCTCCAAGTAGCATCCTTGGACCACCAGTGTCAGCATCAGCTGGGAGCTTATCAGAAATGCAAAGTTCTCAGCACCCCCAGACCTGTTGCATGGGGAACTCTGGAGTGGGTCCAGCCACCTCTGCTTTAACAAACTCTCCCGGGAATTCTGAAGCTTGCACATTCTGAGGACCATTGTGGTAAATCAATATAAATATCAGAGCTGGGATAAATCAAGCATTAAACATAATGATTACGATTGTTAATGGACATCGTTGGAGAAGTGCATACCCCTCCACTCCATTTTCTATTTGTACCTCCCTCTGCTGACACATTCTTCCTTTTAGATGTGTTAATATTACTCACCAGGCCATGATGAAGTGACTTTCCCCAGAGCCTCAAAGTCATTTCTGTCACCTCCTATTATGTGTTGATTTAATTAGTTAACCCTTGGAAGGCAACCTTATTTTCAACCTCTTAAATTGCACCCCGTGTCCCTAATTTACTCCCCAGACAATTGCCAGTGATTGTAATGCTCATTTTAAGAAGACCACACTCTTATGGGTGTTTGGCAATGATTAGTTTAGTCCCTGGAGTGGTTTAATAGGGAGGACATGTTTACCTAAAAGACATATGCTGGGATCTTGCTGTTTAAGGAGCGTTTGCTACTAGAGAAGCTCTGGATGTCCTGGAAGAGGGAGCGACAGGGAACTAGAGGAATAGGCACAGGAAGTGAACCTGGAAAAAGGTTTCAAAGTGGCACTGGAATTCTGGAACAGGAATGGAATTTAAAGGCCAATGGACATCTGAGGAAATGGCAGTGACAATCAATGCTGGGCAAATTTCATATGTTCTCTACTTTGGTCCATGTAAGTTGAAGGTAGGACCAGACAGATATATTTATCTATCCATCCATCCATCCATCCATCCATCCATCCATCCATCTGTCCGTCCATCCATCCACCCAAGCATCCAACAAACATCTATTCAGCATCTGCTCTATGCCAGACACTGGTATAACAGTGGACAAACGGAGAAAAAGATCTGCCCTAGTGAGGCTTTTCTTCTAGTGGTGGACATAGATTAAAAAAAAAAGGTGAAATATGTGAAATGTTTAGTGGTGATATTTTTAATGGAGGAAACTAAAGCCGGAAAGGGAAATCAGTGGAGCCTGAGCAGATGGGTCTCAATTTTAAATCAGATGGCCAGGGAAGTTCTCACTGAGAATATGACATTTGGGAAAAGACGCTGGGGAAAAGCTTTCCACTGAAAGGGAACAGCAAGTGCAAGTGCCCAGAGGTCAGGGTGTGTCTGGTGTGTTCAAGGTTCATCAAGAAGTCTAGCGCAGGGAGAGTGGAGTGGTCCAGCGCCAAATGAGGTCAGAGGACAAAAGATGTCCACAGCTTTGAAGACCACTGAGAGGAGCTTTTCTTTTATTCTAAAAGATCTAATGCACACAGTCTGGTGAGCCAACAACTTATCCTTCCCACAGAAGGGTCGATGTTATAAAAATGTTTCTGGGAGCCACTGGATTAACTGGGAAGGATTCTCTGCCGAATGATGAAAAAGCTTACAAAAAGAAGGAAGAGAAAATGGTCAGTGACAAAAAGAAGAAAATGGTGACTCTTGATGGGTGGTGAGAACAGAGCCTAGGGCATGTGTCAATCAGTGAAGAAAACAAGGGTTCCGCCATCTTTGCTTCAGTGAAGACTGCTCTCAGACCAGGATGTGGACTCGTAAGGGAGAAACAACCTCAGCAGTTAACTGAACCTTTGAAATATTTCTCCAGTCCTTCCTCTCGTCGCCATTCTCACTGTCGCTGCCGTAGAGCAAATTCATCATCTCTTTTCTGGACCCTCTCACACACTTGGGGACTGTTCGTCCCTCCTTCATTCTCACTCTCCACCCTGCTAGTCCTCTCCTTTATGGCGTGTTTTCTAAACCACAAATCCAACCGAGGCTCTCTTCTGCTTGAAAGCTTTCCCGGCTCTCAGGCCCCAAATGAATGTCAGCATGACATTTATGATCCGTCTCTGCTTCTCATTGCTCCCTCTCCTCCCTGAACAGCACTCTGCTCCCATCACTCAGGACTGCTCCACCTTCCCAGAGAACGGATGAGTTTTGTATACGCCATCTCTTTTTAACCCTCTGGCGCGTTCCTACTTACCTCTCATTTCACTGGGCATGCTGTCTTTTCTGCAGATTCTTCCTGACTTCTCCAAGAGGAGTTTCTACTCTCTCGTCTCTTCCCACCTGCCCGTGGGTCCTTCGTTACAGCATATACCCCTTCATGTGAGTTGTATAGATTCGTCTGGTCTCTTCCATTCCTCTCCAGGCTTATGGGTCTTTATGGTCTCAATGTTCATACAACATTGGCATAAAATAGGTGCTCAGTAAATTTTTGTTACATAAGTAAGTGAATTTGAAAGCATTTGGGCTGCTAGATGAAAGTGATACATCACTTACTTATGGGATTTCTCGCCGGTCTGCACATTTCTAGTAATTACTACATATTTACTATCTAATAGTTGAGAATAAATACACATTATTTCATTTCTCTAAACAACATAGCTAAATCAGGTCAGTTTAATGCAATCTATAAATGACAAATTTGCAAAATGCCTCTCTATATAAGCCTAATTTGAGACAACCACTGACATAAACTTAATGAAGTTTAAAAATATAAAGAACTTCACAGTGGCCTGGTTTCGCCATAGGAGAAGTTACTGAATTGCATGCAATAATCTCTATTTTCTTCTAAATGATGAATTTGAGCATCTTGACAATTGTGGAAAAAAAATTGAGAAAGGCAGAGCTGGAGCGAGAAAGAATGGGTAATATTGAGTTTCCACGTTTCCACCAGCCATGGCAAGGCTGGCCCACTGCTGGCTACAGAAGAGATGTTCTCTTAATGAGACCTTGAGTAAGATCCTTAAACCACATGGTTGCAACCTAAAGAAAAAAATATAAAAGAAGAAATACAAGTATTCTTATTCATTTATAATTGCGCAAATATTAAAATTTATGTTCCCTTTCTATTACTGCCAGTATGACAAAATAAAATACTGTATACTATTTTATTTAAAACATTCCATACAACCTAAAAAATTTAAGATGTAACAAGTATGTCAACTTCGTTTTTTTCTTTATTGTATAGACTATTAACAATTCCAGAGAGAAACTTATAGAAACAACATGAGAGTTTATTGCCGTTAACTCTTTAAGTGAGGTATACATTGTTCTATCTCTGTATAGCTACCAGGAAGGAAAAAACTCATTTTGAAAAAAAAAATCACACAATTAGTCGCGGGATCTTTACTGAATTACTCTAACCACAGGTTTTTAGTTTAATCTTATCAGCGTCTTCAAACTTGAAATAAAAGTATTGGTATATTATCAGGAATTGTCCTTCTATTGTTTGCCTTGAAACCCGCCTCTTCCAACACACATTTCTTCTCCAGCAATACCTGTGAGAATCATATTATCATGTTACAGGCAAGGAAATGGCAGCCCTAAGAAAGTTTGCAAATTCCACACCACTAAACGGAGGAGCTCAGGTTCAAACCTAGGAAGGCTTGACTTCAAACCTGAGCTCCATCCTCGACTCCAGGTTTGACACATGCATGGCCCATAATCGCAGCCCATCCAACATTCAACAAACTCTGTACAGTTCCTAGTGCGGGCTGGGCATTGAGCCAGGAAGGACACAGCTGTGAGAGCCACAGAGGCCCTCTCCTCTATGGAGATTTTCCCTTGATCCATGGCAGACAGTGTTAATTAATAGTGAGCCTCTTCTCCTAGCCAGGATGCAGTTTCACCATCCTCAGCACAGTGTCACTACCAACCAGCCAGAGAGGGCACTATTGGCCATACCCAGACCATCACAAAGCAAGACGTCAAGGAGGAGCACACTGTCCTCTTCTATTCAGGATAGTACCTGTGGATAATTCACCCCTTGCTTAATTATTCCCTCTGAAATGATAGACTATCCCTCCCACTTCTTCCTTCTCCTTTTCTAGGTGCTGCCCTGAAGCTAGTGTTGAACCCGGTCCCCTTTCTCAGTTGGGCAGGGTCAAAGCAACACAGTGTAGAGTTCAGTCTGGGAAATCACAGTGCCAGCTATACCTGCAGTCACAGAACAGGACGATGACAAGGATGCACAGAGATTTCTGAGTTCCAAGTACCTTTTCAGACACCTACGGGTTAACTAGAGGCTGTGGGTTCACAAGGATGCTGCTTTTCAGCTGCTTTGGCCTTGCTCTTACAGAGGCATTGTTAAAAATAGGGCTTACAGGAAATAACACAGATTTGGGAATCCTATAGACCTGGTTTGTGACACGTGTCAGCTCTATTATCTTAGGCAACTTACCTGACTTTCTGAGCCTCATTTTTTATTGGCAAGTGAGGATCATAACCTAATTTGCTTTGTTGCTATAAGGGTTGAACGTCATGAAAAATACAATGTTCCTGACATGGTGTATATCCTTGTTCTTGTTTCATCTTCTATAGGGAGAGGAAACTCCCTGGCTGGACCCTTCAGCTAAAGGCACCAATGGGTGTTCTAAGGATCTCAATATAACCCAATTTTCTCATATTTCCATAGTTGCTTAACTTTTCCACAAGTGCATACTTTTCTTGGATTACTGGCATTTTGAAAATAGGCTATTCCAAGATCCATTTCCCTTTCCTGTACTTGAAGTTGTCCTAATCCGCACGAAAGTGGTCCTCCATCCTTAGAAATGGCACCGTATCCCACCTTGCCTTTCCAAATATTTATTACCTTGCAGAAGGTTAAATAGTTGAAAAGGTCAGAATCCATTGTCATAGGTGCTGGCATAGTTACAGATATGAGAGGAAGACAGAGAGGGAGATTGCAGTCAGTAAATATGAGGCAGAGTGTTTTTCCATAAATTTTGCATTTGACCCTCTCATCAACCCCGTGAAGTAGGTGAAGCCATTAGCATTAAGTATGACTACACATACTAAGCTCTTTCTCCCCCAAATATCTGTGGCTGAAGCAAGATAAAAGTTTATTTCTCACTCATGTAAAAGAATTCAGAAGGGCAGAAAACATGATCACTCCACAGACATCCTTCTATCTTGATGTTCCACAATCCTTAGCATATCTCCTCCTAGTTCAATATGGCTGCTTAACCTCCAGTTATCACATCCATATTCTTCTTTTTTTTTTTTAATTTTATTTATTTTTCCCCGAAAGCCCCAGTAGATAGTTGTATGTCATAGTTGCACATCCTTCTAGTTGCTGTATGTGGGACACGGCCCCAGCATGGCCGGAGAAGTGGTGCATCAGTGCGCGCCCGAGATCCAAACCTGGGCCGCCAGCAGCGGAGCGCGCACACTTAACCGCTAAGCCACGGGGCCGGCCCAACACATCCATATTCTAAGCAGAATGAGTAGGGAAAAAATAAAGGCTATATCCTCTCTCTTTTAAGAGTATTTCCCAGCTGTGTGATCCCTGGCTTCCTTTTAAATCTTTTGCCAGAACTTAGTCTCGTAGTCTCCTCCAGCTACAAGGGAGTCTGAAAAAAATATAGTCTTTTTGCTGGGCAACATGTGCTCAGGAGATGGGGACAAAGGACATTATGAGCAGCTATAAGTGCCTGCTGCAGTAGGTGTCATTGTCCCCCACTTTTCAGAGGAGAGGAAACTGAGGCTTGTTGGGTTTAAATATATTCTGGTTATCTATTGGTTATCTATTGCCAAGTGTATTCTGCTTATCTATCTATTAGTGACTTAAAACAATAAACATTTTATTATGCTCAAGATTCTGTGGGTCAGGAATTTGGTGGGATTCTACACAAATGGCTCCTCAGTGCACCATAATGAGTGGCCTCATCTGAAGCAGCTTGAAGGGAGAGATACAGCTGGGATGACTTGACTGGAACCAAATGTCTGAGGCCTCATTTCTGGCGTTGGATTCCTCAGTTCTTTTCCATATTGGTCCAAGATGGCTTATTCACTCTCTTGCCTGGCATGGCACCTTAGCTGGGATAGCTGGCCAGGCATCTCTTTCTCCATGGGGCTTTTCCACAGGGCTCGCTTGGGCTTCCTCACAGCATGGCAGTCTCTGGGAGTCGGATTTCTTCCAATGATGGCTGGCTTTGTCCAGAAAGAGTGTTCCAAGAGACTAAGGCAGAAAGCTCCTTATAACTAGCCTTGGAAGTCACACTTCTGCCACAACTCACTAAGGACAATCCAGATTTAAGAGATGAGTAATTAAACTTCACATCTCATTGAGAGGAGTAGAAAAAGGTTTGCAGCCATATTTAATCTACCACAAAGTGATTGCTTAAGCAAACACAGCTAGGAAGCCAACTGGCCAGACCTTTTCTTTGTACTACGTGGGTCCAAGCAGCAGGTCTTGGTACTTTTAAAGAGTCAATTAAACAAGTTGATTTTTTTTTGAAGCATGAAAGATTATAGCTGGCTATAGACCAGCAGGAGGTAGTAAACATTTGTGCCAATGGTATCTTTGTTGAGTGCATAGACAGACTCTAGCCTTCAGTGGAGTGAGCCCTGGGGCTCGTCACTCAGCTCTTTAGACTGAGTCTCCTACTAAGTGTAGCTGATACTATTTTTTTATCCCCTCCCCCACCCCATCCTCTAACCCCCTTCCAGCTAAATAACTGGGCTGCCGCTCTGCAGTGTCTTTCATATTTGTGAATACTCTCTCAAGTCTGGGAAATCAGATTGTCTCATTTAAATTTAATTTGAATTTCTGTTTGAAGAATCAACCTGAGACATCAAAGAGAATCCAAAAAATGCACTACAAAATAAATGATCAAATGACTTCTGAAAACATTGCACTTTTATATCTGGAAATATTGGATCAAAACTCCAATTTCTTTTATTGTTAAAACTAAAGAGAGACTTAAAAGAAACTGCTGTGTAAGTTTGACACCACATTTAACCAACAGACAAATTGATACAGCCTGGCAGGGTTATTACTTACCATCAATATATGCATCCTCTCTCTAACTCGTAATGAGTCAGATTCTCCCAGTCACTAAGCTTCAACTTGATTTACATTCGTTTTCTTGAAGTCATAAAAATATTATTTTGAGTACAGGTCACAGATGCCTAATTTACAATCTGGGAATAATTAAATGGCCAGTTTATCTGCTCCAAACAGACTGAATTTTGTGTTGAAATGTGGCCTTTGAGAAACTAACTTCTCAAACAAAAATTTTACCTTAATTATTTGAGCATTTAATTTTTGAAGATCTGAAGCCTCTTCCCTCTATTTTAATATATTTGGAGGTGGACATTAGAAGGCCCAGGGCTATAGTGAATCAGCATTTACTGTGGGTCCTGGTAGGTGATTGGGAATACACCTGAGAGAAAAATGGCATGTGGTCTGCCTTCAAGGGTGCAAACACACTCTGCCAAGAGGGAGTGAGCAGAACACCTGGCAAGTGAAAGAATGATCAGAGCTTGTCCCGTCAAGAATCTGAGGGGTGATCAAAAACTTGAATGAGTGATGTCTTGGCTTATCAAGAACTAAAAACCCAAACCAATGGTAGAGAAGTCATGGGTCTTAGAGATAAGACGCTTCAGCCAAGGGTCATGGTCCAGAGCAAAGATGACCTTTTCCAGCTGGGCTGAGTGGGGATGATTGGCTTGTTTTCTATTGACCACATAAGACTGGGTTGGAGGAATCAATAATGAAGGATTAAAAAATATATTTTAAAGGCGAAGGAAAGGACTGTGGCATTTTAGGGGAAGATCAGCAATCCTCCTGGGTGCCTGGGGAGTTGGCTCTTTTATATTTAAGAAAACCAACTCATGGACCTTTTGCCAGCTTCCAGTCCCCTCTCTCCTGCTAAGGAGTTGAAGGAGAGGGTTCAAATAGAGAAATTGAATTTGTCTGTTTAATAGGATTATAGCGATGTGAAATCTGTCCCTTGACCATACGGTTTGGATTTCAGACTGGAGAGTGGTAAGAGGAGTGACAAAGAGGGGAAATCCTGGTAGGGAGAGTAAACTCCTCAACAAAACAGCAAGGAGCGCTCCGAGAGAAAGCGGAGCTAGAGAGACTTCCGGAGAAAGGCAGCTTTGAGAGATCTAATATTCAAGTTTACGTTGATTCCCATGGTGCTCTGTCTTGTGCCCTCACTCTCACCAGGTCACCCAGATAGCCTCGTATTGGTACTGTTTTGAGAGAGTGGGGGAAGGGGCCCTCTCTGTGCTTGGGGCAAGGAAGAGGGAGTCCCCGAGGACAGCAAGCACGGAAGGGGAGATGCTAGTTACTAACGAGGCTACAGCAGCTAAGCACTTTGCCGTGTGGATCACGCAGAGAGATGTGAGCCAAACATCCATCCCACCCCCACTCCCAATACCAGCCGTTGACCCTTCAAGCACATGTGTATGTTACTTTGCTAGTGAAAGAGCATTGGGGAGTGGAGCCAGACCCTGCATTTGCATGGATATGAGCTGTCAGGATTTCCATCCTCAGACTACGTGTTTATACATTTCAGAGCAGGCTGCAAAATCCAGGTGAATGCCAGAGTGGGTAACAGTCAGCTTTCCTCAGAAAGGAAGCGTCTCCAGCTTCTCTCCGGCGGCTCTCACTCTACATTGAAAAGCCCCCCGTTCACTCCCCCTTCGGTGACAGCCTGGTCCCTGCAGCATGCTGCAAGGGATTTGTCTGGCCCTCTTTAATAAGTCCAGTAATAGGAGTTTCTACCATTCCTCTTGGGATATACATTTTTTTCTATTTCTGTGTTATGAACTCACTGTATGGATTTTGAGAGTTGTTATTTTAATTGAGCAGTCAAGCAACAGAGTATTATCTGCCAACCCTGACTCAATAGAATCTGCGATTCTTCCAAAATTCGAAAAATTTCTGAGTGAAAGAGGCAATGGAGGAAGTGGCAGTGAGTGTGGGAGATCACAAATCCCTGCCTGGCCATGGTCTCATTTATCTCTGACGCTTATTCCCACTAGATTTCAAAAATATTGTGTAAGTATCTCTTGTTTCTAAAGACCAAGAATAATGGAGTATTTTTCTAACTGAAAGGCAGGAATTACAGTTTATCAAATCTATTGATTTTGATATATTCATTCAACATGGCTTTTAACTCTGGCCCCTGCCTCTATCCCCTTGGCCTCTGCCTCAGAAAAAATCCTCATCACCCAGCTTCTCCAGCTTCCAATCGTCCACACTGCTGCCAAAGCTGTTTTTCTAAAACACAGATCATGCCACTTCCTTGCTCAAAATGCTGAATGGCCATCTATTGCCCTCCAGAATCTGGCTGCTCCTACCCACCCTCCCTCTCCCCCTTCCACCATTAAGCACGTTAACCATGTAGAAACTTTCAAGAGTGGACAGCTCATCCTTCTCCAACAATGACTTACTCTTTCGTTCCTCCATGCCTTTTGTACCCCATTTCCCACCCAGCTGTACCTACCACTACTATTTAACTTTCAGTTCCCAGACAAAATCTCACATCTTCTGTTCTTTTACCAAAAAATTTGCTAAACAAATTATTAATGAATATTTCCTATGAGCTATGCACTGGTATAAATTTTTTTAAGATACTGTCACCATATTAATGTTTATTAAAGGAACATAAAAAATATTCTGTCTTCAAAGACATGCCTTGTAAAAGAGAAAAATTAATAAACAAGTATTTTCCTAAATATTGTATCATTTTTATGATATTGATTTGAGGAAAACAAGCAAAGACATAATGCCCAGCCTTTAGCGTGCAAAAAAATGCAAAGATATGGGGGCCGGCCCAGTGGTGAAGTAATTAAGTTCGCACACTCTGCTTCGATGGCCCAGGGTTCACAGGTTCGGATCCCAGGCGCAGACCTACGCACCACTCATTAAGGCATGCTGTGGCAGGCATCTCACATATAAAGTAGAGGAAGATGGGCACAGATGTTAGCCCAGGGTAAATCTCCCTCAGCAAAAAGAGGAGGATTGGCAACAGATGTTAGCTCAGGGCTATCTTTCTCACCAAAAAAAAAAAAAAAAAAAAGAAAGAAAGATAAACCCAAAAGGATAAACAAAGCAGAAATACTTAGTTTTCTGAGGTTATAGTTTCACAGTATTTCAATAAATTACATAATTATATTAAATTATAACCTTATTTTATTATTATTTGCTCTATATATTATTATATAATTATTTTAAATTAAGTTTATGCAAAAAATAACTATAGTGGATTGGACTGATGCATTGAAGTTCTATGGTCTTTACATGCCAAATAGCTAGCTAATGTGGAAAGATATTATAAAATATTTTGTAAATTATCACAACATTGAATTTTACAGAAAAATATATTCTAAGTCATGGGATATTATTTCAACACAAAAGCTTGATAATGAAATTTTTGAGAAAGCAAGCATTATAATAATGAGCTAATATCAAGGATAAGGAGGTTAACCATGTAGAACATGTAAGTCAGAAACAATATTGGAATGCAAGGGGCACAGTGAGTACCTGGGAGATCAGAGAGAAGGGGACAAGGCAGAGGGAGGAGGGGCAAAGAGAGGACGGAGATGAGTGTGTCTGTGCAGCAGTTACAGAAGAGAGAAGAGGTGGGGAAGGAAAAAAGAAGACTGCAAAGGCAAGACAGAAAGAGGGGAAAAAGAGAAACAGAATCATCGATTTTAACTTGCATAAAGATCAACTCCTCATTGAGTCTAAGTTGGAACTTTGTGAATATTCAATAAATCTTTTGGACCTTGCTAATAATGTATAATGAACCAGGAAACAATTCTTTTTTGGTCAGTTGGGTAAACCTGAATCCAGATTCTACTTATTAGCTTTCACCATATACATTTTTATAGACACAAGCAAAGTTATATTCCAGAGCAAAAATGAATCAACCCTGTCCACAACCAAAGATGATTCTAGAAATAATTCAAGGTCCTTTAAAGTCTCGGCCATTAACAGTGTATTTGTTACACCTGGCACAAATTTGAGATGTTTTAGAAACATATTAACTCTATCAAATCTGATCCGAACTAATGAAAACGAAAGCAAGAAAAACTAGAATTATAATTAGTAGAGATGATTAAAGAAATTGAAAATGATGAAAAACATGACAAATGCATTGCGCTTGGGATGGATTATTTGGTGGTAAGAATTATTTTTAAGGACAAAAAAGCCTGTCTTACAGCATGTAAAAATTAGTAACCAACAAGGCAAATGGAAAAATAATTGATTTAATAGATTATCAACAACAACAGAAACCACATCTCTAGAGTGTGCAACCAGAGGCTTCACTTCAGGTTCGTGTCTATTAGCTTAATATTTACTCACGTGCAGGTTGAGAGTTTGTTAAGCCCTCAGTGATTAAGCATGGGAAAAGTGCTGCTGCTAATGCTAGTGCGACAAAACAAAGATTCAAGACCCTTCCCATTGTGTGTGGTATCCAAAGGTGGGGAAGGAGTGAGTGTACAATTTTGACAAAAACCAGCAAAGTCCCTTTCCCAGGGAATTTATAGAGTAGTAAAGGAGAAAAATAAATATCTAATAAATAAACCAATAAATAAGGAATTGCAAATTAAGAAGTGCCATGAAGGAAATAAACAGGTTGCTGAGATAGAACATAATGAGAGGACCTGTTTGCATCAGGTGGTGAGGAGGTGGTCTCAAGGAGACTGACTGGAGGAGTCAGGTGTGCAAAGACGCAGGGGAAGAAGGCCTTTTGAAGAGAGAACAAGGTGTTCTGTTTTTCTAAATTGGAAAGAACTTGGCCTGAGTGAGGGACTAGAAGGTGGGCTAGAGCAGAGAGGTGTGCAGGCAGCATGAAGTATGTGGTCACAGAGGTAGAGAGGGCCAGATGTTGGTACATATACCAATGTAAGGAGTGTGAATTTGATTTTGAATGCAATGGGAAGCATGAATTTAATCCTGCTGGGGACGTGATCTAGTTTAATTTTTAAAAGATCATTTTGGCTGCTATGGAAGAATACAATAAAGAAACATGAGTAATCAGTTAGGAGGCTATTGCTGTAGTCCTGTCAAGGAATGCTGGGAGCTGGTACTATGACGGTGGAAGAAGGAGTAGAAATGGATGGATTGAGGATACAGTTTGGAGCAGAATTGATATGATTTTCTAATACGTTAGGTATTATGGTACATTAAGTAGCATTGGAGGGATATATGCTAATAAGGAAGAGGGAGTCATCTAGAATGACCAACAAGTGTTTGCCTTGCTCACCTGAATAGGTGATAGAAAGAACTAAAATGAGGAAGACTAGGATAGAGATAAGGGACAGGTTTCAGGGGGGCTTGAGGAGTTCATTTTTGGCCATGTTGTAGTATAGGTGCTGTGAGACACTCAAATGCAAAGCTAAGTAGGCAACTGAATGTAGAAGGCAGAGGCAGCTGAACTGGATATGTGAATTTGGGAGTTAACGTGCATATGGCACTGAAGTCTTTGGAAATGGATGAGATCATCTAAGAACCAAGTACAGAGAAGTAAATGAAGAGAGTTTACTCTAAAGGTCTAAGAAACCTCAGAGGTTTAACAAAAGAGGAGAAGCCCATGAAGGCAATAAAGAAGGGACAATCAGAGAAGTGGAGGAAAATCAGGATGTACTGACAGAGATGTTAAAGGATGACAGAAGGATGGAGAAGTCAATATTTTAAATGTCACTGAGTTTAGTGAGAAGAGGACAGAAAAGAGTCCACTGATTTTGACAAGTTGGGGATCATTGGGGATGCTAATAAGAGAAAGTTCAGTGGCCTGATGAGTGGAAGACAGACAGAAATGGACTGAAGCATGAATGAAATGAGAGAAATGGGGACAGCTTCTGTAGATAGCTGCAAGAAGTTTCTTGTGACAGACAGAAGAGAAAGGGGACAGGAGCTGGAGGAATCTCTGGGGTCCAGGGAGAATTTTTTAAAGGATGGGAGATACTAGAATATGTTTGTGAGCTGATGGAAATGTTTCACTAAACAGGGAGAGATTGGGATGTGGGAGAGAGGGAGAGCATAACTGGAGAAGCAAGGTTCTCGATGAGACCCCGTGATCAGAGAGGGTCCAGAGCTCAAAAGGGAGAAAGGGAAGGTGGATGCAGACCCAAGTGGATTTGTGATGGCGAGATGAGAGGATAGCCAGTGATGACTTTCATTTATATGATGGCATGATACAAGATTATCAATTGAGAATAAGGTCGGGTGGGTGGAAAAGCAGCAGGTCTAGCTGTGAGGTAGAGGTGTGATAGAATTATGACCAGTGGAAAAAGTTCACAGAGTAGAGAAACAGGAAAGAGGTTCCGGTCAGCATGGGTCACTACTTTTTAAGGTCAGAGTTCATCAATTTATAATGACAACGATCTGCCTTACAGAGTAAGTTTCTGCAAAAACACTTGGCTTCAATGGTACAGGCACAAAGAAAGTGATGGATGTGTACAAAAAATATTGTAACTCTTTCTGGGTGAGCACAATGGAGAGAGAGAAGAGCAAGGGATTTGAGGGTCACTGGAATAGAGTGATCTAATAAGGAGCCATGGGCTCTAAGCTGGCTATGAAGACAAGTGAAAAAAGGAAGGTCTCTACACACCTTGTAGAATGGCCAACGAAACCAAACATGCGACCATTCCAGGTCTTAGGGAAAATGTGGAGAAACTGGAACTCCTGTACATTGTTTGTGGGAATGTAAAATGGAACAACAACATTGCAAAAAGTTTACCAGTTTCTTAAAAAGTTAAACATACATCCACTACAAGATCCAGCCATTCCTCTTCTAGGACTTGTACATGAATGCTCGTTGCAACTTTATTTGTAATTTATCAAGTTATATACTTTAGCTATGTGCTGTTTATTGTATGTCAATTATACTTCATTAAAATAATATCACCATGGTAAAATAAAAAGAGAAAAAAGGAGGGTTCTGATATAGAGCGAGAAAGTGATGAAAGGAATGGTTTAGACATCTCATTGTGGCTTAAAAATTGGTTTCATGGGAACATTTGAGCAAATGAACTCGAAGGACAGAAGTTATGTTTGGAGAATGATGTGCATAAATTCTTTATATTTGAGGTGGAGTCATTTCTGATGATGACAAGGCATGGCATGGGGGTGGAAGTTTAAATTGGAGTGAGAGGAGAATGTCTTTAGGGATGAGGAGGTCTAAGAACTGGGAAGACTTCATGTACAGCTTATCTACGCGCACACTAAAGGCATCAGAAATGATGGCAGAGTTGGGGTAGAGAAAGTGTGAGCCAGGAGCTAACAGCTTCAGTGGAGTCACTGGGAGGTTGGTAAATGGTAACAACAAAGAGGATTCAGGAATGGTAAAGCCAGGTGGTACAGACTTCAGAGTAGGGTGTTATGAGCTGGGGTTTTGAGGCATGATGGTGTGAAAATGGCAGTGAGGCTCAAGACGCTCAGAGACCCCCAGATCCAGCATTTGACGGAATCACGCAAGGAGATGATGGAGTGGTTGCTGCTCCCAGAGAGAGGTGTCGCAGAGGGCTCAGAGGAGAGGAGAGGTTTGTGAAAGAGCTGAACAACGCCGGTGAAGCTGACTAATCATCAAAGGTTAGTGTTCTGGCAATTACTAGCCTAAACAAAGATGTGAGGCATGACTATTATTATTTTTTTTTATTGCTTTATTTTAAATAGTTTTACCATCTGTGAATGCATTTCTAAACCTTATAATTTAGTTTTGCTTGTTTTTAAATTTTATACAAGTGGAATAATACTGTGTGCATTCTGCTGTTACTTCCTTATTTTACTTAGCTCTTTGTTTTAGAGACACATTCATGTCGATGTGGAGACCTGTAGGTCATTTATTTTTGCTCCTGTTTAGTTTCTGTTGTGTGAATGTGCCCTATTTTACTCATCCATGCCTACTGTTGATGGGCCTTTGTGTTGCTTCCTGATTTTGCTATGACAAACAAGGCTTCTATAAGTATTTCTGGTGCATGTTTCATAATGCAAATATGCAAAAATTTCTGTAGATTACATGCTTATTAATGCTGGAACATAGTGTATATACATGTTCACCTACTTAATTTGATGCCATATTGTTGTCAAAAGTGGTCAGTCCCATTTACGCACTGCTATCCCTTATCTTTATTATAATTGGACTGTCTAATTTTTAATTTTTGCTGTTTTGGTGGGTATAAAAGTGCATCTTGGGATTTTAAATTTCATTCCCCTAATTACCAATGAGGTTTTCATACGTTTATTGGCCAACCAGGTCCTACGTGTCTTCTTACTAGCTGTGAGAACTTGGATGAGTTGCTCAACTTCTTGGATCTTCTTTTATCAATAAAAGGAGGATAACATTATACACCTCCCAAGATATTGTCTTTTAGAGAGAATTGACTTCCTGCCAATGTCAAAATGACATTTACTTGGTCTACTTTTAGATCTTACTTTGACTAGTAGTGCTCTTGGGGCAGGTTACTGGGGAGAATATGGAAGCACTCAGGGAGACAGCCTGGGAAAAAGTAGAGAGCTATATCAGTTGGTACCAAAAAAAAAAAAAAAAAGACCTCAAGTTCATTGTTCTAGTTAGCGTAACTCTTACAGCTTTAAAAAACAAACTTCAAATTTCAATGGCTTAACAGAATACCATTTATTTATTATTCTTGTGTTCCCAGTCAGGAGGCAGCTTTTCTCCACCTGCTGACGTAGGAAGCCAGGCTCCTTCATGTGGCTCTATTATGCCCTAAGGCCATGGAGTCCCCTGCTCCAGCTGGCAGCAGAGGAGACAGAGAGTCAAGAGGTCCTAATGCCCACTCACTACATAAAAGTCTATGCCTTGTGGGGTCGGCCCGGCAGCATAATTGTTAAGATCATACGCTCCACTTTGGTGGCCTGGGGCTCACAGGTTCGGATCCCCAGCGTGGACCCATGCACCACTTATTAAGCCATGCTGTGGCAGGCATCTCACATATAAAGTAGAAGAAGATGGGCGCAGATGTTAGCCCAGGGCCAATCTTTCTCAGCAAAAAGAGAAGGATTGGCCACAGATGTTAGCTCAGGTCTAATCTTCCTCATCAAAAAAATTAAAAAAAAAAAGTCTATGCCTTGAAATGAAACCTTTCTTCTGATCACATTTCTTCAGTGAAACCTAGTCACATAGCCACATCTGTATGTAAGGGGACCTCAGAAATGTAGTCCTGGGTTGGGCTGCCACCTGGCCTCAACAACAGCACAATATGGAATGGAAACCACAGTCATACACAGTGTTAACCCATGATACCAACCTCTCCCACCATTGTTCAGACAAACTCAGGTGTCATTGTCATCTCATCCCATACCCACCTTGGCAACATGACGCCCTTGTTAATGTTGGTTCTTCTCTTAATGCTCATTTTTATTTTTTCTAGCTTTACTTAAATATAATTGACATATAATATTGTGTAAGTTTAAGGTATACAACATGTTGATGTTTGATGAGGAATATTTGCTCCGAGCTAACATCTGTGCCAGTCTTCCTCTACTTTGTATGTGGGTTGCCACCTCAGAATGGCTGATGAGTGGTGTAGGTCCACCTCCAGGATCCGAACCCATGAACCCCAGGCTGCTAAAGTAGAGCGTGCCGAACTTAACCACCACACCACAGGGCTAGCCCCACATTCATATACTTTGAAATGATTACCACTTTAGTTAACACCTCCATCACCTCACGTAATTTCCAACTCTTTTTTATGGTGAGAACATTTAAGGTCTACTCTCCTGGCAACTTTCAAGTATAAGATACAGTATTAACTATAATTGTCATCCTGCAGATGATGATCCCCAGAACTTGTTCATCTTATAACTGGAAGTTTGTACTCTTTAACCAACATCTCCCCATTTTCCCTACCCTCCAACCCCTGGTAACCACCATTCTACTCTCTGTTTCTACGAGCTTGGCTTTTTTTATGTTCCACACATTAGTGATATCATACATAGTACTTGTCTTTCTCTGTCTGGCTTATCTCACTTAGCCTAATGCCCTCAAGTTTCATCCACATTGTCACAAATGGCAGGATTTCCTTCTTTCTCATGGCTGAATATATTCCATTGTATATACATACTATATCTTCTTTATCCATTCATTGATCGATGGGCACCTAGCTTGTTTCCATATTTTGGCTGTTATGAATTATGCTTCAATAAATACGGAAGTACAGATATCTTTTTTTTTTTTGGTGAGGAAGATCGGCTGCGAGCTAACATCTGCCAGTCCTCCTCTTTTTGCTGAGGAAGACTGGCCCTGGGTTAACATTTATGCCCATCTTCCTCCACTTTATATGGGATGCTGCCACAGCATGGCTTGACAAGTGGTGCGTCAGTGCGCGCCCAGGATCCAAGCTCCAGGCAGCCACAGTGGAGCGTGAGCACTTAACTGCCATGCCACTGGGCCAGTCCCCAGATATCTTTTTGATATCCTGTTTTCATTTCTTTTGCATATATCCCAGAAGTAGGATTGCTGGAAAATATAGTAGTTCTATTTTTAATTTTTTCAGGAAGCTCCATACTGTTTTCCATAGTGGCTGAAACCGTTTACGTTCCTATTAACAATGTACAAGAGTTCCATTTTCTCCACATCCTCGCCTCACTTATGTCTTATTTTCTTAATGACAGCCAGTCTAACAGGTGTGAGGTGATAGCTCATTGTGGTTTTCATTTGCATTTCCGATTAGTGATTTGAACATTTTTTCATGTGTGTTGGCCATTTTGATGTCTTTTTTGGAAAAATATCTATTCAACTTCTCTGCCTATTTTTTAATTAGATTGGATTGTTTTTTCTATGGAATTGTATGAGATCTTTATATATTTTGGATATTAACCTCTTATCAGATATATGATTTGCAAATATTTTATCCCATTCCATAGATTGCCTTTTCACTTTTGTTGATTGTTTCTTTTGCTGTGCAGAAACTTTTTATTTTGACCTAGGCCTGCTTATTAATTTTTGCTTTTATTGTTTGTGGTTTTGTTGTCACATCCAAAAAAATTGTTGCCAAGACCATGTCAAGGAGATTTTTTCCTGTCCTTTCTCCATTGAATATTCTTGGCTCCCTTATCAAACATTAGTTGACCATATATGTGAGAGTTTATTTCTGGGCTCTTGATTCTGTTCCCTTGATCTGTGTGTCTATTTTTATGGCAGTACAACACTGTTTTGATTATTATAGCTTTCTAGTATAGCTTGAAATGAGGAAGTGTGATGCCTCCAAGTTTTGTTCTTTCTTCAGATTGCTTAGACTATTTGGGGTCTCTTATGGTTCCAAACAAATTTTAGAATTGCTTTTCCCATTTCTGTGAATAACGTCATTGGAATTTTGATAGGGTTTGCATTGAGTCTGTAGATGGCTTTGAGTAGTATGGACATTTTAACAATTTTAATTCTTTTAATCCATGAATATGAGATATCTTTTCATTTATGTGCATCTTCTTTAATTTCTTTCATCAAAGTCAAATAGTTTTCAGTGTACAGATCTTTCATCTCTTTGAGTATTTTATTATTTTTAATGCCATTGTGAATGAGATTTTTTTTTTTAATTTATTTTTCAGGTGTCTTGTTGTCAGTGTATAGAAATGCAACTGATTTTTGTATGTTGATTTTGCATCCTGCAACTTGACTGAATTCGTTTATTGGTTTTAACAGTTCTTTGGTAGAGTCTTTAGGATTTTTCGATGTATAAGATCAAATCATCTGCAAACAAAAACAATTTTACTTCTTCCTTTCTGATTTGGACCTTTTATTTATTTTTCTTGCTTGATTATTCTGGCTAGGACTTCCAGTGCTATGTTGGATAGAAGTGGTGAGTGGGAACCTTTGTCTTTTTCCTCAGAGGAAAATTTTTCAACCTGTCACTGTTGAGTACGATTTAGTTTTGTTAGTTGTGGACTTGTCATATTTGGCCTTTATTGTGTTGAGGTATGCTCCTTCTGTATCCAACTTGTTGAACATTTATATTATGAAAGGATATTGTATTTTGTCAAATGCTTTTTCTGCATCTATTGAAATGACCATATGATTTTTGTCTTGTACTCTATTAATGTGGTTTATCACATTTATTGATTTATATATATTGGGCCATCCTTATATCATAGAAACAAATCCCACTTGGTTGTAGTGTATAATCTTTTAAATGTGTTTTTGAGTTCAGTTTGCTGTTTTGTTGAGAATTTCTACATCTTTATTCATCAGGGATATTGGTTTTTAATTTTCTTTTCTTGTAGTGTCCTTATCTGGCTTTGGTATCAGGGTAACGTTGGCCTTATAAAATGAGTTTGGGAGTATTCACTTCTCTTCAATTTTTTGACAGAGTTTGAGATGGATTGGGGTTAATTCTTCCTTAAATGTTTGGTAGAATTCATCCATGAAACCGTCTGGTCCTGGGCTTTTCTTTGTTGGGAGGTTTTCATTTACTGATTCAATCTCCTTACTAGTTATTGTTCTGTTCAGATTTTCTATTTCTTCATGATTCAGTCTTGGAAGTTTGTATCTTCCTGGGAATTTATCCATTTCTTTTAGATTATCCAATTTGTTGGCATATAATTGTTCAGTAGATCAGGTCAGTAGTATCTTATGATCCTTTGTATTTCTCTGGTATTAGTTGTAACATCTCCTCTTTCACTTCTGATTTTATTTAATTGTATATTCTCTCCTTTTCCTAGTAGTTTAGCTAAAGGTTTGTCAATTTTATCTTTTTGAAAAGCTAGCTTTTAGTTTCATTAATCTTTTTTATTCATTTTTTTTGGTTTTTATTTTATTTATTTTTGCTTTGATCTTTGTTATTTCTTTCCTTCTGCTAACTTTAGCCTCAGTTTGTTCTTCTTTTTCTAGTTCCTTAAGATGTAAAGTTAAGTTGTTTATTTGAATTTTTTTTTTTTCTTAATGTGGGTGTTTATCATTATAAACTTCTCTTTGAGAACTGCTTTTGCTGCATCCCATAGGTTTGGGTATGCTGTGTTTCCGTTTTCATTTGCTTCAAGATATTTTTTGATTTCCCTTTTGATTTCTTCTTTGATCCATTGGTTGTTAAAGAGTATGTTGTTTAATTCATCTATTTGTGAATTTTCCAGCTTTCCCCCTATTATTGATTTCTAGTTTCATACCATTGTGGTCAGAAAATATACTTGGTATGATTTCAATCTTCTTACATTTGCTAAGACTTGTTTTGTTACCTATCATATGATGTATCCTGGAGAATGTTCCATGTGTGCTTGAGAAGAATGTGTATTCTGCTGTTGTTGGATGGGATGTTCTATATATGTGTGTTAGATCCATTTGGTCTAAAGTATAGTTCGAGTTTAGTGTTTCTTTATTGACTTTCTGTCTGGATGATTTATCCATTGTTGAAAGTGGGGTATTGAAATTCTCTAATACTATTGTATTGGTGTCTATTTCTCCCTTCAGATCTGTTAACATTTGCTTAATATATGTAGGTGCTCCAATGTTGGGTGCATATATATTTATGATTGTTATATCTTCTTGATGAATTTATCCCTATATCATTATACAATGGTCTTCTTTGTCTCTTCTTACTGTTTTTGGCTTACAGTCTATTTTGTCTGATATAAGTATAGATACTCCTGCTCTCTTTTGGTTTGCACGTGCTTGGAATATTTGTTTTTCTATTCTTTCACTTTGAACCTACATGTATCCTTAAAGCTGAAGTGAGCCTCTTCTAGGCAGCATACACTTGGGTCTTTTTTTTTTTTTTTTTTTAAGCCATCCAGCTACTCTGGCGTGATTATTATTGATCCCTATATTCTCTGGTGGTGGTTCACAAACTTCAACCTTATGATATGGCACTGAAGCCTTCTGTAGTGGTCCAGCAGAGGACAGCATTGTGGAGATCTTGCTCTGCTGCTTGTTTGGTGCAAAGGCCTCCTAATAGGCCTCTGAAAGTCCGGAGGTTTGGTGTATGGCCACTCCAGCAAGCCTATGACAGAAAAATGACATAACCTGAAAGCAGGTAGGGTGATTATGAGAAGAGAGAGGGTACCACTGCCTGGGGAAGGACCATCTTATCTGGGGCAAGAGTCTGAGGTCTGGTCAGGGGACCACTATCATGTGCATGCTCTGAGTGGCCTTGATTAGTGGAGCCAGCTGCAACTGTAGTACAGAGGGCAGGCGGGAGAGGTATGGAGGTAAGGACCTGGGGGAGGTGCCCAGCACTGCAGTCTACAGGCTTTAGTGATGTGTGTCCCATCTTCCCCATAGTGTTGACTGCTGTGTTCTCTGAGCTCTGACATTAGTCTCTACACACCTCTCTTATGGAGTTTCTGCTTTGCCTTGGAATTATTCTTGGGTCCCTCACCCCTATATTGCTCATTTTTCAATGACAAGGACTGTGTAATTTCATCTCTGAGTCTCACCTTTCTCTATATTATCCTTTATTTTATCCTCTATCCCAAACCGAGGTCTTGGCATATGGTGGACCTTAAATAGAAATTTGTAGAGTGGATGAATGAATGAATGAATTATTCACACCAATTTTGAATAAACAGAAGTGACTCCTCTGTGTTTTTTTGACCTGAGTCACCAATTTCTTTTCTGTGGGAACTCTTCCAGAATTCATATTGTTTGAGAATTTTTCCAGTTTAGGAAAGGCAAAATTCAGGACCCCAAAGTTTGTACTTTCTTAGGCTTTCAAGCATAGGAGGCTTATTTTTTTTGCTTTGAACAAGTTCCTTTTGGCATTAGACAGTGCTAGACTACATACTGGCTTTAAAAGGAGAGAGATCACCAAATCCTTTATCATTCAACCGTTAACATTTCTTGACTTATTTGAGAGAGAGTTATAAACATAGCATGAGCAGAATAAAAGGCATCTGTGGAGGTTGGAGCAAATTATCGAAAATGGAAATAGTTAGCAGAAATACTGATGGAGAAAGACACTCTCGCTGCGTCTGTTAGTGAACGTGTAGGGCAGTGTGCTGCGGGGTGGGCAATTTGCCCTAACAGGAGTGCTAATATGATGTATTAAATGTCAGACCGGCATCGCTGGGTGTGCGTATCTCTCCCGTGGTACTGCCTGTTTATGCTTATTCAGCCCTTTGAATAATTTAACACATTTCATACTCTAAATTACTCTCAGCAATTTGATGGGGCTTCTGGCAGTTTACTTGAAACGTTCAGTGTTAGGTCAACATAGGGTCCCAGCTTCTGCTAAATAGAAGTACTCTGCCTACTTAGGAAAACATAATTAGTTTTCTCCGTGGATCTCCTGGAGGGTGGGGTGGAACAGTGGGTGGGGGGGAGGCAGGAGGTAGACATTGCATGTATTCATTTGGTTGTCAATCCAGAAAATGCCAGGGAATCAAGGGTTAAAAATTTAATGGGGCAGGAAGCTGGCCTTCAGGAGAAGGAATAGTTGAAGGGCATGGAAAGCAGTTTGAGTGTGCTGTGCAAATGGGTGTGTATGATAAATAACCCTCATTTAGTCAACACTGACAGCGGCTGAGTCCTCCTTTCAATTTAATTCTTATGTAAAACTGGCATGCCCCAGTGAAGACTGGCCACAGTGGTGTGGTGTGAGCGTTGCGGTGCAGAGGAATTTGTGCAAGTGAAATAGTGAACCGCCACCCGATTGGGAGCCTCTTCATTCCTTACCGCTACCCTCAGTTTACCTGTGTATAAGCTGTAATGATGATGCAAAGTCCTTGCAATTCTTGATTTTTTTTTCTTCCCTCTCTGAAACCACAAATTCCATGCCTACAAAAAATTAAACTTTGCTCAGAGCTGGAGGCACACGGGTTTCCATAATGTTTTGAGTGTGGTTTTAAGACGTATCTATCCCTTTCACCCTTTTTCTCTCTCTTTTCTGTGACATCCAGGATGGAAACGTCACGGAGTTCCATGAGAAGTGAGCATTTTCAATTAAGACTTAAAATCTTACCTTTGATGATGCATCACTTCGAGTGAAACCCCAAGTATTCTAATGACCCCAGCCAGCCAATGGGGCAGCAAAGCGATGACGCAAGAGGACACGGGCTCCGCTCTCTGTTATGTGACAGCGGGACTCTGACCCACTGTACCCTCTGAGTTTGAACTCCTCCACCACTCTGGATATGCTGAAAAATCTTCTTGGGGATTTGAAGAGTCTTACACACACTGAGACTCCAGAATGAAGTGTTTGCTTATCATCCACTTTCACCCCCTTTGAAATAGTCTGAGCCTGCATTATGACCTTAGGTCAAAACTATTTGGGGCGGTGGAAACTCACGATAAACACATGCTTTTGAAGGTTAGAAGGCCATCAGTTTAAGAACGTCAGATTAACCTTTTACTTAAAAATTTTAAAAAACTCTCTAAAGTGTTAGGAGGACCGAATGTGTGTGCACACGTGTCTAGATGTGTCCCTACTAGTGTGCATGCATTAATCACCCTCAAACACAAAAACAGAAATGATTGCACACCAAAATATATAGACATCTATTTAAACTGTTTTGTTTAAGAAATTAATGGTATTTTGAATAAATAGCAGACTTAAAAAAAAACTGTGTATTTATTATCATTTTACTACAAAAGAAAGCAATATTCCATCCTCTAGCTGAAAGCTTACGTTTTATTTCCAGCCAAAAAGTGAAAAATTATATTTTCTTAGAAATAAAGTCACTAAAGAATACTATTTCCAAGGAATAAGGCTCTTAAATAGCCATTACTACATATATTTATTGAATATTGTCAAAATATAAGAACACTTTCTTTACTGGCATGATTACTGTCTTTAATAACTCTGTTTTATGCCCTTCAACAATATATATTTACAATTTCCCCTTTCTGACCAAACAGGTAATTGGATATATATTATTCATTTATTCCATTCTTTTTATTCAGAATGGTAGCCACATTTTTTCTCAATAAACACACCACACCCATTAAAAAGTTAATCTATGTTATAATAGTCATTTTGGGTGTTTTTCTTCCAAAGTGGAAGAAAGCTGCCTTGGTAGGGCTATCATCAAAAAGAACACTTTCAAACTACCCCCTTCTCTAGTTTTCCATAAAACCGTTGTTTAGTGGACACATGGCATGTTTACTAACTGCCTATGCTACAAGGGACCCCCACCCTCAACCCAGGACTGGAAAAATCTAGCAGTGATTGAGCTGAGCTTTTCCTCCTTGGCTGCCAGTAACAGTCTGGTGTAATCAGCAGGGAATTGACAAGTTTGTTGCTGCGTATGATGCGCAGTGTTCCAGTGTCTCCAGTCTGTAAGGGTGGTGCATTTGCAAGGTTTATTTTGCAGGGAAACTGAGCATCTGGACCTCAAACACCCAGGGGGCAGAAACACGAAGTCCGAAGATGGTATTTCCCAGTAGCTGTAATCCCACTGAATGCACAAGTATGTTTCGTTTGTAGTATCTGGGTAGCAGGTATTAGTGTCCTCAGCTTTTAGCTCATTCTCTCAGATTATTTTTAACCAAGGGTCAGGTGTCCATTCACTCAGATGTGCGGCTTTTATACCCTTTGCCTGTAAACAATAGATTTTGCATGTGAAAAGAAAGGGCAAATACAATTTGCTATCGATTGTGACTCAGTGGAAAGATGAAGCACACAACTTCTTTTATTTTTCCTGCAGTTTGTTGGTGACTGTTGCTAGGTAATGCCTTTTCCACTAAGCATCAGGGATCTAATGGGAGGATGTGGAGACTAGGTTTCATTATATAATTAGCCCTTGATGTGTTCCAGACTCTCACACATCTCTGTTCAGGTGAGAGAAAAATGTTTCAGGCCAACCCCTAGGAATAGTTACGGTAGGAACATGCGGTGATCACACAAAATTAAAAAGTAGCCCATTCCTAATAATTCAGCTCCTGGTACTTTACTGTTAATATCAGCTTGAGTTATTTTCTTGAGGATTTGCAGCCAGAATAAGATACAGATGTGTCAGAAATGCCTCAGGTGTGTGGCACCTCATTCAATAAATATCGTTCTTGGAAAGTGGAGATTTCATAGAATATAAACAGAAAATACATAAGCTCAATGCATATAAACATACACATGTGCATTATCCATAAACTAAAAGGTGGTGGAAGCAAGGAAGAATTGGGCAGGGCAACATAATAACGTGCCTGGTATACAAGGAGGACAAAACATGAGAAATAATCTTCTTTGGCTTTCTAGTTAGAAAGGTGTGGGATCAGGATGGGGGACCAGAGGTCTGGACACGGCCAGCTCAGTCACCTCTGCAGGCCCTCCCAGCCTCAGGCATCAGCTTTCTGGGTGTCGAGCAGAGGGCTTAGTCGCTCTACAGCTTCCTCGTGCTGGGAAGTCTTGCGACGCCACTTTGGTTTAATTTATGCTCCTTTGCTGCATGACATAAAAAAGCGAATTCTGTCCTCTACAAATGATAGAATGACTGGGAGGGCTGGCCCCGCGGCTTAGCGGTTAAGTGCGTGCTCCACTACTGGCGGCCTGGGTTCGGATCCCGGGCGCGCACAGACGCACCGCTTCTCTGGCCGTGCTGAGGCCGCGTCCCACATACAGCAACTAGAAGGCTGTGCAGCTATGACACACAACTGTCTACTGGGGCTTTGGGGGAAAAAATAAATAAATAAATAAAATTATAAAAAAAAAAAAGAAAAGAAGAATGACTGGGATTCTTGATAACCGTTCCTGCCCAACTATAATCATCATCTTCCATGAAATACAAAGTATGTGATGTGGGGCGGGGATTGCGGGAAGATGTGGCAGGCGAGTTTTGGTAGGAGGAGAGGGAGGAGACAACAGAGATTCTGCAAAAATTGCTTTCACCCTCAAACTTTCCCAACTCTCACTTGTCACTAATCCCAGAGGCTACGGAAAAGGAGAGGGTAAACTTAAGGCCACTTAAAGGAAGAAGAATGATCAGGCTAAGGGGTCATAAACGTATGTGTGGTGGGGCCAAGCAGGCAACGCCAATGGACAAAGTGTGGAGTGAGACAGCAGACAAAATGGGAGCGTAACGGGGAGAGACTCCTCTTCTCCTACAGCTGGAACTTCTACCTTGACTGAAAGTGAAACTTCCTCTCACAGGTACCTTTAAAAACATCAAAAGAGCATTTTCCAAGTCCCCTTCCTCACAGAGACTAAAATTTGTTTACTGATCACTCACTCAACATAAGAACCTTCCAGAACCTGACCCAACTGTGGCCCTGTGACTTTTAGGGTCAGGATGGCAGCTCTCAACGCCTTTCAGAGCATCTGGAGTCAGAGACTCCCCCACACCCTGCAGGCCTTTGGGCAAACTGATGATCTGTCTGCAAGAGCTGTCTCCTCCCTGCCTTCCCAAGGACTCCGCCCCGCTCCATCAGCCTAGCTAACATCTGTGCAGTTGTCACATCTCAGCTCAGCTATCACTTTCTCTTCCCCAATCCTTGCTCACCCCAACTCGGGCAAGTGAAGTGCTTCTCTTTGGACTTCTGTGCACCCTGTGTATCCCCCCTCAACACTGGGCCACACTATGGGTTATTGCGTGTATTGTAGTCCGACTGCCACCACTGGACTGACTAAAAGCAATGTGAGCCAGGGACCCTGTCGGACTTTTCTGCTAAACCTGGCAGCCCCTCTTAATCCCCACTGAGCTGCTTCTCTTCAGATCCTCAGGTCTTTGGCAGACTATTGGAATTGCCTTCTTTCTGGTCTCTCACCGCTTGTTTCTCCCATCTTCTGCACTGACCGGTGTGGTCATTTCATTGTCATTCCTGTTAAACACACACACACACACACACACACACACACACACACACCCATACACCTTGGCTCTGTATTTACTCACAAACCCCTTTACCAGTCAGCCTCATCTTCTGTCTCTATACACTCTATGTACACCCCCTAAGCTCCACCCACCCACACTTCTCTCCATTCAGTGAGTTCTCTGCTCATCTCCCCTCTCTGTTCTCAGACCTCAGTGCCTGGATTGGGCAAGTGAATTAATGAATTGCATACTAGTCCCATCACTCCATTCCAGTCCTTCCCTTTCTGAACTTGTCTCTGTTCACATTCTGGACCATGTGGCAGTTTTTTTGGATTATGGAGGCCATACACCCTGCGTTTCTTCAGTACTAGCTCTCAACTGCCCTGGCTGACCACAGGGTCACCTCACTAAGGAGTTGTCACCTTACTGCCACCACATGTCACCTCCAGCTCACCTCAGATTCAGAGACTTCATGAGCTCTCCCCCCCCCCCGTGGTGTTGATATTGTCAGAAAAAATGGGGGACACAGCACTGACATCTCTCTTGACAGATTTGATTTCTGTGGTGGAATTTTAGGCATGGTGGTGCAGCTTTCCTGAAATGGGGTGTGTCTCTGGGGGCCGGCATCAAGGTCATTGGCGATCCCCACTCTGGGGGCCACCCATGACCTCAGAACTCCTGGAGGGAGTTTGTGGATGAACCAGGTGCTGTGTGCGCAAAGGAGAAGTGGAGGGGAGTGGTGGCACCCACCACCCTGTGTTTTCTTTAGGGCTGTGCTGAGGGAGTAAGAGGGGAGAAAAGAGGCTTTTCTGTATTTTTACCCCTCTGTAGACTCTCAACATTTCTTCTGACAGGTTTGTAGTACAGCTAATCTTCTAACCCATGGTTGGGAACTTGGTACATGGTGGTTCTTAGTAACAGGATGATTGATATGGTGTTATTTCCCATCTTTTATTTGGTCTAAAGATATTTGTGCTGGTTTGGTGCTCATCTTGTATGATATAAAAGGAAAACAAAATACACTCACATGATAAAGATATTTCAGTCATTAATCTCACTCGGCAAGGATGGGTGAGGTTGTCAAGGTTAACTGAATTTACCTAGACTCCCAAGATCTGAGTAGTGAAATAAGAGTTAGCTGCACAGAGTCGCCAGAATTACTGGCTATGAGCTGTTTCCCACAACAAGCAACAGATCACCAGGGTGAGCTGTTATTGGAGGCCCACTGGCTTCATCTATATTTTCGATGATTTCACCTGGTTCAGAAGTCCTGTGTAAATATTGTTTGTAAGGAGGAATTATTCCACAAGAAGTTATCAAAGCAGGACATTATTTTTGTTCAGCTAACAAGTATGTAAATTCACCTCCTTAAACCACTTAAGGAGGGCAGAGAACATTAGCCAATCTATTCTAGCTAAAGCATAAATTGAGGGAAGAACCAAGATAAAGCTTAGAGGAAATTTACTTGTTGTGCTAAGTAGAACACATTTTTCAGGGTAGAGATCATGTGGGAGAGGTGAACCTACAGGGCAAAAGCAGGGAGCCACAGTCTGGGTGGAGGGAATGAAAACTGGGCCTGATGGGTCAAATTTCTATTTATCAGTGTCCCACCTCACAGCTGTACTCAACAGCGTGAATACATATACAACCTCAGGAAAGTCCCAGCCAAGTGGAGCTGCCCCCAGGTAACTTCCACCGTAGAGTGCCCTGGGCAGTGACTTTCAGGCCTTCTCTCCCAGAGGCCCCCTGCTTGATGTTTTCCAGGCCCAGGCCCCAGAGCACCACATGGTTGCTTTTTGATCCCCACATATTTCTCTTTATGCTCTCTATTTTTTAGGGTCTTTGAGTAGAAGGCGTTCTTTTCATAGGCGGGAAAAGAAGTGCTTTAAGGCTTTTTGGAGATCACGTGCCCCTGCCTTTATCCATCCCCTGCTAAAAAGGCTGAACCCGTGCGCTGGCTCCGCCCACTCCCTCCCTCCTACCCCTCTTGGCTTCGCCTGAGGTCCCAGGATGACCGGGTGACAGGGTCACAGCCAATGAGGTGGAAGTGGAAGTCCCAGAGGATGGGGTCCCTTCCCAAATATTAAAAGCAATGTCACTTAAGATAAAGCCATTTAATTCTCCATCTTTTCTTCCTCCTCCTTCGTGCCGGGGTAGAGGAGTGAAACCTGGGGATGTAGCAGCCTTCTCGCATTCTGAAGTGTCCAGCATGGAAACAGAGTACTAGTTGCCGAGGTTAGTGGAACAGAGTCATGGAAAGCATCTGTGAGTCTTATATAGTTAGTGAGTGACCCTGTCAGGCCTAGATAGTCCATCCTCAAACTTCTCCGCCGTGTGATAAGTACTGCACACCTCTGCATTTCATTTTTCCTTCCATTTTTAGTAGATATTCTTACTCATTTAATCCAATGGTTTTCAAACTTGAGCATGCATCAGAATCACTTGGAGGGCTTGAAAAAGTACAGATCTCTGGGCTCTACTCCTGGGGTTTCTGCTTCAGCAGGTCTGGAGCAGGGGTTCAGAATCTGCATTTCTGACAAGTTCGCAGGTGATGTTAAAGCTGCTTGATCCAAGGACGACACTGTAAGAACTATTGGCTAATTATTTTGTTCCTTTCCTGAGCCACTGTTCATGGTGATGGCCTGTGTCAAAATCATAAATGGTCAGTGACAGAAGGGACCTTGCAAGGCATGCAGTACAGGGATTTCCAACCTGTGGAACCCTGAGGGCTAGGCCATGTTGAGGGTGGGCAGGAAACCCCGGGGGCTGGGCTTGGCACATCCATCCCCACTTCAGCCAGCTAAGAATCATTTTTATTTGTTTTGTACATTTCACCTGAACATTGGAAAGTCATTGATTGAATCCAACCCCCTCAACTTACAGGTAAGGAAAGGCTGCCACTGTGCCTTCCTCCTCTGACTGCCGTCTCCTGATACCCAACTTGATTTCTTTCTGCTGCACAACACTGATGGCCCATGGAGGGAGGATTACTGTCTATCCACAGATTGTCAGTCTCGGTGGTCAAATTTGTTATGAAAAGACTTAACAACAGTACAGTGATAATTCGATTACACAGAACAGACATGGACTACTTGAACGACGTGGATGCCCCAAACTTTACCTCCCATTTGATGGGTAGCTGAGTGTTTAGACAGATAAGTTCGTTAAGATTGAATCTCATTACCCCATTCAGAACAGATCAGGAGCTTTTCTGAGAGCATTGGAAAACGTGACTAGTCATTTTGATTTGGGGGGTACAAATGTGGTAGTTTAAAAAATATTGTGCTGATTCCTGAAATCATCAATGTGAACCTTAGAGTGGAGGCTCAATTGATTTATTTTTAATTCCAAAGTCATATTGGAAACTTTTCAAGATATAGTGTCATCATTGTGATATTCAAATTATTTAACAGAGGTATAGCATGAAAACTCTGATCAGTATAGATGCAGATCAGCATGACTGTACAGATTGTATAAGCAGAATGTTAACCCTTGTTATACTGGAGAGCAGTGTAATAGATGCAAGGAAACTTAAGTGCCAGTTCTAGAACTGTCACAAGTTTGCTGTGTAACTTTGGAAAATCCACTTTCCCTCTCTGGGCTGCAGTTTCTTCACTTGAAAGGAAGGAATTGATTTAGACAACCTAAACTTTCTCAGCTCTAAAGTCTATAATTCTAGAGTTTCCTCTAAAGATAATGGAAAATAGGACTGAGTTATGGGGATGAGACTGACATTGAAACCTGGAAAGCCACACTTTCCTGGGGAGTAGGGATCTGGTGTGAAATTCCGAGAATCCCTAGATATGATACCTTTCTGTTTGCACTACAGTATCTTCATCTATGATTCCTCCACCATTCATAAAACTTTCTCCAAGATCTCATTCCACTATTGAAAAAGATGCTAACAGCAAAAAAGGCATCCCATTAGTTAACATTCATAATTATTTCTACTGTTAATCAACAAATCTTAATATGTATTGAAAACCAGCATTTCATAACTATCAAATGTTCTGTTGCCTCTATTCAGCATGTGCTGGGTGAATAAAGAAATTTAAGTAATCTCTAAAACTCTTGCTATTTAAAAGCCAACAACAACAAATCAGAATGCTATTTATTTATTAAAAATCCCAAGTAAATTAAGCCCCTCTTTCTTCATTCTCTGTCTGCTAAATATTTCTAGGCACCCACCACTGGCACAAAGGCTGATGCAGTGTGTGCAAAAACCTCCAGCAAATATTGACAAATATTTCAAGAACTAAGTATATAAAATCCTAGTCATATCATGTATGCTTCATTAATTTAAATCCAAACCATTAGCTCTGTTAGATCCCTACTTACAGTGGTAGAGAAATATTACCACATATAAATGAACATTTTTCATAGCAAGGGGACATATATTATAGCTGTAATTCATTAAACAACTTCCCTATAATCTAATAACATGAACCCTACTCTCCATCATATATATCCCAACAATCCAAGAACACTTGGCATTTTGCGAACACGGTGTTTATCTTTGAGGTTAACCACAGGATGCAAACTCTAAGGAGGTTTAAGAGCCTGCGCAAGCCCACTGCATCTCTTGCAATACCACATGTGGACTAGACTTTTCTTTTTGGCATTTGTCACTTATAAGATGAAATGTCAACATAGTATTTGTCACACTCATGAATCACGATATTAAATAAGGGTACGGGAATGCTTTAAGATTCCATGGGATCTTAATGCATTTTTGTGTCAGAAAAATTCTAAAGTAAGCAAGAGAGAAGGAAAAGGAATAGTAGGCATTTCGAGATATGATTGAATTCATAACAGGCTGGTTAAAATTGCAGGCTCTTGAACCAGATGATTTGAAATCCAGTTATGCCACGTGTTACCTACATAATAGTAGGCAGGTTGATTTTTCTGAGCCTCAATTTCCTCATGTAAAAAATGGGGAAAATAACAGCCCTTACTTAATGGTGACTATGAAGATTAAACGAGATAATACATACAACATATATAGAAGAGTTCCTGGTGTTTAGTAAGTGAACAATAAATGTTGCGTATTATTATTTATTGTTTCAACAAACACTAAAAACACCACTGTGATTAAATAGGTTTTGTGAAATTTTTGAAAGTAAAAAGGTCATTAAAGGAATTGAGGACTAAGCTAAAAGCAGTGATAATTAGAAAAGAAAAAAGACAAAATTAAATAGGATAATTGATACACTCCGGAGCTGATGCTGGACACACAATAAGAGATACACTTCTGCCAAATTGAGTCTAGAATAAAAGCCATAATGCATAATACTTAGATTTTAAAAGAGAGTGCAATTATAACTATGCAGATTAGGAAATTAAGAAAAATCTCATACTCAGTCTCATAAAATGAATAATCATTAGGAAAAATAAAAATGGCCAAAATTGACTCTAGAAAAATGTGTATAAACTTATCCAGGTAATATTTGTTTACCACCCAAGAATAAGGCACTGAGCCCAGATGGTTTATTAGGTGAATTTCAGAAAACCTTCAAAGAGCAGAGAATTCCTGTCCTGTTTAAAATATTTGCGTGAGAAAAATGGAGGATATGTCCTTAAATTCATTTTGTTATATTAGCATAACTTCGCAGCTAAAAAAATAACTTTGCATACTTTTCTAGTTCACCACCAATACAGTGCAAATATTCTAAATTAAATACTTACAAGATTAAGTTGAAACCAAGGATGTTTCATCATCAAGAAAGCTATTAAAAAAATTTATTACATGAATAGGTCAAAGGAGAAAAATATCATTATCACAATGGATTCAGAAATCCATTTGAAGTCCAACATCCTTACCTCATCAAAATTCTCAAAATTATTCTAGAAGAATCCTTTCTTAATATGTTAAAAAAAGTAAGAGACCAAACATTACCGATATTGATGATAACTTGGATGTATTCCCATTAAAGTTAGGGGAAAATATTTTATCATTATTTTGTAACATCTAGAAAAATTATAAAAAGTAAAAGTTATATAAGGATAAACATTTTATATACCAAGGAATAACATAACAACAATTATGCTGAAATTATTTTATGAATTACTTTATATATACTAAATTATTTTAGGACTTGCTTCATACTATGTCCCCCAAATAAATTATGTATGGATTAAAATTTAAGATTATTGGAAAATAGTCTGGTAGTTCCTCAAAAAGTTAAACATAGAGTTAGTATTTGAACCAAGAATTCCATGCATAGGTGTAAATGCCTGGAGAAGTGAAAACATGTTGACATGAAATCTTGTACATGAATGTTTATTATTATTATTCTGAATAGCCAAAAGGTAGAAATAACCCAAATGCCCATCAAGTGATGAATGTGAAAACAAAATGTGGTATAATCCTACAATGGAATATTACTCAACCATAAAAGGGATGAAGTACTGATATATGCTACAAAATGGATGAATTTTGACAACATTATGTTAAGTGAAAGAAGCCAGTCACAAAAGACTGCATATTGTATGATTCCATTTGCATGAAATGTCCAGAATAGGTAAATTTGTAGAGGCAGAAAGTACAGTAATGGTTGCCATATACTTCAAGGATGGGGTAGGAAGGGGGTGGTGGGGAGGTGATTGCCAAAGGATATGAGGTTTCTTTTGGGGGTAATAAAAATATTGTGAAATTGTTTCTGGTGATGGTTTCACAATTCTGGTAATGCACTAAAAACCATTGAATTGTATATTTTAAATGGGTGAACTGTATGATGTGAATTATATCTCAATAAAATTGTTATAAAATAAAATATAAAACATTTAAGTTTTAAAAGACAAAACAACATCCATGTGGTAGAGAAGAACATTTCAGGCATGACTACAAAGCCAAAATCAACAGGAAAAAAATATATTCATAGCTTCAGATATGCAAAAATTGGTAAGAACTATACTGAAAAAAGAAATACCCTCAATTAACAAAGTTAAAAGACAAATGATAACCTACAAAGGTATTTACAATTTACATGAACAACATGGAGTTAATATCATTACTGTGTTTGTGACAGTGTGAGGAGTCGATGTTTCATTCAATATTAGTGTATGCAGTTAAGTATGTCCCCTATTGTACTCTTTCTGGGGGATCATTTAGTACTGAGGTATAGTGTAAGACTAGGAGGAAAATCTGTGACATCATATAAACATGGCTTTGAATCCTGGTTCTGCCCTTTGCTGCCTGGGTTACTTTGGTGATTTACCTAATCTGGGCTTCTCTTTTCCTAATAGCAAAATTGGAACACCCTTTTCATGGGGTCATTGTGAGGCTTAAAGTAATGTAAATAAAAAAGCACATTACCTAACACATAGGAACAGATCAACAAAATAGCTGTTTTTATATATATTTTAAATCCATGCCTTTTTTGTGTGTGTGAGGAAGATTAGCCCTGAGCTAACGTCCATTGCCAATCTTCCTCTTTTTGCTGAGGAAGATTGGCCCTGACTTAACATCTGTGCCCATCTTCCTCTGCTTTATATAGGACGCTGCCACAGCATGGCTGGACAAGTGGTGTGTCGGTCTGTGCCTGGGATCTGAACCTGGCAACCCTGGGCCAGCGGAGTGGAGTGCACGAACTTAACCGCTACACTACTGGGCTGGCCCCTAAATCCATGCCTTTTGACTTGAGAAAGCTTGCTCTGCTACGGGATCTGGGGGAAGAAATATCCTGTGTGAGCATTCCTGAAGCCTGGGAAACACACAGGTTTGAAATCTAGATTTACCTTCTAACTGCTTTTATTACTTATTACTCTGGGAATTCCAGCCCCTGTAATAAAATTAGAAAAGGAAATAAAAATTACAAGGCTTCACAAGAAAGATATTCATATATGATGATTATCAATTTAGAAAATACAAGAGAATCGATATATGAAATATTAGAGGTCAAAAGAGAATTCAGCAAGGTTTCTGGATATGCTGTCAACATAGAAAAGTCAATAGTGCTGATTTTGCATAAGCAACTATTAGAAAATAAAATTGTTTAAAAAGTAACATTTATGATAGCATTAAAAGCCATGAATACCAATATGTAAAAGTAACAAAATATAGACCTAAGACCTTTATGAGGAAAATTATATAATTTATTGAAAAGAAATAGACTACCTAAATAAATAAATGTACCATGTGTATGGATAGGAAGACTCTCTCTGGTAAGGGTGGCAATTCTCCATAAATCAATACAATGTGATTCTATTCAACATACCAGCAGAGTTTTATAAAATTGGACGAGCTGATTCTAAAATATATATGAAAGAATAAAAAGGCAAGAATAATATGAACATTTTGAAGAAGAACTTGTCAAATATCAAGACTCTTTATAAAGCTAGTGAAGTATTATTACAAGGCAGACCATTAGATTAATAAATAGAATACAGAATACGGAACCAATATACTTTTGTATATTGACAATATATCTCGCATGTATTAGAACTGGGTATATGGCAAACATGGGATAAATTGGTGAAGAAGGAATGGGGTCTTCCAAGTATGCTGATGGAAATACAAATATGCACAACTTCTATGGAGAGCCAATGGGCCAAGTCAAGCGAAGTTTAAGATGCACACCGCCTTTGACTCAACAGTTCTAATCCAAGGTATCTATTATAGAGAAACTCTCATATATGTGGTCAGAAACATACACTGAGATAGCTTTTAAAAAGCATGATTTCTAATAGCAACTTAACTGTCCATTAATAAAGAAAGGAATAAGCTTTATGAGTTATGATTTATTTATACAATGGAATATTTCAAGCAGAATGGATTTAATGATTTATTATTTTGGAACCTAGTTTATGACACTCTCAAATAAATGAAATATGGAAGACTCAAAGTTTAACAGCAACGATGTACAATTGGCAAAATATGGTTAATTAAATTTTGTTCTCTTTGTGTATGTGTATGCATATTTTCTGATTTTATAGATTGTACAATTATTTTCATAACTTAAAAACAATAAAGCATTTTTCAATACAGGTTTCTTTATATCTGTCATAATTGGTAACTACTGATCTAAGAGAACTATTTCTTCTTGGTGAGAGTAAATTGAGGGAGACAAGAACCTTGCCAAAACAGGGACAACTAGGTGGTAGGCTTTTGTGGAAACTACCTCTCAGCCCAGTTCTATTCCCAGGTCATAGGGTCAACACTGTGATTGAGAATATTCTTTTGTGGAGAATGGCGTTAAGGCTGGCTGGGGTAGGCTGAAAAAATGCACCACCTCCAACCAAGATATCCATGTCAAATTCTTGGTACCTGTAAATATTACCTTATTTGGAAAAAGAGTTTTATCTTTCAAGATTTAGTTAAGGATCTTGAGAAGAGGTCATCCTGGATTATCTGGATGGGCCCTAAATCTAATGATGAGTGTCCTTATAAGAGATACACAGACTAGAATAGACATGCAGGGGAGAAGCCCATGTGAAGGTGAAGGCAGAGATTGGAGTCATGTGGCTATAAACCATAAGCCAAGGAATATCAGCTGCCCCCGGAACAGGGAAGAGGCAAGTAACAGAATCTACCCTAGAGCCTTTGGAGGGCACGTGGCCCTGCATATCATCTTGATTTCAGTCTTATGGCCTCCAGAAGTGAGAGACTATTAATTTCTGTTATAAGCTACCCAGTTTGTGGTAAGTTATTATGGTAGCCACGGAAACTAATACATTGGTCAACAGGCAGAAACTCAGTTTTAAATATGCACTCAGGGAGTGATGTCTGAGCTCTAAATGGTGGAGATTAAACCAAAGAGGAAGTGGCTTAGGTCTTTGTCACACTAGCATTGACTCTTTTGGAAGAAATAAACCAGTGTGGGAATGCCTCGCACAACTGGCTGAAATCACACGAAGAGGCAGGCAATCCCACGAAGCCAGAGCTGGCAGAGAGCAGGCCCCTCTACTGCCAAGCTGAGAGTGCTCCCAACTTCACAAGACCTATGTGCATGCATAGGAATTTCTAGAGAGAAATTACTCTTCCGTAGGAAAATGGTTGTTGATGGACTCTAAAGAATTGGGAAGATGGTGGCCCTTATATTCCTTTGATTTGTAAGACACAACTTTTGTTTACTTTTTTTTTTTCTTTTTTCACATCTTTATTCCTATACATTGTGGCCAGAGTGATCAGGAGGCTTCTTGGAGGGAAGTTTTGCCTATGATTCTGAGGGGGGTGTGTGTGTGTGTGTAAGGGGAGTGAGAATTAGTCAAGGGATTTCCAACAATGCAACAACCAGAAATTAGTGCAACAGGCACCAGTCTCAATCCCCAAACCAGGATTTGCCAAATAAGAGTACATAGAGTAGATCTATTTATTTTGTGTAAATCAAACTTTATTTCAACCGTAAGTTCCCATCCCTCTGGACTGTGAGATATTTAATGTCAGTCATTCTTAAGGGTCCTTCTCTTCTTTTCTCATCTGTGGTACTGGAATAGGGCCAAGTTTCCAGAATCTTCTGTAATGTCACATGTCGGATGTCCATTCATCAGCTATGTGCTCCCACTCTTCTGTTGTTGCCAAGAACTTCCCTCCTCCAGCCTGAACAATCTCTTCAGGTTTGCTGGCTCCGTCATGCTTTTCACATGTTGTTCAGAGTCCCAGGCTCCTCGGTGAAGGTGAGAAATGGACGGTCATTCCCCTCTGAAGTATACCCAGCAGCAGGGTGCAGGTTTTCATTCTCCAGAGCCCACAGACCTCTTTTTACTTCCCCAGTCTCTGGAAGCCTCTTTTCAGTAATTAAAATCTTTTCCTCTCTTTGCCTGGAGCTACATCCCCCACCCCTCTCTGTCTCAGATACTTAATATAATGTGCTCTGCAGTTTTAGATTTTGGAAAGAAAATGCAGGAATCCTTTCTGCCCCATGTCGCACTTCAGTTAAGACAAAGAAGCCCAGAGCCTGAATGAGGCAAATGAGAGGGGAAAGGTGGGGGAGAAAGGTAAAAACTAAAATATCTTAAAAATTTACCATGTCACATCGTCTCAGCTCCTGTGTGCCACAATTGACAACAAACATTTGCTAAAAATCGGGGACAAAGGGGCCACTGTGGACCTCAACCTCAAACTAATTTCTTTTTTTTTTTTGGTGAGGAAGATCAGCCCTGAGCTAACATCCATGCTAATCCTCCTCTTTTTGCTGAGGAAGACCAGCTCTGAGCTAACATCTATTGCCAATCCTCCTCCTTTTTTTTTTTTCCCCAAAGCCCCAGTAGATAGTTGTACGTCATAGTTGCACATCCTTCTAGTTGCTGTTCAAACTAATTTCTGCAGTTACCTTGCAGTGGTCATTCAAACTCAGGGGGAAGATGGGAAGTGAAGATAAAGATTTTCAAAAGACTTAGGAATTTGGTATTAACACTGTAAATTTGAAATACAGATCCAAGTTAACTGCCTTACTTTCCCAGCCTTCTTGGTGTCCTTTCTTAGACACACCCACGTGTGTACCAGTTCATCACCACTAGCCTAGTGGAACTTCGTGTGAGCAGAAAGGCAGTGAAAATGCATTTGTGTGGTGCTGCTCGTCCCCTATTACCAGGACGTTTGTGAATGCCAGGGAGTCTCAATGTAGCTTGTCTTCCACTGATCTGGAGAGAGTTTTCCTCAGGTAAAGTTGCTAGGTCCGTTTAGCTTCCAAGGGGAAAGTATGCTCTGTGACAATGACATTTTTAAAGCTCTGTGCTTAGCAGAACTTGACGACTTCACTCAACACTTACCTCTCATTCAATTACAGTCATGTGCTGCATAATGATGTTTCAACGAACTGTGTATATGACAGTGGTCCCATAAGATTAGTACCATATAGGTACTAATCGTGTACCATCTAGGTTTGTGTAAGTACACTCTATGATGTTTGCATAACAACGAAATCCCCTAAAGACGCAGTTTTTAGAATGTACCTCTTTCGTTAAGCGATGCATGACTGTATATACTCAGTGGTAAAAACCTGAGGGACAATGAGATGTTGCTAATAGGCAAAGAAAATATTCCCTTCTCTGGTCTAGCACACCCGCTCTGCAAGTGCACCTGGATATAATGCTGTAAAAACCCGGAAAGGCATCATTTCAATTCCCTTTACGGGCTTAGGGTGTAGTCACCTAAAAGACCTGGCCAAATGTGACTTTTTGTTTGTCTTTTGCTGAGGATGATTCACCCTGAGCTAACATCTGTTGCCAATCTTCCTTCTTTTGCTTGAGGAAGATTCACCCTGAGCTAACATCTGTGCCAGTCTTCCTCTATTTTGTATGTGGGTCACCACCACAGCATGGCTTGATGCGTGGTGTAGGTCTGCACCTGGAGAACTGAACCCAGGCCATGGAAGCAGAACCTGCCAAACTTAACCACTAGGTCAGGGGGCCGGCCCCACCAAATGTGACATTTTTCATTAGCTAATATCTTCTTGGGGCAACTAGTCTCAGTTTCTTCAACTTACTTTAACATTCAGGAAAATATTGGGTAGCCTTAATCAAAGATATAGCCTTAACTACTTAACTATTACTTTAGTTAACTACTTAACTAATCTTTTTTTGCTCATATCTTCCAAATTTATGTCTCCAGGTAAAACTTTTCTCATGCGGGTCAGCAGTTTACTTGAAATTTCCACCTGGAGTCAATGAGGCACCTCGGTGCAACATACCGCGAACTTCCCTCATTAGCTAATTTCTCCCCAAGTGGCCCACTCCCCTTGTTTTCTTCAGTTTGGTTAATGCAGCACCATCCACCTAACACTAAAAGCAGAAAATGGGCCACCAACTTCCACTCCAACCCCATTTTTCTCTACTCCTCCTTACTAGGTTTGTGTTTAAACCAGAGTATTTTTCCAAAGCTTTTTGTTCAACAGCTTACAATGGGAGTTATATCACATTGCATACACACACACATCTGAAATAAAAATTTCACAAAACAATAATAACCGTTACTTTGTCAGGCATACACTAATGATTTACTATTCTGTTTTGTTCTATTCTACTTCACTTTTATTTTTTAAATGCCTGTTGTGTTCCACTAAACTGATTTCACAATGCACTAATGGGTTGCAAACTGCAGTTTGAAAAACATACCCAAATGGAACCACAGAAAATGAGCTACATAGGAAATACATGTAAAACCTTTGCTAAAATCTGTAGTGCATGGGAGATACTAGATTACTGCTAATTGAACTTTAAATAAAATTTCTTACACCTTGATTTTATTTACGTTATTCATACACTTCCTTGACTGGCCTTCCCCAGTTTTTGAATGTCCATATCCTATGCATATTTCCAGACCCAAATGCTGTCTCTTCCATAAGACTCCCATTGTTTGCTGACTCGGAAATGGTTGGGAAGTGATTGCTTTCTCATGTGAAATTCGTGTGATGTTGCCCTCACCTCTCTGTCCACAGAGTGCTTCCCATAGCCTGAAAGGTTCATGGGCAGAACTCTGATGGGTTCCTCTGTGTCTCCTTAATAGCTTCTAGTAAAGTGCTTTACGAGAGTCAGTGCTGAAAAGAAAGTATTAATGGGGTTGGAAAACTAATCATATCTGGTTCCAATGGAGCAAAATAAGCCAATATGACTGTTTTGAGCTTGTTTTATCACAGACTCTTAACTCTAAGAGCACTGACTTTTCACATTTGAGTCACACATTATACTAAGTATGAGTAGGATCAGTACAAGTCTATTGCTATTATTGGAAAAATCTCTGGAAGAATTAGAAAGATTCCTCAAAACATTGCCTATAAATTCATTCTTCATGTAAGAGGCCATGCTCAAAGTGAAAAAAATGACAGGAAAAGAGGATATAGCAATAAAGTCAGATAGCTGAGATACATACACGCATATGTGTTTGTATAATTATATGTGTGCGTGTGTGTGTGTGTGTGTGTGTATAATTTGAGTTCCTCCTCCTTCTATTAGTAACATGTTTATCACACATTGAATACATAATTGAAAGCATGGGTCTTTAAAATTCTTTATTTGCATAGCCTCTAAAATAATTTGAAAAAGCAATGTGCTTTCTCACTCAATACAAATATTGGCATCTAAAACTTTTCATCACGAGTTTAAATAGTTTCATAATATAGAATTCTGGCAGATTTTCATAGATAAAATGGTTATGTCACACTTTTAAATACATCCAAGGAAATCTATTTATTTTTTTCTTTTTTGTGAGGAAGATCAGCCCTGACCTAACATCAATGCCAATCCTCTTCTTTTCGCTGAGGAAGACTGGCTCTGAGCTAACATCTATTGCCAATTCTCCTCCTTTTTTTCCCCAAAGCCCCAGTAGATAGTTGCATGTCATAGTTGCACATCCTTCTAGTTGCTGTATATGGGATGCGGCCTCAGCATGGCCGGAGAAGCGGTGGGTCCCTGCATGCCTGGGATCTGAACCCGGGCCGCCAGTAGCCGAGCACGTGCATTTAACCGCTAAGCCACGGGGCCAGCCCCCATCCAAGGAAATCTAAAAACCATAATAATTTGAAGCTCATTAACACACTTTAAAAAAATACGCAAACACACTTTTTTAAAAACATTCAATTTTACATCGTCTTTCTTTTTCCTTCTTGAACTTTCCTTCCTTCCTATTTTTATTCTTTCTCCACAGAGTGTTATCCTAATGCAATATACTTATATATTTGAAAATACTTTATTACTCTATCATATATATCTACAACAAAATATGCATATATGGTGTGTATGCACATGTAAAAGCATTTCAATATGTTTTGTTTTCCATGAACATAACTATTAAAAATATTTTTTCTGGATTAGGATATCATTATGTTATTGTTAGTACCCAATTGATTTATAAGCAGCATAAACAGATCACAAATTCTGAAAATTATTAAAGATAAATGAAATTTTATTGGAATTGCATTTCTTGATAAGATAAATCATGCCCAAACTTTTTCTATGCATTAATTAAAGAGAAAGGGGTATGCTGGCAAGAACTAGTCTTTCTGGAAGCCAGCATATTATTTTTTTAAATATGAAGTAGAAATTATTAAACCTTTTATAGCATGAAATAAAATGACAGTTGACTATAATTCATATAAATATTTAATGATATATTTTTAAAAATTAGGTTTTAATAACTCCTCGAATAACACAGAGAATATGAAATATATCACATAAAATTTTTATCTGAGATTTTATCCAGTGTCTCTTGAAAAATTTGGTAGTCCCATAAAATACTCTAGTTACAGTCAAAAGTTTTAGTCACCTATTTACTCTGCTTATGCTGTTTGAAAGCTTTCTTTCCAGCTCTTAACTTGCCCTAAGGATAAATATTAAGCATAGCTGAAGGGAATTGCTTACATTTTGACATGTGAAAAATAAAATGTAATTTTTAGCATTCCATTTTTCTTACTGATTCTCTTTCTACTTTGTTTTCTTGGGTTACTTTGACAATTGCCGAGGAATGAAAGAATCCAAAGCCTTACAGCAGGTTTATGAGTTTATAATTATTAGAGGAGTTTTCCCTTTGCTTGACGCTTAAAGGTTTTCATTCCTCAGGACATTGGACCACACTAAGTTTGGGGATGGTTGAAGTGAATGCCTTTCTTTTATAAAGTAGAAGAGCTAACAGACATTCAAGTGAGTTCTCACGCAAATTAGTTTTCTAAAAGAGGCTACATGGAAGATGAATATCTAGGAAATTGATTTCCTTAAATCTATCCATAATCATATACCCGCTGTAAATCCTTTATGTTCCCCATGAGTTTCCAGGGAACGTGACTTCAAACCAAACAATTCTTCTTGGGGATGAAGAACTGGTTCAGAGTAATTCCTCCTCTACTATTTGAGGGAGTGGGGGACAATTCTGAAAATTTTTATTTATGCCCTAGTTAAATAGCTCTTAACCTAACGTGCTTTCCTAGAGCTCCAAGAAGATCTACGTATAATTATGTTTGTATGTGTGTATGTCTGCTTTTTGAGGGGTATGGGATCACAGCTTTTATCAGATTCCCAAGTAATGTGTGACCCCCAAAATTTAAAAGTCACTGCATTAGTGTTCCCTCCTTGATCCCTGTGGGATCTCTAAAAAGACATAAAAATAAACAAACAAACAAAAAAGAAAGTAAAATGAAAGAGAATAGTGGATCAATGTATCGATATTTATAAATTAACTGTGTGCTTAGTAGGAGAAGCAAAATATTAAGAGTAAAGTTACATGATAGAGTCTAAATTTGAAAGTCTTTCCTGAAGGAAGAGGATGCTGGGTTTCACATGGGGAATTTCAACAGGAAGATGCCTTAAAGGATGCATATACCCATAACATTTAAATATTTTTCTTCAAGGCAATAACCTGGCTCTTTCTCTGGAAAATCCCCTAAGGTAGAAGAATTAATAATGATAATGCCAATCGCTATGTTTAATGATCAACTACTATGTTTCATGCACTTCACATACAATACTCCCCTCCCAGACACCTGCTGCTTTTTAAGGAATGGAACAAATACAGTTCAGAGACTCTGAGTATCAAGTTGCCCAAGGTCATATGGCCAACAAGTAGCAGACCTGAGTGTGGAGCCCACATATGTCTGATTCTCTGCTGTATCCCAGCTTATGTTGGTGGGATGACTAGATTGGACAAAACAGCTGCCATTTCCAGAGATGACAGCCATAAATATTGTTCCAATCTTTCGAATGTCACTTGAAAAAATTGGAAACCTGGACCAAAAGAACCAAGAAGTAACCATGAGTGTCCGCCATGACCCACCTTTTCTGAGCAGTGCTGTGCTGTCTCTGTGTACTTATCGTTAAGTTGCACTGTCCTTCCATATTTCCTTGGCTTCTTGTACCTGTCAAGCATCCTCCAAATCAAAGGGGCTTTCTTGCATTGACTCCCTTATTTCAACATGACTGCTGAGTCTCTAAAGAAGATATATTCGACACGAATGAGATTTTTCCTCCTCAGGTCTCTCTCCCACATTGAGTTATGTCTCACATTCATTCCTCCCTCTGCTGCAGTATATTATATCTCCCCAATTTCTCATTTGTTTTTTTAGACATTTCTAACTGGAGTGTCCAGTCTCGTAAGCTTGCCATCTTGTTTGTATTTTACTTGTCTTAAAGCTCTGAGGGATTTTACCTCTTAAAACCTCAGTCCATTGGCTCATGGGAACCCAATAGCATACATGATCAAAGCAATCGGCATTCAAATGATTCTAAAAACTTCCTAACCTTTTCTCTTCTGAAGTTAAAATAATGAGTGAAAATCGGTTAGAAGCAGATGTTTTATTTGCATTTTCATTTGTAGCAGCTTAAACTAGTTTGTCTAGGTCATCCATTTAAATGGGAATTATTCTCAATGAAAGCAAATTTAACTTTGATAAGGTAAGCAATACCCAACATGCTATCTGGTGGGTATTCTCTGACTTTCCAGTTCATGATGTTTTCAGTTTAGAAATTTGGCCCCAAAGTAATTGCTACAACCTGTTTTAAATAGTCCAATTGGATTTTAGTCAAAAAAGCTTTACCTGAGGGACTTTGCCTTTTATTTATTTTTGTGCTGCATGTCACATACTTGGAGATTTAAAATGCTAATCAGGGCCGGCCCCATGGCTTAGCGGTTAAGTGCGCGTGCGCTCCGCTACTGGTGGCCGGGGTTTGGATCCCGGGCAGGCACCGACGCACGGCTTCTCCAGCCATGCTGAGGCCGTGTCCCACATACAGCAACTAGAAGGATGTGCAACTATGACATACAACTATCTACTGGGGCTTTGGGGGGAAAAAAAAAAGGAGGAGGATTGGCAATAGATGTTAGCTCAGAGCCAGTCTCCCTCAGCAAAAAAGAGGAGGATTAGCATGGATGTTAGCTCAGGGCTGATCTTCCTCACACACACACACACACAAAAGTGCTAATCAGAAGCTTTACTATTTACACAGATCATACAGTTGCTATTTGATACAAGTGTTGAAGGTGTCTTGTGAAACAGGGTACCTCTTATCTAAATGCTCCTTTCCTGGAGGACAGGAGCCGCACCTGATTCATGTTCATTTCCGTTGTACTTAGCCCAATGCCTGATATTTATTAGAGCAGATGTTTATGGGCTGAGTGAACGGATGCAGGTTCCCTTACACAAACAATAATAATATTCTTGACATACTGTCCACAGGGTATGTCCTTTTCCTGTAACGGAGACTCACATGTACCTGGCTGCTCTCTCCCTCCATGGTATTTCATTGGCTGGCCCAGATTCTGGCTCGTTTTGTTACCGGGAAACAGACATCAGTTGGCTGACAGGTACAGGGACTCTGGTGGCAGATACCTCTCTACTTTTTAAAATTCAGCCTCCCCTCTGGGATAATTGAATCCTCAGAGCTCTGATCTGGACTGGGTAGCTGGAGAGTGTAGCTGGGCATCTGCTGGGCATAGATCAATGGAGGCTGAAGTCTCCATCTGGGTGAAGGGAGACTCAAGAAGCTGAGGAGACCCCTAGCAGCAAGTCCAGGAGAACCAGAGGAGAGGGCAAAAGAAAATTCTCAATGAAGGTTTACCTCAGAGGACCAAAAGGCTGAGCAAGTTGCTTCAGAGGCCAGGCTGGAGACGATCCCAGAAGTGGTAAGATACAGGGAAGCAGCCTTTTATGGTGAGAACTGGGACCTCCAGGGGAGCCAGCTGGGATGATGTTGAGCTGGTGAAGTCGCTCGGAGAGATGAGGGGTGACGCTGAATCTCAGCACTCTGAGTTTCAAAGACATAGTGGGCAAAAGATGAACAAAACAAAACCAGCAGTAACCGCCACAATCTACCACATGTGCATAACTGGAACTCAAAAGTTGTGAGTGATTTCTATTTTTTTAGACTTGGATACATGAGTTTACCACTGGGGAGATTTCTCTCCTAGAAAAACCACCTATGCAAGCTATTGAGTTTGACAAACACAAAGCTAAACTCTTTTCTTGAGATGAAGACATGGGAGGGAGGGCTTCAAAAAAAAAAAAAAAAAAAAAAAAACCTTCAGAGTGGAAAAGGGGAGATTTTCTGCGGCAGAGCCAGGGTCACCCAGAGGCCAAGCAGCTGCTTCTGGAGAAGAATGGGAAGGGCACGGAGGGGCGGGGCAGGCATTGTCTTCCACCTACTCCTCCACTACATTTGGAGCCCTTTGGTTTAAGGGTGGCAAGAGAAGCCAGCAGCTGTTTGCCTCAGTGACATTTTAAGACTCTGTGTTCTAGAGGAGCTACTTCAGGCCCTGTAAGAAAATATGGTGCAGGGTTGGTGAGAGGATCAGTCACTCTGCCTGGATCCCAAACCTGCCCTGAATCTGCCATCTCAAGAACTCTTTATGAGTGTCCCACTCTTAGCACAAGCACTGGGCTTGGTACTCTTGGTGGCACCATTAGAAGCAGGGGTGATGCTCTTTCAAGCAGCAACTTAGGTAATGGATGGTGACACACAGCACCCACGCAGGAAAAAAAAGAGCATAGTGTGGACCTTGTGAGTGCAGCTGACAGGCACGTGTGAGCTCGTGTGAGAGACCCCTTTGGGGAATCCCAGACCTTGTGAAAGGGGCTGAAATGGAAATAATAATAAGAATGCAAGACAATAATACTAACAATAGGATTAAATGGAATATTGTGTGCAAAGAACTTAGCAGCGTGCTTAAAAAATGTTAGCTGTTATTAATAAACTTGTGCTTCTTAAATGATGTAAACAGAATTTAAGTACTACGGGCAAGTTAAAAGATTCCGCTGAGCGAGTTTGCTAAATAATGTCCTCTTGTCAACATAGCTACTGTCAAAAGTTTACCTGTATTGAAACAGATGCTGAGAAACAAGTTTGTAGTTTGCCAGTAAAAGTTATATGTAATTGTGAGATATAATATTTGAAATAAAAACTTCAGGTCTTCGGGAATTGACCGTAAGTGACCTGAGCAGTCCTCCTGTGCCATTTCTTCCTCCTGTTCTGAACAGCTCACTTACCTGACATTGCTGTCACTCATGGGACCCACCTGAATATTTTTTAGTTAGTGTCCCCAAGTCATCCTTATTCTGCCCTGATTTCAGGGTCAAAGAATGCCTCTGATTCCAATTTTATGAGTCCTTGGTTCCCAAAATAACATTTGTAATTTTGTAGTTAATAAATTGTTAATCGTCTTACTTCTTCTGGACGTTTTGGTTTACTTCTTCTTTGCTATGATGCTATAGTGAAAAGTAACCCATTGTACCTGCATTCTTTTATGTATATTATTCTTGTTATTACTACCACTGCTGCTATGAATATTAAATTCTTTTTTAGAAGGTCAACTCTAGACAAAAGGAGACCAAAGTGTGCCTTTGCCTGGGTTCCTTTCTGACTTCTTTCATGCATAACACGGTTTGTCCTGCTGAGACTTTGGACCCACACTTGGAGAGAAGTTCATATGTCTGTATGGCTTTTGAAAGGATGGCAGGAAAGATACCTTTAAGAGGAGAAAAAGAAGGCTGGTCTACAAAATGAAGGTCATACATGTGTACAGTTTTGTTCTGGTGTTTTCTCTTGAAAATCTGTCATGAATATTTCCAAATGTGAGTAGATATTCTTAGATATCATGGTTTTAATGCTTACATAGTATTCCATTGTATGGATAGACCAGAGATTCTTTTATTATTCTTGATTTTGAAGTTTAATTCACTTGAATTACCATTAGGATTAATGTTTCCCTTTTTTCTGCATTTGGCTTTACTTTTACAACATGGTACGCAAAAATGCAATAATGTATTCAATTAATTGCACAAACACCACTTCACCTACTGGTGGCAGTACAGTCATGGGCTGCATAACGACATTTTAGTCAACAATGGACCATGTATATGACAGCCATCCCATAAGAGTGGTACCATATAACCTAGGTGTGTAGTAGGCTATACCGTCCAGGTTTGTGTAAGTACACTCTGTGATGTTCACACAATGACGAAATCGCCTAATCATGCATTTCTCAGAACATATCCCTGTTTTGAAGTGACGCAAGACTGTATTGCTGAGATTGAACTGTTAGTTGGGCAAGTATTAATGTATGTTTAAGAGGTTGTATCTGAAAGTCCAAATAGACATAGCAAATATGGCTTAGAGAGCCAATGATTTATGCATGTAAGTGCCTGTTTTTAGAAAGATGCATGCACAAAATTTGGAGAATGCCTGAATGCCAGTAAGAACCAATTAGAGTATGGGAAAAATATATTAAAAAAGCAGACCTGCTTTTCAACAATAAAATCAGTCCCTTGGAATTCTAAATATTACTTCAAATAAATGAACAAACTTAAAATTTTGGGTAAACATTACTTTTGAAAATTAATTGTTACTACCTGGATAAATGTCAAACTGTTTTAGAATTTCAAGCAATAGTGGATACATTCTAGAACATTCATGGCTATATATTACTTTATGTAATTTAAATTAATTTTTTCTTGTTACAAGCTCTCTTGGAATTGAACAACCTTAAGAACATGTAAATCTATTGTTCAACTTTCATACAGGTATTTTTTTAGGAACTAATTTTAAAAGAAAGTAGGGGGTAGATTTTGATGATTCTTTTGATCTGACCGTCATTTCAGCTCTGTAAGTGTACAATAATCTGAAAATAGCTTAAAGTATTTTCTTATAGCATTGCTTAATGCTAAGAAGTTAATGCTGAGTAATAGTGGAGTTGGTAATCATCTTTGGTTTGATTCAAAATTGTGTGGAGATGTTGGCTTTTGGCTTGAGATAAATCTTCATTATTTCAGAAAATATTTTCTTCTCTGAGTCAGACTAAAAATTTTTATTAATCAAGGGAGCTATATTTTTTCAGGTATGTGCTTCCTAATAACAGGGTTGCATGGTTTCTGCTTAGTTCTGTTTGGACTTCACTTGGTTTTGATTTCCAGAGTTCTAACTGAACTACCAGGCAGTCAGGCTCAGGCCCTTCTATCTAAGCAGTGTGTAGACTCACTAACAGAAAAACACACTCAAGATATGGTTTTACTCAAGGAGTAAAACCTGGTTCCAAAGGGCTCACTGTGGTGTGCCACCACAGCCCATGCTCCTTGACAGGGCCAGACTCTGGACACTACTGATTTCCTTTGTTACTTCAGGTCTTGTCATAAGTCCACTCTTTCCCTCATCCAACAAGAGCCTCTTGAGAGACCCGGTGTGTTCTGTGCAAGAAGGAGAAATGGTTAGAGTCAGACAAAACAGTTAGAAGCTCTTTGAGGAGACACTAAAGATTCAAACAGTGTGTTCGTTGTTCATTGCTATTCCTGAAATGTGTGGCAGGAATGAAACTGGAAGGAGCTCAGAGAAGTGATGCTCAGGCCAAGGAAAGCCAGTTAGAGGGGCCCTTGAATGAGAGAGAGGCTTTGATAACAGTTCTGGAGAATGGACTCTGTGGGGACATTGGTAGTTTTGGGGCTCCTCAGCACCCAATCGCTTTTCTCATTAGTGCCCTGATACTGCCTTGGTGGACTTCCTCCTTGAGCTTCCTCTTCTCTTGGAAAGCTAATTTCGGACACCTCTTCTCATTGTTGCAACCCACTGCTAGAGCCAAGGGATCTTCTCCCACCTCCCCTTGACCAGGTGCAGCCGGGGTGTCAGCTCATCACTTAAGTCTCACCAAATAGATGTGTGGTCTGTGGGCTCTGACTTAATGCCCAAAGACAGGGGCTGCTGGGTGGTCAGATAGGTTGCAGCCACGGTGGTGGCGTGCAGAACAGATGGTTCTTGTGGTGTGGCTCTGGGCCCTCTGGAGATCCCTGGGTCCCATCTCATTTTCCATGATTAGCTTCATAGCCCCTCATCATTATGAAAGCCCCTAGCAACCTTTCTCTGGGAGCTCAAGAGCGCCAGAGTAGGATTTTGTTGCTTGCAACCAAACCCTGACTGACACAAACTGGATTTGGATGAGCACAGAGAAGGGAGAAGAGCATTCCAGGTAGAGGAAACAGCATCAGCAAAGGCTTAGAGACAGCGTGGCATCTACCTGGCTCGGTGGAGAGAGAGCAAGGGAAAGGGCCTGGCTGAGGAGGGAGCTAAATGCTGCAGAAAGAAAGGGAAGATGGAACTAAGGTTTATTGATTGACTACTGTGTGCCAGTCACATTTCCATAAATTGTCTTAGTTAATTCTCGAGGGCTTATGAGGCTCAGAAGGTGAAGAAAGATAAAGAGTTTAGGATTTATCTTTAATCCTCAAGAAACCGTGGCAGGAATTTCAGGGGCTATAGTGAGACAGTGGGAGAGATTTTTTTGGCCACGGGGACCCTTTATTCCTGTTCCTCAAAGCAGTCTATAGAGCTACTTTCTTGACATGTATGTCTGTTTTACCCATGAAGTGACAGGTAAACCAAACAGCATATGATTTTAATGCCTGGCTGTATAAGCCTATTTATTTAGTATAAACAGACAAATAGCTTTAAGCGCTTTTACCCAGGTATTAAGCACATACATTTGACTGGAGTTTATTTTTACCCCAAGGCAGATAATTTATTACGTCCTGTCTATTGTCTCGAACTGGGTTTCTCAAAAAGAACGTTATGTTCTAAGTTATCTTTTTCACAGATCATCATAAATGATTATAGCACCATTTTCAGAATAATTTTAGGGCAGGATCATTTCCCTTTACAACTAGTAGGAACCCTCGTTCATTTTAGAAATGAGGACAAGGCCACAGACGTGATTTGCCAGTGGTACAGGGATGTTTCCAGTCACAAAACTGGAAAAGGGAAATCAAGAGAGCTAACTTCCAATCCAGTTCTCTCCCCATTCGACCGCATCAAGTTCAACATAGATGTTATGAGTACAGTAAGATTTTATATCTAACCGGGGCTCCTTGGAATCACCTTCTTAGCCTAAATAATCGCAGACTCATATATATCTTCTTCTGAGAACGTTGTTCACAGTAGTCGCAAACATCGGAACGTTAATTATATTTTCATTTTACATAGATCAGGTAACATGAGCCTTGTGCATCATATTATATCTATGATAATTTCCTATTAAGTATTATCACACTGAAAAAATAGAAAATCCATTTCTCAAATAGCTCACTGTTCCATGGAGGCAACAGGCCCTCCACGATAAGGCCACTGCATACGCAAAGCTCTCAGTTTGTTCTTAATCCTTCTAGAAAGCTGTCCCTAAACAAGTGTCTTCCCAAGACTCGAAAGGGGACTCTCCCACTTACTGTCACACTGAACTGAAACCACCTGCAAATTTTTTTTGCCTCTTCCTCTTACCTGGAAACTCCATAGGGCAGGGAGCATGCCTTGTTCAGGACGGTTACTGTGGCATTTAGGACAGTGTATGGCATATAACAGGATTCAATCAATGCTTCCCGCATGAAGGAACTGAACTTGACGAAACGCCAAAGAAAAGTGAACAATCTATAAGAGAATTGAGCATTTGTTCAGTAATTAAAAATGATAGGCTGACTGTAGTAGATATTTTTTTTTTTTTTTGAATCTTTCCCAATGTTACTCAAAAGGGAGCCAAGGGTTAAAGAGGATTCTGACTCTTAAGAAGAGAGCTTACTTGGTAGCTGGCAGAGGAATTAGTGCAGAGCCTGCAGTAAACCCAAGGAAAGTTAAGTCCTTCGGATTCCTCCACCTCTGTCCGTGGCTCAATATGACAGTAAAGATGCAACCTGCAAGCTCCGCCTCGCCCTAGCTCCCAGATCAATCCTCATCTGTGGCAGTGAATATTTAAGTGATTCCACTGTCATGCCCTCACCTCACACACAGGCACGCAGCATGGTGTGCCATGTATTTCTTGACGGCTGGACCTTACCTCTTGGCTGTCACACAATTCTGTCCTCACAGTGCCCTATTTGACCACTGGCTTCCTTTCTCATCCCTGAGACTCAGCTTTCCTCTCTCAGACCTTTGATAGCCCACTTGGACAACAGACATTGCTTTTTTTGTTAGTGGGCTCACGTAGTCTTCCCTTACCCCCTCCACATTATGAGTCCTGCTGCCTATGATGGGAAAAGTCCTCTTCTAAGGCTGAATCTGCTGATGTACCTACTTCCGAATATCCTTCTTTAAACTTTTGTCACTCTTTGGTTTTCCTAGTCTTTCTCTCAGATTCTAGGACCCAGCTCCTGAACCCAGGCTCACTGGGTGAGGACCAATTATCCCACTGATAGACCTGCCTAAGATTATCCACCTACTTGTCTAATCTTCACTCTGGATTGCCTCCTCATGGCTCTATTGGCCTCCATGGTGGGACATCGCATTTCTACACCCCTCAGTTCCTGTCCTGTCCTCCTGAGTGGGTCTAGTTCTACGCCTTGGTCTTCCCTACCCCACCCCCAACTACCTGCCATCCTGCCGTATGTAACTGAGCGTGGTCCACTCAGCCATTCACACAATAATCCTGATATGAGTGGAGTGGAATTCAAGAGAAAAGCTGATATGGGGTATCGTGAGCCATCTTTAAGAGGAATCCTTAAAGGGCCCTATTACAGAAATGTAAATATAATAGAAAGTGGCCTGGTTTGTCATGAACTTTCAATGCTTTCTGGCTGGATCTCCTCATTTGATCTGTCAGGGCATGGTAATGTTAACTTGCATGTAATACTTCCCCTAAAAGAGGTTAGGAAGCACTGGATTGGAAATGCCTTTTGACCAAACGGGACGTGATGTTGATACGGGTTGTATAACATGTTGTGATGAGAGAGCCCCTAGGAAAACATATGGAAACAAAGAGAAACTAGCTTGCGGCATTAGCACTAGGCTTTCTTTGTGGAAACCAGGAGATGGTATGTGGCAGGGTCTAGACCCTGCCTCCATGAGAGGGGCTGTGAAGGACAGGTTAGCTTAGCTGACCTTTCATGGATTGTTGGGAAAATACAAGCAAAAAGTTCTACTTTGACTAACAAATTGTGATCATTCTCAAACAATCAGAGCTCTCCTTTAGGGATTAACACATTTCTTTCTGGAATTTCTAGGCCAGCAGGGATTATGCGTGGTTATCACTCCCCCCTCAACACTGGTTATGTGGCCTGGTACAGACTAGGGCCTCGATAGCTATTTGATGAAAGATGAAGGAGCAGATGCTAGCATACATATGTCCATGCACTGTCGCTTTCATAGGACGTTTTTGTGAAGATTTTCGTGTGTGGTTTCTAGTTCCTCAGGCTTTTGCTCAGAAAAATGTTCTGGGTTAGCACAAAGCTCGGTATTTTACATACACTCCATTCCTATTCAACCAACAGAACCATTCTTCTTCTGAGATTTCACATTAAATTAAAAATGTTCAAATGATGCCATAAAGGAATCATGTAAGTCAGCATAATTTTTCTTCTTATTGAAGTTTCTCTGGCTTCCCTCTTTGTTAATCCCATGAGCCCTTGATAACTATAATCTCCAATAGCAAAGATTTTTTATGTAATTTTTATGACAGCTCATTGTCAGTGCTCGTTTTTCCAAATTGCTGCAACAATATAGAAAGATTGACGTATTCCCAGTGTTTTGGCCGTGTGTAACAACTCCCTTTGCTTTAAAAATCTTCCCTGGTAAGTCGACCCTCTGTCTTTGACATTGCCAGACCCTTCTTGTTTTTTCCAACTCTCTTGCCTTAGTTACTTTCTCTCCACTGTTCTCAGTTCTCATTACCTTGCTACACATATAAAGATAGTTGGTCTTTTGTCTTCTCTTCTCCAGCAATTTTACAGACTAAACTTGATTACTTGTTCCACTTGCCCCTATTATCTTAATAATAATAATAATATTAGTAACGATAACAAAAGATAACATTTACAGACTGATTACTTCAGTCATTACCATCTCTGTTACCATCTTGGAGCCAAGAATCTCAGTGAAGAAAATGGAGAGGGAAAAAAAAAGACCAGCAATGAAATCCCTACCCCACCCCACATTCACTCTCCCGAAGACTTGATTCTTAGCAACAGTCTTCTTTCCTCTTTCTCCACCCCAACCGTCATCCTCAGTTGCCTTTACCAAGGACTCTACTCTCTCAATTCCTTCCCTCGCTCCCACAGCTTGCATCACCTTGTTGATCTCAAAGCTTCAGGGAAATGAAAAGTAGCCTGTCATCTTGAAAAGGGCTTCTGTCCCTGCTGTGTAGTTTAATTGGACACAGTGCACTTATTTCCTGCCCCTTATTATCTGGTCCCTTATAGACGTCTAGGTCTGCTGTTTTCTCTCCATTTTTAAAAACTTGGAGTTATATTATTGTGTCTATTGGCACAGATAGCAGAGGACTTCCTGGGTGCCCTTGAATGCCTTTGTGATAGTTCTTGCCTCTTCAAAGTACCATTTCTTAGTGACTCTTGAGTTCAGAGCCCTCATTGGATAGCTTTGGGAACTGAGGCAACCAAAGAGCCATCTCACATATTCCCGGAGCCCTTCTTCCAATCTACGTGCAGAACCATGTACCCAGAAAGTATTAATCCACCAGAGTATCATCTACGGTAAATGACCACTTCTTCTTAACAAGATGTATACTTGCAGCCTCTCTGTTCATTTCTATGGTCCCTCTATAGGTGGCACTAAAGAATGTAGCTTTAGGGGTGCATCAGAACCCTCCACAACCATCACTACCTCCAAGCACACAAATAAAATGCCTTCTAAACAACAAGAGTATCCTTGCTGAGCAAATGAAACTTTCAACAAGTCTCGTAGCAGCCCCGAGCCCAGCTCCACACCCAAATACCAGATTGCAGAACCTGACTGCCTCCCTCCCTCTGTGTTAAAATTCTGAAGTCTCAATAGGTCTCTCTTTGCTCTTGAGTGCTAAATGGATCTATGTTTCCTTCCAGGGCACACAGTTGTATTCTGTGATCAGAGAAACAGTCCTCGTTTGGTCTCTCAATATTTACTTATTTTTTCTCATAAGTTCCCGTCATTTCAGATGATATGCTAGCAGAGATACAGTTCGCCATACCATAGTGTTAAATGGAAAAGAAAGAGAATCATCCTTGATGCTGTGGCAGCTCCATGCTGGCTACTCATTTCAGCTGTGTTCCCAAACTGCACAGTCAGTGATGGAGGACAGGCACGTGAGCGTGATTCCACAGAGCCAGGCGTGCTAGGGCAGGAACATGCCCAGATGCCAAGGGCGCACCAAGGAGGGGCACTCTGCCTGGATGAGGTAAGAAAAGATAGAGTGCCAGGGTAGGAGTCATCCAAAGGAGTGAGAGGAAAAAGGGGTTTCGAAGGATGGAAACTGAAGGCTGGGTTGGAAGTGGTCTTGAAGGGATTTCAAAGAATGAACAAAGGTTTTTCAGGAAGAGAACGGAGTGAGGGACAAAGAAAAGGATGAGTGGAACAGCGTGGTAGATTTATTAGAAGGGCACCAAGAGGATAGGCTTAGTGGATTAGGCCCTAATGGGGGATTAGGTCAAGGAAGGGAAGCGGGGAAGGGCGGCTGTGGCCTGGGCAGGGTTTTAGCCCATTGCACTTGAGGAGCCACAGGGAGGTTTTAAGGATAGGCCTGAGTTGATTAGATTTGCGTGTTGGACTTCTAAAACAGAGCTCCCAGAGAATCTGAACCTTGCAGTGAGGGTGCCCAGGCAGTGACCAGCCATAAGGGATGTTGAGTTCAAGTAGGGCCAGAGCTGGCTTGATAGGCTTAGGGAGATGAGGGTCTGAGGTTTCATGAGAGGGGAATGCGCTTTCCAACTTGCTTAAGTAAACAATGGGGATTTGTTGACTTTTGTAATTAAAAACTGAGGAAGTCCTCTGTAGATTTAACGGGCAACAGGGATTCAAGTTGCCTCATGGAGGGGTTCCGTTGCACTCTCTTCAATTCTGGGGTACTTCTTTTGGCCCCTTTGTTCCTGAGACAACAAAATCCATCTTAGGAAGTCCTCACAGTCCACGATTGCCACCACACCAGCACCTCCACCTCCACCACCTCTGCCTCCACCACCACCACCACCGCCTCCACCACCTCCACCTCCAACACAACCTCCACCACCTCCACCTTCAACACCACCTCCACCTCCACCACCTCTGCCTCCACCACCACCACCACCACCGCCTCCACCTCCACCACAACCTCCACCACCTCACCTCCAACACCACCTCCACCTCTACCACCTCTGCCTCCACCACCACCACCACCACCACCACCACCACCACCACCACCACCACCTCCACCACAACCTCCACCACCTCACCTCCAACACCACCTCCACCTCTACCACCTCTGCCTCCACCACCACCACCACCACCACCACCACCACAACCTCCACCACAACCTCCACCACCTCACCTCCAACACCACCTCCACCTCCACCACCTCCACCTCCACCACCACCACCACCACCACCACAACCTCCACCACCTCACCTCCAACACCACCTCCACCTCCACCACCTCTGCCTCCACCACCACCACCACCACCGCCTCCACCTCCACCACAACCTCCACCACCTCACCTCCAACACTACCTCCACCTCCACCACCTCCACCTCCATCACCACCACCACCACCGCCTCCACCTCCACCACAACCTCCACCACCTCACCTCCAACACTACCTCCACCTCTACCACCTCCACCTCCATCACCACCACCACCACCGCCTCCACCTCCACCACCACCACAACCTCCACCACCTCCACCTTCAACAGTACCACCACCTCCACCACCTCCACCTCCACCACGACCTCCACCACCTCCACCTTCAACAGTACCACCACCTGCATTACCTCCACTTCCTTCTCCACCTCCACCACCAACATAACATCCACCACCAACTCCACCTTCACCTCTCCATCTACCACAAATATGTTCTGCACTCCAACTGGGTGCCAAGCACTGTTCTAGCTGCTGTGGGTACAGCAATGAACAAAGTGGACAAAAATATCTGCCCTCATAGAATTTACATTCTACAGGATTAGAGCACATTTTCTTGTTATTCCATCAGGGAAGTCACAATGGATTTAAGTGGATCAGAGCAAGTAATTTAAATGGTGATCTGTGTGTCGATTTGGGATCAGAGCAGGCATGACCATTTGGTTCGCATTATCCTCTATCTTTATTGATTCCCCACTTTCTCTGCTTCCCTAGCTCTGGCCCCACTTCCTCACAGCTGTCATTGCTGTGGGAGTTTTCATTGGCAAAAGACAGCTAACAGCTGAGCCTGCAGCCTCTACTGTCACAATTCTTTGACCAGCAGAACAGGAGGAAACTATACCTGACAGGACTCCTTCCAAAGGATTCAGCATCAATTCCACCCTAGCGTTCCCCTAGACCAGAAGACCAAATATCCCTGCTGCATCATTAATGTTATATCTAAAGATACTGTTGAGTCTCTCCATTTCTCCCCTGAAGCCCTGGGACCACAATGACTTGGCTTTTCTCCTGGTTCTGGGAGAGGTTTTTCTGTGGGAATAGAAACCAATGACCTTATTAACTTGAAAAAAAAAAGAGATAGAGAGTTTCAGTTCATGTCAGATTTATTACATAAGTGAGTAAGCCATAAAATCTAACGATTTGCAGTCATTTCGTTCAATCTAGTATCTGAGGGGAAAAATTGATATAAAAATTTTCATAACTCTTTAGATTTTTGTCACACAATTAATTAGTATCCTTTGCTCATGGAGATAGTTGGGTACCCAATTTAGTGATATAATTTAATGGAAATGATAAGTGAGTCAGTAAGAATATTTTGATTAGGACTGGGAAGGCATCTTAGGAAGCATCAAATCCAGGTTCCTCCTTTTACAGATGAGTAAACTGAGATAAAGAGGAAATGGTTCCATGACGGAAATGATGATCACAACGTGCAGACCTTGGGAAGAAGCTGACTCCCAGTCCAGTGCTCTTTCATTAAAACAATGAAGTGCCTGAGTGGGATTAGCCAAAGGTGACCTTGGGAACCTATTCTGAGTTGCCTGGGCAACAAGCTGGATGAAAACAGCAGCTCTTATTCTCTTAGTTGGACCGGGCTCTTCCCCAGAGCAGGGGAATTGCAATGTCCTTCTGCTCAAGTTCTCCATGTGTGCACAGCCCGCATTTCTAGCAAGTGTAAAGTATGGGCAACTTGTAGCCAGCCTGCCTGAGGATGAGCAGCCCATCTCACCCTCCTCAAGGCACTTCTTACCTTTGTCCTATCAAGAGACACACAAGAGGGAAGGGTCCCTCCACTGGAACACAGAACCGCCCGCAGGTCCAGCAGCCTCTCTAGAGGATAATTAGACAATCAGGCGATCTCGCTTTCTCTTCTCTTGCTAACCTTGGCCTCTGTAAACTTTGCCCAGTTATGTGTATTCTTAGCTCACTTTGTGTGACATTTTGGAATATGTCCCCAACTCTGGTGCCTGACAGGTGGAGATCCAGCTGAGACCTACCTGGCAAGACACACTTAACCTCTGACCTTTAATTTTCTAACTGCAGACTAGAATTATATCTGCTCCTAACTACTTAATCAGTCTCCAGAGAAAAATATGATGAAATCAGCATGTGCTTTACTTATGGGCGAGGTCTTTGAAATGAAAGCATTTTATAATTTGGAGTGTTCAGGTTTCGCTCCTTCACATAAGAAGCTCGCTTGGTGAGAAAGTATCACCACATTGTCTTGCTAATTCTAGGCTTATCGCACATTCAGTGCTCCATAAAGGTTGACTTGAAAGCTTTCATTTAAAACCCAATTCATATGAATTAGTGTACTACTCAAAATGTCAGGCTGCTAATAGGACATACATAGCAACTGGAAATTGAAATAAGTGCATTTTAATAGAGCTCAGAATTAGGATTTCCTCTATCTGTTTGACGTAGTATCACAATTATAATTGAGGGTAAATTTTTTTCTGTTGGCATTTAATGACTCTCTATCCAGAATTATCAATCATCCTGAATTTGTTATACCATTTTTCAGACGTAAAGTGGCAAAAAAAGAAAGAAACTCAAAGCTCGTTAATTATGAGAGTAATATGTAATATTGTATCACCTAATACAGATAAAGGGAAGAAATGGATGGATCTATGATAATTCAATTGATAATTCTTCTACCAAATACCAAGTAAGGTCCCACTTAATTATAGCATTACATGATAGTTATTTTCTTACGCTTTTATTTTATTTGAGAAAAGTTTTATCTCACTTTTTTATATTTAAAATGTGGTCTAATTATTGACAAGCTACTTTGAGAGGTTTCAGTAAACGTGAGTCCCTCCTCCAAACTGAATGCAAGGTTTATGAAGGCTTGGCTCACTTGAATATAAATTTTTCAAAAATTTGTGGAAATTTCAAAGTGATTCTTCTTCCTCACTTTAGCTTTATTTGAATGCTTGGGTCTGACATGAAGGTCTCAAACTTAAAATAGTACACAAGTAGAAAAAGCTGTGTGAAAAATTAGGAAGCATCTCATTCTGGGTCATGGGGAAGTCACGTGTAATTACAATCATGCTCAATTTCTAATATGCAAGTGGAAATTACTTTATCATTGCAGATTTCCTAGCTGTGATAGAATAATCAACGTCTTCTATAGGTCCCTAAATTCTTTTGGGCTATTACTATTTCTCTTTACATCCAGAAGAGGGCAGTCAGGCTACATGAAACTGAAGCAATTACCACTACCCCAGAAAGTAAGATTTTCAGTAAATCTTAGCGATTGGAATGAAGTGTTCCTTTAATTGTATTAAAGGGCATTTAGAATTACCTGAAGATTTTTCTCCTTTTACTAAAAACCTTACAACCTTTGTCAGGTGGATACTTTTCACAAAAAGAATGAAAAGATAGTATGTATCTATGTGTACATTTCACTCATGGGCAAATTATCTCTGTTCCTATCAGCCCTCCTTCCATGTTTGACTAGCGCATTGGGGAAGGAGCGAATCTTATCATGTAGACATGTAGACAGTCCTACTTTATAACTTTGAGACATTTTATAAGCACAAAGAAATATGTTGTACAAGGCAAAGAACCCTCATCAGCACTTCAGCTTAAAAACAAAAAAGAGAGAAAATCAGAAAAAAGATTCACAGCAATTCAAAAACAAATATCTGACAGAGGAACTTAAAATCCAAAACACTTCTAGCAACACTTACTTGCTTTGAGAAAAAAAATTACACTTTTAAACTGGAACTTTGAGTAAAACAGTGTTAGAAGAATGTGACTCTGTTTTCCCCTGAAATATCTTCCAGAAGCTTCTAAGTGAAAATAAGCCCAGAGCTGAACACAAAATATCACAAATATTTTTGTCACCTTTTTCTCTTCTTCATTAGCAATAATGCCAGAGACTAGGAAGCCACTAATTTTACTGAAGATAGAAAACTAGATATATTTGTGAAGGAAGCTTGAATATTTAAGTGTATATGTTATGCATATTTTTGAAACAATTTATTTTAAAGGGCCAGTCTTAATTTAAACATATAAGAAAGAGTTGATTTTAGGGAACTAATTTCAATAGAAATAGAGCTATAAGAGTTAACTGTAATTCACGGTATTTATTTTTGTCTGTATTTTAAATGTTCCCTTTGTACTAATAGTGCTTCTAATGCTATTTTTAGGTGATTGTACATGGAAGGAATGCTATTATTTGATGCAGATAACCCATGTTTGTGTGCATATGTATCTATATAACATGTACATATATACTATACATGTATCACATTGCTATGTTAGTTTCTATCGGCTGCCTGCCTACAAAATAGCTTTCTCAGTGGTTGTGAAATTCACCAGTCCTGCACATGCTCCTCTGCAGCCTGTGGATTAACCCGGAATCCGTGTGATTTTATACCTGATCCGGCCCCACACTCCCTCTGCCGCCATTGCTGGAGATTCTGCCTTCCAAAGAGCTGCCTCTGAAAGTGACCTTGCTCAGCAAATGCTGATTGGCTTCTGCAGAAATGCCTTTCCCAGAAGAAGTGCTGCACCATGCCAAGTTGTGCTGCTACAAAGATGGGTATGGGATCAGGGTAGGAAGGAGGAGAGAGGGGAAGGGTGCAGCTTGCCAAGTCACTGGGGCTACTTATAAACAAACTTCAGCCTTGTTTCTCAAGCCCTTTATGGTGGAGAGGGGAGGCTGGACACACACTGTGTCCCAGACTCTATTTATGTACAGTGTAAACCTTGGGGAGAGCTGCTTTCAAGAGACTGATTTGGTTTAGAAGATGATTTCCATCAGCTACTTTTGAAAGATACGTACTATTGCAGCACAAAGCTGAAGCCCGTTAGAGCTGCACTAGGGATTAAGAAATGGCATGTATTTTAATGCCTTATGAATAGGAGTAGCTGATAAAAGAGGCTCTTGTTACCCCTGCTACATTTAAATGTGAAAAGCAGCTGCCTCTAGTAGGGAGGGGGTCGGGGAGTAGAGAAGAGATATATTATTTTCATAGGGATTTAATCTTCAGACTACACTGAAACCATAGAATACCATTGGCCATTCACTTATCGGCAGCTCTCTAATCGCAGTGAGATCTGTAAGATTGTGGAGAGGGAAGAAGCAGAGGGACTGGGAGGCAGAGAAAGGGATTGTGTGTAGCGATGAGGCTGGCCATTTTCATCTGCATGTATGTTTTGAACCTCAGATCAAAACGCATGCTCGTGAGAGTATTTTCACTTTCCCTTATAAGTATTAACCCTTTAAACTTTTAAAATGCCAGCCAATTAAAGAGTTTGATGCAACTAAGATGTCTTCAGAGCATGGGCTTAGCAATGGCCCCTGAGAGTAAGATGACCATAGAGACCTCATTAGAAATATGGACCACGTATGTGTGTGTGTGGCTGGGGCTGTGTGTGTGTGTAGCATGAAATAAACTTTCTTGCCACATTTCAGGGGCAGCATAGTTCAGGTAGGATCCAAGAGATATCATGGATCCAGCAGAGAAAGGCTCTTTCTGCGAGTTTTATTGCCACAAGGAGCTGATGATATAAATAAAGCATGGAGTTATTAAACTAGCAGGTCTTTGCCAAATGCTGTGTTTGGAGAAATATGACCAAAGGATGTACATCCTTTGAATGAATGAATGAATGAATCTGGGTACGATTTTTTTCCCCTCCAGGTTTCCATTTTATAACTTGGCTTTGTTTATTCTGATGTTGAACTTATTGAAATTGATCACTAATTAATTTTCACTGTAGGTTTGACACCTGAGGTTTCTAAGGTACTTCTTGACAAACCTAGGATTTTGCTCCAGGATATTGTGAGGAAATCTTTTTGATAATAATTAGTCCCATTCCCTATATCCATTCTTACTCTTGCCAATTTTTCTTGATATTACTACTTTCACGAAGTTAAAGGATTAAAAACAAATCTGGTGGTGATAAATCCGTAGTTCTTGCCTAGCTTATAATTAAGGGTAATTCACATGTAGAGGAAGTTTTGACAGCTCACATGCTTAGAAACCTGCATGAAAATGAAACCAATGAATCATTTGAAGCCAAAGTACAGCCGCGCCGTCTTTGCACATGCTCTGCAGGTGGAGGATTGCGGTGGACTCATCCACCCACCGAGAGAGAGGAGAGAGGAGCCAGGGCAGCTCTCTAGCCGCCCCGCCACCCATCAGAAAGCCAGAAATGCAGCACGATGCTTCCCGCTCCCAAGCATAACCAGGCCCGCTGCCCAGTCCACGCTGCACACCACTCCCACCTGCCTACCCGGGGTGTTTAACCAGACAGGAGGCATCCCCTGCCTGGTCAGCCGTGCTCCCATGGCTCCAAGGGGCCACGTTCCTGGCAGCCTGGCAGAGCAGCCTGGGTTGCTGGAGAAAGCCACTTTGGCATATTAATCACAGCAAATGAATGTGCCCTGCCGGCTCTTGCATGGGGCACGTTGCTAATCCTGGGCTTGTACTCCTGCTTTCGGATTCAACCAATGTTTTGATTTCCTGATCCAACTTCCCTCCGCATGAAAAATAAAAGCCAACAGACCAGCCACACCGGGTACCACCGCAAAGCGAGCAGAAGAGGCAGGCAGTGAGAAAGAGCTGGAGCCAGCACCACAGGGCCAGAGCAAGCCAGAGGAGGTGCACCGGCAGTCAGTTATGAGCTGGGACAAAGTTGCGGGCTTGGACAGGCCTGCCGCTGTCGCTGTCGCCACTGCTGCGATTCCTCTCTCGCTGCCGCAGAGGCCGCCGTTGCCGCCGAGCCAGCCCCGCATCTCCGCTTCTGAGACCTCTCGCTTGCTTTTTTCCCTTTTTTCCACCCCCTCTCCTTCTTTCTTTTTTTTAAACTTGGCTACGGAACATTAGGTTTGACGAAGGGAAAGCGATTTAACATCTTTTAACTGAAGGAGGTTGATTTTCATTTGAGACCAAATGGCTCATTTTTACCTTTTTAGCTCCTGGAAGAGTAAAAAGTGAGAGGTCAGCCCTGCGTCACCATGGCAACCCACACAGCCCGGGCCTGGAGCCGGTGAAGGGAGGTGATGATGGCAGGGAAGTTTCTCCCCCTTCCTTACAAGGCATTTTCTCCCCATTCAGGGATGTGTCTGGCCGTGTGAAAACAATTATGTCTTTTTAAAAACATAAGTTTTAAAATATTGCTGCTAAATTGTCTGGCCTGGGGCTCCGACCTTATGCAGATCTCTGGGGGTTTTTGTCTGTTTGGGTCTGAGACCATCTTAACCCTCATCAGTGTCCACAGGGTCTTGAATTACACCAGCAAGATCATGTGGGCCCCACCCTGAGAGAATCTGTCCTTCAATCCAAGAGTCCACCCACCATGTTGTAACAGCCTGAAGCTTAATGAAGAGAGAATCTGGCCCTGATGTCAAAATCTAGCGTCGAGGGCCCCAAACCTCAGTGCCTGACACCTTATTGGAGCCTGTCTGCAAAGAACTTCTTGATCCTATTCCAGCCCATGGACATTAAAGGGGAAAGAGGAAAAGAGAAATCAACATGAAAAATGTGCTAGAAAGGCCAGATGAAACCCGGCAGGGTTAGCCTGGGCCAGGGCAGGAAGGAATTTCCACGACCTTGGAGTGCACAGACTCAAATGTCCCACACATTTCTCCCACGGCTCTTTACCCCATGTGCTCACTGGGAAGTGAGGGAAGGCCCATGGATACCAGGCACTGGGGTAGGTACTGTACTATCTTATTGCCTCTGATCCTCACAGTGGTCTTGTGAGGTGGGTAATTTGATCTTTGTTTTATAGATTGAGATAATAAAGCTCAGAAAGGTTAAGTGATGTGCCCAGGGTCACAGATTCTGACGCCGGCTCTGTCCATGCCCCAGGTGGACTGTCCCTCCAGACTTGTTAATATCATCCAGCTGCAGGAATAATAACTTCATATCTGAAGACAGAGTTTGTGCTTTTGCTCAGCAGTTGATTCATTTAGCTGCAATGAAACTCTCAACGGCCTGCTATGTTTTGAGTGCAATTCTAGATGCTGGAGAAACATAGACAGGGAGATGCTGCTGCTGCTCTCCTGGATATCAGGGCAGAATGGCTTGAATCTCAGCCGTGTGAACTTGGACAAGACATTCAGCAGGACGGAGCTTCACCTTTCTCGCCTGTGAAATGAGGGTATTAATATTGATCCCAAGGGCTATGGTGAGCATTAAAAGAGAGGACTTCATCAGCTGCCTGACAGAGTGCCAAGGTTCGTACAAGTAGATGCTCAATAAATATCAACTTTTGTCCTCTTCACCTTCATTGCCGTCCATCTTGCCATTGCCATGGTGTTCCCCTCTGTGCCTGGGGTCAGGCTGGCAGCTTCCCTGCTCTCATGGCAACTATGCTCCTTTCTAAGCCGCACCTGGCTTGCAGGCATTGCGGGTGACCATGTTAAAGCTCTGGTCCTCTCCGCAGGACGAGGAAGGATTGTAGAGCACCAGGGACACGAGCAAAGAGAGGAGGACACTTTGCTATTTATAGTCTGCAGGGAGGCTGTCTGAGAGGAGGAGATGGCCCAGCTCCTTTTGCTCTCTCTACCTCCCCTCTCATCAGCCCTCGGTGTCAGCTACGATGCCAGGGTGGTCTCCTTGCTCAGCATCTGCGCAGGCTCAGAGGGCCTTGCACAGCTTGGAGCTTTTCCATGCTCTCCCACACAGGGCAAGGTTCGAAGCCAGCTCTGACTTAACTGGGCTTTATAAATCCAAATCAGAGCTGGCCCTGAAGGACTTGACAAGGTTGTACCAGCTAAAAGACAACTGCTTTATCTTCAGAAAGAAAAGGCACAATGATCACTAGGCGATCCTTTCACTTTAGTACAGTGCAAGCAAGTTACGGAAGCAAAGATGTATGCAGAAACCATCAGCTTGATCCAACTCTAAGGTTAAGCAAAGGGTGATTGACATCAGTAAAATAATGCATTGCACTGGCAATAAAGTCCTTGCTGAGTTTCAGAGGAGACTAGTTAGCCAAATGCCACCGTAGTGTTCTAATGTTCAGAGTCAAATGCTCAGTCACAAGCACCTCACCTGAAAGACTATTTCCCCTCCTCCTCTGCCGTCCCCTCCCCTCCCCTCCACCCTATCCCCTCCCACCCTCCTACTGCTCACCCCTGACCCCCACCTCCTTCTCTCTGCCTCCTCTCCCTCATATATGGAGATGTGTGCAGTGCATAATGCTGTGAATCATACAGGCAATCAGCCCTTTGGTGGCTTAAAAACTAAGAGAAAAGATAAAACTGGCACCTAAATATGATAAGAAGAGTATATGACACAAAGCACAGGAAAAGTAAAAATTAAGTGTAGTGATAGTTTTCTTTCTGGTCTCAACTTAATAGGCCCTTTTTCAATAATCCCTTCTTTGATCTCTCACTGTACCTTGGCTTCATATCCATCCATCACATTGTGTTGCTGTGTTTTTATTCCTGTTATTTGTTTACTGTCTGTCTGTCTCCCTAGGATATAAGTTCCTGGAGGGGAGGCACTATTTCTGTCTTGTTTCCCATAATATTACCCAAGATTTCCTCACGAAGAGGTGGAAGCCTGGGTCTAGGGCAAAGGGAAAATCAGTGTTCTAGGCAAAGGAAGAAGCTAGTGAAAATATCCAGGAGTGGGAAGAGTGGGGTGTCTGTCTGCCTGGCAGCAGAGGTAACATGAAGGAGACTTCTGGCCAAGGAAGGCATCATGGGCTCAAATCCTGAAGTTCTGTGTGTAGGGGCTGCAGAGGTTAGGTGAGTGAGGACTGGGACCAGAGGAATAACGCTATAAGATACGTCAATGTTTTTGAAGCCAGAGGAAAGTATTGAGTAGATAAATGTTTTAAAACGGAAGGATAGCTAAAACAATATGTTGTGGAATATTATTCATCCATTTAACAAATGCTGGTTGAGAGCCAGCCATATGCTAGCCACCACTCAAGGCTGGAAAGATACTCCATGAGCAGACAGGCACAGGCTTGAGACTGAGCTTATAATCTAGTGGAGAGAAATAGGCAACAAACACACAAATAAGCAAGTGGGCAACAAATCAACAAACAGTATGATCATTTCAGATAATGAATCAGGGAGAGTTGTAGGAGATGGGCAGAGTGACAGTCAGGCACAGAGAGTGGAGGAGCTCATCAGCTGTGATGAGGAGTGTGGATTTTATTCCAAATGCAAAGGGAAGTGGTTGGAGGGTGTTGAACAGAGGAGGGATGTGGTGCAGTTTATCGAAAAGATCTTATGGCTTGCTCTATGGAGAATGAGCTTTAGAGGGGTCAAGGGGAAAGATGAAGTAGGGGGACCAGCTGTGGGACATGGTGTAGTCTGGGGCAGAGATATTGCCCACATGGGCAGACATGTGGAATGCAGGATGAGTTCTAAAGCTAGAGATCACAGGATTTAACTTACCACTTGAGATATAAGTAAAGAAAAGAATCATGGATGATTATTGAGTGGATTGTGCATTATTGAGTGGATTGTGGTACCAGTTTATTAGATTGGGAGACTTGGGGAGAAGTATGTTTTTAGAGGCAAGACTTGAGATTACTGTACAAATAGGTTAAGTCTGGTTATTAAAAAGGATACTTACAAAGACTTCATAATATAATGCATGGGAAATATTTTTGTTATAATAGGATGTAAAAATGTAGAAAACAAAATTATATATAAAGTATCTCTTTAATAATTGTACATATAAATAGAAAAAATAAAGGAAATGTTGTTAGAGAATATTACTAATGCTTATTTTTGTGGATGAGGATTATGGTAAATACTTTCTTCATTATACTTTCTGTACTCTCCAAATTTTTTTACATTAAGCAGTATTATTTTTATGAGCCAAAAAAAGTGTAAGTCATCATAGAAGATAATTTAGCTTTCTTATTCTGACTCTTACTTGGTTTAATTGGCTTTAGACCATTTTCTAGGAAGTTTGTAGAAAAAACAACCCTAAAAGGTAAAGAAATAGAAAGTGAGTAGAGATGTTAAAGTATATAATGAATGAGCCACATATCAGAGAAATACTTTGAAAGATACTAAAGTTCCAGGCCTGGAGTCAGCATGATGCTCTAGAGAAGAATAGGATACCAGAGGCTAACAGGTGTATAAGTTCTTAGTTCTCATCATCATCTATGAATGTGCCACCTAATAGCGAAGTCTTGAATAAGACAGAATCAGAATCTCCTGAGATGGACCCACATAACCCCATGCCTGTTGTAGCCATCATGAATTGACACAGCACTCTTAATGCTGAGCCCAGCAGCTTTCTTTGCATTACTCCAGGCAGCCATTATCAATGGACCCATAAGAGAGCTTATCTATCATTGCTGAAGATGGGGAATCTCTGTTCTTGTTAACAAGCTTTGGTCTTGTTCCTTCTTAGGTGATGGAGTCACACTATTAAAATTTTCTTACCTTTCCTGTTTCCTTTGGGAGCTAATGTGTCCTATTCTATAATGTCTGTTCTCAGGGATTTAATTCCTTCTAACACAAAACCCTTTTCTTCCAGATGGAAATGGAAAAACTAAAGAACAGTGCTCTGCAGATGACCTAGCATGATGGCTCAAAGAAAGCAAGGGAGGCCAATTTTGGCTAACTAAAAATAGAATTTGATTTAAGGAAGCTTTTGCAATTATTTTTATTAAAGTAAATCCAGCTGAAGAACTTTTCAAAACTCTATGGGAAAGAGCAGAGTGGAGTTGAAGGAGCTGGGAGACTAGATTTAGAAACCTGGTTTCATTCTTCTACTTGTTGAAGAAATTGGGAGATGAGTCTTGCTGAACTTGAGCATATGTGAAATAAGCTTGGGGCCGCCACTTCCTGGATTATCTATCTTGTAGTGTTATTATGAGAATCAAGTGAAATAGGTTGTAGGAAAGGACTTTGTGAACCCTATTAAATACACAAATAAAAATGTGCCATGTGGTCAGAGCTTTCAACAGCGGTGATGTTGTTAGAAATCTCTGTAATGGTAATAAAGAATGGTGGGCTGTAAAAAAATCAATCTGTTGATATGTTGTTTCTTCTTTCCTTCCTCTCATCCTCCTTATTCTTTCTTATTTTAATTTCCAATTTAAATTGTGGGATAAATTGTTGTGGGATAGTACTAATTTTTACAGCTCATTAAAGCATTTTGTAAGCTGATGAGTAAGAAATGTTTAAATCTACATCAGAAAAACCAATGGTCTTCAAATGCTACTTTCTCCTTGAAGATCCTCCTAATTTCCCTAAGAGATGTAATTTCTTCTGTTTTCAAATTTCCATAGCAATTTGTTTGTAGCTGTACTTACCATGTTCTTATTTTACCTTCTCTCAAGCTTCCTTCCCACTAGATTTTTGGTTCGTTGAAGAGAGATACCCAATCTAACTCCTTTTTCTATACTTTCACTGCCAAATGACGGAAGTTAAATATAAAATTATTCAATTGAATTCCTTTTTTCAAACAGTTGTCAGGAGCCTACTACCTGCTCAGCTCTGTGCAAGTAGAGTGGAGATAAGTGGCTCTGTTCGAGGCTACACACAAATATTTTCAGAAATAGAGCATTTATAAAAAGAAGTTTGAGAGTTTCCTAAATTCGTATGTAATTTAGGTTTAGATCTCTCAAAAATAAAAAATCAAAGTCTGTGGATCAATCACATATTTTAGGCAAACAGCAATATCCAGTGAAAACCTGCTCAAAGGGGAAGATGCTACTTTATATCTCCACCAAGCCCATATTAATGGTTCCAGGCTTGGAATGTCTTTTCAGGAGATTTTAGGGCTTGATCTGACTCTCCCTGCTCTTCTGTGCTGGGGCACTTTGGGGACATTGGTTTGGGGCCAGTCTTCCCTTCAGAGTTTGTTCTTTCTGGTTCCTTCTTAGACCCCTCAATATCCGGGTGTCCATGGTTTCAGTGGTTGCCTTGGGGCCAGGAGACAACAGTAGGAGAAATAGTAACTATTCTAGAATTGTTTGTCAAGATTGGTGAAGGAACTCCCAAACTAGTCATCTTTCCCACTTTTTCCCCCAAGTTTCCAGGTGGTGCTAAGGAGCTGGCCAATCTTTCACAGCGTAGTTCCATTATAAGCCCATCTCTGCATGCCTAGCCCCCCAACCCCGTTCCTTTTCCCAACTCCCGGAAGATTTAGGAGCTGTGCTTCTGTTCCCACAGCACCCAGTGCTACCTCTATCATCACCCTTGCCCCTTGGCATGCCAATGGTCGGTCTTAGCTCTGAGCTTTTGAAATCCAGGAAGAGGTCTCATTCCTCTTCTCTTCCCAGAGCCTAGCAGATGCCATGCATACACTAGGTTCTCAGTACATACTTGTTGAATAAATAAATCCTTTCAACCAAAAGTGATCTCTTCCTTCTCTCCTACAGTCATGCTTCACTTTTATACCTTCTTCTTAAATCTTAGCACTTTTAAAACAGATATCAGACTTTTGTCTGCCTGATATCAGAGTCCTGTCATATATCCAGGTGGAGAGAAAGTTACCTGAGATTAGAATCCAGGTCTATTTACTTTTTAACATTTAAGAAACTTAATCTTTTCCTCAAAAAGTCATTATTGAGCTTTTCCCACATGTCAGAAACATAGAAGCTGAGACAGTGGAAGACGTGATAGACACAGCATCCCTGCCCTCAAGGACTATAAAGTCTATTAGGAGCGATTGGTTGCTAAAATATAGCATGAGGGTTCTGAGAGGGAGATGATGCAGTCAGTAATCTGTGGGAGCACCAAGCCTCGCATGCATTCATTCAACATTTCTACAGAGCCTAAATTTTGCCAATCATAGTGTCAGATGGCTTTGATACAAAAAGTTTGACATAGTCTCGGCTTTCATGGTGTATAAAATAAGGTAGCTTAGATAGGCAGTTATTTCACAGTTATTTTATGACATTTAAAGTATTTCAGTGCTAAACATATGCACCCATTGTGATGTAATACCAAAGAAGGAATGAGGGAAGATATTTGAGTTTGAGTTTTTAAAGAAAAGAATGGATTTGCCAGGGAGACCTGGTGGGCCAGGTCATGAATGCTGGTGAGCCTTACTAAAGGATTTAAGACATTATCCTCTGAGCAAAGGGGAGGCACTGATGGTTTTTAAGAGGGGAGGTGACATGATCAGATTTGTGTTTTAGATAGATGGCTCTGGTAGCACAGGAAGATGGATGGGGTGAGGGGTAACTCACAGAAGTGACAGCAGTTGAAAGGTGGTTGCAACTGTCTAAGCTTCCAATAAACGTTTCTTGTTAGAGACAAGTCTCAGAAGACCCCATTGTGCATAGGGGCCTCTGAGGAAGGAGTCATGCATGTTGGGGTGCCACGTGCTAGGCAGAAGAGAGACATCTTTGCCTTGGCTGCCCCTTTGTGCCTGGTGTCCCACAGAGGAAGTCCCTGAAGGCTAGCAAGCTTCATGCCCAGAAGGCACTATATTGATGTTCTTTTCCAAAGATAAAATGTAGTCCAACATTCCAGGATGATTAGATAAATTTGTAAATATAATCAAAACATGTTTTTCTTTGGTTTCCAGGATAGAATCAGAAAAATAATGCTCAAGGGGGAAAAAGAAATACATCTGTTCTTTTTTCTGCCTCTTTTTTTTTCTGACTCCCGGCCAATCAACTTAGAATCAAAACTCTTGAAGCTAGATTATGCAACCAGGTTAGTTCCTGGAGGCCTTGGACCATGGCAAAAATCATGTGCATCAGACTAGACTGGCCCCATGGCTTATAACTAGGACACCCTTGGCTATTAGAAAAAGGGGTAATTTTCTTCCACTCTGAGATCTAGAAAAAATTCCAGAGGAGACATGACAGTTCAGATGTCTTCAGAATTGTTTTACTTTTCAAGGTGTGGGCTGCTATAAGGCTGGTTCTGACTTGTCAGAACCATTCCAGGCCTACCTTCATGCAGATCAGAGCACTCAGGATGATATGATCTGGCCCCTTCAGGCTTCCGTAAATCATGGTTTCTTGACACCAGAAGTTAAAGAGGTCTTGGGTAAGATCTTGACACCTGGAGGTTGATACATTTACGTGGAAATATCTAATTCCTTATGAGAAGCTGGCAAGATGAATTGAAGTGAATGACGAAAGCAAAACAGACAAAAAGCAAATGTTATGCTTATGACCGCAATTCCACTAAGTGCTTTTCATGGACAATTATATTGATTTTTCATGACAATCTACAGAGATTGTTGCTCCTACTATCTCCTTTTTTACAGGGGAATATAAGAGGATTAGAAAGATACATGATCTTCCCAAAGTTAGCAACCAGCAGTTTATTGGAGGAGCCAGGATTAGAACACAGATGATCTGACTCCACAACAGCTAGGCTGTAAGAGCAAGTTACCAGCTAACGTATAGGGAACAGTTATATCACTTGGGTTGTAGTTCGTTGAATTGTGTCAGGAGATGAGACTTTTAGGGATAGAAGAAGGAGAACAAAGGATATGACTATTAGGGAGCTAGTTTTTGCTCTTCATTATGCATAATTATATTAACAAATGGATACATATCAAAGGACTCGATTTTAAAGATCGGTGCTGTTCACAGCCACAGAACCCAGAACATTTTCATAAGAGCCATAAAATACCATACTAATGATCAGAATTATTTCCAGGATCAGTGAAGTATCCTTTTGGAAAAAATTCTGAAAGTAAAAAAAAACATTTACGAATCTTCAGAACCCAGTGAGATTCATGAAGCAGCTTTGGCCTCAGGGGTCTCTCCCTTGGGCTGAATGCTTTATACTCCATGGTGCAGAAGTTCCCTAGATTGTTACAGAAACAATGGACAACATGTGGGATCTCAGCCTTTATTTTTAAACTCTAAAAGTGGAGTCAGCAGACCTTTTCTGAAAATGGTCACAGTGAATATTTTGGGTTTTGCCAGCCACAGGGTCTCCATCACAGCCACTCAGCTCTGTCTGCCATTGTAGCACGAAAGCAGCCATAAATACTAAATAAGTGATTGGGCATGGCTCTATTCGGACAATACTTTACACTAACAGGGGGTCAGCTGGATTTGGCCAGCAGATGGGCTGTAATAGTTTGCCAAACCCTGCTCTAGAACCACATTAAGGTGGGATCAGAAAAGAACAAGTAGCCAGTAATTCATTCACAAATACTTAGTAAGTGTCCAGTGTCTAATAATACCTGGGAGAAGTTCACAGTCTAATGTGGAGAACAGATACTTGAGGAACTAATCACATTGACATGGTATGAATAGAGAAGTTCGAGATGCTGCAGAAACACAAAGGAATGAGCTGATAAATCCTTCTGGGAGAGTTGGAGAAGGTATCATGGAGGGAATAACATTTTAACCAGATCAACCCTTCTCTTTTCCCATCCTTGGAAGACATTGCTAATCTACTCCGGCGCTATTCTCGCCACCCCTAGACACAGCATCATATTCTACTGAGCACAGAGGCTCAGAAACCAACACAACCGAACAACATTGCATTGACCATGTGAAATGTAAGCTATTTCCACTCTTCCTTTTAAATGATGACTAGGAGATGTCCAGCAAGGAAGCAAAGTATTAGATACAACAGAGATGCTGTGGGAAGAAACAGAATACAAGGACAGGCACAGTGCTCACAAGAACAGCAAAGCTTCATCGAAAAAGGAGCAAGGAATTCAGAGCAGAGAGGGGGCTGGAGGTAAATATGGACATGGGGGCTGCAGTCAGGTCACGAGGAATCTCAAAATTCACACTGGGGTTCTGACTTATTTCGTCAATGTAGTGTTGTGACCCTACCTGTATTTTAGAAAACTCTAGTAGCAACATGAATGCTGGATTAAAAGTCAAGGTGGTGTGGGAAGAGAATGAGGAGCAAGGAGAGACTTTTTAGAGGCTGTTGAAAAAAATCTGTGAGAAATAACAGATATCTATCCTAAAACACTGGTGGTAGAGATGACAGATGAGGAGAAAATAGACTTCATACTCAAAGGCGCAAAATTTTCAGGTCTTGGTTATCAAATTGGACGCAGAATTAAGAAGAGTAGAAGAGACCAGAATAACACGCCAACCTTAGATCACAGGTGGCTTCTGCCCTCCGATGACTAGATAGACATAAGAAAGAAATGTAATCAAGCCAATACGCCTGATGTCCTGATTTGAATAAAATCTTGAAAATCTGTGCAAAGTAGAGAAGTTTGGAAAGAGGGGAACATCAGCCTTTGATGTTGGGGAAAACCTCAGCTGATTTAAATTTTTAATTCCCACTTTATACTGCAGCCGTAGAAGCGAATACGACATTGCATCCCTCCCGTCAGCTCATTAGCAATGAAGGATCTGATCTTTACAAGAAAAATTGGGAAATTTCACCACAGATGGGAATGCCTTGATTGCTTGGTGAGGCTGTGACTGCACAGTCAGCAACAGGTGCTGTTGCTTTTGTAGAACCCTGTGCTTCAAAAGACAAGCTGAGACTCCGAAATGGTTGGTGAGTAACAATTTACACTGATTGCAAAATCCTGATCTTGTTTTTCTCATATTTCCCTCTTATATTGAGCAAGTGGAGGTACCATTTTCATTCCACCTATTTTAAACATGCACTTATGATTTTTTTTCTACTCTGAAAGTCCTATCTCCCCCCATACCTTTTCATTCTGTTCCCATCTCATGGGCCTATGATAACGTGCAGATCTCCTAACAACAATGAAGGACAAATATTCTTCCTGAGAAACATTGGCAACATGAGATGGTTATCTTTAATAAGCTGGAAGTGCCTAATCTTCCCCTTTGGTAAAAAAAAAAAAAAAAAAAAAAAAGCTGATAGAAATAACCATTCTTTACTTGTAGGAAGTTAATGACAAATTCAGAGAGAGTGAACAGATGGAATGACAAGTGACAGCCCATCTTATATATACGAATGTGCGTATTGAGGGCATTTCAAGCCTTAAAAACGTGAATAGAGGTTGGAGTTACATGAACCGAGCACAGAGGATGCTAGATGGATTAAAGAGATACTCTAAGTCTTTCTCAGTTTATAGGGGCAGTTGCCAAATTGGGTAATATTGTTCCTCTTCTTTGAAGAATACACACAAAACACAATAGCCCCCATGAATGACCATCTCTCTTGGATTTGTGGGGAAAGCAGATTCATTTGTAATGCACTTTTAATAGTCTTATCCAAGATGTGCCTTTCGGATATATAAAACTTAGTTCATATGTTTATTTTTGGCATCGTATCCTTTAGAAGGGCTTGATGGCCATATTAACTTAAGCTCTGAAAGTTTATATGGTGCATAAAAACTTGGCCAAAAAAAATTTAAGCTATTTTAAAGTCAATCTTCAACTAAGATAATTGACAAGCAGCTCCAATATACTTTGTTAAATCTTCCAAAAATGTCTTTTCTTTAAACTTTGGTTCAGTACTGATGAATAAAATAGTCTTGGAGAAGTTACTTAACCTCTCTTCAACTCAATTTTTCATCTATAAATTGGGGATGATTTTAGTATCTACCTCGTAAGATTTTCAGAAGTAGAGAAAAACATTTTTTAAATGGAACATAGTACCTGGTCGATAGTAAGCAAGCAATAAATAGCTATGATGTTGTTCATGGTGATTGTGATTTAAACAACAATGAAATAATAATATCTATAGACCTTCCCAGGGCTGGTGAGCTTCTGTAGTTTACCACTATCTTGTGGAAGCACATATGTTTTTGGAGGATACAGAGCTAAATGGTCAATGACCACTTCAAAAGAAAAAGTATAATGCTCTCGTTCTTTGCTGCTGACCTTCTCAATGACCTCTTTACCTCCCCATTTTCCACTTAGACCCATTAGCGGGATGTGCTGCAATATGCTGCTTGTCATCTGTTTCAAAGACACAGTGATAGGATACAGGTACACCAGATGGATAAACCTAGTGTGACTAATTATTGTGTATTTGCCTTTAATTATTATCATTTATTACCAGAGGAAAGACAATAGAGGTTCTCTGACTCAAAAGAAACTGTTGGCAGCAGGGAAGGTTTTCTTCTAACATTATTGAGCACAGCCAAAGTTTTCATTGTTGGTGAAAAATAAAGAAAAGCATACTTTCTCACAAAAAAAAAAAAAAAAGAAAAGCATACTCATAGGAGAGAGAGACAGAGGATAGATGAAATTTTGCTTTGTGTAACATTTAATCTAATTGGTTTTGATAAATATCTAACTTTAATTTTTAAAGACTTTTCCAGAGAATTTTGGATATTGATCTCACAGTACCTTTTCTAAGTTTTTCACAGAACAGTCCTTCAAATAGTTAGGCCAACAAGTGTGTGGTGATGATTGAGATTTAGGAGAGGAATTTGAATCTAGAAAACCACCTCCAGATTTTAAAAAATAGGTACTTGTATAGAAGTCTTTCATCACTTCTATTTTGACTTTTCTTTCCTTATGAAATAATATTTTAAAAAACTTTTACTTGTTATTAGGCTTCAATCATGAGACAGACAATTTTAAAAGCATGGATGGTTTTTACCCTAAAGTTAAGAACCAAGCCACTTTCTGGGAAACTTCTAGGGGGAAAGTTTGTACTCGAGTACATTTCTTATTTAGACAAGCATGTGCATTATAATGGAGTTTAAAATCAGCATAAGTGGTTTGGCTTATTGGCCAAAACTCCAAAATAGCCACGACTCCTCTGCTATGGAATAATGATATAGAAGAAATCTAAATGAGAAGAAAATGCTCTGTAATACTGTGGAACTTGCATTTTATGAATTCTTTTTCTTTTAATTTCATAAAGAGGTCTGTTTTAGAGAAACATCTGTGTAGCAGAATTTTATTTAGTGGAATAAAAACAGAAACAGTAACAGTGAAGTCTTGTCTAATAATAAATTATAGTTAAGATTAATCCTTCAAAAAACCTTTGAGTCTGTATTTTCCCCCTTTTCTAGATTCTAGGATCATATGGCTATAAGTACAAAAATAGGAATTTGGAGGTTTGCGATTAGAAAGAGAAGCAAAATAGGTAGTGAAACTAAAGTAGCTGCTTTTGAAAAGAAATTTTAGAAGTGGACCCAGAAGCTGAGAGGAAGTACAGTCCAGTCACGAGGAGAAGCCCAGTTCTAAGGAGGGGGGCATGTGCCCCTGGATGTACCGGTACATTTTTTCCTAGGTGTGTGTGGTGATCATTTACTGTTTTGTGGGCTTCCCGATATCATTTTCCACTTCTTAAGAGCTCCTTTCTTTCCTCCTCTTCCTCCATGGAAAGTCTTTTCTTAGCCAAGGGGCATAATTAGAGTAACTGGAAGCTCTCCTCCTAGATCGTGAATTTTGAGTTGAGTGAATTTTCAATAGATAGAAAATAGATGCACTTCATTGCGTCCTGACCATAGTGTTCAAGCTTCTAAACTCTGACTGTGGTTCCTGCTTCCTGGCCTCTGAGACTGCCTTGTGTCATAACAGTGTAAACACCTTCTCAGAATAGCAGCCACATCTGAGATCTACTTGCCTCATCAACCTTCCTTTGAATCCTTGATAGCCTTTCAATAAACCCTCTTCCCTTATTCTAGTTAGAATCAGCTTCTCTGCCTTGCAACTAAAGCAACCTTACTGATAACACTGTGCAATAATGCATAGATTTTTTAATATAAGTTGCCCATTATGTTTTTCCCCTCTCCAGCATCTGACTTATACTGTTCCTCTGGCACCCAACTGGTTGGAGGCAACAGACTTTCCAATTGATTTGGACATCAGGTGGGGATATGTATATAACTCTATACTTGTAGTGGTACACCTTTGCTTAAATTTTTTTATATTCTAATACTATAATGCGAAGCTTTAATATAATTGATCCTGTCAGTTTTAGAATATAAAATTAAAAGAAAAGACAAATAATCAATGACTGTGGCAGAAATGTCTACCATTCTTCTTTCTTCTCCTTCCAGGATTGTACTTCTCCATCTGCTAGTATTTAGATGTGTCCATTGACTTGCTTTGACCTATAGGGGAAGAGATGTGTGTCTTCTTTGTGTAAAACAAGTGCTTAATTCTCCAACTCTTTCTTCCCCTTGTTATAACAATGGAAGACTCCCAGTGATGGAGCCTTCATCAGCCTGAGTCTCTGAGTTGGGATTTTGTAGAGAAGAGCCTCTCACTAAGCCAAAGATGGACATGTTATATAAGTGAGAAATAAATCATGGATTTAAGCACATTGAAATGTGCTGTTCTTATTGGAGCAAAACTTAGCCTACCCCGACTAATATAGTATGGCATGACTGAAGGAGTGCCACACTGGTAGTTAAGAGAACTGAGTTTATTTCCTGTTCTCTTGCTAATTAACTAAGAAGTGGCCTTGGGCAAGTCATTTAAGCCCACTTGAATCATTCATATACTCTCAAAATTTATTGGTGGGAGACTGAGGATCACATCACATGAGCAAAAGATTTACAGCTTTGGAGAGGAGCCCTGGATGGATAGACAGGCTGAGCACTACATGGAGAAGCCCAGAGGCTGGCTTCCATTACAACTCCACCTCATTTGTTTTATATGATGTGATCTTATGTACAATATTTACTATTTAATTTAAATAAATGTTTTCTTGCTTAAAGTATTTGAAAACCCCTGGACTTAATAATCTCTAAATTTCTATCTGCTTCTCTGATTTTCCTTCTACTTAATCTTTGTTAAAATGATCAGCCATGTCACCCTATTCATCTATCAGAATCTTTCAAAAAGACTTTTGTCTAAATGATTCCTTTCTTCCAAAGGGAAGGGTGGTAAAGTAAACCTGTGCCAGACATTCTTGGAGACATTTTCATTTTTGACCCACTCAACAACCTCACTGAAAGGTAACTTACTTCATCTTTCACTCTGCTGAGTCGATGAAAATGAAGAAAACGAAGCTCAGCAGAGTGAAATTCCTTCCTCCTGGAAGACAGAGAAGTAGAAATTTAAATCAGCCCTTTATGTACCCCCAACCCAAGACCATCCTCCTTTAATTATACCTTCACCTTTATACTAAATCTTATGAATCCGAATACTTCTCCAAATAATGGAAAGTTTCTACAAAATTTAAATAAACCCCATGTCTGGAGTTAATTTTCCCTTTGTGTAAAAACACGGGCAATCCTTGGTATTCTACTTTATAAACAGAGATTTTCTTTAAACAATGATTCTATGGAATTACATGCTTTTCCCATTTCCTCTATGCTATGACTAAAAATGTAGAAATCTTGGTTCTGGATTCTATTTTTTCAAATAACAATTTCTTGGGCCTAATATAGAGCTGTAACTAAAGGAATGAGTTATCGTATGGACTCATTTGATAGGCTGAGACCACCAACTCAGCTACTATATTCTGATGCTCATTTTCCTGTGATTAGATAAATATCTGCCCCCTGGGAAAGGGTGATTTTAAAAACACTATCTTAATAGTCTATTAATAACAATCATTAGAAGGAAGCAGATAAAGTCTGTGTCGTTCTTCAATCTACATCTACTCATAGAAAATAAAATAAAGATGTGTAGGGGGATTCAATGAATGACAGTGGTATAGTAAAAGATATTGTGAACAGATGGCGCGGGGATTCAAGAACACGATCTTTCAGACTAGACTGGAAAAATGGAAGACGATGTACCGCTGAAAACCCTGTTCTGTCAGAGCAGTCATTCATTTAAACAGCAGACATTGATTGAGGACCTACTATGTGCCAGGCACTGTTTCAGACCCTAGACCAAATAGATTTTTTCTCTTCTGTCTCCATGGAGTCTTCAGAAAATCTAACCCCAAAATGGCTTTGACTGATTATGATGTGTCAATATAGGTTCATCAGATGTAACAAATGCATCATTCTGGTGGGCATGTTGATAATGGGGAGGCTAGGCATGTGTAGGGGTAGGGGATATATGGGAAATCTCTATCCCTTCCTCTTGATTTTGTTGTGAACCTAAAACTACTCTAAAAATGTAAAGTCTTAAAAACAAACAAAAAAAATGACATGAAATTCAAAAGCCATTAATATTCCTGAAAGCTTCTTCCACCAAATTAATCTGTAGGACTTTAACTCTTCAGACAGCTGGAAGAAATGCCCAGAGACCTCTTATTCCCAAGGGTAGCCTTCCAAGAGATCAGTGGTCACTGGATACCATTAATGATGCTGACGTTGTTTACTTACTCTCTGATTTATTGATTAATTCAACAAACATTTATTGAGCATATACTATGTGTTGGCATCTGAGTTCCAGAAGTATAATCCCAACTAGATATAGTCCCTGCATTCATTGGGCATATATATCAGTAGGAGAATCAATAATAAACAATTAAAATAAATAAAAAAGGATTTAAAATTTTTGATCAATGCTATACTGTTATAAATTTTAGAGGCCTCGTACTTAACTTTCTATGTGGCAGATGTTCAAATAAAGGAATGAGCCTGGACATAATTCCTCACCAGCTCAGACAGTTCATATACAGATTGATTAATAAATGCTCTCAGTTACTCACCAAAGAGTTATTGAATGTCTACTAGGTGATGGACTGTGCTGCGAAGGTGAGTGTGACTCTGCCCATGCCCATAAGGTCACTCACACTCTGGTGGAAGAGATGGACATACAAAAAATAATCATACATTCATATTAGAAGTGTTTTAGGAGTCCTGGCAACAAAGTGCTTGAGAAGCACAGAGGGAAAGAACCTAACTTTTCAGGGGAAACTGGGAAAGATTTACAGAGGCATTGACTTTGCAGTTGGCCTTGATACATACTAAAACCCAAAGTTCTAATTCAGTTACTTTATTTTTGAGATGACCAAAAGGACTAGACAAGAAAGAAAAGAAAAATGAACTAGTTTCTTCTCAAGCTTCCCAAGCCTGGATGACTAGGATTGAGGCTGCTCCCTGCAACGCCGGGAGTGAGCACCCAAGTCCTTCTTTTCTTCTCATCAGAAACTCATTGTTTACAGTTGAACACATGGGGGTCCCTCATGATCTTTGATAATGCTAAAAGGTCACAGACATGCTGACAAAACAACAGAGATGAAAGGCTGACCTCAGTCTCAGGTACTTTTTCATCCTAAAATAAACTGTAACCCGATGAGATTCTGGAACAGGGAGATCGGGTGCAGTAACGCAGAGGTAGAGCTGATCTGTGCAGCTACATGGCTACGTGGCTGGCAGATGGGAGACCAGAAAGATAATGCTAAACGCCCACCCTCGTGCTGCTCCGGTCGTTGTGATGGTGTGCAGTTTACCTTAGTTTCCCCAGCTAACTTTGTCTTTCTTTGATGCCAGGCATTTGGGTTCTCCATCATTCTAGAAAGAAACTCAAGTTTCTTTCTTTTCAGAAGTCCTGAAAACTTCTTCCTAAACAAAGTTTGTCATAGAGATGCAACTGCCCTTTGGGCTCAAAGATAAGCATGATCCAACCCATCACGCCTGCCGCGCCTTCCCCTACATGGCCCAGGAGACTTCTTTATTGTATGCTCTCCAGAATCATTCTTTCTAGCTAGGAGAACACTCTTCAGAGAGAACCACAGAAGCTAGTTCAGGAGATGTACTTCTCAAAAAGGCTGGCCTTATTGCTCAGAGGAGATGATATAGCCCTGGGGAGATGCTGCATAAGTCTTGGCATCCATAAAACTGTGTCTTCTTTGGACAGTTGAAGCTGGTGGCTTAGAAGCACAGGATCCACACAGGACAAGCAAAGTCAAATTTCCTTGTAAACTGCATTCATATCCAGCACCAGATGGCAAGGATTTGTGCCCTTTAAAATTCTTAAAAGGCAGCACTTTTAATTCCCTCCTCTGTGATTCCTGTCAAAGAGAAAGCCTTTGCCTTTAAAGTTAAAGCCCAGAATTGCAATCAACTTATTTATGAGATACCTAAAATGAATGAAATCAAGAGTATCTTAACATGCAGCCTCCATCAACTTTTACATTTTGGTTGTGCTTTCTATAGCAAGGATAAAATCTCATTGTAAACCTCTAGACATCATAGAGCAGACGATGGGTGGTTCTAAGTATGTCTCTATGTAACGGAGAATCTTTTTCTCTGTAAAACAAAAACTATTAACATAAATATACTGCTGTCTTCTGTTGGCACCAAGCTTATGGTAGGCACAGGCGTTGCTGCTGACTTACTGTGCATGTTGATTAGTGCTTCAATTGTTTGAAATGCTTTAGGGGTATGGTATTTTTCTTTGCAAACTGGGCTGAGCTAATGATGAGTCCAGGCTCTGCAAACCGACAGACCTTATTTCAAAGACTGTATCTGCTATTTTCAAGCTATGTCACCCATAGCAAGCTGCTTTACCTAACTATCCCCTAAGTTCATCTGTAAAATGCAGATGATAATAATACCTATTTCTGGGGGGATGTCAAAATGAAGAGAGAAAGGAAACAAAAGCACATGGCACAGTCTTCAGCCTATAGTAAGTGTTCATGTATGTTAACTAGTAACTTTATCTTCACACAACTCAATGCAAGGGTAGAGTGGGAGACTATCTCATCTTATAGAGGAAAAAAATGGGAGCTTGGAGAGACTAAAAGGATCACTTAAGATCAGATAGACTGTCAACGCCAAGGTGCAGATGCACTAAGATGCAGATATCTTGCTTTTAAGCTGGTGCAAGCCCATTTTCTATAACTATCTTTATTTGTCTTCAAAAACCCCATTTCAAATAAACTATTATTTGTAATACAGTCTTGTAAGTAGAATATATATATATATATATTTTTATAACTATGAAGTGCCCCTTTTAGGGCCTTGTATAGTATTTATCTACAGAAAATCTATATTCTGGAGTAGGTAAAAATTCTAATTTTTAAATATTTGAATTTCAAGATACATGTATATATATATATACATACTCGTGTGTAATCAACTTTTATTATAAGTTAATATCATGACTAAAAACAAGGTACTTATTTAGCAGCAGTAGGAAAATGAAATAAGTTACTTCATGGCCTATCAGTTGCTTTAAATTCTTTGTATCCTCTTAAAAGTTTTTAAATGGAATTTGACAAAAGCATTCATATTCTATTGTGGCTTGGAGACATAATTAGTATATATGAATGTGTCTATGTATGTGTGTATGTGTATTGTGTACAAGTATGTGTTTATGAGCATGTGTATATTACACTCACACACACACTTTTTCTTCTTTCCTTATCCTCCATGTGGACCCTCACTCGAATTTCTCTTGAATTTTCAACAATGATTGTACACTCTAAATGAAAAAGAATTTCTTAATCGTTTCTTTAATCAAAATAATCTTGCTTCTTTCTTGATCCAATTTAGATGGAATTTCTTTTGTCTAAGTGGGACTGTCATTTTGCAGCATCATATCCAGAATTTATAAAATCATCATATAGAATTGAGCAAATAAACAACACGAGCTTCATATTTCCAATAAGAAGGGAAAAAAACCCTGTGGTTAATTTTTTTAGAGAAAAAGATGTGTACTGTTTGCTTGTTTACTTTTTTCAAAGCTTTTTTTCTGAAGGTGCTGGAATCTCTCTGAACATTTTCATCTCAGTGGCAAGTCAGTTTGGAATCTGAATAGATGCTTCCTGAAAATATTATTTTTGGAAAACTGACACTAATTGAAGTCAACACTAATAATGTAAGGCCATCATCAGCAGAGCAGGGTGACAGGAGTGAGCAGAGTTTATAAAGATGAGCCAAAGCATCTGGAACCGTTCTCTGTGTGCAGGCCCTGTCCTCTCAATCAGAGACCCAATACTGGATCCTGGGAAGAGAGGCTGGAATAATCAGTGTCCCAGCCAATTCTTTCAACCTTATTGTTCATCATTTTGCTGATAAATTACCTTCCTGATTATTAATTCAAGATGAGGCTGCCTTTCTCTATCTTGACATTATAGATGAAAAAGAATAATAATTCAACAAACCTTTAAGTGTTGTGCCAGGTACAGAAGCTATGATGTTGAATCAAGCATGATTTGGGTCAAGCAGTGCCCTCTGTGTCCTATGAAAATACACATGAGCATAAGTAACTTTAATTTGATGAGGTGTGATCCAAATACAATAGCAGTACTAGAGGAAGTGGGAAGCAAAGGTGACTCCAGTTTCCGTCAGAATAAGGGTCACATCCTTCAGCTAACCACTGTAGCCAGTACGCAGCACTACGCCTGGATCATAGTAGATGCTCGATAAACAATGTGGGAGAGAGGGAATAAGGATGGGAGGCAGGCAGTTATAACTCAAAAAGGTCATGGCACCTTGAAGATTCTTTATGCAGAACTTGAATTTCTCCTGGTACGTAAGGAGCAGAAGGGAAGGGTCATTCCAGAGAGAATAGTGTGTGCTAAAAATAGAGACTAGATAGATCATAGCAACTATAAAGTAAAAAGTTCACTGTGACCAGAGGATAGAGTTGGTAATGGACACTAGTAGAAGATGAAATTGTAAAAACTAGAGAATGAAGGTCCTTATGAGCAATGCTAAAGATTCAGGACATTAACTTATAGGAAATAAGAATCACAATAAAGCGTTGAGCTTGAAGTCTAGAATACCCAGTGAGAAGGCCATTCTGAACAGCCATCTCATCTGCCAGAGCTGACACTTGCTGGACTGAGTTCCCATTAAACCAAGAGAGGAATGTTTTATGGGACTTAAGATTAAGTGAGTAGAATTTGGATTGCCCTTAGGTTTAGGGAGCAATGTTGACAACGCACAAGTCAGGACTGGAGCTAAGAAATAGATGAAAAAAGAAAAAAAAATGCAGGATAAAAATAATGCTGTTTTTTTAATGGATGCTCTTCACTCAAGGTGGATGATATTCAAGTCATGACCATGTAAAAGCTGCTCTTGGTGAAGCCTTCTGGTGAAGTCTCCTTACTCCTCCTCTTTCAAACAACGCTCACACATGTCAGTAATACCAGGCTTTCTAGATTGTTGTAAGGTAGGGCTGCTTGTTGGGGTAATTTGAAATTGGAGTTTGATTGCAAATATGTAATTTAAAAGCACTCTAGTAGCAATTACCCTAGTCATTTACTGAATAAAGGATGCCCTCCCAAGGCACTTGCTTTCCTGAAAGGCTGGATTTGAGATTCCAGATGTAGGCTGCTGAGTTGCTCCCAGGGAGAGAATGGAACACACATGCCATATAAATAAGAATTATGACATAGACTCGGCTGTTTTTGTATCAACAATATTTAGGTAGCTTACCCTTACAATACTGGAAAAGAAATGACTTGTATGTGAAATAAGGTAAAATAACATGATTAACCTGATGGAAGAAAGGCTTATTTTTTTCCCCTAAAGATGCAAAAGTGACTCTTGGAATATTGTTGATTACACTTCACAGTCTTTCACAGGTAATGTTTGAACCTATGAACTTCCAAGGGAGAGAAGGTATTGTGAAAGTTAGCGGCAGTAGACACCTCTGGGCTCAGTTGCCAACTCAAAATGATCATGTTTTCTTTCAAAACAATTATGATAAACAGGGGAGGGCCCCCGTGGTCATGTGTATACCACGTAACCACTGGCCACAGCTGTGTGATCCAGAGCTAGCTCTCACTGGAATTTTTCATTTTCTATTTCCAGGAGCTACCAAAGGAATACTCTTGCAGTAGATGTGTGGAAAGTGTTTGCTGACTGATTAAAAACTGTTTCTGCATATCTTGCGAACTAGTTTGCATCCTTTTCATGACTTTCACTGAAAATTTATTAACATTGCCTGGAAAAAAAAAATCTCCTCTGCCGTTACCTGGCACACATAACTCAAAGTGAGACTTGATGAATCCGTCTTTAATATATCAATAAAGAACTGTCAGTAAGCTTTATGTATCTGCAAGGGCTAGTACAAGGGAGGCAAGGAGGAGCCCCAATGAAATAAGTGTGAGACATCAACTAATCTGGCAGCAATTGAAGGATGCCGTCTGCTTCTCCTAGGACAGCTTCAGCAGCTGCCTTCCTTTATTCTCTTCCCACCTGTGACGCAGAATGCAGGTGTTTGTTGGAGGAAATTCCCAACCTTGTGGTCGCTGAAGAATTTTTTTCTGTGTAATTCAGGGAACATGACCTTTCCTCCCAACTCGAAGAATTATAACATTTTCCAAGATCATCAGACTTCCAGACTCCCCTTTGAATCGTTCCAGAAGTATTGATTAAATGCATGATTCAGTTTCCTTTGGCTTCTGGCATTTCCTATAGTGTTGTTTTAGGGGAGTAAAGGAGTTGCAAAGTTGAAACTGTTTCATTGCTTGATGAATTGGCACTGGATCCAGGGGAGTTGGGTTTTATGTTTAGTTGAGATTCTAATATAGAGGTTAACACCACTTCTGGTGCCATGTGGTAGAAAAAGGACCAGGACCCCAGACTACAGGGTTGTAACCATAGTCTTGACACTAACTTGAGACAACCTCACTGGACTTTATTCTCCACCAGATAAAACAAGGGGCCTGTCCGTCTTTGCTCTGGTGGTTAGCAGACTGCCCTGGATGGCAGCTTTCAGATGCGAAGCTCTCAGTCAATGGCTACGGGCAGCGTGCCACTGCACAGAACTCTGGGAAGCTTGCCTTGTTTTCTGAATGTTTCCTCTTTATTTTCTTTTCAATTAGTTTTATGTGTCTAGTTATTTTCCTCAACAAGTTCATAATTTCATTTCTTTTTTCTGTTTATATTCCCTCTGTTTCCACCCAAACCCTGCCGTGTTCCACACTCTGCAAATCTGCTTGCTTTTTAAATCCATCTGCATTGAATTATTTATAGTTTTGATAAAGGCCTGTTTTGTCTGATGTTTATTTTCTTTAATAACAAGAAACCTGGGTGAACTTTTCCAAAAGACCATAAAAGGATTCTAGTTTTCAAAGATGCTAGGCAACTCCTGGCCAAAATGCACAAAACAAGCCTTGGGTGCCCTTTCTTCTGTGATTTGGGTTTTTTCCCCTCTGCTAAACATTCTTTCATCTAAATGTGTTTCAGGGAGGGGAAAAGTAAATAAATCCCTTCAGCATGGACTCTATCCAGAGCACAGATATGTGCCTCTTCACTAGCCAATCCCTTTGCCTCAATCATGTCTGGACCAATGATGATACTTTTAGTCCATGAGGAGAATCCTGGATTGTGATTGGCAGGTGTGGTCACATGATAAAGATGATCAGTCAATTGTCCTACATATTTTTTAACTCTTCATTCTACATGAAAACAACTTAATTCTTAATGATTTGTTATCCCAATTTTAGTTTACTGCTGTGGATTTTCCATTGTTATCGCTCTAGCTAATTTTTCATGTCACTCATGTCACTGACGATTTTGAGCCTTTGTAGCTAAACAGTTTTCAGACTCATGCCCCCTTCCTCCAACATCCTTTCCCCTCCTTTGTCTTCTGCCATTCCAGCCAATGGTTCCTGCATTCAATTAATTAGCTTAGGTATTGGAGTTGTGTCAAGAGAGGAAGGGTGGCAGAGAGATTTTCAGCCTTCAGTGCTAGATAAACACACACCACACACAAACACACTTGCACACATCACGCATGCGTATACACACAGAATGCAAAAACGGAATGGGATAGCCAATGCTGTCAGGATGACCAGAGATGACAAAAAAGAACAGAGCAAATATACAAGCCAGAGAGTATAAGTTTGCTACACCAATCAGAGTAATTTGGAATACTGAATGTGGAAAAAACAAACGGAAGTCTCACACCTTGGATAGTTTTCAGGGTATGCTTTTTTATTCAGTTAGATGAAAAACAGAAAGTTTTATTTCTTCATCTTGCCTATTATTTTATTCTCTCCTCCTTTTGTGAACTTCTTATTTTATATATATATATACACACACCCCCACGCCACCCCCACCCCTCTTTCAATCCCTCCTTTAAGGTTTAATTTAACAATAACATTTGCGATCGGGGTCCTGTGCATCTCAAGGGCATTGCGCTTGAAATTGCACACACTCTGCACCATTTATCATAGGCTGACATGTGTCATGTTCCAGACTGCGGCTCCAAGAGGTTACAGCTCACGACTGCTCCTTTGTTGATCAGCTGCCGAGACAACTGAGGCACCTTTCTTCCCTTCTCCTTTCATTTTTTCCCTTATTATTAAAGCTGCCTCATCCCCTCTTTGAAGGCCTAACTCACCCCTTTGCAGAAGAAGAAACAAAAGAATTTGTATTGTGTTGGATGCAATGTCCCTCATTTCCTGAAATTTCTGATGGGGGCCACGCGTGTTTAATAAGATAGGAATGCACCACTATAAACTTTAATCTTTGTCGAGAGAGAAACGGAAAAGGCCGTTAAAGTCAGCACCAACCTGGCTTTGTTTCCCAGCAGACAGCGTCCTGTGCAGGATGGGAACTGAAACCCGAACTGGACCCTGGCCACGCTGACAAAAGCCGCCCCCGTCCTCTCCTCAGAGCATGCTCTCTCATAGTCTAGTCCTTGTTTCTTGCTATCTTCTAAGCCAGCCAGGATTTGAACTTAACTCCAAAAGCACCTTTTTTGCAAATTGCAATATTGAAATAAAAGACATAGGACTATCAGCTACCAGCATAAGGCCTTGGTGGGCCTCACCCACCAAAAGCTCAATTTGTCTCCAACCTTGAATAGAGACTTGGGCTGAAACAATTGTTTGGAAAAGTTTTAAGAATAGGCTAACTATGATAAATGACCAGGGGTCTCTCACATGGCCAGTTTTGTCCTAAGGTATTTTAAAACCAGCATCCCTGACTGTATATTTCCTTCTGCTGAAAAACAGAGTTGTAATTATGATTTTAAAAGTAGATTTCTCACACATCCTGCCCATCTCCCACCTCCCTCCCAACATGTTTACATCTGACCTCTCCCAGCATCCCTCTCTTTCTCCCTGTGACAAAGTAGCACAGTCACCCTTTTCCCCAGTAAACCCCCTCCCATCTTTAGTCCTCCCTCAAACACTGCCTCAGGGCAGCTCAATCGATGCCCCCCTCACCTCTCACCTTGCATCCTTACCTTTCCTCTACCTGGCTCACCACAGTTGTATTGCAGTATTTATTTTTGTAATTTGTTACATATTACATCCCAAGACTGTCATCTTCTTTCCGTTTTGCTCATCATTGTTGTTTCAGCACACTGTAGGCCCGCAAATCATTTGTTGGCTGAATGAATAAAAGACATTGTTAAAACTCTTGCTTAGGGATTCTGAAAAGGGGTTGCAGGTCTGTAGTTCCCGGAGAGCTTTCCTTAACTGTATTCAGCGGCCATGACACTGATGGCCTCCTTCCCCTCCCCACTTGTCCAGCTATTTTAGTGGATCCCTTACCTGTAAGAGGTGAGCCACTCCTTATGGAACTTGGGACTGGACCAGAACATACAGAGGAGTGTGTATAATATACAGAAACACAGATACACACAATTTGTCATCAGCTGCTGTAATTTACCCACAAAGTGTGCCACCTCGGGGAAAGGGAAGCCTTTGGGTAGGTAGCGCTTACTACGACTGACTAGTTGTTAAGCACTGGGCTAATTTTGGGGACTACAAAGATGGTAAGACAAAACCCCTGACCACAAAGAGCTCACAGTCTGGGAGGTGCAATAGTGAACCCCCCAAAATACAGGGGTATGACCAGAGAGTGCGGGGTGAGCAGAGGCCACTCGCCGACACAGCGACAATTTTTGAGGAGGTTTTGCAGAAGCACTGAGGCTGAGTCTTTAGGAAGGAAGTGAAGCATTAGCCAGGTGGGTAGGGTAAAGAGTCTTCCTGAAGGACTGTACTGCCAGGATAAAGACCTGGGGGAGTGCGAGCGCAGAGTGACTGTTCTTTCCCCCACTTTCATTGGCATCTCCTGCAAGACTAAAGAAACCATTTCGTCTGCTTTGGGATTCTTCGGGACATAACTATAAGTGGACTGGTCTCGTCCAACCCATAACAGCAGATGGTCTCCCCTGGCATCAATCTCAGAATTCTCTAAGAGATCTTCACCACAATGGGCCCCTGAATCCTGAAACCAATTAATAATGCCTGCTTCCCCTAAGTAAGAGTTAAGTAGAAACTGAATGTGATGACTTCTGTCTATGTGTGTGTGAGTGTGTGTGTCTGGGGGAGAGAGAGGGAGAGAGACAAACAGACTCAGTAACTAGTGAGCTTTACATTATCCTAGCTATAGGCAAATCCTTGTGTGTGCCCAGAAAAGGTGTGCTGTTCCTGGACTTCTAAAGTTTGTACATTCATTCAAAGAGAACTCTGGCTGTGTAAACTTCCTGAGGTAGACCTGGGAAATAATGGACAGCTGAAATCACAGCTCAAGGTCCACTAGAGGAAAAGATGATTTGAGGAGGGTCCTTGCGATGCCAAAACATCCCGTTGAAAAGTGAGCAATTCAATTGTCAATTGGTTGTTTTGTTTCTGTAACACCAAACACCAGGGTTGTTTCCAACCGTTTCCGTGTTTGGCATCACTTCAACAATACATTGAGATGATTCACTTTTCATCCAGATACCTTAACATCCTGAAAGATATATTCTAATCGTCACTTAATTTGAGGCCAAAATGTTAGCATAATGATGAATGAGAAAGTAGTGTATTGGCAATTCTTGGGAAAGGGTTTCAACCATAAAATCTGAAAGACTAAGGTACGCAAAAACAAGTAAAGACTCTTTTTCTTTCTGCCATGTATTTAGCTCTTTTCACATCTGCAAAGTGTAACTATTATTCTTACCATCCTAAAAGGGTGAAAAGTCACATGATTACGATTTATTTTCTCAAACAATGAGGTAATTTTAGAGACTGATTGAAGACCACTCAATCATGAAGTCAAATGTCACCATTGTCAAGTAGGTGCTTTTTGTTATTATTATTGTTTTCTCGATATTCATTAAAACCTTAAAAAACAAGCTATAACTAATTCACATTCTTCTCTTATTGAAAAAGGATCCTTGTTGTGATATGAGCTACCGGGTAATGAGAGGGAGGTGACGCAAAGGCTGAAGAGGTCATCTGATTCCTGAAAGGGGAAGGTGCCACCAAACCAAACAGGTAAAAACAAAAAACAGATAAGACATAATAATAAGCTGAAAAGTATTTAAAAGCAATCAAGTGAAGATGTTGAGAATATCATACAAAAGAATAATGATATTTGTACAGTAGGTAAAATATAGATTACAATTTATAACAGGATACAGGAAGGAGACAGGAATTGTTTATAGGACCTTGTGACAGAATTTCAACAAATCTCTTTTAAAAGCTTTCTCTTTGCCTTGGCATTGAGTCCTGGGCAACTCTGGCAGCTACATCAGATGAAATAAAACGCCCAGACTGGCAAGCATTACAGGGTCAGAGGAATAGAATTTGATCTGAACTCCAGATTCGGCTATGATCCTATCTTTTGTCCACTTCATCTACTGGCAGAAGCCTCATTGTCTTTCTGTCTGAGGACGTTAATCGGGGAGAGGTTTGCTTGTGGAAAGTTTTCTAGTATTTTCTTTAATATCAAGTGGTTCATGTGAACTTTAAGTTGACCTCTTTGGTCTCCACTCCAACCTATTACTTCCTTCAAGGTACTGGTTTAAAGTTACATGTCTAAATGAAGACAATAGTTGAAGAATATTCTCACAGAAGGCTTGCTCCTGTATGACTGGACTTTGACTGGAGTTTAATGAATGGCAGCCCTGCTGTTTCCTACCTACGTCATAAAGTTGCTGTGAGGATTAAATGGATTAATATAAGTAAAATGCTATGAAATAGTGCTTGGCACATAGTAAAGGGTATAAAATTATAACTGTTGTCGTTGTTATCATTATTATAATAATAAGTCATCTGGATGGATAAATTAGGCTGCTATGTACATTTCCACTCTATTTGATGCAAATGCTGAAGTTGTCCTTGCTTTATCCTATCCTTACTCTCATTCTCTCCATTCCTTTCTAGGTTAATCTTGCTTTAAACCCTTGACTTCTTGTCCCATTTATGAATGGTAACCATTAACATTTATCATGCATTCACTGTGTCCTGGACACTGTGCTAAATATTTTTCATGCATCATCTCATTTAATCTTCCCCCAAAAACTTGTGTGGTAGGCACTATTATTCTTCTCATTTTTACAGATGAGGAAACTGGGCTCTAGAAAGATTAAGAGATTTGCACATATTTGTACCACTAGTCTGAGCTGCCCTGGGATTTGACCAGACAGTCCAACATCAGAGCTGGAGTTCTCACCTCCAGTCAGGGCTGCTACCAGTGCTTTCCTCATTATCACTGTTGGATCCAGTGATTGAGCTGTGCACCTGATGTTTGCCCTCTGCCTTCCTTGAGGACTCAGCTCTTGTTTATTCCCCACCATCCCAATAACCTCCATCTCTGGCCCCTTGGCCCCTTGGCCCCTTGGACCAGAACCCAGAGCCACTTAGCCTGGTCGGTATCCCAGCCTAATTGTCCACAAGGCTCTCATTTTGTATTTTTCCATTGAATAGCATATCTCTACAGCTACCAGGAAAATTTTTCTATCAAAGGTGTTAGAACAAGAGAGTTTTTCACATTGACATAGTAAACAATAGTAAAATCCACCTCATCAAATTCATATGTGATTAAGTGGATAGATATAATTTTACAACTCCCTACATCTCCTTACTAGAAATCATTTTGCACTCTTATATGTAGTGGAAAATGTCAATTAAACAGAATGTTTAGAAAATAGGGCTCTCCAGGTAAGTTGGGATTTTTTGTGGTTAACTGATGATCAAGAAAAACTCAAACCTTTTGTTTCCATTGCCATTATTATCAAAACTGTTTTCTTAAATGGATAAATCCACTTCCCTGCTTCAGCAACCATAGTAAACTGGACTTGCCTGATTCTTTATACAATGATTTAAATTCTTAAATTTCCCCAGGGTCCATTTTATGAATATGAATTTTTGATATTTATTACTGTGAACAGAATATGTAGGAGATTAGGAACAGAGAGGGATTTTTCTGATTTTTTTCTATGTGCGTAAGTCTATAGTACTTTTTTTCCATTGGAGGTGACTTATCTCCTTAGTGTGAATCAAAGAATAAAAGGAAAAGTTCATAGATGACTATTGGTTACACTTAATAATAATCATTTCATTATTTTGCTTCAACTAATCCTTTCTCTTCCGTCTAGTAGCATGATCCTGCTTGATTTATTCTCTCTCCCTTACTCTCATGCAGAATTACTTTCCCTACTCTGTGTCCCCATAAACCATATGTAGCATTTGTAACCTTACCTCATAGTTACTGGTCTATAACTTACTTCCCTGCCCTCCTCTTCCTTCTTCGCTTCCTCCTATGCCCTGGCATCTCTGATGCCTTTAATCCTCAAACATCTTCAGTACCACTGCACGTGATGCTGGTATGCTCTACTTTGATCTAAATTATATGGTCTGGGGTAGCAAGGGTGAGCACCGAGAATGAGGAGACCGGAGTCCTAAGGAGGACTCTGCCAATCTTTGGTTACATGACCTCAAGCAAGAGTAGCATGTTAAAGCTGAATGCAACTTGAGAGAACCCTAACTCACTCATTTTATACCAGAAACCAAAGACCAGGAAGGTCAAGCTTCTCTCCCACCAGCATACCACCACAGTCTGAACACAGGACTTCTAGTTTTAGGTCAATCATTCTTTCTATTTCATCTGTCACATGAGACCCTCCTTATTGAGACATACGTTGACTTTGGGCATAAAAATAAGACAACATTATAGTTGTGAAGATGCGTTGGAAAATGTTGAATGCTAAACACATAAGCACTGATACCTCATCTATAAACACCACCAACAGGACTACCCAAGGATGCTACCCTGACTCAGATCTGTGCTGAGAGCCTCAGCAAAGGTTAATCTCCTATTAACACTTATGTGGATTCTGCCATAATAGTGAAGTTCTTGTCATATTTCCAAAATAGGATTTAGAAAACTTCTTTATTGGCCTTAAGCAACACAGAGGGGTGAAGTTCGCTGATCCTAAAGACTGATCACTTCCTTGCTACTATTACAATATAAATGAAAGGAAAGAAAGATACCAAAGCTGGAGCAAAACAAGCATAAAAACTCCAATTGATAAAGAATTTTTTCATACAGTATATCTGTTAGTTAATCAATCTAAGGGAAACAGCAGCAATATTTCAAATAAATATGCAAAAAGAAAAAAGGAAAGAAATAATAAATAACAGTGGGCAGCCACCAGCAGTAGGTACTCCAGGGAGGCCAAGGGGATGTCCCAGCTGCAGGCAAATGCAGAGATTAGAATCCAGAGGCTGTGCTGACTTTAGTAGTCTAGAAGGCACAGAAGGATTTAAAGTGTGAGTACTAAGCAGTGTCCGAGAAGTAAGTCTGTGCGTACAAACAGAACAAGCAAACTCCATCTTTATGTCCAGGAGATTACGGCCTTGGGGAGAGATGACTGGATTCAAAATGATAAGGGGATATACAAATTCCCAATGCTTATTTTGCTCAGTCCTCAGAAAATCATACGCTTCAGGAGTCTTCCATGATCTTTAAGTGAAGTATCTATGTTAACTGAACATGTTAGTTGCTTTTTATACTTGTGTCCAATTGCTATATCAAGGGCAAAAAGACAGAAATCCATCCCCAGAATCTCTAGGAGAAAGATACTTATATACATATAAAAAAAAATCCAATGACATTATTGGACACAAATCAGGTTCTTGGTAGGAGTCTTTTTTCATTAGTGAAAAATTAGTTACCTATTAATATTGCCATTTTCTTTCAATAAAATCTGCTCAGATGGACTATATATGAAGATATCCTTAATTTGCTTCCCTGGTTGGTGGCCACCTGAAGAAGGGAAGTGGAACTGCTGGTCCCAGGAAATTAAGAGAGGCGGTGTCAGGGAGCTCAGTAGGAAGCTGATTTGAGACTGGAGTAATTGCCAAGATGATTAATTATTCCTGTGAGTCATACACAAGTGTTCCTTTCTCTCCTCTTTACCAGCAGGCTGACTTCAGAAGAGGAGCTTGCCCACACTGGCAGGTCCAGCTGCCCAGGTGCAGCCAGTTGCCCAGCCCCGTTGTCCCCTGCAGAGCAATGCCCAGTTCTCTGGAGAACTGCCGATGTGTCACCTTGTCTTAGCTCACACCCTCTGTTTTCAAGAAGGTAACATGCATTCCTCCATATTTCTCAGGCCTTTGTGAGAGTATTTTCATTCAGGGCCTTTCTTTAGCTATTGGGAAAGAGATGGCGTGGGGCATGAGCCTCAACTGGAGCGCTTGCTCTTAGCTAAGGGTTTTACCAATGTGATTGCATGTGATCCTAAAAAACGCCCCATCAGATTGGTAGAATTTTCTGTATTCTACAAATAAAAGGGGCTGAAGTCAGCATAGTAAGGAGCCAAGCTCGCACAGCTAGGAAGGGGCAAGACCAGAACCCAAGTCTTCTCAACCCCAGAGCACATTACCTTTGTACTCTGCAAGGCCCCCTCCCCAACTGAGCACCCAGTTGAGCACAGAAGTACCTTACAATGGACCCACACACATGGTCTTCCCCTAGAAAAGCCAATAGAAAATGGGAGACATAGAATGACCACAAAGGCATGTTTGGTAACTGTTTATCAGTTTCTTGACCAAAGTTATTGACAGTACTTGACAACTGTTTTGATTCCGTAAACTATAAAGTCTGACTTAAGGGAAGAGATGAATCAAGCATAAGTCGAGATGATATGGTGTGGTGGTGAAGAGCTCTGTCCTTGGAACCATCTTGCCTGGGTTTGTATCCCAAGTGTACCAGTTGCTATATGGGTGACCCTGAGTAATAGACTTAAATAGCCTTTGCTTCAGTTTTGTCAGCTGGGAAATGGGTATATTAAATAGTACTTACCTCATAAAATCGTTACAAGGATTAAATTATACATGGGAAATGTTTAGAACTGTTCCTGGTGCATGGTAACCACTCAATAAATATCAGCTGTTATTATCATCACCGTAATGATGTATCCCCAACTAATCAGCTGCACAGTTGACATAAAAACAAACTTTTGGTTAAAATAAGTTGCAAAAAAGAAACAGGGAAAGCAGGGTAGGAAAAAAAACTAGTTGATTCGGCCACAATTCAGGTAAAGAAGATCTGGAAGTTTGGGTTGGCCGTAAGTGAAATATGAGCCAAAAGTCTGATACAATTATTTTTAAAAGGTAAGTGAATGCAGTAAGAAGCCACATGAATATAAGCGGAGTGTTCTGACAGTCCTCTGCCTTCTGCTCTTGTTGATCAGTTCTGAGCCAAGTGGTTTCATTTCTGGGCAAGGTCCTTTAAGTGGGAAATTAATAACCCCAAAGTAGAGTGTGTCCAGAGGAGAGAGAGCAAGAGCACGCGGGGTCTGGCAACCGCTCCATTTAAGGAGCACTTGATGAAAACAAGGAGCTTTAATTCAGAGACAGGACAAAGAGGAAAATCTTGACTCACTATTCAAGAGAAGGTTTCAACTATTACAACTGTCCAATCATGAAATGGACTGTTTTGTTAGCTCATGAGAGCCTGGTCTCTGAGAGTATACTTGAAGTAGTTGAAAAAGAACTTGCCATGGATTTTGCTAAGAAGTTTGTTGATGGAAATCTGAATTACATAAGCTGTTGGAAGACTTCTTACCACCTCTGATGTTTTCTGGTTCTATGACAGAAAGAGCTCAATCTCTCCATAGCCACCCACCTCTGGTAATCAGCCTGCACTTGTACGTCTCACGTTACTAACCGCTACTCTCCATTCCTTCTGATTTCGATGGTGGATGGACTCGTCCTCATCAGGGAGTATACTGCTCACTGGGATATCCGCAGACTTCTGCTTCTTTCCATTGAGCTGGATGCTTTCCAAGGACCACGTGTATTTGTCCCCATTTCTATTTAAACCAGTTGCATCTGTTACTGTAATTGCTTGGTTTCATTAAACATTATGTAAACTGGTGAAATATTAGTGTTGAAGAGAGTAAGATGTTGTGTCTATGAAAACGGAGTTGAATGCTTTGGAAAGATTTGATGAAGGCGATTTGCTAAGAAGTAATTGCTGTTAAATTAGGTGTGAGTTAGACAAATGTATAAGATTGGGAAAGATCATTAAAATTTAGATGGATTATCTTCTGAGATTGCTCTGTGAGTCTTATGTTCTTGCTCCACTTTGTAGAAACTGAAAAATCGTGGATGCTGCTTAATGGGTGAGATTTATGCAAAATGAGGATGTGGAACTCTGATCAGCAGGCCCATATGCAGGGAGAATGCATTGGCCCTATATCAAAAGGTTGACAAATTAAAGATACGTTTTTGTATGTTTTAAAGTAAAAAGTTTAATATATGATGTTTCTTTTTTATGATTCTCTGCTGACTAGGTTTTTAAATTCATCATTGACTATCTACCAGCCTTAACTGCACAGATAAAGGACTGCTATTGTTCAGCCAAGGGAACTAAAAAGGTGGATCTGCTGTAACTGTTAGAATGACGGACATGACAGAGTGTGACTCCAGAATCCCATGGTGGGCAAAGGCTAGGACAGGCGTTTCAGACATGGAGATACAAGGTGTGGTGAGCATTGCCAAGCAAGAGGGAAAGAGGCAGGCAGGTAGGCTGTGGGCCTGGGTCAGAGAAGTAGGTTTAGGCTTTAGGCTACAAGACAAGGGGGAGTAGAGAAAAGCAAGCCAATGCCGAATATTCCGTGTTCCTGTCACAAGACGAACAGTGAAAGTGTCCGAGATGTAGGCAAGAAACAAAAGCCAACAATCAGGACCTGAGACAAATGGGAGAGAGAGAAGAGAGAGCAGAAAGCAAGCACTCAGTAGCTTAACCTAGTCAGATGGTGTGGTCTGGCCCACACTGCTCCAAATGGCATCATCTAGGTGTTGGTGTCTCAGAAGTCCCAGCAGGGATCTACCTGTCAGTAGGACTAGTTCTTTGTTTTGATGTAGAAAGAGCATTTGATAAAGAGGCAACAGAGGGCTGGCCCCGTGGCTTAGCGGTTAAGTGCTCGCGCTCCGCTACTGGCGGCCCGGGTTCGGATCCCAGGCACGCACCGACGCACCGCTTCTCCGGCCATGCTGAGGCCGCGTCCCACATACAGCAACTAGAAGGATGTGCAGCTATCACATACAACTATCTACTGGGGCTTTGGGGGAAAAATAAATAAATAAAAATTATAAAAAAAAAAAAAGAGGCAACAGAACTGAACTCTAAGGTCTGGCAATGCCATGATCTTAGGCAGGTTCCAAGACAAGACTCTTGACCTCACTGCCTCTCAATGTTCTCATCTATCAAGTGTACATCCTTATTCTTAGGAAAGTGAACTCCCAGGAAAGGATAAAATCACATGTGTAAAAACTCTTTGAAAGCAGTAAACAGATGTAAACTTTTACTATGGTTTGCTAAGAATTTGGTGACAGAACCATCATTTTGCAATTTGCTTCCAATAGAATTGCCTTCCTGGTGTGGAAAACGTAAACTAAGGTGGAGGAGAAGTGGGTAGAACTATAACAATGAGGAGATTCCAAATAATTTATTTGTCAAATTATTGATATTATAATGAACCGGTTGCTGCTATTTTAGAACTAGCTAAACGCATTTAACGCTTCTAAACCACAGGCTTAGGTTTCCTTTTTCCTGGAATGTTCTTTTGATCTAATTAAAATATTTCTATTCTGTCATGGCGTAAATATAGTGGGAGATGTACTGCAAAGTGATGAAATAGATAGAAGTATAAGACAGATCTGGGATTCCAGTCTCAACTTCAGCATTATTAGCTGTGAGGTCTTGAGCAAGTAAGTTTCCTACCTACATGATCCTCTTGATTTCTTTGCCTTTAAAAGAGGTGATAACGAAGCTCAAAGAGTTTTATGAGGATTAAACAGGATCATGAAAATGCATGTAATTTTCCTAGTTTGATACTGGACACCAAATAAGCAGACATGAAAATTAGTTTATATTGATATTGTTCAATTGACAAATGAAGTTTTTATATACTCAGTGTTACAAAGCAGGATTATCCTTTGAAAGTTAAATTTTGAGAGAATTCGTCACCTTACAAAATGTATTTTTATTTTCTATAGGGATTCTTTGTCGTTGGGCTCCTTTTAATATATAGCTGTTCTATAGTACTTCAAATATCATTCAACTTACAATTATCAGAGAAATAGAAATTATATATGATGATGTGATGTGACAGTTTGAAGAAGGTAGATATGAAAACCAACGTAGTCTGGTTAAGTTCATCCTTCTCTGGGCCCTGTAGGACTAGAAAACTGTTAGAAGGCAGATGTCACTGTTCAAAAGCTCATGATCCGAGGGAGGGGAATCAGGATGAACACTGAAGATAGAAACAGCTCACCCTGTAAGATAGCCTTGAAGTAACTGTCAAGTGGCAAGATGCAGATTCTAAATGATTCGTTCAATCACTCACACATATTATTTAGGATCTACTATGTGCCAGGCACTGTTCTAGGCACTAGGATTGAAGCAAAGAATGGAACAATTTTAGTGTCTGCCCTCAGAGTGGTTACTTCTAGCTGTGGAAAGACATACAGCAAACATGTAAATACATGCATACGATGAGTGCAGATTGTGGTAAGTGCTATGAAGAAAATAAAACATGGCATTATGACTTAGAAAATAGAATAAAATAAAATAGGGCATTATGACTTAGGGCTTATGGAGTGGGAGGTTGGGGACAGCCTCATCCCGGGAGGTGACGTATGAGTTGAGGTCTGTGATGAGAAGGAACCAGCTAAGTAAGGATCTGGGGAAGGATGTCCCAAGCAGGAAGAAAAGCAGTCGCAAAGAGCCCACAGCAGGACAAAGCTAGGTGTGCACTAGGGTTGGAAGGAAGGCAAGTGTGGCTGGAGCAAAAGCACGAAGGGGAAGTGATCCGAGTTGAGGTTGGAGAGGGAGGGCCACGTCCTTCTGTAATGAGAGTTCTAGACTTAAGCAGTCAATGAGGTCTGAATGGAAGAGGGGGAGTCTGAGCTGGTTTGGGGAGAAAACAGAGGATAAGGAAGAGTAATACAGTCAAATGCACAGAAATGGTGAAACTGTGGCCATTTCATGGCAAAGTGAGCCTGATCTGACTGGTCTGAAGGGCAGAAAGATCTGACAGACATCGATTAGAGTAGAAGCAACGGGAACCCTGAACCAACAACAATTTGGCCTTCATAAAGCAGGGAATGGAGACTGCCTCCAGGTTTCTGAGCAGAGAGGGATGATATTCATGAAGGAAGAGGTTGGCAGGGCAAAGCAAGGTGTATTAGAGAGCGGGAGAAAGACGGAAGTCACGACAGTCAGCTGAGATGAGCCGGAGTCAGTGTTCTCACAGCTGAGTGGCATCTAAACCACCAGAAGTGCTTGTTAAAACTCCGAGTGCTGGGCCCCATCCCCAGAGTTGCTGAGTTGGTAGATCTGGGGTGGGGCCTGAGAATCTACATTTCTAACAAGGTCGCCGTACAGCTGATGCAGCTGGTCTGGGCACCACGTTCTGAGGACCACTCCCCAAAGCAACCCTGATGGACACAGCATCCAGAGTTAGGGGACCAGGCTTCAGAGCTTGACATTGCTACAAGAGGCTGTGTGGACTTGGCCAAGTCACTTCACTGCCCTGAGCTTCCCAATTCTCATCGGAAAATGGAGATAATAATAATTGCATCCAAAGATTTCAGTTTAACTGAAAGGATGTATTTAAGAAACCCAGCAGAATGTCTGAAGTATTAAATGCTTTTCAGTTGAATTGCATCTGAAATGATGAAGATTTGGATTATGTAAGAAATGAAAAGGAAGGAATATATTTAAGAGAAAAGAAGAGCTTTTTATTTATTTTGTTTTGTTTGTTTGTTTATTAAAGCACATGGCCTCATTCAGCGTGGTGTATGCCAGCTGGAGTGCATCGGAGTGTATTTTCAAGTTAATGCTGCATTTAAGTCCTAAGTGGAAATTGGGTCACAAAAACAGCTAATAATTTCATAAATAATGACAAAATTCTCTAGTTAATTATAAAGAATAGTACTCAAATATTATGAATTTATTGGTGAAAAGACCATGCATTATGTAATTAAAAGACATTTAAAAGCATTCTGGGGGTTTCATAATGATGAAATATCTGAATCAGAATGTATATCTCAGGATTCTGAGAAAAGTTACTTGTTCAGTTAACAAATCTACAGTGAGAAGTTTGGTTTTGTATCTTGTTTCTGTTTCTCTTAACCTTACCTGGAAAAAGATAGAAAGAGTTCACCGTAATTTTAAAAGTCTTTATTTAACAAGTACGCTCCATGTGCCAGGCCCTTTTCTAAGCATGTCCAAGTATTAACTATTTTTGTCCTCTTGCCTTAGGGACCATTATCACCCCCATGTATCAGATGGGGAAACTGAGGCACAGGCATTAAACAATATGCTGAAGATTACAAAGAATGCAAGAATCAGAGCCAAGGCTTGCACCTTTGCTGTCCAGCTCCAAAATCTGTCCTCTGTACCATGTTTCCTTTCCCTCTACTACTAGGATCTTCAATGTAGAAACTCATATTGCACAGGTCTCTTTAGATCGGAATTAGAAAACTCAGAGGCTAGAAGTAGGAGTATAGAAAGATAGCATAAAGCAGTGAGGAAAACTCCAAGAAAGCAGGAAGAGTAAAGGCTACAGTGAAACAGAGAAAAAGTGACCCATGTACATGGGCAGCTGCTACCCTTCTCTACGTAAATGTCCACTAGAACTGAAGCTCCGTGAGGCTAGGGACTTTTTGTTTGCAATTGTTTCCCCCACTAATTTATGCCTAGGACCTAAATAGACTACCTGGAAAGCAGCATGTGCTCAAGAAATATTTGTTGAATAAATAAATGCAGAGTTCAACAATGTGATCAAAGTATAAATAAGTTCTTCACTTTTTTTTAAAGCTAAATATCCAAAATTTATATGCGATTGCCAGATTTATATATTAGTCCATTAAAAAAAATAAAGCTGGGACCAGCCCCAAGGCCTAGTGGTTAAGTTAGGTGTGCTCTACTTTGGCAGTCTGGGTTCGGTTCGTGGGCACAGACCTACACCACTCGTCTGCAGCCATGCTGTGGCAGTGACCCATACACAAAATAGGGGAAGACTGGGACAGATGTTAGCTCAGGGCAAATCTTCCTTAAGCAAGAAGAGGAAGATTGGCAACAAATGTTAGCTCAGGGTAAATCATCCTTAGCAAAAAAAAAGGAAAAAAAGAAAAGCTGCATGGTCAAATCATAATATGCTTGCAGGCTGAGTTTGACCAATGGGTAGGATTTGGCCCTTGAGTAGCTAATTTCGATCCTAATCCTACAGTAAAACGCCATTAACTATGTGTCAATGGTATATTGATTCATGCATTGTTCTAAAATTAGATTTAGCATTTGAGAAAAACTCTAGATACAATTTTTAAAATCCATACAGAGTACATGATTGCGCAGAACAAAATTTCTAAGTTGTATTGCAGCATTTCCAAGTTGTAATTCCAGTTATTGTATGGCTCTGCTTAACTTTAATTTGTTTGGCATAGAAAAATACTTCCCTGCCTTGGATTATATAAAGTAGTTTAGAAGATACATTTAAGAAGTGCTAATATGCCTTGAGCTGTATCATGTTATTTTTAATTCAAATGCCAGTGGCAAGGGAAGGAAGCCAGTTTCTGCTTGAAACACCAAATCCTAGAAGCAAAACAAGAAGGTTTGGTGCAATTTATCACCCCAATCCAACCAGCAGGATAGTGCATTGCCTTGACTATTTTTCTAGGTCAAGTATTTTGACAATGTCCACAACTTTGAACTCTAGCGTGGTAGAGGAACAAAAGAAAAAATATCCTACAAGCTGTGGTTCCACTCCTTATAAAAGTAATGTGAATTGACTAATAAACTAAATTTAGCATGAAGAGAACAAAAGGAGACCTGCTTTCAGATGAATGCTTAAGTGAGAAGAGAGAGGATTTTTCTTAGTCATATTCATAACTTGAGTTGAAATATTTGCAAAATAAACAAGAGAGGCTAGGCATGGCAAAGACTCGGAGTCCTGTCAAGGAGAAGCTAGCTAGAGAAAATTTTCCAGGTGTCTGGAGGTGAATCCTTTTTAGCTGAGCAAAGTCCTTGTTTGACCTGACAATTTCACATCATTGCTGAGGGCTTGGTTCATAGATACCAAACTTCTCCTTGTGCTTTATTAGTTTTGGCTCCTGATGACCTCTTCTAGCAGAACAGCCTCTTTAACATCCTGGAAGCCTCATCATCATCACTCACTTTGGGATGAGTTTTTTTTTTTTTTACAAAGTGCAGTGCAAAGAAAGGAGGCTGCTCCCAGCAACTCCTCCAATGCAGCCCATGGGAATTACTGGAGCAATCCAAGAAAATGCATAAAGAAAAATGAATGTCAGGAGCAAGAATTATAGAAACCATATTAACTTTCACGCTTGATGACTTGAAATCAGCATATTGGAGCTAGGAATCCGAATGCTTAAGTTCTACTCTAGGCTTTGATAACTATTCCCAGCTGGTTACTTACCTTCCATATGTATTGGTTACCTCAACTGCAAAATCAGAACAATAATTGTGTTTACATCTAGTGTTATTATGAGTATTAAGTGAGATAATGCAAGCCAAGTACCTGGCACGGAATGGCTACTCATTAAAGTTTATGTATCATTGTTATTATATTACCAGATGAGGAAATGGAGCAACAAATTCATGAAGATTTAAAAGAAGACAGCTTTGAGAATTCAAATCTGTTACACAGGGCCGCCATTTTGAACACTGCCCATGTTGAACAATGTATAACTTCATGCTGCGTCATCCCCGTAAACTAGGATTTCAATGGCGCCCCTCAGAGTTGTGCATCATGGTCAGCCACCATACATTCAGATTGAGAACAGGGAAGAGGATACCGATGCACTGAAACACCAAAGAGCACTGAAACCTAGTCTATGGTTGTAGTTGTGATTAAGGTATTTGCAGTGTTAAAGGTAATATGGCTCTTAATACTTTGCCTAGAATTGAAAGTTGCTTTGAATTTTTAATATGGCCTCTGTCCTGAAGACAAATCACTGTTTTAGTTCCATTCATCGTGAACATTTGGTTATTTTGGGAAAAAAAAGTACGGAAGGAAAGAGAATCCAAGTGGGCTCTACCTCAAAGGGCTGTTGTAAAGACTGGATCTTTGGCACAGAGCTATGCTCATGATGAGTACTCTGTAAGTATTAGCTGGCAAAGTTATATTAGCACGATTTTTGGCCTATTTCAGATGGTGTTAAAGAGAAGAAGGTGGATATGATTCTAGTATCAAAATCAAATAGACATACAGTGTTTTTTGAGTTTAACAAAAGTAAGTTTCTTGGAGCCGGCCCCGTGGTGTAGCAGTTAAGTGCGTATGCTCCGCTGCTGGTGGCCCGGGTTCGGATCCCGGGCGCGCACTGATGCACCGCTTGTCAGGCCATGCTGTGGCGGCGTCCCACATAAAGTAGAGGAAGATTGGCATGGATGTTAGCTCAGGGCCAGTCTTCCTCGGCAAAAAGAGGAGGATTGGCATGGATGTTAGCTCAGGGCTGATCTTCCTTACAAAAAAATAAAAAATAAATAAAATAAAAATAAGTTTCTCTATTCTCATCTAAATAAATATTGCATCTCCTCTTCCTCCTTCTTCTTGTGCCTTCTTGCTAACTTTGTCTTTCCACCTTTGCAATCTCTATCTCATACACAATACCAAGAATTACACATACAGATGAATAGATACCAGTGTGAAAAACAGGGAAAGGTAAATCTTATCACCTCTCAGTGACTAGAGGTGTGCACACACAATGTTGGGTTTTCTGCTGCTCATGGGTAGATCACGTGAATCAATTGAAATATTCATCAACTCAATTATTCATTCACTTGACAAATATTTTTAATGCCTACTGTGTGTCATACCAGGCTCTGAGGATGTGATGACAAATAAGACACAGTCTTTGTCCTTAAGGTTTCCCTTTTAAATGAATCAGTTTACATAAAAACTCTACATTTTCTGAATGGAGATACATCAGTATCATTCTAAAAGGAAGATGCAGTATGTCCCCTTAATGGCATCCTTCCACCCATCCCTCCAGAATTTCTTGACACATACATCAAAATAAAAATAGATTAGTCAGTATTTTAGTTGTTTATTATATAAGCACACATTTTGCCTCTCTCTCATATCTTCTGATTAGAATGACAAAGCATAAAGCCCATGGGCTCCAGCTAACTCTCCTCTTCCCCCAAATTTCACTTCAGTCTGCTGTACCTGTTGTGTCGAGTTGGTCTTTCCTAGAAAGACCTAGAAAGTTTGGCCAAAACTCCTGTTTAGAGGACAGCTAAAAAGAAGAGTAGCATTTCAGGAACTTAAATGTAGTGATTCTTAAAGACTGGAGAGTTATATAAGAGTTTCTTTCTCCCTTGAAAGAGGAAAGGTATCTTTGGAGGTGGGGGGTCAGTGAAAGGTGAACAGTTGCAGAACACAGCCAATTTAATTTAACGTGCATTTTTCGCATCCTATTCTATGCAAGGTGCCATATTGTTATGTGGGTATGAAAGTGACTAGGACCTGCCCTTACAGCTTGGGGGTTCCTTAACTCTTGGACATAAGGGGAAACACACTTAGAATTTCTAACAAAGTCAGGTAGGTGCTAGTAAAGAAAGATAACCATAGTTTACTCATCTGGAGAACTGGGAAAAGAGAGGTTAAGTTTAACAAAAATTAAATTATATATTCTGATTTAGGTAAATATTAGGATGTATCCCCTATTTCTACCTTCTTTGTGTGTCTTCTCTACAATGGGATTTACTCCTTAAACATTTAATTAAGAACATGAGAAAGAAGTGATAAGAATTGGTAAATGTATACCGTTGAGAAACCACCATCACAAACACAATACAGAACAGTTCCCTCACCTCAAAATGTTCCCATGTACCTATCTGCATTGCAGTCAATACCCTCTCCCCACCCATTTGCTCCTGAAAATCACTTTTTATTTCTATAGTTTTGCCTTTTCTAGAATTTCAAGTAATGGAATTATAGGTAGTCTTTTGCTTCTAGCTTTTTTCACTTAGCATAACGCTCTTGCAATCCATTCCTCTTGTGAGTATCAGTAGTTTGAATTATTTTGTTGATGAGTAGTGTTCTGTTGTACGGATATACAATTTATTGACCCAATCACCAGATGATGGACATTTGGGTGCCTTCCTCTTTTAGACTACTGTGAGTAGGCTGCAATAAATATTCAGTTCACATATATATTTTTATCTAGTCATATGTTTCCATTTCTCTTGGGTAAATGCCTAGGACTGAGACTGCTAGGTCGTATGGTAGATGCACGTTTAACTCTTTGAGAAACTGACAAACTGTTTTACAAAGTGGCTATATCAATTTGGATTCCTACCAGCAACGTATAAGAGTCCCTGCTGTTCTGCATTCTTGGCAACATTTCATATTGTTGGTCTTTTATTTTAGCCATTCTGTTGCATGTACAGTAGTATCTTACTGTGGTTTTAATTTGCATTTTCCTAATATGAATAACGTCAAGTGTCTTTTCATGGGCTTATTTGCCACCTGTATATATTCTTTGGTGAAGTGTCTATTAAAACAAATATATACAATAGAAATTTGTGCTAGATACTTGCTATGGACTGATTGTGTTCCCCTCTAATTCATGTGGTGAAATCCTAAGCCCCAGTATAACTGTATTTGGAGATAGGGCCTATAATGAGGTAATCAAGGTTAAATGAGATCATAAGAGGGAGGCCCCGAAATGATAGGATTAGTGTCCTTATAAGAAGAAACACCAGAGAGATCACTGTCTCTCCCTCTCCATCACATGAGGACACAGTGAGGAGGCAGCCACCTACAAACCAGGAACTGAGTCCTCACCAGAAACTGATTTGATGATAACTTGAGTTTAGATTTCCCAGCCTCTAGAACTATGGACAAATACATTTCTGTTTTTAAACCACTCCTTACAGTATTTTGTTATGGCAGCCTGAGCAGAATAATATAACACTGGAGAAATTTTGGAGTCTGACTGCTATGGAAACATTTAAGATGTTGGTATAAATAGTAGTATTAATCTGAAAAAGATCTAGACATGATTCTGATTCTTACAATTATAAAGCATGTGAATTTTGGCAAGTTACTTAATTTATCAGAGACTCAATTTGCTCATCTGTACAAACGCAAATATTATGTCTGCTTCCTAGATTTGCTGGAGAGAAATAAACAAGAATTATGTTTTGTACACCTAGTGTAGCACCTGGCATGAGCTGGTGTTCAGTAGGCAGCACCAGGTTCCTTCCTTATCCTAATACAGCATGTACCTAAACTAAACTCTGCTCCACTGCTTCCAGAATGTTCTTGGGATGACTAAGTACAGAAAGGTTGTGGGCACCTTCCTGTTTATTTTAGAGAATAGCCCCCAGAGGTAATACTGCCCTGGGTAGGAGTATCAGTTTAACCTTCAACTCCAAATTTAAAAATGGTCCACTTACTTAATTTTGAACTTAACATTTCCAGAAGCAATGATATCAACTTTTACACTCCCTCATATGAGAAAAATAAAATAATTTCACTTATTTCGTCTTCCACCAAAACTGTGAGAAAGTTTATATCTCCTCCAATGTACAAACAGGGAAAAGGAGACCGAGAGTGGATAAGGGAACTTATCAATGTCACAGGACTAGCAAATGTCCTAGAAGGGACTAAAGTCAGAGTCTGCTTGATGGTGAAGCCCCCATTCCTTCCCCAACACTACACTGTCTGTTGTCAAACTTGAAGGGTGCTTTTGGAAATCGCTGGAGAAGGAGGGCAATGTATCATGAGTCAGACCCACAGTTGTGTCCAGCATGTTCCCTAAGGTGGATTTTCTGCTTGGTCCCTCCTCCTTTCAGCAGGAAGTTGTGAAACAGCCACAATTGAGCCCCAGGTGCTCTTGGCTGAGAAGGAGTTCTTGGAAAGCTGGCATGGATGTGTCTCTGTCCCACACTTACACTAATTACAAATAAGGGTTACTTCATGTGGTTGCTTGTAACCTATAATCTTGTTTTCAGTTGCCAAGATTAGTAAATCTGAGGTATGATCACTGGGTTGGATTGCAAGCCTAGAGTTATTTTTGCTGTAACTTTTCTGAGGTTCAAAGTAAATTTTAAAATATTCGTTGATGCCATACATCAGTTTGAGAATTTGCTAGCCTGATTTCAACTTTTCATCCTTCGTCTCTCTTAGTGTACTTTTGGAAGCATTTGTGGTTAAGATGGTTAGGTCTCTTTTTCCTTTAGTCTTTTTTCTTATTCCTTTTATTCTTCGCTTTCTTCCTTGCTTCATGCCTTCATTCATTCCTTTCTTCCTTCCTTTTTTCTCTCTTTGTGAAATAAAGCTGAGTTGAATTATATAAAGACTTCAGATCCAACGCTTGCAAAAAAAAACCTGTATTATAATTTTCTTAAAAGTAAACAAAAAAGCTATTTATAGCAGTCACTGAAATATACATGTTCAGAGTGGAAAATATTAATATTATGGAGATGATCCATAAAACTAGAAGGCATCTGTAGGTAGTAAAACAGAACTGTATGAGCCAGATTTGTAAAGAAAACCTTGAAATTGAAGATGTATGATATTCAACCCCTATTAAATGAGCTTCTAAGGTGAATCCTTGAGCTATCTTGTATTTCTCAAGCTCTAATGAACCTACCCCAGATTTAGCCCTGTGCTATGGGGATGCCAGACAAGTAGCCAAGACCTCAAGGTCTGTGAGGGTAAGATGTGGCTAGCTTATCTTTGTTTCTCCGAAGGGTCTGGCACAGAAAAGGTGCTTAACAAATACTTGTTGAATGAAGGCCAACCTCATTACAAGGATAAAAATTACATACATGAAACAAACCTTCTGGGTCTTGGTGGTGTATCAGTTAGAAATCTACTGGTTGCAAGCAGCAGAAAAACCAACAAAATAAGTTTTTTAAAAGTAAAGGGAATGCATTACTTCACAAAGGGCCCATCTCTATGGCCCTGCAGATAAAACCTGGTAATTGGCTTAGCCCTGGTCACGTGCTCCAACTCTTGAGCCCGGTGGTGGCATCAACTCCTCTAGAATAAGTTGGGGGTGGGGGGTGGAAAGAAGAAGAAGAATGCATATGCTGGATGATAAACACAAGAAGTGTTGGAGTGCATGCCAGGTGTGTGTTGAGTACTGTAAGCCTTCAAAGAGAGGGAGGTCAACTAGGGTGGATGCGATCAAGAAGACTTTACAGAGGGGCCATATTTGTGTCTGGAAAGTAGATTGAATTTATTTAATTTTACGATAAAATAAGATATGTTATTTTGTAAGAACTTTGAAAGAAACTTGGAAAATAAAAAAAAGAAGCAAATAAAAATTTAACTACAACGTAAATGTAACCACTACTGTTATTTGGCATATTTACTTGTAATTAAAAATTCACGCTTATATACACAAATAAAATAACATATGTAATGTATGTATACATATGTGTAAACATATGCTTATATTGTATAATTAGGATCATGGCATAATTATATTTGTTTATATTACATAATTAGGATCAAGATATATATGTTTTTTGGTGCTACTTTTTCACTTAATATTATATCTAGGCATTTTCTATTTTTTAATTTTTGGTGAGGAAGATTCGCTCTGAGCTAACATCTGTTGCCAATCTTCCTCTTTTTGCTTGAGGAAGATTAGCCCTGAGCTAACATCTGTGCCAATCTTCCTTTGCTTTGTATGTGGGTCATTGCCACAACATGGCTTGACAGGTGGTGTAGGTCTGTGCCTGGGAACTGAACTCATGAACCCGGGCTGCATAATTCTTCTAAAATCATTTTGATTGTTGAATTACATAATTTATAGAAATTAAGAAGCAGAGAGTATAAGAGATGCAAAGAAAAATTAGGGCATTTCCATGGGATATTAAATAGACTTGAGGAGAAAGATATAATTTGGAGAGACAGAATGAACCCTAAAGTCAGGCAAAAAGATAAAGTGGTTCTTGAAAATCAAGTAGAGAAGTTTAGAGTGGATGCTGTAGGAAAAGGAAGATCTTCAAAGTTTTTTCTTCAGAGGTTCTTATGATTTGAGTTAAGCTAACAGAAGGTTAATCTGCCAAAACTATTCAGGATTGACATGAGGAAACACATAGATATTTTTGAGATTAGAAAGAGAAGGGAATTAAAGCATACCGTTTTCCCACTGCATGCCAGGCACCATGCTAGATGTCTTATGTGAGAAACACAAAATGTGAGGTTGGGAGAATTGAGCAACGCTGTGTTCTAATCCCATGTCTGTCACACCTAGTGTGATCTAGGGTGTAGGACTTAACCTCTCTGAGCATGAGTCTCCTCACTTGAAAAGAAGGATGATAAAGCTTATATCACAGAAGTGTTGTGAATTCCGAATGAGATAACGTATGTAAAATGCTTGGTACAGTATACACAAAAATAATGCCTATTGGTCTTTCCTTTCTCTCCACAAATGATGATGAGATATGACAGGAAAAGTGGTTCTCAATGTTGGCCTCACAATGGACTTTGACTAGGAGCTTTAAAACCCACTGATGTCTGGGCCCCACATAAGAGGTCTATGAGGGTATGGAAGATTTCAAAATCTTCCCAGGAGATTCTAATGTGCACGTGAGATTAGGAACCTCTGGACTAAAAGTTCAAGGAAAGAAGAAATCCCACACAGTTTATGTGGGGAGTTGGCACGATATCAGAATTAAAAGTTACAGAATAAATTATTACTGAGGAATGGCTAAGGCATTCAGAGGTAAAACTGCACTTGGCTAAGTTTGCCTGTGCATCTCTGTAATGTTTCCTAGCAGTGCACCCTGACCAAGGAGAAAGATGACAGAAGCCAAAAATGATGGATGTGCTCGCTATCTGGGAATGCCACGGAAGGTCAGAGCCTTACCATTCTCTTTGTTGTGGTGTTATTATTTACCTACCTGTGCAGCAACTAGATGACAGGCATGTTATCTCGCAGAAGTTACCCAGGGAATAATACCTAATAAATTAACGAAGAACAGAATTGCGTTTAACTCAGATGGACAACACAACCACTATGCCCAATAAAAGTCTTGAACTTTCAGAGGGTCTCTCCCTGGAGCTCAGTGTGTCCCATGGCCTTGACTCACCAACGAGTCTCCTTCAGAGCCACTGTGACCTTCACCAAGGGCCTTATATAAGTGTCGAGGTAGGGAGGCCAATCATGCCCCCACCTTCCAGAAAAGTGGAGTCAGTCCTGGCAACCAAAGAGATGGCAGCATCCATTGCTAAAATGCCTCATTGGTCAAGAGGAGCAAGGCATCTAGAAGACCTAGACATTAGTCTCAATTTCTTCACTGTCTATACCACCATGCAAAAGTCACTTCACTTATTTGGCCCTTGATTTCCTTAACTATAACACAAGGAGGTGGAATACAAGCCCCTGTGGGCTTCCACTGGCTCTTAAAAATGAAGAGCAGGTGAGTGTAGGCACGCAAACCAGGCTCCTCGCGGAGAAAGATCCCAGAACATTAGCGATCCTTACTAAGTACTTATTAGTAGAGGAATCTCCACTGCCTTTATTCTTAGGTCAGTCTCCCCATCTCTCCTCTTACTTAGATGCATCTGTAAGCCAGCCGGGTATTGTGGTGTCACAGCTTGGGTAGAACTTCCGGTTCTCTCATTGATGAGCTGTGGGACTTGCAGCAAGTTAGTTAATTTCTCTGAGCTTCTGTTTCCTCATCAGTGATATGGGCATCATTACATCCCACAGCATCTCAGAGGCACAATGAAGCAGAGCGAGTCAAGGTAGATAGAATGCCTCACCCAGCGATAGGCACATAAGTCTTAGCCCCTATATCGCTTGTGCTCTCAAAAGCTATCTATTCTGTGTGTGTTTCTAACTTTACAGAATTGCATCATAACATACTAGTTATCTATAGTATAACACCTTTTGTCCTTCCTCAAAAATATTTCTTTCCTAATGCCTCGGAGAAACTAAACACACAGTGAAAGCACAGTGATACTGATCACAGCAATGATGTGGCTGGAAAGGCCAAGATTTCTGCATTGTGGAGAACAGGATCTAGACAAAGCTGTGTAGGAGCTCTGCTCTGGACCTAATGCAGGACTTTGAGGAGTCATTTAACTATCTCAGTATTCCAGAACACCAATGTTAAAATAGGAGTGACAAGCATTTTGAGGAGTAATGTCAATGAAGAACGGTGCTTCTTACATAGCTAGAAATGCAGAAGTATAAATTATTAATGCATTTTATAAAGATTTCTTAAGAGATCAAACTCCAAATCTTTTCTTCCCACTAAGTCTTTAAAACCTTTTTCTGCACTCGGAGATTTTCCACTTACTGCTGGCAAGTCCTCAAAGTGAATTGAGAAAGGGATCTTGCAGACTGGAAGGCAGAGAAGTCTGCCTTGCCCCCATCAGCCCTGTGAGCCATGACTCCATACACGCACACACACACACACACACACACACACACACACACACACACAGACGCGCGCACACACACACACACAATCCTTCATGAAAATAAATGACTGAACGTGGGGCTTACATGTGTCTTTGCAGGCGCCATCCTAGTGACCCCAGATCCTTCCCATGTCTAAGTCCTATGCAGAAAGGAGGAGGAGATGGGGCCGTCCAAGGCTTCCAGCAGATGTGGAGGAGGGTCTCCCACACTGCACATCCCGAGCCCCATTCCCCTTCCATTTATTTCCGTGGCACTGACTGTGTGTGTAGCGAGCCGTGCTGTGGCGGAGATACTCCAGAGAAAGAGGAAACCCGTTGAGCTATTTTTCACCATTATATACTTCACTTGCTAATAAATGAGATCCAGAGCATGCAAACAGCCAGCCTTGTAGATCATCATCTTAGGGAAAATCACAGACCTAACGCAGCACAAAGCAAAATATAAATGAACCCAGAGGAGAGCCATTCTGGTGAAATTTGATACCATATCTCTCTTCTCATAGCATTCCGTCCCTCCCTAGAAGTTTCTGTGCCTCGGAGATGTATCAGGGCTCTAATGGTGGTTGAAAAATAAAAAGGTGCTAGATCTTTCTCTGTCCTCATGCCAGTTTATTTTCACCAGCAGAAGGAGATTTATTTATATGTAAGAGTAGACAAGAACTCAGTTGAGACCAAGACCATATTTCACCTGATTCAAGCCCTGTGATCACCGACTGGTAAGTGACATGAATTATGAGGGTTTTATCAGCTACCTATGCCAAGCAGCACATCGGATCCTGTATTTCAGGACTGTAAAGCGCTCGAGCAAGTGGACACGTGACATGCCCATCCCTGCCCAGCAGAGCTCAGGGATTCTCTGGTGCCTTGGCTTCTGGTGGCCTCTTCCAGTCTCTGGGCTTTTCCTTGTTCCTTCAGCAGAAAAGCCCACATTTAGATGCAACTTTGAATGTTGAGGTCACTAGCGCTGCTCGCTGTGTCAACTCAGGGAATGAGTGGACAGTAATACAATCTCCTCATGTCCACCAGGGAATATAATATTTCACACAGAAAATAGCAAAATGCTCCCACAGCCCCGGGGCAATATCCTGAAGTTGTTTGAGGTGAAAGAAAATAACTGTCTTTTGGGCAAAAGAATTTAGACTCTTTAGCTGCAAACTTCTGTTGCCTTTTGTGTTACACCATCTGAATATTTATTCAGATCTATTTCAGGTGAGAAAAGGGAATGGCTCTTGTGCACAATCTTGTGAGATATCTTTGCCCGTTTTTTGTTGGCTCTAAAGCCATCCAAGATGATAAATGAGGCCTTTCTGGCCAAAGGCTTGCAATTTCCTAGTATATTTTAAAACGATACCTGGTGGATCTCTAAGCCTCTGGAAAATTCACAATGTTCTGTTCTTCTTATTTGGACAGTTCTACGGGGAAAGACAGCAGATCAAGTTAGGTCTTAACTTCTAAGTATTATCCATTTGTGGATTCTAATATTCAGGGAAATGAGAAGCAGCTACTCTCCTGGCCAACGGAACTAGTAAAGGATGTCCCGCTGCCTAAACAACCTGTGAGCTGGTTCCAGTTCTTCTCAGTGGATAAAACACTGTCCTCTCTTAACAACTAAGCTTCGTCTACCCTTTTATAAAATACAAGTGCCAGAGGGATATGTAAGACTTTAGTTCCTTAAAAATGTCACATCCTTTTCCTCCCTGGCTGAAGTGACTTGAGGGTCAGAGAGAGGAGTGAAAAGGAAGCCCAAACGAGAACACTGTGCCACCGCTTCTCTCTCAAGCTGTCTTGAGACTTGCTGCGGTGCTGAGGGATGTGGAAGGAAAATCAACCATGATTCAAGATACTGGGGTCGAGTCTTTCATGATTGTACAGAAGTCATCCTGTGGTTCCAAGTTCTACTCTTCTATTTAAAATAGTAAAATAATGTTGACTGTTTGTAGGTCTTGGGCTTATCAGTGGGAAGATTTGGGCAGAGACTGTTTTGCAGCTCCTGGACACAGTGTCCTCTTCCCTTTGGTTCAATAGGGCTACGTGACTTCTAGCCAATGGAATATTAGTGGAAGGAGGTGGCCAATAAAAATCTCCCATGAGTGATCCTCTACACCGATTTCCCAAATGCCAGCTGATTGTAGAGGTCTCCAAGGCCCAAGAGGAGGACAGAATCACACAATAGGAGTCTGGGTCTTCAAGTTGCCATGAAGAAGGCTATGTTCCAACCAAGAATACCTGTGTTAGACTTTTATAAGAGTAAAAATAAACTTTTGCATATGTTAAGTCACTGAAGTTTCAGGGTTTGTTTATCACAGCAGGAAGTGTCACCCTAATTAATACAAGGATCAAGTGGGGGAAAAAATGGAAGTAAAAACATTATGCAAACTCTAAAATACTGTACAGATTTAAGGGTTTTTATTGGCTTTGGTTGCATAAAGTGTTGGGAGTAACTGCTAAAATTATATTGAAATAAAATACCATTGGCAGATATTTATTCAGTGCTTACTAGAGGATACAAACTTTACGTAGCTTATCTAATTTATTCCTCCCAGCCACCTTAAGTAGATTTTTGTCTTTATTCTCATTTTTACAGTTGAAGAAACTGAGCTTTAGAGAAATTAGGTCACTTGCCTAAAATCATACAAAGCTGAGGACGTTGATTAAAATTTTATTTTTTTTCCAAATCTGCTGTTACACTCTATTATAGTATTCAAAAATGTTAAACTTCTTCTAGAAGAAAGCCAAACTGTTTGCTCTACTTCTTCTATCTCAAAGGAATAGCAGATAGATGTTTACATAGAACATTCTGTTCGTTCCAATAAGTCTGAAAATCCTAATGTTGGAAATGACATTCTTTGAAGTCATTCTCCAAGTATAGGCAGCTACTTCTCACTCAAAACTATGCAGTTCAAGTAATTGAGTTCTCAATTTTCTTGCATTAAAGGTAACCCAGGACAGCCAAAGGCTTGGGTAGATGAAGGGTTTTGTTTTATTTTCCCCTCTTCTGTTTTCCTCGAGCTTCAAAAATGTACTTGCCAAAATAATGTGATTTGAGCTGTTTTTTAAATATTTTTACCAGGTGAGGAATTGCTGGTACATTCCATTTTGTCAGTAATGATTTCACATTTGTCACTCTTAGCAGGTACTCTGTCCATGGGCTGTGTACCGTTTTCACATTCATTTTAGCTACTATTTGGGTATTATTTTCATTCAAGGGTGGGCATTGGAACCAAGCAGATTGTTTCATACACTTTGAAACTATCTGGGGATGTAACGAATGTTAGCCTTGATCTAGGGCATTTCCGATGCAAATCCTCTTCTATCAAAAAAAAAAAAAAATCTGCTCATTATATAACTAAAAAGTAAGAGGACTTGACTGTTTTCCTCTGGTTCAGAGACTGAATTCTCATCCCTTTGTCCACAGGTAGGTGTAGGTGGCTTCCTCAGACTTGAGAATTCTGGTTTGCTTAAACTTTCTGCTGTTCAGATAAAAAACAGCAGCAATTTTCTGCTTGAATTTCTCTGTGACTAAATCCATTGATCATCCTTTCTCTCTGTGAGTGAGAAGTATGTTTTCTCCTTAATAACTCCTATCCTTCTCCCTGGATTTTTTTTTCCCCTTCGCTTGTTTGTGTTGTGTGGTCAGTGCTACGCGCTATTCCTCTGAGAGACAGAGAGAGCGCAAAATTGAAGTTATTTTATGCTTGGGCTCCCTCGGTCCCAATTTTCAAATCTTCATGTCAATTTTCACACATCAGTGTCATGTGGTGAATGTTATGGAAATTTCAGTGGGGTCCTTGGGAGGCAATTTATACATGAATCCCTCCCCCCACCCCCATCCCGCTGCAATTCCTGTCTTTTCTAAGAATAAGTGGATCTATAATTAATGTGGATTTTAAAATATAACGGCATTCAGAATTCTCGTAGCAGGTTTTCAATGCCATGTCTTCTTTGCAGTATAAACACAAAAGCATAAATGCTTGCTAGCTCTCTCTCCTAATAAATGGGCTTGTGTAAAAGGAATAAAAATTACAGTTTGTTGGCTGTAAAGAGCAACTAATTACTCAGGAAGAAGCATGTTTTTATTTTTCAAAACTGAGCTGAAAATGGTTTATCATGCAATAAATTTGCTAATCACCAGTTAGGAAACACAGTGCCATCACCACCTACCCACAGCAGCTTCCTTTGAAAGTTGGTATGTTACAGTTTGGATGGGAAATTATATCCTTTTGCAAATGAACATGACAGAAGACGTTCATTGAATAGCTTCAAACTCCTCAGCAGTCAGAATTCAAACTGCATAAACAAGAGTGTAGTTAATGGTGCCAAGAGACAGCAACGACTGACCTTGGCTTTGCTTGGTGAGCAGACCACCCATGACCCCTTCTCACGTGGATAAGTATTCATTTCCTTTTGCTCCTTCCCTTTGAACAGTGACAGTGGAAGACTCCCAATTGAAGAATGAAAGGTTGGCTCTAATTTTTTCATTCTCCTCCAAAACTCTCTTTCCTCAACCCCTTGCCATCCTATAAATGTTGATTTCTGATAGATTTGCGTTAAGTTTTTCCAGAAGAACCTGGAGAATCATCTTCTGACCCAGACTGTAGGAGTACAGCTTGACGAAATTGAACCCACACAAACTAATAACAGGTCCAACTTACCCCTGCTCCTGGCCCACTCTCTTGTTTCGAAGGTACTAGACGATGTCTTTTGTATTGTTCTCCCCAGAAAGGGCATCCATGACCATCCTAATCAATGATCTTTGCTGTCCTCCCCTACCTCCATGTCATTCTTGCCATTACACTGTCATATTTTCTTCTTAGACTTAATACAAAAACAATCTCATTTATTGGTGGGTTTATTGATTTATTATCTAGTTCCCCACTAGAAGGTAAGTTCTATGAAAGAGGAAACCTTCTGTTTTGATTGTCTCGGTATCACCAGTTCCCGTATGAACATCAGGCACAGAGTAGTTTTCAATATGTACTGAAGGAATCAACAAATGAGTAAATGAATGAATGAATGAATGAACATTTTGGTTTTCTATCCCTACCTCACAAAGTACAGCATTCATTAACCATGATGTAGCTGACCTGCCACTCCTCAAACATATGGGTATCTAGAAGTAATGCAGCTTTGGGTGTAAAAGTCAGGAGGAGGCGTTTGTTTAAGCTTTTCTTTTGACTAGAAGGAAGGAGCAATAAATAGTGTGGTCAACTTTCCTTTCTTTAGCGAGAATGCACTGTGTGGGAAGCTAGTAATTAGACCTGATTTGCAGAAGGTCACCAGGTTACCAGCCCTGGTTTGCAGTGGCCTGGTGTCAAAGGAGAAAACACTTGCGGGCCAGAGACTCCAGGGTCAGCACTCTCAACCCTGGACCCACACAAAGGGGGTCTCGGATCAGCACCTTTCTTAGCTGTGCAACTTTGAGCAGCTCAATTTCTTTGGGTCTCAGTTGTCTCATCTGAAAATCACCATCATAACCCCTACCTCACCTAGAGTTATTAGAATTAAATATAAACATGTGAGTAACACTATTTTGTAAACGATAGCCATATAAATATTTTGACCAAGGTCAAAGGATATACGAAAAATATAGATATACAAGAAAAGGTCAAGGATATATGAAAAATGAAAAGACTAAGCTTTTGTATGGCAATTTTTATCCCCTCTGTGCTATAGGAAAGATAGGTAAGAAAGTCACCGTGTTATAGATCAATAAACTGGGGACTAGGGAAGCTGTGTCATGCTTAGCATCATAGATAGTGCTACCTATCTTTGCATCTGGAACAGGCCCCAGATCTCTAGATGATGGGTGCGGTAATTTTGTTCCCAGATTGCTGCACTAATTTCTGATTCTGATCCTACAAGAGGAGCAATCGCTAGGGGTGCTGGTTTGTGGGAGCAATGCTGTGGTTGAGTCTTGGGCCTGAGGTTTGATGAGGCAAGTTACCAGGTGTGGGCTGACATGGCCAAGTCTGAGGGCAAGCACACCTCTAGATCCAGAAGAAAAGCTTGAAGAGCAACCCTAAGTCAAGAACAAACTTGGAGCAGGAATGGCAAATCGAGCCAAAAGACCCGAGTCTGGAAAAAGATATTTCTGGAAATAGAGGCAAAGAGTGCAGCCAGGACAAAGCAAGAGGGTCCAGAACTTTCTACATCAATAGCCCTGAGATGCCCAAACATTGAGGTTGGAGGTATGGTAGGCTATATATCGAATAAGTGGCCCAGGCTGATCCAAAGATACAAGGGCAGCAATACAAACCATGCTTCTCCATAGGTTCTTCTATAAAGACAGGAGACTTTTATGAGTTTGACAGGCTTCTTGTAGTAGAACATTATGGAAAGGGAAGTAGTAAATACACACCCCTTGACCTCAATGTTGCCCTCACCCAAATGAAGACTTTCCTAGAGTGGATGTGATGTCTGTGGACAGAACCTGGAAAAGACAAATCGTTTTGGGAAACACTATTTTAAAGAAAGAAAGTTTCTTTACCGCAGTACTTCTCAGAGCCTTTAATAGTTGTTTAATACTAGTTTAATAACAGTTGTGGACATTAAACAGGCTCCTTGAGTTTTGAAGAGTAGTTCGCAAACGGATTCCGTGAAGAGCTTGTGGTATTTTCTAAATGTACTTCAACAGCAGCATACATATCTTTCTAGAATGTTTCCATGAAGTAGCATTCCACAGAATGTATTTTGCTCACGTTGGTCTGGGTAACCTGTTACACCGATTTAGGTAACTGTTTTGTATACAGTGAATGAAGTCACACTGCATTTATTTATTTTTTTTCTTTTTAACTGATTTCTTCATTAGCATCACTAGGCCGTAGTCCATTTAACCCTTTGTTTCATTGTTTCACTGTGAAATGTAGGCAGTTTCACAGTGACAGAAAAAGTAGGGCAGAGAGAGAATCATGTCTCAGGGTCAAAGTAAATGCATTGATCTACCTAGAGTTATTCTGGGATGTTTCTGTTTCCTGTTCACATTTACACTCAGAGAAGTCTTCACGGTCCAATGATTGAAACTTGGTTAAAATGTGATAGATTCTCTTGATTTTATAGGATCAAAGAGGCTTTCTACTCATTAAAGTTCTCACAGTAACATTCTTTCTTCAGTCTGTTTTCAAATTTAAGAGCTCAGGGGAATGGAGTTTGCTGAAAGTCTATCATTTAGAGAATATTTAAGCTGCACCACATTACTTCAAGTTCAGTCTTCTTGTTGCTTCCATTTTGATTCTCCTCCTATGTAATTATTGCTCTGAGAACAAAGAACTGACCTTTTCCTTCTTTCCTGTTTCAGTGCAAGAAGATGGAGTTTATCCTTTTACGTGAAATTAGAACTGTAAATTCTAAGATCCTAATCTGAAATGTCCTGTCTTGATTATGGTTTCTCACTGCAGTATTCTGTTTTGTAAAATGGAAGTAATGCCTCTTACATGGAATACGGATAAAATGAAAATAAATGAACAAAATGTGTGCTTTCATTTATATTTGCCTTTAAGTGTTCTGCAAAACCAATGGAAGTTTCAAATGAATACTTTACTCAGGTCAATTATCAGTTAAAATAATGGGACACAGTATAGTGTGATATTTAAGTGGAAAAGACTAGAATCTTGTCACTCGGGTCCACACTGTGCCCCAGGAGATTTTACACATGCCGTTAACCTCTCTGTGCCTCAGTTTCCTTTTGCATAAAATGAGGTTGTAGTCATAATTCCTATCTCATGAGGTTATTGTAAGATTTAAAGATAATCCATATAAAGCAATTAGGGACAGTTACACACTTAACAATATTAGCTATCGTCACTGCCATTTTTACTGACAAGTTTCATTTACCAATTTTTTTTACTAGAAGTTTATGAAATCCAAACTTGGAAATATATAGGTAGCCCTCTTGAGCATTAAAACATTTGTGCTGTTGTTGTTATTGTTAGAGAACACAGATGTACCAATGTAACATTTCTTTCTCTAACCTGAGTATCTGTTGACTCAATAAATGAATTCATTAATTCAACCTCTAATTTCAAATCCTTTGCAAGCATGTAGAATATTATGTGACTATGCTCTATTAATTTTTTCTTTCTCCTTTCTTTTTTCCTATGATGAGCTACAAATCAGGACAAATGTAGTAGGTGTCAGAAGTAATTTACCTACATGCATGTAATCAGTTTGGACAAATGTATGAGAAACATATCTCTTTTTTCCACACGGAAGGACCACCTCCAGATCCTTCTTTTTTCCAGCTGGAAGGGCTCATGAACCGCTAGCTTTGTGAGCTCAGCTTGGCATCTCCACTTCCAGGCCAGCTAGTAGTCACTGGCGATAAACCTAACGAGAGGGAGAGGCGGACAGCAGAGGAAAGAGGCCAGTGTGGGCAGTGAGAAGGAGGAGATAGGACTGAGGGAAGAAAAGGAAATAACGAGCCTTAATATCTTTGACATTGAAGCACCTGCTGAAGGCACAGTGCAGTGCAGCTGACGACCCCTTTTCCAGAAGCAGGACATGTCACTCCCCTTGCCCTGAATCTAAGCAACCTCCAGCTACCCAGTAACCCAGGGAGTCTGACGTATGCCTCCAGGGCCTTGCAGGATTCTGCATATCACAGAAGGCCACAAGGCAGGATTTCATTCCGAAGCAATGAACCGGGGAAGTTAAACATCTCTGATTATGTAAAAGTGAGGTCTATGTGCTCACTGCCCGAGTCAGTGTGCTTCAAGCATGGCTGCACGTGCAAGAAGAGAGAAGGCTATAGGTCCAGATATAATTATAGATATAAAGGTATAACTATAGACCTAAATACTTCATCTATCTTCTATCTATCTATCTATCTATCTATCTATCTATCTATCTATCTATCTATCTATCTATCTATCTAACTATCTATCTGTCTATCCGTCCATCCTTCCATCCAACCACCCACCCATCCATCCATCCATCCATCCATTAATCCATCATCTATCTTCCCCTTTCTTTGCACCACTTTTAGGCCGAGCTCTTTTTAGTCTCTGCAATAAAGGACTCAGGTGCAGCTCAACACCACCGGCTAGTTTGGCTCACCCGTCCAAGCTGGACCCTTGCTTTAATCTTCTCTTAGCACTTTCCTTTCCATACAGCTTTGGATCTTTAAAAACGAGAGTGTTTTCCTGGGCTTTGCTTTTCTCCTGTTCAGTGAGTGCTGGTGAAAGGGCTGGCATGACAACCCCTTGAGGCTGAGTCCTGTTGATTAGGGGATGGATTTTGAGCAAGCGGCTGTACTTGCATGCCCCTCTCAGTGACCCTTGCCAGTATCCCTCACCCATGACCTGGAGGGATTGTCTCCTGGGGAAGCGAGGTCAGGCTCTGTGTCCATCAGGCTGCACTTCTACTAGCTGTGTGATGGAGCATTTTCTGATGTTGACACCCGTGCAGTGGGAGCCGGATGGAGGCTCGTTTCTCCTTTCACTCTGAGCTGTCATTTAAAAGGGCCTGCTGCTTATCCTGGGTTTCACGGTCTTTCCAGGCCGTGCTGACATTTTCAGCCTGCTGCTCTGGCTGCCACATCTGCTGCCATAACTTACGAACTTGGGGTACTTTTATTTGAGCTAAAGTCTGGACAGTAATATTTTCTGAACTAAGAATATAAGTACATGAGCACTTTTTTCCTAATGTGTAATTTTCCTGAAGAGTACTCCTATCATAACATGTATTTCTTTTCCTGCTCCTTGTACTCATTTTGATGTTAAAATAAAACATAATAATTAAAAGGACTGGAACACTTTAAATGATTTGATTGGCAGGCACAATGACTGTTTACAGAAGCAACTGGAAAAACTTGACTTTCTCTTTAATTTAACTAATTTATTTATTTTCCCCCCAAAGCCCCAGTAGATAGTTGTATGTCATAGTTGCACATCCTTCCAGTTGCTGTATGCGGGACACGGCCTCAGCATGGCCGGAGAAGCGGTGCGTTGGTGCGCGCGAGGGATCCGAACCCGGGCGCCAGCAGCGGAGCGCACGCACTTAACTGCTAAGCCACAGGGCCGGCCCGACTTTCTCTTTATATTGTTCTCAGTCGGCTGAGCCTTGTAGTCCCAGTTCATGTGGGTTTCCATATTGGCAGATTTTCCAAGTAATTCCACCCCAGGGTGAATAGTTACCATAGGATGTGGACATGTCCATTGACACGTGAGCCTCAAATGCAAATGTTGGTGGTCTTTTGAGTAACTAGATATTTTTCAAACGTTAATTCTTTTGTGAGAATCTTTTGTAACACATATATACTTTTTAACACAATGCCTTCTGGAGTGATTAATCAGAATTGACACAAGCATGGGAATTCCCAAGTTATTTTGGTTCATGGGGCCAAAATAACACTGTATTTGAAATTAAGATTATTCTAAAAAATCCATGTGCTATAGTTACTCTTAATGACAAACTAATAATAAGAAAACACTCAGCTCAGTGTTTTGAGTGCAGAGTAACTACATGTGGGGATTTAGCAGATAATTAACTGAATTAGGCAGGAAAATTACATGCCTATAGACTAAGTACAGGGTCCAGTTTGGTCAGCTGAGAAATTAAATCTAACAGAATTTTCCTTAGCTCCATAAAGCTCTGCTCAGTCAACTGAGACTAACTGGACTCTTGTCTTTTGTGTCTCCTGGGCAGCTGTCAAGGATGTGAGCCTTTCTTGACCAGCTGGACCAATATCAGCCTTGTCCAAGTTCCCCTAAACTAGCCTGACCACCCTGAAGCATGTGGGCCTTGGACTGCTGACCCCACATGTTCTTTGTGAATGCCTGAGTTATAAGTCCTACACAATAATTGTGATTTTCTTCTTTTTCCTTCCTTTTCACTGCTCCTAATTAGCTCCAGAGCCAAATTACCTCTTTCAACTATTGTTCCTAGTTCCACAAGACAGTCTCTCTCTCTCTCATAATTACTTGCCAATTACCCATTAAAATATGAACTTACATCAGCATCTGAAGAAGACTTTACAAGAGGAGCCTGTTTATGGCAAGAGGGCTTATCGGAGGGATGAGGATGAGGGCACGTGTGTGGCTTGGCCTTCCCTTCACAATCCCCCCCAGCCTGTTACTCATCGTGGAGAGGAGCGTTCTACATGATGTAAATCAGTTACTTTGGCTTATTTATTAAAAGATCTTTGACTTTAAATCTTATGTATCACACACTTTTCACAAGCACTTGAGATTTACAACTCCATGAAATGATGCAATTATGATTATTACGGTTCTGCATATGAAAAAACTGAAGCAGACAGAATGAGCAACTTTCCTAAGATTGTGTTGAAAATGAGTGCCTGAGTCTGAGCTTGAACCCAAGAACAAGAACCTATGCTTCTATTAAGAACTTTGAAAAATAATAATCTAAAATGCCAAAGCAGCATAGCAATATCTAAACATTAACTTCTGTAAATAGAAGGTATACAAAAAGCAAATAATTAAAAGACATTTTCTTCTTGGGTGTAGTGGGAAAATTGAACAACAATTGTATGTCCAATGCTGTACTCTAACTTCATTACCTTATTTAATGCCCTTATCATAAGTAAAAGAAATATTGTCTTTTAATTTATGAATGCAATAAGTCTCAGAGACGTTAAGTAAGTTGCTGAAGATTGCACAGCTAGTAAGATGGTGGATGGAGCTGGAATTTGCAGTTAGAACAAAATCCTATCTTCTGTTTCCCTCTGCTGCTACAGTGCATGGATGAGCAAAGCTCTAAGTTTAGTTCAACAGCATATGTGATGAACTAACTTGCCCATTTTTTTCTGTTTCAGTATTGCTTATGGTACTTCTTTATCAATGATAGGCTGTCCCAAAGTGTGAAAAGGGACATTTGTCACAAGGGACACAGAATGAGAGTATGGATATTCAAATTCATTCCTCCTTTCTGAATAACACATCCAAGATTAGGCTGTGTGTATCAGGGACCAGTGTGTATTAGCTCTTTATATTTCATTAGTTATATTTTTAAATTTTCTGCTCCTTGAAGAAGTAGTTGTGTGTTATTAAAGGCACAAAATTCAAACTGTGAAAACTCTCCTACCCCTTCTGTCCTCAAGTGACTCGGTTCCCCTTTTCAGAGGGAACCAATGCCGTCAGGTCATGGTGAATTATCTGAGAGATGTTCCATGCATATGTAGGCATACAGGAGTAAACATCTTGTTTCCTACCAGTGGCTTCCTACTTGGAGATCACCCTGCAACAATTCGTGAAGGAGCTGCCTCATTCATTTCAGCAGCTGATTTGTATTACACTGTTTCCCTCTGCCGTGACTTATTGAACTAGATCCATTTTGATCCGCATTTAAGTGGTTTCGAATAATTTGCTATATTACAATATGCTGCAGGGAACATGCTCACACATACTTTTGCATACAGGTGTCAGTACACCTGCATGATGAATTTCCAAAAAAGGAATCGCTGGGTCACAGAGCCTGAATGTTTAAATTTTTAACAGATATTGCTAAAACAACTCCCCATCTCCAACATTGAGTGATGGTAAACTTTTTGGACTTTTATAATCTGAAAGGTAAAAAATGTTATCTCGTTAGGTTTTAATTTGTATATTTTAATATGAGTGAGAGCAAACTTTTTTTTTAATTATTACATGTTTAAGACCCTTTTGTTTCCCTTTCTGTGAACTCTCTGAGTATATCTTTTGTCCGTTCTCTTACAGACTGCATGGCCTTTTCTTATTGATTTGTAGGAATATTTTCTGTATTAATGAAATTACTGCTTTGTCAAATGTGTCTCAAATTCTTTTCCCCAGTGTGTAATTTGGCTTTGCTTTTGCTGTTTGTGTTATATGTCAGATCTTTAAATACATTATCATTAATCCTCAAGAACTCTGCAAGGTAGGTTTTTTCATTCTCCTGTATGATTGGGAAGACTGCAGATCAGAAAGGGTTAAAGGCTTTCTCAATATTACCCATGTGGTAAGTGGGGGCTGAGTACAGATGATCTCTGTGACTTGAAAGCCAACATTCTTCCTGCCATATCATGCCACATCTCTGGAGGACCTCATCATCCTTATTATATCATGAAGCTGAGCAAATCCACTAGGTTTATGTTACTTGGCTGGTGGGAACTGTGCGGTTTAGCAGCGCTCACTGATTCAATGAGTTGCAGATTTTAATTTTATTGCCTCGGCAGTGGTAACTGTAAGTGCACAGCCTCAAAGTGCATTCACCTGACCATTTCTCCAAAAATACTCTCACTTCCGGCCTTTGCACATGCTGTTCCCAATGCCTGGCTCACTTTGCCCAGTCCTCATCCTTGTCACCTTTCTGTCCATGTTCCCTTCCTCAGGAAGCCTTCCCTAACTGCACCGGAGGAAGCAACTCTAGGTTCTTCCACTATGGCACTAGCTGGACTATGTTCTATTGCCCAGGGTGGGACCTTTCTATCCCACCAGCCTCTAGGCTCCAGAGACAGGGAGCGTCACTGTGTCCCCATCACCTGAAGCAAGGTTTGGCAGATCATGGACAGTGTACCCTGTAAAATGAATGAATAGGTGACTGTATCACATGACGGTTAAGAGAGTGGGTCCTGGAGTTGAAGACCCTGAGTTTGAATCCTATTCCCTCACTTACCAGAAGGGTGACCACGGCCAAGTCACTTCAATTCCCTCAACTTTGAATTCTTCGTTGGCAAAATAATTTTCAAAAAACCTACTACCTGCTTCATAAACTGACTATGAGGAATACGTTAGATAATTCTTGCAAAAGAGCTGTGATTATGATGAGTAAAATGATTATTTCATTAGCCCGAAACTCCTCATCAGGAATGAGAGTCAGGAGATCAGAGCTCTAATCACAGGTTTGCCCTAAACTGGCTTTTATGACTTCACTTCCCTGAGCCTCCTCTGCAACGTGGGGATGCTCAACTTTCTGGTGACAATTCTCAAGTCCGTGAACTAACTGCAATGTGGTTTGACATATGCTGAGCCTGGTCTGCTCCACTTCACTTGTCAGTCTTTTCTAAATGGTCAGTACACATCATAGCCTGACTCGTAGTACAAGTTCGCTATATGGTAAAAGTAGTAAGTGATAAAAATATGTGTATATCTATATGATTTCTAACCTAAGAATATTATTAAAATAATTAATTTAATTAAATTAAATAATAAATTAAATGGAAAATTAAATAGATTATTCTATCCTTTCAATATGGATATTAATTAATACCCATAATCATAGCTAAAATGTAGTGAGAAACTGCTTGTCAGATGTGCAGATTTCTAGGCCCTAATTCAGGCCAAATGATTCTGCTTTTGTGGAGCGCAGGCTCAGAGCTCTTCATTTTAAGCCCCCCTATCTGCTGCTTTGCCTTAGTGAAGTTTGAGGACCATTGCTTTAGTTAGAATGCTTCTCCAAGCTTTTGGTGCATGGATAATTGCCTCCTATATTTAAAAATTCTTTAGAAAACATAATGCTTTTGACTACCCAGGGGTTTCTGCCTCCTGGGGGAACAGCCAGCAGAAAATTGCAACATTTTGCATGATCTGTTACCCCTGTGACCTGGGAAACGGCAAACTCTATGGGACGGGGTGAGCGGACGGGGAAGAGCGTTCCTCTTCATCCCATCTGAACGGTTAGGTCATGTCAAACCAAGCTAATATAAACGTCAGCGTGCAGCTTTCACTTGCGAGATCTGAGTTTGTCGTAACGCAGTTCATTTTCCCTCTTCCAGCTCCACGGATGCTATCAGCTGATGTGTCTGACAAGCATTTCCTGTGCCAAAATAAAAGCAAATCTCAGCAGTTCTCCTGAGTGAGATTGTGCGTGCACGTGTGCTTGTGGAACTCAAGTCACAGTCTCCTTACGGCCGCGATGGGCTGGTCTCCATGGGCCTTCCAAACCACCAAGCTGGAAGCCCTGGAGCTGTCTCCAGGAGCCATCACACCAGTCCATAATGAGCACTAGAGGATGGAGTTATATAGACATCCAGTGGAGGAATTAATTATGGGGAACATGAAGTCCCTCTAGAAATAGACTGAAGATTTAACACCTCCCAGGTGAATACTCTGCCATTAGAGTGAGGAGGCAACTCTGTTGGCTCGATACTGCAGGAGCCTGTTCTACATAACAATGGCCCACAAGGTACAACTGATTAAACCAACTGGGCTCAGGGGATGCCCTTGTCAGCGATGGGTTAGCTTTCACTGGAGAGGAGCCAGATTGCAGGGCAGGCCAACCTTTGGCTGATTTTTCTTTTCATTTGTCACTTGTTTTATTATTTCTTTTTTTGTTTTTTTCTATTTTATGCCTTTAATCTTATCTTAGTGGTTTCCCAGAGAAAATAAGTGCCTGAGCCCGTCGCAGTGGTGAATTACAACGATTCCCCAGACACTCTACACAGGAATCAGGGTATACACTTAACTTGGCTTGTCAGATCCCCATCTAAATATTTTCAATCAATGGCAACTAGGAGTGAGTTAGGAGAACACCCTCTGAATCTGCCATATTGCTTTTATTTCTAATGCAGCTGCTCTCATCCAAACTGAAGGTTGATCCATTTTGTGGGAAGTTAGGGCAATTCTCCAGGCCTTTCATGCTTCTCAGGTCAACCTATTAATGTGCTTTATGATCCTATGTCATGAATGGTGTCATTTAAATGTGTATTATTATTCTGTATCTTCCCACTGATAGACCCAGATGGGAGCAAAATAAGCAGAGGAAATACAACTCAAAGGAAAAAGGGAAAAAGGAAGGCATGAAGGAAAGAAAGAAAGAAGGCAGCAAGGCAAAATAACAATGCAAATCCTACAATATGTAAATTGCAGCAGTGCTATTTCTGAGATTTGCGAAGGCTAAAAAATTACTTGAGTTGTCACCTCTCAGGAAAAATACTAAAAATAATGTCTCCCAAAGAAAAACTTCTGCAGTATCAAGATGGTTAAATTAAAAGGTGCTTGGGATCAAAATCTGGATAAGTTTGACAACAAACTTATCACTTACATACATTAGTTTTGTGATGGTAAAGGTGGCTCTGTATGTGGGAATTACCCAGGAATTAATCACATATGGGGGCGAACACACACATGCGCACACACAGACTTTTCCCTCCTTGCCTGCAGTATGTCTCCAGCATCCCTCCTGCCAACATGATCCTTCAGCACCTCCCCAAAATCAAAGCCTGCTGATTGAGACGTGATGACAGTCAAGTGGGGTGGGAGCGTGTATCTTATTGATGGTTTATGTCAAGCCGTAGAGCAGCAGGAAGAATAAAAAGGCCTAATCGCCGTGTTCACAGACGTCCCACACCCCAAAGGTGCTGGGAAAGCACAATTCTTTCATTGCTTAGTGGTATTTCTGAGGTTGTAATGCATTCCAACTGACAAGCACAGGCAGGTGAAGAATTCCTGTGACGCAGTCGCCAGTCGACGATGAGGGAAAAACACAAGACCTCTTTAGTTGTCATGAAAAGGATCAGGTTGAAGATGGTGGGAGGTGTTTGTGTGCATGTGTGTGAAGTGTGTGGTTGTGTGTGCAGGTGACTTCAGTGCTGCGGCCCAGCAAGAATTCCTGGCTCTCTTTCACGTGATCACACTGAAGGTCTACCCTAAGTTTCGACTGCCCCTCCTGTTCTACCCACTGGCTTCTCTCTCCACTCTAAATCTACCAATTATTTCCTTTAAGTGTCAGCAGTAGACCAGACACACCGAGATATAACCTTTCCTCAAGTTGATGCTGTTAAACCATTACTTGAAACTGAAGTCGCACTTGTCAACTGCGACTTCAGTCACTAATAACTACTTCAGAAGTGTGAGTGGTGTCTGGGCTCTTAATGCTGTGGTCCAGGGCTCCGGGAATGTCTTTACAGGTCATTTAGAACCATCCATCTGATCTGTAGCAAGATCAGTCAATCTTGCAGCCGAGTGCTTTCCTCTCTCTTCCCCTCACTGCCAGGTCCTTTATTAGTTCTCTCAGGGCCATACTGGGGGATGATCTTAGGCAGCCATATCGACCACTTAGCTTGTAAAGACTTTGAGCTCAGGGCGTCACTACATGCTTGGATCCTGAATTCTGTCACTTGCCTGTGAGAATGTTTTTTTCCTCTGTCTTTTCCTCCTCTGTGGTTTCATTGGGCTCTTGTTTAAAAAGCCTTTTAACCAGCCCTGCATGCATGACATAGCAAATCTAAAAAGTGGACCCAGCTGTGATCTGATAGGGACAGCATAACTAGCCTTGATCAGGAAAGGTTTATGGTCTTATCGAGAATGTGGTTTTAGAGAGCCCTCATCCCGTGCCTGTTGACTTGAGGGGTTTTTTGGAAGTTGAAATAGGCTTTGTAGTTTAGATTGATTTTGATTTTGGAGTGTAATTAATAATAATAATACCAGCTAACAGTTACCGACTGTCGCTTTGCAATTGTGATATCACTTAATGAGCGCACACACACACACACACACACACACGAGTAAATTCTATCATTGCCCATTTCACAGATGAAGTGACGGAGTGCTTAAGTAACTTGCCCAATATCAAGCAGTTTGGAACTGGAAAAACGAGAATGTGAACCCGGTACTTCTCACTGCCAATGAAAAGCAGTCATCAATGCTGTAGGAACTGAAATGTTGTCACAATTATATACGGAATGGTTACTGAAAAGTTGCTGCAACTTGGAGAAACACCTCAGCCCGTCTTTTGAGTGTCTATAACCACCACCCTGCCAACTTATATTAGATTCATAGGATAAATTTTTAATGCGATACAGGTGCCTGCCCAAAAGTAAGTGGATTGGAGAAGCAGACAGTGAGGCCAAGAGTATTGATATAGAAAGGTGCCCTCATGTCTGTCTAATTTCCTCTTTCTGCCTTCTCACCTTCTGAAAAGTCTCCCCACCTCCACTGCCCTCAATAGAATTGTTGGTATCTAGGGGCAAAGCTCTGATTGTATTTAGGGAAAAATCCTCTTCCTCTTAATGTAAGAGTAATGCTGTTAGCGCCGGCACTCAGGCTTCATTCCAATGCAGGTAATTACACTCTGCCTTTTTCAATTCCCTCTGCAGTTTCTGTTGAATCTATTTTTTCTCTACTTCCTGTCCTAAACTGTTGTACCAGGTTGCTGGGCTGCTGTTCAACATCTGCTTCCCCAAAGAACTGCACTTTAAGGGTGAGCAAAACTATTTCTCTTTCACGACGGCTTTGCTGAAAGGAACTGATGAAGGGCAGGTGCCTGAGTGCTCCTTTGATTCGGGTCAGGGGACAGCTTGCAGTTATTCTGGGGTCACTTGAGTTCCTTGCCTGGAACAAAGTACACAAACGTTCTTTTAAAGAAAATGAGGCTTTATATTGGATGGGATGATTGACTGGCCACCCGCTGGTGTGGGTCAAGGCCGGTGCTGACCTCCTCAGCTGAAGGGCTTGTCCGAAATGCCTTTGAGAGGACATCCAGTGCCCCTCTTGTAGAGAGCCCTTCCGGAACCAACAGGGTCCTGGGCTCAACTGTAGTCTTAGACCTAGAGTGGGTCAGGCTTTAGACCTCCTGACTTGGTTTCTAAGGTCTTACTTGGGCAGAAGCACCCAAACAAGAGAGGATTGTTTACAATTCCCCTTCCGTAATCATTTCTTACTGTTCCCTTAAGACACAAGGCTTCCAGAATGACAGCATGCTCAGCACGCTTCCTAATCATCCTCGTTGAATCTTCTCATTCCAAGGGATCCTAAACCAGACCAGCGTCCTCCCCACGTTTCCAATATGTTCTTCTTTCTATACCTCCTTCCCAGTTCCCAGCATTTCTGGGAGGTAGATTTGGATCTTGGTACATTTCCTTTTAACTAATCGAAATAAAAATTGGCAAATAACACTAGTCATAAGCTTAACTGTGATTAATAGGTCAAACGATCTCCGATAAAACGTTTTGGATTAAAAACCAGGTGATTTATGCAGGGAAAAATACTACCTGGCTCAGAAAAAAAGCCCAAGAGTGAAAAAAAAAAGAAAGAAAAATAACTTCTGAAATAGAAGATGCAAAAAACCATCAAAAATGCAATTTTTTGTTTAACATAGAGGAAAAAAGAGTCCAATTACAAGATTTTAAAATTTTATAATATACTCATCAAAATTTTTTTAGTATAAGAGCAGACATGACTGGGAAACAAATAATTCTATGAAAATGGCAATTTTTTTTGTATTCTTTAAAAATTTACCTTCCAGGTATATCTTAGATCTAAAACAAAGCAAAACAGAAAATAACAATAACAAAACCAAAACTAAGTCACAAGAGGTCCTCTAATACAATTTGGTCAATGGAATGATAATCTTTGGGACCAATAATTTGTCTAATAGATTTTCTGAAATTCCCGGTTGCTGGCTCAAAAGGGGAAAAAATGACCTTAAAACATATTAATAATTAGAGCTATCTCAGGTACAAGCTTTATATCTCTTTAGTGAACAAAAATGAGTGTATTGCCTTACCGGCTCCAATCTAGACAGAGTATAGAGAAATTGCCAAAAAAGGGAACACCCCAGCCATCTGTGTGGATGTGGGGTCAAGAAAAAAACGTATCATCTCTTTAATTAGAGTCACAGCAGTTTTGACATCATGCTTATTTAAAATTGATTGTTAAAAAGGTTGATGAGATAAATCTGTGCATTCTTTTCAAGCACGCTTTGCGAGACTGAATGCTCATCTTCTCAAAAAAACTTCAGCCATTTAGTGTTTTAAAGTTGTTTTTCCATGAATTAGAGGGTTTGGTGGAGGCAATGGCAGTTACAAAACCACACTCTTGTCTCCATCTAATTTCGTCTTAGCAGCTCTTTTAGACTGCTAAATCTGGTTTTAAAGTATGATGATTTTGTTTTCTGATGGTGTTAAACAGCTGCTGCTGTTCTGATGAGAAGCCCATTTTCCCTTTTATATCTTCAAGATGTGGGCTACATCAGGCCCAGTGAGGTGGGCAGCTGAGGAGTCTCTTGCTGCAGAAAGCAGTAAAGGAAGGACAAGGGGCCTTTCTCGGAGGCAGCTGTTTCTTAAAATGGGGAATGAAGAGAGGTCCACCGTAAAACAAATCTCAGCTCCCGAGGCCAGGGCCATGCACTAGCCTGCACCATTGAGAGAAGCGCGGTAGCTCTGGGGAGAATGAATCATCCGTAAACGTCACAATACACATGGATCGTTGGTCCTTGAATATAGAGGAAGAATAATCTACTAGGAAAAAATCCAACCTCAGCTCCCGCCGGAAAAGCATCAGCCTTTGTGCTCCTATGCAGTTTTTGATAAGCATGAAGATGAAAACTCGCCCTTCTGGCATGGGCCTGCATAGTGCTAAAAACTAGACACTCTGAGTTTCTGATTTTTAGTAACCAGGTGATGCAACCCTGGACCTGCATGTCTGTGAGGCTGGACCTGAGGTGATTGTGAGGTGACGCTGGTGGCTCTGAGAGGAACTGCTTTCCAGCTCATCCTGATCTGATCTGCCTCATCTCTGCACAACTCTTGCCCGGCTCCTCCTGCAGGAGCCCGGCTTTGTCACCCAGAAGCAGAGAAATCAACTTTGGACAGGGTTCATCTGCGTGCATTGCGTTACCCATCCCACCCTCTGAGGGCCCTTCACCTGGAGCTTTGAACTATGCCACCAATGGGACTTCTTTCCAGCAACCATCAAACTGGAAGGTTTGGAAGCATAGGGCTAAGAAAGAAGGAGAAATGCATGGAGGGTGCGCTCATAGCTCAGTGTGTAGGCAGCAGGACCGCCCTTCTGGTTGTTAAAAAATAGCACTCATTCCACTCCAGCTGGCAAACAGCTGCTGCTTAGAGCTCTGGGAATGGCTGCCCACCTCCACCCACACCAGCAGCCCTGGCCCTGCCCCTGGGGACTGGTTACTGTCTAGCACAGCAGGGGGCCTCGAGAACTCTGCTCCAATGTGGCAGCCAGCATCAGTTCAGATTTATTGGTGCCTGTACACTACTAGTTGTTAAACATTTTTAATGTCACTCCTGGGTAGAAGCCAATGAAACCACCTGTTACCTGTAGCACTGACACCGTCTGATTGCTTCCCCTCGCTTTTCCTCTCCCACCCCTGAGAGCCTCTTGCCACATACTCCCTCCCCATCATGTGCCTTAGTGGGACTTCTTCCTTTCCAGAAGTTACAGGCAGTTGAACAGCAGTGGGCTAAACTATTATGGAGATCTTAAGCTGCTGGATCATTACAAGCTCAAATTGATTACATCTGAGCTTGAATTTCATAATGAGAGAAGATGGCACTTGAACGTGGCTAGAAAACTTTGTGTTTGATAGATGTAGGGTTTGTGTTGGCTGTTTTGTGCTGTGATTCCTGTTTTGTCTCTTTGCTCTAGTATCCAAGGTAATGTAGGCCCCACTTATTCCTTTTCTCCTCCTTCTTTTAGGCAATTAAGGAGATGTTTTTCGGGGGGGAGCATTTTATAAAACTCTTCTAAGAGGAATTTGTTTCCCTTTCCACTAGCTAATTGTAGTTGTATTTTCATGGCGACAAAACAGTGCTTTCAAAATGACCTGACAGAAATGAGCTAATTTGACTCAGAATGTGTGCACATTTTCTCAATATTGTTCTTTTAATCATCATGTGTGTGGTTCAGATCACACTTTCCTCCCAACAGTTGTCATTTTTATCACTGTCAAGTTGAAGATATGGGTGTGCACTAGCACAAACAAGGGTGCTGGATTTGGACTCAATAGACTCGATTATTTTTTGTCATTGATTAAACTGAGTGACCTAAGAAAAGTCACTTTATTTATGCCTAGAGTTGCTCATCTATGAATGAACAGGGTTGGACTAAATGATCATCTCAGCTCCTTGCCAGCTCTAAGCTTCTAGGATTCATTGACGTTATTTTCCTGATCCAATAGTAGCAATAATTAGCATGTGCAGAGTGTTTTACACACATCATCTCCCTTGAACCTTACAGCCACTAGAACAGGTAGGCAAAATGAATAAAAGATCCCCACCAGCTTAGAGTTAAAAAGAAAAAACAATTAAGAAATGCATGAATTACTCTTCTGAATTACCCACTCCAATTTCAAAAATTAAATGTTGGTTTATGAAGTCATTCTTTCTGCCTCCATCACAGGTGTTAGCATCTGAATGTGTTGGCTGAGCTCGGCGTCCTGGTGTGAAATGATAGTTACACAGCTAGTTGTTAAACATATGTGTTTGTGTGTAAACATAAATATGTATATAAACACAGCGGGAGGTAGCAGGGGTGTAGTCAAGCAGGAGGATGAATAGGAGAAAGAACAGAATTACCCATTAGGTTTGGGAAGGAAAGAAAGACATCTAACATTTATTAACTGTCCAACGTGTGCTGCTCGTGTTATCTTAATCAATCTTCACATCAATCCGATGTGAAGTACATATTAACTTACCCATTCTATGGATGAAGACACCTAAACTCAGGGAGGTTAATTGGAAGGGTCAAGTTCTCATGGGTTCAAGTCAAACACTTAGTATGTATCAGGCTGTGTGCTGGGCAGTGAATAAACTTCACGTCGAAAATTTCTCTGCCTTCCAGGGTTTCAAATTCAACATCCTTGAAATCTTTGGCTTCTATGGAGGTAGGAGATGGGAGGGATTAGAGGTTAGGGAAGGGATGAGGTCAGAGGTATGCTGATAAAGGTTTAACAAGAGGCTCTTGGAGGAAGGGAAAGAAGCCCTGATCTGTAGCACATGACAATTTCTGTGTATAGATACTCCCAAGATAGCTATTTCAGTGACCACCATGACATCGCTGAATGCAGGGAAGAGATAAGTCTCCTCAGCAGTCTCCTGAGTTGGATGAGCCACTTCTAGCACACTGCTGGGAGGGTAGATAGTAAAATGATAGAAAGGCCCTTCTGATAACTAAAATAAGGATACCTGACTTGCCACAGGCACAATAATATCTAACATTTTCAGAGGGCATTATAATTAACAAGATATTTTTCTCTGTTCATTTATCTTTTGTAATCCTCACAACCCCATGAAAAAGACATTTTGAAGATGGGGTAACTAAGTCACACTGAGGCTGAATACCTCATCGGATATCATACAGCTTGAAAGTGGCAGAATCAAGTTTCAAAAAACATGCCCTTCACTATACCACACTGGCTCAAAAAACCAAGATTGGTTACTGCTTTATAAGTGCCTAATTTATAAGCCTATTTTAATTGACTTGGTTGGAGCATAATAATGAGACTAGCACTACATTCTTTTTCTAATTTCTGTTATTCACCAGCCACAGTCAATACATGCACCCAACGTATGCCCTTGGTTACGTGCGAGAGTACAAGATTGTGAGAGAGGGTGACCATTACAGGACAAATCCAACAGTGATATCCACCAAAGACTTCAACGCATGAGTCAGTGCCGTCACTTCCATATTCCAAAGCCAGCACTGATCTTTACACAAATGGTGATCATCCTTAGGGAAAAATCAATACTCATAGTCATTAAAAAATGATGCCACTAAAGCAACTTAGTGTAAGGCTGGAAGCCAATGAGCAATCAACTTCTCATGCACCCACAGTAAACTGATGACAGTTATACAGCCAGTAGTTAAAACAAGGCATTTTGTGAAATTAGCATTTCCATACAGGCTTTTAAATTGGTCTTGTTGGCTGTTTCATGTAAGAAGGACAAAGTTTGAGGGGACATAGAGCACAAGTAGAGGTATTCCACATCACAGGTGAAAGAAAAGAGCACATTGTTCTCAGGCCACGGAACAGAAAAAGGTGCAGCTGGACGCCGTCAATCAATTAAGGGTAGTCAACATTTCCTAGATATTCACTATGTGCTAAGCATTCTGCTAGAAACTAAGCGGGAGGCAAAGTGTATAAGTCTTGATTCTTCTCCCTCAACAAGAAGTCTGGAAAACTCAGAATGTACCAGGCTCTGTAGAGCCTGGGCGAAGAGCGCTGTTCTGATTGAGACTGAATCCTGGATCTGCTCTTGATCATCATTTGATCTTGGGGAAACTACCTCAAGTTCCCTGAGCTCCAGCTTCTCATCTGTTATATATGTACTTTGAAAATAGTTAACATGTGTCCGCCACATGGCAGCAATTTAATTGATGGTAATCTTCTTGTTATTATTTTCATTCAAGGAATGTTGTTGGAGCACAGATGGAAATTCACCACATTGGAAACAAGGATAAAAAGCATAAGTTTGTCCAGGGACTTTCCTTACTGAAGTTCCATTCTTTTGTTTTGACTGGATCTGAAATCTTAGAGTCACTCTACCTATGTCAGTCAAGGTGCCATGCACCGAGAGTTGGGTTAGAGGATCCTGTGGCTGAGGTACCCTGACTTTGCATATTTAAAACTATACAAGAAGGATATAGTGTGTTGAGTTGCTTTGAATTAAAGAAAAATGAGATTGAATAATTTCTCTTTTGAAAAATAAAATGCATGCTATATTCTTCATAATCTCTTGTTTTCCTATAAAGCAAATTTTTAATTTTACAAGTAATTTTCTGTATATTAACCACTTGACCCTCACAGCATCTTTGTGAAGTCAGTATGGCAGATAGGTATTAATTTTCCCATTTCACAGATAATAAAAATGAGATTAGGTAAAGTATGGGTTTAATCACCACATCTTGAGGTTAAGTCTATAGCATCATTTATGTTTCATGATTATCTTTGCAATTTCATCCAGAAAACTAGCTGTACATATTATTTTTAGTAGTCATTACTTTATGCAATGCTTAACATATCTTGGCAAACACGTTAGTAGCAGAAATATATTTTTTCATTCAAATAATTGCCATAATGCATTAAATATTTACTTCTCTGGTTTTTCCAAAAGACTCATACATCCAGCACTTCTTTTCTAAAACTCTTATGATTTCTAAAATTGAAACACTTCCACAGCAGCAAAGGAAAATAAGTCATAGTTCTCAATATGCATTTGACATTAAATAAACACATTCTTATTTAGTAGAAGAACAAAGATGTGGTAAAACCAAACAGCATCACTAAATAGATTTCAGAACACTTAATCTCTTGCCTCCTGCTATGTATTTGAGTTAATATGAGCATTTGTCAATTGCACCACAGTTTTAAATGAAATTGGTATCTTGTTTCCCACATGGGAGCAGAATTTCTAGGTCAATAGGCCCTTAAATGTCATGAATTGCAATATATATGGCAGATGACACTTGTCAAAGGCTTGGTGATCAATTCAGATACAAATCTGACTTGAGGACTGAAAGAATCCGAATCAAATCGATGTACGAGATAAAGTTCAGGTTTAGCGCGGTGACATGGTTAACAGCGCCTTTCATGGGATAATGCTACAGGGCCTCTGTGGAGACGGACATTCCCAGGCCTCTCATTGCTCACAAAGCCTGTGGTTGGATCATTCTGTCTTTCTAGCACTATGTTCATTAGGCTTTCGATTAGGCAGCTGGGCAGAAATAAAAGAAGAGGAAACAGCCAACATCATGTGTATCCTTTAAATTTCTGTAACTTTTGCCTTATGATGCACTTTTTCATGTAAAGCGAGATCGGATGCCAGTGGAGACCAAGCAGTGAGTAACCTATGGAAGCAAATCTCCAGCACATCTACAAGCAAAAAGGGTCCAAATGCAGATGCAGAGACACAATTCTTGCCACTGTAGGTGATATTTGAAGTCATAGAAAAGGAGTTGGATAAAAAGGTGTGAGCCTCTGGAACACAGGAGCCGTATTTTCAAAGTGATAATGACTATCTTTAGGGAGCATTTACTAGGTATCACACACTTAAGAAGACTTTTATATTTACTATCTCAAAGAATGCTCATATAGACTGTCTCCTTTAGGTAGTGTTATTATTTCCATTTTAAAGATGAAGAAAGCAAGGGTCAGGTCACATGACTGGGAAAACTGGGATGTGAAAGCAGGGCTGTCTGACCACGTGTTTCTTCAGGGAACTCTGTCTTTTTATCCACCTTTATACACTCTATAATACTTTACACAGTAAGACTTAGAGGATTGGATTGAGTGGATGAAATTTAAAAGTTTCATCTGTCATCAGAATCTAACAAGATTACACGGTCACTCTCAGCAGGAAGAATTTCCAAGGAAACATCTTTGATCCACATGTCTTGGAATGGGAGAATAACTTTCCTCTTTCATTCATTCATTTACTGATGATTTAAAAAATATGTGTTGGGTGCCCACACTGTGCCATATTTGCTCAGGGGTGTAGGGATAATAGCGGCAAATGAAACAGGCAAGGTCCTTGTTTGCACATAGCTTAATTCCAGTGAGGAGGACGGCCGTTGGTGTTAAGTGCTATAAAGGAATAAGCAGAGTTATGAAATAGAGATGCACTTGAGGAGGTGTTTTTAGATAGGATATTCAAGGAAGGCGTCTTTGACACCTGCGTTGAGATAGAAGCAAGAAAGAACTAGGCATAAGAAGAGGTGAGAAAAGCTTTCCAAACATATAGAGAAAACAGCAAGTGAAAAGGCCCTGAGGCAGAAACAATCTAGGTGTGATCAAAGACGAGAAAAGGTCAAGTGGCTGGCATGTCCCAAGTGAGGAAGAATGCAATACACAGAGAATCAGAGAGGAAGCAGGGACTGAATCAGACAGGACCTCATGGGTCAGGAGTCCAGAGTGTATTCTGAGTGCAATGAAAACCTTTGATAGATTTTAAGTAAGAAAGTGACAGGATCAGGTTTGTAGGCTATTGACAGAGATGTGATTATCTAATGAGAGAACATAAATTTAAATAAACAAACAGCTAGCTACTCACCTACCTACCTAAATAAATAAATAAAAGCCAGGAAACAGCCACCAGGGAATCCACTAAAATTTAGAGATTTGCAGAGGAAGTAATACAAATAAAAAAGAATGGGAAATATTGGCCAGTAAATAAAGAGGACACCCCAAATAGAGGCACCAAGTGACTTTCTAGGAGATGACACTGGAGAAGGTAGGCAATGATCAGCTTTGGAAATGAAGAAGCATAGTCAGTGAAGGAATTTTCTAGAACGTCTGGGCAACTTACGGTGCATTTTACAAAGAAGAAGGTAATCAGTAAATTCAATGTCTGTGGAAATTCCCTAACAAAGGAAGTCATAAAATTGTCCTGAAAAAGAATTTTATCACTTTTCAGTGCCTTTTCTAGTTGGTCATCCGAATTGTATTTGGACTTATGGCTTATTTCAGTTCCTGTATAAAACAAATTGTAGTTTATTGGATCACTCTGGTTGTTATGAATCATCTTTTTGCTCAGTGGGGAAGACACGACATACTATTAGTAATTAGATCCCTACCATTCCTAGCCACGTCTTTCCCTTCATCTATATACTTGGTCTGCAGCCTTTCTGCGTTTTCTTCGAATGGTCTCTGTGCGTCGGCTGATATTTCACGTTGTCCAGAAGTTGTGCCATTCAATGTGCAGTTGCCCACGGGAAGATAAAGCATCATGTCTCTATAGTTTCACCAGGAAGGGCCTCTGCAGGAGGAATTTGGGTTTAGATTGCCTCCTGGAAGGCTCCACAACAATGTCAGGGAAAGTGGATGCAGAGATAATGGGATGAGGGTGGGAGCAGAGGAGGGGGTTCTTAGATGACAGGTTGCTGAATCCGGAACCCTGACACTTGTGAAGTACTCTGTCAGGAACATTAAGTATCCAAAAGTGATAAAGCTTCAATTTGCTAGTCCATTAGACTAATTACTGCAATAATTAAGTAACTACTTGATTAGAACTAATGGGTACCTAATTATCCAGGAGAAAAGTATCAGGTGGCAATTATCAGGTGGCAATTAATAGACTGGAGTTAATGTCTTAGCGCTGTCTTTGTATGAATTCATAAGCAAGGTAAAGAAAACAAACAATAACTTATTAATATTTATTGGTGCCACAGTGTTTTTCAGCTTGTTTCATTTACACAGAACCAATTAGTGGAAAGACCATTAGAGATGCAGGATACAAAGGGACTGAAGCAGAGTTAGCTTTTTAAAGGTACAGGATCTCATTAGCAATAACGACTAACATTTAACCAGACTCAACCTGTGATTTCAGCTTTGTTGCTGTAAATCTATTGAAAGGGGATCACAGAGTTGAAAAATCAATAGTCATGATAAAATCTGTGGGAAATCGGCTAATATATCGAAGTCAAGGGCCTTATTAAAGATTTTTCTTGGTCCACTGAAACATGTCACCTATTTTTCTCACTGGTAGTCTTAAATGGCTAGGGGGAGAGATGGATGGGAAGAAATTTAACTTATTAGAAAGGAAACTTTCTTGTGAACACGAATCACACAGAAACCTTGGACTTCCCACAGTATGAAAGGTTATCTCTCTAAGCCGGTGGTTGTTAAGCATTGACCAAGACCCGCTGCTAAGATCAGAAAATATTTGTTATAAAAATAAGATGTTAGAACAAGACTTTCGTCCATAGCCGTGTTGTTCTGTGGCTACGGCCCTGCCTTGTACGAAACCACCGCGCTAGAAAGCATTGGGCAGAGCTTGAAATGCATCACTCAAGCTTCGAGGAGAAAACAGGTCAGCTATTTATTTATTTATTCTTTAATTCAGGAAAACACATGCTACAAGGTTGTAAGGCTTCTGGGCAAACACAAGAACAAGAGTTGAACTGCAGGATCACGAGAGCGAAAAAATGTTCTCCTACCAAACACTCTGAATCGAATATTTCAGCTGCGTAATGAGAATAATAGCTGCATGCTTCTTCTTTTCTTAGTTCAATGAAGTCTTTTTTCAAGACAACCATTTTTAAAAATTCAGGAGAAGTTTGGACCTGTGTTAAATTTATTAACATTTTAAAAGTCATGTAATTAACCCTGCAGTAGAGGAAAACCCCATCTACTTTTATTTTATTTCCTTGCCATATAAATAATTGAAATGGGTTTTAATCATATTTTAGGAAAAAAAATCACCTATATTAGAATGCATGTAATGACAAATGGAGATAAATCTAAAATTTATAGAAAGGGAGCATTTGCATAAACTGCAGAATCCAAACATATAGGGCATTAAGAGTAACAATTGTTGCAAAGGGCATGAAAAATTCAACTTTGGTTTCATGATAGGAGCCCAGATTCCTAACATGATTAAGCTAATACATCACGCGGCCCTCTCTTATTAAAGGCATAATTGTTGTTAGAACCAGAAGTGGCATTAATGCTAATCTAGTTTTATATATGTACAAATATGGAGGGAAGTGAACTTGGAGATGCTTGCTTTTGGTGATCCATAGGCATTTTATTAATGTTTGAATAATAACCGCCTAGAGGGCCTGTTATAAATTAAAGGGACGGATTGAGATATAAATTTTTATGAGGACTAGTTATACATTTCCATTATGTGTTTAAAAATGAAGGAATTACTGTGAGCACTGCAGTCCTCACATTTATTTGAGGTGATTTGGATGGGAGGGACGGTGGAGGAGAGCTGCTGTGTGGCAGCAGTAAGAAAGATGTATCCGTCCCTTTGAACAGATACATCATATGTCACGCATGAACTCTGTTTTACCAGAGACATTCCTCCGCTGCCGAATCTGCATGATTATTTCTGTGACAATAGTCAGTGATGATATAGCGCGAGGTTCAGGCCACTTAAGGGGGTTTCTTATGGTTAAATCCTGGAAGACTTGGCTATTATCTATCTGCTAATGCAATAACAAAGTCAATGATGGCTGGGAAGCAATTCTGATTCCTTTCTCTGCTTCTGAGGTACTGTCTAGGGTTTTACAAGAGGCCCAGATGCCTTTGGAGAAGAAAGTCCCATTAAATGACAATCATACTTCTTTCTTCATGTTTTCTGATTAATTCTCCCAACATTGTCCTCATTTTTATAGATATAATGGGTCTCCAAATGTCCATTATTAACAAACTATAATCCCAAAGGACTCAGGAAGACCCCGGGCAAACTTGCTCGTGTGCCTACCTGCTCACACACTCATGTGTACATATACACACATACATGCATCTGCATAGACTTATGGATGTAACACAAACCCTAAGAATATAAATGCATATTATAAAATACTGCTTTTCCTGTCACCTGTAGCGCCACACAAACTTTGAAGTCAGGCAGGCCCAAGGTTGCACCCCAGCCAGAATGCTCTTGAGATGGTGATTTGAGCAAGTTATTTAACTGGTAACACTCAGTTTCTTTGTGTATAGAATGAAAAGCTCACCAAGTTATTGGGCAGATTAAATATCACTTAATTTAAGGTGCCTGGTACACAATAGAATCTTAATAAATGTGTATTAGTTTGTTAGGGATGCTATAATAAAGTACCACAGACTAGGCGACTTCAACAACAGCTCTCACAGCTCTCGAGGCTGGAACTCCAAGATCAAGGTGTTGGTAGGGTTGGTTCCTCCTGAGGGCTCTGAGGGAAGAATCTGGTCTAGGCCTTTCTCCTTGGCTTGTAGATGGCTGTCTTCTCCCTATGTCTTTTCACATTGTCTTCCTTTTAGGTATATCTCCATGTCCAAATATCCTTTTTTATAAAGACACCAGTCATTTTGGATTAGAACCCATCCTAATGACCTCATTTTGACTTTACCTCTGTAAAGATGCCATCTCTAAATAAGGTCACATTCTGAGGTACAGGGGGTTGGGATTTCAACATATGAATTTTGGGGGACACAATTCAATCCATAACAAAATGTTTGATGAATAAATCAATAAAAGATTATAATCAATGATCTTGCAGTGATAAAAAAGTGTGCTTTCAAACACAGAGTTTATTCTCAAGTCATCATGCCCCCTATCCCCAGCCTCATTTAGCAATCTAGATGAGGTGCTCAAACTTCCCATATTGCTGATGGTCACCCACTTATTCTGGCAATATGACAAGAATATTGTGAATTTTTTTTTTTACTGCAAATTGACATGAACCAAACCCAGGTGTGATAGGTGATTATGGGCTGATGCATCCAAGTGGTAGGCAATCCAGTACCTTCCACCAGCATTTGCTTCCAGTTCATCTGTGGGAGTCCCTAGTGAAAACGATCATTGCTTGAATGGTTATAATGATGACCAAATAAAAGAAGCATGCAGAAGAAAATCAGAGCTCTTGTTGTGCTGATTTTAAAATAGACCATACTATTTAAATGCATCTTTCAAAACCCAGAAAATTCCCTAATCATAGGGCTATTTGAAGTTAAATTCCAGAGCACCAGCTCCTCTCTAACGTGCTGCTCTTGACTGATTTTAGCAATAATGTGAAACTGCTACCAAATGTCTTCCTTTCTCATCATTGTGCAGTGCCGTCAGGTGAAGCCCGGGGGAGCAGTGGCGTGTCCTCTGAGTGTGCATTCCCCATCTGTCCCTTCCCAGGTGGTTAATAAGGGATTCTTTTCTCTGACATCAGTTTCCTCATCTCTAAATGGTTCTTGTGAAGATACAGTATGTGAAGTGCTGTACACACAGTGCTACTTGAAGTTATTATTTTAGTATTATTTTCACATACAGGAGTGAAGAGAAGAGAGACCCAAAGTAACTGATGTCCCTGAACCTTCCTTTTTATTTCATCTCAAACTTCCATTTTTAACTCAGAGATGAGCTGAGTGGCAGCAACCGTGAATAGACTGTAACAATGAGTGATTGCTGGGCACCTCTGAACTGTGCCTTTGAAAGCATCAGTAATGGAGTTTCCTTGGGGATGGGTGGAGGGAAGGAAGTCTGAGAGTCAAACCTGCCACCCCAAAGCTCGGTATAGTCCGTACCTGTAGTTCGGTGCAGTAGGTGCTGATCACAAAGAAAAAATTGGGGTCTCAGAGGTTTCACAGTGTGGCACAGCAGCTAGGAAATGGGGAAGGAGCATCCTGGGCAGAGGCCATCACTTCTGAAGCGTCAGTGCTTAATCACGCCCCCTCCCTACACACCCACCCATACAGTGGTGCCAGGCAATGACAAAGGAGGGGAAAGTCCGTTGTCAGCATCTATGTGATGGCTGGACTAGTCAAAGGCTGTAGATCAGGAGCAGTGCCCATTCACCAGTCATCTGACACAGATTGCTTTAGGATGGTCTCATAAAGCAAGAGCTCTGGCACCAGAGATAGGAGACGAAGGCGCTGGAGTCTTTTAACTGCCAAAGTTTGTATGTAGAGATGATTGAAGCCCAAAAGATGGAAGGATGGGAGTTTGAACATGGGTGTAATTTAGTGTATTTAACCTCTTGGTTGCTGGAATTTGCATGAATATACCTATATCTATAATCTATCCATCTATCCTTTACATATACACATATCTATATCTATATCACATACACACGTATATTTGGGCTTTGGTGATATTTCTAGCAGTACTGGGCTTTTACTTTTTTTCTAGTCTGGAAATAACGCTAGAAGAGGTCTTGTCATTTTTTCATCTTCTCATATTGCTGGGATTTTCTAGATGTCAAAGGGAGCAAAAATGAAACATAACGTGATGAGAAAAGAAATGATACAATGTTCAGAATTTTTTTTTCCTAAAAGAGTTTGATTTCACTTCAACTCAGGTGAAAGTTCAGTTTGGTTCTTATTTTATCCACACCGTTTGCCCATCCCTCAAGAGAATCTCAGCTCCTGAGTCCCTCTGTCATCCTGTTTGTGTTCAGCTCTCTCTTCCTCATTCTTTTATAACGCAGTTGTGCTATGAAGTGGCCTGGACCTAGCCCAGCATTGAAAACGCGGCTTGTCTCACATCCTGTGCCTTATAAGAACAAATCGACTTGGTTCTTTCTTGTTCAATACTTCCAAATCCATTCTCCAAATTTTGAGCTTTGTTGTTTTATTCTTGCTGCATCAGAGACCAAAGCTGGTTTATTTTAAACTGGGTCTTTTTAAATCTCATTGACACTTTTCTCCCCTTTTCAGCTCAGTTATCCATTATTTTAATCATCAACCTAAGGAGATGAAGGGACTCTGCCATGAGGTTAGGGAGAGGTTAGAGGAAAAATGGATATGAAATAAAAGGTTAATTCCCCTATGGTTTTCTATATTTTGAATGAATAGTTGAAAAGTCTATAGAAAATAAAAAGAATACTCTTACTACCCTAAAAATGAAACTTAAAAAACCTCAAATTCAAGAATCAGGCTTTCTTTTATCTATGAAAATAATACAAAGAAAGAAATTTATGTAACATATTTTTCCAGCCATAATGATACAGCTGTGTCCTGGAGCCCTGCTTTCCTTTGTGAATGAGGTCATGTGCTGATGTCTATCTGAAATCAGAAAGCACCTGAAACCATTTGACCTCATTGATCCTCTCCAATTAACTGACACACCCAGCCCAGAACCCCCTTGGGGAAAAGAGGTGAAGAATCATGTACCCATTGTAGTCATTCAGCTTTAAAAAGTCTTGTTGTTGATTCAAAGTTTAATCCATCACCACCACCGTCTACTCCCCATTTAAGCACTTAACTTACCATCAAGAAGTAAACAGGGCCCTGGGGAAAGAGTCAAGCTCACTATTTCTTCCTTGCTCTCCATGAAAGCTCAAAAGCATTTTTCCCTGGATAGATCATTTAATCTCCTTGCACCACAGCATCCTCTCTTGTGAGATGGAGGTCATAATACTAGCATATTTCAAAGGGTTATTGGGAAAAACTATCCTGTTGGCCATTATAAAGCATTTTACAAATATGAAGTGCTTCATACAGTCTAAATAATTCTTGAAAACAAAATTTTATCCAGTTATCAAGTATTATCATTATGGCCTTTCTATTTCTCTGAGCATTTATCTTTTCTTCCTTTTCTACCTCCTCCTTTCACATTGTTATGTAGAGAAATACAATTCCTCTCCTTTCCCCATGACTAAGGGTTTGAGAGAGTCTTCAGGGCAGGAGAGGAAAAGCTCTTAGAAATAGTACTTGTCCATACAAGTGCAAAAGTTTTTAACTAGAGAATTGGCACCAACATGTGAATCTGTATGGCTCCTAGAGAAATAGGATATTGAAATGAGAAGTTGGATTTTTAAAAGACCCAAAGGTATACTTCTTAGAAAATAAAAACATCTGACAAGGAGAGTCTGTTGTTATTGGCATGTAAGGCCAAAGTATAAAAATTTGCTCACCCATATCTACTGTTTGTTTAGGACCTATTATGTGCTAGGTGCAATGCATATTATTTTTATTCTTCACAACAACACTGCGAAGAATAAATCTATCATTTCATGGATGAAAGATTTGCCCAAAGTTCCACAGTGAAGGGAAGAGAACTCCAATCTTTCTGAATTCAACACTTGTGCTCTATTTTCTATGCACTCTAAGGCATATCACTTTTCATTATCCACTCACTACTGAATAATACAGACAAACTAACATGACCCAAATTATCCACATAGTGATCATGTTCTTACTTTTTGCTGTGGGACATGTGTCACCTCAGTGGCTTGTTAGGCCCCTGCTCAGATACATCCATTGCATAAGGATATGTAGCACTGAAAGTAGATATTCTTGCTTGTAACTTTTCAAAGTATGATCTCTAGGCCTCCTCAACGTTAGTAAATGCTGGCTCTGTGAAATTTCTTTTAGATGACCAAAAAGAGAGGATTCTAAATGGAAGCACGTAATTGAGGAGTTGACATAACTCTTTCTGTTGCGATAGTTACAGGAAGAACTAGAAAAGATTTTACTAGTAGGATCATAACATTTTATAATTGGGATAAATTTGGCTGAGGGCCCTAGTATGACTGATAATCTAAAAGAGATATTTATTTAGGGATACTCTGATCTCTAAAAGCATTGTAAACCTCTCTACCTGTTACAGCTAATGTGAAATCATTGCATGGGGAAAAGATGTGTTGAGCTACTAGGTTAGAGAAAGCTATTTAAAATTTTAAGTTTTAAAACTACATAATCAGAGTATGTACATATGCATAAACATGTAACAGAGAGTTTAGAGAATAATCCCCACAATTAAAATATTTTGTTTATTCCAACATATTCAAATTTGCAGTACATTTACAGTTATTTGAAAATTGAAAAAAATATATATCACCCTACTAAAGCCTCAGCTGTTTTCTTTGTGTTAAACAAGTTTAATATGCAGTATCTTGAATTACTTTCATGTCATTAGTAGAACTTATTTATTGGTAAAGATATTCTTTCATTTATTAAGGCATCAAATAACCTTTGAACATGGATCCTATCTCTTTAATCTTAAGTAAATATCACCAATGGTCCTATGAAGTGGTAGCTGGTCCTGGATGCCTGCTATGGAAATCCAAGATTTTCAATTCCTTGTGGTCTCTAATAGCATTAATCGGGGCAGCACAACTAACTTAAAAGGAACAGATGATTAATTGTGACAATAGTAATGTCGATAGAATTCTAATTCATGAATTGGCGATTACCACGCCCCCCATCACTGGGGTATTAGCTCTTTGTTTGAGATTTACCCTGTGCTACGTACATATTACAAGAACAAAAGAGAGTTCTTTATCTTTAAAAATATCCATTCAGTTCAGCTTACAGAACAGAGGAAAAATTGCTATATTTATCAAGGTTGATTTTGTTTTCCAAGTCTCTAATTCGAAACTGAAGAATGCAAGACTACATACATCAGGTGTTTCTAGCAAAATAGCAGCAGCAGCAGCAAATCATAGACATTTGTCATTCCTTAGAGCTGTCTGACAGTTCTGACAATTCATTAGGCTGAGCTGAAAAGAGGTTTAGAAAGCAAAGAAGGGATCGCAGGTAGAAGAGTTGCTTTTGCATGATCCAGTAATGGCTGATTTGTATCATTTTGGGTGATGGATACACTGTTCAGATTAAACTCAGCAGGGTTTTCTCCCCTCTCTCTCTTTCCGTGATTTCTCCCTAGCCCCAGCTTCCTTCCTCTAGATGCCCCCGGGACGTTGAGTGTAGGCTATACCCTCAGTAGCATTTCATCCTTAAAGTTATGTTCGCACATGTATCAAGGAAATGCTCCTCTCCGAAAGAAGCTGCCTTGGAGGTGGAGGGAGTCAGTGAGGTATGGGATGATGAAACCATGCTTCGCTTCGCTGTTTCTACCTGCACATCCTACTCAACCTGTGCTGATTGAAATATCTATGCAACCAAAGTCCTAGTCCCTGATGCATGAGCCTCCAACGTGTGAGCAGCCGATCCTTCCTCCTAGCCCACCATAATGGCCACACACTTCTTTGTAAATGGGTATAAAGGGTCCTTGGCCACCAAATGTGTATTCATTCCCTGGAGTAGGATTGGAGTAGGCATCATCTTTTTTGTAACCTTTTGCACACCCAAGTTAGGAATCGTCTCATTTTCAATTTTGACAAATAGCAACTGTAGTGAATATGAGTTTATATAGCTCACTTCTTCTACTTGGGATGTGTATCACAGTACATTAAAAACACTTCTGGACTTTTGTTACTGGTTGCTGCAATGTAGATTACCCAGCTGATGAAAGTGAATTCAATTAATCAAAATTGGTACTTATTAAGGTCAATTTTCTGTGCAATGATTTGAGGGAGATAAACAGAGTGGAGATACAGGCTGTACCATTAAGACCCATATTTATACTAAGATTTAAGCTAATCAAAATTGAAAAAAAAGCCCAAACTACATGTTAGACTACATTCCTTCACTTAGATGCTTACTTTCAAACGTTTTTCAATCACCTATTAAGCACCCAGGAATTTTCCGGTAATTGGAGATTATCCTAGTGAAAAAGGGAGTCAAGGTACCTGTTCTCTGAGAGCTAATATATAGCATTGAGACTGTCCATCAGTAAGTAAAACTAATAATTAAATAAAAATTGTACATAGAGATTAGTGTGACTAAAGTAATCAACTATTTGAAACCAATGAAAGAAGGTGGTGTTACGGTTTGAGTGTTTGTGTCCCTCCGAAATTCATACGTTGAAGCACTAGCCCCCAATGTGATGGTACTAGAAGTGAGGACTTTGGGAGAAAGTTAGGTTTAGATTACGTCATGAGAGCGGGATCCTCATGATTATATTAGTTCCCTTAGAAGAGGAAGAGAGAGGAAAGGCCATGGGAGCACACAGGGAGACGATGGCAGTCTGCAAGGCGGGAAGAGAGCTCTTGCCAGAACTGAATCAGATAGTCTTAGCCTTGACCTTGGACTTCCCAGCCTCCAGAACTGCAAGAAATAAATGTCTGTTGTTTAAGTCACCCAGCCTATGTTATAGCAGCCCAAGTTGACTAACACAGGTGGGGTTGCTGGCTTAGACAAGGTCAGGAGGGAAGTCTTCGTTGAGGAGATAACATTTGAGATGAGAATAGGAATGCGTCTACCATGACACCCACCAGGAAGAGTTATTTTCTAATTCTTCAAATTTTTGAGGAAAAAAAGAGGCATGTGTGGCTCAAATGAGGTGAGTAAAAAGACCAGAGAAGAAGCTCTCTGACTGTAGGGACTTTTCTTCGTTCACAGCTACATTCTCCATACCAGAAAAATGCATGGCACAAAGTACATCCTCAATGAAGATCTATTATCAACAGAATAAGTGGAGGTAAGAGTGATACAAGATGGAGGTTGAGAGGTAAATGGGAGACAGATCACATGAGGCATTGTGGGTAGGAACTATGGTAGGAAGTTTCTGTTTTATTCTAAATAGGAAAGGCTTTAAGCAGAGAAGTGACACAGTTTAATTTATATTTTAAAAGACCACCTGGCTCACAGGATAGACTCTGTTTGGGTACCCTGCCACCTGCCCTGAGGGTTGGCTACCAAAGGTTCGTAGTTTCCCCCTTCCACAGAATTTCCCTCAGTTGACTGGAGTGGCCTCACTAGGGAAGTTATGCAACCCTTCCTGGGGTGTCCCATAGACAATGATTGAATGGTAGCAGGCACAAAAGCCCAGCCCTCTTGCCTAAAACTCCCTAGCGGAATTTATACTCCAGAGGACTCAGTGGATTAAATCCAAGAACACATTATTTGAGACCATGTTCTTGCTTAGTTCTTTGCCTTTCCCCATCTTGCTTTATTCTCTACCTTGTAATTTTTCCTTTCGTCTAAAAAGCACTCTCTCAGTCAATCATGTGCATCCAAATCCCTATCTCAGGCTATGCATCTTGGAAGCCGGACCTAAGTTAACTCATGTGGGGAAAACAAATCACAGCAGAAAGAACTGTCCCAAGGATGCCATCTACAGATGCAATATAAAGCCAAACCAAACTTCAAGAAGGTGATAATGGACTTCAAGGTAAGGAAACTGTTAGCATAGGGAAGGCTTAATCAGGGATGGGTTTTATGATTAGAAATTAAATAGGAAGGATTTTGAGTCCCAACAAACAATATTCAGCTATAAATTTTTCAAAAGAAATAGGTCATTTGTTCACCTGATCTCACCCCTTGGGAAAAGAGGAAGAGAAAGGGAGAGGAAGAGGAAGAGAGGGAAGAAGAGGAAGCACAAGTGGACCTGTGTGTGTGTGCGTGTTTGGAGGATGGAAGGTGTTAGGCAAATAATATGGTGCTCATGAGGTCCAGGTTGCAGGAAAATCCTCTTCAACAAAGGTGCTTACATTTTGAACCATTTCAAATGCACATTTGTTTTAACTTTGAAAATAAATAGGAGGAAATAAATTCTTACCAAGTAATCAAGAATGTGGCCCTTTAAAGTCAGTGTTACTATGAGAAAAAAATGGCAAGAGAAAATGGGATACCAACTGAAGAACATGTCATCTTGTTATCAACTTAATTGAAGTCATTCTGTCATGAATGACAATCCATCAGATTTCTGCCAGTCAGTATATCATGCCATTATATGTAATGAGAGGTCCCCTAACACCCAAGGGGAAAATCTGCTCATTTGTTACGACTTTACTTTTTGTTTTTTGAATTATTTTAGTACTAGTGTAAAATGCATGCAGTTTTATTAAATATGTGATACAGTGGTCAACACAGAATTCAAAATACTGACATGTATTTGCCCATGACATTTTTTATTTTTTCAAATGTGCAAAATTCTATTCATATCATTGACCTTTTTATTTTTACTGATGTTATCAAATGTTCCACCAGATGTCTGTTCCTTGCAAAATTTAAGAAACAAAGACACCATAGTACATGAGTATTATTGGTGAGGAGAAAGTTGGTGAAAAATACAAACGATATAGTCCATATTTTAAAACTGAAAGCTTTGACAGTTTCTGCTCTCAGCTATGATGGTGTAGCTTGAGGCGGACCATCATTCCCATTAAGAACAACTAGTATATCTATATAAAATACAAAAAATATTGTGTTTGAAGGAATAAGAGAACTTCTAAGCCAACTAGTACTTGGAGGGCTAAGATTTTGGAGAAATGAAAACTTCATTATAATGAGCCCAATGTTGTAAATGGTAATTTTTGATCAGAGCTTTTGTTGTCTTGTAAGCCATTCAAGAGAAGAAGCTGAAAAGTCAAGGAGTAGGCCACTGCTAAAATGCAACCAGCAGAGCTTGCAACAATCTCATGGGGCTGGAGGCAAAGAGCCAAGTTTGGGCTTGCCAAGGCAGCCAGGACTTAAGAGCCTATTATCTCAAAAGAAAGTGAGAAACAGTGAAGTGAGTTTAATATTTGGTGTCAGTTTTCTTTATGAAGAATTTGGAATTTCCAAAGTTGCAAAACACAAAATGCCAAGAAGCCAGGCAAAAAGTGGCTAAAAAGCTGAATAGAACTTTCCCAGTACTGGGGAGATAAATATTGGAGTCCAGGACCCACCAACTAGAAAAGGCCCTGAAAAATAACCTCAGGCTCTTAATGAAATCATCTGAGTACTATAACCTTGCAATAGGGGTGAACCAGAGGTAGATCAAGTTGTAATAAGTCTTAAAATTTGGCTCAAAAGAGGTTATTGAAATAAGATGATCTGCTCCTCTAGTAGCTGCCTGCCAGAAAATAGAATGGATCTTCACCAGAGAAAGAAAACAACATCCATAGTTTCTAAAGTTTTTGTGTACACAAGCCCGGAATTTAATAAATATTTACCAAGCATACCAAGAAATAGGACCAAGAATAAAAACTAACAATAGTAATAGACACAGATGATACAACTATCAGAACTATCTACTACAGACTATAAAATAACTGAAAATAATGTGCTCAGTAAAATAGATAACAAGTTGGAGGAATTTTCTAAAGAATCAAAATTTATTTAAAGAATAAATGAAAATTCTGGACCTGAAAAATGCAGTTTTTTCTGAACTTAAGAATTCAATAGATGGGTTTGTCAATAAATTAGAAGCAGTTGCAAAGAGAATCAGTATTCACATTAGTAGAAAATGTCCACATTGAGGCATGGAGAGAAAAGAGAATGGAAAGTGATGGAAGGCAGAACTGTAAGAGACATATTAGAGATAGTGAAAAGTTGTAACCTACTTGTAATTGAAGTTTCCATAAGGAAAAGAAAGAGAAAATAGGACAGAAGCAATATCTGAATAGATTATTGATATGAATTTCCCCAAACTGATGAAAGATATCAAGCCACAAATATAAAAAGTGCAGAGATTGCCAGTCTCTGGAGGATTGTGCTCTAGGAACAGAAATGAGCCAAAAGTAGACTAAATCTTAACAAAATTCCAACCCAGTCTCAATTCAACCCAGTCTCTGACTTGATTAAAGTGATCAATTCCCCATCCTCTTTGACTAGAAAAGAAAAATACTGAAGTCTCTCTAGTGAAAAAGTCATCATCCAGGGCCTCTGTTTGTGTGTGCATGTGTGTGTGTCTGTGTTTGTGTGTGTGTTTTCAAGAAATAACTAATGATCTAAGTATCCATCTTAAACATTTAGAAATCAAAGAGTAAATTGTGCCCAAATAAGAAAGAAATAAAGAATAAATAAATAAATAAAAATAATAAGAAAGATAATAAAATAAATTTATAAAAGAAAATAAAAGAACTTATAAAGTTCTGACTTATAAAAGAAAATGAGTCAAATGTTGGTTATTTGAAAAGATTTTAAAAAGTAATAAACTTCTAGGAAGATTGATTAAGAACAAAGAAGAGAAGGTACAAATTACCAATATCAGGAAAGACAAAGTAGAAAACACTACAGACAGTACAAACATAACCAAAATAACACAAGGATATTACATCTAACTTTATGTCAATTAATTTGGGAATCTAGGCAAAATACACAAATTACTAGAAAAACACAACCACCTTAAACTAACACAAAATGAAATAGAAAATCTCAAAAAATGGAGCATTTCTCAATATGTTTTATTAGGCCAGCATAATTTTGATAACCAAAAACATGACACAGGTGCTACAAGAAAGAAAAATTATTAGGGCTGGCCTGGTGGGTAGAGGTTAAGTTCGCACGCTCCACTTTGACGGCCCATGGTTTGTGGTTTCGGAGATCCCGGGTGTGGACCTACACACCATTCATGAAGCCATGCTGTGGCAGCATCCCAAATACAAAATAGAGGAAGATTGGTACAGATGTTGGCTCAGAGACAATTTTCCTCAAACAAAAGGAGGAAGATTGACAATAGATGTTAGCTCACAGCCAATCTTCCTCACCAAAAAAAAGAAAAAAGAAAAATTATCAATGAATTGCCCTCCTAAACAGAGATACAAAATTATAAATGAAATATTATCAAATTGAACCCATCCATGTACAAAAAAGATGATATATCACACCATGTTGGTTTTATTTGAGAAATGCAGGTTGCTTTAATTAAGGAACCAATCAATTCAATTCTCTATATTAACATAAGTGAGAGGAAAGTATGAACATCTCATATCTGATAAAATTCAATACTCATTCATGATTAAAAACTCCAATTAGGCCTAAGATCTGGGATTAGAAGAGAACATGATAAAACTGAAAAAGAGTATCCATAAAAATCTATACGAGTTTTATACTTCATAGTGAAATATTACAAGCTATTCCCCTGAGATCTTGAGATTGCAACAGGGAGGTCTGTTATGAATATTTTTATTCAACACTGTTCTAGGGGTACTAGACAGTGCAGTAAGGCAAGGATAAAGGTATAAAGATTTACAATGAAAAATTAAAACTCTCATCATGTACATAGAAAACTCACAATACCTATAGGAAATAAAACTAAGTCAATTTAGCAATGTCACTAGATATGGGGTCACTATGCAAAAATCAATTGTATTTGTACATATAAGCAAAAATAATTTGAAAATAAAATTTAAGAACTAATATTACTTGCAACAATATCATCAAAAAATCAAATACCCAAGAATAAATGTAACAAAAGATGGAAAATGGAAATATTTTTTAGACTTATATCTGTGTTTTCAGAACAATTTCTCACAGATGGGGAAACTGTCATGCTCTAGCTATGCAAGATTTTTTCTTTCCCTGTGAAATGTGAAAATTTTAAACAAGGACAAAAATTTCAGTTTTGCCTAAGGCAAATATATGAAAATTCCTGGGACAGATTCACTGAAAGTGAAGTGTATATTTTCACCATATGAATCACAATGAAAAGGGGAGTTTTCTTTTTAAAGCTGGCAAAATTTTAATTTTGCTAACTCTGTGACATGACAACACTATGACATTACAGCTCACAGCAATGCAATATCAGAATGGTTTAAAGAAAAAAGAAGACTCGTCTCTGTTATTCTATTTACTCTATCCCATTCCTGAAAACACACAGACACACACACACATATACACACACACACGTATATCTTTCAGGAAACTTCTTTTCCTTACTTATAAGATAAAAATTCATGCTTTCGTTGATTTATTTATAATTTTTGAATTTTTAAATGGATATACATATATATTTGGAGCTGTGAAGTTTTCATGAGTTATGCAACCTCAACTCAGCAAATGTTGATCAGCTTTTTTGAAATACATAGCATTTTGGAATTCTAATAAACTGAGGATAAACTAATCTATTTTCCCCTTCTTCATCCACATATGTGTAGATAGAAGCAAACATATGCATATTACACACATGCTTTGGTAAAACTGGGCAGTTTATCTTGAATAATTCATTGTTTGTGGAACTGGTAATTGGAATTAAATTTAAGCTCCATCTTAGCAGCACTGAACAGTATTTGAAAATAGAAAAGTGAACACACGAATATCTGTTGTTTTGTCTCCAGGATGTCATCAGGCATGTCCGTTGGCAAGCCGCATAAGCAATAGTGTCATGGCATAGGACAACTGAAATGCTGACAGGTACTTGCAGGCACAGCCCTGACGAGGTCAAATACCCCTAAACCTGCCTTGTTTGCTGATCTTTTCATCAGATTCAACTCGTCTGTGGCCATAGCACAAGGCTTTCTGACAGTATGTGACAGTATATGACAGCAAAATATTTTGATTTTTCACCATTTGATGATATTTCAGATCTCTTGCAGCCCTTTGTAAACTAGCACAGTGTTTTATAGAAAATGGTACAGGCAGTTAATTGCCTTGGATGCTTGCATTGTCTCTTTTGGATTTCAACTGAATCCTAAGTTAGTGAATGAATATTATATTTTGAGAGTAACGGGTCATGTAGACCATCAGTGACCCCAAGGTCTTTGCTTAAGAATAGAAAAAACAAGCATGAGCTCACAGCCCAACACTCAGAGTTGTCAGAGGCATCAAGAAAATATGAACATTTTCTTTTCATCTTTCTGAGGTTCTTTCCAACAATTGCAGAAGTGACTTCTTGGGTATGAAAAAGAAAATATATATATGTATATATATATATAGTACGACTTACCAATCTTTTACTTAAAATACATTTTAAAATTCTTCCTATTCTAACCTCTTCGTAAACTCTTAAGGGATAACAACTAATGATTTGGAAGAAAAAAAGACAAAAGTCCACTGGAAAACCATTTTTAATAAGCTCACCATAAGCCTCTAAACATTTCAACCAAGTCTTTTCCCATCAGCTGTTCACAAGATTTGAAACCTAAACAAAAACAAAATCAAAATTGCATTAAACTTTCGTTATTATGGAAATTATTTTCTAATTTAAATTCATATCCTTTTGATGTTGGTATTTTTAGTTGTTCTGAAATAAAACAGATGTATCCTCTGTGGCTTCCCATCAAGCTTAGAATAATGTCCAAAGATCCACCTAGGATGTCTTCTTGTACTTCTCTTCCTGCCCACTCTGGTCCATCTACGCTAGCTTCTTTGCCTTGAACACACCAAGCTCTTTTCTGCAGAAGGGCTCTGTCTTGAATGCCCCCTCTCTAGCTTGCATCCACTCTGCCCTCCCCAATCACCCTGACCGCTATTCCTCACCTCTCCCCATGACCAGTCACTCTCATTATATCACTTCACTTTTTCAGGCTATTCTTCCTTATGTTACCTGCTCTCCCCAGTAGGATGTGAACTCCTTGGTACCAAGGACCTTACCTGTCTACTTCACTCCTATATTAGCAGTACCTAGAACACCATCTAGGCATGGTAAGTGTTCAGTAACTCCTGATGATTGGAGTTAACATTTAAAGATTTATATCAACATTTTCAGATCCACCAAATAAAGACCCTCAAATTTACTACATAATGGAGTGAGACAAAATGGGGTGATGTGATCTGTATTGACCCAGACTAACATGATCATCAGCTACAGATGCAGCTTTTAGGTAAACAGTTTTAGTGGCAGTTTAGTTGGATGCAACTATGTAGGTTGTTGATGAATTCATACTTAGTGGTCTTTTCAGCCAGACTTCTGAAGTATCAGATGACAGATGTCAGACCTCACTTCATTTGCATAACAAAATAAAGCCACTTTCAAGTATAGAATAGACAATAAGTGATAACTTTGGACTTTGTGTGATGAATTTACATCACTAAGAATTCAGGAGGAACTTGAAAAGACAGAATACAATTATCTAGTTTATAAACAGTCTATTTAAACCTATTGCCATAAACCCATGAAGGGGCCTTAATGGCCCTGGGTATCATGACCTCAGTTGTATTTTTCACATCCCGTGTGGTGTCCTAATCGGCCTTTGTCCTACCTCCCTGGATGCAAGAAGCTTTTTCAAAAGTACTCTTTCTAAAGCTCCATACAAATGTAAAATAGAATTATTGAAATAGAAGCAGTAGAACAGAAAACGACATCTATGGCCTAATATTTGGAACACAGAGGACACCTGGCTGAAGAAGATGAAAATGGTAAATTTGTGCACACCACCAAGTATCTGGCGAGATGGACGAGGACGAGCGTAAGAGCCGCTGTTCAGGGGTGGGGAAGTTCACTTCTTTTCTTCCTTCGTCCTCTGCTTCCCTCCCTAATGTGAGGCGAGAGCGCCAGCCTGGTGAAAGAAATGACATAAGGGTTGATTTAGCACGAAATGCTTCTTACTACTTAGAGGTGTCAAGAGATATGAGTATCATAAATTAAAAAAAACGTACAAAGCAGTCCAGTTGTTGTCTAAGGGCTTCCCTACAGAGGCTTCAGAGTTATTTTTCCTTTTGCCAATGGAGAAATACATTTTTTGAACTGCTGGCATTGTTGGAAAGACTTGGAGTCATCCTGCATGAGTTGGATCATGCTTCTGCAACTTCTTGGTTGTAGGATCTTGGCCGGTAACCAAAACTGTCTGTACTTTGATTTCTTATTATATGAAACAGGACTCACAGTTCCCATCACACGAAGTAGAAATGATTGAAGTACTTAATGCCACCACGAGTAAAGCTCCTGGAACGGGGCCTGATATGTAGTAAACATTCAATAAATATTAGCTATTATCATACTTCTTGAGATAAGTCAAAATCATAAGCAGTACTTGATCTTGTTCTCAATCTTCAACAACCTGAGCAAATACAAGGTTAATATAATTGGTGTCGATTTCTAATGTGATTAATAACTCCCAGCATACTAGAAAGAACATCATTTTACAGTCAAGCTGATGCAAATTCAAATCTCGGCTCAAGTACGTAAGGTAGCTTTGTGAATTTGTGAAAGTTTTAGTCTTCTCTCTAAGAGTCAATTTTCTCTATCTGTAAAACATAGATAATAACGTTCACTTTGTGCTGTGTATATTTGAAATAATACATGTATAGTACCTAGCGTGATGTTTGGCACCTAGAAAAATACACTATTGATGTTAGTTATTATTCTCTAAATGACAATTATATGAATAGAATTATAGTTGCCTTTTAAGTGTTTACTTAAGTAGCATGAGGTAAATGATTCACACTTTAAAAAAATAGTGTCCTGATAGTTTGATAAATGATTCTTCATGATAGTGTAGATCTTATCATAGAGTCTATTGATTTTTTAACTTTTTTCTGAAGGTATTAATTCTCACTCATCATGTATTTCCTGAGCATCAGTACGTGTTGATACTCCAGTTAATTTGTGTTGGCACAGATAAACATAACATGCTGTTCCGCCCTTCATCAGTATTTAATGAGCACTATGTATGAGCTAAGAGGAAAATAAATATATGGAAACATAAGGACTTACAATCTTATTGGAGAACTAAGGCATAGACAGCTAACAAGTTGAATTACAAGTGAGTTGAAAAAATATTAGTTCAAAATTGGGAAGGGCTGGGAATCTTTGAGAGATTTGAAGTTTTAGTCGACAACAGTGAAGTCATTCAAGGTTTTAGACAGGGTGGCACGGACTAAACAGGGCACTGCCAAGATGAGTCTGGCTTCAGCAGAAAGAAGGGACTGGAGCAGGAGCTGCTGGAATTCAGGAGGCATTTAAGATGTCATTTTAGTCGTTTAGAGACAAAATCACCAGACAAAGGGTACTTGAAAAAGGGTCATGGTTAAAGCCATCTTAAAGAAGAATAATCAGTAATTAGGAATTTATCAGATAAGCGAGTAGTTGGAGACAAAAAAAAAAGGCAAAGAAAAAACAAGGCTAGTTCCTGGGGGAGTTGGAGAACAATACCAACCTTATACTAGGAGTAGGGCTGTTGAAAGACTGGCTGGTTTAGAAGGAAAGATCATATGTTCCTTGGAGCACTTCTTCACTCTCCACATGCTAACCTCTGTGTTTACATGTCCATTTTCCTTTCCTGATTCAAACTCTCGGAGGAACAGAATTTTACCTTGCTTTTGGTGAATTCACAAGCACTGCTTCTTGTGCAGAGTAGGCCCTTGATTTTTTTTTAATGAATTTGGAGAAAGAAAAGAGGAGAAAGCGTAGTTGCAACAAGGAAGGGCTGGTTTTCCGTGATGGTCACAAAAAAATCTAGAGTTAAGAACTGGGATTGCAGATGTTAATTAGGATGGAAGTAGTGACTTTCAGGAATCCTACGTCAACGGTGGAAGGTTTAGAAACATTGTAGGGAGTATGTAATGTAGTCAGAGAAAGGAACAGTGTACAGCAGATATAGGTAACTTATTTAAGATTTCCAGCAATGAAAACAAAAGAAAAATAAAATGGAGATTAGAAGAGCTCATAGGAAAAAATTGCAGCTTTCTTTTCTTTTTTTTTCCCCAGTAAGAAGGGAAAAATGAATGTGACTAATGGCAGAAACCTGAAAGATACTTAAGAAAGAAAGTGAGTGGACAATTTCATACTACAGACAGTTTTAGAAAAGAAGAGAATCACCAATTTCTTTATGACAGAAAAGAATGTATAAAGGATAGATCCAGAGAGATTGTGGTTAGAGAAAGAGGAGACTCATTAAACATAATCTCTAATACATTCAATAATGAATTATGTGATAATGATGGTTCTTCGATGCTCATTAAAGTGTTATGGATTAACCTAAGCAGAAGTTATGAATCAACTGGGGTCCATGTTCTGGTTATAAATTGGAAGCAGTGCCAACTCATGCCTCTGAAGCTTAGCCTAAAACACACAGTTTTAGTGCACCCAGAAAATCAGCCCCATGCATTTACCTCGATTGGCTATCACTCAATAAAACATTGTAAAATCAATAATGGACAGAACCCTAGACTATGATTTCAATCAAAAGTAATGGTAACTTTGGAGAATGAAGGCAATATAAGCTGGATTAGTAGTAGTAGTAATTAGGAAGACATCATTCAATGTGGTTTTGGTTAACTGGTAGTGCCAATTAATAACCAAGTCTTACAGTCTTTAGTTGTTTGGCAAAATATAGTTTGGCAAAGGTCATTTATCTCATATTGATTCTAAATATATATTTTATGCAAACATCACTCTAGAACCTGGGTGGTAACAGGTCCTCATATCCAGGGAAGCAGGGCAAAGAGGGAGGTTGGTTGGTTCCGTGTAGTCAAGCTCCAAGAAGGCAGCAGTGAGAATGAGGATAAGGAAGGTGCAATAAGGCCAGAGCCAAACCTAAGAAACTCAGTCACGTCAGTGGACAATGGGAAGGTGCTCTTTGTTTACGTGGGCAACAAGACATCTTGGAATCAGGACCTCAGGTTGGGAACCTGAGATAAAGGCTCAGGGCTCTCTGCAAAAGATCTGCGGACTAGAAGTCAGACTCTTAAAGCACAAATCCACAGTCACAGGCCTCAGGAGCCCTGCAAGGAGCCTCTAAAACAGGCACAGTCCTGAACCACAACAGTGCCAACAAAAATAATACTTTACGTGAGTACAGTGCTTCATGCTTACAAATGCCTGTCATTTATAGTATATCATTTGATACTCTCATAGCAAAGCCAGAGGGCTAAGTGACTCACTGTCACAAAGAGAATTTGGGCAGATAAGATCAAGACCTGAGACTCCTACCTTAGGCATTTATTAACCCATTTATTCAATCTATTTAATTGTGTTCAACATTGTACCTAAGGGCTCGGTAAGCCTGCGGCTCCTGGATGAGTACTGGCTGAATTCTCAGGGAAGGTGCGAGTGGGGACACTTGGCTAGTGGGAGCAGGGGACATCAGGCTGCAAGGACTGAGGCCAACCCTGATACGTTTCTGACCCTACCTCATTTATTCAAGATTCTATCTTTTTTGCTTAAGAGTAATTTTTAGGACTTGGTAAATCCCACAGCTGAACAATAAACTTGAGTATATCAATATACAATCTAGGTATCTTTAACTTTATAAATATATTAGGTATCTTAGAAATTCAGAAGGAAAAAAAAACTATGGGGTGAATTTTCCCCTCTTTCTATAACACCACTTAAAATAGAAAGGACTATCCACTAATTTTCTGTAAGTAACATAAAATTGTCTGTTGTTGTTATAATTCTATAGGCATCACGCTCCTCTAGGAAAATGATGTATGGAGCAATCGTCTGGTAGGGGCTGATGGGATGTAAATGAAACTAATTAAGGAAATGTCAAACATAATTAATAAAACAGGTTTAAGTTGCAAAAGCCCTGTCAGGGGAATGAATGGAGAAGAGCAGTGCTCGCCCATTGTCAGGGGCACTTTCTCCCCTCTCCTCTCTCCTCTCCAGGCTTTATTTAGCACTGTTCAATTAGATCCTGGAAAGCTACTTGAAGCTCACTTTCTACCTCACCTTCTCTTAGCTTGATCCCACGGAGAGAGAGGAATATAAATTCGCCTGTCGGCCTGCAGCTTGGAAAAAATTAATTGCCAACCCCTCATCTTTTCCAAGTACTACAGGACATTAACATAACCAATTTGCTTGAACTCCTCACTGGCTGCCTAATAGAGCATCTGACCAGCTGATAAAACCAGGGTGTTGCCGGCGCTACCTTATTATTATTAGCATTTTCATAATATCCAAATACTACAGTGGCGTGATTCACAGGCTCCATTTATTATTGATAAGAACAATAAAAGAGGGGAGGGTGTTTGGAAATAAAGTGGGTGAGTGACCTATAATTATGGCAAGCAAATTAGGGTATGCGGTAGAGTCAGTTACATTTGCCTAGGAGTAATGATGCCCGAGACCTTTTCCTTCCCTGGGGACGGGAAAAATAATGGATTCCCTTGCAGCTGCAGATGGGGTAGGAGGATGCTGTCATCAGGACAATGTTTACATAAGTTAGGCCAAGCGTGTGGCTGTGAGGCCTGCCTGTAGTGTTCCAGTCAGCTCCAATCATTTCAGCCACTGAAGCAGAAGTCACTCAAAAACCCACTCGTTTCTGGGAGGGGTGGATAACAGGAGTGAGAGCCGGGGAGAAGATTCTTGCTTGAAAGTCAACAACTGCATTTGTGAGGAGCATTTCAAGCCTCTTCAGTTCTCAGACAAGGGTGATAACCTTGAAAAACAAAGGCCAATCAGCTTTTAAGTGGGGAGATAAAGATGAAATGTGGTTTCTGTTAAGTTACAGACCACAGCCTATCCTCCTTCCAAGTGATTTCAATTCAGTTTATATGTTCTCATACACACACACACACACACACACACGCACACTCACACTCACACACACACACAGCTGCCTGGTATTTAATGCCATTTGACAACCGTTAATTGAACATCTAAATTTGCCAGACTCAGTAAGAGGAAGAAGATAAAGTTCGAGTACTCAAGAAGCATAAATGGTTAATTTTGAACTCAAATTAGTTAAAACAAATATACACAGGTTTTATTTGTAAACAAATTTCTCTAGAAAGAGTCATATGTGCTAAATACATTGAGACTTGATTTGTTTCCACCAAATCATAAGACAATTTCAAAAAATAACGATAAATTAGTAAACACTGGTGATAACATCAAAGGTACGTGCTTACTTTCAATGAAAAGTTAGTAGTCAAAATTTGTTCCACTGGGCAGAGAAAGCATAGTGAGCCGAGGACATCAAATTGTGCAAGAAAACATGGAAGCGCTCAAATCCCAATGGGATCAGGCCAAAACAACACAGAAGCCAGCTTGGTGGGCTGCCACGGGCCCGATTTGAGACTATAATGGGTTATAACATACTAAGCTCAAACTTTAGTATGTTATAATCAAAATCCAAAGTGGTAGGGGAGAGAGAGAATATCAACAAATGTTATTAACAAGAAGCTTAAACATGTTCGATGTATTATTCTTTCAACATTTCTTTATGTTTGAAATTTTCTAAAATAAAAAGTCTGGGGGAAAAACTCCCATTCCTTCTGAATTATGCAAGGTAATTAATCATGTAATTTGGTAAGAATTACATCATGACTAGATAGTTATTGATTTAATCTGATTAATCTATAGGCCCAGACTTTGATGCTAAGAATTGGGACAATCCATTTTTATTAAATATTGAGAAGATTAATAAATAGGTGCATGATGTAAGGAATAATGATAAGCACAACTCAGCGCAAGAAATAGAACATTAGAACATTGCCATTACCCTTGGAGTCCTCTACGTGTCTCTATTCAATTGCACCCTTTCTAACTCTTTTCAGAGGAAAACGCTGTCCTGAATTTTGAATTTTGCCATTCCCTTGCCATTTAGCCTTAGTGTGTGTGTGTGTGTGTGTGTATTTGTGACCTTAACAACATATTGTTCATTTTGGGTGTTTTTGAACTTCATATCAATAGAATCATTTATGCAATTTTTTATCGGGGTTTTTTGCTGAAAATTATAATCTTAGATCATTTCATATTGTTGCATATATGGAACATATTTGTAACATTTATTTTCACTGTTGTATAATATTCCATTGTATGACTATAACATAGATTATTTATCTATTCCTTTTTTGGTAGACATTTTGTGTTATTTTTAGTTTATTACACAGATAGACTGTCTGGGATATGCATATAAGGAAGCAATTGAAGATATGTTCTCAAATTTATCAACATAAACTTGTTCATGATAATTTCACATATATATATATTTTGTGTGTGTGAGGAAGATTAGCCCTGAGCTAGCATCTGTTGCCAATCCCCCTCTTTTTGCTGAGGAAGACTGGCCCTGGGCTAACATATGTGCCCATCTTCCTCCACTTTATATGGGACGCTGCCACAGCATGGCTTGACAAGCGGTGCGTTGGTGCACGCCTGGGATCCGAACCATGGGCCACAGCAGTGGAGCATGCACGCTTAACTGCTACACCACTGGGCCAGCCCCAATAATTTCATGTATTTAAATGTTTGTAACAAAAAGAATGTGGCTTTTCTCATAACAATTCTTTGCAATTCATTGAGACTTGCTTTATGGTTCAATATATAGTCAATTTCCATAAATGTTCAGTGTGTCCGTAAAAAGACAGCTTATTCTACAGCTATTGGATATAGTTATATATATACACCCATTGGATGAAGAGTCTTAATTGTGCTATTCAAATCATTTTTATACTTAGCAATTTTTTTTGTCTGTCCAACATCAAATTTCCCAATAAGAAGGTGAATTTGTCTATTGTTTGCCGTGGTTCTGTCCATCTTAGTTACATAGAGCACATGTTATAGAATCATTACTTTTGGGAAATGTCCATATTTATCAATACGTAAATTATAAAATCCTTCTTTAACCCTTGTAAGGGTTTTTGCCTGATACTCTGAGTTTTTTCTTTTCTGATATTAGTATAGCTATATCAGCTTTCTTTTCATTCTTTTACTTCTATCCTTATTGTGTTCTGATGTTTAAATGTTTCCTTTATTAACAGGATAAAGTTTGGATTAAAAAAGCAGTTTGACAGTCTTTGTATTTTAACTGAAGCATTGAATCCATTTGCAATTATTCTGATTGCTGATGTACTTGGATTTATTTCTACTATCATATTTTGAGTCTTTTTCTTATCCTGCCCTTGTTATGTATCTTTTTCTCTCATTTCTTGTCTCCTTTTGTATTGATTCAATATTTTTTCTCATTCTCTCTACCAGATAAGATGTTATACACAAAATGTGTATTTGTTATTGGCTACGTTAGAAGTTTTACCATCCATAACAATTCAAAAATCTTAACAGTTTAACTTAGATCATTCTCAAGTCAAGCTCTATTTTTTCCAGTAATATTTTTAACCTTGTATTTAACTCCACAAATTATACATCATAATTTTTGTTTTATACATCTAATATTCATTCATATTATAATACAATATGCATATTATAAACATTTTATATGCTCATCATTTCTTTTTCATTTTAGAATTTCCTTCTGACATCATTTTTTTTAACCTGAAGAAATTCATCCTTTAGCATATTCTCTTGGACTTCTGGCTTACATTTTGGCTGTCAAGTTAGCTGCCAGCCTTATTCTTGCCCTCATGAAAGTAATCTCTCTTTTCTTTGTGGATGCATTTAAGATTTTGACTTTGTCTTTGATGCTCTGTAGTTCCACTATGATGTGTCTAAACTTGGATTTTATTTTTTATTTATCTTACCTTAGGCTTCCTGAATCTGTGTATTGATATCTTTCACCAGTTCTAGAAAATTGTCAGACTGGTTTCTTCAGATATTACCTCTCCTTCATTCTTTCTCTCCTTTCCTTCTGTCATTCAAATTATATATTTGTTAGAACCTCTTACTCTTTCTTCCATGTTTTTAAATCTCCTTTTCATATATCTCCCCCTTTATTTCTCTGTACTGCATTCTGGATGTTTTCCTCAGCTTTCTCTTCTTTTTGGTAACTCTCTCTTTAGCTGTGTCTTATCTGATGCTCAGCTGGTCCATTGAATTTTAATTTCATTTATTCTATTTTTCATTTCTGTAAGTAATATTTGGTTATTTTTCAAATATGCATGGTTCTTTTATTATCTCTCTTCTCATATTTTCAATCTTCTATTTCTTTAAACATATTATACAAATTTATTTTATGCTGTCTAATTCTACTCTTTAGCTCGTATTGCTTTCGTTTCTTTATGTTCTTTGTGTTTTTTGACTGCCAATTCATATTTTTTGGAACTTTATCAGTGGGAATTATTTGAGGCCTGGTTTGACAGTGAGGTAGTCTAGATAGAGAATTGTTTTGTGTTGGTTTGGTTTGATTTTATTTATTATTTTATTTGGTTTGGTTTGGTTTGGTTTCTGCAAGTTGCCTAAAGGCATTACACAGCCAGAGGCACATTAAAATGAATTCTCATCTTGAGACTTTTCAGATTACTTGGGTATCATGAATTCAGGATTAAAATCTCTAGGAAGGTCAGCTTATAGTTACAAATCCATGATGGAATTCTTTCTTCTTCAGTGCTAAGACTTGACAAGCAATTTTCCTTACTGAATGAGGCGTCCTAATGTACAATTTTATTTCTTATTTACCCTAACAGTGAAAGGTGGGCCACTGGAGTCCCAGCTTTATATGAGTGTCCTATTAGACTTCCCTTCTTGGTTGGGCTCTAGAATTTATCTCTTGTTCCCGGGACGCAAAGAATCCCTGTAATCTTAAATTCAAATTTACCTGGTTTTTGTACAGACTCTCAAAGTTTGGGCCACGACAGAACTTTGCTTCTCTGGACTTCAGTTAGATTTTAGCTTCTGAATAGTTTTTCTTTTATTTTCAGTTCATAAAAGCAATTACAAGAATTGAATGAGTATGTGTTTCTGTGTGTGCAACATTTTATATAATATGTTCCACATATAATGTATGATATAGTAAAAAACAGTATATTTTAGGTATCACATAGTATTAAAACATCCCATATAATATTATAATCTTAAAATCCAGTAATTTTAGCTGTCTGCAATATCTCTATCAATGAAATTTTATTGATTTTATTTCAATTCTCTGTAAATTTCTGGTTTCTAAAACTGAAAAGGAAAGAAAATCCTGAATAACTAATCTAACCAACTCTTAGCAAAACCAAATAATTCTAATAATAGTTGAAATTTTTTAGAAACTAGAATACATAAATAAGTTAATATTTGTAATGGTCTAGTACAGGACCTGACAAAGCAGGAAATGATAGCTGTTATCATCATCATCATCATCTACATGACATTGCCTTCTCTCCTGATATCCCAGCTTATTTTATGAGTTCAAGAAATAAATTTTCTGGATGTAACAGTTTCAATATCCAATATGCATTTGAGAGGCATTCAGAAAGACATATTCTATTCTTTTGCTAAACAACAGAGTGCACATGGTACACTGGCGGTAACTCTACTGAGGAAAAAATGTCTCTAATGGAATTGAGGGACCTTGAATTAGCACTATGTATGTCCTATGTTTTGCTGTCAACATGCACTATTCTCCACTTGAGTTTTCTGGAATAGAATTGCCCTTTAATAAAAGGCTCATTTGCAGGTACATTTCCCACCCACTGAATAGCAGCTTTGGTTTTATAAGTCTGATTGGAGCCCTGTGGAGGTGCAGTGCTTTGTTAGCAACTCATCTTAAGGGAAATGAATTGCATCCATTGCAACCCTCTTACTACACATTATGCTGTTAGCGCAAGCTGGATCTCAGACTTATTTCTACCACTTGCAGACACTTGTTTAGTTCTTTGAGCTAATGTATAAATTGTATTATTTTGGGGCTTTACTTCTTTTTCTAACATATACATATTAGGGTAGTGCTGGAAGTAACCTCTATGTTCACCTTTCATTTTGTCCTTGACCTGAAATAAACCTTGAAAAAAATTTTGAAGTATATTTCATTCCTTTTCATCTTTTTCCCCTCTGACTCATCTCACAAGGATTATAAAATCTGAAATATTTATACAAGGAGAAATTAGTTTCCACTAAATGTTTACCTTGGCGGGAATCAAAATTGCTTTAAGAAAAAAAGCCAACCATGGGTCTTTGGGGGCTAGTTTAGCAGATTTAAAAGATTTTTAACTGTTAGGTAGCATCTCAACTTTTGAAGCTATATCAATTATTAAGTTGTTATTAAGAATTGTCGATTTATGGCCATCTAAACTTTTGTTAATTTATTGCTTAAAATTAAGCAATATATACGTTACTGGCTATTGTATGTGGAGAAATTTTTAATTTCTCCTTATTTTCTCTTAAATGTAAGATTCCTTGAATATATCAACTGTGAAATGTCCCCCACTTGGAAAGAACATCTGATCCTTAAAATTGTACTCAGGTTTTTGTAACAATGTTCTGATCTTATCCTTTATTTCTTATAATTTGTTATTTATTTCTAGCATCAGGATATCATGTCCAATTGGAGGGCTGAATTAGAAAAGGCATCTGTTTTATAGAAGTGCTAGATACCGATCATTGAGTATTAGAATTGTTGCCAGAGAAGACATCTTTTGAAAATAGTGCATTTTAGAGGTTTTCAAGTGCTGTTTACTTTTGTGAATGTACATCTCTATGCCCTTGTAATCTTAATGGGGGCAAAATACTCAAAGAATTATATGAAACCTCAAGAGCTTTGAACATGACCTGGTATTTCAAAGACCTCATTTGCTTTCCTTTCATGCACACATCATGCTTTGACGTTGGTATTCCTCCAGATTGGTGAAGCAGATACTTGTATAGACAGGTGAGTGCACCAGACGACTAGATTTGCAGAGGGGAGCTGCGAGTGCCTGATCACCTACTGCCTATGTGCTTGTCCTTACGTCAGGCACTTAATAGGTCAACACGTTAGAGGGTCACGGGAATCCCACCTCTATCTCTCCTTCATTCATCTATCAATCATCTACCTTTCTATGTATCTACCTGAATTTATACCCATTTTGAGTCAGCTGAACCTCAGAGAGGTTGAAGTGTACCATAGATCACACAGCCAGTGAGTCAAAGAACTAGGAATTTAATTAGCTTTTTTTCATATTCTAAAAATATACTCTTCCTACATGCAGCATATTGTCTCTCCCTCACAGCCATGATATAACATTTTTCTAAAGACTTAAAACTGTTTTAGGAATAAAAATGAAGGGAAAAAAGCCATCTGTGAATTATGTAGCAAAATTGAATTTAGAGCAGTATCTGGAAATAGCTTTGAGCAAACCTGAAATTCAGGCCAAGCCTCCCTCCTGTGCATTCTGCTTTTCCTTGGGCTCTTCTCCTACATCCTTCTCTGGTCTTCAGTGTTTTTCTTCTCTCTCTCCTCTTATTTCTTATCACTCTTTAGTCTGAATTTAACCCAGTATTTATGTTACTTCTATGTCAATTTAAGCTTTAGCTTTAATTGTGGAATAAAAGCTATTCCTGGGGCCTGAAGCAACTTGTAGTGCCAAAAAGTAAGGACATTCTCCAACAAATAAAAATCCACAATGATATAGATATGTCAACGGGACACAGGAGCCAACTGAAAGAGGTCCCAGTGATCAAAGCTGGAACAATTTGAGCAACAAAGTAAAATAGTGTTGGATTATAAATCAAAGTATAAAATGAATATCCATGAGCCCATACAGATATAAGTAAATAATTGATTAAACAAATAAATGGAAGAGAAGAGACAACTCTCCACACAGAATTCTAAATAATTTATGTAAACGCTCCACATTCAAGGAAGTGGAACATAACTTCTCATTCCTTACGTATGGGCTGCACATAGTTACTTCCTTCCAAAGAGTACAGTATGGAAATGTGGGAAGTGGGAGGGAGTCACTTTATAGAGGAGAAACCTGTAAACGTTACCTCAGCCCAGTGATCAAGGTCAACACCAACAGTGATGAGTCATGTCAATAGTATATGCCCTTAATACGATGTGATGAGACTGACACTTTACCTCCGAGGTCTTCCTCCCCAAACCCATAATCCCAGTCTAAGTGTGAGAAAAACATCAGGCAAATCCCAGTGAAAGGTACAAAAGAGATACCTGTAACCTACAAACTGTCTTGGTCACCAAAAACAAGAAAAGTCTGAGAAACTATCACAGCCAAGAGGAGCCTAAGGAGACATGACAACTAAATGTGGTGTGGCATCCTGGATGGGATTCTGGAACAGAAAAAGGACATTAGGTAAAAATTAAGAAAATCTGAATAAAATAGGACTTTAGTTAATAACAGCGCGTCAATATTGAGTCATTAATTGTAACAAGTGTACCATAGTAATGTAAAATGTTAATAATTGCGAAAAGTAGGTGCGAGATATATAGATATATGGGAACTCTGTATACTATCTTTTCAATGTTTTCTGTGAATCTAAAACTACTCTAAGAATAAAGTTTATTACGTATGAAAACGGAAGAGATAACAAAGAAAAAGAAAGGTTGTTCTTGGATAAAGAAATTATTTAGGACACGTGCCAGAGCCACTGGTGGAGGTGTTTTGGGAGGAGATTTGGAGACAGAGAATGTGGCAGCAGTAGAAAGTGGCAGTATGTCCCCCTAGTGTAAATGGTGCTCCACCAGCCTCAGGGTCGCCTGGATTTTATATCCACTTTATTTCTGTAACAGAAGATTTTGATGACTTTACAGGAAGGAAAAATTGAAAAGTATAGTCCTATAGATATAGATAGAGTCCCTTAAAGACAAAGGGTTAATGTCTCCACATTCAAAATAATAGAACCAAGATACAGATGAGCCAATAATTTGGAATATATTTATGGTGAGCCTGGCTTTCCTCAGAGCTAACTTCTCCACATTAGCTAGCCTCTTAAGATTGACTAGACCCCCACAAGTCTTGAGACCCTCAATGGGCTTATATTCTAAGATCACTGATAGCAGACAATGACTGTAGAAGGATTTCCCCTAAAGGTTGCTTATAGTATACCTTAATTTTCCTGAAGAAAAGGAAGAAGGGAGAGGAGGAAAAGAAGACAAAGAGTTGGAAGAAGGAGAGGAAGATAAAGAAAAGGAAGAAATCAATTCACCATTGAGAGGTATGTTTTCCCATTTTTCTTGGAAAGAAAAAGAAAGAGGGGCCGGCCTCGTGTCATAGCGGTTAAGTTTGGCACACTCCACTTTGGCGGCCCGGGGTGTGGTTCCTGGGTGCGGACCTACTCCACTCATTGGTGGCCATGCTGTGGCGGTGACTCGCATACAAAATAGAGGAAGATTGGCACAGATGTTAGCTCAGGGTGAATCTTCCTCAGGAAAAAAAAAGAAAGAAAGCAAAAACTGCATTTATAAAAACCACATGCAAGTTGCATTTTGGACATTAAGAATGTTGGCTGTGGTAGTCAGTTTTTAAGGCTGAACTGTTCCATGGCCTCGTTCTGTTGTCAGGCTTGGATATGACCAGAGGACCAAAATCATAAAGGAGCTTAGAAAGGAAGAAACAAAAGACAGACTTGCCTGGTTTTAAGAGGATTTTGTACCTCCCGTGAGTAGGAGCGTGCTACAGAGGGCCAGGCAGAGGAAGTGCAGCTCACTGGTAGAAAACAAGATGTTGCAGAGAATAAAGCAGATTGCAGTCTGGCCTCGTAAGTTTTACCATGTTTGGGAATATAAAAATTTCCTGTTTTGTTACCTACCTGTATACTACAGAGAAGGGAGAGCAGGTGATAATGTCACGCCAAATCTCTCAATTTCTCTTTGTCTTTCTGTCTGTCTCTCTCTCTCTCTCATCGGCCTTCATTCTAATTAATCTGCTCCCCCATCATTTCCCTCCCTTTCCTTTCTGTCATCTCCATTTCACAGCATCCCTTGCCCAGTGAAAAGAGGCTCAGACACATTCTATTTAGAAAGCGAGTGTCTCACTAGGGGTGACAAGTCTTTTTTTGAGGTCATTTATCTAATTGCTCTTTGCAGATAAGAATTAATTAGCCCGATTATTTTTCTTAGTTTTTGGATGGGTTCCCCACCTGAAGAGAAGAAATTCCTTGGTGTCAGTGATTAATTGCTCAGCCAGAAGCTTACTGCCTCGCGTTTGTAATAAATGCCGACTAGCTCTTTAGGTCACATTAAGAACCAGGCAGGTTGTGGTATAATGTACAGGATAATAAAGCACTTGTACAAATAGGGGCAACAGCGTTGGATTTTGATTAAATATTTTAATACATCAAAGGGTGAAGGAGTTTCAAGATGCTGAAGGTAGGATCCTCCATTTAGGGCAGCCTTTTTCTCTCCTTCATGAGGCACAAAATATCTCCAGGATCAACGACAGCAGGTGGCATCTCACTGTAGGGCTTGTCTAAAATGACCCCAGTGATCTGCGGGGTTTTGTTGTTTTGTTTTTGGCTCTCTCTTTTATTTTTCTGTCAGAGAACATCTAAAAGTACAAACACATTCAGAGCCCAGATCCCTTTTATTTCTAGAATAGAAAGAAGTGAGTTTCCTTATGGTTTACTTCCAAATGAGTTATTTTTAAATTGCTGTTGTTGTGTATGTGAGATCCCCAAACCTCAAAATAAAGCAATTAAATTAAAAGGTGAGCGAACCAAGATGTAATAAAGGCCTGCTAATGTGAAATAAATATGTCAAGAATAAATTTGTAAAGAAATAAATCCATGAGTGAATTTACAGGGTGTCTTAGTTCATTCGGCTGCTGTAACAAACTACCATAGACTGGGTGGCTTAAATAACAAACATTTATTTCTCACAGTTCTGAAGGCTGAGAAGTCCAAGATCAAGGCTCTGGAAGATTTGGTGTCTGGTGAGGGCCGCTTCCCGGTTCATAGACGATGCCTTCTCTCTGTGTTCTCACATAGTGGAGGGGGTGAGAGAGCTCTCTGGGGTCTCTTTTATAAGGGCACGAATCCCATTCCTGAGGGCTCCACTCATGACCTAATCTTCTCCCAAAGGCCCCACCTCCTAACACCATTACGTTGGGTGTTAGGATTTCCATATAAATTTTGAGGGGACACAAATATTCAGTCCATCACAGAGGGCAAGTCTTATATTCTGTGGGTAGTTCAGTTAAAGACATAGGATTTTAGATAATCTAAGAGCATTGCTTCCTTTTCCACGTTTATAGTAGAAATCTGTAGATACAGATATTCTTGGTGATTACTTTAGGATAAAAGAAAACAAACTCAGGAGACACTAAGTGCTTTAGGAAAGGTCACGCTCACTGAGCAAGTCAGGCAGAGCCAGATCTAGAACAGACTGCTTCCAAGTCCCAGGCCAATTTCTATAATTTTGTTTTATACATATATATATATAAAATATATATAATTAAATGAAAAATTCCTGGGTAAAGTGGACACAATTTAGTATTTATTTGATGATAAGGTACAATCATTCTGGCAGTGACCTGCAGTGTTCGTTAGGATAGCAGTGTTGAATGAAAACTATTTTTGAATAAAAATATTGTCCAAATAGAGCAATATTTTCTCTAAAGGGAATATGTCTATGAACCTGGGTGATTTGACTAGTAAAAACGATGTTTTGTTCCCCAAGAGGGTAAATAATAGAACATTTACTCTCGTTAAGTGATATTACTGAAAATAATCAAATCTAACATTTTCTTTCACTTTAGGGAGACCCAATATGTAATTAAGAAATTTGCATGATGACCTATTTAATAGTTTTTATCCTATATTCTATTTTTCTAAGGTTCAAATCTACTGAAAAACAAGGACCTGCCCATAGTAGGTCCTCACTAAGTACATATTGAGTACACAAGTGAATGAGTTGAATAAATGAAACCATTAAATGTGACTGATCTGACAAAAGTAGGTAACTTTAGTATTTTGTCTTCTCTTATCTATCTCTTATTTCTAGCTCTTCTTGTCTTAAGTTACATAGAATAGAAACTATTGTCTCGGAAACCTTCCAGCTTACCGATTTTACTAAAAACTTTATTAGATGCAATAATATGAATACTTGACATCTGTCTTGTATCATTCAGATAACACAATTGGAAGACCTCTTCTATGTCAAAGGAGGAAGTTTTCCTATGAGTCCTTTAACGTAACACAGTAACTCACCAACCAATTTCAGATTATTTAGATCACTTTAGGGAGATTTCCAATGCCATTTATTGGTTTTGCTTATCTTCAAGAGCCTGTTTTTATGCTGTTTTGTAAATCTCCCCATAATCTCTGAGCTCCTGGTTAATTGTAAATAAGGGAGTTTTCTTCTTCTACCACCTGTCAAGATTTCTAGGGCTATTCTACATGAGTGAATGTTTCTGTTTTCATCCATTCTTTTTTCACAAAAACGATGAAATTAACTATCAAGCTGTTGAGCATAGATAGTTCATGCTGCATTCTCTTCCTCTCAGGCTGTTGTAAAAGGATTATGGACAAGGGTGACATCGTTTCCAGTTTACATCTACATGTTTCAAATTGCCTTATCTCATGGTAGAACTAATTGTGGTGTGATGATTCAAAATGGACATTTGTTCCATAATTGTTTTTGGTTTAAATTGATAATTTATTCAGAAGACAGTAGTCAGAATGCCTGAATTCAAAGTACAAATCTGTTGTGGGTCTAAAAAAAACAAAAATAATATGATGCAAAGAAATTACAAAAGTCTTTAGTGGTCAAAAATGCGGAGCAGCTAATTTATCAAATCAAGGTTCTACCCGGAATTTGAAGAAAAGCCATATAAGCAAAGGGCCACGTTTCTGTCTCATGACCCTCTTCCCAATCCATTGCCTTTCCTCATTAAATTTTAAATAAGCTTTCAAGAAAAAAATATCTAGAAAATCATATGTGTTAAACATTGTGAAGCTTCAAATAGAGATAATGATAGCACCCACCTCATGAGGTTGTGATGAGGATTAGCTGAGTGTGTGTTTATAAAGTGCTTAGAAAGGGCCTGGGACTGAGCAACAATTATATAAGCATGTGCTCAATAAAAGTCAAGAATTCCTACAAACCTCTTTTGTACTTGCAGCTCAAATCTATATGCTGAACTTAGAAACTAGATTTAATCTGTAAACTAGATTATTCCAAATTTATGTTTTACCATGGTAATTAATTATTCAAATTGCAATCAACTATCTTTGGTTGAAGATCTATTCAAGAAATACGAGCTATACAAGGAGGGATTCTCTTACTCTATCAAACAAAAAATGTGTCAGTCATACCTATGTCAGGAAGATACCACATTAAATTTTAGGGAGTCAGATTTTGGGTGACTTGAGGCCTCAAGCAGAAATTTGGCAAATTACAATATATGGCATACTTCCTTTTTGCAGAATATAAGTTCTAAAAACCCCATGAACTTAAAATTTGCAAATACTTCCTCCTAATATAACATGCTTTTTAAAATCCAACTTAAAAAAAAAAACTGTTAATTAGTGTAGAGGAAGAAAAGTAATTTTTACTCTATCCTTCTGAGTTCTTGTCCAAAACACCCATAATAAAAGACAGATTAACAAGAGAAAATCAAATAGAAGTTTATTAACATGTATGCTTCATGTATACATGAAAGATAACCAATGAAAAATGAGTAACTCTCAGAGGTAGCTTAGAACTCCAGCTTAAATACCATCTTCAGCTAAAGACAAAAGAAAGAAAAATATAGGGAGACCCGTTATGAGATTACCTGGAAAAGCAAGGTTTGTTATGCAGATTTAAGTCGGTGCCACCTCCATTGATAAGAGTCTAAAGTTGTCTCCAGCCATTAACCTTTGTCCTTCCTGGTAGAGAGGGGAGGAGGGTCACCTTTATAGATTTATGTTCTGCTTTTAGGCAAACAAGGGGAGGGCATGGAGGTTTCTTGTATCTGCTTCTTCTCAATTGCCTTCAGCTCAAAATAATCCTTATGCCAAATTGGCATATTTTGGGGTGGCATATTCTGCTACCCTTCGTTAGAATCAACCTGTTTTTTTCTTTCTTTTTTTTTTTGTCTTTGTGAGGAAGATCAGACCTGAGCTAACATCTGTGCCCACCTTCCTCTACTTTATACGGGACGCCACCACAGCATGGCTTGACAAGCGGTGCAACTGTGCGCGCCCGGGATCCGAACCCGAGAACCCTGGGCCACCAAAGCAGAGCGCATGCACTTAACCCCTATGCCACGGGGCAGGCCCCATGAACCTGTTTTTTAACCTGTTTATTAATTGTCAGACAGTAACCTGTGTTCTGGCCAGGGCTCTTTCTTCTTCTCTGGAGCTGAGAGGCCCAGAGAGGAGGTTTCTCAGTAAACAGAATGTCATTATTTCTCATTCAGAGATCTCACTAAGCAGAACTCACGGGTTAGAATGAGTGCCTGCCCATAGGAGAAAGCTCCTGGATATATCAGAGATCTCCATCCTTTAGAGGTGCACAAGGTCTGGAAAAGTAAAATTCTTGAATATTTTCAGAAGACCTGTCCCATGAACAGAACCCAACAGCAAACTCTGAGTAAGAGAGATAAATGTCTTCAAAGATTTTCAACTCTTCTAATAGAAACAAGCTTTCTGAAATTCTTCCTGGCTTTCTTATTGCCACATTTCATTTTTGTCTTGTCTGCTTTGAAGCATCCTAACCTAACACTATCTGATAATTTTCTTCTATTGTGAAATTGCTTCCTCAAGTCTATCTGACACAATACACTATTCCTCTTCTGTGGCCATGTTAATGCAAGGTTGACACATTTAGTACAGAGTAAGCAGAAACAGAACTAGAGGCCAGCAAGAAAGTTGAGGAGGATTAGATGGCCATTAAGTGAAGGATGTTGAAAGCATAGCAAATGTTTAAAATCAAAACTCTTGAATCTCTGATTGCAAAGGGTTCTCTGTAGTCCCACCTCTCACGTCACAGGGCCCTGATGAGTGAGTGAATGGGGTCCTTCACCCAGGAGCATGTCTCAGCCTTCTCACTAGTAGAATCTACATTTTAATAAACTTGTGCCCAGTGAACTTTGGCCTGCTGAGTTTTGTCATTATCTCCTGCTCTTCATTCTTCTGCCTCAATGCTATCTGTGGATCCTGGTTCTCTAGTTCTGAGTCTTTCCAAAAACCCTTCTTGGCAAACTTCTCTATCCTTTCCTTCCCCAGATCTCTTAATCTGATGAAACCTCCAAGTGAAAGTCAATGTGAGTATCGACAAGTCTCCAGAGGCCCTGAAGTGGCATTTTGTTCTCAGCCAGTCAGTGTGAGAAACTCCTTCAGCTAAGCAGATCTTTTAGCATCGTTATTTTCTAGACTGAAAAAACTGAGCTGCATAGCTCAGTGTTATCCATAACAGGCCATCTCAGTGGACAGAGCTGGGAAATATTTTATATGTATACACACGTATATACATACATGCACATACATATATGTAAATGCATGCACATATATATGGTATCTATGTATATATCATTATTTCTTTATCTATCTGTGTATACACTTACTGCAAAAAAATGAGTTTATACTGACAACTCCAATTTCAATTCAACATAACAGAGTTCTTCTAGCTTTCATCCTTTCCCATGGTTGTAAACATCTTCTCTGACAATGAGAAATTTGCCTTCTTTGTCTTCAATATATTTACTGATTTGCTTAATCATTACACTTACTTGTGTAATGGAACCAATCTCTCAACTATGCTGACCCACCACCCGTATGGCCCCTTCTTTTCCTGGCCTCTGCATACCTCTGTTGCTCCTCAGCATTCCATGTATTCATCTGCCATGCTGGTTCTTGCATTTGGGAAAGGGAAGGGAAGAGAAGGAAAGAGACTGGAAGGTCAGGGAAGAGAAGTTGTGAAGGGGAGATATAAAGGCAAAGAAAATAAGGAAGAGAAAATGGGATAAAAGCGGGTTAATGCTTTTGTAAAATATCATAAAACCTGAATTACTAAGAAGACATGAAATAAAAAATACAAGCTGCAATTTTTGATTACTATATTCAATAGACATAAAATTGCTCTGCCAAATTGCTATAAATATTTCTAAATGCTTTCTCTCAACTTCAGTATTTATCTCATTGCAGATGGGTAACACAAACAGTTCAGGGACTTGCTCACTGAAAGTTCTAAACTTCAAAATAATTTGAATGTTTCTAAGTCCAAATTAGACTTTTATCATGGTTACATTCCTTTTTGCACGTACATTAAATTAACTCATTCTTTGAGTGGGTGATGTTTACAAAAGCTAGCAGCTATTGAGTAACTATAGCAAAGAAATCCTGTACAATATTAAGTATACAGATCAAGTGGTGTATCTGATTATTTTATTTTTTTACAGACTTATAAACTCACATTAAAAATATTATCTGCTAATATGATAAAAAATCTTATATGATTTTTAAAAGTTCGCATTTCTTTGCTAACAAGAGGATGCTTTATGTTTATAGTTGACTTACATGTCTTTCTCTGTGGAGTGCTGATTCATGCTCTTAACACACTTTTTTTGTTTAAAAGGATAGATCTTTAAAAATTGATTGATACAGATTCTTTATATATCATGCATATGTCTGGAATATAACTTTGTAAGTCTTTTCCTAGTTTATTATTTGTCTTAAAACAGAAGTTAAACATTTTTATTTGGCCAAATATACCAGCTTTTTTCCTTCATTGTTTCTTACCTTTCTATCTGGCTTTAACAAGTCTTTCCTGCATCTAAATTGTAAAAACATTCTCCAAGGGCCATTGTTGTTGGTTTTCTCCCCCAATTTAAACATCTAATCTAGTAGGTGTATTTTTGTGTCTGATGTTACTTAAGAGGTTGTGGGTTATTCCTAATTTTATTTCCAAATGCCAAACCAATTGTTGAACAATCCATCTTTCCCTCTCTGGATGGAAATGCAACCTTTATGAAATATACAATCCACACAAATATGGATAATCTCAGGAACTTCTATTATTTTCTAATGATCTATCTGTTGATTCTCATATCTGCAACATGCTACTTTAATTCCTATAGTTTTACAGTAAATTTCCGTATCTGGCAGAGCAAGTCCTCTTTCTTTATTCTTAATCAGAATTTCTTGCCTATCTTCATGTATTTATTTTTCCAGTTAAAACTTATTATCAAATTTTCAAGGTTTAAAAAAAATACATTAGGATTTTGATGTGAATGGCATCAAGTTTATAAGATGATTTGGGGGAAATTGACATCTTTACAATTTTTAGTTATCCCATCCAGGAAGGCAGTATCTTGTCAGCAATTCAGGTCCTATTTTATGTCCTTCAGGAAAATTTTATTTTTTATCAGCCTTACATATTCACTATTTAGTTTATTTCTAGTTATTTCATAGCTTTGGTTGCTATTCTAAATATGAACTTTTAAAATTACATCTTATAATTGGATATTAATTTTAAAAACGAAAGCTAACTTGTATTATATCTGGCTACTTTATAGTACTCTTTTGTTAGTAATTGTTTTAATAATTTTTCAATTAATATTATTGGAAATTTTAGGTATGTGAACACAAGATCTTTAACTACTAATCACTTTATTTTTTCTTTCCAATATTTAGCTTCTTTTTTCCTTAACGTATTGCATTGTTCAAAAACTTCAAAATAATGTTGAATGGTAAAAGAAGGAAGCTTAAATAAAATATGAAAATTAAATCTCATAAATATATATATATAATGCTCCATCAGTGCATTATGATAAAAAATAGTCTATGGTTTAATAAGATGAATGAATCTAGTTTATCTAACTGCATTCACGTAGTATATATATTGCTCAAATGGGGATTCCTTCCCTGCACTGAGGCTGGAAGTACTGAGGATTAGGTATCCAAGGACTAAAGAGGAAATGAAAATGATCAGAATATTTTCTCCCAAAGTCTGAAGATTGGATTAGTTGGGAGAGTGACGTGGTTATTAATAAATCAGCCCGAGTCCTTGTTTCCTTGAGCAATAATCTATTATATACAAACAACTTTTATGTCCCTTTTATATTAACTTTCCTATTATAAAATCCTCACCATCAGCCCTCTTCCTTGTTCCCACAGCCTAATTCTATGCCAGCTTCTCAGAGTTGAATTCACTAATTTCTTCCATCAGCAAACTCACTCCTGCCCATCCTGCATCAGTTCTGTGTCCATTATCTTAAAAGCAGGAAATATATAGACAGTTACAATTAACACTCACTGGATTGTCAGAGTCACAATCTCTCTCTTGTATCTCTCCACATCTCCCTCACTAAGCACCAGATTCAAGACTTGATTCCTAGAGAGTAAAGTCCGAGTGCTCAGGTAGCCCAAAACGCCATGTTCCCCACAGCACTCCTCTCCTTCCATTCCCTTCAACAAGTGCTATGTTTATAGGAATATTTTTGCTGAGATGCTCTTCTGCTTATGTTTTAATCAGTTACCACGTCTATTACTTTGGTAGCACTTCTCCATTGCTTTGATCACAAATTGCTATGTCAATTTCTGGTGGCATTACACACTCTTTGGATATAATGAATGGTTGACTTGGTTCCTCCCGTAAGTTAGACCCTTTAGACATTATTTTTCTGTCCTCATCTTTAAAGGACATTTCTTTTCATGGCACCAGTCAGAGTTCCCTTCCCATTGGCCTTGAGATACTGAGGATACACTATGTCTGCACCTTTATTAGCCAGAGCTAAAAGGACCACCATAATTATGCTTCTTCCAAATTTCTAGCACACACACACAAAAGGTGGCATATGTTATTGGAAAGCCACTGTTGCTATGTCAGAATTTTGAGTATAAGAAATTTAACTTGTGTATGAGTTAGACTTTTCTATGTACCACAAAAATTTGTAGCTAAAACAATAATCATTTTCTTTACCTCATAATTCTGTGGGTCAGTTGGACAGTTCTTCTGGTCTGGGCCAGTGCTGTGCAACTCTTGTAGCTGGCTGGCTATCAGTTGTTGAGTTGGCCAGAGGATGTAGCACCTCAGTTCTCTTCCATGTTGCCTCTCATCCTCCAACAGGTTAGTTCAGATTCATTCACACAGAGCTCTCACAGTTCCAAGTACAGCAAGGGAGCAAGTCCCAATGTGCAAGTGCATTTTAAACTTGCATCATGTTTGCTAATGTCCATTGGCCAAAGTAAGTCACATGGCCAGCCCAGAATCAAGGATGGGGAAATGGATTCCACCTTTTGATGAGAGGATCTGCAGCATCACATTTCAATGGTATGGATGATAGGAGGGCAAGCATTTGTGGCCGTTTTTATATCTACCTTGACTGGCAATTGACTTTTTAATTTTTTTTCCGAAAGATAGACCAAGCACAAGAACAGACGGGAACTCACTATTTGTAAACACCTACAGTGTGATAGGTACTCTGCTCAGCAATAAACGACATGTTTTCATCTAATTCTCACAAAGTTGGCATTATTAATATTACCATGAGAAAACTGAAGCTAGCCCATGTCTTGCCCTTCAGGACACAATAAATACTCAACTGAGCAAAGATTTACACTTAGGTCTTCCTGACTTCAAATTCCAGGCCTTTCCTACAATGAAAACAATGCTCTCCTGATATTGGGTAAAGGCAAAGATAATCCTTTTTGAGTATGTCCCCTAGGGTCCCAACTTCTAGTTGTACCAGTCTCACCATAAGCTAAGGACAACTCTCCAGTTATTTTCCCTTTATATAGTTCCAGGGTAAGCAGTGAAGATGAAAACTCAGAAATTTCCACTGTAACTCAAACTATATCAAGAGTTCATTGTAAATTAGAGTGAGTAGACATATTTTGACCCAAATTATAGATATGTGTTCCCAAGACCACGAATTACAGGCAATTTGCTCACATTATAGTAATAAAGCTATATGCTTGGTGAGCACACAAATCACTGATAATGATGTGTAAAGCATGGTGTTTACAAATAAAAGGGTGTTCTTGCGTGACAGATTTTGCTCTTGATATCCTTCTTTTGTTCGTTGATTTGGCCATCCTCTTTGGGCAACAGGCTATGAGCAGGGAAAAAGTAGCAGAATATCACAGGCAAACATGATCCCATAGTACGAGAATCCAATGTGTTAGAAAGCATCATTCCCAAGCCCAAATGTTATAACAAGGGTAGGTGTTATGTCAGCCTCCCTAGGTATTTAGCACATGTTCATCCTACATATTATCATTACGAGGTGATCTTTTTAAAGTTGATATGACACAAAATATTCCGGCACCTTCCATGTGCTTACACAAGCTGTTATAAGGTGTCATGGCATTTTCACCTTAAATCAGAGAACATATGTTTTACAATTATAATTTTAGCAGTCGAAAATAGCCTGTTTTCTCAATTATCTAAGTGAAAAAGGATAGATAAACTGGTACATGATAATATATTGAGAAAAAAAGAAGATACACAGTGATAAAAGATGTACATTGAACTTCTAAAATAAAATATATATTTATTGAAATAGGTGGGACTTTTAAGAGGTTCTCCACATACACACACACACATACTTGAAGATCCTGAGTCATTCATTGGTGGGTGTGAGTCCCTGTTTATCTGAGCAATGTTGATGATGAGACAGAGAACTACATAGAGGAGTCCTGAACTAATCATTGCAAGGAATTAATGGGAAGGAACCTTTAACAGCTTCGGGGAATAACACATCTTCTAATAAACTATGCGACTCACAATTAATCTTTCCAAAAATATGCACGAGGATCTTAGTCCCATCATAATTGGAGAACTGGGCTACAGCTACCACCTGGGGTTACATTCTTAAGGGATTAAACAACAGAAGCAATTGATGTCCAAAGAAAGAGGATCTTACAGCTAAAGGGATTAATATTTCTCTCTTCTAGGAATAACATTTTGAGATTTGGGCAGTCAGGAAGACTTTGATGTTTTGATGGGCTGGGGAAGATCATTTCTCCATACCATTTGCCCTGAGTGCAAAAGTCCTTCATAAACCATAATTATAAAACATAATCATAAAATACAAGTAGGCATCTTTTATTATTTTCAGTATTAAAGCAAGCAGGAATAGTCATTGCAAACCAGTTAACCATGGCACATTCATAAAATCATATAATATTGCCATTGAGTGGGGTAAAACATCACTAAAGTTCTCAATATATGATTCCATCTTTGTTTGCTTGCTGAATTCTTTGGACCAGACTGTTTGAGTTTGTCCTTCCTAATCATTAACCATTTTCTACTTAGTCTAGATATTTTTCAATGTCTCAATAATCCAAGCAAGTATAAAGAAATTGTTTCTTCTCTTGCCTTTATTCCCTTTCAGTCACTCAAAACCCAATGGACTGCATGATGAGGATGAGTCAAGATTGTGTAAAAGTGTCCAGAAGATTCATAGGTTTAAAATTTAACATTTTTCCAATTATGTTTGTTATATTTATTACCTTAGCCCCTTCCAGGGTGCTAAGCCTGGGAGCCTCTTGCAGAGAGATGCTATCAATGAGAAGGAATAAATGTATCTTACAATTCTGGGTGTTGTATCTTCCCACAGAACTATATATACTCTGACATCTGTGTTTTCCCACCTTTCTGGTTTCTTCTTTACTCCACCCAGCCCTACATCTCTGAGCTCTACCCAGTAGGCTCCAGTTACCCGGATCTCCTTGCATTTCCCTGAATGTGCCTTGATATGTCATGCCTAATGGCTTTGCTCAGGCTGTCCCTGCAGTCTATAATTCCCTTACCATCCCTCTCCTTCTGGAAAATGCCTGTTTGTGTTTCAACTATACATTTCCCCTGAAGCCTTATCTGAATCCCCATCAAGAAATGACTACTCTCCACATCACCTGGCATATGTCTACCATGCTTGAAACATTTACTTATCTTCATGTGTCTATGTGTCTGTCTTCTCAATTAGAATGCAAGCTCCTTGACAACAAGATCTATGTCTTATGTCTCTTTTATCTCCAATAATTGGACAATTGGACAAGCTCAACTGCTTGCTGAGTGAATGAATGAATAAATGTAAGAATGATTGATATAGGTCCTAAAAAGAAAATGCACTAGAGGAGTCAACTTTAGCTGTCATTTTTCAGAATAACTGTTTCTCCTCATGTAAAATAGTCACAGGACCTGACTCCACTAGTTTGTTATTTATTTGGCAAACAGTTATTAAGTACCCAATTTTCAAGAAACTAGAGATTCTGAAATCAAAAGTGACACTCCACTTGTGTGTCACTTCTCTTTTGCTGACTACCCTTCAGATTTTAAACTTCTCAACAATCTCTTGCATTCTACACATCCTTTATGGCAAGTTTCAACATCACTGATATTCATGTGATTCCTACATTTACATCTCTTCTCAGATTTTGAAAACAGACCTGTATATTTACATCTTTGTTTGGAGATCTTGGCACTTCAAACTCACCAGCTCCCAAACTGTACTCATCCTCTTGCCCCTACCCTCCAACCTGTTTCTCCTGCATTCCCATCCCAGTGAATGATAACCACAGTTGCCCAAGATGAGAGACTCCTTCTCCTTCACTCTCCACGTTCAATCTCTCACGAAATCTTATTTTTAAAGTCAACTTTTTTTGAAATATACTTTATGTACAATAAAATGCACTCATTTTAAGAGTATGGTTCAATAAGTTTCGATGAACATGTATACCCAGGTAATTAGGACCCCAGTAAAGATAATAAAACATTTCCATCATTCTGTAAAGTTCTTCTATGGCCTATTATAGTCAATTTACCCCACCTCCAGGATCAGGCAACCACAGATCTTCTTTCTATCGTTATTGATTAGTTTTTCCCCATTAGTATATATACCATACGAATAGAATCATACAGTATACTCTTTTATGTTTATATGACTTCCTTTGCTCAGAAGAATGTTTTTGAAATTCTTCCATGTTGTTGTGTATATCAGTAGTTCATTCCTTTTAAATGCTAAAGGGTATTCTATTGTATGAATGTATCACAATTGTTTATACGTTCTTTGGCTAATTGACGTTTGGATTGTTTCTAGTATGGATAATATAAATAAAACTGTTATAAACATTTGCATCCAGATTTTTTTTGTAGATATACATTTTCATTTCTCTTGGGTAAATATCTAGAAGTGGAATTATTGTATCATATGTTAAGTATATATTTACCTGTATAAAAAATGTCAAAATGTTTTCCAAAATAGATGTGCTACATGTACTCCGACCAGCAAATGAGAATTCCAGTTCCACATTCTCACCAATGCTTGACACTATCAGTCTCTTTGATTTTAGTCATTCTAGTCGGTGTCTAATGGTATCTCGTTACAGATTTGAATTCCTTTGGTGACTAATGATGTTGAACATTTTTCACGTGCTTATTGTCTATTCCTTTTTTTTCCCCCCGAAGTGTCTGTTCAACTTTTTCCTCACATTATATTAGGTTGTTTGTCTGATTATTGAGTTTCAAGAGTTATTTAAGCACTATGTTCTCTCTGTCTATGGCTTGACTTTACATTTTCTTAACGGTGTCCTTTGAAGAGCAGAAGTTTTCTTCCTTCCCTCTCTCCCTCCTCATTCTTTTTCCCTCCATCCCTCCATCCCTCAGTCCCTGCCTTCCTTCCTTCCTCCCTCCCTCCTTTCCTTTCTTCCTTCCTTCCTACCTTTCTTACTTTTTAATTACTTGGGATTTAAAAGTATAGGATAATATCATCTTTTAAAAATAAAGATAGTTTGATTCCAATATATATGCCTTTTATTTCTTTTTAATTGGTTAGGACCTCCAAAACAATGTTGGTTGTGAGTGGTAAGAACAGACATCCTTGCTTTGTTCCCAACTTAAGTGGAAAATGTTCTTTCTTTAGCATAAAGTATGATGATAGCTGTAGATTTATTATCTATGTCCTTTATCAGGTTGAGGAAGTTTCTTTCTATCACTAGTATGTAGAGAATCTTTACCATGAAAGAGCATTGAATTTTGTCAAGTGCTTTTCTACATTTATTGAAATAATTTTTTTATTATATCAATATGGAGAATTACAGTGATTTATTCCTGAAGCTAAATCAACCTTGCAGCCCTGGAATAAGCTCCAATTGGTACTGATGGTACTTTTTATATATTGCTGGATTTGCTTTCAAATATTTTGTTAGAGATTTAAAAATCTATATTTATGGGGGATATTGATCTCTAATAGTTTTATCTGTAATGTCATTGTCTGTTTTTGAACCAAGATAGTGATGGCTTCATATAAAGAGGTAATCATTTTTGATTCTACTTTTCCTTCTTCTAAGTGGAAATTAAGGAATCAAAAGTATGAACATTTTTAAGACTTTTGATATATATTACTAAATTGCCCTCCAGAAAAACATACCAATTACCTTCCCGTAGCAATATATAATATCTCTTTCCCTATATCTTTCATAACACCAGGAAATATCATTAAATTTTTTAAAAATGAAAGATGAAAATGATCTCATATTAATTTAAATTTCTTTGATCACTAGTGAAGAAGAATATTATTTTATATATTAGTTGTGGTCATTCACATTCTTTTGGGAATTGAGTGTTCACATTCTTTACACTTTTTCTCGTTCTTTATACCTTTTCTCAAGAAAAGGAGGCATTCCTCCTTTTCTTTCTGATTTAAAAGAGCTCAGATTAAGCATGTTAATCATACGTAGCAAATGTTTTCCCAGCTTATTATTTTCTCAACTAAAACCTCTAACAACACAGATAGAAGTAATCTAAAAATACTTAATATGGTGATAAATGGTTTCTACGTGTAAGAACCCTTTAAAAGTTAGAATCCTAACTTAAACATTTGCATCCATGGATGCAGATGTTAAGTTTTCTTTGTGAAAGTAGACAGTAAGAAGTATGTCTTGAGAAAAGAGATATAAAGTCCCCTAATAGGACTTGGCTGCAGACAATTTATTGAGGAGATAAGGTTTATTTTTGACAGCCCTACCCCTAGCCCACCCTTATCTTCTCAGTCCTTTTTTGTTTGTCTCTCATTCCAGTAAATATGACCATCCACTCCCAGCCCACTACCCTCCACACCTCATTTAGCCTCTGCCCTTTCTGGAATAGCATCTGCCAAGACACTAGCTTCTTCACTCTCCTACTTTGTCACATCCATGATTATTACGTGGCCCAAGGTCCATACACAGCAATGGACTCCAAGTGAACATGCTAAACAGAAGTCTCCTTCCAGGTAGCATTCATATTTTGACAGTTGCCATGGCAAAATGCCCCAGAAGCAGTATGGTATCTTTGAAAGAGTGCTAGACTTAGCATCAGAAAGTCCAAGTTTCAGAATCATGGCTCCTCACTTACCCTTCTGATCTTGGGTAAATAATTTAGTGTAAGTCTCAGTTTCCTCATTTGTAAAGTAAGAAACAATATCTGTCTTGCCCACTATAATATTGTAATTTGTAATAAGAAATATATATTTGGTCTTCAACCCCATTCCTGGCACATAACTCCTAAAACCCTAAGTTCTGAGAGGGGAAAATATGTCATTTGTCATGTCAATAAGGTGACTTTTGGAAAGTCCCTAGGTAACCGAGGGATGGGGGCTTATTGCCAGTGGAGCCAACTATGTGATTAGAAGGTTGAAACTTTCAGTCCCTCCCTTGCCTCACCCCATCTCCTGGAAGGGAAGAGAGGCTGGAGACTGAGTTCAATCGCCAATGGCAAATGATTTAATCAATGATGTCTACGTAATGAGGCCTCGACAAAAACCCAAAAGGACAAGGTTCAAAGAGCTTCTGGGTTGGTGAACACATGGAGATTTGGGGAGAGCAGTACGCTCAGAGAGAAAAGGGGAGAGGGAGCTCCTTTCCCTTTTCCCATAGCTTGCTCTATGCATCTCTTCCAGCTGGCTGTTCCTAAGTTATATTCTTTTATAATAAACTGGTATTCTAGTACGTAAAATGTTTCTCTGAGTTCTGTGAGCAGCTCTAGCGAATTAATCAAACCCAAGGAGGGGGCCATTGAAACCTCTGATCAGAGGCACAGGTAACAACCCGGACTTGCAGTTGGCATCTGAAGATTGTGTGTGGAGGGATGGAGTCTTGTGGGACTGAGCCCTTGACCTATGGGATCTGATGTGATTCCCAGATAGAGAGCATTGAAATTGAGTTGAACTGTAGAACACCCAGATGGTGTCAGAGAATTGCTTGTTAGTGTGGGGGCAAACTCCTACACATCAGAATTGGTGGTCAGAAGTAGGGTTGGGGTCAGAATTTTACCCACTTCCTAGGTTTGTTGGGAATATAAGATAATATAATATGAATGCGGTTGATCAAAAAAATTGCAATGGAATTAGAACCCCACATAGATGGTTTCAATCTGTTGGTCTCCATTCTTTCAATCTGTCAGCATCCCTCCTTAATACTCAAGGGGTTGGAAAATACACACAGAGCCAAAACCAAGCAAAAGTATTTGGAATCACTTGGGGGTTTACACTGTCAACTTTGGAAGCCTTAAAATCTGGGTTGAATGACTGGGTTATTACTAACTTTCCGAGGGATATTATTTCGCCATAGCAAGTTCTGATTTCTTGCTGACTGAGTCTAAAGCCACAGGCTCCACCTGCACATTTAGATGATATTCTCCTACCTAGACCAGATCTTGTCATAATACTTCTTTTGCTCCTCCCAGACAATAACTATGAGCAAAGGGCAAGAGAAGGAACCTCTGACATGCAATTTGAGAATACTGTAACCAGATGGAAGTACCTATGTACAAATAATCACGTGTTAGTTGGCTAGAGGTCACTCTCCAGTTATTTGAAGGAAGTCATTGATCTCTAAGAAGAGCTCGAATCTTTACATATTCCTTACCATATTATTTGAATTCTGTCCCTTGCCTGTTTTGCCTGACTGACTCACTCTCAGAGATGGAGCATCACAATAGCTGGTTTTTTAATATACTCTCACCACTCAGGAGTTGGTCCAGAACTGCCCAATCCAGCTCACTTTGAAAACTGCATTCTAAATTGCTCCTGACATCACCACTCATTGTCTCATTTATGGTCTCAACTCAGCTTTCACCCTTGATGAAGCACTTTTCCTTTTGCTGCCGTCCTACAATAGAGTCCTTACCTCTAGCTGTGCTGTCTCAGGCAACTCTGGGTAAACACCTGTTCCTAGTGTCCCTGGCCCTAATGCCACCTACTTTGATGTAAATCCTTGTGGTCACTACTCCACTGGGTTCACACCAGCCTGTGACAGAGACCTGGGTATAAGCCGATGTGTAAAGGAGGGTACATTTTCTATTTCAGTTGTAGGATACACCATACAAATAGAAAATGCAAGTACAGATGTATAGGTTTCAAATAATTATTTTACAAACACCCAAATAACTATTACATGGTTGAAGAAATAAAACACTGCTAACATCCTAGAAGCCTCCCTGTGTGACCCTCCCCTGTCACAGTCCCATTCCTCCGCAATGTGGAACCACTACCCTGACTGTGGGGAGAGTTTACTTGCTTTACTTTAGAGTTTAGATTGGGGGGGTCAGGAAATGGTTTCTGAAAAGGGCCAGATAGTAAATATTTTAGGCTTTGAGGACAGCTTATGGCTTCTGTCTCATTTTCTTTTCCTTTTTGTTCTTCATTTCTTCACTTTTTTTAACAACCCATTAAAAATGTAAAAAACATTCTTAGCTCACAGGACACAGGTTAGACTTGGCCTGTTGGCTGTAGTTTGCTATTCTCTGGTTTAGATCCCAAAACAATATTGTTTTGCTTGACTGCTTATTTTTTATTGTATATAAGTGGACTAATAGAATCTTATTTTCAACATTGTGCTTGTAAAATTTATCCATATTATTGTATGAAGCTGTACTTCATTCATTTTCATTGCTGTAGAGCATTCCATTGTCAGAATTTACCATTTTTTTAATCCACTCTACAATGCATATTTGGTTGTTTCAAAGTTTTTGCATTTATAAAAATGTCACTATAAATATTTTTATATGTACATTTTGGCACATGCCAATTTTATGGGATATACACTTCAGAGAGAAATTTCTGAGTCTCCTGTCCACTTTACTAAAGACAGTTTTCCAACAGGGTAGTAAATAGTTTCACTCTTATAAGTAGTGTATTGGAGTTCCCATTAATCTATACCCTTAGGAGCACTTGGTATTGACAAACTTTTTAAATTTTTGTCAATCTGTTTTTGATTTGCATTTCCCAAATTGCCAATTGTGGTTTTTATTTTAATTTCCCTGAATGCTAATGACATTGAGCACATTTCTACTATTCTCATTGGTCATTTGGATTTTCTGTTTTGGAATGTGCCTGTTGAAGTCTTTTGACATATTTTTCTTGGGTGGTCTGTCATATTCATATTGACTTGTAGAAAATATTTTTATATATTCTAATATTAGACTCTCGAGTTTTATGCATTGATAATAACTTCTGCCTGTTTGTGGCTTGCTTTTCTGCTGTTTATGGTATCTTTTGATGAACAGAAGTTCTAAATTATAATTTGATTGAATTTATAAAAATTTCCCTTCATGATTACTGCTTTCTGTATCTTTTTTTAAAAATTAGGGATAGGCGAGCTCTGAAAGCACATGTAGTTAAGAAGCTTGGTGACTCCTGTAAAAGCAGGAGGAAAACTACCTTTTCTGTGTTTTCATCTCTTGTATCTTTGTGGCCATGAAATTGCCTCTTGCTCACCGTATCACCACTCATGCAGTCCAAGGCTTGATGCCCCATGACAGAAGGACCACGCTCCTTAGCTAAGGCCTGTCTAAGTGCTTTGTCCCTCCCTGTCTACCCTTCCTTCTTCAAGCTCTCTCAATCCCTGCTGGTCATTCACACTAATCTTCACATCGTACGTGAAAGATCTTCACTTGGAGCCCTTGGGCTGGCTGATAGTTTTCGTCTTCTTCCTTTTTTACGTCCTAGTTCTCAATCCAGTGAACCTATTTCTCTCTCTGAGGTTGACACTGTCAATCAGTGATACATCTTTCTTCTCTCGGCTTCTAGTATGCCTGATTTCTAGGATGCCTCCTATCTTCTTGTTAGATTTGTTTTTTCCTCTTTATCTGACAATTTTAAAATCAGTGGTTCTCTACCTTTTGGGGACTCCTGAACTTCATTGGAAATCTACTGAGTCTCTTCCCTAGAAAAATACATATATGTAAATAAACACAATTTTCCATAACACTTCAGAGGATATGCTTTCATTATCTCACTTGATCCTCACTGTCTTGTTAAACATTGATTATACCCATTTTATGGATGGAATCCATGCTCAGGGAGTTTAACTGACACAAAGACAAAGACTGAGCTGGCAAATGGTATGGAACCAGGTAGACCATGATGAAGCAATAATCGAATCTTGCCGTTGCGTTGCTAACCACAAAAGTGCTGATGCAGCAAATTGGCTGATACAAGACTTTGCAGTGACAATGGGGCCCATCAATAAAATATTTCTAATTGCACTCAAGAAAAATGGATGTGATTCCTGGGACAACAGCACCACTGTACACACTACATTTTGGCATTGATCTTTTCATCATAGTATATCTGGCCATAATGACATTATTTCTGTATATTTGTACATATTATCTTAAGCTTCTTTTATTTATAAATCCAACCTATTTCATTATTATTCATTTATTATGTCCTTAAGTTAATCAAAGAAGCATATTTTGTATGGAAGGATTTTTAGTCCAAGGCAGAATTATCTTTCATTCAGCCACTCATTCATTTACTGTTATAGCAACTTGCCAAGCTAGATTATTCATATGTGGTATACCTATTAATTAACTCATATTAAAAAGCTGTAAAAAAATCTCTTTCAAGATTAAATGCATGTAGAAAAAGTGAAAGAAAATTTAAACAAAGACCTTAATATAATAAATTTCCCTCGGATCATAAAATCTGGAGAACCAGTACATGGAATTTCCCTGGTAAATCAGTGTTACGGCTTATAAACTACTTTCTAATCTATTTTCTTTTACTTTCATTTGAGATTTTAAATTTTGTTACAGAGATGTTTCTCTTTGAGGATTGTGATACAGCAGTAAGAGGAGAGCTGAGAAGTTTCTGGCAGCGGGGCAGGGTTTAGATTATAAAAGTGAGGAAGGCTGGATGCTTTCTGTTGAAATAGACTGTTAAGAACTTTGTCAAAGAATGAACCCTTACTGTAACCCACACCTCATTTGTCACCCTGATGGGCTGAGGAAAAGTGACATTTACAAACTGAGAATGAAAGCACATCCATTTCACCAGTCTGACACCCTGATATAATAACTATTTACCTTGAGAAAGAGGCACCGAGATTTCCGATTCTTGTGAATCTTCTCACTTTGGCACTTATTTTCTCACTCTGTCAAACAGCCCCAGATTAATGGAACAATTTGTTCAACAAATCATATTAGTAGAATGCACAGAGGGTAAAGAGAGAGAGGTGGGGGAGCAGAGCATTTTTACTCATTCATCGCCATGGTATCTCTGCAAATAAAAATGTAGTTATGCCTGACATTTACAGAGGGACAGTATGAGAGGGAAAGAGTGTAATGACTCTGGGCAGTGGAGAGATCATTTTGTAAGAACAGTAGTGCTCAAAGGGGAATAAGATAAAGTTACACATAGCATCTAGATTGAGCTTCCTTCTAGAACATATTTGTCAAACACAGCAGGATCTGCCTGTGTCGGAAAAAAACCAAAGAGTTTTCCATGAAAATTAAGCACCTTATGCTTTCTATGCTACACAGATATGCTCCTTTCCAGCTCACACTTGGGCAGGCTCAAGGAGTTCCAGGGATGTCGTATTATGCGGGGTTGCATAATAGCTGCATGTGATTACTATAGAGATTGTTAATTTGATAGGTCTTCAAGTCACATTCCAAAAGCCAAAAATAAAAATAGAAGTGGTTATACAATTCATATGTTTTGTGTCTTTGTGCCAGAAGTCTGAGTAGATATTTAGAATGTAGAAGGCCAATAAACTACAAATAGCTACAACAAATACGATTATTTAAATATATGCTGCCTATTGCGTCTCTTCACACACACACAAAATACATAATGCCACATTTTTCTACTAACTTTCAAAGGACACTCAAACTTGGCTGTGATGTTCATTTATTTGTGTTAGCATTGTCACGCTGCTATTTGTCTTATAGCCACAACAGAAATTGACACTCACTTGTCCCCTGTTTCTGTATACCGTGGCCTTGGGTGTCAAGGGAAAATATTGCTTTGCATTTGTGCTCTTTTGATTTCTCTTTCCTTTCTCTTTTCCTTTTTTCTTCTTTTCTTTCTTTTTTTAAGGTTTTTGACATATTTTTGACCAACAGGAGAGATCTGAAACACTTCTCGACACAAAATTAGCTCCTGAAAACCCCTAATTGACTTGGAAAGAATGTTTTCTCTTTCCTGGGTTGGAAGTTTCAACTGGCAAATGCTCTTTTTTATCCAAACATTATTCTAGAAATATTTTAGTGTAAAAGTGACCTGTTCAAATCACTAACGAATAGTGATAGCTCAACAAAAGACTCATTTCCAGTCACGTTTCAGTGTTAAGAAACAATATGAAACCTCCCAGAATATCACAATATGATTGCCTCCAAGGAAACCACGGAGCTTAATCTTAGGTATTTATTCTATGGGAAAATATTCTGTTCCAGAAAGTTCAGGCCAGTCTCTTACTGCTTATTTTCCCCACTTGTCATATAGAAAATATTTTATCAAACAAGATTGAGATACTGCATATTACTTTTTGGAAATTTTAGGGTCTACCTGAATAGGAAAATACTTGTTACGCCAGATATGTCGTGATTGTTTGTGTTTGTATGTGCGTGTGCGTGCCCATATTCGTTACAAAGAAAACATATGTTCATGTTAGAAAATGTGAACTGCATATAAAAAATAAAAAACGTGAATCTCTTCTAAGTATACACATATGTGTCTGTGTATATTTGGATATGTACTTATCCATCCATCTATCTATCTATCTGTCTGTCTGCCTGTCTGTCTATGATATAAGGGTCAGAGATGATTGTCTCAAGTCACCTCAAATAAGTGGAGATGTATTTTAGGGATACGCATGGACTCAAACTTGCGGCAGTGAGCCTTCAGCGGCACAGATAACTTTATAAGAAGCTTGTCCTTTTTGTCTTTTTACCATAGTCACACTCAGTTCGTTTCCCTACTACTCTTCTTGAGTTTGTTCTAGGCTGTTCCTATTTCCACATAAGTTAAGGTGACTTAATACAATAGAATTTTGCTATTCACGCAAGAAACGGTGCCATGCAGGAATCCAGGTCAGCAAGCAGCTTTCTTCCCATAGTGATTCAGGTATCCAAACTCCTTCCATCTCGTGGCTCTTTTGTCCCTTAGGGCTTTGAGGTCTTCTGTGTCTAGCCTGTGTAAAAGGAGAAAGAGAGAAGAGTCTGTCTTTTATGCTATAGGTCCTAGCCCAGGGTTAACACACATAATTTCTGTGGATGCAAAGAGTTCTTGGAAATGTTGTCCCTGGCTGGACAGCTGCCTTCCAGGGACAACTAACCATCAAGCAAAACGAGGTGCACAGCCAGTAATCTCTGCCATGTACCCCTCCAGCTTATTCATTTTCTCTGCTCTGTTTATCTTTTCTTTACCACTACTTCCACTTACTCATTGTTCACGCTACCTCATAACGGGGGTTTGGTCTGACATGTTAGGTACCTGACTCTGCCTCATGGTGCCTCCCTACATTATTTTAGAGCTTTAGTTTCCACTTGTAACTGCTGGACTCGTCTCTGTTTCCCAATTTAAATTTCAGAAAAAGAATCTGATTGATCTATTGGCCATCTTTCCATCCGTGCCGTCACTGTGGAATCGGTGTCTATATGTCTGGAGTACCCCTTTAGTCTAATCAGCTGTGCCTTGTTTATTTTCTTGGAAGGAAGGGTTGTACTTGACCAGTAAGTGGCTGTGCTTGAGGAAGTTTTCTTGGAAAGGATTCTGGCCACCTTGACTTTACTTGTATATTACATATTGTTTCATAGCTTGCTTTTTCCCCCTCCTTATCAAATATCAGGTACAGTGTAACACAATATTTTATCCTTACCACAGACTAAAAACATTCCACTTCCAAGAAACCTTAAGAAAGCCCTAAATCACGTGGATTTCTCTATTCTCTATTCTGTTCCCAAAGCTTCTACTTCCTTAGGCACTAATGGTCGTCCTGGTTAGAGATGACAAATAAACATTCCTTTCTCTATGTAGAAACAGACTTTTTTAGTTTCAGGGTATAGTTTCCTTCTTTAGTCTGCAGCCACCTCAGGGAATAGAGTGTGTCCATGTTGGAAGGAGGAATCTTAATTCATGGTGGTTTCTCTAAAAAGAAGAAATCATAGTATTTGGCTTGTTTATGAAATGTTACTGTAAATCAGGAATTATGGTCATAATTAGAGAGAAGTTGAGTTTAATTATTTTGATATGCCTTATGGATAGGTACCATTTATTGAATGCATTCTTTCTCCCAGGCACTGTGCCAAATCAAACTTTACATTCATTGTTTCAGTTTCCACAACTTTCCCAGGTAGGTGTTTGAATCTCTTTGTTCAGCTGAAGAAGTGGTGGTTCAGAGAGATTATTTTACTTGGTAAACACAGGACCTGAAAGTTAAATTTAGTTCTGCCTCTAAATCCTGTTTCCACTATGTGTTGATAGCCCCTCAATTGGAATATCTTGTACTCTCTTGCTATTTCCTGTATACTTACTTAAAATAACTAACAGAATGCATCAGAGTATAGAGTCAAACAACATTTCCTGATCATCAGGTACAGTAGTAGCACTGTCACAAAGACTATCTCATTTATTTCCTCAACAACCCTGGGAGGTAAATATTATTAGTCCCATTCTATAGATAAGGAAACTGAGGTTCAGAGGATTAAGTAACTTGTTTGGGCCACAGTCTTTACATGGCAGTATCCAGGATTTGAACATAGATCTTCTGGCTCTAATTCTGGGACTCTTCCTACCTCCCCTCAGCTTCTTCACTAGTTAATAAAAATAATTCAGAGGGACAACAATTGCTTCGCATTAGCCTCCCACCTGTAATAAGCTCTCAGTTAGCGCTCCATATATGTAATGAAGAAATTAATTAATTTACTTCCTGCATCTAATGGTGAACGAAAGCTGTCTCTAAATTTTTTTTCTGCTTTTCCTTTTGATTTGTATTACTCTTAATTGAGAGGCTTGATAAAAGATAATTTTCAAAAAAGTTAAAATCCTGATTCTCATACAGATATAAATACGAAAACATATGAAAGAACTTTTCTCCTGTGATGTGAAGGAATCAGGCAGATGTTATAACCAGTTCAAAAGAAAAGTCAAAAGAGCACAAATGTATATGGAACATACACAATATACACAAATGTAGAGAGAAATGTTGAAGTGAATTGCAAATGGAAACAAAGCTGTCTCTTCCACAAGGGAGGTGCTGGTGTTCAATGAGATCTTTACTAGATGGGACAGAATTTACATTACTCTCAGCTACCTATAGTTTACAAAGAGTTCTCAAATAGCTCAGACAATGAACAGGGCTAGAATTAGGCAGCCAGGAAGGATGTGCCATACATGATGCATATTTTTCCATTGATATACAGTTTTTTAACAGGTCCTTGATGTAGTCTTGGGAAGCTCATTTAGAACATTATATGTAGTCAAAGATAGATAGGCAGTTTGAAATAAACATAATGCCACAGTCTCATATGTAATAGATTTATGAATGAGTGAGATGTTCTTTTTTATGCTATTTCTCGATTCTGTGTGGTGGTCTCAGTAATTAATGTCCCTGTAGGTTTGCTAGAAGGCCACACAGAGAAGTCTCCCAAAAGCAGAGAAAATGGGCTTGAAATGCTTCCACCCTGGAGAAGGCAAGGATGTCAGACCCTCCTAGCTCTCTTAGACCCACTAGTTCAAGCTGCCTTGCCCATGGCCTGAGGTAGGGATTGGGGCAGGAGAGTTAGAACCCTTTGGCCCTGACCTGCCATCCCTAAAGGGTCTCAAATTCACACTTTTAAAATCCCAGGAGTCTCCAAATGAGGTTGAACAGCCACAGCTATCCACCAAATGGATTGAAGAAAGAAAAATTTCATCATACAACTTTCAACGTGTGTATCATTTCCAACCACAATTGCTTAGAATTAAAAAAACAAAATTGATATTTTTTGAACTCCCGTAATTACATTGTAAATAGCAACATTACAGGGATGTGTGCCCCTTGTGTGTGTATACATATTAAACGCGTTAAACGTGTAGAACATAACACTTGTTCTTTCGGGGTTGCATTTTTAATTTTTTTATTAACCAGCAGATCCATGAATGCAAGTGGCCTTGACTCTCCCACAACAGAGCACTGAGAGGTCCTACCGCTGTCCCAGGCTAAGGGCATTTTCCCTGGCAAATCGCGGGAAACGCCATCTGTGTGACAAAGCTCCTTCAAAAGTCCTTTGGAGTGCACAGGCCGATGACACCCAAGGGGCAGCACCTCCACCCTTCCGGTTTGGGACGGCAGGCGGCCGGGCGTGGGGGGTCACAATGGCCAGTGTCCCTCCGGAGGGCGGCGGCTTCCAGCGGCAGGCGGGGCTGCGCATCCCGCCGGGCCGGGGAACTTTCACTGGGCGGCCGCGGCGCGCAGACAATGGGCCGGGGAAGGGCCTTATCGCGGCGCGCAGGCCTTCCCCGAGCGCGGCGGGCGGCGGCGGCGCTTCCGCGGGCCCCGGGCCGCCCGCCCCCGGCCGCCCGCCGGCCCCCGGCCGCCGCCGCCGCCGCCGCCCGCCGCTTCCTCCCCGCGACCCCGCGGCCTGCCGGCGAGGCGCGGTCGGCGGAAAAGCTTGGTGGGGTGGCCGCGGCAGCGACACGCGCGGCCGGGCCCGGGAAAACAAAGGGGGGATGTGTGCGGCCGAAAGTCCGGAAACGGGGCGCCGGTGGGGGCCGGGGGCCGGGCGCAGTTCTCCCTCTCGGAGCCTATTGTTTGCCGAGCGCACATCCACACGCGCTTAACAAGAAATTAACACATCCTGCCGCCGCTTATCACCCCATCGACGGCCAAACAAACAGCACGGTCGTTTTGCTCTGGGAGGGTTTCTAATGTGATGACCAGGCCTAAGAATTCTACCTCAAGCCCATCCTAGAAGTCCCGCTCTTTGTTTAGACCCTGCTCTTGATATCATTTATGACTCTCACGCTAGTGTGACTGAGCTTTGAGAAAATGTATGACTGTTTTTTGGGGGGGAGGGCTGGTCTTTCAATTTCTTAAGAGGCGAAATTCTGAGGATCCACTGGAGTAACATGATTATGATTATTATTATTATTTTGGTACTAATACTAACATCCATCCGGTCTTAAAAGGTGCCAGGTTCTTCACATGTATTGTATTAATCCTTTACTTTCCATAATAACTGTGAGTTTGGTGGTATTTCTATCTTCATTTTCTGGATGAGGAAAGGAGGACACAGAAGAAACCCACGCGGACACAGAGCTAGTAGATGGTGTGGCCAGGAGGCAACCTAGGCTGCTGGTTTCAGAATTCGTTCTGGAATGATGTCTGGCAACCTATTTTTTAACCTATGCGTTGCCATGGTCTTGATTTTAATTTTATTTTGATCACTGGAATAAAGGACATTTCTCCAGCCTATGCCCTTGCTGAACTGGTTATCCAGGGAGTCTTGTAACAAAGTAAAATTTCACAAATGACCAGAGGAGCAAGGAACTTCTAAGCAAATGTTTTGCTTTATTAATGACTTTCTACACTTTTTAGGACTTAGGCTCTCTGGGTTTTTGATGAGGAGTTGTAGAATTGAAATGGAATTTGTCCTTTCTGTGAAAAGTACATGTTGTCATTTCTATGGTAAGTGTTCAAGTGGAAAGTAAAGCAAAATGAATACCAATGTTTGAAACCAATTAATTGATTAACCTGAATAATTAGGCTAGAGTTTCAATTTTCTGATTTATCCAAGTTGGGTGAATGTGGTTTAAATGCCCCTTCAGTGAGTGACTGAGTCTGTTTTGTGTAAATCTGGACCCTGTGTGTTGTTACAGAGAAATGTCAAACCCTTCCACAGTGTTCAAGCCAGCCTTTTGTAGCTGTGGAGGTCACCCCGATTAACTCATGCTAAGATGTCACTAAGATCCAAGCGTTCTTTGGGGACAGAGGATCCGCAAATGAATAAGACACTCCTCATACCTAAAGCAATAACTCACTGGCTGGCCAGGAAAGATAATAACCAATAACTAAAATGTGATATGATAAATGCCATATAATATGGAAGAAGAACACAGATGAAATATCAATACTTCCACCTTGGGGTCAGAATGCTACAGAGAAGTTCAAATTACAAACCTCTTATCTTTCGTAAATGACCAAAAAAACTCATTCATTCAACTAATATTTAATTAAATCTCATTTCTGTGGCAGACACTGTGTTAAACTAAAGCAAAACAGAACACCAACAGATCCTAATTTCATGGAATTTGTAATCGAGTGGAGGAATATAGAAATGAGTTAAATAACAATGTGAATACACGAATATTACAATGCTTGGTTTGTATGGCAGAAGGTATGTGATGTTTTAAGGTATACAACAGAACCATTTGAACTGGTAATGGGGAGAAGAGCAACTGGGTGGCCTGACTAGAGAAGGTTTGGCATCACTGATAGTGAATGGTTACTGAGGAGTATTGAGGACTCATTATTCACAGCATATCAATCAACTCTGTTTTGTGGCTTTCAACAACAGCTCTTCATTGACTTGGGAGCTCATCAGTGCAGTGAAAGGCAGGAGGTCAGGAGAGTTTGGGCCTTGCCCATGTAATCTAAGGTGTTTAGGGGGAAGTAATAAAAGGAGAGGGCTGATGCAAAAGTAGAAGGAATGGAGGTCCAATGAAGTCCAAGAACAGTTGAAGTAGCAGTAGTTAAGCCTGAAATGTGGAAAGAGAGTGGGTGATGGTTAGAGAGAACATGGCTCAGTTGGTAAATTGCAAGTGGTGGCTTGGTCCAGAGTATAGCCAATGGTCGAAGTGAATAAAGTAGGGTAGAAAAGATGGTCACTGGAGATGAAGAGGTTAGGAAATTGAGAGCCCAGGCTGTTGGATAGTCTTCCAAACATAGACTGATTTAACCCAAGAGGACAGCAGGTCTTAAGGATGAAATGGAAGAGTGCCAGCCAAGTGCTATCATTTTGGATGATAGAGACAGTGGCCAGCAGGTCTGTCAATGGCATCAGCAAACAGAGATGAAGACAGCATAATGAAAAGGCACGACATTCAAAGGAGTTGGGTGTATGAGAGGATGGAGGATAAATTGGAAACATTTTCACTTTTGTACCCTCTCCTTCTTGCCTCCACCCAGTCCCTCCCTGAGAAAAGCAATAACAGATGTAAACATTCTCACCTTTGAAGTTTTTCATGAAAAAAAATAGTTTCATGATATTTTATTCTCAAAGACAGACAGAAGTAATTTAATGTTAGTCCTCAAGAGAATTGTGTCAAATCAGTAAACTCAAGGGACTGAGGAAAAGAACTGGATAGAAGGTATAACTTTTAGATTTTATGTTAAACTGAAATTTATAAGTTGGCTATTTGTGCTTGGAATGTGATTCTCTTCTTATCCAAGTATACCAATTCTTGAAAGTTCCATTAAAATTTCTCTTCAACAGCTTTTCTGACCCTCAAAAATCTTGCCATTCTCTGAGTACATATGGGACATTCCCTACCCACCACTACAGCTTGTCTTTGTTCTTTTTTCTTATTTCTTGCTTAAGAACCTGAAGGTAGATCCACACTACGAAGTAAAGAACCCCGTTTTTATGCCAAATGTTGCTCTTCATGGAACATTTTCATATTCCTGGTGGATATTTTGGTTGCTTGATATCTGGATAGATTAAAATGTATATTTCAAAATAAGGAAAAGGAAGGAGTAAGTAGTGAAGACAGAGGGGAAGCAAGCAACACCGACAGTGATGGATGCAGATAATTATAACTATCATTTATTGAGTTTACTACTTGGCAAGTGTGGTTCTAAGCAACCTGCATATTCGCAATAGTCCTTTGAAATTAGTACCATTTTTACCTTCATTCAGATGGGAAACTGAAGCCCAGAGAGGCAGGTAACTTTCCTGGGTCACACAGTTATTAAAAGTGGCAGATACAGAAACTGAACTGATGAAATCTGACTCTAGATGCAGTGCTCTCCCGCTGTCCAGTTGGGTAGACAGGCAGAAGAGGAATGGAGAAATAGAAGAATTACCCGTAGAAAATGTGGTAAAGAGAATCACAGAGGGAAAGATAGGGCAGGAGGGGCAGAGAACGAAATAGAGACCTAGCACATAGTAGCAGAACATGCTGGAAGACTCGTAGATTCCGGGGTAAGAGAACTTGGATTGACATGAGGATTAAATGACATAGCTGAAGGAACTTAACACGTTGCTTGGCATATTGTAAGAAAGTGCTCAATTAATTCCCATTTTATTCCTTTCTTTCTGAATTGTTCAGTTAGGTGAATTGTTCTCGTCATACGAAGCAGGTTTTATTTCTTAAGGAGATACCATCTACCCTCAACTGTGTTGCAGTGCTAAGAAATGTAGACCCAGATTGCAGATACAGAGGTGAAACAGTCCAAAAATTGCTTCTGTACAGTATATGCATTTGTTTACGCGTGCCTCTGTGTGTGTTTGTTGATGTGGGTTGGGGGTTGTACCTCCATCCCTCTGCTTAGGAAAATTCCTCTCTCAGGTGAGGATACGCTGGGTGGGTAGAAATATGCTCTTCTTTTTATTTCCGTGTGTCATTGCTGTTCTGCCTCACCAACAAAACTCATGTATGGACAGACGTGAGTTGAACAGTATTGACCAATATTCTTTGAACTCTACATCTGCTTTTATGCTTTTTTGAGTAAATCGAAGGGAAGGTAAAGCGGGAAAAATCAGAATTCATAGTTTTCTACTTTCATAACCCAAATGTGTGCTCACTAGTTTTGAAGCATGTCATTTCTTATTGTTTCATAAGACCTGTGGAGTCTTAGAGTTAAAACGTAGTCACCAACTTTAAACTATCACCCAGCGAAGACTTTTCCCTCTATAACATTCCAGATAAATCTCATAAAATTTTGAGTTGATAGGACACCTAGAAGTCATCTGGGCCAACCTCCCCTTTGAGGTTTGATTCCTGAGTCTCTTCTTGAAAACTTCATGTGAAGAAGAGTTCACTATTTGCGAGACACCCGTATCATCAATAGAGTTTCAATTCAACTCCAAGAATGTGAAGAATTTGAAGGGATTTCAATAGTCATCAAGTATTACCTATCCTTTTCATAAGGTCTCTGATACTCATCATATATTCTATTTGAATCCCTTCAATAACAGGGCATTCACTATTGTGTAAGACAAGCCTGTTTTTTTTTTTTTTTTAATAAGAGTCTCTCAAATCTCTGAATATTGTTCTTTTGACCTCCTCTCACATCTGAAAATCTCTTCTCTGTAGACCATTTGTAACCAATTTCATCAACCATCCCTCTTGCAATATGATTTCAAGATCTCTCACTACCTAAATTACTCTTCTCTGGATGATTCATGTAAAATATAGAAAAAAAAATTAGGCCCAATACTTCAGGTTGTAGTTGACAAGTACCAAGTAAGGACACTGGGAGGAGAGTCAGGGCTCATCTGCTTACCAACTGCACATCTTTAAAACCATCACTTAGTCCCTCTCAAGTACAGATCATTCATTTGGAGTTGGATGAAAAATTCATGGGGCCCAATTCAGTTAAAAAATTCTAGAATGTCACTATTTAATCTGTTAATCTGGATAGTCAAGTTTTTAAAACACAGCCGAAATGTGTGTGATTAATTTGTTTGACTATTAATGTTTTGTGTGTTTGTTTTCAATATGTATCCATTGAAACTGTAGACTTCCATATTTCTGGTTAACCAAGTCTTGGATCTTTTATTGTTAAATTCACTCTTTCTTGTTTAATTACAGAAAATTTCATTTCATTTCATGTACAGTTCCATGAGTTTTCACCAAGGGTTCCATGGAAAAACCAACACAATTAAGGTATGGAACAGTCTGTCACCACTAATATTATCCTGTGCCACTTGGTAGTGAACACCTCACTCCTCAACTCCACAGCTCCTGGCAACCACTGGTGTATTCTTTTCCTATAATTTTGCCTTTTCCTAAATGTCACAGGAATGGAACCATACAGTATGTAGCTTGTGTCCAGGTCTTGGCAATTATGGATAAAGCTGCTATATATATTGTGTACATGTTTTGCATGAGTGTAAGTTGTCATTTCTCTACAGTAAATACCACAAAACAGTGTGGCGTTGCTGGATCATATGGTAAATATATATGTAACTGAACAAGAAACTGCCAAACTATTTTCCAAAGTGACAGTATCATTTTGCGTTCTTGATAATGGAGAGACATTCCATGTCTTCTCTTATTATCCTTTTTATGTCTGGGAGATCAATAATTATGACTCTCTTTTATTCTGATGGTAATTTATGTCTTGTCTTCTCTCTTTTTGTTTGGTTAGCTTGACTAGAGGTTGATAAATTTTGTTGATATTTTCCAAAAACAGCTTTCAGTTTTGTTGATTTTTTTCTATTGTTTTCTTGTTTTCAATTTCATTGATTTCTTCTCAAATTTTTATTTCTTTTCTTCTGCTTGCTTTAAATTTAGTTTGCTCTTCTTTCTCTAATTTTATAAGATGGAAGCTTACATTCTGGATTTTAGATATTTTTTTTATTATATGCATTTAACGCTATACATTTCTCCATAAGTATTTCTTATCCCATCCATTTTGATAACTTGTATTTTCATTTTCTTCAAAATATTTTAAAATTTCTCTTGAAAGTTCTTCTTTGATTCATGAGTTATATAGATGTCTGATCACTGTCCATACTAATGAGAATTTTACAGCTGTCTTTCAATCAATAGTTTCTTGTTTGAGTCTGTTGTGGTCTGAGAATGTACTTTGTCTGATTTCCATTATTTGAAGTTTGTTAATATATGTTCTATGGCCAAAAATTTGGTCTATTTTGTTAAATGTTCCAAGTGCATTTGAGAAGATTTTGTGTTCTACTGTCATTGGAATGTTCTAGAAATGTCAATTAGCTCAAGTTGATTGATGGTGCTATTCAAGTCTTCTATATCCTTACTAATTTTCTGCCTGCTTGTTCTTCCAATTGCTGAGAGAAGGGTGTTGAAGTCTACAAATATAAACATTAATTTCTCTATTTTTTCTATCAGTTATATCATTTTTTGCCTCATGCATTTCCATGCACTGTTAGGTGCGTACATGTTTAGGATTGTTAGATCTTCGTGGAGAATTGATCACTTTATCATTATGTAATATTTCTCCTTTATCCCTGATCATCTTACTTATTCTGAAGTCCTCTTCACCTAAAATTAAAACAGTTGCCTCTACTTTCTTTTGATTAGTGTTAGCATGGTATTTCTCTTTCTGTCTTTACTTTGAACCTATCTGAGTCATTATATTTAAAGTTCCGTTCTTATAGATAGCACATAGTTGGGTTTTCTTTCTTCATCCAATTGGACAATCTTTATGGTTTTTTTTTTTAGTTTGCCATTTTGCAAGCGTTTTTTTCTGTTTTTGAGGAAGATTGGCCCTGCACTAACATCTGTTGCCAATCTTTCTCTTTTTCTTTTTTCTCCCAAAACCCCAGTACATAGTTGTGTATCATAGTTGTGGAGTTGTAGCTCTTCTATGTGGGATGCTGCCTCAGCATGGCTTGATGAGTGGTGACTAGGTCAGCGCCCAGGATCTGAACCAGAGAACCTCGGGCCGCCAAAGTGGAATGCACTAACTTAACCACTATGCCACCAGGCCAGCCCAACAATCTTTCTCTTTTAACTGGTATGCTTAGACAATTAAAAAGTAAAACTATTATTGACACAGTTGGATTAAAATTTGCCATCTTGATAACTGTTTTCTATCTGTTGCCTTTGTTCTTTGTTTCTTTTTTCTCCTCTACATCCTTTTTTTCTGTATGCTGCAGTTTTATGTAAGAATTTTATATGATTCCAATTTGTCTCCTCTCTTGACATATCATTTGTACTTAATTTCTTTTAACTTTTGAGTGGTTAACCTATAGTTTGTAATATATATTTTTAACTAATCTAAGTCTACCTTCAAATAATACTGTATTACATCACATGTAGTGCAGGTACCTCATAAAAGACTGTTCCAAATTCCTCTCTCCCATTCCTTATGACATTAATGTTATTTATTTCCTTATCCATATTCTATAAACAACCAAACACATTGTTACTATTATTGCCTTAAACAGTAGTTACCTTTTAGATCAGTTAAGAAAAATAAATGCAAAAGAATAATATTTTTCTTCTGCCTGAAAAACATTTTTTTTACAATTTCTTATGGGGCAGGTCTACTGAAATCCCTCAGTTTGGTGTTACCCAAGAAAGACTTTGTATATCCTTCACTTTTGAAGGATAATTTTGTTGAGTATAGAATTCTAGGTTTGCAGATTTTTTTTTTCTTTCAATACTTTAAAGATTTCTCTGGATTTTCTACCTGCTTGCATGGTTTCTGATGAGAAGTTGCTCTAATTTGTATCTTTATTATTCTGCAGGTAAGGTTTTATACCCCCTCTGGCTTCCTTGGAGATTTCTACTTTGTCTTTGGTTTTCTGAATTTAATACCAATGTCCAGGTATAAATTTTTTGTTATTTATCCTTCTTTGTATTCTCTGACCTTCTTCTATCTGTGGTTTGGTGTCTATCACTATTTTTTTAAAATTCTTGGCTATTATGTCTTTAAGTATTTTTTCTGTTCCACTGTTTCGTCTCTTTCTTATATTCCAGTTGTATGTATGTTACACATTCTCTGTATGTTACACACTTCCATAGTTCTTAGATGTTCTGTAATGTTTGTTTCATTCTTTATTTTTCTCTTCTTGTTTAGTTCGGGAATTTTCTATTTTCCTATCTTCAAGTTAACTGATACTGTCTGTGGCTGTGTCAGTTGCACTGATGAGTCTATTTATGGCATTCTTCATTTCCATTACTGTGTGTTTTTTTAATTTTTGGCATTCCTTTTGATTCTTTCTTGGAGTTGTCATCTCACTTCTTACGTTACCCATCTGGTCTTAATACTTTGCCTAATTTTTCCATTAAATCCTTTAACGTATTAATCATGATTATTTTAAAATTCCCCATCTGGTAATGCCAATATCTGTGTCATACTTGAATCTGGTTCTGATGATTGCTCTGTCTCTTTACTGTGTTTTTTTCTTCTCTTTTGGCATGCCTTGTGATTTTTTTGTTGAAATTTCTAGGGTAATAGGAACTGAAGTAAATAGGCCTTTAACGTGAAGATTTATATTAATTTAGCTAGGAAGTAGATTGTTTTTAATGTTTGTTGTAGCTATGGACACCAGAGGCTTCTAATTCTTCCAACACCTTTGTTTTTATCTCCTCTTGGCTTTGTGGCTTCCCTTTATACTGCTTCTCAGAAAGAGTCTGTGTCTTGCAGCACTTTCTGTTATAATCCACTGTTGTTATTACTGGTGGCTTGTTAGTGTGGCAGTAGCGTGTAGGGGAGGGATTTAGTTCTCTAATATTCCTATCAAGTCTCTGTTTTAGTAGGCTTGTTTCTCAGAAATGTGGACTTCAAAAATGTTTTTGCCTGTCCTCCAGGAGTAGATATTTTTCTCCATGCATGCCTCTTGTCCATTACCCAGCTACCCCAGTCGCAGTCTATTTCCTTGAAGCCTTCTCCTCTGTTAAGTATAGTTCTTAGTTATTTATTTTTCCTTAGGTGTGACAGGAAGGTTGGTGCAGGCTGGAGTGGGGCAGGGCTCTCTTCCTCCAGCTGTGGTAAGGCTTCCAAAATGCCCTCTGGAGAAGTCTTTCCCCATGGAGACCAGGCATTTCTAGGAAGAAGAGTGTGGGAGGGTTTCACCATGACTCCTCTTTCTCCTTTTTGCCAGAGCACATGGGGAGCTTTCTCCCATCTTCACCATGAAAACCTGATGGAGTTCCTGGAGAGAAAGCCCACAAACATTTGAAGTCCCATCTATGACTGTAGCCTCCAGGAGCTTTTCTCTCTCACATTTGTCTACACTCAACCTCCAGCAATTTATCAACATTATCATTTAGATGTTTCTACAAGTTTATGTTCTGCTCCAGGTAAACAGACTTTGGGTCCTGTATCTCTCTGAGTGTGCCTGGCGCTTCAGATTTCATGGTGGTGGTTGGTCCTGCAACCTCAGTTCTCTGGTAGACCCAGGGAAAGTCATTAGTTTCATTTTGGGTTTTTTTTTTTTTTTTTCAGCTTTTACTTGCTATAAGGACAGGAGTCACAACTTCCAAACTCTTTACATGTCAAAACTGAAACTGGAAGTCCTCCCACTGATTGATTTTTTAACGTTAAACCAATCTTGCATTTCTAGGATAGCTACCACTTGGTCATGATGCATTATTCTCTTTATATATTCATGGATTTGATTCACTAACATTTTGCAATCAATTTTGGGTATATATTAATTGAGTATTTGCTTATAGTTTTCTTATAATCTTTTTTTCTGCTTTTGGTGTATAGGCTAACACTTGCCTCAAAAAATAAGCTGAGATTTCTGAAAGGATTTTTTTTTTTTTGTAGAATTGTGATCATTTCTTCCTTAAACATTTGATAGAATTTATAAGTGTGTATTCTATCCTTTTTGTCTGAAATGTTCTGTAAGTGTCAATTAGCTCCACTTTGTTTATAGTAGTATTCAAGTCTTCCATAATTTTGTTGATTATCTATTTGTTCTATCAATTACTGAGAGTGAAGAGTTGAAAGTTCAAACTGTAAGACTTGTTTATTTAACTTTTCGCTTCTGTTAGCTTTTGCTTCATGCATTTTGAAATTGTGTTATTTGGTACACATTTAGGATTGTTTTGACTTTTTGATAAATTGACCCTTTATTGTTATTTATCCCTGGTAATACTACTTATTTTTTTGTCTGATATTCAACTTTCTTATGCTTAGTGTAACTTATGTATACTTTACACTTAAAGTATGCTTATTGTAGCCAGGATGTAGTTGGCTGTTGTTTTTTTTTATCCAAGCTGACTGAGACTCCAATCTCTGTCTTTTAATTAGAGTGCTTGGAACATTTACATTAAATAAGATCATTGATATGGATGGTTTTAAATCTATTATTTTGCTATTTTTTCTATTTTTCTCATCTTTTCTTTGTTCTCCTTTCCCTCTATTCTCTGCTTCTTTTTGATTAATTTAGTATCCCAGTTTATCTCCACTAATACCTTCTTGTATTACCTTTTAGCTATAAGTTCTTGTGATATTTTTGCTGTTTTTCTACATTTAATAGTATACATCTTTAACTTATCGAAGTTTATCTTCAAATAGTATTATATCGTTTCATAAACAATATGATATTTAAGCAATATACTTCCATTTCCCCTGACCTTTTCTTTCTGCTATTGTTATCATATATTTTACTCTAGTTTGGTTTTAATCCCCATAGAATGTTATTTTAATAACTTTGGGACGTCTAATGCAGTTGATTGTTTTCCCTCATTTAATTTTTATGTACCTCTTTTTTCATCCAGTCAGCTCAAATACACTTGAGATATTAACTATTATCTATGTCAGTCCTATTGAGTTCAAGGACAGAGGTATTGGAGGAGATAAACCCTAGTGTAGACAGCTCTATGTACAGAAAACTATGTATAGTTAATCTCTCCTCACCACACTAAACAACTCAAGTACAGTCTTACTCTCAGCCCCTTCCCAAGAGTAGAAAGTACCTAGATTGTAGTCTACCTAGCTTATGGATTGGAAGGAGTAAGGATGGGAAAAGGAGACTTCTCAAGGCCATTTAACCCACACCTTTGTCTCTGTTCCTCTCCTAAACACGGTTTCTGAACTATTAGATTTTACTCCTGAGGTCACCTTCACCAGAGGTCTGACACCTTTGGGGTTGGGACAGGCATTGATGGTTTCAAGCAATGATGGCGATGAGACAAGAACTGACCCTCAAAAGCTTTTTTCCTACATTATCTCCCACAGCCTCCTATGTGGTTCTTGTACCACCCTCTACACACACCAGTTCATGCACAGATTTCTGTTTCTCCTGTGTTTTTTTGTAGTTTCTCTCTATCTTGATCTTTTGTCTCCATAGTTCCTCTCTGGGATAGATTTTGCCGAAGGGAACCAACAACTTTAAGAACAATTTGATTAGATAACAGTTGTCATTTTCAAAGATATTTATTGAGAACCTCCTCTGTGCCAGGCACTCTAGTGGGCACAGATACAGAGATGATGAAGATGTGACCCACCTCTTACCCCTAGGAAGTGTACCACCTATTGGAGGGGAGGCACAGATAAATACATAATTGCTATGGTTGTTATCTGCAAAGTTCTATGAAAACAGGAAGAAGAGATTGATATTGCCTGGAGAATCTGATTTCATCAAATCTCAATGACACCTGTTTGCTTGCTTTATTGCTTAAAAGCTAAATTTCAATACATAAACCTCTGAAGTTGTTCTCATCCATAACTATAGTTCAGTGGTTCTCAACTTGGACTCCACATTGTAATCACCAGAGAAGCTTTTACAAAAATGCTATCCCACCCGCAAAGGGTCTGTCTAGACATTCAGATTCTTAAAAGCTTCCCAGATAGTTCATGTCTCATCTGTTATCTTTGCTAATATTAGATTATTCTATCTTCATTTAGTGACATTCTCTTACTCCCTTATATTTCAGTTTAAAGTATTCTTGTCCAAGTTCATGAATCAGCTGCCAAATGTTGTCATTCTTACCAGTTTTTCTGAGATACAGTCTATTTCCCTATTAGGAAGGAGTATTCAAGCTTCCAGAAAACTAATATTTATAACAAAACAACTACATTTCAGTAAAGAATTTTCAGAAGTATTTGTTTAACTATATCAAATTTACATCATCGAGTATTTCTAGTTCATTTTCTTAGCACATCAAAAATATTATTTGGGGGGCTGGCCCCGTGGCATAGTGGTTAAATGCGTGGGTTCCACTGCTGGCAGCCCGGGTTTGGATCCCGGGCACGCACTGACGCACAGCTCGTCAGGCCATGCTATGGCGGCATCCCATATAAAGTGGAGGAAGATGGGCGCAGATGTTAGCCCAGGGCCAGTCTTCCTCAGCAAAAAGAGGAGGATTGGCATGGATGTTAGCTCAGGGCTGATCTTCCTCACCAAAAAAAAAAAAAATTGTTTGGGAGCCCAGTTGACCTCTTAAATTCTGTAATTTACACAAAATCCCACACTGCATTGATTATATGAGTGAGAATAAATATTTAGTTTCTTGTAGTTCTTTAGAAACAAAGAAGGTCACACAGTTCTCTTCACAGACGTAGTAGATCAAGGACAACCAGAAAGTACGTGAACATGGATATTGAGCCAAGTGTTCAAAGTGGCAAGGGTAAAATTTACAACAGCAACACATTTTAGGCATTTGTGCCATTTTGCCAATGACATAAAAATAATCCCCAGTATATTTGAAGCTGGAAAAAAAATTGTTTCCCTATAACATGCTTACTGGCATTATTATGACTTCAGGTGCACCTTATCATGAATGCAGATTTATTGTGCAAATTATTGCTAGGAAAATATTGTAGAACAAATATGTACTGGAAAATAATCAAATCGGAATTAAAGAGTAATAATATGATTAGCGCTGTTGTGCCAATTCAGCTATTGTAGTGATAACTAGGTAGAAGAATAATTTTAAAAAATGTGCATCATGGTATTTGTTTCTGTGGGGAGAGATATACCAATGTTTCATCCTTGTATACTTTGAGCGAGGCAACTAGAAGAGCTCCTCTAGTAAAAAATACTACTCATATTAAATTTAACAACTTGTGTCATCTTCAACATAACACTAAAAGCATTGTGTGAACATTTGTTTATATTTACTTCTGGGTTTTCACTTGTTTTTGGCTAATAGTAATAGTAATGAGGGATATTTTATTTGATTTTATGACAACTCTCTCTACTTTTCTTCTTAGAAGGAAAAACTCCTAGGCTTAAGATGATCAAAAACAGTGTTCATTCACATGATGAGGCCTTATTTGTGATACAGCAGGTCAAAAATAGCCGTATACTAAAAGGCAACGATGTATTGGAAGTTCACGTATTTTCTGATGAGGTGAAGCAAGGTTTCTTTGCAAGCTCTTTGGGCTCATTGACTTTCATTGCCTCTCTGTCTGTTTGGGTGGGTTTGTCATCTTTAGCACAATGGAATGGCCGTCTATCTAATTTAACCTGCAGTGCTCAGTTCATTTATCTAGGTCAATGGCTGGTTATGGCAGAGGCTTTTTGTTTGTTTGTTTTAATTTTCATGGAAACAGAATTAGTCAACAAGTAAGAAGAAAATGTCTCATAGAAAAATTGTTCTTTATAAATCCTCAGTTAGATTCAGTTGATTTAGTAAGTTTTTTGGAAGTGTCATTAGTCTTAAACTATGACGATATTTTCGTAAGACCTCAGATCTTCCTGGCAGTCACCTGTCACTAAATGAAACAAAAAGTCATGACTATTGTTAACAGCAGTTAATACTGAGGAGTGGAAATGGGGGAGGACTTTCTTTTACCATTTTATGCACTACTATATTGTTTGAACATTTAAACAATGAGACTTATTACATTTGAATTATAAAATAACAAAAGAAAAGACAGTTCAGGATGGATATGGCTTTATGATGATTCTGTGTAATGAAACCTTGAGTCAGTGCATGCGATGAGGGAATTGAAGTGGACCACATATACACAGCTTCAGTCGCGTTCCTCCATTTTTGAACAGCTGTGAGCAACCCTGAACCATTCGTTTCCTTCCTTTTACTTATTTGCCTTTCTTTTCTTTGTTACTTCTTTTATTTACTGAGGGAAATTCACATAACATAAAATCAATCGTTTTAAAATGAACAATTCAGTGCTATTTAGTGCATTCACAATGTGCAACCACCACCTCTATCAAGTTTCAAAATATTATCGTTACCCCAAAAGAAAACCCTGTACCAAATAAACAGTTACTCCGCATTCCTCCTTCTCCCTAAGACTTAGAAACCACTATTCTGCTTCCTGTCTCTATGAATTTACCTATTGTATATGTTTCCTATACAATATGTGGCCCTTTATGTCTGGCTTCTTTCACTTAGTGTGATGTGTCCAAGCTTCATGCATGTTGTAACATGTATCAGTACTTCATTCCTTTTATGATGGAATTATAGTTCATTGTATGGATATATCACAATTTGGTTGTTTCCACCTTTTGGGTATTGTGAATAGCTGCTATGAAAATTCACGTACAAGTATTTGTTTGAATATCTATTTTCATTTCTTTTGGGTATATACCCGGTAGTGGAATTGCTGGATCATAGGGTAATTCTATGTTTAACTTTTTGAGGAACCACCAAATTGTGTTCCATAGCGTGTTATTCATTTTTGACCCCTCATTTTTCTCGCTTCCACTTTTCTTCTCTTCTCCTTACCTGAGTTACTCTGCTCTTCCTAAGGGAGGTATTTGTAAAGAAAGCACTCGTGGGTCAGGTCTGCCTCTTACTAATTATGAACAATGTGGGCAAGTCGCTTAGTTCTCTAAGCCTCGATTTTCTCACCCTATAAGGTGGACACACTATAATGTAGGATAACATTTACTTCACAGTGTGTTGGAAAGATTAAATGCTATAATGTATGTTAAAGTGCTCAGACGTTGTAGGCATTCAATACTTACTGAAACATGAATTGAGCAGAGTCAAATAATTCTATAAGGTGTGGGAGAGCATTTTCCAGTCTGTTGAACACCTCCCTCCCTACCCTACTCTATGTTAGAAGTCCACATCCATTAAAACACAATCATGTGTTAAAAGCATATTCAAATTTAGGTGAGAAAGATATCAATGAAGAAGAATGACTACATCAGCTCAGTAGTTATGCTTTACTCAGCTCTATTGCTTCTAAGAACTAAAACTTCAGTCTGTTAGGTGAGAAAGTTCACTTTGAGATTCTGCAAGTTCTGAACGATGAACATTTGCTTTCTAGGAATTCCATCCTGTATTCATTTAAAACTATCATCACTCTCTGCTCAGAGTCTTCAAAGGGTACCCCAACTGGTTGGGAGGAAAATCGAGTCATAACAATAGCCTTGGAGGCTTTCCATGATTTGGTGGACACCCTCTTTCTGTCTTCAGCTTCAGCCACTGTCCCCCAAGCTCATTCTGCTCTAGCAGCACTGCCCTTCCTGCTCTACCTCCAGCACACGTGTAATGCCAATGCAGCCTTTGCTTTTCTTCTTTCTGGAATACTCTGGCTGTAGACATCAACATAACTAATTCCAGAGTTCCTTCAAATTAATAGTCAATTGGAGCCTTCACTGAGTTTCTCTGAACATCTTATATAAAACAATTTCACTGCCTGCTACTCTCTACTGCTACTTTCTATCCCCTTGACTCTACTTTATTTTTGTCTTTGTCACAGCAGTTATCTTCTGCAGTCCTATATGTTCATTTATTTATTTGCTTGCGTGTCTTTCCCCTCTAGAATATACATTTATGAAGGCAAGGTCCTTTTTTTTACTCACTGCTTTTCACCCAGCACCTAAAATAGTGCCTGGTATGTAGTAAATGTCTCAATAAATATTTGTGCAAAAATGACCATTAATATAATTAATAATACTGCAAAAGATTAAATTACTTTCCCAGAAACATTACACTCATTATGCAAAAATAAATTGCTCATTGACACAAAATTAAAACTTTTGTCAAATTCTCCCCTTATCTCCCAAAGAAATATGAAAGATTTAGATGTAGAATATGTGTTTATGTAGGTTATAAACTCCCGCAAGGCTGAGATTCTGTCCTTTTACATTTGTTATAGGAAATAGCCTATTATGAGTTTTGAATTAATATGGATCATGATTGATTTAAAATGCATGGTGTTTTGCACTGGTATTCAGCCAACATCTATATTCAATTAAATAATCATTACAGTTGCCTGCATTTGTGCATTACACTGATGGCAAGAGCTATACTTGCAAAGGCTGGATTTTTTTCTGGGATGATATAGGTGCTATCCCAAGTCTGGGTAAGATGCAGAAATTTTAAATTCTGTCCTCATAAATTAGTTTGTGCAGAGTGGAGGGTCAACTCATATGAGCACCTAACTTTAAAATCTGCTTGTGCATGCAAAAGAAAACAAAGGAATCCTTCATTCCTACTGAGTTTGGGGGATAATTTGGAGAACAGGTTTGCATTAAATTTAACAGTAAAATGTGTCACTTTTCCTCACAGTCGAATCTGCAAGCAGCATATCGTTGTGTAGCTGATTTACCTGCTCTGCCAGGTGTCCTCCGCCACCATATGTATAAATATTTGTCTAAATTCTTCCTTTTTTTATCATTCTGTTTTTGTGTATATTAGAAGAACCAGAGCCAATTTGCTAGAGAAGAGCGACTTTTCCAGTTTTCTTTTGGCTGTTGATGACTTGGTCTCTCTGAATAGTCCCTCTTGTACTTGGCTGTTATGAGACAAATTTCTCTGAGCTAAAAGCAGGCTCAGTGCATTAAAAAATAAAAGAAGAAGATAACCTATTATCTTTCTAAGAGTCTCAAGTTGCGTATATGTGTGAGCTTCTTCTCAACATGTCTGTTTTTCTGGGAATCGTTTCATGCTCACCTTTTTGATGTGGTGACAAGGTCATTGGCTTTGAAGTCAGATAGACTTGGATCTGAATTTCACCTTTTCCACTCCATAGTTTTGAGATCTTGAGCAAATTGCTTGATCTCTCTGGACCTCAACCTGCTCATCCATGAAGTGTGTGAAAGTGTAGAGTTGTTGTGCAGTTCTTCCTTTAGACCCCTGCTCACAGGTCACCTTCTCAGAGAGACCTTCCTTCACCATCCCATGCAAAAGCACTCCCCTGCCCCAGTACATAGGATCATGTAACGTGGCATCTGCTCCATAAAGGAGGCTGAGTTCATAAATTTGCCTTTATCTTGGCAAAGCTAACAAAAGGGGGTGCTGGGACTATAGAACCTGGTTGGTTAGTTGTGTGCTTTGCTGGATTAATGAAATCAGAGAACAATGGGCCCAATGTGGGCATACATATTCTTGAAAATAAGATAGAGTTCTCCATTTGCAGAGGGCTTAGGAGAAAAGTAGACCCAAAAACCTAGTAAGCCAGCAAACCAATAAAAAACGAAGAGTGGGGGCCGTCCCCATGGCATAGCAGGTAAGTGCGCATGCTACACTGCTGACGGCCCGTGTTCAGATCCTGGGCACGCACCGATGCACCGCTTGTCAGGCCATGCTGTGGTGGCGTCCCATATAAAGTGGAGGAAGATGGGCACAGATGTTTGCCTAGGGCCAAGCTTCTTCAGCAAAAAGAGGAAGATTGGCATGTATGTTAGCTCAGGGCTGATAGTCCTCATAAAAACAAACAGAGAGTGAACTCAGTAGAAGTCAGAAAGTTAAATCTCATCAACCAATTTGTCATCAGTGCCTTTGAGTCTAGTCTGACTTCAGGTGACACTGTGCACAGCAGAGCAGAACCCTGCCCAGTCTTTTTGCACCATCCTCTCACCTTCTGGCGCTACATCCGACAATGCTCTGCTGCTATTCATAGGGTTTTCATGGCCAGTTTTTTTGGAAGTGGGTGGCCAGGTCCTTCCTCCTAGTCCGTCTTAGTCTAGAAGCTCTGTTGAAATCTGTCCACCATGGGTAACACTGATAGTATCTGAAATACCGGTAGCGTAGCTTTCAGCATCATAGCAACATGCAGCCGCCACAGTATGACAACTGACAGATGGGTGGTGTGGTTTCCTGACCGGGAAATGAACCCAGACCGAAGTGATGAGCGTGCCGAATCTTGACCACTGGATAACCAGGGCTGGCTTGTCAACTAATATTCAAACCAAATCACTAAATATTTCCTGATTCTCTGTTTATTTTTGGCAAGGAAGGAAAGAATCTCACTTACCATATTATTGATTACTTTTTGTCATTGAATTTGGGTTTTCCTATGGGTTTTGTCAGGAAACAGTTTGGCATAGTGGGAAATGGTACTAAACTAGCAGTTAAAAATGAGGAGTTTGGTTCCTTCTTATGTCAATTAGCTGAACGAAATTAGGATGGTTTGTAAGTCATGTCCCTGAAAAATAATCTTGCCTCATTTAATTTTTTAATCATTATTACTATTTGAGAGAAACAGATTGATGTTTAGTCTATTTCATCTCTTAGGTCCCCAGCAATTCTTGACTTGTCTGCTGATTTGGGTCCAGAAAACTGGAAAAAAATTCCAAAGAGGATATGGTCAGTTCTCAGCCAGCTTGACCTATCCCATGTAGTCTGGATAGAATAGTGTTGGGGATTTTTTTTGAGGTCGTTATGGCAATTCTTCTAAAAATATAACTTATTAACATTGAATTACAGCTGTAAGTGAAATGTAAATATCTATAGAGGAGGATATGATTTTTTTTAAATCCTGGATTCATTATGTATCATTTGTATGGACGTGGAAGTCATTTAATATTTCTGAGTTTCACTTTTTTCATCTGTAAAATAGGCTTAAAAATGTCTAACATTCAGAGCTACAGGTAGGATTAAGTTAATGAATATACACAATATATCTAGCCCAAGGTTCCTGGACTATTTTGTACCTTACTATGTTTAAAAGGAAAGAAAGCTGACAAAACTTATATTACATTATATTGAAACTAAACCTAGTATTTAGGTTTCTTGTAGACTTTTGGCTCTTGATTCCTTGTAAGATGCAATTTTATTATTTTATTTAACTTTTACAACAAAACACAAATCTATTTACATGTGTGCAAGTCATAGAAGCTTAAGAATAAAATATGAATAACATAACCTTGCAGGCAGGCCAGGCAGCACATTAGGACTCTTCCTGTATCACCGAATTGTCAAGAGAGGTTTGCTGGTTCTTTTATAAGGAGAAGGATTTGAACATCCTAATATCTGTATATAGACTTTCCTTTTGTTCCTTTCTATGGTTTAACCAGTATTCTCAAGTTTAGTGTGCAGAATTCTTCTGTAGATTGTATATAGCAGATTTGGGGGATTCTCTACTGTGGTTTTATAATATATGGTTTTTACCCTCTATGCGGATTTTAGAGTTTAATACTCTCGTAAGATGTAACATTACATCCAAATAAATGCAGCAAATAATTCCAAGTAGAATAGCTCCAATGCCATGTGAATAGGTATTTAGTGTGTTTTCAAGAGTCTCATGGCACAGACTTCAGTTACCATCAGTTCCCCTTGAGGTTCAGCCCATTTGACTTTCCATTTGCCCAAGTTGACTGTTTCTGATATTAACTCATTCTTCAATCTTGTCCAGCCTTTCTTCCCAGTTCTAGTAAAGGCTTCCCCTTCTTTTCTCCCTGCCTCTAATTCCTTATCTTAATAATCTTCACAGTTTCCCAGACTGTTGTCTGAACTTTGCAGCTATGTACTGATCTAAGGACTACCTCCCTCTAGTTACTGCCCCTGCAGCCCAGCTCCTGCTCAGCTGGACTTAACTCCATCAACTGTCAGCCTTTCTGGAACTCTGTGTATTTCTGTCTCTAGATTCCCTGTTGATCCCATTAGCTCTACTGGAATGTCTCTGAGGTTATGCCAACCTCCTGCCTGGCCTGCACATACACTCACCTCTATAGTCGACATTCGAGAGAAAAGGACAGATCCTAGAATATGTTTTAATTCTCTGGATAGTCTCATCTTTTCAGTAATTCTACTTATAAGCAGAGTAAGGGAACCCTACTACAGAGCTTTGCAAAAGAGTAAACATCTGACAGTTTCAGTAATTCAGCTCTCTCTGTAACAGTAACATGAGTGACTTAAGCAGCCAAATTCTAAAAAGAAATATATTTGACTCTGATTCCCCTAAATCCATCTGTTCAAACTGGCTGTAATATAGCTAGCTGCATGTAGTTTTAAATTGGGGTACATTAGGGCATGCAGCTTTATGGCTAGAAATAGGGATGATACTAATGGAAAAAAATTATTCACGGTTTCCCGTAGCCCCTTTGATATAGTAATCTGGGCTCCTGGGGTGGGAGAGTCATAGTCTAAAAGATCTGTGGGAAATCAAATTTCGGGTTAGAAATCAAACAACACCCAACCACTTCCATTTTTAAAAAGTCTCAAACAGGGTATATACATTGGCTGTTACCTTTATGATGACTAACGAAGATGCACTGGTTACAATTCTTTAGTTTCTCTCTGTTTTCAAATTTACATCTCTTCCTTTGCCAAGTCTAAAAAGGAGGAAAAACTAAATTAATCCCCTGGAGCTGAAACAGCAACATTTGGTCTCTGTGATCCTCAGTTCTTAACCTAATGTGGCAGCTCATAGGGAAACTGTCGAATCGGCAATCCTAATTACTCTAAGTTGCCTCCCACGTGTACACATGTAACAGTCAGGAGTGAATGTGCATTGACAACTCATCTTCTCTGTTCCATGGTTCTAAACATCCTTACTGTGTGTGGGGTTTGATCTCTCTGATCTTGGGTAGGCTGCATATGGGTGCCTAAGTGGTTGTTGCCAGAGCAGAAGCTAATCTATTCTGAGAATATTCCTAATGGATATTGAGACAAACATGAAACTATGGCATTAAAATGTTTTGTGAAACATGTAGTGGCATGAATTCAGTTGAACATTTGTTCTGCAAGGCCACATTCACTAAGACTGTGAAACACAAAAGCGAAGGACCCCACTATATATGTTGTGTTAAAAAACTCTAGTAACTTTATAAGAAAGAGAAAAACAATCAAGGAATGTTCCCATTAACAATTATTTAAATGCTAATGGAGTATGAGTTTTTATTCTCATTTTGAAAAATTCATGTGGTGTTTGTGTGTATACACGTATGGGTATACACACATATACGTGAGCGCATACACATACTCACACCACAGGGTACTGTTATTAGATCAATGTGGGCAGATGGCAAGTTGTCGATCAACGCTTGTTGAACTGAAAATAATACCACATATAACTGACCTGCTGTAGCAAATATTTTCTCATTTTACTCTAATTGTAATTGCTGCAGGGATTTTAATAAAATTCACATGGTCACTTATACTGAGAAGAAAACCTTCCCGATCTAGATTACTGACGTGGGTGAGGAATTTTATGTATTTTGCAGGAGGATTGGGACTTTGTGTTAATTATATAGTTGAAAAATTATGATTTAGGGGCCAACCCGGTGGCATAGCGGTTAACTTGAGCGCACTCCTCTTCAGCAGCCCAGGTTCGCGTGTTCAGATCCCGGGCACGGACATACACCACTCATCAAGCCATGCTTTGGCGGCGTCACACATACAAAAGAGAGGAAGATGGGCACAGACGTTAGCTCAGGGCCACTCTTCCTCACACAAACAAAGTGAAGATTGGCAACAGCTTAGCTCAGAGTCAATCTTCTGCACACACACCCACACAAAAAAATGTGATTTAGAGGGCAGGAACCTTTCAATTTCTAATCAAAGGCTGATTCTTTATTGACAATAATAAAGTTAGTGGGTCTCTTTTATAATGGTAAAGTACTAATAAGCCCACCAGCTCAGGAAATATTAAGAGCATATAGCGAGGTCAGCTGCACCTCATTGTCCCTGCTGTTTTTGTCCCCCAGCTCCTCCCTTAGTCTCAATACTCAATCCCTGCAGAAAGCAATTGTTCCTCACCAAAACTTCTCAGTCTTTTCTACCAAAATTCTTGTAATGGCAGAGAACACTGAGCTTGTTCTCTGGGAGGCTGGAAGGCAGGGAGGGTGTGGGCATGTATTGCAGCTACCATAACAGTGAAGTTTATTTGAAGCCTTACGTATGATTTTATTGCATTCATGTGATTTTCACATTCAACTTGATTAGAGATGTGTATATTTTTATATTCAGTAATCTCCCTCTTTCCAACTGAAGGAAGTTGATTGTTTGCCATGGTTATTTGATGGTTTTTAAGACACTTTGGCATAGGAATCAACATATACCAATTTTAAAACTTTGTACTTTGTTTATTCTAGCTTCTCATCTACTAGTGTCTCACCATAAATCAACTTTGTGGTAATCACTGGTCTATGGGTCCATCTCCAAATGGCCTTTGCTAGCCAACCCGACCTGGGGCTCAGTTTCCATTTTGCCTTACAGCTGAGCTCCAAGTTACGACAAAGGGAGAGTAGACTCCTTCCATTTCCTGTTCAGATTCAAAGGAAACTATACCCATCGAGCATACTCTCTTTGCATCAGCATCTAATGGTCCTATACCCTATCTCAGGAAAGATATTGCCTGACAGTTTTTCTTCCATTTGCTGAAAATTTCTTCTATGGATCACCTGGGACCTGGTGTAGCTGGTGTCCTTCCTGGTCCCATCAGAGGCAGTGCGTGCAGCCTGAGTCAGGTAACAAATAGTAGGACTGACCAACGCAGAGTGAATCTTGGTATTGCACCTCTCAATATACTAATTGGCCTGTTCAGTTGAAATGTATTCACTGATTAATTCTCATTTAATAAATAACATTAATCGCTTCACAATAGGATTTATATGGTTTTCCATTTATTCAAAAATCTGGAGGACAGATGGATATAACCACTTTTGAAGATGACCTATTTTGTCTATGCTTGATTGCATATCTTTTGCAAGGTGAAGATAGAGTTATTTATAATGGAAAGTCCAAATCATCTCTATTTTGCAGTCCCATGGGTACAAGATACCCCAAATTAAGACCACTCTGGATATCTTGCCCTGTTTCTTCATTTGTTCTCACTCACTTGCCTCATACCAAATCTAGCTGCAAACCTTAGCTCCTCAGGTTTTTCCACTAAAAAGCTACTTGGCCAAGCTATACTGAAGTTTTGACCTGGGCAGAGGGCCATCATGCATCTCACAACGTTTTCAGGCAATGGAGTAGAGAAGCTAAAAGTGAAGACTCTGGAATTGGTGTTCTTTCTCTCTCTGTCACCTTGGACAAATTACTTGGCCTCTCTGTGCCTCAATTTCCTCACCTTTAGAGTAGGAGTACAAATAATTTCCATCTCATAGGGTTGTTGTGAAAAATAAATGAATTATTACACATGCGGCATATAGAACATACCTGGTCCAAAATAAGTGTTCAGTGCAAGTAACTTTTCATTATCCCATGGTTCTCTCTTTCTCTTCCTTTCATTCTCCTCTCCCATCATCCTCTGGAATCAGGCATATTTTTCTCTTTGTTTTAGGATACAAGTTCAAACAAGATTTTTTCTTACTTGATCATGCCCTTAGAGTCTCACCAGCTACCCAAGAGATTTACCAAAATATTCAAATAACTGAAAAGATTATTCTGGAAAATAAGATTGGATTTTTCTACCCTACACCTGCAGGGCCTTCAAAGGAGCATGATCGTGTTGTTTTAGGGCTTCTCTATCCCAGCATCCAATAGCCAGTCAGTTTCCTTCTTTTTCTTCTCCTCTTCCTTCTTTTTTTTAAATAGTCATAGGACGACTATAATATTGGCCCTTCCTTTCAAACTGGCTATGTTCTCAATCTCTACCCTGAATATACCTTGCACATTCAGACCTCTCTATCCACACACATTCCATTATTCCTGCCTGAAATGCCATGTCCCAAGTTTCCTAATGGCCAAGTTATACAGATCCTTTATGACCGACTTCACGTGTTATCTCCTGGAGCGTAAATAATCATTCTGAACTCTGCAACTCAGTGGCATTGTGTACATCTCAAGGCAGTGTTTATTACTTTGTATTTATAATTAGGTATTTACGTATTTATCTTCCTTTTTGAACTCGAAGCATCTTAAGGGCAAGGACTTTGGAAGTCATCTCAGTTTTACAATGTCGAATGCAGTGTACACACTCAAACAAATGTTTATTGAATGTATGAATATCAGGGTGTGAAAGGGAGCATTTCAGTCAATTTCTCACACTGGGAATTGGAAAGAAGGCAGTAATAAACAGAGATTAGAAATGCATGGTTTGTGGTCAGTCTAAATGCTTCTGTCAGATCCCAGGTGCTTGGACGGAGCAACTCTGCATGGCATACTAACTTTCCATCATCTCTCCCTTCACTTCCAACAAATCCGCACTTCAACTGAATCAAAATATTCCAGGGACCTGAAGTGCTAAATCATTTTGTGTCTCTGAGAAGTAATCTAGCATTCTCTAGCCTGCTAGAAGACAAGAACGTCGTCTTTCATCTCTGTATTCCCAGAATCAAACTCCATGTCTGCTCTTAGTGGGTGCCCCATAACCATTTGTGGTTGTGCAGATGAATAGATTCATGCTTCTAGCTGCTATATAAATATATATTTGGCAACACTTTGGACCAAGAGGTAGAGGAAGAGAATCTGGGAGTGTGTAGCTAAATGATTCTGCAATTATAACTCAACTGACTAGTGTCATCCTACTGAGATAGGTAGGAGATGCTGATGAATCGTTTGGTATAATTTGTAGATATGTGACATGGGAGTAGTTACATGGGTAACATACCTTCTTTGTTCTCCTTGCTGGGAGGAGATAGAGCTGAGGAAAAATTAGTATTCATATTTATTACTGTCATTATTAAATTATTTGATATTAATTTATAGCTGAATTAACTAGACCTTATAAACATCAAAAAATAGACAAGTCTCACTAAGAACAAGATTGATATCCAAAAAGACTTCAAGGATCTGCTGTTATATGTAGACTTTAGGTTTGTCTAAGATGTCTGCAGAGCGTGGAACATCATATATCTCCTCTGAAAATATCTTAAATGCTATGACATTAGCCACTTGCTTATAATTAAAGTATGTTGCCATTTCACCAAGCTTTCATTTACAGGAGAAAGTGCAAATTCCATTCCCCTTGAACTTTAGCTACTTCCAACTTTTTTCTTTGTTCTTTTCTTTAAAGCTTTGCAACAAATGCATCCCCATATGCTTATATTAGTTAATCTAGTATTAAACATATTGGCTGTGCAAAATGTTGGCACCCATTAATAAATGTTTTCATTTTTTCTTTCTCTCTCTTTTTTTAACTTTAGATTCTTCCTTTGACTACATAAGCAACAGCTGTCTAGCTGCCTGCACAAGACTAGATCTAATGCCTCTACAGAAATCTAGGTCAAAACACTTGGAATGCATGAATATCAAACAGAGTTTTCAAAACAGCAAATGAATACATCTTTAACTGGTGACATTTTCCTGTAGCATATGGCTACAAGCTCAGGGGACTGGATGGTTTTTTGATGAATATGTTCCATCAAAAACTAAGGGATGGCAGTAGGCTTTTGCCACCTTCTGTTTTGCCTTATGAAATGATAATGCAAACGCATAGATAGATACAGTGATCACAAGGCTTTTACCTTCAGACCTATTCTGAAGACGCATTTTCCCTTTTGGATGAGTCGCTTTGTCTTTGGTTGGGTTTTGGTTTATACACAGCTGTCAAAGGTGACAGCCAGAGGGAGCAGTTGTCTTTCTTGGGCAGAATGTGATTGGTGGAAATCTTCAAAAAGTTGAACCAAAAAGCAAATATTCACCAAAGAGAGGAATTGGGGAGTTTGGTCACATGAGTAACTTACAGCCACAGCAGCAAAATGTTGATCTGACTCCCTTGTCAAATGTCAATATTGAGAGGCTGGATAATCATTTACCAGTGAGGAACACAAAGAAAAGCCCAGAGAAATTGGAGGCTGGCTCCTTAATCCTGGATCTGCCACCGATAAATCAGCTGTGACCTTGGACATGACCTTTCATCTCTGTGACTTCACTGTCCTTCTATTGTGTCAAATGAGAGGACACGACTGTTATCTGTACAGTTTCTCCTAGCCCTAAACTTCTCAGTTTGTAAGTTTATGAAGCTGTTTTATTGTTAATTACATCATATTAATGGAGATGGCGTGACAGAAAAGAATAGGCTTTGATTTCTTTTTTAATTGGTTGAAAATTCGTTTCCTAAAAAGAAAAGTTATCCAGAATCTACCCTCCTCTTTACCAGTAAAATAAGACAACAGTGGAGCTGTTCTAGTTAAGCAGGGGGAAGGAGGAGGGATGCCCCCTTGGCTTCCTTGGTCTCCCACTTCTCAGGGCAGCATCTGAATCCTATATGTGAAAGGCCTGGGTCTCTACCAAACCCACTTTGAAAACTACTGGCTAAGAAAATGCGTGTGTGTGGGTATTGTGTTAGTAATGGTGATGATGGTGGAGAGAAGTGCTGGAAACTGCACTTCTTTCTTTTTGCATTTTAACAAATATGTGTTAACCAAACAGTACATTTCAGTTGCAGGTTAAACTTTAAACAGATGTTCTAATCCTGGTTTGGCTTTTGTTTAAAAAATAACCAGGAGAACTTGTGATTGTCACAAGACTCTATAGATAGGCCATTTTATTCACAAGGTGCAGTTGTCTCTCATCTGGATTCGGTAGTACCCCCAACAATATTCTTGAAATCACATTAAAAAAAATACTCATCATTTTCAAATAACTAGAGGTCATTTCTTCCTCCCACCACAGTCATTCTTTTCCCCAGTTGCATACCCCAAAGGCTATCATCTTACAAGGTGCCTGGGTCGCCTTTCAGAGTGGTCTATGCATATACACTTGTATGTGTACATGTGTCTGTGTGTTTATGTATGTGTGTGTGTTTTCTTCCTTAGTGAAGTGGTAGTGTATGGTGCATACAGAAAAGCACTTTGCTTTTTAAATTTAATAATATGTTTTAAATATCCAATTTTAACAGGAATGTCTAATCTGCATCTTTCTTTTTAAAGGCTTTGCAGTGCCTTATTGTGGATGCACAAAATTTTTTAAACCGATTCATCTTAAAGGGCATTTACTTGGTTTTACTTTTTTTTTTCCTATTTGTTTATAAGGTAGCAATGAATATCTATGTATGTGTGTATTTATGAATATCTGTGAGAGTATCTAAAGACTAATCTTTTAGAAATAATATTGTTGGGTCAAAGAATATGTGCACATTTAATTTAGGTGAAGAGTGCCAAACAGTATTTAACTATACTTACTATTTGCAGTTTTTTAAAAAAAATTATGACTGTGTTTGAACATTGTTTTATATGTTTAAAAATTACTTGTATGTAAAACTCTGTTCACATCCTTTGTCCAAAAATGGAGTTAAGTCAATTTAATAGCCATCTGGAAACAAAATAAAATTGTATTTCTACTTTATTTCTGACACCAAAATAAACTCCAGATGGACCAAAGATTTTATGCTAAAAATAAATGTATTCAAGTATTATTAGAAAACATGAGATGTTTTTTGTAAGTGATCCAGAACTAAAGAAGGTCTTTCTAAGATAATACAAAACCTACAAGAAATGATTCTAAAAATGTATAAATTAATGTCAATATATACTGAAAAAAATTAAAAGATGATGACAAACTAAAATGAAAGACGACACATTTGACAAGAGTTGATTGCTTAAAACGGATTGTAGCTATAAATGATTGTATCATCTAGGCTCGGGTTGTAGAAAGATGAAAGTGATTGTTGCTCTCACCTCAACAAGCAAAACAAGCTGGATAAACTACAAAGTCATCGTTTATTTAAAAACCATCAGAGGGCCAAGAACACAAAGAAACCTAAATGCAATTAATTCTAGAAAGCGGAGATCCCTTCAATAGATTACAATAGACCCACAGCTGCTCTCATCCTCTCATCCCCAGTGGAGCTGCTGGAGGAAGAGGGCAGGAGTAAAGAGAAACCAGCCTAACTTTTAATGGTCTTTTAATGGTTCTATGTGGTCTGGCCTGACAGATTAGAATTCCACAGTGCCTCAGCCTCATAGCAAGTCTGCGCCCATCCTTCAACTCTTCCCCTCGTCTTCCCTGTCTACCCACGGGTAGTTCACCAAAGGCTGGTAACATCTTCAAGAGAGCTGAGAGTGAGCTCTGCTGATCAGGAGAAATGAGAGAAGCTGCCCAAGACATACAGCCCGTCACAGAGAGCAAGCCAGCCACCACACACAGACATACATATTTCCCAATGAATAACATCTTGTGGAGTTTTGCTCCTTTCGAACTTTATAAAAGAAGTATAGCATTATGTAGGTAATCTGGACTTTTCATTCAAATTATATGAAGAATCATTCATAATATAGACTATGCATGTGTTTCATTTTGTTTTATTTCATTTCATTTATTCTCACTGCAATTCCTTTGTGTAACTAGACTTCAATATTTTTATCCATTCGTTTGTTGATGAAAGCTTGCATTGTTTCTGGATGACTAAAGTGATGCAGTAAGCATTCTTGTACATATCTTCTGGTGCATATGTGCGAAAGTTTCTGTTATGTGTGGTCCTAGGTATAGAAATCCTGGGTATGCAAATATTTAACTTTATAAGGTAATGCCAAATTATTTCCCAAATTGGTTGTAGCAGTTGATGCTACCACAAGCAAAGTATGAGATTACATTGAATCACATCCTCTCCAACTCTTGTATTATCAAGAATTTTAATTTTTACAATAAAGGTATCTCATTTTGGTCTAGATTTACACTTTCCTGATTAGTGACGTTGGTGTTGATGTTATGATGCTGAGCATTTCATTACATGTATTGGATATATATGTTTCCTCTTTTGTGAAATCTCTCTCATGTCTTTTGCCCATTTTTCTACTAGACTTTCCTTTTCTCAATGATTTTTATGAGTTCTTTATATTTACTAACCTCTGTTAAAATATATGTATTGCAAACATCTTCTTCCAGTATTTATTATGTGTATTTTTTCCTTTTCTTGACTAACAGATTCTTTTCTCAATGATCCAGCGTGCATTTTTGTTATACATCAAAGTTCCATATATGCATGGGCTGTTTCTGATTTTCTATTTATTCTACTGGTCAATTTATCTATCTTTGAAGCAATATCATATTGTCTTAATAACTATAGCTCTATCATATGTTTTATAGCTATAATATAGCTACATAATTTTTTTTTTATAATGTGTTTTAATATCTGGTAGGGAAAAACTCATCTGCTTTTTCTTCTTCCTCAAGTATATTAGTGGTGGACAATCTTTTGTTTTCCATATAAACTTTTGAAGAAACTTTTTAAATTCCCTGAAGAAGTCTATTGGGAATTTGGGAACACATTAAATATATAGATCAATTTAAGGAGATTTTATCTATTAAGGATATTCTTTCTTTTCATGAATATGTGCAACTTCTCCATTTATTTACAACTTCTTTAATGACCTACACTGAAGTTTTGAAATTTTCTGTGCATAAGTCTTTCCCATTTTTTAGTTAGATTTATGACAATATTTTATAATTTTCATCTCTATTGTAAAAGGTGTATTTTTAGTATAGGAATGCAATTGGTTCTGGATATCCAGCCATCTTGCTAAACTCGTATTATTTCTAATAATTTGTTGATATTTTAGCATTTTCTACATAGACCATATCAACTGCAAATAATCAGGTTTATTTCCTTTTTCCCAATCTTAATGCCTTTGATTTTATTTTTCTTTTCTTATTGTGCTGGCTAATATCTCAAAACAATGTTAAATAGATGTGGTGATATTGAGCATTATGTTCTTTTTCCTATTTTAGTAGAGGTTCTCAATATTTCTCTATTTCTCATTTTTTAGGTTAAGGAAGTACCTTTTATTCAAGGTAGAGAATTATATGTATGTATTCTCATCTTTTTCAGTGATTTTACCTATATTTTGTATTGCTTATCATATTGTATTGGCAAAAGTAACTGTTATTAATAGTGGTGACATTGGGAATTCCTTGGTGTTGGTAAAACTGTCATGATGCTTATTGGTTAGATTAGAGACGTAAATTTTCTTCCTCTTGGAGAGAAAGGCTTTCCTAACATGCAAAGAGTTAGGAATTCTGAAAAATAAATTATCTCTTATATTATTAATGTTTGTGAAGTATATGATTTAGCTTTTCTTTTTGAAAGTTTCAAGGAATTCACTCAGAATACTTTGTAGCCTGGCACCATTTTTCTGAAGTTATTTTTTAGTAAGTCAAAAAAAATCTTAAATGTTTAGCTTCCTTTTAGTCGATTTTGCATTCTATTTTGTTAGTAAATCATCTTGTTACACCGATAATTTTAAGTACTTTGACATAAATTTACACATATTTTCTAATACTGTTAACATCTTCTAGATGGCTTTCATATTCTTTATGTATTTGTTGTGGTTTTTTTGCTCTTTTTTTGAAGTTATATTTGTCAACTAGTACTATTTTTTCCCCTCAAAGAATCAACTATAGGTTTTTATTGGGGGGGAATCAATATTTATTCTACTTTTATAATCAATTTGTTTATCCCTTTTTCATTATTATTTTCTTCTTTTTATCTTAGGCTTGTTTTAGTCTTTATTTTCTAATGTGTTTACCTTAATGTAAATATTTTATCTTCATTCTTACTTGTTTACAAATGAAAATATCTTTATAAACATTTATAAACTTTTAGTTGTATCTAAAATCAGTGGTTCTCAACTGGGGGTAATTTTGCCCCCCAAGAGACATTTGGCAATGTCTGAAGACGTTTTGAAATGTTTTGACTTATAGCAGAGGGGGAGAGGGTGCTACTGGCATCTAGTTGGTAAATGCCAGGGATGCTGTTAAATAGCCTACAACACACACAACTGTTCCCGACGACAAAGAATCGGCCAGCCCAAAATGTCAATCATGCCGAAGTTGAGAAACCCTCCTACAGACTCTTGAGATATATAGTTATTTTGATCAATATCATAAGCCAGACTAAGTAAAATGTGCTCCCTCTTGCTTTTTCCCACTTTGATTATTTGCTGGAGGTCAAAACCCAGCAATGTTCGCGTGTGCTTTATTTGGCTATCTCCATATTTTAAAAAATAATTGAATGCTATGGGATAGGATATGCATTCTACAGATTTCCACAGTTTCTGTCTGCCACTTAGTATTATATGCCTTCCCCTGGGAAAGTCACACTTTTATATTACCCATCTGACCATAGTAGAAACTTGATTTTGCACGCTTGAATTCTACACCTAATGGTCATCAGTCTCTTTCTCTTTTTTAAAATTTTCATTTCCCTAAGGGAGACAACACATTTCCATTGGCAATAGTAGCTCACTGAAGTATTGTAGCTATGTTTCTCCAAGATACGCCAGTCCCAGGGAGGGCAGGGAACATCAAAATCTTTTGACATGAGATGTGAGATTTTTATAAATTCTCACCTCTGTAGGGTGGCATGATGTCTGTTCCCCCTCCTCTTCCAATCAAAAACCACTGATGGATAAAAATACTAAATTAAATAAGTAATGTTTTCTCCTTACTTAACATTCTAGTATGTAAACAAAAATCCAAGTGTTTTACTTGGAAGATGCTGTTAACAGATGTGCGTTTATTTCAAAACAGGATATGATATGCTCTCGTGTAGTATCAGGTTACTAATATTACTTTACTATGGTGATTAGGGAGCCTTTGCATTATGGATTTTTTTTTCGGACTTTGCTTATTACTCAATGGATTTAAATGTTTGATAATTGTTTATTCAAATTTGTAGCTGTGTATCAAAGAAGATTAAAGTTTCCTTTTATGGAAGCAGCATCAATACCAAGATCTATCATTCGTGAGATATTAACTTTTTTCATTAACAAAATCTTCCATGTAGGTAGGTTAATGAGCTTAATACGCAGATCACTCTAATTAACTATAAGTCAGGGAATAGAACTGATGATAAAAAATGACACAGAGCCAGAAATATTCTCAGACATTGAGAATCAATGTTGGGAGTTTTTGTTTTATTTTTTTTGAATTGGCAAACCATACTATCCAACATGTCAAATATACAACAGAATACAATTTATATTGTTTCACATGAAGGAAAAGTAGTATCATCAGTTCCTATAAGGTCTGAGAACTTCCTCAGTTTTAACTTCAGGAAGTACCTTACTCTTTTGACATTTTCCTCTCTGTAAAATGGATATAATTATTTTCACCCAAATACCCTAGGAAGAACATCTGAGAATTCATGAGGTCATCGGGAATTTCCATTTACCCCTTATCTTCCTTCCTTTATTTTTATAGTAAGCATCCTTATATCATTGGCTCATAGAGAGAAAAAGAGATCTTTGCAAATGTATCGATTTCTTAAGAATAAAGGTATTGTTCACTTAAAAGCTAAAATAGTAAATACAACGTTTTTGAGATGGAAAATGAATCAGCTGCCTGAAATTAATTATAAGTAACAGCTTAAATATTAAACTCAAAAGCAAATGGATATGTTCAGTTTCTTTTTTTCTTTCTTTCTTCCTTCCTTCCTTTCTTTCTCTCTCTCTCTCTTTCTTTCTTTCTCCTTTTTAAATTTTTTTGGCCATTTGTTTAATGATTAAAACAATAAGTGTGGAACAGAAGGCTAATTATGATAACATAATAGATCAGAATATGGAGTTAGGAATTTGTATTTTCTTCTGAGGGAAGATGCTGTCAATATGAACCTACCAATCAGTCAGTCCTTAACACTGGTCTCCTCCGGAAGGGGCCTCAGAAGTCATCTACTCTCATTTTACAGATGAAGTTGTAACTCTTTCGAGGCCATACAAACAGCTAGCAAAATTGCAACCGGAATCACAGTCCCTGACTCTCAGTTCAGTAGTCAAATAATTCTCTCCAGTATCAGAAGCCTAATTATTAGCTTGTTGATGTTCACTCTTATATAATGAATGGTGACACTCGCTTGTGATTTTATTAGATTTCCTTGGTATGTCTGAGAATATTAGTGTCATTCAAAGAGTCACCAGAATAAAGTCAATAAATATGTATAGGTTCTTTTTTTGTTTTTTGGTGAGAAGTAGAAAGAGGGGTGTATTAATTGTTATTTCACATCTTAAAATTTGTGAATTAATTTTGGCACATAGTAAACTAAGTCCTGAAATTCAATAAATTAAAAGCATAGCAAAGACTTCCTGTTTATGTAAGAAAACACAGAACAAGAAAACAAATGAACAAAAGGCTTGTGGCTTTAGTGAATTAATGGGTGGATAATAAGCCAACAATGCAGTATAGTTATCGGAAAGATAAAGGGATATAAATGGCACTCTCATTGTATATGTGACACCTAAACTAAAAATCCCAAATATTTGTCTGTATGTGCATTACATTAAACTAGGCATTTTGCATATATTCTTTTAAATCCTTAACTTGTAAGATAATCATCCTCATGTACAGATGAGAAAAGGTGAGTATATTACCCATGTTCGCTCAGCTCATTTTAGTGGCCAAGTTGGCATTTCTTCCTAGGTCTGTCTGGCCCCCAAATTCAAATCCTTTCCATTATGCATCTCTGGGTTTAACTGTTTATGTTGAGTCTCACGGGGAACATTTAGAGACTAGAGTGGGTTCAGAGGAGGGTTTCCAGGATGACAAAGCATCAAGAAACAGTACCATGTAAGGAACAATGGAACCAATGAGCAGTTTCTGCCAGGTGAATAGCAGCATTAGAGACCATGAAAGCAAAACTCTAGTGAGCACTCTGTCCTGTGGAGGAGAGTTTATCTTCATTCTGTGTAGCATATGAGCATGGATATTGGACCAATTACTGGGAGCCAGAGGGGAGATTGACTTATTAGAAGCAAGAGTATTCTTTTGTGTTTTGTAGGATGGGAGTGGGATAGAGAAGGGGAGAACATTTTTAAGAATTAGAGAGGATTAAAATTGATTGGAAATACTCAAGCTGCAACTAGATGAATGGGATGTATTTGATTCTATTTTTACCTTGGGCATTATATTGAAGGGGAATTTAAAGTTTCTGTCAAACTAATAATCCACAATTCTACTTTTTACCACAGGTGTGTCAGCTTAGCAGAGACAAGAACCATATTTTATCATAGTTGCTTCTTATCTCCCTATCCTTACATGCCTTGAACTCAATCAATGCACATTAATTTAATGGGTAGGTGAATGAATAGAAAAATCACAGATAAAATTATCTTCTAGTCTAAAAAAAAGGACACTAAAATATCCTTACAATCAAGAAAAATCTTATTAAAAGAACTTGAAGGCAATAAAATGGAGCAAGTTATTTGTAAAGTATTCCTTATTTATTTTAATTTTTTAATTAATTTATTTTTTTGATGAGGAAGATTGGCACTGAGCTAACATCTGTGCCAATCTTCCTCTGTTTTGTCTGTGGGCACTGCCACAGCATGGCTTGATGAGAGGTGTAAGTCCGCACCAGGGATCTGAACTCACGAACCTGGGCCACCAAAGTGGAGCTCACCAAACTTAACCATTACGCCACTAGGCCAGCCCCTATTTTTATTTTTTTACACATTAATGATATTTTGACATGTAAATGTAATTTACAAGTCTGATTGTAAAGTAATAAGCTTGAGGATATCAAAAAGAAGAGAGATTTTGGGAGAAACACATTTTTTCCCCCCTCTAGAGGAGCAAAATCAGAATTTTGTTATTGCATTAAGCAAGAGCAAAGTGGACCATATACTCATGGAGACAATAAAATCAGAAGACTAGTTTGGTGGCAAATATGCCAGAAGTCTCACCACATTTCTCTAAATCCAGTATTGCATCTTAATTTTGAAAGGTATGTAAATGCTGAAAGAAACTGAAAGTCATGTGGAGCCAAACAGTTAGTGGAGGGGATGGAGAAGGTGACAAAACACACGGTTAGGAAGAAATAGACACTGGGCATGTGAGTGTAGGATTAGTGCTGGGCCCCTGTGAAAAGAGAACATCTATGCTTGGAGCCGGATGCCAAGGAACAGAGATGAGTGAGGAGATGTGGCGGACTGTCAAAACTGGGAGACAGGGAGGGTGAAAGAGACAGAGACGTGGCTAATTTTGATTCCTGCCTCTTGATTTGGGTCACTCTAAAGGTGGCAGATTTTGCCTACTACTGTTTGAAAGCTGCTTCTTGGGTTTGACGGATGCTGCTGGTTTGTTAAGAAGCAAGATGTGCTGCTAGAGTCCTTAGGATGGTTTTCTGGTGTGGCCTTTCAAGGAATACTGGAGAGAGACGGTGCTGCCAGAGGAGACTAATGTTCATTGGATTGATCCATTGTTGTATACTAAAGAATTTGCATGTTCTTTGTTCCTGGTTCCCGGAAGGGAGACTCTAAGCCCTTAGAATTTCCTGAGTGGTAGAGTGTGTTTGCTATTTGTGGTGGGCCCTTAGACCATACCTGAGTTTATGCTAATAAAATGACACATAGTTGGCCCCCAGATATATCAGGATAGGGGATAGTCATGCCACAAAGACCAACCATATGATTAGAGGGTTGGGGCTTTGAGCCACATAATATTGGCCTGATCTCCCAAAATCCAGAGAGAGGAGGGGGTCTGGAGATTGAATTCAGTGATGTTGCCAATGATTCAATCAGTTATGTCTACATAATGAAACCCCAATAAAGAATGTGGATCCCAGAACTCAGGTGCACTTCCCTGGTTGATAATCATACATGGATGTACTAGGAAGGTGACATGTCCTGAGGACACAGAAAATTAGCATTCAGGATCCTCTCAGACCTCACACTATGCATCTTTCTCATTGGTTGGTCCTGATTTGTATCCATTATAATAAAACTGTTAGCATAAGTGTTGTGCTTTCCTGAGCTCTGTGAGTCACTCTAGAAAATTATCAAACTGAGGGTGTTATGGGAACCCCCAAATTCTTAGCCAGTTGGTCAGAAGTACAGTTGACCTGGGAACCAGTGAGTTTGTGGCTGGTGTCTGACGTGAGGGCAGTCTTATGGAGGACTGTGCCCTTACCTTGTGAAGTCTGACCTAACTCCTGGTAGTTACTGTCAGAATTACATTGCACCAAGCAGTGGAACACTTGCTCTGGTGGATAGCAGCATGAGTGAATCCACACTGTGGGAGGCAGTCTGGCATGGTGGTGAAGATCTGAGGCTCTGGCGTGAGGCTGCCCATGTTCCACTCCAGCTGTGCCACTTCCCAGCATGGACAAATAGCTGCCCTTCGTTTCATAGTTTTAGCATTTATTAATAGAAATAGTGAAAGTAACATTCTTCTAGGGTTGTTGTGAAACTTAAATAAATTGGTATGTCTAAAGCGTTTTCAACACTGTCTGGCACACACAGAATCCTCTTATAACTATTTGAAAATAACATTTCATGGTTCTTTTTACCAAAATAATAGAACACTTTGAAAGTATAACCTAAAGAGTAAACTTTTAGTTTCTCAGTAAATTACCTTCCTCCAATGGTTAAGACAATTACAGTGGAAAGAATATATTAAATATAAGGTGCCATATTTATATGAACATTATTTTTATATTTGAAGTAGAAAAAACATACTAATTATTTAATAGATTTTATTATGTTACTAAAATTTCAGTTACTACCTCCACAATGACGTGAACTTGTGTCGTGTGTAACATGCTCTGTTTGGTCCAGGCAGCACTGCAAAACGGAAGAACTCACTCCAGAGAAAGTAGGATAAACAGGAGATGGGCAATCACATCTAATCTGGAACAGCTGTACTGATTTATGTTCTGTGCTTATTTAATTTTATTTTTTAAATCAACATTGAGAAGGAAAAGTTGAAATATTAATTACCCGTTTACTGTCAATGTAGCGGAAAATGTAATTTACAGCCTACTTGCAAAAAAATCTGTGTGCTTAATTTAGGAACTCAAATTATTCAAATAACATTTTTAAATTTGATTATTCGTTTAATTGAAATGTTGCTCTTTCAGCCAGAATTGCTTTTGAGATTCCAATTTCAGCAATAGTTAACTAAGAGCTCTCTGTGGAAAGGAGAGAGAGGGAATCCACAGATAAAAATGCATGGGGGAAATAACTGTTTGGTGAATACATTTACCCGAAAGAAATGATCAAATTTATTAACAGTGTTTTTTTCTCAACCCGGTCATTGTTTTGATGTGGAAAGGAATCATGGAGATAATCTGGACCTATGGAATGTCTAAAAATGAGAGTACAAAGCAGAGCTCTAAAGCAAAGCCTGTCCAAGTGGTAAGAAGGATCTGTGGGCTACAGAGATGGAAGTCACCTTCAGACTCAAATTTAGGAGAACAGAAGTTCAGTAGCCCGGGGACAGGAGGCTCTGCCTCGGAAAGAAAGTCCTTCTCTTCTTCCTGCTCTGTGACGTCTCCTCGCTGGCTATCCAAGCTGGGGTCTCAACTCTGCCGACTTCCACACTGAAAAAAGTACAACAGATATACTCCGCTGGACACTAAGAGCTATAGTAATCTTTTAAAGAGTTGCCGGAATTTATTTTTTATCATTATTAAGGTACAATTTGCATACAACAAACTTTGCAGTTTTTAAGGATACATTTGATGAATTTTGGTAATTGTGTACCATCGAGTGATCACCACCACAATCAAGATATAGAACATTTCCATCCCCTTAGAGTTTCCTCATGTCCTTGGCCTTTGATCGCCTTGTGTGACCTGCGAGCGTAGGCAGTCCCTGATCTACTTTCTGTCATCATGGTTCTGCCTTTCCTAGAATTTCATATGATATAATCATACAATATTTTGTCATTTTGGTTTGATTTCTTTGACTTACCATAATATTTTGGAGATTCATCCATGAATAATACAGTTTTGAGTATATACATGAAAGACATTCTGTGAAATTATCCTTTGGATCAATGCTTAAGAGTCAGATTCCTGGCTCATACGATAAGTGTAAGTTTAACTTTATAAGAGACTTCATATTGTTTTCCAAAGTGACTGTACCATTTTGTAATCCCACTGGCAACATATGAGAGTTCCAATTTCTCCGTATTGACAGACTTTTGAATTTTGCCATTCTAGTGGGTGTGTAATGGTATTTCATTGTGGTTTTAATTTGTATTACCCTAATGCCTAGTGATGCTGAGTATCTTTTCATGTTTATTGCCATTCATATATCTTCTTTCGTGAACTGTTTGCACAGATCATTTGCCCACTTTTTAGTTGGGTTGTTTGTTTTATTACATAGTTCTAAGAGTTCTTTATAAATTCTTGATATCATAAGCTCTTTGACAGATATATGCTTTGCAAATATTTTCACCCTATCTGCGGTTTCCCTTTTTGTTTTCCAAACTGCGTATTTCAAAAAGCAAATGTTTTTAATTGTGACGTCATTCTTATCCTTACTATTATTTTCACTTTTTTGGGTTTTGCTTTTGTGTCCTACTTGAGAAATACAGCCCTAAGTCAATATCACAAAGTTTTTTCCTACATTTTTGGTTATACATTTAATAGTTTTATCATGTATGATCCATTTTGTTTATGACTTGAGTCAAGAGTTGCAATTTATTTTTTTTTCCATGCAAATATTCATTTGTTCCAGCACCATGTCTTGAAAAGACTATTTTTTCCCCATTGAAATACCTTGGCACCTTTGTCAAAAATCAGTTGTTCCAATTCAGGTCTTCTAATCCATGAATCTGGTATATTTCTTCATTATTTTCGGTCTTTTTAAGTTTCCTTTTGCAGTGTTATGCAGTTTTCAGTGTACAGCTCTTGCATATCTTTTGTTAAGTTGTTTCTAAGTATTTTAATTTTTCAGTGCCATTGTAAGTGGAGATATTTTTAAAATTACATTTTCTAATTTTTCATTGGTAGTATGCAGACATACAATTTATTTATTTATTTATTTTTTAATATAGACCTTGTACCCTTCATACTTACTAAGTTTACTTTCATTCCTAGAAGTTTTTTTCTAGATTCCTTATGATTGCCTGGGCAAGCTATTACGTCATCTGCAAATCAAGGCAGTTTTATTTCTCCCTTTCCAAATTGTGTGGCTTTTTCTTTTTCTTACCTCATTGCTTTGACTAAGACTGCAGGACAATGTTGAAAATAAGTGGTGAGAGTAGACATCATTGCCTGATCCTTGGTAGAAAGCATTAATCCATTAACTGTTGCGGCTGATTTGACTGGAGGTTTCTCATATATCTTTTAACTCAGGTTCAGGAAGTTTCCTTCTATTTTTTTGTTTGCTAAGTGTTCTTTTTTTGTTTTCATGAATGGGTGTCAAGTTATGTCAAATGATTTTTTTCTTCATCTATTTAAATGATCCTATGGCTTTCTCCTTTATTCTGTTAATTTGGGTAGTTACACTGATTGGTGTTTCAAAAGTTGAAACAACATTGAATTCTCAGGATAAACCCCACTTGGTTATGATGTATTATCTTTTTTATGTCTTGATGGAGTTGATTTGCTAATATTTTATTAAGGATTTTTGTGTCTATGTTGAAAACCGATGCCTTTATATCGTTTTAGTATCACAGTTCTACTGCCTGCATGAAATGACATAGTAGGCATTTCCTTCGCCTCCATTTTCTGAGAGAAGTTTTGGAGTATTAATATTATTTCTTCTGTAAGTGTTTGATAGGAATTGCTAAGGAGGATATCTGGATATGGAGTTTTCTTCATCCGGTGTGTACTAAAGAATTTGCCTTATCCAAAGGTCTGGCCTTTGATCTTAGCTCCTGGGAAGTGATCTCTAAACCTTGGAATGTCCTGCCTGATAAGAGTGCCATTGTTTACCTGGGAGCCTTGGGCCACACCAGATAGGCTAACAATGTAATTTATGGTAGGGCTTTGGGTCATGCTGTAACAGCTCCACCTCTGTAAGTGCCAGAGACCAAAGGTCAGCCACATGACCACTTGTGTGGTCAATCATATCTATGTGAGTGACTGAGCCCAATAAAACTCTGGATTATTCAAGGCTCAGGTGAGCTTCCGTGGTTGGCAATACTCCATGTGTCACCGGCACATTGGGTTCTTGTCCCCCAGCATGGAAATCAAGAGATACAGCAAATGGGAGTAGGAAAGTAAAAGTTTATTAGTTTGTGCATAGGAGAGGCACAGGGGAGCCACTGTGGAAAGGAAAGGGGCAGGTGACTGGCTCATTAGGGAGCAGGATTCTAGGGCTTTTATTAGGCAAAGGCTGGGGAGGACTGCCTTGTCATGGTGTGTAGAGGTAGGGTTGTGCCTGCCCCTGTGCTATCTTGTAGCATGCTACTACATGGGACACATATGATTAGCATGCTGACTCTCCACCCCTGGGTGTGATTTTTACTATGCTAATGGGGCTAGGGTCACCTCAGTGGACTCCTGCGTGCTAGAGCATATGCATAAACCAGGGAAAGTCTGGAAGCTGTGGAATGTGGATCTTGGTGGCCTCTATCTGATTCTCTTAGCTTGCCAATTGGTTAGGGCCCTTATCTTATTAGGCCAGGGGCTTTGCAGATGGCCCTGTCTCGTTAGGCTGGTTCCTGTCTCACATGTATATTGACACACATTGTGCTGGGAAAAATTAGGGCCATCTATGACTGCACTGGCAGAGGACAATTTGAAGCTTTGCTTTTGGAAATGTCCTGTACTCTGCACTATGGCTCTCTCTCTTTGGTTGATTTTTAATCTGTATCCTTTTACTGCAGTAAGCCATAACCTTAAGTATAACAGATTCAGTGAATTCTGTGATTCCTTCTAGTAAATTATCAAATCTGAGGGTACAATTGGAGACTGCAGTTGGTTTCAAAGTGAGGGTGGTCTTGGGACCCTCCTCCCCCAACCAAACTCTGCAGTGGGAAGGATTCTTCATTTATAATTCAATTCTTAAAAAATTGATTAGAGCTGTTCAAGTTTTATATTTCTTCCTGTCTCAGTTGGTAGTCTTTGTTTTTAAAGAAACTTGTCCATTTCATCTAGATTGTCACATTTATTGGCATAACGTTATTCATAGTATTTCCTTATCCTTGTGACATCTGCATGATATGTATTGATGTCCCTTCTTTTGCTTCTAATTTTGATAATTTTATTTCTATATTTCCCCCTTTGATTAGTTTTTTAAAATATATTTTAAAAATATTTTGAAAGAACCAGCTTTTAGTATTGTAACTTCACTATTATTTCTTAAATTTCTGTTTCATTTATTTATACTCATAATTCTTTTTACATACCTTGGGTTTAATATTTGTTCTTCTTTTACTAATTTCTTAAGGTAGAAACTCAGGTAATTAAATTTAGATCTTTCTTCTCTTCTAATATAATCATTTAAAGTTATAAAATTTCCCTAAGTACTGTGTTAGCTGCATCTCTAAAATTTTGATACTCTGTATAGTCATTCAAAATATTTACTAATTTCTCTTGTACTTTCTTCTCTAGATTATAGATAATCATGTAATTTTTTCTCTTTCATATATTATTAGAATTGTGTTCTTTAATTTTCATATATTGGTGCTTTTTCTTTATTATTATTATTAATTTCTAGCTTAAACCCAGTTTGGTCAAAAATGTACTCTGAATTATTTCAATATTTTCTTATTTATTAAGACTTGTTTTATGGTGTAGCATATGGTCTTTTTTGGTAGACTGCTATGTACCCTTGAAAAGAATGTATATTCTGTAGGTTTTTGGTGTTTTATAAATATTATTCAAGTCAAATAATTGATAGCATTGTTCAGATCTTTTGTTGAGTATGTACAATTATTTCATCAATTGCTAAGGGAATGATATTCACATCTTCAACTATGATTGTGGAATTGTCTATTTTTCTTTTTTAATTCTGTTAGTTTTTGTTTAATTATTCTTAACTATGTTATTTGATACATATACATTTATAATTGTTATGTCTTCTTGATCAATTGATGTTTTCATCATTATGAAATGTCCTTATCTCTGATAATGCTATTTATCTTGAAATCTATTTTATCTGATATTAATATAGCTACTTTGTCCTTTTTTTTTTTTTTTTTGTGAGGAAGATCAGCCCTGAGCTAACATCTGTGCTAATCCTCCTCCTTTTCTGAGGAAGACCGGCTCTGAGCTAACATCTATTGCCAATCCTCCTCCATTTTTTTTTTTCCCCAAAGCCCCAGTAGATAGTTGTATGTCATAGTTGCATATCCTTCTAGTTGCTGTATGTGAGATGTGGCCTCAGTATGGCCGGAGAAGCGGTGCATCTTTGCGTGCCCGGGATCCGAACCTGGGCCGCCAGTAGCGGAGCATGCGCACATAACTGCTAAGCCATGGGGCTGGCCCCACTTTGTCCTTCTTATACATACTGTTTGCATGGTCTATTTATCCATTTACTTTGAGTCTACCTATGTCTTTATACTTGAAATGTGTCTCTTGTGGGCAGTTTATATTTTGATCTTAGCACTTTTTTATCATTTTTTTCTCTGAAGCTATTTCTTATTATTTTCTATTTTTTCATTCAGAGTGAGCATGTATAGTTTTATTTAAGTGAGGAAAGTTACATATGCTGCTTTAAAATCCTTGCCTGCTGGTTCCAATATCTGGGTCGTCTCCAAGTCAAGGTTGGTTGATTTTCTTTTCTCTTGAAAACAAGTCCTATTTTCTTGGTTCTTCATATGTCAGATAATTTTTGATTATATTCTGGACATTACAAGTGTTAAGATGTGGAGATTCTAAGTTCTTTAGTTTTCTCCAGTAAATGTTGTTTCCTTTGTTTTCATGAGGGATTATCTTGGTCAGGCTTGAACTACAAATATCTTCTTGGCCATTTGATCTGGTCAAATCTTTTGACTTCATTGCTTTCAATCTGTTCCATGGATATACGGTTTCAAGTCGGTTAGAGATGTGGGTAGACAGAATTTGGGGATCCCATTTCAGGTTCTTTCCATTCCAGGATTCCCGCAATCTCTCTAGTAGTCATGAATTCTTTGGCTTCAAATTTCTGGTTCACCAAGTAGCAAGCTTCTTTGCTTCATGTCCCCAAAAGCTGAAAAAAATGGAAACTCACTTCATTCAATCCCCCTCCACCTACTGTGCACTCTCCACCAGAGTCTGTCTGCTGGCTTTTCATCTTATATGAAGATTTTATATTCATTTCCTGCATGTGAGTCCTTCTGGTGGGCACTTATTCTGCTATAACTGAAAATGGAATGCAACAGCAGTAATTTCCATTTAACAATTTCTTCACTTTCATCCAAAGTTTGGGACTATAGGGGAGCCACTGATGTAACTTTTTCTTTACACAAAGGATTTTCCAATCCCTACTCTCAGTGTTAGTGTTTCCCTGCTCTGGTCTCCCTTAACACTTCATCCATGTGTCTATCATAGAACTTAGAGCATGATATTTTCTTGCACACCTGTCTCCTCCCTGAGACTGTAAACAATGATTGTCTATTTCTCACTTCTGTTTCCCCAGAACTTGACACAGTGGTAACATGAAGCAGGTGTCTGATAAATACTTTTTGAATGAAGGAAGAATGAATCCCTATTCCAACTGTATGTATATTAATGTGACTAGTTCAGAAGTAGTCATTTTAAGGTTTTCTTACGTTTGTCTATGTTGTATGTATTGCAAAAAGATCTCAGTATAATAAGCATAGTGATGACATTTTTCCGAAAAACGGAGATAAAAAAACTGGTTGAATATTATATTGCCTGGTTCTGCCTCTAGGTAAAATTGTGACATGGATACCGTTTCATTTTGTCTCCCTTCTGCTTTGCTGCCCCCATCATATAACCCCACCTCTCTCCTCTTCCCGCTGCCTTTTGTAGAACCAGCCCATAGGGGCTTGGTTTATTCTGAGAAAGATATAGACTCTTAAAAAATCCACATTTAGTCTACTATAAAATGCTGTTTGGGAGTTCATATCTATGGGAGTGGTTCCTGCATGTACATTTTCTTGATTTTGGAGAATAATCATCTTCTGTGCACAAGAAAAAAGAGGCGTGGTTACATTTTATTTCAAGAATATATTTCCCATGTAGAAGATGAGCTTTATTATTCAAAACAAAATCCTGTCTTAAATTTAAGGTGCTGTTCTAAACAGGGGAACAATATTTGTTCCCTTCCTCCAATAAAATGGCCAATTTACTTATAATTTTTTTCCCTGAAAGCTTAATCATAGTTTCCTACAGAACTGAATATAAGGGTCTGATTGGAAATGAAACACACACATAACATAAATAACAAAAAATGTTCACAATTTATCTAATTCAACTTTTTAATTAAGTTAAATCACTTTCATTTTAGTATTTTCAGTGGAATTCTAGAAATCTTATCTTTTTGTATTTTAATAAAATTATATTTCTTGAATCCTGCATATTTTGTACATGAGGCCCGTTAAGAAACACTACAAGCGTAAAATAAGCGAAGAGCATCCACAACTCTTATTCAAAACAAATGAATTCCATGAACATGGACTCAAAAGGAATTTACTCTTTCTAGTTACCTAAGCTAGAAAAACCTCTAGGGAAAATCTTTATACTTGGTTGCTGAAGACATCAAATTTGACTAACGCGTTTGACATAATATTTTTACATTTTCTTCTCTTTTAAGGATCCTAACTGATGTTTCCATATAGGGCTAACCCTATTACTCATTCTAAATTCCCTTCTATGCTGTAATTTCTTATCCTAATGCCCCTTTTTGCAGGGAAGGGTTAAAAAGGCCTGATTAAGCTGTAAATGGCTGACATTTAGCTATCAAATATGAATCTGCAGTTAAAACATTCGTGCAAATGAGTTTCAGTGTCTGCTTTTCAATATGGAGCACCCTTGGTCGCTCTCCATTCCTCCCCTTTCTTCCATCTCAGCACCTCATTGTGTAAGGGGATAAATTGCGGCACTTTGTCTTTTCCCCTCTGTTCCGACCCCACTGAGAATTAGGCTTTCAGAAAGGTTCTCATTTTGATGCTAAAAGCCCCTGATATTTCTTCTGACAAATGAAAGGGAAGCGAGTGTCTTATCTGTGAAGTGTTTCTACCTCCTGTATGTGCAGTCAGTGTGCAGAAAAGCTGGAGAGGTAGAGCCAGCCCAGCCCGAGGACTGCGTTAACAATTCTAATGCCTGAGTGGCAGCTGGAAACAAGGCACTGTCTGTTTGCCTGCTGCCCATTCTCGCATTATTAGGTAAAATAAAAGTCCTGTTCTCTGAGAAACTTTTTACAATGAAACAATTCTCAATCATTCACAAGTCAAAGGCAAAGAAGAAAGAGCCTCAGTGTAAAATGCTGTAAACTAGCACATTGTCTCCAGTCATTTTCTCACTATTCACAGCTGAAAGGGGAAGAAGATGAGAAAGGAAAGGAAGGGGCAAGTTAAGGCATCTTTCCACGGAAACGTCTGATCATAGCCGTTGAGGCCACCAATCATGTCCTGCACTTGAGCTGTACAATCTGTTCGTGAACTCTCCAGCCCTCCCTCCGGGCCTAATTCTACCCTCTGCTGCCTCAGCAAATTTTCAGTCCCTCAACTCCTTTCATTTTATCTGATGAGACAGTACAAATGTCTAGTCCGTTCCCCTCTTTGAGGCTTTCTAACTAATTCACAGTTTGGTTTTACAGATATCAGACTATAATACATCTTGTGATTTAAGATACTATTTTTAAAAAGTCTAGCTTGATGTGCTCTCCTCATAATTTCCACATAGCATTATTTTGGTTTTGTAGGTGGTGACATTACGTCTAGTCTAGAAAAGTTAAGAATTTTGTGAAGTATCTAAAAGCAGTGGTAAACAGACCATAGATGTTTCCCTTCTGCTTATCGCTTTGTCCAAATTTCTGTCTTGGTCATGACAAGAAGTATTTGCCCACAATGCTGTCCTCATGGCCAGGACCCCCCTGTTCCAGGAGGAGCCAGGTCACAGAAGATGACTGCAAGGAAGAGGAGTCATAGGCTTTCCCTTAGGTCCCAGATCTGGGCTCTAAGTCTGACTTAGGCCCTGACCATGGACAGCTGGGGCCCTTCTCACCAACTCAGAGCTTCAGGGCTCATCTTTTGTGGTGGGCTGGAGCTAGTTTGTGACTGTGAGCTGGTTGTTAAACCCATGATAGCCTGGAATCAGCCAGGGTGGAAATAGTTACACCACAGAAATTGGCAAATGCTACAAATCAGTGCATTTATTTACTAATTTCTTTCTTTTTTTTCCAGAGAGCTGGCTTACTAGCACACCATGCTTAAAGTGCATCATACTTAGGAGAGGGCCATCAAGAAGATACTGAGAGTCTAGGGATGAAAAAATGGTTGTTTAAAATTAGTATAGCAAATTTCTAGAAATTCTTTCAAATGTTATGCTCTGCTTAAGCCTTGAGGGAATATCTTTGATCAAATGGCTAATCCTGGATTGGCATATAGCCATCACATATTGTGAGTAGCCCATGTGATCCCCAGCTGGCTGCCATCTTACGATATCCCACAAGTTTTCCTATCCACCTGGTTACCCTCTCCCCTAATCAAAACTAAAAATCCATTAAGTGCCTGCATTGAGCAAAGGACATTACCCAGTTGCATTTTCCTATCATTGTTTCTAGGCTAAGCACGAGACACTTAAAATTGAACTATTCAATTCTTGAATTGAGTACAAAGAGGATTCAATTCAGCAAACAGTTATTGAGTACCTATTATATATAGCATTAAAAAATACATATAAAAATGGTTTAAAAATACTCAACAACTCTACTTGAGAATACTATAGATGTTTAGTGAATATTTATTAGGGATGTGGATGGAGTTTATACCACAACCTCACAGCAAAACATCTTTAAGTTCCTTTTTAGATCTTTTTCCAACTCCTTATTTTATGCCAAATGCCAAATCATTCTCACTTTCCCGCTTGTATTTCTTTCTCCATCTTTTTGCATGCCTCCTCTCTCCCTGTCCCTTTCAAGCAACCCCTGTCTTCCCTCTGCTCTTCTATTTTTCCATCTAGATGTCTTCTTCTCTCCCTCATACTTTCTAATTCAGCAACTTGACATCTGTGGGTTTCTCCAGTTGAGCAAATATTTCCACTGCACTGCTCAGCCCAAAGCCCAGAGCCCATCAATTTAGTGTAAGAGCCTTCCTTTCCAGTAGCAGGAAGACAGGTTATTGTAAATGCTTATAATTTTGTTTTCAGAAATATAATTTTTTTGTCTATGATTTTCTTACACATTCTGCCTTTTATTATAATGCTATGCGTTACTCCTTTATGACAGGATTACCAATTTATTGGGACGCAATGTAATTAATATCTCATCTTTGTGACCTGGTGGGCTATGTTTTATGTACTGCATGCTTAATATATATTTGTTGAGTGAAAGGATGCAAAGGTGTTCTAAAAGCCAGCGACCTGGGTTGGGTCTATTAAATAAACTTCATAATTTTACCATACTTAACTAAGACCAATTTCCCAGAGAGATGGATAACTATACAGAACCAAATGAAAATGGAGTAAGCTTTTTGACATTGAAAATAACGTAATGTTCTTATTGTCAAAGTAAGAGTGATTATGCACAAATATGTCTAATATAATTAATACAAGAAGGAGAGAAAATGTGGCTGTAAAATGGTTTACTTCAGGAGAAGCTCGTAACAAAATCCAGTGTTATTGTAGGTCTTATGGGTTGTGTGCAGAATGTTGTCCTAGTTAAGTGGCCATTGCTCAACCCTACTGTTTATCGGTTGAGTTGCTGTGAGATTTTAATTCACTAGAGGGAGCTTGTGGGTAGTAGTGATGCAGTTCCCACACAAGGAAGATTGATTGCATTCATTCAATCCCCACAGCCTGAAAAATACTTCTTATTTATTTTATTCAGGAGCTTGTTGTAACATATCTCAGAGTTGCCTAGTCATTTTTTTCCACTAGTGAAAAGTCTAATTTCCTTTTCCATTTTTTATTCTTCTATGCAATTCACTCAATCCCCAGAAAGGTCTAACATTCCACTGTATTTGACTCTTAGTTCTTATCTGGTTTCATCACCAATGTTCTTTTTATCCCAGAGAATGCCCAATAAAAGAGCTAACCCAGTTGAGGTGCCTACCTGTTCCATATTTGAGTGATAAAAGTTTTTCCTGATTGTTTAACCACTATTTGAACAGTAAAAAAACTGACTTACACTTTGGTTTGTAATAAATCTGACATACCTCAGTTACCATTTTAACAGTAAGTAGCAAGTATAGGGGACATATTTCCCAGCATTGTTTTGTACTTTATTTGTCTTTAGATAGTTTCTGAATGATGGGAATTAGTATAATTTAATAAGAATTATTTGCCATTTTACCAGTCAGCTTAAACTGAAGTAGTAGACAGTAATTCAGATATCAATCATTAAAAGCTTCATTTGGGTATATGTGTTTGTTTCACCAATTGGTAAAAAATGCATATTGAAAGAATATTTGTGTGAATATCCGTGTAGGTGTGTGTATATGTTGCATGCACAGGCATGCCCATTCGAAGTTAGATATCTCTATCTTTTAATTTGATGAATGGAATATCCACAAGCCAGAGCAAATGTTACCAAAGACTGCTTGCTCATCAATGCTGTCTGATAGTTTTTTGTTTTATTTCTTCTCCTAAGTTCACATCAGAGGGAACTCAATATTAGCGTTATTATCATTCTTTTAAAAATTGTTTTGTAAATTCAGCTGGTTGCAAATGGTTTCAAAATTGCCCCCCAAAATTCTTTTCTGTGCAATATTAATAAGTAGGTGTGTTGGAGGTCCCAAAGACCACCCTCACCCTTGACAAATTTCTAGAAGAACTCAAAAGACTTAGAAAAGTTGTTATACTCACGGTTATAATTTATTGCAGCAAAAAGATGTAGATTGAAATCAACAATAGGAAAAGGCACTATCTTAGTTCATTTGGGTGGCTGTAACAAAATACCACAGACTAGGTGGCTTGTAAACAGCAGAAATTTATTTCTCACAGTTCTCGAGGCTGGAAGTCCAAGATCAGGGTGCCAGCATGGTGGGAAGAGGACCGTCTTCTGGGTGCAGAGTTCTGATTGTATCCTCACGTGGAAGAATGGATGAGGGATGTCTCTAGGGCCTCTTTTGTAAGGGCTCTGCCCTCATGACCTGATCACTTCCCAAGGGCCCCATCTCCTAATACCATCACATTGGGCATTAGGATTTCAACATATGAATTGGGGGGGACACAAGCGTTCAGCCTACAGCAGGCACATAGGGCACAGTCCAGGAGAAACCAGATGCAAGGTTCCAGGTGTTACCTCCCAGTGGAGCCAAGACATGCTTCATTCTTCCAGAAATGATGTGTGACAACACGTGTACAGAGTTGCCAACCAGGGAAGCTCACTCTAGCCTTGGTGTCCAGGGTTTTTATTAGGATCTACTCACATAGGTAAGCAGTGCCCGTGTGACTGACCTCACTACTCAGACTCCAGCCCCCTCAGGGCAATAGACCTCCATCGTAAATCACATTGTTAGGATAAATGTATCTGATCAAACTGGTACAGTATAGATCAAGGCCTCAGTCATACAAAGCCACTCTTACTGTGCAGAATACTCTAAGGGCTCAGAGCTTATCTCCCGTAAACCGGCCAAGGGCCAGTCCTGAAGACAGATCTTTCTCGGGAATGTTCAGAATTAGAGCAATTCAAGCCTGTTGAGATAACCTTTTCCTGCCCAAGTGTTACTTAAAATTAAATTTCCTTGGCCAAATATTTGGGACATACTGATGAAGAAATATTAAACAGCTTTCTCCACTACTCTTAACATGCTAATAACCATGCTATATTCCAAGTGGGTGAGTGTATTTATCATCACTAGTGGATTTCAAAATCTTAGCCCTCCCTGGAGATCTTATTTTAGGAAAGTTGCTCTAAATGACTCTTCACACTTGAGCAAAGTGTCTCTGTCCACTCAAAGAAAATGTTAGTTAAAAGAGCAGGTGGAAAGACAAGTTGAAGCACAGGAGTTACAGATAAAGGTTCCATAGTTAGGCATTTGTTATGAAGAATTGTGCTTTTATAAGTTATCTGATGACTCTACCATGTTTTAATTGATATCTTGCTTTCAAATATTTCAAAAATCTTTATCTTTGTAGTGTTTTGGTAATAAAATCAATGTATTTTCCTAACCGTTGTTACTTGCGTCATGAAAATGGGTATTGGGGTTAACACTACATTTATCAAAATAACTGTCCATTGTTAATATGTAAAAAGTATTTAGCTATTAAAAACACAGGAAAATGTCCTAGAAAAATCAGGAGTTCATGTTGATTGACTAATAAATAAAAATAACCTTCTCGTTTCTGAACAAAAGGATTCCCACATTTTTACTCACTGATTATATTTTATATCTATATATTATATTTATATATTTTATATTATATATTATATTTATATATTTGAAATTGCCCAAAAACATGCTAGAATTGACTGAGCCTACTACTGGGCCATTAAAATTCTTCTTATTATATTTGTTGCTACTATCTTATTCTACGAAATCTGCAGTAGAGCCACAAATGAGAAAAATGAGCAATGCGAAAGGCAGTTTGAAATTAGCAAGCAGTCATTTGAAAACATAGTTTAAAAAATCTTACAGTCCCGTTAATGCAACATGGTGTGAAAAGACTCTCCCAAGTATTTTGTCTCACATAAAATCATGCAGTGCACACATGGATTTTGCAGAGAGAAAAGGAGAAGTGAAATCAAGCCAACTTGTTCACAGGAAAATGTCTCAGGGTTCAAGGATTATAAATCATTTATTTAGTCCTGAAATCTAGTAAAACATCTTTATTAAAACGAAAGTGTGTTTCATCAGCAGGGATAGTTTTGATCTGATAACAAACAAGTTTTCTATTTATTTAGCATATGCACTACATATGCTTTTGCCATAAATATCAATGCATAACAAAATAAATACTATCCAACCAGGCATATTTAATATGTTCTATGCTGTGCATTAGATGGCAACACTTTAAACACCTAAGCCTGTTATAGTATATTTAGTATGAAATACGTTTTCAGTTCTGTCTGTATTTTGTCCCATAGCTGGTATCAATGAAGGTAAGTACAAAGTCCATAAATACCTTTTTTTTTAAAAATAAAAGATTCATAGAATCTTTGAACTTTCACACTTTTATTTTGGAGAGTAGATTGTGATAGTATCCCCTCATAATAGATGGTATGATATGTTTAATCAATAGATAAGCCTTGATATTCAGCAATCTCAGAGTTAAAGTTATGAATATGATCAGCAAGAACAAAAACCTACAGTGCAGAATGTTTCTTAATGTAAAACGATATGAAACAGAAGTTGAAACATACAAATAAACAAGGCATCATATGAAGAAAAACTGGAGGAGGTGTGTTTCTCATAGTAGACAAAATGTGCAAGTTCACCAGTGGTCCTCAGGTTGATGGAGGCTCTCTGGGACCTTCGGCAATTCATACAATCTCTCAAATATTTGAAGAAGTTCAAAGATTAGATCTCCTTTATCTTCCAACTCCAGCTTGCCATAGGATTTAACCTCAAATTAAGTCTACTGCAGACAAGAGGGACCCACGAGGTCTTCTGCAAATGGCAACCAATAAGGATCCTGGGATTTCATTAGACCGTGGTATGTGTGAGTGCCCTGAGCCAAGGCTTGCAAAGAGGCAGCCCTTGGGTTAAAGCCAGTCTCCAAACTGCTTTATTTTGTCTTTGCCTGTATAATATCATTTTTAAAAGTTAGAATTTTTCACATAAAAATGATTTCAGGCTTTTCTTGAAGAAATCAGTACCTTTGGCAGCAATTGGCATGAGAACAACGTGTAGTGGACCTTCATAGGAGCTAGCCCCTCTGAAAAGACATGGCCGTTCATGCCTCCGTATTCGTATCTGTTACCTGCCCAACTCCTGTAAACATACGTGCTTATAATTCCTGAACTAAGTTCACCCAGTTACACTTGAGAAAGAAAAAAAAAAGAGAAAAAAATACACTAAGATCAGTGTTGTATGGGTATTTATGGAACAAATACAATTTGTGGTCTCCTGGGAGATTGAATATGGACTATAATCTATAGTCCCTTAATAAGGGTAAACGTCTGATTTTTCCTTTAATGTGGCTTCATGTGCCCATCTGAGGACTGTCATTAATAATAGCTCTTTTAATGGTAAGGGGAAAATGTAATATGAGAAAAATAAATTAGCAAACTTAAGCTATTGAAATATACCTAGCCTGGTTTAAAGGGTGAGAGTTAAACTGCTCTTGTATTAAGGTTAGAGAAATTTGAAGTTTTTAGAGCAGCAACTTGAAGGAACAGCAAGAAGAATTTCTGTAGGGCCAAGGGTTCAGGGTGGTAGACAAAAATCCAAGGAGGAAATAACCCAACTGATACATGCCCAGAGCAGCAAATGCTTTGGAAAACTTGGAGAGATGTAATATGTAAATTGAGGTTGCTTCTGGGTCTGTACTATACCAAAATAGTCCTCTGCCATTTCTTGTCCTTCAGTCAAGCTGGTTCTACGTGAGAGCCTTTTGGTAGGGGTGTGTGGTGGGAATGAATGGAAAGAGGCTGTACCACTTTAAAGACACAGGGGGCCAGGAGGGAACAAGAGCCAAGAATGGAGCCCAGAGCACCTGCAGGGTGGTCCGCACTTGGACCAGAGCTTGATAGCGCTTGGAGCTGGGTTCTCCAGGAGGCAGAGGCTTAGGTGGCTCTTTCATTCATTGGGGGAATATTATGCTTACAGTGTTGTGGGGCTACTTTACAATCAAGATTAAGAGAGTTGATATTCCCATTTTGAAGATGAGGAAAATGGTGCTAAAACATGTTAAGTGACGTGCCCAAGGTCACCAGGCTAGCAAGTGGCAGAGGTTGGATTCATACCCAGATCTATCTAATCCGTTACTAGATATCCTTCATGTTTTATTCCTATCATGTTTTATCCTATGCATGGTTTTTAATGATCACAAGTCATTTATATACAAGTAGAAATGGTTAAACTAGACAATCAGAGAGAGATTTGTGTATGGCAACTCACTGCTCAATTTTATCATTTTGTTGAGCATTTCCAAGTTATCTTTAGAGCAATATTTGGAAATTATTCTAATATGTATGGAGTGCAGAAAATATAGAAATATAAAGAAGTTATTCCTTAAGTTTTTTTGATAGATATGTACTCTTTTAGTATTCATGGTGTGTGTGCACACATGCACCACATTTTGAAAAAATAATAATTTTTGTCCTTTCATCATTCATACGAATATTACATAATTTTTTTCAGCCCAAAGTTTATTGATTGCTGTGGACAAAGTTTGCACCATCCACAAAGTACATTTAACTTAAATCATAACCCATATGTTGTTTGATGTGTGGCTAATTCCTACTATGCTTGTATCTCTAAAAATCCTAGTTCCTGACTGATTATAGGGTCTTGGGGTATATAACTGGCCTCAATATTGACCCCTTCAGGACTTCCCAGTTCTCTTCAAGAAGATGCTATAAGCTTACTGAATGAGGAGGATATTTCTTGATAGATACTTCAGAGATTATTTTTCCCCTGGGAATTTTTGATAGTTTGAATAGCCTAGTTCACTTGTCCTAAACTCTGCAGTAATAGGTTGAAGGTTCCAAAAGTTTGAGAATTATTCATTCATAATTAACTAAATGGTTTAGTGGAACATTCAAAATATATTAGTGCCAAATTCTGAAATTCCTCTAAAATCTCTCCAAGAAGGAGGATTTTAAGTATGATGTGGCTCATTGCATGATTCTGTCTGCACCATCTCAGTGCTCTATTTCTCGGGAAGTTTTTATGGCAATTCTTAGTATACCCTGTTCTGTTCACTTGGAGAAAACCAGTCAGAGTTTGCTTACTGCCTAAAGAGCTGTAACCTCTTGCCAGCTTCAAGTTGTACAAACATACAAAAAAGGAGTTTATCTTCTTGTACCCTTAATTCCTTATATGCTTTTTTATTTGCAAAAGCTAAAGAGTTTTATAATTACCCCGACTCTAGCACTAGGCAGAAAAACTTCGTGACATGTTGAGTGAAATGCTACACTGTGTTAATAACGGTTTTGAAAGAAATCAGGAAAGTTAATCATGTGTGGACACAGGGTTAAGAAGCAATGTAACAGACTATTAAGCTTAATATAGATATGTGATATAAGCATATGCAGACAGCCATTAGCATAAATTCCTGCTACAGAAGAGCAGCCCAGCATGCCACTCGGTGGATTTATAATGTATGCGAGGGGCAGGAAGGAGATCGATAGGAGAAGGAAGCGGGTCGGAGAATCCATATACAGGTCCTGGATCAGGTTGATAAAACCACTGCAAATTATAACCACATTATTTTTCAATGGTGTTATTGCTTGAGACTTTATTATACAGACAAGAGAAGGGACATGCAGCAGAGAAATTTCCCATCGTTTTCAGTGGGTTCAGCGTGAGAAACATCTCCCTTTCTTAGCTAGAACTGGCTTCCCTTAATGCTCACAATCCTTATGCTGCTGATGAATAACTTTTATAGACAGGAACACAGAATATTTAGTTAACATTTTGGGGGAAATTTGTATATCTTAATAATTCTAGAGATAGTTATATCTCCACGTTCTTTTTTTTTCATGACACATTATGACCTAAACATTACATATGACCATCAAGCAAACTTATTCCAAATGCTTAGTACTTAGAAATAAATTCTTCTGGGGCTCTGACCTTCGACTAAAACAAGCAAATAAATTTTTCTTTCTCAGTTTCAATCAAAGCCCCCTTATAAGACTTTGAATTATTTCTAGGAATTCCTATTTTGTAGAAGTTTTGCTTTTCTAGTTTACATAGCATAACAAATAATTTCATCCTTTAAGAGGTTTTAATAGACATGGAAAATGAAAATACCTTCAGGAACAGAAGAAAGCAGTTACCATCAATTATGATGGTACAAAATTTTACTTGGATTGGGTCACAATCTATATAACTGATGCCATTTCTTTTCTGTTTCCCCTAATTTCTTAAAATTGGGACTCTTCTGAGAAATTCTCTTTTTAGCTGACATACTCTTAGACTCAGATAATCAGAATAATAATAAACTGCTTGCAAAGTTTTTAAAAACCATCACCTTGCCTATTTTTCTAGGAGAAAACAAAGCTTGCAGTAGGTTTAGGTATTAATCTTCCTCCTTCCCTCCCTCCCTCTCTCCCTTCCTTTCTTCCTTCCTCCCTCCTTTCCTTCCTCTTTCTCTCTTTCTTTCCCCAAAAGTCTCTAGTGCTTGTAACTAGTATCATAGTGTTCTGGAGATGACCACCATCATTTCTTTTCACAGGTATTCCAAACATCCTAATCTGTCCCCACTCTTTCCTCCCTCCTGGCCGCTGCCACGTCATATTTCACTCCCTGAACTCTATCCCTTTGGCTTATAGTTAATATCTCTGTAAAAATATATATTGTCCTGAAAGGCCATCACCGAAAGATCTTATCATTGTCTTATATCTTAGGTTAAAATACTGGTGTGAGAGGAAGTGCTAATAGAAATGGAAGGCCAGTGAGGCCAAACCCAAGCAATAGGAGAGAAAAGAGAAAGTCGAAGGGAACCTATGGAGCAGGAGGGGAAAGAATCACATCCATTAAACACCATGAGTGTTTAAGAAAAAATATTTCAATATGAAAAAATAGTAACAATGATGCTAATGTTCATGATGATGACCATAGCTAGCTGGCACTTAATAAGAGACAACCAAGCACTATACTGTAGGCTATACATGTGCTATACCACTTAGTCATCATAAGAGTATTCATTATCTCAAATTTACTGATGATGAAAACAAGAAATAGAGTTTAAGAAACACTCTTCACTAATACCTAATGCCTTTTCCTCATTTCCACTTATTCCTAATAACAGATGAGGAAGTCTAAATCACAATTCTAGACCACATTTAAATTTTTACCTCTTGGCTGCAAGCAGAGAAGGATAACAGAGCAAGAAGGAAGATAAGATGTGAGTGAAGATGAAGAGAAGCTTCTAACGTAAAGATGTGACTGGACAGAGAGAAGTTGGGGTTGGCTTCAGGGTGAATGATAAAGTTCATCCATCTGTGGAGAGATTTTAAGAAGTTTAAATATTCAACATGAGTTTTTCATTGATTTTTGTCAAAAGGAGTTATAAATGTAACAGTCTTTGCCTGTTGCAGAATAAAAAATTTAAGTCACTCTCTGATTTGAACTAAACGGAAAATAAGTAACAGAGATTTAAGCTGTGTATAATATGTTTTTTTAAAATTGGAATTGCAATGTGTGTGTGTGCGCGCGTGCGCCAGGTGGTTAATTAAAGGCAAGAGTGAGCTAAAATGAATTTAGTAGAACGGCTCATGCTTACCTTTATTAAAATTTCAAATAAAATTAATTTAGTAGTGTCTAGATTTTTTCAGAATCTTGGCTGTTTCTGCAATACTTTTTCCACTTCTGAGAAGATGGTTAAAAGAGGCAATGGCTGTTTCCTTCATTTCTAAGTTTCTACGAGAAATTTAAGTTGCTTAAGATTTGGACTACTATGCACTAGTGGTAGCATTAAGAATGCTCATGGCTTCCTCTCTTTGTCAAGCACTTTTAATTTCTTCTAACTTCTCCTAACTCAATGATTGGCAGGGCTAGAAACTGTGTGGCTGAGAACCATTGGCTTCAGTTGCTGCACCAGGTTCGAGGTAAGTGATTAAGGAAAGGGATAATTGAAAGTAGGTTTTCAGTGATTTTGCTACTGGATAATGAGTAAGGAATTGACCTTGGCTACCTCCTTCCAGGTTATTGTTGAAATTCATTTTCTTTTACTTTCCTAGCTTTCGGCTGGGCATTCTGAATTTTCTTAATGCCTTTTACTGCTCCATGATTGTTTTCTTTTCCAAATAATAGTTATATTGCACATCTCTGGCAACCAGTAAGCAAGAGGACAAGGAGAAGCAATACACATTCCCTTTAGCCAGGAATTTGAATGGATCTCTTATCTTAAATGAGACCTCCCGAAAGTAAATGAAAAATGTTGTGTAAATCTTAGAAGTCATTGAGAATTGTACAGATGTCCCCACTAACCCTAAAAATGAGAAGTATTGGTGAAAGCCATCAGGCTGCACTGGACCGTGTGGGAGGCTAGTGGCATCCTCTAAGAAGAGTACAGAAACACTCTGATCTCAAATGCTCACATCCTTGTTCTAGGCCATTCACCATAGTACTACAGGTGCTTATGGGGACTATAAAAACACGGTCTAAGAGCTCTAGAAGAAATTCTGTCCAGGCAGGATCACAGCACAATTTTCCATCAGGCCTCTGGACGCTATTAACTATCTCTTAAAAGGGAGATTCTTTAATTCCCTGTAAGGAGAAAGCCAAGGCAGGGGTCATTCATTCCCTGGTGAGGTCACAGTGAAGGACCCTGTCTGAAATCCTGAGGAAGAGCTGAAAAATCAACATTAGCTTATTGACTATAAGCTGAACTATATAGGAGCAGAGACAAGCTTCCCTGAAGTTCACAGCACCACAGTGCCGTAACCAAGTAGCGTATTTCCCTACATGATTATATGTCACTCAATTTGGGTAGGAGAAAGAGGAAGAGGAGAGGAGGGGGAGGAAGAGAAAGAGAGAGTGAGAGGGAGAAAGAGAGAATTTCTCCCATATTAAAAAATAGCAATCATCTATGCACTGAATTGGATTTTTGAAGCTCCTCTTGTGATGTCAAACGGCAATATATGTGACTTGCATTGCTTTTGCATACAAAATCAATAGCCAAGAGACTCTGGGTCCAGCATCATGTTACCAACCAGAATATAATATGCTGTAGACAGTCAGATCACAACCTGGGCATGGATGCTTCTTTGCCAGGAATATGTTGAAATTCTTGAGGAAGTCAGGGGAGTATGAGAGGAGTAAGGTGTTGCTCAAACAAAAATAACGCATTCAGTGACCCTCCAATTATAGAATATAACAGCTCTTAATAACAGAGTAGCTATGGCCATAGCTGAAGGAAACTGAGCAAGTTATTTTGTGGGACATATAGACACATGGTTATTCCCAAAGAATACTGAACCTAATCTACAACTGTCTTATTGTCATTTCTTTCCCATTACTGATGGAAATTGCAATTGTTTAAAACAAAAACAAACAAAAAAACTAATGGTATCCTTTGGTCCTGCTGGAAATTATTTGCATGTTACAATTTAATCAAGTCCTGCACTCGTCCTTTGTGGCCCGGCAATCGATGGGTTAAGTTAGATCACTAACGTGTGTTGCCTGACCCTGGAATGCTTCATCAAATGTACTCATTACTGATTGAGCAAGAGAATGAATAGTTGTGAGTTTCAGCTTAAGCGCTGATGGGATTGTGTGTAAGCGCTAACATGGTCGAGGTATTTAAATTTTGATTTTTGTAATGGGCTCTGACATGTTTCATTTCCTCCGAGGGAACACTCGAGACCTCTGAAAGTAAATGTTGCTAAAAAGTCATCAAGGCAGAATATTAAAATGCCATCAAATGAAAATTTCACTAATGCAATCCGGCTCGAGCTCCAGGTTCTGGAGCGAGAAGGGGAATGTCAAAGGTCCCGGTTCCTTTAGCAAAACATGATTTGTTCCTCTTCACTGACTGTTTCTCCAAATAAATTATTTAAAGTCTTATTTCTTCTTTCTCCTGGGCCTCTTAAAGTTCAGCTCTACTGAGAGGTGCCAGGGGAAGCAGTAGAAGGAGAAAGAGATGGCACAGCTAGAAATTCAGGAAATGGTTGTACTGTGAGGATCTTCCCCTTTGCATCGTGTTTCCTTCATTCCACAAGAGCTGTCCAAGTGCGTGGTCAGATGAGAGGGCAAGAATCCTCAATCATCGCCTTAGGGCCGACACTGCCCTTATAAGACATACTCAAAATTTTAATAACATAGCAGGTTGTTAGGAGTGTGTGAGATCATCAGCAAGTGTTCATTTAGTGATGCGTGAAGAACACTAGAATTTGGAAGACACTATTATTTTCCTCATTGGTTTTATCCAAATATATTTGTCATTTTTTGACAATTTTTGTGTTTTAAGTAGCTTTCATATTTATGGATTTGTGGAAAGGAAATCAAAATTACGCTCTCTGGATCTCTTCTACATAAATGGCATTTGGTAAGAAAGGACTGGCCTTATGAGATCAGTAATTCTTGTCCATTGGATTAAAGTAGCCATGTTTTCTTAGTGAGCATTGTGTTAAACAATATATATATTTTTTTATTGTTTATTTTCTGATATACATTTGCATTCTGAGATAACTACTTATATTGGATACTTCCTGGAAATAGAAAAACGTGAATTTCCCTAAATTTCATTTATGACAGAAGTTTCCCCAAGTGTAAGGGATTCTAATCATTTATCTTTGGACTAATGTCCCTATTGAACCTATAATTTCCTCATTTTTCCTGCTGGCTGGCAGGATTTGTGCCAACTAACACCTGGTCTTCTATTAACTCAGCTTGACACCTTTAGCTCTGTCTGTCTAATCCATAGGGACAAATAAGTTACTTTATTGAAACTGTTGTGTGAAATAGCAGGTCTACTTTGGGAATCAAATTTCTACTGTGTATTGGTGAAACAGCGTAATTTTAAGTGTCCAGAATCAGAACTATCAGCATCCTGAAGGCTAGAATCTTGAGTTAGTTTTCCAGTTCTGTTGGAAAACGGGACTTTAACAATGCATGTTTGGCACCAAAAGATGATGTATTTTCACAGTTAAGAGTGTGATCTCTGACCTTAAATTGTCTGGCTTTATTTCTCAGCTCATCTATTTTTAACTCCGGGACCCTGACGAGCTGGTGAATCTCACGTCCTGTAGAACAGTAGTGATAGCACTTACCTCACTGGCTTGTTGTGAGAATTAAATGAGATACATGTAAAATGCTTAGCTCAGTAGTGGATATATAGTAAGCTTACTATGCATATAGTAAGATATATTATAAATGTTAACTGTTATTAGAGCTCATTTCATGATATCTGAGGACAAAATGCCACAAGTAAAACTATATTTCTAGAAAATTCTATTTAAAGTTAAGTAAAGACCTCAACTAAATTTTTGCAATCCCAATGCAATGGTTTTCACAGGAGAGAAGGAAATGACTTCCGGGGAAATCCCCAGACATACGAAGTCCATTCTCCATGAGGTCAGATGCACCACGGGTGCATTGTGGTTAATATTTTTGAAATGGCACATTGCCAAAAGTGATGTTATGTTCGTAAGACAGAGATAACACATCTCCTGATAAACACCTCTCACTTTGTTTTCAGATAAGAGGCTTTATCTTGGAGATAATTGCTCAGACAACTGAAGTATAAAATCAGCCAGACAACAGTCTCTTTTCACCTAACTTTTGAGAAAACTCTCTAAAAACTTCAATTTGAAGTAATTTACCAAATATGATATTATTTTAAGAATCTTTGAGAAATTCTAAGAATATTATCATGGTGCAGAATTCATTCATTTGCTACTTCAAAAACGGCTTTAGGGGCTGGCCTGGTGGCATAGCAGTTAACTTCGCCTGCTCCGCTTCCGTGGCCCAGGATTCACGGGTTCAGATCCCTGGCATACACCAACGCACCGCTTGTCAAGCCATGCTGTGGCAGTGTCTCATATAAAGTAGAGGAAGATGGGCACGGATGTTAGCCCAGGGCCAATCTTCCTCAGCAAAAAAGAGGAGGATTGGCATCGATTGTTAGCTCAGGGCTGATCTTCCTCACCAAAAAAAAAAAAAAAAATCGCTTTAACATAAAGCTACCTACTTACCTATTATCTTTAAAGAAAACCAAACATTTATTTAATCATATGCGGCCAACTAATTGGGTTAATTAGAAATCATTTCAATGAGTACTTATTGAATACTGACCGTGTTCAAACAACATCGTGTTATCAAAGCTCAGGAAGATTTCTGCTTTGTGTTTTATCGTATGTGCCTGAGAGTAATTTGTGGACTTTCTTATAAAATGACCTCTCATGTCTACTCCTCAATAATTCTGACTGGTCATTGCCCCATAATGAGGATTTGTTACATGTATAGATCGGTTTAGCACATATTAGGTAAATTTATCGCTAACTTAAAGTCTTAATTATCAGAAAGCATGAAGATTTTAAAATATTTACTTGAATTTCATGGTAATCCACCTAACTATTCCTTCCTATATGGCTTCAAGAGAGCATTTTCATTTCTCTACTTAGATTCAAAATGGAAAAGAAATAAGAGAGAATTAAAGCAGGGAATATGAATTTTCCAGAACCTTCTGGTATCTAGTCACAAAACATAAAATATTGAATGCTCCCTCATTAGTCAGCTACTGAAAGATCTTGGGGGCTCATTAATTGGGATGCTCTGTAATAACAGATAGTAAGGACCGGTACCTCTAACTTAGTCACTTTTGAAAGGTCAGAATGTTTCTCAGGCCAAGACTTGATGGAAACCTGACTGTTAGTATTAACATATCTAAAGAAAATCTGTCATTGAGGATGTTTGTAGCCCTGAAAACCAAGTAAAAAGGCAAGTTAGAGGAGCAATCTTTGGCTGTAGTCTCTAGGCAGTACAGAAGAGAGGACAGCCAGGCTTTTGAAAATAAGTATACTACAGAGGTGCCAGAATATCAGATTGTGTGACACCAGCCATTATGATCAAAAGCTAACTCCTCTTGTTCTAATCGCATGATCTCCAAGCAATAACCCTCTGATTAAAGCTTCCTGTGTAAATCTGTCCACTCAGAAGAATATTATAATTCTATTTAATAGTTATGAGTCTTTCCAGGAATTAACAAATTGGCTTTCTGGTTTTATCCATCAGACTTTTATGCATTTGTTTACCATAACTTAGTACCCTGGAGTCCAGTCACCTCTGAGCATGCTAAGAAAATTGAATTATCATGTCTATAAAGCTGATAACTAGACTTTGACTGGGTAGCCATATTAAAATACTGTAGCTGATTGCAACCCAACCACTGTCTCTCTGAACCAAGAAATGAAGTGGATTCTCTGATACTCTTCATTCGTAGTGTACAATATCAGCATTGCCAAACAGACAGCATCTAACAGCAATGTTCGCTAGTTATTAATTACAATTAGTATATAAAGATCTAAAGGATAAACTTTGGCCTTAATACTTATCTTATTATTATTATTTTTATGGTGCATGGGTAGTTGGGGGTAGTTAAGTTATATATAGAGAGAGATTTGTGGCAATGAATCAAATAACCTGAGAATTCATTTTGAGGTCCTGATATTCTGGCTCCTGCTAAGAACTGAAGGAAACTGTTTGCACAACAGTATTTTCCAAAGGAGTGTCTCAGAATGATATAGGACAAGTTCAATTTCTTCTCTATGAGGGTATGTTTTTCTTGTGGGGTTTAGCAGATTATTTTTCTTCCAATTTTGTGATAACTGACTTTTCTCCTCCAAGATAAAACTTTCAGGAAAAGTTGGAATGCACGAAACAAAACCTTTAGCTTATGAGAAATCCTATATTCTGTGACATGGAAATTTTGCTGCACTGATTATTCACAGCTATTTAGGATCTCAGATTTCTTGGGGCAAAAGCAAGTATACTGAGTAAGATGCATTTGTTTGATTAAATAACAAAATGTATAGACATCTAATATACTTTTCTGGGTAGAAAGAAGTATAGTCCTGAGTCAGCAATGGTTGGGTAAATGAAATTGCTGAAGAGAGAAATCTTCCCGAATAGCTGGAAATAGAAACAGTGATGCAGGTGAACCTCAGTAGATCACAGGTTTGGTTTAGGTAATCCCTCCCAAGTTCAAATTCTTATCTGAATTGCTTCAATTAGAGGTCTGGTGTGGGGGATTTTGCACGGTTTGATGTATTTCTCGATTCTGAGGAAAAAAATACTAGAGCAGCGTTTCTTGTTAGATTCTAATATTTCCAATCTCCGTGAACCCAGACATACAGAATTCAGTGTGTCAACTACATTTTAGGGAACAGTTGTTTCAGATTCCTGTTCACATTGAGTTTAATTGGGAACTTAGATTATGTCAGACTAATCCCTCTTTCTTTCAAACAGACCAGTTTACTGATAAATGCACATCTTCCCATTTTTCCCCTAATAGACAATCTTAAATCTCTTATCCAATATGTTAATGGACTTTGTTAATTTCTACAGCATGCTTATCTACTCTCTCAAAATATATTACTGATATTTTTATGAAGATTTGCTTCTCCCGTTAAACTTTTGCGTATTTTGTGTGTTGTATTTCCATCATTGGTAGAATTACATTGTGAACTCAAAGCAAAAAAATCTATGCAAAAATCATATCAGTAGTTAATTTCGTAAATGTCAAATGTACTTTAATTATAGACAATATAAACTTTAATGCTTAGTGATATTGACATTTTTCAACATCACAGGAGTTTAGCAATCTACTACTGCTTTCTGTTTCTACCGTCCTATTATTGTTATTCTTTCTTCTTTTAATTTCACAGAGGTTCTCTCCCAAATGCACACATATAGTCCAAAAGTGCAATTTACTTGTTAGGCTCCTAATTTACCTTCTGGGATAATCTAACTATATTTAAGTATTGCCAACATTGGTAACTATTTTGTTAGGTTTCATTTTCTGATTCTTTTAAAATTTTTCTGAAGACAGGTTTCATGAAGTATAATCTACACACAGCAAAATTTACCCTTTTCAGGTATACAGCTCTATGAACTTTGAAAAATGTATACAGTCATGTAACAACTAAAATGATCAAGATATATACACTATCCATCATCCCAAAATGTTCCCTCGCATATCTTAGTCAGAAATCCCTTCCTTCCACCCCTAGCTCCTGCAACCACTAACCTGGTTTCTGTTCCTAGAGATTTTCCTTTAATAGAATGCCATATAGATGGAAGATCACAGTTATGTAGACTTACTACAATGCTTTTGAAAGATCCATGCGTTTGCATTCCTTTTTATTGTTGAGTCCTTCATATAGATGTGCCTCAATTTATTCATTCATTCCCAAGTTTATGGATATTTAGGATGTTTCCACTTTGGGGGTATTATGGATAACCTGTTATGAACATTCATGTACAAATCTTTGTGTGGACATATATTTTCATAGTTTTGGTAAATACCTAAAAGTGGGATTGTAAGGACCTCTGATAGGTGCATATTTAACTTTATACAGAGCTGCCAAACTTTTTTTCAAAGTGAATATACCACTTTGCATCCTACTTAGTAATATATGAGAGTTCCAGGTGTTCTACATCCTTGTCAGCACTTGTTATTGTCAGGGTTCTTTTCTTAAGCCATTCTAATAAGTATGTAGAGGTATCACAAGTGATTTTCATTTATATTTTCCTAATAACTAATGATATTGAGAATCTGTTCATATCCTTATTTACTACCATTTGGTAAGTCTGATCTAATCTTTTCTCCATTTAAATTTATTTTTATTATTGAGTTGTGAAGCTTTTATATGTATATCTCCTTTATCAGCTTTGTGTTTGCAAATATTTTCTCCTAGACTGTAGGTTTTCTTTCATCTTCTTAACACTATCTTTCAAAGAACAAGTTTTCAATTTTAGTGAAGTATATTTTTATTAATTTTTACTATAATGGTTCATGTTTTTTGTGCCCTAAGAAATTTTTGAGAACCAAACATCACAACATTTTTTTTTAACATGTTCTGAAAGTTTTAAGATTTTACATTTATATTTGGGAAGAATTATCTTAACAATGTCAGAGATTATTGTCCAGGAACAGGACTTATATCTCCATTTATCTAGTATTCTACGATTTCTTTCATCAATGATTTATAGTTATTATCAAAATCAACCTTGTACATCTTTTATGTTTATCCATGAATATTTCAAGATTTTTGGTACCATTTTAAATTGTACTTTTAAAAAAAATCAAATTTCCAATTGTTCTTTGTTAGCATATAGAAATTCAATTTTTTTTTTTTTTGGAGGAAGATTGGCCCTGCGCTAACATCTGTTGCCAATCTTTCTCTTTTTCTTTTTTCTCCCCAAAGCCCCAGTACATAGTTCTGTATCCTAGTTGTAGAGTTGTAACTCTTCTATGTGGGATGCCGCCTCAGCATGGCTTGATGAGCTATGAGTAGCAGGTCCATGCCCAACATCCGACCTGGCAAACCCTTGGCCACCAAAGCGGGACACTTGAACTTAACCGCTATGCCACCAGGTCAGCCCCGATTTTTTTTTTTTTTTTTTGTATACTTACTGTGTATCCCATGGTTTTCTTAATCCTCACCTATTAGTTCTAGTAGCTTTTTTGTAGCTCCTTTAAGATTTCTACATAGGCAATAATGTCTGCAAATAAAACTCATTTTGCTTCTTCCTTTCTAATCTGAATGGCTGTCTTTTGCTTGTTTGTTGCACTGATTAGAGCATCCCAGGTGATGTTGAATAGAAGCGGTAATATTGAACCTCCTTTTCTTAGGAAAAACACATTCAGTCTTTCATCATTTAGTATAAAAATAGACTTAGGGTTTCCATAGATGTTATTAAATTGAAAAAATTTCTGGGGCCAGCCCGGTGGTGTAAGCTGTTAAGTGCGCACGTTCCGCTGAGGTGGCCCAGGGTTTGCTGGTTCGGATCCCGGGCGCGCGTGGACGCACTGCATGGCAAGCCATGCTGCGGCAGTGTCCCATATAAAGTGGAGGAAGATGGGCATGGATATTAGCCCAGGGCCAGTTTTCCTCAGCAAAAAAAGAGGAGGATTGGCAGATGTTAGCACAGGGCTGATCTTCCTCACAAAAAAGAAAAAAAGAAAAAATTTCCTCTGTCAGTTTGCTGACAGTTTTTATAATGAATGGATGTTGAGTTTTGTCGAATGCTTTCTCTACATCTAATGAAATGGTGAAATAGTTTTTCTTTTTTAATCTAATTATCTAGTGATTTATAATGATTGATTTTCAAATGTTGAATTACTTCATATTTCTATAACAAATTTCATTTAGTCTTGAGACATTATCAGTTTTACCTATTAAAGGATTTGATTTGAAAACATTTTCTTTACAATTTTCCATATACGTTAATAAGGGATATTGGTTTGTAGTTTTCTAGTAATGTTAGTGTGATTTTGGTTTCAGAGTAATTCTGGTCTTATGCAATGAGTCTGGAAGTGTTTCCTCCTAAATTTTCTGGAATAATTTGTGCAGAATTAGCGCTACTTCTTCCTTAAATGTTTACCAGAGAAGTCATTTTTTTGTTGGAAGATTTTTAAATACGGATTCAACTTCTTATTAAATATAGTACTGGTTAGGTTATCTCTTTCTTCTTGAATGATCTTTGATAGTTTGTTTCTTTCAAGTATTATGCACATTTTATATGATAGCAAATTTACTGGCATAAATTTATTTATAGTAATCCCTTATTATCATTTAAATTTCTGTAGAGTCTCTGATGGTGACTTTTGTTTCATTTCAGATATTGCCATTTTGTGTCTTTTGCTTTTATTGACCAGTCTGGCTAGAAGTTTATTATTTTTTAGACCTTTTCAACCAACTATTGGTTTCGTTGACTTTCTCTATTGTTTCTCTATTTTTTACTTCATTGATTTCTGTTCTTGTTTTCATTATTTTCTTCTCAGTTTTTTGGTTTTAATTTGCTATTCTTTTTCTAGTTTCTCAAGGAGGAACCATAAATCATTATTTGAGTATAATTTCTCATTTTCTAATATAAGCAGTTAATGCTATAAATTTTCCTCTAAGCACTGGTTTAGTTGCCACTCACAAACCTGGATGAATTGTTTTTTTATTTGCATTTGATGCACAATGGTAAATTGAACTTTTTAGTAACTTCCTCTTTGTTCTATGATTTATTTGTAAGTTTTGTGTTCTTTAATATATTTGCAGTTTATCTGATATCATTCTGATATTAATTTCAATTTTAATTCCATTGTGGTCATAGAACGTACTTTGATTTCAATTCATTTGGATTTTTTGAGCTTTATTTTGTGGCCAGAAATATGATCTGTCCATTCTGTTGAATATTGCATGTGGACTTGAAAATAATCTTTATTCTGCTATATATGACTCATGATGTGCATGTTTAAGACATTTCTTCTGGGATATGTTGGGTCATAAGATATATACATCTTCAGCTTTATAGGATAACATTAAATTGTTTACCAATTTTAAATGATACCAATTTACAACGTCCCAGCAACACATACAAGTTTTATTTTTCTACATTCTTATCAACATGTGCCGATTATAACAATTTTTTGGTATAAAGAATGGTTTTAATTTGTATTTCTCTCTCTGATAGTTAACGCAGCTGAGCGTGTTTTTACATGCTTATTTTCCTTCCATATATTATTTATTTTTATTGCCCACTGAAAAACAGTTTGCCATTTTCCTCTTCCTCTTCCTTTTCCTCCTCCTCCCCCTCCTCTTCCTCCTTCTTCTTCTCATGAGCTTTATGTTACTTTATATACTTTTGGGGCACTAAGCCTATGTCGTTTGTATATGTTATAAATATCGTGTCTTAGTTTGTGGCTTGTTCCCCTCCCTACTTTTTAAAGTTTGTTTTAGCTTTAATTTGTTTCAGTTGGTCTTTAAAGAAATAGATGTTTTACATTTTTATATAATGGAATTTATCAATAATTTTCTTTATGATTAGTGCTTTTTGGGTGTTGTTTAAACATTCTTTCCTTACCCCAAAGTCATAAAGATATTTTCTTCTATTGTCGTCTAGAATTTTTGTTTTTATTTTTCACATTCAAATTTTTAATCCACTTGAGATTGATTGTTTTAATTCTAACATAAGAATAGGTTCCATTTTCATTTTTTTCCATCATTTATGAATTTTCCCAGGATCTTGTACCAAATTGTCTTATTTATCTCCTAGGGATATGCGAAGTTCACTTTGTTATTTATCAATTTCTGGTATGCATGAGTCTGTTGTCTTGAGCTTGTGAACATTGGTCTACATCTGTGTGGTCTACCATTCCTGTACGTGTAAGTCTCACCTGTTATTGTAGATCGGTCCTTTGTTATTTTTAACCTCAATATTTACTTCATTGCAATATCATTAATAATACTTTGTATTTGATTTAATATTTGTTTCAATTTACTCACATATTTTCCTATTTCTCTCCTTTGTCTCAAACTTTCTTTGTAAAATAATTTTTATCCTTCTTGAAGTAGATCTTTTAGAAGGTTTTTTTAGGAAGAATTTGCTGGTGGAAAACTCTCTGTTTTATTTTACCCTTGTTCTTGGAATACACTTTTTCAGGTCCAGAATTCCAGGTTGACCATTATTGTCTCAGCATTTGAAGTGCTTTTTCGGTTTCTTCTTTCTTTTATTGTTTACTGTTGAGAAGTCTGCTGTCAGTCTAAATATTTAGTAATCAGTCTTTTCTCTTGCTGCCTTTAAGATCTTCCATGTTATTGTTTTACATTTTATTTTAATGTTCTGGAAATTTCTTGGCCATTATATTCTCCAAATTTTCTCTTCCCTGTCCCTTTCTTTTAGAAACTGCAATCAAACATGACATATGTTCTCTTTCTAGTCTTCATGTTTTAACTTACCTTTCATGATTTCCATACCCTTATTTTCTGAGCTATTTTTTGACTTTATTTTTAATCTCTATCTTCTACTTCACAGGTTTTTTCTTCATTTGTGCCAAATATTCTGTGTATTTCATCTGTGTATTTGATTTTCCACAATTATATTTTTATTTTCAGAGGTTCTATTTGACTTCAATTTTTCCTTACCATTTTGATATTTTTTTAGGTATTTGTTGGATTTTTCGATAAAATTCTGTTATTTTTAAATTATTTTACACATTTTTTCAATTTGTATTTAATAATTTAAAAATTTGAAGTTTTTTAGAAACTCTAGCTCTGTGTTTTTTCTAAATCTGTAATTTAAAAAAATCTTTGCTAATTGTCACATATGGAGGTTTGTTTCCTTGTGTATTTACCAATTTTACTATTTTTATTATTTTCTCATATTTTATTGAATTTAATCTGTGGATATTTTCAGGGTGCTAGTTTAAAGATGTTGTACTCTTTTCTCTGCAGAGAATTGGTGTTTTTTCCTCTGTTAGGTGCAATGTTGACATTAAACAGGAACCACTTTAATTTCTTGGCCTTGAGGTTCTGTGAAGCTTGATGATAGTGCAACTTAGCGCTTGTATTTTTCAGGCTTGTAAAATCAGGCTTTTGGTTATACATTCTCAGAAGAGACAATTTTTTTGTGTGTGTGTGAGGAGGACCAGCCCTGAGCTAACATCCATGCCAATCCTTCTCTTTGTTGCTGAGGAAGACTGGCCCTGAGCTAACATCCGCGCCCACCTTCCTCTACTTTATATGGGACGCACCCACAGCATGGCTTAACAAGTGGTGTGTTGTTGCACGCCCAGGATCCGAACCAGTGAACCCCCGGGGCGCAGCAGCGGAGGGCGTGCACTTAACCGCTTGTGCCACCAGGCCGGCCCCAGAAGAGACAATTTTGTTTTCCTCCTGAAGCAAGATCACAGGCAAAAATTTCCCCTGCCTCACTTTTTACTGAAGGTTTAACCCTACTAAGTGTCCTTTCTTTATGTCCCAGTCTCTGATTCAAATACTCTACTTCATGTGGCCCAAGGCATAGGCTCTCATTTTTTGAGTAGCCGCTAAATAGCAAACTTTGTTTCCCAGGTATTGCTCTTTCTACAGAATATCATCTTCTTCTGCGTTACATTTGCCAACATCTGTGTTTTCAGCTTACTCTTTAGTTCTTCGACTTTTCTTGTCAAATCAGAAATGCATTTGAAATTATGTCCATTAAAATTCATTCACCATCTTGTTGTTTTGCAGGAGTAGAGAACTATTCAGCATGCTTACTTTACCACAGTGCAGGAGACATAGGTCCTATGACTCACTTATTTATTCAAAAATATTTCTGGGGAACTCACATCTATTTCGTGCCTGTCCCTGACTGAGAGCTGGAAATACAGTGGGGATAAGGGGAGTCTATGTTCTGCTCTCATGAAGCTTGGATTCTGGTGTGGCCAGACAGATGAACTTTGTGTGTGTGTGTATGTTTCAAGTAGTACTTAATGTTATGAAGACAAATAAAGGTAAGAAATAGAATTAAGATGATACAAAGATGATGATGATGATGATGATGGTGTGTGGTAGGGAGGGAGATGTTTAGGGGTAATAGTCAACTAAGTCCTCTCAGAGAAGATAACTTTTAATCAGAGACCTGGATAAAGTGAAGAAAGAACCATGTGTAAAACATGTGAAAAGAATTAAGAATGACAACAACAACAACATGAAACAGCAAGTGCGAAGGCTTAGAGATCCTGTAGAAGGGACCAATTGGAATGTTCCACGGACTGATATAAGCCCAGTTTGGCTAGAGCAAAGAGAATAAGAGTGAAGATGGTAGCAAATGAGGATCTTGTTGATCATAGTAAGCAGTTTGACTCTTGTTTTGATTATGATTGGAGTTTGGTACAAATCAATGACATTGTGTGACTTTTGCCTCATAAAAAAATCGTTTCAGCTGCTGAATTAAGATTTGTAGGGGACCAAATAGATGGTCTTTGCGATAATTCAGGCAAGAGATAACGATGGTTTGGACCAGAACAGAGTAGTAGAGGTGGGGAGTAGCGGCAGGATTTGGGATAAGTCTTGAAACTAGAGCTTCTGGGGTTTTTTTATTAATTGGATATGAGTGTGAAAGAAAGAAAACACTAGACTCAGCAGTGACATCTGGGTTCAGGGACTGAGTAACATTGTTTATGGCAAGACCATTTTCTGAAGGCACAGAGAAGTTTTAGAGTGGAAGAAAGCATGACTTCTGTTTTTTCGCTTTTAAGTGTGAGATGCCTATTAAGCATCCAACAGGAGGTTGAGAGTGACGGTGGAATCCCTGAGTTAGAAACTTCAGGGCACTTGGATTCAGCAGATTTGCAGCATGTCTAGTGGTGCAACTGGATCTACAGGCTATTTAAGAGGATTCAATGAAGTAATGAAAGTGAAACTACTTGGAAATCTACAAATAAGAATGCAACTAGTGGTTTTAAAACTATAAACATCACTTGGCATTTTTAACCTATCAAGTTTATAAAAGTTAAAAAAACATTCAGTGCAGTCGAAGTTATGGAGTTAAAAAAATATTTCATAACAACCTGTGGGAGTATAGCTGTCTGAAAATCTGTTTGGAGACTTATATCTAAAGCCATAAAAAGATACATGCCTAAAGACATGCTTATTTTATGTACTAACAGTTATGCTAAGAAAATAATTTTGGATATGCACACATATTTAGTTGTATGCTAAATGTGAAAAATATTTTCACAGCAAAAAGAGAGGTAAAAAAATATTATAAAATGGAATATTATACAATCATGAAGATGGTGCTGTAGATTCAGATATTTCCAGCTCTCAAACTCGAGTCACATGGAAGGATTGTAGTTCTTGATTCCTTGATAATTGGATGGGCCTTTGTGATTAGTTTTGTCTAGTGAATTGTGAGCAGCAGTGATATATTTTATTTCTAGTATAAAGCATTTAATTGCAAATGTAAGACCCTGTAGTGCTCTACTTTCTATCTAGTACAACCTTGAGTCTTTGAATGGCTACAATGAGCCTTCTCTCTCAGTATGATTTTGCAGCATGAACCAGAAATGACGTTTTGTTGTTACGTGTGTTTAACATTCTGATTCCGGTTGCTCCCATTGCGTAATCTAGCTTAATGTGGCAGATACACTATTTATTGATATGGAAAGTTGTTCATGGCACAGTGTTCCACTGAAGAACATGTGAGAAAAAGAGATGTACAGTATGATCCTGTATGCGTGTGTGTAAAAGAGTTTGAAGGTGTTAAAAGTAGCTGTCACTGGATAGATGAAGTCACGTTTTCTTTCTTTTTATGCTCATATATGTTGTTTTATAACTCTTTTCTATATTGAACATGCTTTTATAAGAAGAAAAATAGATTACTGAACAAATATACCAAATATACCCATCAGACAAATTTTGCACAGCAGCTCACAGTAAAAGCAGCCATATTGATCATTCATTGGTACATCTGACTCACGGCATTTCTTTACATTACAAACCTCTGCAAAAGTTTTTGGCAAAAGGAGTAGCATGAAGAATCCTTGATCCTGGGAACATATGTGACACATTTTTTTCCTCCCTCTGCTCAGTAAATATCAGAGTCACAGATACTATTTTTTTTTCTTTTTGTTGAAGAAGATTTGCCCTGAGGTAACTTCCGTCGCCAATCTTCCTCTTTTTGCTTGAGGAAGATTTGCCCTGAGCTAACATCTGCGGCCAGTCTTCCTATATTTTGCATGTGGGTCGCCGCCTCACCATGGTGTAGGTTCATGCCTGGGATCCAAACCCACGAACCTCCAATGCGGGGTGCACCAAGCTTACCCACTATGCTGCCGGGCCAGCCCTTACTATTTTTTTTTTTAATCATCAAATATAAGTTCTTTTCATCAACTGGCTTCCACTGAATTTCCTGCTGCTTCCACCAGAGGCAGTTTAATAAATACCTGCATGGCGGCCGGGAGGACCTGTTGTATTAGAAATGTCCTCCAGGCAGAAAGGCTAATCTTGGTGGAGCTGTTGACACCCTGTGCGACCTTGAGTGAATCATTTGACCTCTTTCTGTGCTCATCAATTCTCTTAAAAAAATGGGATTCATAACCAGAGCTTGACTCAGTTACTAAGCTTGAGCAAGAAAAGTAGTTTATATTATCATTAGCAAATACAAATGAACAAACTCAAGCAACAGAAAAAAATTGAGTTTTACATTAGAAGAAGAATTATTCACAAATGAAATGATAGTGTTTTTGGACACTAACCTTACCTAGAAATTTTAGCAGTTTTCAGAGAATACAGATTAGACATAAAATGAGTTTTTTAAATAGATTCTGTTTTGGAGTATTTGTTCTACTCACATACAAAATAAAGACCCAGAGAACATTTTTATTGTTTTGGTTAAATTATTCTCAAAAGATGTGTGGGGATGGGCACTGCTATTTTTTAAAAATATTTTTTCATCTATTTCCAATATTAAAATACCAATGAAATAGAAATTTATTACATAACATTTATAGAGTGATCGCGATTTGCCATGGACTATCCTATATACATTTATTTAAAAGTCTAGCTAATATTTGCTGACTGCCAACTACCTGTGACCTACCATGCTTTTGCGGGGTTCTCCCTACTGTGAGAACCAGCCTGTGTTGTGATATAAAGACAGTCTATGCATTGAAGGAATTTCCAGTCTAAGTGGGGGAGTCACATGAGAAAAGAAGCCATTAAAATGCAGGGCTAGGACAGAGATTTCCTCAGCATGTTGTAAGGGACAGAAGAGGAACATCCAAGACAATGATGGGCCAGGGGTGGCATCAGATTCATTCCCAAGGAAAAAGATTCCTGAGGGAGAGTTGAAGAACCAGAAAGCACATCCAGGAACCAGTGAGCGGCTGAAAGTAGGGTGTGTACTGCAGAGTGTCAGGTGATTAGACAGGAAAGTGGCAAGGCCTACAAATTATGAACCTCTGTGTTTATACCATACTGAGCCATTTGAAATTCACTCTGAAAGTGGTTAGCAACCTTTTGGAAAAATAATTTGAACATGATGCAAATGAACTTATCTTTTTAGGCCATTATGTCTAGAAAAGGAAAACGTAAAAGAGGGAAAGATACAAGATAGGAATTCACTCTTGCAGTAACGCAGGCAACATGTGATGAGGGTGTGGACCATGGCAACTAAAAAAGAGAATTCAGAAGAGGTCACAAATTCACATCACTTTTAGATGTTGGAACCCTCTAGAGCTGGTTATCAAAGAATGTGAGAGAGAGGGAGGAACAGAGAGATTCTGTCCTGGATGCTCCTGATTAATGCGGATTGTGCATGAAAATGTTGGGGACTTGAGGAGGTGATAGAACTAATTTGGTTTATTTTAAATTTGAGGTGCATATCAAATATGCAAAGAGGCAATATTCATGAAGAAGTTGAGTATGGGATTTTGGGGGCACAAAAGTATAGTCTTTCCTAGATAAAAATGTATCTGAGCATGACACATGCTGGAAATTTCTATAATTTTATTTCCCATATTTGCCTCTGCATGATTGCTTCCTTAGAAATGCAGAGGCTGAGTAGAAAGTCATAAGCCGCTGACTATTCTTAATGTTTCAACAATCTGTTTTAGTAGGATAAGCAAAGGGTTCAGAGTAGCATCTTTCTTATTTAGAACAAAACCTAAATCAAGAATTTGCTTAAATTGTTAAACTACCAACTGCATTTGGATGTAGGATTAGCTGAATGTTTGCAGTTTCAGAATCTGCATAAGTAATTTAAAGTTAAAGGGAACATCAACATTATTATTTATAAACTAAAATCCACTTTATATATTTTACTGTTGAGTCCAATTGTCTCGTGATTCTAGGTGGCTAGAGTGTTTACTTAGTCTGAATTTGCCTTAATTTTCTTGAGTGTCACAAAGGTATAGTCAGTCTATTCTATTCTGTAAGACTTGAAAGGCAATCATTCAAAGAAACAAGCTCTAGTACCATATCCTGGAGCATGTGTATTTCTACAGATTTCTCTTCAATTTAGAGGTCAAGGGAGTGTCCTCAGTTCTTCAGTTAAAGTCATTTCATCAGGTACTAGAGCAGTAGTCTCCCGGGTCCTTTGGTTATTTATTAAAATCTCTTTTTATGCTCTTTTCTCTAATCTTTTCTCCTGACTTTTTCCTTTCTGATCCCATCCACTTGCAAACTAATGGGAAAAGTGTCACCCACTTTTTAATTCCTCCAGTGTTTTATTAAGCTTATACTAGCAGTAAAGTGCCTGTTTTTTATGGTGTTATTAACTCATTTATTCAACAAATATTTATTGAGCACCTAACACATTATGCTGATGCTGAGGATATCATGATGATAGAGAATGACAGGGCCCTGTTCCTCCGCCCCCAGGAAATTGACAGTCCAGCCCTCCAAAGGGCCCAAAAGTGCAGTTCCTTTTATAATTGACATAACTGAATGATCAATAGTCAGGAAAGGGAAGAAAAGCTGCAGGTACCATCTGTCCCAAAAACTGCAGGGGAATTTTAGAGAAATGAAATGCAATTTCACATTATATTTGGGATAAGATTTATCAGAGAACATTAATTTAAGTTCATAACATCTCTTACAGGCATTTATCTACTGTCATGACATGACTTCATTAATGTGCTTACAACAGAATAACAGACAAACTTAGGAAGTGGCCTTATAAGATTGGATTTAAGTAGAGAAAGCATGTTAAGTGGTATGGCGTTTCTATAGAATTTCTGAGAGTTTTCATTTTATAAGCTTACCATCAAATAAAGGGTTTATTAAGAGTAAGGTTTTAATCCAAAACTGATATGATATTCCAGATGTTTTGAACAAATCCTGAAATCTAATAAATATTAATAAAATATCAAAAGCAAATTTAATCTGTCTACTCTTTACTTACTCTTCTGAACATGGTTGCATTCAGGAACATTCCAAAAGATTTTGCTTTTACTTAATTTCTCATGCCAAATAAACCATGGTTCCTGAAAATAAAGATGGTGAAGTGCTATTTTTTAATTATTAAAAAGTATCTTAATATTATCAGAGTGTTATTGATCTGCATTTCATTGTGTTAGACTGAATGAGAATGATTCTAAATCTTAATTTTTCCCCAACGCATACTACTCCATCATTCATTTTCGTAGAATTATTAAAAAAAAAAAAGACACTAAACTTCCTTGAAAACAAATCAAAATGCTTAGGTCTGTTAACAGTAAACCATTAGGCAACTTCATTGGTGAAGCAGAGTTTTCTGTATAAGGAAACGACAACGTGCCAATAATCAGTTCTGGGACTGGGGCGAGGAGAGGGAGCTGGGCCTCAGGGGCTGCGTGTTCATATTTATTGTGGAAAGTTCCGAGGAAGGTTGCAGATGTGATCTTTATTAATCTCAATATTTTATTTTATACATGAATTTATAATTGCATCCTAAAATCAAATGAGATGTCATTGCATCACCATCTGTTGTTTCAAAAGTAAGAGGCACACTTGGATGCTGTCAATGGCCACTTTAAAAAGATGAATCCTTGTAGTGTTCAAAAACTGTTTCTGAGGCATTTTCAGACTATTTTCCATTTTAATAGAAAGAAAAATTGGGAATGTAGGTGGAAAAGTTCCCAACTGTCTTGTATCTACTGCTCAGAATGAATAAATGAAGATGTGATTTCTTTTCCAGTGCTCTTCTCACTCCCTCAGGTCCCCATCGTGATGCCCCCGTGGGTTGCATTCTTAGAAGGGGAAGGGCTACAGTCTTCCACAGTCAGGCCCAGCCTGGCAGGGGGCATCATGGCAGAGAGAGAGCAACCATTTTGTTCCCAGTGGTGACCCTTGAATGTTAGTGGTGACAGATTGGCTGGGGCCTGGGGTGAGAGTTTCATATCAGATATGTACTGTGTGTTTGGTGAGATATCTAGTAAAATTCACAGTCTTCTTTTCCAGATCTCCCAAACTGACATCTCATATGAGAAGATAGAGACAAGGGTGTCTTCAGCCTTGGTGTGATTTTCTTTAATGTAAAGCAAATGATTTTACAGAAATCATTTGATTGACCTCTGAAGAGTATTCCAATTATTTTTGAGTTGTATATCGAATTGTACATACATGTATGCATATGAATATTTCTGCAGTGATGGCTCATAAGAAGTTATGCACGTATCTACCTACTATATATATATATTTGTATTACACATATACATACAATCATGCATACATACAATCTATTCAATACCATAAGAGCAAGAATCCCAAATAAAAACACATTCCTGGAGTGTGATGGGTCATTTTTTATTCATTGGCGATCTTAACTCAAATTCGAGCCCAGGTTTCTGAAATCAAAAGGCTCGTTCCTAACCCAGCATATCATGTACAGGATGGAGGTGGGGAGCTCTCTCACCATTCTGAACTGGAGCGGGCTGCATCTGTCAGAGACCTCAATGGTAATGGAGCTGAAATCCATGGCAAGCATGTAGCTTTCAAACCCCAAAGCCTGCATACTCCTGAATCACAACATTAAATTCCATGGAAAAGATTCCCTTGGATAGACTTCGCCTTAAAGGAGGAAATTACTACCTATTACAAGAAGTTTGTGTTTTGTTTTGTTTTGTTTTGTTTTAATGAGGAAGATTGGCCCTGAGTTAACATCTGTGCCAATCTTCCTCTATTTTGTGTGTGGAATGCTGCAACAGCATGGCTTGATGAGTGGCGTGTATGTCCGAGCCCAGGATCCGAACCCAGAAACCCTGGGCCGCCGAAGTGGAGCACACGAACTTAACCACTGTGCCACTGGGCCAGCCCCTACAAGAAGTTTAAGGGCTAACAATTTTCTCCTTTTTCCCACCTTCCCTATCTTCTTTCACCCTCTCACAATCCCAGGATAGACCATTCTAAGTCTGAACATCTGAACAAACCACGGAGGAAGAACATTTGAAGAAATAAAAATAAGGGTAACAATTCTTGCAGTTTTTCACAGAATTTTAATGTATATCTGTGAAAAAGTAATAAACGGGCTATAGTCCATTAGGCAAGAACAAATTTCCCCCCATAATTTTATCTTTGTTTAATTGAATATTTAATTAGTATAAATATAAAACTAATTTTTTAATGTGTTCTGTACATTTAGCAGGAAGGGCTGGTGCTGGGCTGTCTTGAGAAGCCCTTCTGCAGATGCGGACAGCCACCGTGCCCTCCTCGTCCTCCTCAGCGTGCTGGTAGGAGTGAGTGGGTCATTTGGCATTAGCAAAGGAGTAAGTTAGCATTTGCACTGAGCTGGATCTTGCCAGACTGTGCATATTGGAAGCTGCAGACAGAGGCTCCTTTCACGTTGATGAATGGGTTTTTTCAAGCGTTCTGCTCCCTAGTTATGAGAAGGGTGACCCGGTCAGGAGACGACTTTATGAAGCTATAAAAAATGTATGTCACTTCGGACTCTCTAATGTCACGGGGAAGGAAAAAAAAAAAAAACCTGTGCAAAAATGGCAGGGTAATAAGGCTGTTTTCAATGCTCGAAATAGCTTTCTGTCTACAGTCATATGTAGCCCTGAAACTGGGGCAGTGCAGAGTGCCCAGGAAGCATTGTTGTCAGCCAGATTAGAAAAAAAAATTTTTTGGCTTTGTTTGGCTTTGCTTGCCTTCAGAGAAATGCTTATGATGATGACAATAAGACATTTCCGAATGCAGGTCTGGTAGCTCCATGTCAGAACCGGGGAAGGTGCAAATATCTTTTTAAAAGCCAGCAATCCACTCAAGGTGGTGATGACTTTTAAGTATGCAGAAGAGCCAGAAAGGGAGTTACTACAAAGCAAACACATTTTGAAAGGGGTCTTTTCATCTAATATTTTATGAAGTCTTTCCTCTATATCACAAAGAATTTAAAAAAAAAGAAGCAGCAGCTTTGCCAGGTACACTTGCCCCTATGCTTTCTGTTGAATGCTCTGGAGTTTACAGATAGTGCCATGTAGATTTTAACAAAGGCAGTCCTCTGTGGACCCCTAATTTAGCATTCATTGAATTCTCTCCTTCGTCTCATCAATATGCATACTTCACAGTATCAGGTGCTTTCCTTTTTGTTATGTCACATATTTCATAACTCATGTCCAAATGTTAATTTATGCAATGTAGGGAACCCAGAGGACCAAGGTCAGAGGTTCTGCCTTTATTAGGACTTCAATTGGTCACAGGTGAACTTTGGAATGTCTCAACTGGATCCAAACACTGGCTTTGTCATGGTTGAGTTGTACAACAGTGCAGCACCCCCTTCCAAACCCAGGTATATTTTGTCATTTCTTTTCTGAGACCTGTAAACCTCCTCCATCAACGCACCTGGAATGGGAAAAAACCTATGTGAACAGCTTTGAGCTCAGTATTCCGGTTATAGCAAATGTCAGGCTCAGAGATAGTTCTGAAGAACAAAAGAGAGAACTGTTTTTCACCCACAGGACATCAGTTTGGCATTTCTCACCCCTTTCCTCATGAAGATGTCTACACACATCAGGCTAGCTTCCCAGCCCCACTCTGAGGAAAGTTGGCTACAGTTAATTCTCTGTGTACTGGTCGCTGTGCTTTGTACCAAGTGGTCTTTCCATCCTGGCCACAACTAACCAAAAGCCCATGGAATGTCTTGACCTAAGAATTCTCCCCTGTGTGGAGACTATTTTGGAGAGCCACCAAACCACTCAGTAAAATCTAGACTCTTGAAGAAGTCTGAATGGCAGACACATAGAAAGAGTTGGCAGTCAACAGAAGCAGGGAGAGAGAAAGGAGAGACAGGAGACACTGAATCATAGGCAGGACAGAAACTACTGAGATTGCTACTGTGCACCAAAAATACTGTGATAGCAGAGCACGTTGAGGACTCCCCAAGGCCTGACTAACTGACTGTCCTGACTTCTCTGGGAGTTAGAAAGCCCCATCACCTGAAAAGTCCTGAGCTGTTTTCACCTTGCAGCCCGGGCAAGCCAACCTAAGGCAACAGTGTACATTCATAAATCAAAAAGAGGCCTCCTCTTAGTAAAGAGTTTTTTTAAACTTACATAAAAAGCAACTGAGAAACTAAAGAGGAATAGACAAGTGCTTGTCTTTAAAGCATGGTAAAGAGAAGAGTGAATGCATGTTCATTGGAGGTTTCAGATTGCTTATTTACTTTTATAACCTGGAAACAAAAAATAATTTAAGGGCCGGCCCAGTGGCATAGTGGTTAAGTTCGCGCACTCTGCTTCGTTGGCCCGGGGTTTGCAGGTTCGGATCCCGGGCATGGACAGATGCACTGCTTGTCCAGCCATGCTGTGGCGGCATCCCAAAGAAAGTGGAGGAAGATGGGCACGGATGTTAACCCAAGGCCAATCTTCCTCAGCAAAAAGAGGAGGATTGGCAACAGATGTTAGCTCAGGGCTAATCTTCCTCACACACAAAAAATAATAACTTAATAGAGTTAGTTTTTCTACCTAAATTTTTTTTGTTTTCTTTTAGTAAAAACAGAATGGCTTTGCCTTTTTGGATGAGTAGGTTTGGTTTAAGGTAGCCCTGCAAGTTAAGATTGGAACTCCAGTGCTATCTTGTGTACTAGAGAATGTTCGTCTTCCCAATTCAAAACTAAGACATTCTTGAGTGAAGATGTATGCTACTTTCCTGCCTCAAGGGATCAGAAGGCCTAACTTTGTCACAACAAGTGCAGGGCACTGAAGAGAACTCTTAAGACAGATATTCAGAGCTAAGCTTTCCTTCTTCCTGAGTACCCTTGCTTTCCAACTATTTGAGCCCAACAACATAAAACAGATATTTTTTCAAAAAAAAATTCCACATCACTTAAGAATTTATTAACAATTTACATAATTGCTTAAGTAATCTGCATAATTGACAGAAAGTTTAATTTGACCCTAGTTCAACTGTTAACACTTATGGTTTTAAATTGAAATTGGTATAATTCATTTATGAGAGTAATTAAGCCATGGTGTCTAACAAATACAGTGTATGCTGCCGGAGGCCTCCAAAGCCAGAACATGCTATTAGAAAGTTTTATTTAAATATGTCAAATCTGTTCATCTCCACAGTCACCCATGTTAAACTAGAGCAAATGGCTTATTTGACCTTGAACACTGTGCATCTGAGAGAGGGTATTTGAAGCACACAATTCAGCTATCTTTCTAGAGGACTCCACAGTTTAAAGAAAGGCTAAACTTTACCTAGCTTTTACTTCCAGGAAGTGTTCATACATATCTGATTCTATGATAATAACAAACGTTATTAAACATCAGTTTTTCAGAATAGTAGGACTGAAAAATGTCTGCAGAGTAATGGATTGTTAGCTTATGGCAAGATGACTAATATTCATAAGAGTGAGGGAAATGGGGAACCTGTCCACTTTCCTTGAGATGCATGCTTTTTATACTTAAACACAGTTAATTCAACTAATTGAAGGGTAGTCATCCCAACATTTTCTATGTTCCTGTGTCCTCTACATTTCCTGAAAATTGTAAAATAAATACAGAGGCTTGGTGAGACTCAGATCCGATTCCTTTGGCAAGAGTACAAGTAGAACTCTGTTCTTTTGACTAAGGCACATAGTGTCCGCTTGTCTTTCTGTGAAGTTACCAATCATAGATGCTCAATGCCTAGATCCACTGATTCATTGGGGGGTTACAATATGGGAAAATAATAAAGAAAATAAATAAAAGAAAATAATAGAGCTGAAAAGAGCCACTGCATATATCTAGGGAGGAGCAGAGATTAATTTGGACAAGCGCGCAACATCTCTTCACTTGGAAAATATCCAATCTCCTGGCATTACTTTGTCACTGCCCTGGGGGCCTGAAGATTATGGACAAGGGTCAGCTGCAAGCGGCATGGTTATGTAGACAAAGACTCTCTTGGGCACAGTCAGGATCCATCCTTCTGCAACACTCTCATGAGTATTCCAGAGAAAATCCTGTAATGCATCATCATGCATGACACCGGACTCCAGCACCCCAGGCATCTGCGTTCTCTCCCTTGATCTGCTCTTAGGAGTTTTTTTCCTGTTCCTGTTTCTCTTTGATCCTTCAGTCTCTTGCTTAATTTTTCCAATGCCCTCAATTCTCATTTTTTCTCACGTTATTTGCTTCTTCCAAATCCAGAGTCTCGGCCCTGTCCTTGAGTTTTGCACTATTGAGTTGACAGTAGTAGTTATTGTTCAACAAGTACTTCTCCAGTGCCAGACACCATGCCAGGTATTTGACATAATTTATCTCGTTTAACCATCACTGCGGTCCTGCAGGTTGTCTTCATTATGCCGATGAGGAAAAGGAGACTTTAGAGGAGATAAATGACAGGCCCAAGGTCCCAAAACAGCCTGGGTTACACCCATACCGTGTGACTATGTACAAACACACTAGGAGAGTTCCACTCACTAAATAACCTCTGGGATTATGACATCCTCTTCTTTTTTATTGTTTAATAACAACAACAACAAAACAAACACAAAGAGAATGTCACATAAAACAAACGTATAGCTTCATAAATTATCGTAAGATCAACAGCCTTATAACCACTACTCTGGTCAAGACATGGAACCTTGTCAGCCACATCAGAACCCCATTTTGTGTGTCCAATCCCAATCTCAGCCAACCTCCCAAGCACCACAAGATCGCCCCTTCTAACAGATAATCATCACTTCCTTGTCTTTCTTTATAGTTTTATCATCCAAGTGAGCATTCCTACATACTGTAGTTTAATCCCCTTTTAATTTGATTTCTTTTAGTCTATAAGTCCTCTCTCTGTCTCTTTCCTATTCTTACGGTATAACTATTGAAGGCTTATAGCGTGTCTCACAGCCTGGATTTTGCAGACTGCATACTCATAATGCAGTTTTCTATGTTCCCATGTCCTCTACATTTCCTGAGAATTGTAAAATAAATACAGAGGCTTGGTGAGACTCAGATTTGATTCCTTTGGCAAGAGTACAAGCAGGACTCTGTTTTTTGACTAAGGCACATAGTGTCCACTTGTCTTTCTGTGAAGTTAGCAATCATAGATGCTCAATGCCTAGATCCACTGATTCATTGGGGGTTACAATATGGGAGCTATTCTAATTATTTCATTTCTTTTTTATGTATTATCTGAAACAGTTTCATATAAAGACATGCTTTTCCTCTTTAGTCATGTAATAGAACTCTTAACATAGAAAGGCAGGGTAAATGCTTGATTCTTTCTCTTTAATTATCAGTTTTTATGACAATGAATATGCTCCTACTATTCTCTGGAGGTGACCAATTATTTTGTTTTTACTATCAATGTGAACTAATTGATTTTAAAAATATTTGATGCGTTTCAATTCATTGTAATTGTTACCCTTACTGACACTCAAATTGTCACATCTTTGGCAGTGGAAGCCTTTTTAAATTGGCTCCTGAGCCCCTTCGATGGAATCCTAGTAATATTTAGCAGTCTTTGAGAGCTTCCTTGCTATTTAGTATAGCAAAATGTTTAAGGCTCGTCTTCTATATTTCCTGCTCCCGATCTAGAATCAGCCATCTCCTTTAGTGTATGTTACGGACTGAATTGTGTTTTCTCAAAACTCATATGTGGAAGCCCTAAGCCTCCAAGGTGTCTGTATTTGGAGGTGTAATTAAGGTTAAATGAGGTCATAAGGGTGAGGCTCCAATCTGATGGGACTAGTGTCCTTATCAGAAGAGGAAGAAACACCAGAGAGTCCCCTTTCTCTCTTTGTGCACAGAAGAAAGTCCATATGGGGACACAGTGAGAAGGTGATTGTCTACAAGCCAAGAAGAGAATCCTCACCAGAAACTGAATTTGCTGGCACATTGATCTAGGACTTCTAGCCTCTAGAACTGTGAGAAAATAAATTTCTGTTGTTTAAGCCACCCAGTCTGTAGTATTTTTTTTGTGGCAGCCATAGCTGACTAATATAGCAGGAAAAGATATTTCAATATATGATCCTTTTATTAGAGATTATTGCTGCTGAGATGGTCACCATTTCTAGGCCTTTTCAGTGGACAGAACTATAAAATGGACAGATGACAGGTTGATCAATGAGTCTATTGACTGATAGATAGATAAAAAATGTCTCAATTCATATTGATAATTCCAATTAAAATTCAAGATTATAAGGTTTTTACCTAAACTATCATTTCTATTATATTTGTGTTTTCTTCTTCCACACCAAGAATTCTAGCTTTTGAGGGCACAGGGAATGATAGAATTGGAATTTCTCGTATATACTCATTTGTTTTGCCCACATTATGCACATGTTTCTCTCACAATAATATTAAAAATGTAACTGACATTCATATGATTACTGAAAACAGTTAATATTTTTGAATATGCTCTCCTCAGTTCCCTCCAGTTTTTATTTTTATAGTAATACTACTTCTCTAATATTACAGTATATAGTCATTAAATACTATTCTTTCCACCTTTTGACTCTCATTTAGTCCTGGTTACTAAATAACTATATAATTCCTCCTCACTATCAGTCCTATGTCAGTGTCTTTCTAGACATTTTTGATATTTGAAGCTCGTTTTTAGGTAAATTCATCAGGAAAGTCTCATTGGAACAATATTTCTTGAGTCCTTGCATGTTGATAAAGCTTTATCTATCCCCTAATATGTAAAAGTTATTGCCAGATAAAAAATTTGCGGCTCACATTTCCTTTTTATGATTTGAGAATTTTACTCCCTTTTCTTCTGGAATAAACATTGCTATAGAAAAAACTGATGGTAGTTAAGATTTGGCGCTCTCACCACCACAGCCACTTGGGGACCCACACCACCCATCTATCAGTCGTCATACTGTGGAGGCTGTGTGTTGCTGTGATGCTGAAAGCTATGCCACTGATATTTCAAATGCCAGCAGGGTCACTAATGGTGGACAGGTTTCAGCAGAGCTTCCATACTGGACAGACTAGGAAGAAGGACCTGGCCACCCACTGCCAAAAACTTGGCCCTGAAAACTCTATGAATAGCAGCAGAGCATCGTCTGATATAGGTGAGGGGATGGCACAAAAAGACTGGGAAGGTTTTCTTTCTGCTGTACACAGGGTCGCTAGGAGTCAGAATCGACTCCAGGGTACTAACAAAATCTAATTTTATTTCCCATGTGAATGACTTGCTACAATTTTTTAAATTCTTTTTAAGTTTAATAATTTTACCAAAATAGATTGGTGATGGTCATTCCAGATAAATATCCTGAAGCATATGAAATACTCTGAGGATATAGTTTTTAATATTTTTTTCTTATATTCCAGGGACTTTTTGCTTGAATTATAAATTATAGTATTTGTTCCGTTCTATTACCTTAGTTTTCTTTTTCAGAAACTCCTATTGCCTATATGTTTTATCTTCTTTGCCAATATTCAACATTTGTCACTTTCTCTTGAATTCTTTTAATCTCTCTTCTCATTTTTTAAAAATTTTCTGATTTACACAACATTCCTATGAAGATATTATTGTTGTGTTTGTTTTCTCTTGTCTTTCTTCTAGTTTATGTCTAGTTTAGTCTTCAGATATAAAATGATTTTTTTCACCTAGACGCAATATTTTTCTGAATTCTGTCACAGTAATTTTTCAGATTTTTTTTATTTTTTATTTTTTTAAATTTTTTTGTGAGGAAGATCAGCCCTGTGCTAACATCTGCCAATCCTCCTCTTTTTTTGCTGAGGAAGACTGGCCCTGGGCTAACATCCATGCCTCATCTTCCTCCACTTTATATGCGACGCCGCCACAGCATGGCTTGCCAAGCGGTGCATCGGTTCGTGCCGGGATCCGAACGGGCGAACCCCAGGCCACCGCAGTGGAACACGGGCACTCAACTGCTTGTGCCACCAGGCCGGCCCCCTCAGGTTTTTTTAAAAAAAACTTGATTTATCTTTTTCTTCTATATCTAGTCTCATTTAAAAATATTTTTGTGTTCTTTTGAAATAGCAGGTTATAAACTGAATCTCTTTTGTGAACATATCTTTCTGGTATGCTATCACTGTCTATAGGAACGTTATTGTGTTTCTTGTTCATTTTTTTCCCTATAACTTTGCATGGTACTTGAACTAGAAATTTTGTTCTATTCATTTTTATGTGAAATGTGTTTTCCTGAACATTCAAAAAGAGGCATGGAACCATACATCTTTTAAGATTTTATTATTCAAAATATATAAAGAACCCTTATAAATCAACAGAAAACCAACCAACCTAATTAAAAAATAGGCAAAGGAATTGAAGAGACATTTTTCCAGAGAAGACATACAAATGGCCAGCAAACACACGAAAAGATGTTCAATGTCATTAGCAAAATACAAATCAAAACTACAATGAGATACCATTTCACACCCATTAGGATGGCTATAATAATAATAATAATAGAAAATAACAAGTGTTGACCAGTATATGGAGAAATTGGAACCCTCAATAATTTGCTGGTAGGAATGCAAAATGGTACAGCTGCTGTGGAAAACAGTTTGGAGATTGCTCAAAAGTTTTCTGGTAAATGTTCTTCGTAAGTTTTGCTTTTGCTATCTAGTTACTCTGTTTTTATGAAGGAATTTGGGGAGTTCAAAAACTTTGTGTCCAAAAAAAATTTGAACTCTCTTTATTTTTAGATTAGTAGCATCTTGTCTCTCCAAGTTTTTTCTTACTTCAGCCATTCCTTACTTAAGCATTTTCACTGACTTTGCTTTTTCTCTCATCTTAAATGTTGATGCTCACCAACATACATTAACCATTTATATATATGTTTAAACATAGATATTTTTCCTTTTCCTCTATGTATTCTCACATCTGCTTTCCCAGTCTACGTCTCCTTGTTTCCTCACATACACATCACATTCCAGTCATACTGTAGTTTTCTGACTGTAACATGCTCTTTAATCACACATGAATACATTGAGCTATGACCTTAAGTTTAATATTTTATCCCTCAAAACTTTTTGAAAGAGAATTAAAAATTAACAGCTAATAGAACAATTGAATTCTACCTCAAATTCTAAGTTCTGACACTTATTTCTGGTATCCTTGGGCTAGTTGCTTAAACTTTGTTGGTCTCTATTTAATCTGTAAAATGAGAATAATAATCCCCCATAAGCAAAGTCTGTAAGAATGTTTAATGTGACAAAACAGAATTTCCTCTCATTTTTATCTGGCTATTTATAAGTCCATTGCTTTAAAACCAGCTGTGCCAGATTATCTACTGGTAAGTTTTCACCATTCTCTATCTTTTAGGCTCTCCCTTCCATTATAGGGGCTGAAAACATAAGAACTACATTTCCCAGAATCCCTGAAAGCAAGTCTGGTTTTAGATTCTGTGAAAAAAATAAATAAATAAATAAAAGCCTCATAGATTTGGAAGGAGGAGGAGAAGCAGAAATTTATGGAGTTCTTCAATAGCAGCTGGCAGGTAAGGGGTGTTCGTAGGAAGCAGCAAATGTTAGGAATTGCTGGTGGTTTACAGGAATTCTTCTGCTAATCACCCACTTTAGTGCAGCAGGGTGCTGAAATGGTTGGTGACTGTCTTCTGTAGTTTCCACCACTTGTGAGCCGTAAAATCTAGCAGAGCTTTCCCTGATATTTATTTCCTCAGACCTTCTAATGGTTTTGTAAGTAACTACTTCCATCTATTCAATCCCTTCCTGTGGAACACCTAGGGCACTTTCTGTTTTTGACAGACCTGTGACTGATTCAGTGGGTATGTTGTTTTTCTTCTTCTGGTACATTTCTATGGGCCTACATTTTACAAAATAGACCAATTTCGTAAACACTGGAAATCCTTTGAAGCATGCATCCCTCTGCTTATAGAGTCCAATAAACATTATCAGAAATGCCTTAATACCTACAGCTTCTCCACTGGTGCTTTTATCAAAGTACTTTCATATTTAAAAGGGCTTTGAATCTGTAAAACTTTCACTACGTTAATCTTCAGGTTCTCAAATAAATTCTCAGCCTTCTCCGAAATTATCATCAGACCAGCAGACATCCAGTGTTTGAGTCACTCTTCTAGTCACACACTTAGAAAGTTTTCTTTTTCTGTTTTGACAATCCCTTGTTTGTTTATCATTGGCTATCATCAGTTGCACAAGTTAACACTTTTTACATGTTTTACGGTTTGTTTTGTGTCCTTCAGAATATCTCTCACCGCTTTTCAGTTTCAAATTATGTCCTGGAGGATTTCCACTTAAGGGAAGATGAAGTAGACATAATTTTTCCTATTCCTGACCACTAAGTACAACTAAAAGCCCTGGAAATTATAGATAAAACAAATATAAGAAGACCCTAAAAGAGAAGAGAAGAAGAGAGAAAGACAAGGAACCTTGAGACTTAAGGAATAACACAATGGCAAGTTCCCTGAGTTTTCTTTTTGCTTTGAAGCTAAAGAAACCAGCAGCCCAGAAATGCCAAAGGTACAGAAAAAATATTCCCTAACCAAAGCCTTATTTCTCTCTAGCCAAAGGACCAAAAGTGGGGCAGCCTAGGAAGACAGAAAAATTGTAATAATAACTCTACTTCAGCCAAACACTACAGAAAAACTGTGGCTTTACACTCACCCATGCCAGCAAAGACCAACTGGCTACCCATGAAGCTCTACTGAGTTGTCCAACAGTCTTGCTGAAGTGATGTGGGAGAAGGCTGAGTAACGAGCCTGGACTTTCATCCCCATTAACTAGTAACAGTGCCCCCACTCGAGGTATTAATGAGAACACTTAGAGAGCCTGGAATTCCATCCCCATTGAGCAATAGTGAGGCACTCCTTTCCCTCCCTGCTGGGCTGGTGACAGAGCAGACCTAGTGGAGATTGAGGATTTTAACAGTCACCCAACATCACTCTGTGTCAGTGGAGACCATATGTGGAGGCACGTCTCCCATCCCCGCCAAACAGTAACAAAGATCCCCCCTAAGATGTCAGGGGAAGCTGAGAAATGAACTTGGACTTCGGCCTCTTCCTGGCAGTAATAAGACAGTACCTCTCTTTCCTCTGCTGGAGCAGTGTCAGGAAAGCCACATAAAGCAGAGATTTAAGTAAGATCCAGACTCATAAAATAATAGAAATTTCAAGGTTTCATGGTACGAAGGAAAGGATTAACCTTGCCCCAAGAAAAGTTTGGCCTTTGCCTCTGGCTCCTGGGAGCTAATCTCTAAGCCTTTCAAATGTCCTGCCTGATTAGAGTGTTTTTGTTTATATGAGAGCCTTGGATTAAGTTGTATAGTCTATGCTAACAATGTGATTTATGGTGAGGGCTTGGGCCAGGTAACATCATCTTAATCTCTGAAGGAGCTAAAGACTAAAATCAGCCACATGGGCAGCCAGCAATATCTATGTGACCAATATCCAGTGAAAGCTCTGCTCACCAATGCTCAAGTAAGCTTAGCAAAACTCCATGTGCTGTTATATATCATTGCTGGGAGAAATAAGCACTGTCTGCACATTTCCACTGGGAGAAAACAACTGGAGCATCCAAGACTTGTCTGTCCTGGACCCTGCCCTATACACTTTTTCCTGTTATTGATTATAACATGTATCCTTTCTCTTTTGCTATGAGACCATGAAGATGGTCTTTGCTGAGTTCTGTGACTCCTTCTAGTGAATCGTTGAACATGAGGGTGGTTTAAATGACTTCTTGAATTCACATATTTGATAATCTCATTCTACTAAGAATCAGGAGATCTCAAACTGAATTTAAAAAACAATAGATGCCAACATTGAAATCACAGAGATTTTAGAACTTTCTAACAAAGATTTTAAAGCAACCATAATAAAAATGCTTCAATGAGCAAGTGTACAAACATATTTCAAACAAAAAAAAACAAATAGAAAAACTCAACAAAGAAACAGGAAGTCTCAACAAAGAAGATGCAAAAAAGTTTTAGAAATTTTTAATTTTAAAAATTTCAGAACTGAAAAATACAACAATAAACATAAAAAGTTTAATAGGTATGCTCAATTGCAGAATAGAAAGGATGGGAAAGAATCAGTGAATTGGAAGAAAGAACAATAGAAATTTAGAAAAAAGATAGTGGACGCAAAAAGAAAAGAAACTCAGGGCATGGTTGGTCCATAACAAAAGATCTAGTATTTATGTCATTGGTGTTCTAGAAGGAGAGGAAAGAGAAGGCTAAGCTGAAAAAACAATGCTGAAAAAAATAATGTTTAAAAATTTTCCAAATTTTGCAATAGATATAAACCCACAGAATCTTAAAACTGAGGGAAACACAAACAGGATAAATTGAAAAAAATCCGTGCCAAGACTGATCATAATTAAACTTATGAAACTAAAGAAAAAATCTTGAAAGTAGCAAGAGAAAAAAACAATACCTTACCTATAGATGAAAAAGTTTGAATTATAGTGGATTTCTCATCAGAAATAAGAAAAGCTAGAAGGAAGTGGCACAATACTTTTCAAGTGCTAAAAGAAAAGAATAACATCTCAGGGTCATATACCCAGCAAAACTATCCTTCAGTAATGAAGAGGAAATGAAGACATTCTCAGATAAAGAAAATCTAAGATAATTTGTTGCCAGCTATTCCTAAAGAATAGCTGAAAAAATTTCTCTAAACATAAAGGAAACAATAAAAGAATTATTCTTAAAATATTAGGAAGAAAGAAAAAACATGATAATAAAAGATATGTGCAAGTTCAGTAGGCTTTTCTTCTCCATTTGAGTTTTCTAAATTATTTTTAACTCCCTGATGTGATTCTAAATGTATGTAGAGGAAATATTTAAGAAAATTATATTATAAATGGAGGGAGGTAAAAGGATGTAAAAGTAGGTAACACTTGTATACTTCACTCAAACTGGTAAGATGACTACACTACACAATTGTGATGTTATGTGTATACAATGTAATACCTAGAGAAAATACTAAAATAGCTGTAGAAGACATACACTCAAAACACTATAAATAAATCAAAATGGAATTCTACAATATGTTCAAGTAACCCACTGGCAGATAGATAAACAAAACAGAGAAATAAAAAACAAAGTATAGAAAACAAAAAATAAAATGTCAGATCTAACCTTAACACGTCAATACTTACATTAAGTATAAATGGTCTAAATACACCAGTTAAAACAGATTGTCAGAATGGATTAAAAAATATTACCCAACTGGATGCTGTCTAAAAGAAATTCACATTGTATATAACAGTATTGACAGGTTGAAAGGAAAAGAAGGGAAAAAGACATATCATGCAAACATTAATTAAAGTAAAGCAGTAGTGGTTTTATTAATATAATATAGATTTAAGAACATAAAAATTTATCAGATACAGAAAGGAACATTGTATAATGATAAAAAGGATCAATAAAATAAAGAAGACATAGCCATCCTAAATGTGCATGCACCAAATGGCAAAGCTGCAAGATATGTGAAGGAAAAAATGATAGAACTAAAAAGACAGAAAGAAAGCAAGAGGGAGAAGTCAAGATGGTGGTGTAGGCAGACTCTGAACTCACCTCCTCCTGCGGACACAGCCAATTTACAACTACTCATGGAAAAATTACCCCTGAGACAGAACTGAAAACTGGATAAGAGGAACTCCTGCAACAACGGACAATCCTAACTGAGGTAGAAGAGGCAGAGACTCCCTTCTGGAGAGAAAAACGCCACCTTCACAAGCCGCAGCACCTCACGGAGCAGCCCAAAGTTATGCAGCCCTCCCTGGAGGCGCCGGGCCTTGAGCCAGGAGCGCCCCCGCTGTGGGCATTTTGTGGACCCAGCACAATCGAGATGAGTGGCAGAATATCTGACTTTGCCTGCTACTAAAACATTGGGGAATACCCCCAGAAAAGCTGGTTCACAAAGACATTAAAACCGGCTCTTAAAGGGCCCATGCACAAACTCACCCGTTTGAGAAAGCAACCTAAAATCACCAGAAAGAAAGGTGCACAGTGCTTTGGCAATAAGAGACTTACCTAATAGGCCCTGTGTGCATCTCGGTGAGAGGTGGGACCTCTCCAGGGACTGGGACGTTGGCAGCGGCCATTGTTGTGGCCTGGTGTGGGCATGCTGACACAGACGCCATTGGAGTTCTTCCTGGGGCCTGCTAGCCTAGGGTCCGCCCCACCCGCTAGAGCACCGATTTAATCCAGCTCAGCTAGGGCAGGCAACCCACCCTAGAGACTGGCCCCACCCAACAACAAGCCCTCAGGCAACTTGTGGGCCTGCATAGATTGGTGACTGGATTCTCTGCAGCCTGGCAACTGAGCCGACTTCAGTGGGGCAGGGCATGCACAAGGAGCGGGTGGAGAGTGTGGGGCGGTGGTGGAGTGTGTGAGGCTCCCGCCGTGGAGAGACTGAGTCCGCTTCGGGAGGTCGGGGCGCACACACGGGGCAGGACTGTGTTGACTGTGTGTGTGGACCTGTGGGCAGCAGGGCTTGTCAGCTGCAGAAGACTTGTGCCTCTCAAAGACCCACATAGGGAGTTTGCCTCACCTTCCAAAGCCTGAAACAATTGGGTGCTCCCACGCCTGAGGTCAGCCCCACCCAGCTGCAATCCTCAGAGAACTGACAAGACACCTAAAGGCTGGAGGCTTATAGCAATTGTAAGGCCCTGAGACTAACAACCTGCCACACTGGGGGCCTACTCACTTAAAAGAAATACTGAAACACAAATGTGGTATTAGAACTTGCAGCCAATTGTGCTGGGGCTCGCCACACCTGATAAAGAGACTGAAGGGCCCACAACAACTACAAGCAGCTGAGCATCACAACAGCTGGCCAGGAGCATAACTCGGCCTCCCTGGGCACCTACAGGGAGAACAAACACGCCACAACAAGACACACGTGGCCCACATAGGGGTCACCCCTGGAACATTGAGAACTGAGGGAAGCACACAGCAGGCCTCCTAAGCCATCACTTACATAAGGTCACCTATCCAAGAGCAGGAGACGTAGCTGACCTACCTAATACACAGTCACAAGCACAAGGAAAGAGGCAAAATGAGGAGGCAAAGGAATACATTCCAAGTAAGGGAACAGGACAAAAGTCCAGAAAACAAACTAAGTGAAACAGAAATGAGCAACCTACCCGACAGAGAGTTCAAACTAAGAGTGTTAAGGATGCTCATTGATGTGGGGAGAAGAATAGATTAACTCAATGAGAAAGTCAACAAAGAAATGGAAGATATAAAAAAGAACCAATCAGGGCCGGCCCCGTGGCTTAGTGGTTAAGTGCGTGCGCTCTGCTGCTGGCGGCCCGGGTTCGGATCCCGGCTGCGCACCGACGCACCGCTTCTCTGGTCATGCTGGGGCCGCGTCCCACATACAGCAACTAGAAGAATGTGCAGCTATGACATACAACTATCTACTGGGCTTTGGGGGGAAAAATAAATAAATAAAATCTTTAAAAAAGAACCAATCAGAAATGAAGAATACAATACTGGAAACGAAAAATTCACTAGAGGGACTCAAAAGCAGAGTAGAGGATACAGAAGAATGGATCTGTGAGCTGGACAAAAGATTAGAAGAAATTACCCAAGCTGAACAGATAAAAGAGAAAAGAATTAAAAAGAGTGAGGACAGGCTAAGAGACCTCTGGGACAACATCAAACACACTAACATCCCATGTGATAGGTGTCCCGGAAGGAGAAGAGCAAGACAAACGGGCAGAGAATCTATTTCAAGAAATAACAGATGAAAACTTCCCTAACCTAAGGAAGGAAACAGACATCTAGGTACAGGAAGCACAGAGAGGCCCAAACAAGATAAACAGAAAGAGGCCCACACCAAGACACATCATAATCAAAATGTCCAGAATTAAAGATAAAGAGAGAATCCTAAAAGCCACAAGAGAAAGTCAAGTTACATACAAAGGAAACCCCATAAAGCTATCAGCTGACTTCTCAGCAGAAACCTTACAGGCTAGAAGAGAATGGCATAATATATTTAAAGTGCTAAAAGGAAAAAACTTACAGCCAATAATACTCTACCCAGCAAGGTTATCATTCAAAATGGAAAGAGAGAGCAAAAATTTCCCAGACAAGCAAAAATTAAGGAGTTTGTCACCAAGAAACCAGTGCTACAAGAAATGTTAAAGGGACTGATTTAAGGGGAAAAGAAAAGACCACAAATAGGAAAAATTATCTATTTCCATGATAAGAGGGAAATGGATACAAGTGCACAAAAAAGAGGTTGGATATGATATCAAAAACATAAAAGGAGGGAAGAGGGGAGTTAAAGAGTAGAGCTTTCAGACAGAGGTGAAACTAAAGAGACCATCAATTCTGTATAGAAGAAGGAAGGAACAGAGAAGGACTACTAAAACACTGAGAAAAAAAGTTAAAAAATGGCAGTAAGTACATACTTATCAATAGCTACTTTAAACGTCAATGGACTAAATGCTCAAATTAAAAGGCATAGGGTGGCTGACTGGATAAAAAAACAAGACCCATATATATGCTGCATACAAGAGACACACTTCAGACCTAAAAGCACTCACAAACTGAAAGTGAAGGGATGGAAAAAAATACTCCATGCAAATGGCAATGAAAAGAAAGCTGGAGTAGCAGTACTCATATCAGACAAAATAGACTTTAAAACAAAAACTGTAAGAAGAGACAAAAATGGTCATTACATAATGATCAAGGTAACAATCCAACAAGAGGATATAACACTTGTCAATATCTACGCACCCAATATAGGTGCACCTAACTATATAAAGCAATTATTAACAGACATAAAAACAGAAATAGACAGTAACACAATAATAGTAGGGGACTTTAACACTCCACTTACACCAACGGGTAGATCATCCAAACAGAAGATCAATAAGGAAACATTGGCCTTAAATGATACACTAGAACAGATGGACCTAGTAGATATATACAGAGCATTCCATCCAAAAACCAAAGAATACACGTTCTTTTCAAATGCACATGGAACATTCTCCAGGATTGATCACACATTAGGCCACAAAACAAGTCTCCATAAATTTAAGAAGATTGAAATAATACCAAGCATCTTTTCTGACCACAACGGTATGAAATTAGAAATCAACTATAGGAAGAAAATCAGAAAAGCCACAAATACGTGGAGATTAAACAAAATGCTACTGAACAATGACTGGGTCAATGAAGAAATCAAAAAAGAAATAAAAAAATACCTGGAGACAAATGAAAATGAAAAGACGACATGCCAGAATTTATGGGATACAGCAAAAGTGGTTCTAAGAGGGAAGTTTATAGCAATACAGGCCTATCTCAACAAACAAGAAAAAATCTCAAATAAACAATCTAACAATGCACCTAAAAGAACTGGAAAAAGAAGAACAAACCAAGCCCAAAATCAGTAGAAGAAGGGAAATAATAAAAATCAGAGCAGAAATAAATGAAATAGAGACCAAAAAAACAATAGAAAAAATTAATAAAACCAAGAGCTGGTTCTTTGAAAAGATCAACAAAATTGACAAATCTTTAGCTAGACTCACCAAGAAAAAAAGAGAGAAGGCACAAATAAGTAAAATCAGAAATGAAAGAGGAGAAATTACAACAGACACCTCAGAAATACAAAAGATTATAAGAGAATACTATGAAAAGCTATATGCCAACCAATTCGACAATCTGGAAGAAATGGATAAATTCTTAGAATCGTACAACCTTCCAAAACGGGATCAAGAAGAAGTAGAGAATTTGAATAGGCCCATCACCAGTAAGGAGATCGAAACAGTAATCACAAACCTCCCAAAAAATAAAAGTCCAGGACCAGACGGCTTCCCTGGTGAATTCTACCAAACAGTCAAAGAAGACTTAATACCTATCCTTCTCAAACTCTTCCAAAAAATTGAGGAGGGGGGGAAGCTCCTTAACTCATTCCATGAAGCCGACATTACCCTGATACCAAAACCAGACAAGGACAACACAAAAAAAGAAAACTACAGGCCAATATCACTGATGAACATTGATGCAAAAATCCTCAACAAAATACTAGCAAATCGCATACAACAATACGTTAAAAAGATTATACACCATGATCAAGTGTGATTTATTCCAGGTGTGCAGGGATGGTTTAACATTCGCAAATCAATCAACGTGATACACCACATTAATAAAATGAAGAATAAAAATCACATGATCATCTCAATAGATGCAGAGAAAGCATTTGACAAGATACAGCATCCATTTATGATAAAAACTCTGAATAAAATGGGTATAGAAGGAAAGCACCTCAATGTAATAAAGACCACATATGAGAAACCCCCAGCTAATATCATCCTCAATGGTGAAAAACTGAAAGCTATCCCTCTAAGAACAGGAACCAGACAAGGATGCCCACTGTCACCACTCCTTTTTAACATAGTACTGGAAGTCCTAGCCAGAGCAATCAGGCAAGAGAAAGAAATAAAAGGGATCCAAATTGGAAAGAAAGAAGTGAAACTGTCACTATTTGCAGATGACGACATGATTTTATATATAGAAAACCCCAAAGAATCCACCAGAAAACTTTTAGAAGTAATAAACGAATATGATAAAGTTGCAGGATACAAAATCAACATACAAAAATCAGTTGCATTCCTATACACTAACAATGAAGTAGCAGAAAGAGAAATTAAGAATACCATCCCATTTACAATTGCAACAAAAAGAATAAAATACCTAGGAATAAACTTAACCAAAGAGGTGAAAGAGCTGTACACGGAAAACTATAAACCATTGCTGAAAGAAATTGAAGAAGACACAAAGAAATGGAAAGATATTCCGTGCTCTTGGATTGGAAGAATTAACATAGTTAAGATGTCCATACTTCCTAAAGCCATCTATAGATTCAATGCAATCCCTATCAAAGTTCCAACAACATTTTTCACAGAAATAGAACAAAGAATCCTAAAATTTATTTGGAACAACAAAAGACCCTGAATAAGTAAAGGAATCCTGAGAAAAAAGAACAAAGCTGGAGGTATCACACTCCCTGATTTCAAAATATACTACAAAGCTATAGTAACCAAAACAGCATGGTACTGGCACAAAAACAGACACACAGATTAATGGAATAGAATCGAAAGCCCAGAAATAAACCCACACATCTATGGACAGCTAATCTTTGACAAAGGAGCCAAGAACATACAATGGAGAAAAGAAAGTCTCTTCAACAAATGGTGTTGGGAAAACTGGACAACCACATGCAAAAAAATGAAAGTAGACCCTTACCTTACACCATACACAAAAATTAACTCCAAATGGATTAAAGACTTGAATGTAAGACCAGAAACTATGAAACTTGTAGAAGAAAACATAGGCAGTACGCTCTTCAACATCAGTCTTAGCAACATATTTTCAAGCACCATGTCTGACTGGGCAAGAGAAACAATAGAAAAAATAAACAAATGGGACTACATCAAGCTAAAAAGCTTCTGCACAGCAAAGGAAACCATCAACAAAACGAAAAGACAACCTAACAATTGGGAGAAGATATTTGCAAACCACACATCTGATAAGGGCTTAATCTCCAAAATATACAAAGAACCAATGCATCTCAACAACAAAAAAACTAACAACCCAATTAAAAAATGGGCAAAAGGCCTGAACAGACATTTCTCCAAAGAAGATATACAGATGGCCAACAGGCACATGAAAAGATATTCAAAATCATTAACTATCAGGGAAATGCAAATCAAAACTACAATGAGATATCACCTGACGCCCGTCAGAATGGCTATAATTAACAAGACAGGAAACAACATGTGTTGGAGAGGATGTGGAGAGAAGAGAACTCTCATACACTGCTGGTGGGAGTGCAAACTGGTGCAGCCACTGTGGAAAACAGTATGGAGATTCCTCAAAAAATCAAGGATAGAACTACCATATGATCCAGCTATTCCACTGCTGGGTATTTATCCAAAGAACTTGAAAACACAAATGCGTAAAGATACATGCACCCCTGTGTTCATTGCAGCGTTATTTGCAATAGCCAAGACTTGGAAGCAACCTAAGTGCCCATCAAGGGACGAATGGATAAAGAAGATGTGGTATATGTACACAATGGAATACTACTCAGCCATAAGAAACGATGAAATCCAGCCATTTGTGACAACATGGATGGACATTAAGGGTATTATGCAAAGTGAAATAAGTCAGAGGGAGAAGGTCAAATACCGTATGATTTCCTTCATTAAGTAGTAGATAATAACAACAATAAACAAACACATAGAGACAGAGATTGGATTGGTGGTTACCAGAGGGGAAAGGGGGGAGGGAGGAGGGCGAAAAGGATAATTGGGCACATGTGTGTGGTGATGGGTTGTAATTAGTATTTGGGTGATGAACATGATATAATCTATGCAGAAATAGAAGTATAATGATGTACACCTGAAATTTATACAATGTTATAAACCAATGTTATTGCAATAAACAAAAAATTAAAAATAAATAAATAAAAAATAAAAAAATAAAGTTTTTGAAAGTAAAAAAAAAAAGAACTAAAAAGACAGACAAATTCAGTTATACTTAGAAAGTTCAACGCATCTCTTTTTTTTTTTGTGAGGAAGATCAGCCCTGAGCTAACATCTGATGCCAATCCTCCTCTTTTTTCTGAAGAAGACTGGCCATGAGCTAACATCCATGCCCATCTTCCTCTACTTTATATGGGACGCCTCAGCAGCATGGCTCAACAAGTAGTGAGTCAGTGCACACCCGGAATCCGAACCGGTGAACCCCTGGCTGCCTCAGCAGAGTGCGTGCACTTAACTGCTTGTGCCACCAGACTGGCCCCACAACGCATCTCTTTTTTACAACTGATGAAACACCTAGACTGGAAATCTGTACTGATATAGAAGTCAACAACACCATCAACCAATAGGATCCAATTGGCATTTATAGAACACTCCATGGAACAGTATCATACACATTCTTTTCAAGTGCCCACAGAACACATAACAAGATAAACCATACCCTTAGTCATAAAGCAAGCCTCAACAAATTTAAAAGTATTGAAATCATAAACAGTGTGATATCATCAGACCACAGTGAAGTCAAACTAGAAATCAATAAAAGAAAGATAATAGGAAAATCTCAAATACTTGAAAACTAAATGATACATTTCTAAATAATACATAAATCAAAGAAGTCTCAAGGGAAATAAGAAAATACATTGAACTGAATGAAAATAAAAATACAATATATAAAAATTAGTGGGATGCATATAATGCAGTACTGAGAGAAAATTTATAGCCCTAAATGCACACATTAGAAAACCGGAAAAGTTGCAAAGTAGTACTCTATTTTCTCACCTTAAGGACTTGAAAAAAGCAGAGCAAAATAAATCCAAAGGAAATGGAAGGAAGAAAATAATAAACATAAGAGCAGAAATCAATGAACCTGAAAACAGAAAAACAGTTGAGAAAATCAATGAAACAAAGAGTAAGTTCTTTGAAAAAGTCAATAAAATTGACAAACTTCCAACATGACTTACAATGATAAAAGAGAAAAAAGATGCAAGTTATCAATATCAGGAATAAAACAGGAGGTATCACTACAGATCCTGCAGACTTGCAAGGAATGATAAGAGATATTGTGAACAATTTTACACACATAAATATAACAACTTAGATGAAAATGACCAATCCCAAGAAAACACAAGCTACCATAACTCAAATATATAATAGATTATATATAATAGATCATTTGAATAGACCTATAATTATTAAGGAAATTAAACTCATAATAAGTTAACTTCCAAAAAGGAAATATGAAGATGTGGATATATTCACTGCAGAATTCTACCCAATACTTAAAGAATTAACATCAATTCTACATAATCCCTTCTAGAAAATAGAAGAGGTCAGGACATTTCTCAATTATTTTATGAAGGTAGTATTACCCTGATACCAAAACTGGAAAAAGAAAGTACAAAAAAGAAAGAAAAAAAGAAAAAGAAAGCTATAGCCAAATGTTGCTTGTGAACACAGACAAAAAAATTCTGAACAAAATATGAGCAAATAGAATCCAACAATATATAAAAAAGAATTATTCCATGACCAAGCGAGATTTATTCCAGGGATGTAGAATGGTTTAATATTCTGATGTTGATCAGTGCAATCCACCATTTTAGCAATCTAAAGCAGAAAAAAAATTACATGATCATATAAATCAATTCAGGAAAATGCATTTGACAAAATTCAACACCCATTCATGATTAAAGGAAAAAAAAAACTCTGGGCCAGCCTCGGTGGCTTAGTGGTTAATCTCAGCACGTTCTGCTTTGGCAGCCCGGGTTCAGTTCCCGGGCATGGACCTACACCACTCATCTCTTAGTGGCCCTACTGTGTTTGGTGGCTCACATACAAAAAGAGTAAGATTGGCAGTGGATGTTAGCTCAGGGTGAATCTTTCTCAGAAAAAAAGAAAAACTCTCAGGTAAATAGGACTAGAGGTGAAATTCTTCAACCTGATAAAAATCAGCTCCAAAAATTTACAACAATATACTTAGTGATAAAATATTGAATGTTTTCTCTCTAAGATCCGGAGAAAGGCGAGCGTGTTCACTCTCATCACACTTTCGCAGCATAGTGCTGGCAGTTCTAGCCAGTTGTGTAAGGCAAGAAAATGATATAAAAGGCATACAGATTGGAACGGAAAAATAAAACTGTCCCTGTTTACAGATGGCATGATTGTCTATGTAGAAATCCCATAGAACTACAAAAAATAAAAAATACTTCTGTAACTATTAAGTTTGTTCAGCAGGGTTGCAGGACACAAGATAAATATATAAAGTGTATTTTTTATATACTATTAATATGTATGCTAGTATTTGTATATACTAGCAATGAACATATAGACACTAAAATTAAAAGCATAATACCATTTATAGCATCTTAAAAAATGAAATAGGTAAAAATCTAACAAAACTTGTACAGGACTTCTATGCTGAAATCTATCAATGCCAATGAAAGAAATTGAGGAATATCTAAATAAATGGAGTGACATACACTGTTTATGGATTAGAAAACTCAACATGGTAAAGATGTCAATTCTCCCCAGATTGATAAGCAAATTGATACACACAATTCATATCAAAATTCCAGCAAGATTTTTTACAGACAAAGACAAGGTTATTTTAAAATTTATATGGAAATAAAGGGAACTAGAATAGCCAAAACAATTCCAAAAAAGAAGAAAGTGAGAGGAATCAGTCTACACAATTTCCAGACATATTATATAGCTATAGAAATTGAGACTGTGTGGTATTGATGGAGTGGTAGACATATAGATTAATGGCACAAGTCAGAGAATCCAGAAATAGACACACAAATATGCCCATTTAATGTTTGGCAAAGGTGCAAAGGCAATTCAACACAGGGAAGATAGCCTTTTCATCAAATGGTGCTGGGGCAGTTAGCATTCAGAGGCAAAACCAAAACCAAAAATCAACCTCTAAGTCTCACATGTTATACAAAAATTAACTCAAAATGGATCAAGGATTTAAAAGTAAAATGTAAATCTATAAAACTTTTAGGAGAAAGTATTTGGGATCTAGGGCTAGGGAAAGAGTTCTTAGACTTGACACCAAAAGCGTGTTCCATAGAAGAAAAAAATGATAAATTGAATTTCACCAAAATGAAAAACTTTTGCTCTGTGAAACACCTTGTTAAGAGGATGAAAAGACAAGTTTCAGAGTGGGAGAAAAGATTTGTCAACTGACAAATACCTGGTATCTAGAATATGTAAACTGCTCTCAAAATTCAAGAGATAATAATAATAACAATACATTTAGAAAACGGCAAAAAGACCTATAAAGAGACATTTAACCCAAGAGGTTATATAGTTGGCAAATAAGCACATGAAAAGATGTTTAACGTTAGTCTTGAGGGAAGTGTAAATTAAAATCACAGTGGGGTATCACTACATGCATATCAGAATGGCTAAAATAAAAAAAAAAAGACAACAGCAAATACTGGCAATAATGCAAGAAAATTGAATCACATACATTGCTGGTGATAACATAAAATGCTACTGCCACTCTGGAAACCGTTTGGCAATTTCTCAAAAACTAAACTTTCAATTAATATACGACGCAACAGTTGCACTCCTAGGTATTTATGCCAGAGATATGAAGACTTATGTTCAGACAAAAATATGTACATGAATGTTTGTGGCAGCTTTATTGGAAATAGCCATGAACTACAAAAAAAACAGATTGTTCTTTAATGAGTGGACAGTTTAACAGTGGTACATCCATACAATGGAATGTTACAATAAATAAAAAGGAACAAATTATTGATACATTCAAGAACCTGGATGAATCTCCAGATAATTATGCTGTGTAAAAAAATCCAGTCTCAAAAGGTTACATAGGGCCGGCCCCGTGGCTTAGCGGTTAAGTGTGCACGCTCCGCTGCTGGCGGCCCGGGGTTCGGATCCCAGGCGCGCACTGACGCACCGCTTCTCCGGCCATGCTGAGGCCGCATCCCACATACAGCAACTAGAAGGCTGTGTAACTATGACATACAACTATCTAGTGGGGCTTTGGGGGAAAAAAATAAATAAATAAAAAAAAAAAAAAGGTTACATAGTGTATGATTCCACTTACATAACATTCTTGAATTGACAAAATTATAGCAATGGAGAACAGAGTAATGGTTGCCAGGGGTTAAGGATGAGGTAAGAAGGAAGCAACTAAGTGTGGCTATAAAAGAGCAACGTTAGATATCTTTGTGGTGTTGGTGATGGAATGTTCTTTATCTTGACTGTATCAATGTTGATATATTGGTTGTGATATTGTACTGTAGTTTTGCATATGTTACCCAATATGTGGGAAACTGGTAAAGGATCCAAGGGATCTCTCTGTATTATTTTTTACAACTTCATGTGAATCTACATTTAACTCAAAATAAAGAAGTTCAATTAAAAAAATTAAAAAGTCCTATTTTTGCTTCCATCATAATAGTATGGTTTTTCTTACTGTCCGTGCTTTTGCACTTATCACACAGTATAAGCTTAATAATGCTGATGAAATGCTTCAGATCTAAGTACAAAAACAATATGCGTGCTATAAACTACAGGACACAATGGCCCCAAATAAAATTGCTAATGCTACATGTGAGTGGCAGCCAGAGATAGCAAGCTATTGTTTTGGGGTGGAGTTTGATTTACATAACATTTTGGTTTCAGTTTTTAAGTAGATGATCTTCCGTATATGTGAAGGGTCATTATGCCTGGCCCAGAACAAATTTTTAAAAAATGGGAGTATTATTATTATTACTCTTATTATTTGATTGTCATTAATTTCTTAAAGGAAGCAAGGAATACACAATATACTTGTAAATCCTGTAATCTTGCTTGAGAGTTCCTCTATATACGCACAATCAACAATTAGCTTTATGCATGCTGCTCTGGGCCCTCCCGCTTGTACCTGGTAGAGCCATTTCTCATTTCCTTGGTGGGTTTTTCAAGTCTTGGGGGCTCTTTTCAATTCTCTTATCTTTAGTGAATTCCTTTTGGTTCTCTGTGGTGGTGCGCTCTCTTGCTTAATTTGTTCTGTTTAGAACCTCACCCCACACTCCCAACACACACACACACATCACACACTACCAACCCTCCTCCCTTCTTTAGGTGACCAACTCTCACTAGTATCTCAGGGCTCAGGGTATCTATCTACACATCAGGCCCCCCCCCTCTACTAGACCAAGTGTTCCTGATAAATTTTAATTATTGGTTTAATTGTCTGTCTCCCCTACTAGATTATAAACTCCTGGAGGGTAGATTCCACATTAGTCTTCTCCATTACTATATCCCAAATGCCTAAGTCAATGCCTGTCACTGAAAAGGCAATCAACAAGAAAGCATCAAGGGGTTTACCACACTGTGCTACAGATAATAAGGATCGGGTGATGCAGTGGTGCCAGGGGTTGAGAGGTGGTCCGTGGGCAGTTTGAAGGTTTCAAAGGAAAAAAACAGTAAGATAATTTGGTTCACACATGTTTTGCATTTGAAATGTACACTTTATTGTGATTTTTGTAGAAATTGTGTTGCCTTATAAGTAATGATCAGTTTCTTAAAGATGATCCATATCACACGAGAACTGAGTTGATCAGATGGTTTTTAGTAATATTAACTTCACAGGGTTCAAGTAATCCCTGCTGATACTTTTCAGATCATTTGGGGTTTTATTTTTTTACGTTTGGTAGTTTTAAATTTTTGTCATCACTACTATGTTGCCTTATATCTTCAACTCACCAAAATAGGTAAATGGCTAGTACATTGAGCTGTGAAAGCAGTGAACTACTACAAGGTAGAATATCATTATAAATGAAAACAATGCCCAGGTACCTAGTGTGAATACAAATTGTGAACCCATAAGTGCTGTGACAAGTGAATTTGATCTAGTGGCTAAAAAGAAAAGTGTAATTAGAAGTATGACAATGAATATCTGAAAATTGGATTTTATTGCACAAATTAACCTTTATTAGTCCTTAGTGTGTTGACTAGTAAGACGTTTAGTGAAAGAGTGACAAGAAACATAGAAGCTTGTCTGCTCTTGTACAAAAAAGTCTAGTCATCTTGCTGATGAGCCAATTCAGATGTGTGTTTGTTTTTTTCCTTCCCCAAATAATTCTTTCTAGTAAAACTGGAAAACAGACTAGAAATATTGAGTTGTACAACTTTTACCTTAAACAGCTGCTGAACACACAAGAGATTTGTGAAACTGATCATAAGTAGAAAAATATTCTTGGAGGAAAAGCATAATGCTACCAATTAACTTAATTCTTTTATCCAACGATATTGTTGCTGTGTGTTAGGTAACATTGATTGCAGTGTGGGAGCTGCAGTTCTATCCCATGGGTGCACTTGCAGCTCTGGCATAAGCATCTAACTTACACGGGTCAATAAGAAAACAACGTTATTGTCTCCCAGTACCTCCCTCAATCCCTCCTTACCCATCCAAACCCACTCAGGGGGGCTTGCTACTTCCTACCCCCTAAATTGAAAACTGTTTGGAGTCCTACAACATTCAGACTTAAAAAAATTCTCTAATATTTAATATTCAAATAATATTTGTTCAGGAATTGATGTCCCTAGTCTAGTCAATAAGCAAAAACACATTTCAAATGTAAGCTTCTCTGTCCCCCAGTTTGAGCCAGCTTTGATAGTCTGAGATAGATGTGTTGATAAGTGGTCACCACCTTCTTTATTCCCCTGCCTTGAATTTTTCTTTCTCATTCCCATTACTGCAGACTGACGTATTTTTCTCGTAACAGGTACCAGTGTGATCTAGGTTTGGTTTCCTTTAGCCACAGAGGATATTTTGAGCTAACTCTCTCTGGTCTTTGAGAGTGGACAAAGCTGACTCCTTGTTTTGGGGCTTGGTTTGGATTCTAATATTACCCCCCACTAGATATTAGACTCTACTTCTCATGATGGAGACAATTTATTTTCACTCAGATAGGCACTTAGGTATCTGCTGGCTCTCTTGTTTCATCCTATGTTGGTTCACTACTTTCTCCAAGCAATTCTTCTGGGAGGAATTAAAAGGTCTCCAGGCTGGCTCTCTCTCCCACCTGACCCCCAGCTAGTCTATGAGAAACCCTCCTTCACCCTTGCCCTTTCATGGATGTAAATGTAGTCAGCTTCTAACGTGGGTCATTCTCCCTTCTTTCTTCTCTGACCAGTAATCATAGACTTTCTACTTGATTAACACTCCACACAGCCTTTTATTTTTAGATCTAGTCCACTGTGCCCAACCCCTTCTCCTAAACTCTAAGAATCATATATCAAACTCTCCAAGTGGTCTTTTAGAAGGCTGTCTCGCCAGGCTTGATATAAGAGAGATAAGGCTTGGATGAACAGACACTTCATCCTCCTGTCCTTTAGGAAGAGGGGTGAGAAAAAAGGCCATACAATTTTAAGAATTTCTCCAAAGAAATTCTCCAATTTCCAACACCGTTAGCTGATTTCTTAGACTTGAGTTTTATAATCTGGAGGTGGGTGATGGGAGAGGGTTGCAAAACCAGTTTTTATGCAAATCCTTTGCAAACCCTGAAAAGATAGCTCAATATCTTTTTTTTTTGGAATGGGGGTTGTGTAGACGCTGTTGGGTGGAGGGGAGGGATTCAGCAAGAATGGAGACAAAAAGAGCCCCACTTTAAAACCCTGTTACCTACAGCACGTGTCTGAAGGAGGAGTGTGTGATAAAATTGTGGTTATCATTAAAAACCTGTGCTCCAGAAGATGTGAGTATTTAATTAACTATTGATCATTTTGCAAGAAGTGAAGTAAGATGAGAAAAGTCACGTTGGAACCAGGATAACAGACCGTTCTCCAAGTGTGCAGCAATAAATGTCCTTGCTATGAGAATAAGGGGGATAGTACGACAACCACAAAGCTGGCTAACAACAATTTTATCCCAATCTGTATTCAGTGTTAAAGGTGCTACAAAAAATTGTTACTATGATAATATTGAGGCTACTGAAGGCCTCTTCAAAATCCCTGAGCTAAGAATTTTCAGTGAGGCTAAGAATCTGATTTTTTGAAGAAAAAAATATTCTATCTGTGCAAATTAAAATTTTTCACTTGGTTTTATTAATTAAGAATTTATGTAACAAATACTTTTTCATCACACTGATAAAGCCAGAAAAAAGTTTTTATATGATTTCAAGGGATGTGTTCAAGTGATACATCTTAGTTATTCATTGTTTTGAATAGACTGAATCTAATTACAAGGTATTAATAACATGATCATTAATTTTTAATATATTTCATTTAGCTCAACATATCCAAATTATTATTTCAACATGTAATCAGTATAAAATAGTAATTATTATTATATTTTATTGAGGTATAATTGACACATAACATTACATCAGTTTCAGGTGTACAAAATAATGATTAAATATTTGTATATAATGCAAAATGATCACCACAATAACTCTACTTAACACCCATCACCATATGTAGTTACAAAATTTTGTAACCATGATTATTAATTTTACACATAAAAATAAAATGTACCAACTTCTTAAGGGAACTTGATATTCTTTACTTTTGAGAAAAATGAACTGAAGACATATTATTGGGGATATTAAAAGAAAATATTTTCAAAGTCTGCACCACATGAAGAAATAGTTCCCAGAGTTGAGTGCAATCAAGAGAGGATTAAGAATCCAGCCATCTCCCGTTCCAGCTTTTGAACGTCAGGCAAGATTGGACATGGCACCCGATGGTGTGCTAAAAGGAATATTTCAGTGAGAAATATCTTCATATTTTGGGCACATATTAGATGTAAATATCCTGAATTATCTGGCAGATGCTAGTAAGCATTTGCTGCCATTACTGAAAATCTATAATTGTGACATAATATTTTCTAATTTAGTAACAAGAAAGAGAAAGGAAAACAAAGTGATAAGCAAACAAATGATCATTGAGTCAACTACAGCTTTTAAACCAGAATCTTTTCCACAGCTACGAGACAATTTCTTTCATTCTCTTTCTTTGTTACACATAAAAGTAATATTTTAAATATTTAATTGTTCTTACCAAATAGATTATCATACATTTTATTTTATATAGTTGCCTAAAGTTTGTGATCAGTGCCAAACATCCGTTATATGATATGAACACCTAGTATTCCAATGGTGACTTTCCCCATCTTCGTACTTAGCACTCTGTGTAATGTGGAATTGTTACAAAACATATGTCATATCAATGAGAAGAGAATGAACAATTGGTTGGTGTTATGTACTGAATTGTGTCTCCTTCAAATTCATATGTTGAAGCTCTAACCCCCAATGTGACTGTACTGGGACTGTATTTGGAAATAAGACTTTTAGGAGGTAATTAGGTTAAATGAGGTCATAAAGGTAGGCCTTAATCTGATAGGATTATGGCCTTATTCAAAGAGGAAGAGATCTTTCTCTCTCTCTCATTCCCCCCATCCCTGCCATATGAGGACACAGACAGAGGGTAACCATCTACAAGCCAGGAAGAGAGCTCTTACCAGAAACCAGATGAGCTGGCACCTTTATCTTGGACTTCTCAGCCTCCAGAACCATGAGAAAATAAATGTCTGCTGTTTAAGCCACCCAGTCTATGGTACTTGTTATGGCAGCTCCAGCTGACTAATAGAGTGGGGATGTAAAATGGAGCAGCTGCAATGAAAAACAGAATGGCAGTTCCTCAAAAAATTACAAATAGAATTACCATATGATCCTGTGACTTTACTTCTGTGTATATACCTAAAAGAATTGAACACAAAGTCCCAAAGTGTTATTTGTCCCCCCATGTTCACAGCAGCATTATCTACAATGGTCAAGAGGTGAAATCAACCCAAGTGTCCACGGATGGATGAATGGATAAAGAAACTGTGGTACATACATACAATGCACTATTACTCAGCCTTTAAAAGGAAGGAAATTTTGACACATGATACAACATAGATGAAATTGAGCACATTATGCTAAGTGAAATAAGCCAGTCACAAAAAGACAAATACTGTATGATTCTGCCTATACGAGGTCTCTAGAGTAGCTGAATTCATAGAAAGTAGAACTGTGGTTGCCAGGGCGTGAGGGAAGGGGAGAATGGGGAGTTGTATTTAATGGGCATAAAGTTTCAGTTCTGCAAGACGACGAAGTTCTGGAGATTGATTGCACAACAGTGTGAACATACCACCGATTGAACTGTGCACTTAAAAATGGTTAAAATGGAAATTTTATGTTATGCTTATTTTACTAAAATTAAAAGAAATTTTGACCAGAGTTACTGTGTGAATCTGCAATGAGTTCAGTCCTTTACTATACTGAGTACTTTTCTAACAGTCAGAAACATCACTGTTAACTACAGTCCACCATTATTCTGAAGGTCCTATAAGTTTATACATTTATCTACATTGAGATTCCAAATGGTCTAGAATAATGGCTTTGGCTCTCTATATTTTGCTTGTCTAGGAAAATTGTGTTTATTCTTTACTTTGACGGAACTGGGAGTTTGAGAAAGAAAATAATGGAAAACCTTTCCACCAGGAAATTAAATGCTGCCTTGTGCATTATTTGTGAGTCTGCGATATTTAGGTTTATATCATAGCCATATGTTTTCAATGTGTATACATCAGCAGACACTTTACTCTTAGTATCCTGCTGTGCTGAAGATTTCAAAGGATTTTATGAATAACAATTTCCTGAGATGTAAGCTTCTGGAAGCCACAATCAGTTTTTCAGAGAAGAGAGCATAAGCTTCATCTTGAAAGGTGTAGGGGAATGTGGAAAAGAAACCTTATCCATGTGCAGGAGCAGGTTTGGAGCGTGAGATGTGATGGAGCAGGAAGAGAAGAACGCCTCCCTTTGGCCTCTTGAGGTAAAGTTTACAAAGACAATATAATACTAATAATGTTATTTATAATGGCATTTAAAAATGATAAATCAGTATCACCTTGGATAAATCAATGACGTGTCAAAAAGTGGACAGACAAATGAGCATTGAACACTTATTGGGTATTGTGAATTGTGAAGGAAACTAGGGCACGAAAATGAGGAAAACAGTTCCTGACTTTGAAGAGCTTCTCATGTGCATTAGTTTTCTATGGCTGTGTAATAAATTACCACAAAGCGGGCAGCTTAAAACAGCACAAATTCATTATCTCACAGTTCAGGTGACATCAGCTGCATCCTCTGCTCAGGGTCTCACAAAGCTGTGATCAAGGTGTCAGAACCTGCAACTCTCACCCAGGGCTCTGGGCACCCTTCCAAACTCACTGGCTGCTGGCAGAATTCATCTCCTTGTGGCTGTAGGACTGAGGTTCTGTTTCTTGCTGGCTGTTGGCTGGGAATGGCTCTCAGCTCCTAGAAGACTCTCAAGTCCTTGTCAGAAGGATTCCTCCATTTTCAAAGCCAGAAATGGAGTAGGATATCCATCACTCCTGTCAAAACTCTCTCACTTCTGGAAAGGCCGTGCCTCTTTCAAGGGTTCAAGGATTAGGTCAGGCCCAGCAGATGATCTCCTTATTGACTAACTCACAGCAAACTCATTAGTGACCTTAATTATATTCACTAAATCCCTCTTGCCACATGAAGTAACATAACCACAGGGGTGATATCCCATCATATTCAAAGGTTTCACCCATACCTAAGGGGAGGCAATAATACAAGGTGTGTATATGATAGGGCAGGAATTTTGGGGTCATCTTAGAATTCCACCTACCACACTATCTGTTCAGAGAGAGAGGTACATAAATAGATGATGCACCATTTTAAAATGGTAAGTGTCGGGAGCTTTCTACTCAGGGTGCCACCCACGCTCAGAAGGGCTCTTGGCCCAGTCTGAGGACATGAGAAACCCTGGAGAATATGAGGCTGCCTGAGTCTTGTAAGCTATGCAAGACTAAGGTGGGCATAAAAAGGTTGAGGTGGGCATGGAAGAGATTGTAGTGAGAAGTGATTGAGGAGAGAGAGTGTGACAGTGGGCTGAGGCGAAAACCCTGAGGAAACACTGCTTCAAAGGGGCAAGCAGAAAAGGAGAATTAGAGGAGTGATCAGGGGCATGAGGAGAATAAAGAGTAACACAGAAGCAAAAGAGGCCAAAAGTGGTAAGAGTGATTCTATTAGTTTCCTGTGGCTGCTGTAACAAAGTGCCACAAACTGGGTGGCTTAAAACAAAAGACATTTATTCTCTTGCAGTCCTGGAGGCTGGTACTCTGAAATCAGGTGTTGGCATGGCCACGATCTCTGTGAAGGTTCTAGGGGAGGAATCTTCCCCAGCCTCTTCGTAGGTACTTTGGTTGCCCATAATCTTTGGCTTTCCTTGGCTTGTAGATGCATCACTCCATTCTCTGCCTCTGTCTTTATGTGGTCTTCTCCCCCGTGCATCTGTGCCCAAACTTCCCTCTTCTAATAAGGACACCAGTCATTGGATTAGGGCCCACCCTAGTCCAGTATGATCTCATCTTAACTTGATTACATCTGCAAAGATCTTATTTCCAAACAGGGTCACTTTAACAGCTTCTGGGGATGAGGACTTTAACTCATTGTGGGAGGTGTGGGTGGGGGCACAATTCAACCAATTATGATAATAGTAATTAAGAGGAATAGAGAGTGTAGGAAAGATAAAAATTGTAAGGTGACCCCTGGCTTCACCAGGGGAACTCAGGGGTGAGCTCTGCCTGAGGGGTGAGACAAAAGCCAGATTGTAGTGGTTGGTGGGGGACTGAGTGGTGCAGAAATACAGACACAGAAGGCAAGGAGAGCAAGGAGGAAATCTAGAGGAATCTATGTCAGGGGTCAGGAGAAGGGTTGGCAATTTTTAGATAAAAGGGAAGCAGAAAAAGATAGATGTAGAAATGACCACACCTTGGGGAATGTCTGGTAATTGAAATAACTCAATGTTCATGGCCTCAATATTCTTCATGAATTAGGATATAAGGCTGAGAAAGAGACCATTGATGAGGGATTGGGCTCTTGAAGAGGGTGGTATCTTTTTTAAATATTTTCTCAGGGCAACATGAAAGAGAACTAACAAATGAGTTTGAAGAGTATCTTAAGTTGGAAACTACAACGTGTGATGTGTTTCCTGCAGACATCAGCAGCCAGGAAGGCTGGGTGTAAAGATTGTAAGATTAAACCAATGCTGACCTTCTGCTGGAAGGCTGAGGTCAGGGCTAGCTACCTAATCTGCAGAACATAGTGCAAAATGAAACTATAGAGCCTCTTGTTCAAAAAGCAGGAAAAATCTTTTCCTTTCTTCCATAGTCTCTCTCTTTTCCTGTCACAGTGTTCTTTATTAGCTATTTAAAGTCATGGTGCTCCCTCTGGCTCCAAGATACCTGTGGGGTGAGCATAGACACTCACAGGCCCTCAGGGTCCCACCCTATGACTCAGAATGCAGGGAGTATGTGCTCAACCGTGGCTATCCCTCTCCAGGACCCACCGGGGTGGAGGGTAGCAGTGGTTGCTGGGTAGGGGTTGGGGAACAGGCAAGTAGAGACCTATCCCGGGGCGGTGAGGAGGTGGCTGCAGGTGGGTCCATGTGTGAGGCTCCAAGCTCCAGACGCATGTTTCATTGTTCCGCTGAGCTTCACCTACGAAACACAAATAAATGCAAAGGTAATATTTTAGAATTTCAAGATGGTGACTGGAGAACAACAAACCCCAAGTGGGAGACCACTTTCTGAGCATGTGTGGCTGCACTGGTCCCACACCTGGGAAGCCGGCCCCAGCTGAGTCAGAAGGTGGAAGGTGTGTGGCAGTGGATAAAGTTAGTTTGATAATATTCTGGGGAAGATGATCCACAGTGTTCTAGGTTGAATGCAAAAGGAAGAGATAGAATGAGTACAGGAATCAGGTACTAGAAGGCTCTGCGAAATTGAAAAACAGCATGGAGTATGGAGTGAGAAAGAGCTGAAAAGATAGGAAATTGTGATCTAAGCTGAAATGTGAGAGTCTGCCATTTTTGAGGTCATGGTACAGGAGGCTGAAGCGGAATAAAAAGCAAAGAATTCTGTTTGTGGCAGTGAAGAAGCAACAAGGATGAACATTAATGGAGGCTCATCTTCTTCCTTCCTTCCTGGCTTTCCTCCCAGCCCCCATCCTTCTCTCACTTACCAAGATTTCTGTAAAAAGTCAGGGGAAAATTGAGTCTCAGTGTTTTAACTTAATAGCATTACTATTTCTAACCATCTCGTATGGCTCCCAAAACGTAAGTACACAAATCATCAATTTATGTGAATTGAACAAGTGAAAACATCCCCTGGAGCTAAAATATCACAGAACTGCTTTATTTTATTCTAAAAAGATATCACAAATGTGATATTGGAGACACAAAAAGGCAGCAATTTGTTATTTGTGTGATCTTTTTTTGTATTTCTAAAGGCAAATGGAAATTTAAACATTCATAGTCAATGTAGCCAGTGTATTTAAGAAAATAGAAAAATGTTTTAAAATATTTAAACCGTATAATGGAATATCATGCATTCATATAAACACCTTTTGTGTGGAAAAGGAGATGAGAGCATAGGGCAATTTTATTTTCTCCTGTTACACATTTTGTATTCAATTTATTTTAGGCATAATTGATCAATATCATATATAACAGATGTCTCTAACTGGAGAAGATGCCACTGAGCAAAAGGTGTTTCTAACATGATTCTTTCGGGATTCTTTTTATTGTCAAGGTTTATAAAATTAGCAAAGTGTTGGGAAGAAGTTTCTGAGAGAGAGCATTAAATGCAAGGCTGACTATTACATAACTATAAGAAAGAAATGAATACGAAGAACTATAATTTCCTTATACTTTTACATTTTAAAAAATAATGCCCTCTATTAAGCCTCAATTCGAGTTTGCATGTTACAGTACATCTTAATCTGTAGATGAAAACATTTTACTTAAAGAGAAGCCAGAAAACTCACTCGAAATCCATATATAGAAGTTTCAAGTTGAAACGAATTTGTTAAAAGAAGCCCTGGGCTTCTGCTCAGCATCTTTTTCTCCACAGGAGCAAGTTAAGAGTGCCCCATGCGAAGACCAAGTAACAAGACAGAGGAGCACAGTGTGATGTTCAGAAAGGGTGGTGAGAATGTCTCTTTTTAAAAAAATTGCCATAGATATGTGAGCTGCACCTGACTGGACTCTCTCCCATCAGCTTCCTTTGAAGCACAGACAATTCAAGTGGACATTTTGATGAGAAGAAGAAGGAAGAAGATGATAGCAAATGGCGACAGGGTCCCTGAGCTCTATGAATGCCATCTGGATTCCTAAGTGTGACTCTGTGGTTAAAGTTTTCTGATGATGTAAGAAACCAGTAGGGACCCACTAGCAATCTCTGGTCTACCAGAGGATCAGCTTCACAGCCTCTCCTAATGCCCTGGCTGAATTCCTGGTAAATTTTAAGTATCAAATTGTCCCTGGTATTTCAAAATAGATGTAGTGATTCACAACTCAGACTAAAAAGAAAAAAAAAAAAAACCTGTTGCATGGAAGATTCTCAATGCTAAAGTTTTCTGGATCTCTGTTCTGCTAAATGATAGGGTTCCCATAGAGGAAAATAAAATCCCACTCAAATTTTAAATCGAAGAGCAATTCATTATATTCGGGTCATGTAAAGATTCGATCCAGGGAAAACAGTATTTATGTATTTGTATAATCAACACATATTTCAGAAACAAGTTTAAAAAGTATGTGTCCAAAGAGTTGGTATCTTCTTGAAAGAAGCACAAGGCTTTTTCAAAGTGTCTCATTTCACCTTGAAGTAATATGCTTGCTGCTCAGCTAACACGAGTGGGAAAGATCCATCAAGTCATTGACATGAGGGGTTTAAGTGCAAGTGAATTCTTCTCAGCTCATTCTAGTGGCTCCAACAGGGCAATGAATTTGCATCTCGGCACCATTAGATGGCCTGGAGTTCTTAATTACCAAACAAATGGAAAGTTGCTGCGTGGTGCTGACAGCTCCTTTGTGTATCATTCTTCGCAGAACATGAATGATTAATGGAATTTTCCCAACACAGTCAAAGTTGTTTACTGATGGAATTAAAGCTGAAATTGGCAAGGTCCTAGTGGGAAGACTTTTGCTATAATGTCAGGAACCTGCCAAGCTCTCCAGATGAAAAATAGGAACAATAAGTGATTGCTCTGAGCAGTTCTGGATATTCTTTGGATTTGGTCCCAAATGAAAGTCATCTTCATTTGGATGTTGTATTGGGGAAGGTACTGACATTCAGTCTCTCTTTGTGGGTTATAAACATCAGTGACAGGGTCTGTATCCTCATGAAAGCACTGTGCCCTCGTAAGTAGTAAGGTGGCATCTTTCTAAAACCTGAGACAGAAGGAATGATCAAGGTCCAGATGTATTCATTTCAGCTCCATCATTCTAGAAGTCTCAACACATTCCTGCCTAAGCTCAAGGCAGGTGGGCAGGGCCTCAGGGGAGGATGTTATCCTGTTATAAAGAGTTGTGGCTCTGGAGATAGAAACTTCTTAGTGATTTAGATAAGGGGAAAAAAATGGTTAAGTCTAAAAGCATAACCAGCCAGGCATAATTAAAGAGAAGCTTCCCTCTGTTCTCTGCCCACCACACAGCATTACATACTTTTCATTCTGTATCTTGTAACTCCTTGCCAAAATTCTGCAAAACCAGTTTCGGCTCTGACCCAGCTCTGTTACCCGCCTCACCCACGTATTCTGTCCCACCTCCCTAACAAAGATCTCTGCAGCTTGCTTTTTCTCTGCTAAGAGTAACTTGCAAACAATCCTCCCTCTTTAATTATTTCCAAAATTGACAGTGACCTCTGTAGCATAGTAGGAAATATGGAATCATGAGTCCAGCTTTCCAGGCACTTGTCTGTGACGATACAGATGGCATTGATGCCTGGGCGTTAGGGCTAAGAATTCACCTCATTATTAGGAAGTGGATGGGGAACTAATGGCCATTGTTTCTATGATGTAAAACTGATCACACCAAATATACCTACAGTTGACAGACTTTTTTGGTGGTTAATAATGCTGCCATTTTGCAATGAAGCAAAGATAGGTTTGGCAGAGCATATAGCTTCTTAATCCCCGTGCAGGTGTAAGTCGTGGATGCTCTGTCATTGGCTTTGATGGGGCGTTACTGGCCCTCTGACTTGTGATTTTTGGATTCCCTCAGCCTAATCAATGTGTAGTGTTATACATGGAGTTTACAAATTGGCATTGAGTCTGTATATATTCCACTCAATGATACACAGTTTAAACTGTACTCTTTTTTTTTTTTTTTTTTTGTGAGATCAGCCCTGTGCTAACATCTGCCAATCCTCCTCTTCTTTTGCTGAGGAAGACTGGCCCTGGGCTAACACCCATGCCCGTCTTCCTCTACTTTATATGGGACACCGCCACAGCATGGCCTGACAAGCAGTTCGTCAGTGCACACCCAGGATCCGAACCGGCGATCCCCGGGCCACCGCAGCGGAGCGCGTGCACTTAACCGCTTGCCCCACCGGGCCGGCCCCATAAACTGTACTCTTTGAAGGTGAGTTTTCTCACTATCTCCTGGAGTGAATACTGGTTTCTGAAAATTACATATGAGCCATCATGTAAAATGCTGAATCAATATGGGCTCAGGCCTCTGGATGTAGTCAACAGGCTTAGTTTTTGCAAACAAGAGTTGCTGAGAAAGCAACTGTTGCACATCAGCATCTCTGCAGCACTTGTGCTTGTGAGATGGAAAAAGCTCATTTGCAAACAAATAATATATTGCCATCCACTTATTAAAGGATCTGGCATTGTTGTGTTGAGTCTTGGGTGAGAAATTGAAAAAACTCTCAGAAGATAATGGCTCATTTATATGTGGTAACACCAATCAAGTGCCAGGTACGATTCTTGCTTGGTAAATGTTACTGATGCGGGTGTTGGTGTGAATAACAGGATATCAAAGACTGTTTTGTTAATTTCAATTGGCAATAAATCCTGCCAAGTATACTGGACACTGTTCCCTGTTGTTTTCCTGTTGCCTCTTGAAATCAGTTCCAAGTGAATAAAGCAAAGAACGTGTTTTGATCTTTTTAAGAGCTCTCAGTGGAAATTCTATAGTCTGTGCTTTGCAGACCTTTCTACCTCTGAGTGAGCTGGTGTATTTTCACAGCTTCACATATTCCACCAAAAGTCCTGGGAGCCATGCAAGTAGGCAGATGCCAGGGTGATTAGCTAGAAAGCCACGTAGATTAACCTCCTCTATTAGCATGTGGTCCCAGCTTGGAAAGGGATGTGTGAGTTCTCTCAGTATGTTTCCAACACCATCAGAGACATATAATCATCCCCCTGGGAGAGCAGAAGGAACAACAGATCGCCAAGTGTCTTTAATCACCAGGGGAGTAGTTATTTTATAATAACCACATCCTTCCTTTGCATTATCCTACTATTGGTTCATAACAACAAATGAAATGGGCAAACCAGAGAGTGAAGTACAAGATATTTCAGAGAGAAAAGACTTGACATTCTGTCCTAACTCAAAATTCAACTGGTTTTACTATAGCCTTTAAAATCTGGTTCCTGACTGGAATGAGGAGAATACACATGTGAATCAGGCAGAAATTGGGGCAGCATGAGAATGTGTTTTCTTTCCTTTGGATTTGTAGATTCTAGTGAGTAATTATTTTTAGAGATGAAGGTAAAAATCAGAGAATATCCAACAGAACACAAACAAATGATGATCCGGTGATTCTTAAAGTGGGGTCTTCAGATAACATGCTTACACTCCCTTTGAGATACACACAATATCAAGCTAAACTAATGTCTGAAGACCTTGATGTAGCACATAAGAGCCTGGTGACACAGGGAACTGAACACAGCTCTACGACTTATTAGTTGTGTGACTTGGGAAAGTTCATTTAACACTTTAACTAATGATTTCCTCATTAGTTAAATGCAATCATAATACTTGATACACAATGATGGTAGTAATTAAATGAGATAAACTATGGAACTGCAAAGCACAGTGCCTGGCATATAGTAAGCTCTTGATAAATTGGCAATTTTATTGACATTCTAATTACAATTCTGATCATTATCATCATCATGGAACGAAAACTCTGGTTCTTCAATAATTCTTCCATGGCCTGGAGTTTTTTTATGTAGAAATAACCAACTTGACTTAATGCTACATTTAAAGGTATGTGGGAGGGTGAGTATGTGTGTGTGCCAAATCGGAGACCAGAGTTCAGTACTCGCCATGGTTCGGTTAACTTGATAGAGAGTTGAGGCCTCCAGAATAAAAAGCCGATGGGTTATTGCGCCCAGTGAATCCATAAAACTTATGAGTCAGAAAGAGAGGGGAATGAGCCATTCTTTGAACTTGTACTCCCTGAGATAATTGCTTACAATTAACTCCTCTGTTTTACTTTTCTCTTCCTGCCACAACCATCTTTTTTCAGGTATTCTGCAACGGTGAATCTCCTGTCTTATTTGTTTGCTGGTTTGTTTATTAGAGAACCTGAAAACCTCATGAGAATATTTACAATGAGGAATCAAGGCTACACATTCAACATAAGCATTTGAAGAAACATAAGAAACTACCCATCTAGCAAGACGAAGGTATCCTGATAGGAAATGATACCTTCTTCTCCAGGCCTAGAGGGAAGGAGTTGATGGAAGAAATTATGTTGGTCGATATGATTAGGTAAAAAGAAGGAATTGAGGAATTTTTCTCTGTATCAAATTTTGACAAAACTCTCTTGGAAAAAACTACTGCTAGATCTGTGAACTTGGGCAGGTTATATAACCTCCCCATGACTCAGCCTTCCTCATGTCTAAAGTAGGGGTAATAATAGCATCTAACTCATCAAGTTGTTGTGAGGATTATATGAGTCAAGTTTTGTAAAACACTTAGGACAGAGCCTGGCACAAGGTAAAAGCTATATAAGCATTTGTTAAACAAATAATATATTAATGAATAAAGTAAGAGAATAGAATTGTTTTATATGTTAGTGCTTTTCTTCTTACAAAAAATAAATGCATATATTATATATAGGTACTTATATATATTGGAAGATACCCAGGAAATACGCATTAAAGAAGGAGTGAATTGTTTTTTAATCAGAAACCTAAACCATAATTTAATTGAGTTTGTTTTTTAATCCAGATCTAAATGTTTCAATGTTCTAAATTTGGTAAACATTTCCAAAATTCTCTTTAGAACCCTAAGAATGGTTGTATCTCCTCTCTGAGCAAAGTTTATTCATCTTTGAAGCTCTCTAGGCCTCTGAGAATTCTAAAGGTGTGTGATGGTAATAACCTTTATTATTATACAGAAGGCAACTCTTGCTTTATTTGCTGGTGTTATGTTCTACGAAGTGATTGATTATGACTCCTATTCATTAGGGTCTATGATGGTAATAACCTTTGTTACCCTACAAAGGCATTCATGCTTTATTGGTTGGTATTATCATGTTCTATGAAGTGATTGGTCAAGGCTCCTGTTCAATTAGCCAGGGTGAAATTCATCTCCTTTTTGACTCTTAGCTTCTTCAGAACTTGGGCTTGTGGAGTTTCCCAAATCCAAAATGACATGAGCATTTTTATTTTATTCCTTATAAAGAAACAAATCAGCAAAAATCAATCCATCAATCAATCGGTCAATCAAGAAATCAAAGCTAGTCTCATCTTTTCTTGTCTCCTGTTTTTTAGGCAATTTCACCATGGACCTAAATTGCTGTTTCTCAGGCTTGCTTACCATAGTCATATTCTAATAATAACACCTAAGACTTCATCTGCATTTGCATCAGAAAAAAGATAAGCGAAACCTCAGAGGCCCCTGATTCGAACCATCATCCACTAGGGTTTGTCAAAGTCGCTTTGGTTGTTAAAATTCCGAGGAAGAGCCGGAAGTGAGGGACAGAAAGAACAGACACAGAGAGCACACTCAGTATTACCATCTTTGAGACTGTTCTGTGGCTCATCAGAATATCTTCTCAATCTAAGGTCTTTGGTAACAGACATGTGATCCTACCCTCAAAACATTGTCAAGCTATTTTAAACATTCAAAAAGTGCATCCACAGATGCTACCATCAAAATAAACCAACAGCACATTCAAACAGCACCCACTGTGAACCTGCTCACGTCTTTGTGTTTGTTTCTTTTTTAGATGAAAAATTGAGGGGAAAAGGAGACAATTGGTTATAGGAAAAACACAAACAAAGAAATCCCCATCAGAACCCAGACTTTCCACCCGGGCAGGAAAGCCTTCTAAAGGAGAATCATCAGCTGGGTCAATAATCCAGAACCAAGCCAATGGTTTCATCTCGCAATAATGTTGGATCTGATATTCATTTTCAGCTCACAATGTTAAAAGGAAAGTGCAATCTCACAATAGCTGTCAAATTCTGGATTGTAGTCTCCCAGTAACTGCTTTGGTACCATTCTGGAGATGTAAGACACCATATCAGCGAGCCACACGCTGTTACTGCACCCTTAACATTTGCTCTTGGGATATTGGTAAGTGAGGCTGAGTGGATGGAAATTTCCCTGTAGGTAGTTAGGAGAGAGACCTACTAATGCACTGATAGACAACATAATGTGCACATCCCACAGTAGTACAGAAATGTGTTTCTTTACAAATCATTGCAGGCTAGCACTGCAGAGGCATGCTCTTGGAAGTGTAGCCCTCGCTTGATTCTATTTTTGAAATGTAGCAGCTAAGCCTTCATTCAGGTTGGTGCTGTGCTTTCTAACAACTCAATGTACTTAAGTTCTTCACATGTGATGAGTAGATATTCCATCAGGAGATTTCACTGCACTCAGTGGAAAGCTGTCAAATGTTTACTGCTGAACTAAGAAGGGGAGGAAGATTGCGACATTTTGGATTATTGAATTCATTACTCAAAAGCTTTAAACATTTTTCTTGTGCTCTGCATTATTGTGGACTGTAGCTATCTGTGCCCGCCCATGTTTTACCAATCACAACTTGTATTAGTGAAAAATAACTTTAGATTAGTACTTGGGCGACCAGAGCTCTAAGTGTCAGTCTGCAACTAACTATTTGATATTGGGTCAGTCTTTTTCACCTCTGTGTTCAACAGTCTTAACCTGTGAAATGGAAGTGTCAGATTAGATCATTTCAAAGGTCCCTGCTAACTCCATCAATCAATAATTATCTCTCTAACATATGTGCTAATGAAATAAAATAATTGAACTACATTTGTGAATGTCTAATAATAATTAAGCACTATAGACTCAATTTTTAAAATTCAATCTAAAACAACACACAAAAAAAGAAAGAAAGAAGGAAGGAAGGAAGGTGGGTAGGAAGAAGAAAAAAAAGGAAAGACAGAAACGAAGAAAAAAAGAAACCTTGGCAGCATCACTGGCATTGCTTCAGTAGAGGATAAAAGGATGTAAACACGTGCCTGGATGCTTGCAGGGTGGCCTTAAAAGAATGGATTCAGAAAGCAGAATGCTTATGTCCACATCCGACCTTGGTTACCTATGAACTGAGTGACTTTCTTCAAACTGCTTATTTTCCTGTGTGCCTCAGTTTCCTCATCTACAAAATGCTGATGGTAGTAACCACCTCATAGGGATAATGTCTTCTGTGTCGGGTCAAGAACAAAGAATCTACTCTATGATTTCAGGATATATTTTTAGGTGAAAAAAATCAAAGTATACTTTTAATGGAAGAAATAACAAGAGATATATATGTACTTATTTTTCCAAAGAGAAACATTTGAAGGAAAATCAGAAACTAATTAGGAAGGTCGTCAATAGAGAGTGCCTGGGAAACAAGGTGGAGACTAGGGATGAGGGAGGAACTTGAGAGAACACATTTTCCACAGGTTTGACTTCTGAATGATGTAAGAATTCACATAGTCAAAGAATGACATTAAGCCAAAAAGAAAAATATCCACCCTGAAATGGAGTCAGACAGAAAGAAATAAACCTAACATGTTATGAAGTTGATAACATAGCACACAGGAAATAATTATTTCAAGTTAACTTTTGGACACTATCCTGAATATATATTTTTAGTGGGATATTTTCTGAGAACAGAAGGAACTGCAAACAAATCTTAAATGTACACAGAAGGATTATTGTTGGTAGTAATATTTATTATGATTTTGATTCTCTTTCTTATATTGTAGGATTAGGAGACAAGAATTTCATTGAAAGGAAAATGTGAGAAATTTTTAAAAAATTAAGTCAAAGTCTGTAATGTTAAATTTGTATTGGGAATATCAATATAAACTCACAGTTTACATATGACTATGTTTTGCTTTCTTTCTATCTATCTGTCTATCTGCCTATCTATCTACCTATCTATCTATCTATCTAATCTATCTATCCATCTATCTATCTATACTTAGTGTAGAAATGATGATACTCTAGTAGCAACAAGCATACCTAACACTCTTGGTGTTTGAGTACCACTGCTATCTTTGAATAAAGAGGTGAGAGAGACTTTTTAGATAAATAGCTGATTTTAGATTTTGTTCAGAGAAAATACAAGGTGAGCCTGTGGCATGTGGTTGTGACAGAAAATAAAGATGTATATGAAAAAGGACATAGGATCCAGATGTAAGGGCCTCCCACTGGCCAAATTCGGTACCTCACAAAGAAAAAGGATGGGGGCCGGCCCGGTGACATAGCGATTCAGTGGGCGCCCTCCACTTAGGTGGCCCAGGGTTCGCAGGTTCAGATCGCAGGCCCGCACCAATGCACCACTTGTCAAGCCATACTGTGGCGGCATCCCATATAAAATAGAGGAAGATGGGCATGGATGTTAGCCCAGGGCCAACCTTCCTCAGCAAAAAGAGGAGGATTGGCATCGGATGTTAGCTCAGGGCTAATCTTCCTCACAAAAAAAAAAAAAAAGAAAGAAAAAGGATGATAATTTATTATAATACATTAAAAACCCAAGTCAACAGTGGTATTGAAAAGGAATAAAAAATATAAATAAAAGATATAAAATGTAGAGCTCTTCTTTAGAGAATAATGCTAGCTGTAGAAGGAATAATATAATTAGAAGATCACCAGTTTGCACCTCCTGATGTTTGCATCCCCCAATTACTGATATAACCAAGGATTATCAATGAAGGCTAAAACTAGGAAGTGGAAGGTTGTCGGAGGACAGATTATTTGCACAGTGCCAAAGTATCACTGTTCTGGGCAGAATAATGGCCTCCCAAAAGATGTCCTTGTCCTAATCCCCAGAGCCTGTGAATGTGTTAGATTACATAGCAAAAGATAATTAAGATTGTGGATAGAATTAAAGTTGCTAATCATCTGACCTTAAAATATAAAGATTATCCTGGATTATCTGAATAGGTCCAGTTCAATCAAAGGGTCCTTAAAAGTAGAAGAGGGAGGCAGAGAGAAAGTAAGAAAGATGTGATTTGAGAAGAACTTGACCAGCTGTTATGTTGCTGGCTATGAAGATGGGAGACAGGGCCAAGGAATGCAAGGCCTGTAGAGGCTAGAAAATGCAAAGAAACAGACTGTTCCCTGGAGCCTCCAGAAAGGAAGTCTTACTAACACAGTGATTTTAGCCTAGTGAGTTCCAGTTAGATTGAACTTGTAACCTACAGAACTATAGGTAATGATGTGTGTTGTTTTATGATCCGATGTTTGTGAAAATTTGTTATAGCCACAATAGAAAACAAATATGATCACCCTAGAGAGTAGTTATTAATTAGAAAAGGAAAAATGTACTGTTACAGTTGCTAGATCCAGCAGTTATCACATTAACAGAATTAACTAATCAAACAGCCTCACCAATAAAAGGACCACTTGATATTATGTGGTTCCTGACATGATGCATAATGAAACACACACCGCCTGTGGGGTAATCTGACCAAAAATGTTTAACATAAATTTAATCAACCCCTTATATCTAATTTCTAGTTTTAAAAAATATAGGGGATAGGAGAAAAAGACAACATCTTGAGAGAGCAATCAGACAAACCTAAAATGAAGCATAATCTAAAATCAACTGGTCTAGAGTCTTTAAAAAGTCAATATCATTAAAAAAAAAGGTAGGATAGAATTCTTCTGGTTTAAAAGAGACTAAAGAAACAGATCAAATGCAATTTGTGAAGCTTGTTCAAAAAATTAATTATAAAAGACATGGACTTCATATTAGATATTAGATACTATATTGGAATTACTTTTAATATTCTTTGATATTAGGTATTGTGGCTATGTACATCCTTACTCCTAGGAGATGCATACTGAAGTATTTAATAGTGGAATGTCACTCTGTCTGAAACGTACCTTTAAATGATTCATTAAAAAACAAAAAAGTGAGATGTGGCAAAATGTTCACAATTGTTTAATCTAAGTGATTATTACATATTTATTTACTGTGCTATTTCATTAACTTATATTTGACACTTTTCAAAATAAATTCTGAGATAAAAAAGTAAACCATTTCCAATAGTAGATTGTTTTAAAATAGAGAAGTGATCTAAAATTATTAGGAGGGTCTGAGGAAAAAAAAATAAGATTGCCTATAGTTTAGGTTGTGTTGGCAATTAAATCAGATATTTAAAGTGCTTAGAAAATGTTCAGGCACTAGTGTGTCTCAATAACTGTTAGCTTGTGCCTCCTACCTGTGGGCCTGTGCTTTGTCAGGCCAGTGAGGGGTCCCCAAGACACTTGGGCAAACAACACCCAAGTAATAGCAATCAGAATGGTAAAGCAAAGCAATTACACAAGAATCTAACAATCAACAAAAGTAAAATATTAATACAAACTTAGTAGCAATTAAAAACCAAGGGCAACTCAATAAGACACTAATGGTGCATTGATAACAAAGCTTACTTCCTGGAAACTCTGGGAATTCCAACCCTCTACTTGTATAGCTCAAGTAGAAGCTTCACAGCATTGCTAAGCTTTTTGAAGCAGCCAGACTTCCTGGCACCATACTGGATTAAGGTCCAGAGTAAACTCCCTTAGCATGCTAATTTTAGTTTATCAATATCACATGTTAGTAACTCTTCATAACTCATTTAATAGCTACCAACATCCAATGAAATGTCATGTCATTTGCACATAGTGCACAATGAATTCCAAATTTGGAGGTAAGTTCTTGGACCTTCCAGAGGACCTTTATAGCCCACCAGTGGACCAAAGACTTCATTTTGAGTACTAGTTTTTTTAGAGCCCAAATATTGCAACTAAATATGTGTTACTCTGTACATCTTGTTAATCCACATCTAAGGTCAACTTTTTAAATAGTAAAATATAGAGTTACATGGATTTGAGTGATGCATATATACCACTTAAGTGTTCTCATTCCTCTTTTCGGAAAGATTCTTACAGTGCATTATTCTTCCTGACTTTTGCTAATTTTCTCTTTTACTCTTTACCAGAAATCCTAACACCAAAAAGAATGAACGTCATCAGATCGGAGCTAAAATAGAAAGGTTTAACATTGGGGAATTCATTTGCCTAGAGACAGAGGTGTACACTTCTTTTAACCTTATCCCAGGCTGGAGGCAACTGGATGTCACTGGTATCAACTTCTTTGACCCATTTTAATAAACATTTTGGAATAGTTTTAATGATCTTAATGAGCTGCCTAAAGGCCTTGCCTCTGTTGACACACAAGCTTTCCAAGATTGGGAGTTCTGTCTTGAAGAAAACAACCTCCCACCAATGACTACCATATCCTTTCCCTTTTAAAGTACAGCATTGCTACACTTGACTGAATATAACAGACTCGACACCTCTGAAAGTAATGGGATTACTCTGGCATCACAGTTCACTGGCTAGCCCCATTTTGGAAAATTCATCTCTCTTAATGTTGTTACAGTAAGGTGAGGCAGCCCTAACCTGTGAGAAGTGAATTCTGATACTCTGCAAGGAAGGGGCTGAGAGTAGTGCAGGAAAGTATGCGTGAACAAGCTTGGAGAAGCAACTGAGTAAAACAATCTAAGATTTCCCACTAGGTCCAGAAGAGTCAGATTTTTCAGTTGTGTGTCATATTCACTGAAAACAAGTAAGAAACTGTGATGGTGAGAGAAAGGGAGTTTGTTCACAGTGTGCAGTGCAGGGGATGCAGAAATTCACACCTGTCTACCTCTGGGCCTGATCGACAGGGAATATTGGATATTCTTTTCCCCAGAACTGTTTGATTCAGCAACCATTCATTTCCAATCTACTGTGTAGCAATCGCTGCACTAAATCTAGCAATGCATCATAGACTCTATGCTTGACTCTAGTCTATGTTCATTGACTAGTAGGAAAGGAAATTCAAGCAAATGTCCAAACATTATAATTGGACGTAGTGTCATATCAGATTTTGTACAGAGTAAAGAGTTGGGAAGGAGCGGGGGGGGAAAGACATATATTCTCCTAGGGTAGGGAGAGATATCAGGTAATCTTTTCTGTGAAGAGGTGATTCTTAAATGGAGTTTTGAAGGATCAGTATTGAGGCAGAGGGAACAGGCTGAGCAGGTGTGAGACTGTCCGGAAATCATAAGGGATTTGGCATGGCATGAGGAAGGGGTGGTGAGAGCTGATGCTTAAGCCAATGAAGGGCTTTCTGAGCCAAGCTCAGGAGGCGGGGCCACGCTGACCTGGGCAGATTGGCATTTTAGGTACATTCCTGGAGCAGCAATGTGATAGCAAATGGGAAGTGAGGAGGAGTTGGAGGACAAGGATACCAATTAGTTGGCTGTTATGGTAATCCAGGAGAGACTTCAAGAAGGACTGAACTATTAGCAGGAATTGTGCTAAAGATATGGAAAAGTGGGTCCAAATAGAAACAAAAAAGTTAAACCATACACTCAAGAGTATTTTGTCCCATGGATGGAGGGAATCAGGGATGGGGCTGTGCACACAAGCCATGCTGGTATTTAACGGCCACAACTAAGGTGCAGGGCATTGACACCGTAGACATCTCAAATTTGTATATTTATTAGGAGAGTATTCCTTTAAGGGGTCTTCCATCAAACATTAGTATGTATGTAACAATTTTATGACAGAATAAATCAATGTGCAGAAGGGGTGCCTTTTTTTATTTGTATTAGGGTCATCTAGGTTGGAGAATTTGAGATAACTAGTAAACCACTTAACTTTTAGGTAACTGATATTGAGGGACATAAGAAATCCACACTCATCTTAGAGATAGTGCTGTAATACTTGTGGATATGATTTCATTCTCAGTGCATCCAAATGTATGCTACTCAAGGCCAAGGCATCACTTAGTTCTACTGAATAATTGCAAATAAAAGTTGTGGCTTTACGGCATGGATACAATTTTAGCTCCCACTGAAAGTCAAGAGATATGCTGATGTCACCTATCCAAGAAAGGATGATAAATATTGTAAGGTTCTGATTCCATCATCAAGACACCCCAGGCATAGTGCACAAGGCAGAAAAGAGAAGGGCCAATTTGGGGATTAAAAAGAGCCCCATTTGTAGGAATCTTTTCCACAGAAAACATACTTATATGTTCAAAGATATCTAAATGAGGGTGTCCGCTTCACCATTGATAAAGCAGTGAAAAATTGAAAGCAAGCTATATATCCATCAGGAAAGAATATTTAAATAAACATGGACTATCTGTACTGTGGAATACCATGCAGCTGTTTAAAGATTGTCATAAATCTACAGGATCTGTAATGGAAAGATGTCTGAAATACAGTTTTTCAGAGAAAAGGGCAAGCTACTGATCAGAATGTACAGTAGGATAAAATAGGGTATTGGCGTAAATGCATAGGAAAACATCTGCAGAATCTATAGTAAACCTTAATTGGTGCTTTCAACTGGGAGGCGATTGAGATTTGTGGGCTGCAAGTAAAAGGGCACCTTCGTGGTAGACCAGGGCTGTCTGCTAGAACCGTCCATGATGAGGAGCCAGTGCAACCAAGGAACTGAATTTTTTATTGTAATTTTAATCGATTTAGAGACTAATATGTATTTCTTTTGTAATTATAAACAATCTCAGCAATAAAAAGTAATAGGATGGGGCAGAAAGACCCAATGTGAGTTTTAAATCTCTGAAGTCAAATTTCTGCATTTTTGCTGATATAAAACATAGATCAGGGCCGGCCCCGTGGCTTAGTGGTTAAGTGTGGGCGCTCCGCTGCTGGCGGCCTGGGTTCGGATCCCGGGCGCGCACCGACGCACCGCTTCTCCGGCCATGCTGAGGCCGCGTCACACATACAGCGACTAGAAGGCTGTGCAACTATGACATACAACTATCTACTGGGGCTTTGGGGATAAAAAGGAGGAGGATTGGCAGTGGATGTTAGCTCAGAGCCAGTCTTCCTCAGCAAAAAGAGGAGGATTAGCATGGATGTTAGCTCAGGGCTGATCTTCCTCACAAAAACAAAACAAAACAAAACAAAAAAACATGGATCATATTGGGGCTGGTCCCGTGGCTTAGCGGTTAAGTGTGCGTGCTCCGCTACTGGCGGCCTGGGTTTGGATCCCGGGCACGCACCGACGCACCACTTCTCCAGCCATGCTGAGGCCACGTCCCACATACAGCAACTAGAAGGATGTGCAGCTATGACATACAACTATCTACTGGGGCTTTGGGGAAAAAAAGGAGGAGGATTGGCAATAGATGTTAGCTCAGAGCTGGTCTTCCTCAGCAAAAAGAGGAGGATTAGCACGGATGTTAGCTCAGGGCTGGTCTTCCTCAAAAAAAAAAAAAAAAAGAAAAAAAAGATCATATTGCTTGGAAAATGAATGAGTAGATTCAAGTGTTGAGAATACATATAAATGACTTAGAGAGACTTATATAAATGCCCATAAGGAGAAAGAAAAGGAAAGATGAAAGTTCTGGGCTATATTTTCCTAACTACTATCACTGAGCCACATTGTTTTTCTGATATTGTAGCGTTAATGACCTGGGCTTCTACCTAATTTGCTAACTAGGAAAACCGATGGATGGAGCCGGGATCGGACGGATCTGATGTTAAAATATGAGGGCAGAATTTTTCTAGTGACAGATAAGGCCAACTTGACACCCAGATCCTAGAAATCTGAATCCCTCAGTTGCAAATCTCGGAGACAAGTTGCATCTCAGAGAGTAGAGCAGTGGGATTCTGAAGCTCCATTATCCTCATGAACATTACATGTGGTTCAATAGCATAAATATCTGTCTGCCGCTTTCAATCTCTTTGATGGTGGCAAGAGATTTATTTACTGATACAGTTTCCAAAAAGTAGCTTTTCATCACTGCTTTCTTAGTGATCAGTGGACTGATCAGAAAGGAAAGGGAGAGAAATAGCCAGGATCCCCCTAGCAGGCACTTGCTATAGACAGTGTCACAGCCCAACTTGTGCTAAGTGGGTGCCAAAAAGAAGCAGACCTTTTGAAGTTTAGAGATGCTTCATAGAGCCATTGGATGTTCCACCAATTGCTAGTGAAATTGCAAAAATGAATGCACATCACAGGTTATTACAGGAAGGAATATGTGAATGTTGAATTGTGATATAGTTTAAAAGTTTAATATTTGAAATGAAACGAAGTTGCATTATCGTCTAGAAAGGGCTGGAAGGTTTTGAGTCAGGCCCAGTGTTTATAGATGAGCAGGATGTGACATGTTACTTACAGACACAAAAGGGGTACAACCCTGATTTTATAGCATAGCTGCTGCGTCCAAAGGTTTTCTTATTTCTAAGTAAAAGAATTCAACAGAAAACAAGTAGCTATTTAAAGAACTAGTTATATTCCACAAAGAAGCAAATAATCTCACCTAAGTCAGTCTACTTGTGGTAACAAAATTTAGATTTGTTTGACATATTGTGCTGCAATAATTGAAATTGCTAATAAGTCTCTAAAGCTGCTTTATACATGAAAACAAATTAAATCTGCCTTTTGTAAAGAAATTGCACCAATATATGAGATGTTAAAACCTACAACGTTTCTTGTTAAGTACTTTCTTAAGGCAGGCCTTTAGGAATGTATGATAAAGGATGTGAGGTTTGTGGCTTTGTTTAGCCTTAGCAAAGTCATTTATCTTTGTAAATGCCATTCTGAGTGGGCTCTAGAGTAGAAGTGGCATCTTCACAGTGTGTTGAAAAACCAGCCTGCATCGATGGATAGGAATGGGGCATAATGCTGAGAGCTTCTGATCTAACATAGTAGTTACTGGGGAAAATAAACCTTTTTCCATACTAGGCCTCGGAGAACACGCACATTAAAAATTACATTCAAGGGAAGTCACCATTTGTATAAGTGATCAATTTCGCACGTCTGAAATGTCTGTCATATTAAGTAGGAAAATCCTTATGAACCTGGAATTGTAAACGTTAAAAAAAAAATATTCCATGTTTAATCAGTCGTTGAAATGATGCATCAAATTTGAATCTCCTTTAACTTGCATGACATCATGCACCATGGGAGAGAGCTGGAATTAATCAAGGTAATTCTGTTGTATGACCTACTTTGGCATTTTCATCTGATGGCCAGGAAATGGGCTGGCTAATAGTCCATTTTGGAGTATTCTAAGATCTTAGCAATTCCATATTTAAGGAGGTTAATAGGATACTAATTGGGGCCTAGGTGAAAAGTTCACAAGAAAAATGAACTCACCTGGATATGAGGACTACGCACAGCCCAGCGGCCTCCCCTTTACAACTACTCTTCCGAACGGCTTCACCTTGGAACTCAGAGGCGAAGAAATCTCGCACCTTCGGAGACTTGCGCAGCCAGCATTCTCCCAGCCCCTGGGTAACAATGGCTGGCCACATGCCAGGGTCATGGGCCACTAGCAAGGTCAGCATTCTGCTTCTTATGAAACGGAAGTAAAGTAAAAAATCCCAAAGGGGGAAAATTCATATCGAAAATAAGGCCTATTTCAGAGCTGTTATGAACTTTGAAGAAAACACGTCTGAAGACTTAAGTTCCAACTTAAAAAAAAAAAAAAAAACTTCTATTTATCACCTCTGCAGAAGTAGAATTAAACCATTTTTTTTAAACAAACATGAAAACCCTAGGCCTGGGTCATTATTATCCACTAGCTAGTGACTCTATTCATTAAGACCAATATGGAAGAGATGATAATATTCTTTCTCAATTTTCTCCCCTGTAAATATTTGCAATAAATCCTGAGTGACTTGGGGAATATATTAATATAAAAAGCAGTTCTCTGAAATATGTCAGGCTTTCCCTACTGCCTGTGGCCCCTGTTGCAATGTTAGACTATCCTATCGCTATCTCAGCGTTGTCATTTCTCGCCCACTCTATCCGCAGATAACATGTTGTGCTTTCCTTGATATTTCCTTAGCTTTTTATGTACGGAAAGAGTTAAGAATTTTTCTACCATCAAGGCTTACAGCACATCTTTCTGTCTCCCCCTCAATGTGTAATCCATCTTCCAAGTTTCCAGGAGCAGCTGAGATTTTTAAAAACAGCTGTAATCTGCGGTCATTGATGGTGGAGTAGATTGTTTGCCAAACTATTACCATAACTGTCAACCGAAATCAGAAAAATAATCTCATTGTGCTGGACAGATGCGTTTCCTGCATTATTGATATAGTCACTCCAAAGTAATAGAGAAATATAAAGCATTGTTCTATTTACAAAAGGAGATTGGCCAAGTCCTTGAAAGTGAGCATGAGGGACAGGCACTTACAGGAAGTGAGATATAGTCAACTCGGTAAAAGTTATGTGTCAGGGCCACGTGACCTCTAGAGTCAGCAGTGGAATCTTGGAGCTTTCCCTCCCCTCCTCCAACCTCGCTTACAGGTCGGTTTTGCAGTTTGCTCTCAGACTGAAGGAGTTCTCAGAATTGGTAGGTAGAGCCCTGCGGAATTTGTTGTGTATTTTTTATCTCTCACCCCAACAGTTTCCCTGAATATGCAAACTGTTCTAACATGTTCACTACATACCTCTGGGAAGCGAGTGAATCGCTCTAGACCACTATCTACAGAATAATTGAATTTGTTTATTTCAAGCAGATGATCCCAACATTCCATGGGAGCAATGAGTAAATATATCTTATGCCTCCTGTCTTGGCAAGAAGGGTCAGTCATCTTATATGCTCAGCCACTGCCTCACTATAATTTGAGTGTGAATAATGCTGAGTGATTCTATTTGTTGAGCACACAAACCATTACGTACCAGGCACTTCACATTTATTATCTCTAAGCTACAGAACATGCCGGCCAAGTTAGGGATATCTTTTTAAATCTCCATTTTCCTGCTGAATAAATTGATGTTCAAAGAGGTTCCATAGAGTACCCAAGGTCACACAGCTCTTAAATAATTGATCCAGAATTTGAACCCAGGCCTAACTCCAGAGTACAGTTCCGCTAGATCACACTTCCTTTTATTTTATTGTTATAGAGGGAAAAATATATGATGCACTGGAATATCTGTCTGTCCAATACACCTTCCCTGTGTATTTCTAATAGCACACACACACACAGCCTTTTTCCTTATGGAAAGAAAGACAGTGCCACTGCTGCCCTGTGCATGCACTGAAGGGCATTTAATAACCTGGGTAGAGACCTCAGCACAACTTCCTAAATGAACCCATCACAACACCTAGACTCTGTCCTTAGTAAGATGGTTCCAGATATTTTTGGGCGGAAGTTCATGAATGCTGACCCCTCCACCCTGAGCACAAGGAGGGCAGCCAAGAAGTCTAAATTCTAACATGGGCAAGTCAAAGATTTTATGGCTTTGTTTCCTCCGTTCTAGAAAAAGTGTGTAATCTTGACATACTTTTTAGAAACAGCATGAGAGTTTATTTATTAACAACCCAGAAATATGCTGTAAGCAGAAACTCCTGTGAAAATGTTGTATAGAGTTCTTAGTGGAAATTTAAACTAATATTAAAATTAAAGGCCATAGGACAAATTAATTCACCCCCTCAAAGTTTGTTATTATTGCTGTTTTTTCTTTTGTTAATTATAATTTCCAGGGAAATGGGTCAGCATTTTGAGATTCTGAGAGAAACATGAGTGTGAGTATTGAAGTGGGTTGGAAAGGCCCATTATTTGGCTATTCTCAAATCATTTATTTTAGTTCCTCCCGAGGTGTGATGGCTTTAATCCAGCCACAGTCATGCTTTATTTGCATGCTTGTCTTGCTGTGAGGAGACCCCAGGGTGTAGGACACACTGACTGGCCCTCCTGCGTGGAGTCTCGAGCCTGTGGCCAGAAGCAGCTGAGTGAATTAGTCACTGTGATAGAGTGCGACCACTGGTACCATTTTGGAACCCACCACCTACTGAGCACAGGCCATAGTCTGTGGAACTGCAGCGGGTAATTTCTGCCCAATCTGACTGCCTTCCTTCTTCATCTGTTGTCTTCCAGATTGACAATTAGTTGTCCTGAGGTAAGAAAAGAGAGCAAATCCCACAAGTTTGAAAGGCAAAGAATGAGGACAGAGGAGCCATAAGGAGGGGAGGAAGTGAAATGGAGCAAAAAAGGGCACTGTGTTAAAAACAAAAAACTTCAAACAAGGACATCTCCTACACACACACTACACGTACATACACTTTCCTCATTTGCATACCAAGGTATCTTGGCCTCCTTTTCCAAAATATCTTAAAACAACGTATATAAGAAGGACCAAATAAGGGCCAGCCCGGTGGAGTAGTGGTTAAGTTCGGCGCTCTCCACTTTGGCAGCCCGAGTTCATGTGTTCAGATCCTGGGCGCAGACCTATACCACTCATCAAACCATGCTTTGGTGGCCACCCACGTACAAAATAGAGGAAGATTGGCAAGGATGTTAGCTCAGGGCCAATCTCCCTCACCAAAAGAAAAAAAAAAGGACCAATTATGTCATATAGCCCATTTTTAAAAGGTAATGTTTTCCTTTAAACACACAAGAAACATGGAAAACTATACAACCAGGCAACGAGATGATGGTCTGCCATTTTTATTTCCTATTTGTTCTATCAATTATGTGGAAAGGATTTAACAATTATGTTAAAATCTCCAAGTATTTGTCTATTTTTCCTCTTAGATGTGTTAATTTTTGTTTCATGTGTTTTGAAGCTATTAGGTGGCTATGCATTTAGGATTATTCAATTTTCTTGATGATTGATCCTTTTATCATTATGAAATACTTCTCTTTAATCTCTAGCAACACTCTTTTATGAAGTCTACTTTGTCCAATATTGATACAGCTGCATTAGCTTTCCTATGCTTATTGATTGAATGGTATTTCTTTTATTTACACTTTAATTTTCAAGCTGCCTGTGTTTTTATATATAAAGTGTGTTTCTTATAAACAGCATGTAGGTGGGTCTTGCTTTTTCTTTTTTTAAATCTAATATGACATCTCTGCCTTTAATTAGAGTAATTAGTTCATTTGCATTTAATATAATGATTGATATGGTTTTGGAGCCACACTTCTTTGTATTTGCTTTCCTTTATCCCATTTGGTCTTGGTCTTTTGATTGCCTTTCCCTGCCTTCTTTGGATGGGTCCCCTATTTTTTAATATTCCATTTATCTTATATGGTGACTTTGTAGTTATTTCTCTCTTTTTAATGTTTGCTCTAGGAATGCAGTCATCAGCTATAAGTCATCATGGTCTATATTCAAATCACATAATGCTTTTTTATGCACAGTGTCAGTATCTTACCATAGTATCATTTGGCCTGGCCTTTATTTTTTTAGCATACTTTTGGGGATTTCAGACACAAATCCTATAGATTAGCAGTTCATAACCTTTATTTTCAGTCATGGAACCTTTTTAAGCAGAGGAAAGCTCTGTATCTCCACCCATATATGTGCACAAAATCACACACAATTTTGCATGCAAGTGCAGGCGGCTTACACCCACATGGAAGGCCAGTTTATGGACTCCTTGTGTAGGATGAAGTTTACCTTTGCAGCCAGCATTAGTCTGGAATCTGAAGCAGAAGCTTGTTGATAGTACTTGGGAAACAAATTGGAAAGAATGGGAATGTCATCAGAGGATGAGGGTTAACAGAGGATGGGGGTCAAGATGAAAGAGAAGGAAAAATACAAATTAGGAACTATTCCAAAATTTGTTTATTGGTATTTTTTCAGCACCCAGTTATCATGGGTTATACAGGGTACCAGAGTTTTAACCAGGTGCTTTATAAAGTCATCTTGAAATCTCTTAACCACCCATAAGATTCTGAATTTATCAACATTTATAACTTATAAGATATAAGCTTTTGGAATTTAAAAGTTGGACAAACTGGCTTCCAGACAGTTGAACTAACCTGTCAACAATGACACCACATATGCAGATCCAGAATTCATATTGCCCTCTTCCTGATTCCAAACTATCAGTCTTTCCTATACTCCAGATGGTCTGATAAATTTTCTATCATCTTGTGCCCAAAAACACTTCATTTAGTTCAGGACAAATAGACTCTACTGGTGCAAATATAATTCAGAGCACCTTAGGTATGGTCAAAGTGGTGAAGTGATTTCTCCTAAAACAGGACTGGGAGGTGTTTTTTCTCACCAGCTGGTTCCCAGAACTTTTCTCCTATCCTGAGCACTTGGTACCCTGACATCACCCAGGTAAGAAAGTAGAGCAATTGCTGAACAGAGTGAAGACGAATGACTCATCTTCCAGGTGAGGAGGGAGTTAATTGCTCTGCTTATGGGCACCATAAATTATCGCTTAGCACATTTTCTGATAACCCATGGCCAAGAAAAGGATGTCCATCTTATTGACAAAATTTGGCTTGTTCACTCAGAAACATGCATCCTGCTGATATGCATAAACAACTGGGCACTAGAGTTAGGGTGTTTTCTACTGACTTGCTGGAGGGACTTTAGAAAAAACCATGCACCTCACAATGTCTTCTTCATTTAAACTGAAAATATCTTCTCAAAATGTAGCTAACATTTACAAAACAGCTAAAAAATGTCTCCTTAAAAGATTGTGATAGGAAAGTCCTGTTTGTCCATACACAACTATTTCTGAAACATGTATAGGGACTCAAGGAAGTTACCAAAACAATTAAGAATTGATGCAATTAACCTTTGTATTTTAGTGTTGACCCAGGTTTTATAACTGCCTCTTAAACTCTGGAATACCCCGAGCCCAGAGTGTAGGCGTGTTTGTTTGTACATGCACACACACACTCACACATCCACACACATACACCCAGACACATATACTCTTGTGCAGATACACCAACTGCAATAGCATTTTTAATTGAAAAGCATAAATTTGGACTGCTAAATCTATTAACGATTTGTTTTAATTAGGAACCCAGCTGCTTCCTGAGATTTTGCAGTGTGGGTATCAGAACTTTTGCCATACTGAAAATGAGTCCCAAGTGGCTTGCTTCAGTCTTTCAGATCAGCATTTTTAAAGACTTGTTGGGAGGGGGAGCTGCAAATTCTCTGCTGTAAAATTACAGCTGTCTTTGTCCTTGGGTGAGGATGGGGCTGCTTTGTTAGTGTAGCCAGCGGCCTGCCCCTGACCTCCTGCTCCGGCATGTTAAGTCTAGCAGGCTGCCTGATCTTTGGATCGCCTTGCGTTTAGACCTTGCCAACTTGGCTCACAAGAGTTGCGGCATCACGGTTGATTTTGAGCTCCCTACCTATACCCCACTATCGGTAGAGGGAGCTATTACTTAATTGAAGTCTAAAGCATCAGATATCTCTATTTTTTTAATACTTCACTAGCTGAGAAGATAGCTCTGTGCAAGTCAATTCAGTGAAGTCAGGTCTGAGCAATAACACTTTTTACCTCTTTTCTGGTATTCAGCTGGTGCCAGCAACATAACTTTGTTATTTGGGTAAGGTTAAACGGCATATAACCCATTCTTTTCATCAGTTGCTATGGAAGCCATTCATTGGTCTATTCTCTCACTCACTCATTTGCTCATTTATTCATTCAATCCTTATGGATTGCCTACTATGTAAAAAATGCACGGTGCTAAAAATATGAAGATTACTAAGGCACTGCTTCTGCTTTTCAGGAGTTTATAGTCTAATAGATGAAACACAGAAGCAGAAAAAAATAATTACTGTAGAACATGATAAATACTACTAGAGGTGTGTTCAGAGTGCATTGGGAACATGGGGCAAGAGTTAGCATGACTGGGATGGAGGGAAGGGGGTCAGGAGAGACTTTGGGGCATGGTACCAGGAATAAGCCCCCTAAATATTTGTTGCATATATTGATAAAATGATGGATGAATGAATGTATGGAGGGAAAAATGAGCTGATTGGAAAGTGGGATGGAGACGATCAGGCGGTCTAGGAAAAGTGCTGTGAAGAAAGGCTTAATGAAAAGGCATGGTGAAATTGGAAACTATGAGAAACTTGATATGGTTAGAGTAGTGTGCCGTGGCAAGAGGCTCACGTGGTGCCAAGAGGAAGCGTTTGCAAGAGAAAAAGGATCCTGTTCATGAAAGGATTTTTGTGCCACGCTGAAGAGCTTGGGCTTGATTATCAAGAAGCCACTGGATCAGAGGATAGGTGAAGTCAGATCTGTATTACAGAAAGGTCATTTGGGCAATGATTTACGTGTCATGTAAGGCTAGATGCAGAACAGAAAAATACATTTGAAGATATTTTCAATAATATGAAACTTACCTGAAAGTCTAAACTAAAGATTGTGCCAGATTGGAAAGATATTTAGAAAACAAATGAGCAGGACCTGGCAGCTTCTTGAATGTGGGTCATTAGCAATTTTCAAGGAAAAAATAATCTACATTGCACTCCTTGGTAAATAGAGACACGCTTCTCTATGAAGAAGCATTTTCCTAAATATTGATGTATATAGATCAGTTGTAATGAATTGCTTACTAGCTATTCAAAGAGGTCATCTGAAAAAGTCATACAGCAATTTAAAAAATGTAACCATGGAATATAAAGCTTGGGTTAGCCAGTGTCAACATTTACATAAATTTAATTATGGATAGACTATTTAGAAATATTGTATTTGAATTCAAATAATCATTTATTAATTCGTTAAAATGTATTTATTTATCACTTAATTTATCAAGAAATTTGTTCAGTATTGGTATAATAGGAAGTAACTATAGAATAGGAGTTGGTAAATGGCAACCTGTGGGGCGTATTCAGTGCCCACCCTTCCCCACCGGTTTTTGTAAATAAAGTTTATTAAATAAAGTTTTATTGGAACCCAGCTAAGCTCGTTCACACCCTGTCTGTGGCTGCTTTCATGCCACAATGGCAGAGTTGAGTAGTTGCAACAGACAATGTATGGCCCCAAAAAACTGAAGTATTTACTATCCGGCCCTTTACAGAAAGAGTTTGCCGATCCCTGAAATAGAATATCAGATAGTTCTTACTGTGGAGAGAGTCAAAAACAGTACAATCCAAGGGAAAAATGCATCACATATTTGGAAAACTGATGTTATTGTCTCATTGCTTCTGGGGTCTTGGGTGAAACAGGAAAAGAAACTCTCAGAACTCCTTGGCAGAACATTTATTCATTCAGTCCACTGGTTGGTGTGATATGGGAGGTAGTTCATGCACGTGAGATCAAGAGCAACAAGTGGGAATGGGGGGTGACCTAGTTAAAGGGTCTCTGGAACCTGTAGGCATAAACCAAGATCTAGGCACCCCAAGGAGCAGCCACAGGAGGGCAGCAAAGTCACATGACATTAAAAATATCTACTTGAGAGCAACAGTCATCAGCAGTTTGTAGATTAAAAACACCATTTGTCCTTTAGTGTGATGGGCACCAAGCTCCAATGGAAATTTCTTTAGCATAAATATATATGCCCAATAGTCTCTGGTGGATCCAAATTCAGAAATATTCAGAAAAAAAATCTGCTTTTGGGAGAAGCCAAATATGTAAAAATAAGAAAGAGCTTTGATTAGGATGAGCTGTGTCAGTACAGGATATTGAGAATTTTTGCTTCATAGAGCAACATTGATACATGTTCATTTAAATAACTAGTGTTTGCGTTTTTGCTCCTTCACGGGAAAACAAAATGAACTCATTGCAGCACATAGCCCTTCCACAGAAAAATATATATAGTGTCTATTTTAATGTTTTTAATAATGAGCATTAAGAAATACCATTTCTTTCTCTTTCTCTGTTTTTTCTTTCTTCCCAACATTTATTTATTCTGTAGTACACTTGTGCCAAACATTACACTAGAGAAGGGGACTATAACATAAGAGTAAAAAGATAGTGATGGAATTACTTTATAATTTTAAAATTACAACCACATCAAGAATAATAAACATCTCTGAAAACAAGCATGATTTAAAATTTTAGTTTTGCTTTTCCTTTCACTTTCTTGCCTTATATTAAGCTAACTCTCAATTTTGAAGTATAAACGAATATCTTCAAAATCTTTGCTTTGGTGAAGAGATCTTAATTTTAACGTAGGCAAATTTACTCATTTCTTCTGTTATGGTTTGTAACTCTTGTTTAAGAAATTTTTTAAAAATATGTTTTAAAATAAATTTGTATTAAATGTTTCACTAAACTTTGAAGCCATTAGAATACTAATATTTATATTATAGCTTAATAAGTCATTTCTTGACTGTGACCTGGCCACAGTTGACACTTTTCTAATTAACTCTTGTCACTGGTAGGTGTTTCTTGTTTGCGTGTAGTGTATCTATAATAAATTTTACTGAAACAACCATTTTTTATATCCCTGATATTTTGAGGGAAAAGTTAATTATTTGCACTCTCTTGATCAGTGTCAAATTTAACCAGATCTTTCCCACTGAAAAGAAATGATTACTAGCTAATTATAACACTTAAAAATGTAAACTTTTTTCCTTAATTATTCCATAGTTAAAGCCTTAGTCTTTGGAAACTAGAAGAAATTTTAGTAAAAATAATTAACTTAGTAAGATCATGGATGTGTGTATGAGAGAGAGAGAGAAAGAGAGAGAGAGAGAATCTCAGCTTTGGGATAGCCATAAAATGATGTATACATGTTTTTATATCTTTTATTTCTTGACCATAATCCATGTAATTACTAGAAAAAAAGTTTGTGAGAAAATAGCACATTGGAAAGCTAAATACAACTCTTCCTTTCTCTGCTTTACTTTAAATAATTCCTCCAGTGTAGCATGGCTTTCTCATCTAGAATCCTCTGAGGTTTGCTTACAGGATTTTTTGTCAGCCTCACAGAGGTGAAGGACTTTCACTCTAGGCATGATCTCTACCATCCACAGTGTGTAGATTAAAAGCACCACTTGGCATTTAGTGAGGTTAAAATGGGATATTTGGATTCCCCCTACTGAGTCACAAGTAAAAGGGTCCCTAAGCTTGAACAAGCAGACAGAAACCTCAACAAACAAGCAGAAGATCTGGGATTTTAACTAGGCAGCCTGGGTTTCAAAGAGACATGTTCACAGCAGAGAATACATTAGTGAGGGGTCTCTACGAAAGTCAGTTTAGCAACACACGGCACCATGTATAATTTTCCTGATTCACTGAAATCTCAATGTTTTCCCAAATTCATTCCTCTGTGAAAGACATATATTGGACTTGTAGTCTTACTTTCTCTGATTAAAAACAAAGACAAACAAAAATCAGAAGAAGTGGGAAAAGAGAGAGGAAAAGAGAGAGAGAGAAAGAGTATTTTTGAGGAACATATGCAAGCTTCACGTTTCGATCACCATCTAAATGCTCCCTGAGCCCCTCCAGACGGGAATGTGGTTTAGAATAAAAGCTAAGGCTCTTGCTTTTGAGAAACTTTCACTTTGAATAAAAAAGATAGAGTGGCATTTCATTGTGTGGTGATATGTGGCATTTGGACTTTTTAAAAATATATTAACACAAGTGTTGAGTGAGTTATATATAAATATATTAATTGCAGCATTGTTTGAAAAATCTAGTAAAGAAGATCATTTTATACATGTATATGAGGCCAGTTAAACAAATGATGACAGAAAACTGCTTTCATTAAAGCATTAAGTAAGTGTATACATGTATTGATTTAGAATAGTATCCAGGATATACTGATAAGTAAAAAAAGCAAGTTGCAGAGTAGTAGGTGTGGTACGATTTTATCTGTGTTTGATAGACACATCTGTCTCATTGCCAAGCTCTAGGGGTGGAATGAGGAGCATGATTACAAAGGGATCACATGAGGTGGTTTTCTGGAGTGATGGAATTGTTCTGTATCTTAACTGTTATATATCTTGATTGTGGTAACGATTGCACAAATCTACACATATGTTAAAATCCATAGAACTGAGAGTAATGTCAACAAGATGGGAGACATGGAAGCTCTAGATCCTATTTCCTCCGTGGAAACACTAAATAAACAACTAGAAACAAACTAAAACAACCTTATAGCAGCTCTGAAAATCAGCCAAAGATTTACCGCAACCAAGCCCAATGAAGAAAAAGCCATGTTTGAAATGGTAGGAAATTTCATAGTGTTCTTGCCCTTCTCACCCTTGCCCTTTCCCCTCTGTGGCATGGCATGGTACAGTTTGGAGGGGTGCGGTAACCTGATTCACCAGTTCTTTCTGCAAATCAGAGAGAGAATAGTGGACTTAATTTGCAACATTCTAGGCTGTCTACAGGCTGCCTGAAGGATTGATCTCTGTATCACTTAACTTGAAGCCTGGATTACTGATAGTGACTTGGACCTCAAACTAGAAAAAGATGTTAGAAGGAGCAGGCATAGCTCATGAAAACTGTAAGGGGATTACAGACCTGCACACGCCTGGAAGCCAGAGATTATAGGCTGAGGAATTCAATAGAACAACTAAGGCTCCAAGAAGCAAAAGTGAGACTCTTAGGGAAATTAAGATATTTAAAAATAGCCATTTATACCGGAGAATTGTGGTGAAAAGCACTACACACAAGCCCAGGGAAGACACATACCCAGAAAAGGCCTCAGAAGATGTTAAGCTTTCATACTGGGCTGATTAGTGAAGGACAGACACCCCCCGCCCCCCCTCCTTCCCTTTTCCCCTGGACCCAGTCTGCAAAGATGAAAAGGGTGGCTATTTTTTCAAATGCTCAATTTTCAACAAAAGATCACGGGTATACAAACAAACAGAAAATCATGTCCCATACAAAGGATAAAAATAAATCAACAGAATCTCTCCCTGAAGAAATACAGACTTCAAACTTATTAGACAAAGACTTTAAAACAACTGTCTTAAATATGGTCAAAGAGCTAAAGGAAAATATAGACAAAGAACTAAAGGAGATCAGGAAAACAGTATATGAAAAAATTAAAAATATCATCAAAGAGACAGTTCAATGAACTTTAAGTAGGAGAGGTCCAAAGAGGCCCACACTGAGAGACATTATAATCAAACTGCCAAAAACCAAAGGTAAAGGGAAAATCTTTAAAGCAGCAAGAGAAAAGCAACTTGTCACGTACAAGGGATTCTCAATAAGACTTTAAGCAGATTTCTCAGAAGAAAATTTGCAGGCCAAAAGGCAGTGGAATAATATGTTTAAAATGCTGAAAGAACAACAAAACTCTGTCAACTGAGAATTCTGCATCTGAAAAAATTTTTTCTTCAAAAATGAAGGAGAAATTAACACATTCCAAGATAAGCAAAAACTAAGGGAATTCATTACCCCTAGACTGGCCCCAGAAGAAATGCTAAAGAGTGTCATCCTAGTTGAAATAAAAGGATGCTTAACAGTAACTGAAAGCCATATGAAAATATTGTCCTCCAGTAAAGATAAATACATGGACAAATATGAAAACCTGTATTATTATAGTATTGGTTTAAACTCCACTTTTTATTCTTTTACAGGATTTAAAAGACAAAAACATAAACATAATTTTGTTTATGTCAATGGATACACAATACATAAAGATGTAATTGTGACATTAATAACACAAATAATGTAAAGTGGGATGGGGCAAAATGTGAAGGAGTAGAGTTTTTGTATGCAATTGAAGTTAAGTTGTTAATTTAAAATAGACTGTTATAATTTTAGGATGTTATATGTAACCCTAAAGAAAATAACCATGTGGTAACCACAAAGAAAACATCTACAGAATATAGGAAATGAGAAGAGAATCAAAATGTATCACTAAACAAAAGTTAACGAAACACATAGAAAGGTAATAAGAAAGAAAATGAGGGGCAAAAAAATTGTAAGACAAATAACAAAATGACAATAGCAAGTCTTGCCTGTCAATAATTACTTAAAATGTGAACGGATTAAACTCCCTATTCAAAAGGCATAGATTGGCAGAATGGATAAAAAACACAGGATCCAACAACACGGTGTTTACAGGAGACTTGCTTTAGATCTCAGCATATGAGTAAGTTGCAGGTCGAAGGATAGAAAAAGATATACCATGCAAATAGTAACCCAAAAGGGAGCAAGGGTGGCTATATTAATATCAGACAAAATAAACTTTATGTCAAAAGCTGCTACAAGACACAAAGAAGGATATTATATAATGACAAAAGGATCAATTCACCAATAAGCTATAACAATTATAAACATATATGCACCAAACATCAGAACTCCTAAATATATAAAGCACACAATTACAGAATTGAAGGGAGAAATACACAGCTTTACAATAATAGTAGGAGACATCAATATCTCCCTTTCAATAATTGATAATACAACCAGACAGATCAATAAGGAAACAGAGGACATGAAGAACACTGTAGACCAATTGGACCTAACAGGCACATGCAGAACACTTTATGCAAAAACAGCAAAGTACACATTCTTCTCAAGTGCAGAAGACGAGAGAAATTGAAACCCTTGTGTGTTGTTGGTAGGAATGTAAAACAGTGCAGCAGCTATAGAAAATAATATGGTAATTTCTCAAAAAATTAAAATACTATTACTATAACATCCAATTATTCTGCTTCTGGTATACATCTGAAAGAATTGAAAGAATTGAAGAGATATTTGTACACTCATGTTCATAGCAGCCTTATTCACAATAGTCAAAACGGGGAAACAACCCAAGTGTCCATCATCAGATGAATGGATAAATATGGTATATAAATACAATGAAATATTATTCAACTTTAAATAGAAAGGAAATTTTGATACGTGCTATAACATGGATGAACCTGGAGGACATTATGCTCACTGAAATAAGCCAGTCGCAAAAGGACAGACTGTACAATTCTACTTAAATGAGGTACCCAGAGCAGTCAAATTCATAGAGACAGAAAGTGGAATGGTGGTTAACAGGGACTGAGAGGAGGAGGGAATGGGGCATTATTACTTAATAGATATGGAGTTTCGGTTTAGGAAGATGAAAAATGTTCTGTATATGGGTGGTGGTGATGGATGTACAATATTGTGAACGTATTTAATACCACATAGCCATATACTTAAAAATGGTTAAAATGGTAAATTTTGTTATATATATTTTACCACAATAAGTAAGGCAAAAAACAACATAGATCCATACAGCAAAAGGAAAAAAAGTCAATTTTACTGTTTGATAATTAAAAATAAATAAAACAGTTGTATATATATTTTTTTTTAAAAAAAATATAAAAATAACCATGATTAGTGGTTGTATCTTTGAACTAGGAGAATGGGCCTGGAATGGGCTTGGTTATTGTTACTGTTCATTATTAATTCTATTTCTTTATTTTTAAAATCATGAGCTTATTTTATTTCAGAATAAAAAAAACACTCATTAAAATATTTCTCCCTTACTCAAAAAAAGTGGTATGTGTCTTATTTTTATTTGCATTGGGCTCAGAAGGAGCTCAATTTGAACTCTATCATGAAAGGCTGCCCTACAAATGATTCTTTGCCTTGCACTTAGGAAAACATTTCCTTTCTTCCTCAAAAGTTTAGAGTAAAAGCAATTTTTGCCTTAGCAGATGTATAAGATGTAGAGGATTGGCGTGTGTGTGTGTGCACGCATGCACTCGTGCCTGCATCCACGGAAGCCAACAGTTACTGACTGGAAACTGGAACATTACTGACCTTAGTGAGAACACTTCAGAGAGGACGGGACATAGAATGCTAACTCCAGTCTCTTCTGCAGGACTTAAAATAAATCCCCAGCACTGTTAACTCTTCTCCATGCCATTGAGTTCTAACCACAGTCTATTCTGTTGCAGCCCCCAAGGCAGTGTTCTAGACTAAAAAACTCAGGCTCAAGCAGAAGTATAGTTTGGGACAACGTAATGGATCTTGGGTTAGCAGGATCAGGTTAGCTCCTGCCAGGTGGGATTTCATGAAAGGCAAATTGATATTAGCATTACAGAATATATAATAGAAACTCCCAGAACAGTATGTTTAGGGATGCATTTGTAACAAAACTTGAAAATAGTGTAGCAGTGTATGTTGTAGATGTAAGAAGCATTTGGCTTTCAGCAATATCATTTGAAAGTATCGGTGACTTTCTTGTGCACGGGCCAACTAGCCATTGACAGTTTTGCCAAGTTCGATAAGAAACAAAACTGCATGCAGTTAAAAGAAAGGCCTCATGATGGTCTGGGATGACAGGACACGCAACTTCTGCTAGGCTTTTGCTATTTCACCTGCTGGACTGCTGAATCACTGCTTCTCAATACCCCCATCAGATAGGCAGATCCAGTTCCTTGGGGAAATACACGCTACCTGGACAAACCCACCGCCGTGGTCTCCATCATCAGTGGGTCACATACCCAGGCTGCAGTGGTGAGAGCCATAACTCCTTAGTCTTCTCCAAGCTTGAATTCCTTCCTCCTTTTTCTCCCTACTGGGTCTAAAAGTAGCTAGGTTGTGTCACTAAAACTTTCTTTTGTTTTTCTCATACTATGTCTTTGTTCTCCGTAGCTAGGAGGCGGGGGAATACTGCTCTCCAAAGGTAATATTTTACCTTTGGAAAACGGAAATTAATCTTTAACCAGTGCAAAACTCAGAGGTGAAAAGTTCACTGCATTATCACAGAAAGGGAGCATCCTTGAGGACAAGATAGCGATGTTAGGAACTGGGTGTGGTATGCAACTCTGTTTTCTTGTTGTTATAATTCTGGTCACTTTTGGGGATTGCTTTTCCCCTGGCTGTTAACCACCTGACTTCACACACACTTTTACGCCTGGGGTGGGCTCGTGACCGACCCTGGACAATCATGGTACTCGATTCCTCTGAACACAGTATTGTAATGATATCTGGCCATTTTTATTAATTTAACAAAAGTAAACAGCACTTAGTATGTGTTAGGTGCTGTTGTAAGCATTTTACAAATATCACCTAATTTAATATTAAAAATAGCAGAAAGTGGAACCCAACCCTGACAGTATAGGAGACTCAAATGGAAGGATAACTTACTGAGTTGTGGACAGGGCTGAAGGGACAAACCAGAGATATTAGGTCCCTGGAGACCAGCAAGAGCTGGTAGTCTTTGCCACCTCAAGGCCTAGAAAGGAGAGGAAATAGTGTTAGCAAAGCTATGGAGACCTTGGCTATGGAGAAAGGCCCCTCTTTGGGAGCTGTATTCCTGGAGGGAGACAGCCAGTTCTAGCGATCTGGCCTATAACAGGAAGAAAGCAAGGAAGGAGTATCATAATCCCTGTCTCCCCTTGTCCCCCAGTCTTCTCCCAGGGCCTCCCATTGGTAAACCCAACTGGAAGCCAGGTGATGCAGTCCATAGAATTCAGCTTCCCTGGACACAAAACTGGGCAGAAAATGGATCTGGGACGGATGGCAAGTGAAATAATAAACTGAAATTTAATTTTTTTATTCTCTGGCTGATTGTACAAGCCATCCATTTCCTCCTTGACCCTTACAAACAATTAAAGTCATAAACTGTCTATATATATCTAGGTTCCAGCTGCGAGGATTCAGCAGAGCATTCCAATACCCTAGAAGAGAGCCCAGGCTGCCAGCTGATTGAGCCAAGATTTTACATTTACCACTTCCCTTTGCCAGATAATTCTAGGGTTAATCTCCCACCCTCCCTCACACCAGCCCAGCCTGTGATACTGACACTTAAAAAACACAGGGCTGTTTATATTTTGGTGAAGAGCTCATACTATCAATTTGCACATTAGTGAGCCCAGCTATTGCTCTCTTCTGTCGGGATCTATTCAGTGGCGGCTGGAGAGATATCCACTGCTCAAAAAAAAAAAAAAAAAAAAAATACTTAGCTGTCTGATGAAATGTTTTAAATGCATAGGGTTCACCTTGGGGTTGGCTGCTGTTCAGATTTTATCCATTAATAACACACAGGGCTGCCTCTGTGCTCTCCAGGGCTGATAGGAAAAATAGTACCACTTACAGGTTCTTGCTTTGCCCTGAGGGAGGACATTCCAAATGCAGGCTATGGGTTCCTGTACACACACATGTACGTATGTGTGCACACCTAGTTCACATGCATGCAATGGTGCTTCCGGGAATTTTCTTAAATTGAGTGACATATAAGAGGATTTTTCTATTACAAAATATTTCCTTCTGATAGAACAATTTTTAAGAAAGAAGAAAACATGTGTGTCACTGTGAATGTCTAAGCCTATGTTTTACTCTGACATGCAGAGCTGTATTAGCATCTTCACTTATTTCAAGTCATTTGATATCATGTTTGAAAGTGGAAGGCAGGGAGAAGCCTGAATCTATGGTGCTTTTCCAGTTTTTGCCCTACTAGACCTTAAGCTGACATTTGACTCTAAAGGAAGAAAATGAGAATTGCTACAGGAAACCAATATAAATGTACAACCTTGAGCTGTTGCTTAGCATTTTTGTTCTTAACAAACTGCCCTATTTATTTCCTCTCACTCTTTCTTTGGGACACTTTAACAAAAAAAATGTTTAAGTAAGAGCCAGTAACTGATTAGGTTCTGCCATAGGTCAGTCTTCAGAGGCAGCCCATAAAGAATTTGGCATCATTTGCTAAGAAAGGATTCTATGCACAATTCCCTGAACATTGATGTTAGAGCTATCTGAATTGTGTTGTATTGTTTTCTCTCTTCCAGTATAAATCGAATAGTCATTTGCGATGGAGAAGAGTTAAGTATTATTTGAGATGATGAGTCCTTAATGTATGAAAGCATGTAGAGGATGGGGAATACTTGTATGAAAGGGGGAGATGAATTGTTTCTGGAAGAGTTTTGCTAAACAATTACATTCAAAGCAACAAAGGGATGACTTGAGCACTTGGCAAGTGAGAAGTGATTTACTAATTTTGATTCATCTCCAAAACTCAACTGCTTCAAGTTGATTTAAATCTTTTCAATCAAGTCATTCTATACTGAATATTTATCTAAATTACTCTATTAGCTCTAATGGTGTTGGGCTAAAGTTAAGCCAAGAGGAGCCCCACCCCCATTCCTGGAAATGGAATTGATCATCTCAGAGAAGTTATATCAGACACTAAAGCAATTGTCAACCTTAGATTATCTGTGTTGGATGAAGCATTTTATTTCATATCGTCTACCCTAAAAGATTATTCTCAAGCTGAATTGCCCCATTTTCTAAGGAGACTTCCCTGAATTAGCATAAACTAGAAAGAGTTGAGTCTACAGCCAAAATTACTGCTGAGTCAAGGCTTAATAATACTTATTTACTAATTAACTAAACTCTGGAAAGATACTAAAAGACCACGATGCCTTAGAAACATTTCTACATATATGGCACGATTATTTTTAGATGTTTCTTGTATTTTTTCCTCATCACTTGCCATGGAAGTGACATTGAATTTCTGGCTTTGACACTAACTGTGTAACCTTGGGCAAAACATTTAGCCTTTTTAAGTATCAGGTTTTTTAATCTGTACAGTGAAGATAGTAAACACTTCTCAGGGGTTATGTGAGGATCAAGAGAGCTTAAACATACTTTGTTTTTTTAAAGCTTTTGGTAAAATGTCATAGAAGAATATGTTTATGGTATGAAAGAAAATGATCACACTAAGAAGGAAATAGACTGAGGGCAAAATTTTATGTCTCCAACCGGTCTTCCTTCTATTTAATTATTAATTTCTACCATCCAAAAGGTCACGAAAAGCATAACTGCAACAAAAATATCATTAGAACCGTGATATCAGGACAGGGACCAAGGGGTGAAATGATGAAAATTCAACCTAAAGAAAGTCAGAGTTACAGAGAGCTGAAGACAATATCAGCAGCCCAGCTCCCTGCATCCTCACTACAGTACAAAACAGCAGAAAGAAAATAGCATCTACGTGGAAATTACACGCTCAGCATAACCTGAGGAAAGACGATGCCTAACCTTCAAAATAACCGTGATTAAAAAAAGAAAAAGCAAATCCCAGCGTAAGACCTCTTACAGGGCCACCACAATCCCACCCCAATGTAAAGCTCCCAAGAGGAGACTCCACTGTTTTTCAAGAAAAACCGTATACAGAAGACGAAAGCTAGTGAAGAGGACTAAATTTGTTCTTAAACAACCCTGGAAAAAACAAGTCTACCCTAAGTCTAAAAAGTTTCCAAATAGGTCAAGGCATGGAGTCTAGGTCAGGGTTTTCAATGTACCTGTACATTAAAGTGGCAGGCGTAAACTAACAGGGCAGGCACAATTTAAAGGGACAGGTGTGATATAAAGGGGCAGTCTTGGAAATGCATAGCTTGTAGGAAAGAAAAAAAGACAAATTAAAAAAGGAGAGAGAGAGAAGCATTATTTGGCAATGGACAGTGAAGAATAAAACGAAGAAAGGGGGAAATTTCAGGTACTGAAAGTCAAATGAGAACTTTTTGGAGAAACTTACAATGCCCCTCCCGAAACAGATTAGCAAACAAACAAAAAAACTGGCCAAAATATCTGGATTTTGGTCTGTTGATAGATGAGGATTCTGTTAAACTAGGAATCATGTAAAACACCTCAATACCATAAAATTAAACAAATGGAAAGTCAAATCCATATACAACTATTGCAGAAAATCAGGAAACAAAATCTTATACATATTAAATGAGAAGTGGTCCCTCTGAAAATAAACTATGAAGCAGAAGAAACCTATACGTTAGTATTTCAAACAGATTTAAATATGCCCAAGCAATAATTGTGTGGAAGGTCAACTCAAGTCAGAAATTTTAAAAGTAAAACAAAAATGGACCAAAAACTAGGAAGACATGAAAAGAAAGTTGATTTAATTCAGCAAAAAAAATGTAAGAAAAAGGCATAATTGCCTCACAAATGAATAACACACTTTAAGGTGCTCAAGGAAGAACAGACTCATGATAATCTAATAAGAGTCATTGAAGAAAAACAAGACAACAACCAAGACAATGAAATGAAAGAGTCAGAGAGAGAAAAGTGGAAATGGAAGAGAAGCATAGAAGAATAATATTTATTTTATTGGAGTCTCTGAAGAAAAAAACTAAAACAATGTATTTAAAACCATAATCCAAGAAAACTTTTCAGAAATAGAAAAAGACTAAAAAATTACTGAAAGGATTCACTTGGTATATGGAAAATTAATCCAAATTTCCTAAATTAACCCAAGAAAAATCATATTTAGAGCCTTGATGATTGAAGGACCAATTAACTGTATATAAAATCCTTTTATCATTGCTGTTTTTTTTTTTAACTGGGGGCTTTTTTCCCCTTTTAAATGTTGCTCCATTATTGTCTTACTTTGTGTGTTGGTTTAGAAAACTCTAATACCAACCTAATCTTCCTGCCTGTGTTAGTTATTTGATATTTTTGCCTGGAATCCTTGAAGAATTTTATCTTTCCCTTTGAAATTTAATAGTTTTTGAGAATATTGTTGGAATTGATTACTTTGGGATTTGATAATCTTGAGTGAAAGGGTAGATATTAACTGAAATTACACATTTAAAAATAATGACATATTTAAAAAAATACACTACATATCACAATCTATGGAGTATATTAAAGCACTGATCAAAGGAAAATTCACAATGCTAAACATTTTCATTAGAAAAAAGAAAATAAATGAATTAAAATTTCAACTCAAAAACTAGAACAACAAAATAAATTTAAAAAATTCAGAAGAAAGGGAGTAATACAAGTAAAGTAGAAACTGATGAGATAAAGAACAGAAAAACAATAGACATAATTAATAAATCTAAATTCTGGTTTTTAGAAAAATCAAAAAAATAGAAAAACTACTAGCTAACTTTATCATGAAAGAAGGGAGATATAAAATAAGGTATAACAAGGGCAAAATGAACACTGGACCAGAATAAAATTTAAAAATCATGGGAGACCGCCTTGCAGATTTCTATGCAAATAAATATGAAAACCTAGATAAATAGAATAATTTTCTAAGGAAATACATTTGACTGAAATTGGTCCCATTGAGAAGAGAAAACTTAAAAAGACCCATTTATATTGGAGGAGTAGAAAATGCTTTTAAGGAAATGTGCCACAGAAAGCACTAGATCCAGAGAGCTTCATGGGAATTTCCACCATATCTTCAAAGACCAGAGAGCAGCTCTATAAATTACGTCAGAGCATTAAAATGGAGAGAAAATTCCTAGTTTCATGAGGCAAGTATAACACTAATATCTAAACCTCATAAAAAAACTAAGAAAAAGAAAACTAAGATCAATATTTCCCACGTATATCAAAGCAAAAATATGAAATAAAATATCAGCACACAGAATGCAGTGCTAAATTAAGGAAAGAAGGCACCATGACCAAATGAGATTTATTCTAGGGACCTGGTCAGCTCTGCGTCACCATGTCCTCACCATCTAAGATCCTCTCCCTCCTCCTGGTGAGTCTCCCAGCTTGCCTCACTCCTCACACTTGCTTATTACTATGGTTTTCAATCACTTTGTCATGAGTCTCTGTTGAGGATCACATGAATTCATTGGTCCTCAACGGAAAAATCTGGATGTTCCGAGCACTTTGAGTGAGAGCAAGGCTAAAGCAGACCCATCTTGATATTTCACTCTCAGAATGAAAATGCAGATGAAATTCCAAATCCCATTTGGAATGGTTTACTCTGCAAAACTGCAAAAACTTGAGTGTTCTGAAGTGATTGATTAATATGATAATTTTATATTGTGTATGCAGACTTGAGAATTTGATGTAGGGATTAAAAATGCTTCAGACAACACTCTGGAAAAATTCCTATAGCAGTCATTTGCTCCATACTCCTGTGTGGAATCGTTCAACCCTTCCTTGCTACTATTTCTCAGAAACAATTTTTGATGCTATTTTAGAAAGATGTATCCTAGATCATTTAAATGTAAAATGATTTGTGATTGGTTAATAGCGAGTCCTTCTTTTATGCCATTTTCCCTGTAAGCTTGTTTAGTTCAATTGGCTCAATTATTGAGCACCAACTTTGTGTAACCCATTGAACTAAATTCTAGGCCAACTCCATTTTCCCCCTTGAATAAATTATTTGCAAAGCTTTATTTTCTTTGCCCTACCTGTTTGCTTAGATTTCAAACTGGTACTAAATTTCATAATAATACTTATTATATAATTTACTTAACAAAAGGATCTCTGTATTTTAATTTATATTTTTTCTTTAGTTTTTCTTGTCCTCCCCTGAGAGTACAACATTTGACTAAAAGGCCCAGATTTTATGATGGGATGATTTCCAGTTGAGGAGCAAAAATGCTCCTCTTTATTTATAGCAGGTTTGAAGTGAGAAATTTCTTTGTGAATTTCTTGCCAGGAAAATCTTTGTTTCCCTAAGGATATCAGTGTGCTTTTTTTCATTCTGATGGTGAGAGCTATGTAAATTACTGTGTCACACATTTTTCCCTCACTCCTGAGAAAACCAGACTCTTATTTGATATTTATTTATGGCAAAAATATTAATCCATAGTGTGGGGACACATCTCTCCTTTCTCTTTATTTTTTGTCTCATTTTATTTATATTATTTTATTGAATGTATGTTTTAGCATAAGCTGTCTCATACCCTTTGGAAAGCCCTAATGAAATGTTAATAAATTATGTTCAAAATTAAGATATTTAACATTTGAATGTCACTTAGAATTTGCAAAGTATAGGAATACACTTATTAGTCATACTCATCTATTCTTCTTTTACGTCTTGGACAGTTTTACAGGCTTTAATGCATGTACTTTATAGTTAATATTATGTGGAAAAGCAACATCTTTCTCAGTCATGGTCTTACACTTGAAGTAGGAGGAAGACAGTGAGCTGGGACTACAGAGGGGATGGGAGCCAAGACTGCAAAAGAAGTGGCACTGATGGAATAATTCCCACTTTCTCTTTAAAAACTCCAACAAGGTGTTGGCAATAACTGTTGTGCAGACCCCAGGGTCTTCTTAGACCCCAGGATCTTCTTTTATTGTTGAAGTAGAGCTTTGTTCCTTTATTGTTCGTGACAATGTGCTTAGAGTACAACAGAGTCTATGGAGCCACTGAAACAGGGAGACATGATGCTGGCAGGTGTGACTGTGTTGCTTAGACAGGGAAGAAACAGAGTAATCATCTCAAGTGATCTGGTCAATTGCCTCAACTGCAGTGGACAGAGAGAGCCAGGGTGCCAGCACATGGATTCTTTACCTCCTGCAAGGGAGTTTAAAGAATGAGGCAGGTTCTGTTGCTTTGAAATATGAAAGAGAGCATCCAGAATTCTTGGTGGCATTTACTGGGTCTGGAATGTATAAAAATCCAGGGAAAAAATGTAAACATTCTTTGCTGTTGTTACTAAAATCTTTGTCTCATCTTTATCCTGAGCGATAAACAGCTGGCCTACTGAATGCGAAGGGCCAAAGATGAAAGGAAACATAGGAGATAAGTATCGTTGGTTAATATTTTAAAACTCTTCTCATCACGAAACTATTTGGGCAAAAGATATCAGTAGACATTTTTCTAAGGACCAATCTGTTCTTTATAAGATCAGACCTAAACGATTTTAGTGATAACAGTCAAGACTGTTTCACACATTTGCTTGTTTTGCTAACTTTTATACAGTTACCTATTTAGCACCTATTATATACCTGGCACTGTCCTAGATGCTTGGACTACATAAAAAACAGAGACAGTGTTCTCACTCTCAGGAAGCTTACTCCCGTGGGAGAGTCAGATATTGTACAAAATAATTGTGCGTCTATGAGAAACTATTAAAATGGAAGTGTTTTTATATTGTTATAGAATTTAAAAATTTTAAAATCTAATATTACTAAAATCATTGTCAAATGGCATCTTAATTGTAAATACTGAACCCATTAAAATCAAACAGGAAAAGTTTTATTTGAATGTCATTGCACCACTTGCATATAAGAAATCACAGGCACATTACGGTCCCTCTTTCTCATCAATCAAAACTCACAAATTCAACGGTACATCTATGAAGCAAATATTGTTCTATTAGTACAATATCTCTTTCCACATAAAACCATGCATATGGTTTTTATGCAAACCATAAAAACATGCACACATACATAGGCACTGGGCCTTATCCCTAATCTGTTTATCTGGGAATTCTAACCCACTAAGGTAAGCCGTCAGGGAGTTATCTTCATTAGTCTTCTGTGGGCTTCCTGAAAGGAACAGTGAAGAAACAGATTAAAACAGGTGACTGGCCTGTCTGGCAGCACGATTTCAAACCAGCGGGGAGACACACAATACCCTAAGCCCCGGGGAAGGCCTGGATCTGCATGTGCGCTCACCCCGAGGTACCTGGACTCCATCATGGAATCCTGCATGATGGTCAGAGGGACACTTCTGAGTGGATCTCTGAGATCCTCTTCAAGTATCTTCTCTCTCGCTTGACTTTGGGTCTAGATTCCCGTAAATTGGTGATGAAGCTCAGGGCCCAGCGATCAACAAAATCACACAATGTTACGTTTATTCACTTGTTGCAGCTAAGGAGATGAACCAGAGAAACCATGGGGTTTCCCAGGAAAATAGAGTTGGGAAAGACTTAAAAGATTTGGGCTTGCATTAGAGGATTCTGAGGAAGATTCAGGAAAGCAGAAATCTGTTCTGGATTGGGGGTTGTCAGGAAGCAAGGGCAATTTAGCAACTGAGCATCTGGATTTTTACCTAGGAAAAGTAAAGTGAGGCGTTATTATTGCTAAAGAAACAACAGAGAGGGGGATGTTTGGTCATTTTTGTGGTGGCGCAATGGGCTTCTTATGTCTATGTTGGGACATGATTACAAAGTGGTCTTGTGTTTGTCCTACTCCATCATGGTCAAGGAGTGGATGTGTCTGATTGCTACTATTCTGTGAGATTGTTTGTGCTCAGCGGGGAGCACCAGTCTAGCTGGTGGTTGCCAACAGCTAACTGTCAGAGGGCTTAGTAAGCAACTCCGAGAGAGTGAGGCCAACTAGAAAGCATTGTGACATTCAGGATATTAAAGAGAATGGGCAAGGCCACTGTTTGAAAATTACACTAGTGGGGAGCCTGCCCTCAATTACTCTCATGGGCATACAATTAATAATGGCAGTGGCAGTACCTCATTCATTCATTCATTCGTTAAAATATTTATTGTCAACCAGCCAGATGGAATTTGTGATGTCAAGGCCATAATCCTCAGTGGTAATGACAAACAAGAGCAATGGTTGCAGACTGAGACTATGAAGTCAGAGACTAGAGAGAGAGTATAAGAGCAGGCAAGGGGAATGTGTCAGCCACTCATAAGCATGGGCTTAAGCTACCTATGAGCCTAACATGTGGGAGCTTGAAGCGTGGGGTGGTCTTATCACTGTAATGGTTACACACGGTGTCTTCCCAGTTGGGAAGGCCTGGGCTGTAGCCCTGGTTGATTGGTTTAAAAGGACTCATGGTGATGGGTTTAGAAAGCTTTGGAGAAACTGGAATGGACTGGGAGGAAAGAAGATGAATGACATGGCACGGCAACTCTCAGCAAATAGGCCAGATACAGACAGAAAACCAAAAACCGAACAGCGTGAGAAAGACTATGAAAAAGACAGACCCCTCTCTCTTCTAATCTTCACTCACATTTGATGACTCTGCATATTCACTAAAAATGATAGCTAGTTTAATAACTGCCTTAGTTAGAGAAAAATATTAACATTTTATGGGACAAGAGAATCCTGAATCAGCTCATAACATCATCATGATAACTTGAGCAAAGCAAGTATTGACAAATTCAGACTGGCCATAACCACGTCTTCATTAGCTCTGCTTAGTGTTTAGAATGTCTATAAAGTGCTCTTTTTTTAAAAAAATAAAAAGCTGAATTTCGTTGGCAGGAAAGTAATTGTGAAGTTTTTAAGTAAATGAAACGGGCTTTCTTTGCATTGAAATGTAAAGCTCCCATTTCCTCTCTCTAAATGTTTAAAGGATTTTTTGTCAGTTTCAGCATGAAGAAACATTAAAATTCATCTCAGCTGAAACCCATAGTGGATAAAAAAAAAATGTTAAATATCAGCAAATGGATCTGATAATCTGCAGAGTATTTCTGCTGTCAAAGAAGGACCGTGGGATAAAAAACACATGTTCTAGATTTGACATCCCTTGGCATCTTGTAAATAGCCTACACGAATCCATACCTTAAAACTGCCAACACCAGCAAAATTGTGCCCAAGTTTCTAGTAAGTTAAGCAAGCAAAGCAGAGAGAGAGGAAATGTGGCTAGATTGCATATAAAAACCCAAGGACCCCGAAAACTGACCTCAAACTCATTTTACCGAAAGACATTCTCTGCACTTTTGCAGAATTGTCCACTTATTTATAAATCAAAATACATTTTGTGGAATGTATGTAGGTATGAGTAAATGAGAATATAGAGAATAAACACGTTAGGTAGGGCAGGGGAGGATGAGGGGGTAAGTGGGAAGAATTTTCTACTGTGGAAACAAACCCTATTGAATAATACAAAATACACTTTTCTCGTTATTAAAGGCTTCTGCTTCAAGAGAATATCAAAGTAATCCTTTGGTCTAGATTTGTAACTTTTTTTTCTAGGAAGATTAGCCCTGAGCTAACATCTGTTGCCAATCGTCCTCTATTTTTGCTGAGGCAGATTCGCCCTGGGCTAACATCTGTGCCCATCTTTGTCTACTTTATATGGGCCGCTGCCACAGCATGGCTTGACAAGTTGTGCATAGGTCCGTGCCTGGGATCTGAACCCATGAACCCCAGGCTGTGGAAGTTGAGTGCACAAACAACCACTACAGCACCAGGCTGGCCCCTGGATTTGTAACATTTTCACCCCACCTTTCTCAGTGGAGAAAAAAATGCGTTTATCAGTGTGTTTCCAGATTCAAAACTCAAAAAGTGAGTTTGTCCCTGGAATTGAGAAATTCTTTCTCCCTTCCAGTGCAAATCGCTAACACTGAGCCCTCCATAGGCTAAGAGAGGGCCAGAAGGCATCCTGCTCAGTGAAGCTGTGGGTGACCATCACCACAGATCTAATTGATTGTTTCCCCCCAAACTCAAAGTTTTGAAAAGTTTGTTCCATCAACCATTGCTATTAAGTAATAGTTCACTCCTTTTCTTAAATTATTAATCAAGGAAATTGGCAATTAGAGCTTCTTATTAGCATATTAGATGCTGGCATTACCTACAATGAGTAGTTATTTCTGCCAAAACTAAAAAAAAAACCTTTTTTTTTGCTCTCTGAAATTTTATTAGGGTAAATATGCATCTTACATGAAAACTGACAATAGCATTTATTGAGAATACATTATACAATAGATGATTTACAAATATTATTTAACATAATTCTTATGACAAGTCTACAAGTTAGGAATGAGAGAAGAAGATTGAAATCTGTAAAGTTGTCCAAATCTCATATATCCAGGGAGGGGCAAAGCTGAATTTTGAACCTGATCTGCAGGATGCTAAAACCCATGTTTTTTTCCACCGCTGTCTGATGCCTTTTTGACAAATAGCTTAGTTGCCCATAGTTCACAAACCACAAAGTTTCTGGGGACTTCAGCTTGGACACATCTGCTTCTCTGACCCTTCTCTGACCTTTCTGTACTCTGACAAAAACACACGTGGACATATTCCACTACCACTTCCAGTAAACACGAATAAACACACAGTGTTCAAAAATAAAATTATAATAAAGCCACTTTGGAACTTGCCTTTTCTGTTAATACATATAGATCAACCTTTTGAATGGCTGTTTGTGATGACACTGTTATCATAAATTATTAAATACTTCTCTATTGATAAACAGATTATTTTCCATTTTCTTTTTATTATCGAAAACAAGTCTGCAATAAATAAAAACTTTGTTTTTTGTGGATTTGCACAAATATTTCTGATTCCTAGCATTCAGAATTCTGGGCACCTGAATCCTCATTACTTAAAATTTGAACGACATTGCTAAATGGCCCTTCCAAAAGTCACAATGATTTTTATTCCCAGTAACATTGTTGAAACAGCCTGTTTCCTAGTCCACTGGCCAACCTTGGTATTATCAAACTTCTTACCAGCTTCATAGGGGAAAAATATGATTATGTTTTCATTGTTTCATATGTTTCTGATTTTTTTTATGTTTAGTGCTATTTCATAGATTTTTTGACTACTTATACATTTGTTGAGAATTTTCTGTTCACATCCTTTATTCATTATCTTTTCTTATTGATTTGTAGGAAGTAATGATATGATATGGACACTAATGCTTTGTTAATCTGTTTTTGTCTTTAAATTCTGTTTAATTGCATTTTGCTACATAATTAGACCAAAAAATGTATAGTCAAATTATGGGTAATGCTCTTCTAAGTCTTCACCTATGAGGCGTGTTCTACGATTTTCCATATTGTATAGACGAGGAAACTGAACCACACGGAAACACCCAGGCAGCAAGATGTCAGGATAGGAACTCAAGTAGCCTGATGCCAGGGCTGCTAGAACATGTGGCCTTTTCTGTTGATTTTTCCTCCCTTAATGACTTCTGAGTTGAAGACCCATTTCAAAGATAGGCTAGTAGAATTATTCAATTCTAAGCTTGCCAGAATCAGACAGAAGTCTTTGGAATGCTTCTCATTTCCCACAAAATCTTAAGGCTAGCGGTTGTGGGGTTATTGCTTTTGACTATAGCCTTGGTTTGGCCTTCCTATGACAATGGCTCCATAACCAAAGCAAGCATTGATGAGCCAGTCAAAGTGTGTCTTGAGAGAATGAACTTGCTATGGGAACAATTAGCAATATATTTAAAAGATAGACATACATAAACCCGCCCTCCCACACAGTTACACACTCTCCTATAAAAAGTTGGCAAGGGTGAACAAGGCCAGGTGGAAACGCAATGCAAACCGAAACCTCCGGAGCAGAAGCCTGGGGCTATTGTAGAAGATCTGATGAGGCTGCTGTAAACTGAGATGGGATTTGGCTGTCCTGCTGCAGCCTGCAGAGTTGACAGGCATGTTTAAGCAGCTTTGCCTGCCCCGGGAGCACTTGCTCAAGAGCACCAGCATGAACTCCCTGACTTGTATCCTAGTTGTTCCCTTGAGCTGCCTGACCCTGTCCACTGTTGTCATCTTCCTCTGATCTCTGAAGGCCAGTGAACTTTCTGCTTAGGCAGCCTCTTGCATTCCCCCATCTTTGCCTTTCCAATTCAAGGTTCATCTTACCTTTTCCAGCCACTGTCCCAGCATCTCCCAGCTGAGTTCTTCCCCTCTGTTTTGACAGTGCCCCCAAACATAGCTTAGGGGGTCCTATCGCCTGAGTCCCAAAACTGCAGCCTGGGTAATGTTCCTATCTCATTTTTCACAGGATTCTGACTTGTTCCTCCTTTCTAAGTCCTTCTTTGGAGATCTCCCCTCAGAATCATGGGGTTTATGTCCTTATCTTGCTCCCTAATTGCACAGAAATTTCTGCTCAGCAGCAAACAGTGGCTTTCTTTCTCCAGTGACACCTGGCACCCCAAATATTTCCCAATTTTGTGTGATTTCGTTAAAACATAACTATCTGCTCTATCTAATCAGCTAATCTGCACAGATAAGATAATTGGAGACAATGGCTTTTGTTCTGCCCTCCAAAGAAACAGATAGGGATTCAACAGGACACTTCATCAGATAATGCCTTAACCCCCAAAATGACTCAATTGATGAGAACCAAAGCTTCCATTGCAGGTAGGCCCTTCAACGTTCATTAAGTTACACAGGAGAGGTGGGCCACCCCCTCTGACGCTGCATGAGGCTAAGTCTAAAACTAATATTTATGTATGTCAGAGATTTTTTTTAAATCCTTTTTTCATTTCACAAACGAGAACTGCTCTTCTTTTTTGTGTTCAGTGTGCCTACGCCAGAAAAATTTCCATAATTCTCTACTCTGTGTAGCTTGTTACACAACTCCTCAACACGAAATTTGATATGTGAAAATCGGTTCTTTTTAATTTTTATTTGTATTTTTCTGGCAGGCTTTGGGAAAGGCCTGTTTTCTGGCACTAAAAGTAGCCAGTCTTGGCGTGAACAGCCCCTGACAATTTCCAGCATATGGTAAGAGAAGACGCTTCTGCCCACCCATCAGGTAAGTGCCATCTTTCTGACTGGAGCAATGATAGATGTCATGCTTGGAGAGCAACGACTGCTGGGAAAGGAGCCAGGCAGCAACTGGCCGATACTAGTGAGCGGGTCAGAATGTACCAGGCCTCTGAGTGAGGCAGCCCTGCTCCTTCCCAATCACACTGAGGCCATATGCTGAAAAAATGTACACAGACAGGTCCTGAATTTGGCTGCAGAGCAGAATATTATTATTTATTTTGCTAACGTAGCTGCAGAGTTTTCAATGAGAATGGTGGTATTTCATCTTAAATATAAATGGAGAGAGCATTGCTTCAGGTTTTAGGCAAGAATTCATGAGTTGGCCCTCTCGTGTATGAAATGGACTTAGCCATCTCAAAGAGGTGGAACCTAACAATCAAAGTTTCTACTACCCAGTTTACCAAAGCATTTTACTTTCAGCACTGACTGTCAATGTCAGTCATGTGGTCACTTTGACTCTTCTGGAAACTACTTTGTTGTTTCGTCAAAAATATATATACGGACAATGTAGAAAAGTGAAATGATCCAAAAAGACGAAGAACATAAAGATTGCTGAAATACCACTACTTAGAGATAATGATAGGTAATGCTCTGAAAAATAGTCTTACAGAAATCTCTCTATTCACATATACAATATTTGATGAATGAGCTCATGCCATGCATGCTAGCTCATAACCTGCATTTTTCATTCAATAATATATCATGAATATTATTTTTTAAATGTGGCATCAGAGACCATTTCATATGTACACAAATATTTACTTAAGCAGTCCTCTAGGGAGGACATTTAGGTTGTTTCCAATTTTCTAATATTGTAGAAATGTGTCTGGGAATGTCTTTTTGCGCTTATGCCATTATTACTTTAGGAAAAATTCCTAGAAACTTTGAGTGGCTGAGTTTTGTTGAGTCAGTGGATTGTTGAATCAATGGCAGGAACATTTTGCCCTTTGATGTATATTGCTAAACTTTCCAAAACAAATACTTTATTAACTTATATATTCTTAACAACACTGAGTTTTATAAAGTGTTGTAATATTTATGAATTAATTTTTATTTGCAATCTGGGGAAAGATAGCAGCTGGTAGTTTTCAGGTAACTGGAATAAAAGCTGGTATGATAAGGAGATGGATTAGGAGCCCTTTGGAGAATATTGGTGGGGCCACTGATAAGAAGCTAGCAGAAATCTCTCCCAAAATTTTCAGGAAATAAAAATATGAAGTCTTCAGGATCAGCAACCTCAACCAGGGCTCATATGACCCAAAATCCTGCTGTTATGTGTTGTTAGCATGCTCTCCCACCTTCTCTAAGACCCATCTCACATTCTTCTCTCTTCAGACCTCCCATTCTTGTCTTTCTCTCCTCCATTACTTCAGTGGATGACTTCTTCTAAAACTTTACCAAGACAAAATAGAAGCCATTAGAAAGGAACTTTTTCTTTGCCAACAAATTTACAGATACAAATAGTGGTAGGTTTGTATGTGTTACACGTCTTTTTCTTCTTTTATTGCATTGACTAGTACATCTACAGCAATGGTGATTCATATGTCAGAATGCATAGACATTAATGGAGGTGGTTTTAATATCTCACTTAAGGAAAATGCTTGCTTTAGGCTTCTGGTTGGTACCCTAGCTCAGTGGTTCTCCCCAGGGACACTGTTGCCACTTACCCACCCTGGAGACATTTGGCAAAAGATCTGGAGGGGGTTGCTATGGGAATCTAGTGGGTACAGGGCAGTAACACTGCTAAACCTCCTAAAATGCATTGTACAAATTCTTCACAACAATTATTTGGCCCAAAATATCAACAGCTCCAAGGTTGAGAAACTCTGCCCTAGCTCACAGTACAGCTCAGTCTTTAGGGGAGCGGCCTTGGGAGAAGGATGGCCTGGGTTTGAGCCCTGAAACTACCACTTACAAAGAGTGGGGTTTGGTCAAATTGGGTTAAGATTTCAATAAAGCCTGAATTGTGTGCACATGACCCGTCATTGCTTTTGGAGATCCTGACACATGCTAATGACAGTATAATTAGCAGATAACATATGTAAAAGAAGTAATAATTGAAGAGAAGTAATTTGTTGTCTGTCTTGCTGCACTTTGTGAAACACTTTTGGAAGAAGTTTGGAATGGGTTTGTTCCACAGGCAAAAAATAAAGTCAAGAGGAAAGAATTTTAGCTAGGCATGAAACAGTTAAATCGAACTTGAGTGGAGAAGTTCCATGTGCATACTCCTGCACTTTCTTCTCCTGACTTAGTCAAAACCAACATAGATAATTAATCCTGTGGTTCCACATTCTTGTTGTCATGGTTCTATCTATTAGCAACTTTGCCTGGATGGTGCTCTGAAATAACAAAAATAAGAAGCTCATTCTCCTGTTGGCTGAGTTGAGTTGGCTTGAGTTAAGAGTAAGTACACCAGCTTGCTGCATATCTTTCTCTGCCTACACTTAATATAACCCAGGAGGGATAGACTGATCCCTCCTGGAAGGCAAGGGAAGAAGAGTGCCATCAGCAACTTCCATATTGCTTCCTTTTCTTTCATTTTTCTCACATCCTTTGAGCTGTGTTCTGGAAGAGTTCCTTTGGTTTTTTGCCCACTGAAAATTGCTCTTCAGCTATGTCCAGTCTGTTTATCCCATCCATTTAACTTCTTATTGATTAGGTTTAATTTCTTTGTTTTGATCATCATATTTATCCTTTTCAAGATCTTTAACTATAAATAACTATATAAATATAAAGATAGGATCTATATTATATATAATAAATATATTATATATTACATATACAGTTATATAATTATATATAATATATTTATATAGTTATGATCTTGAAATGTCTATATATCCTATTCTTATTTCAAGTATGTGATACTGTCTCTTCTCTCTCTAAAGATATTATCTTTTAATCTGTATCCACATAGTAGAGGTATGAATACATGTGTGTGTTGTGTTGTGTAGACATATCCTGCACTCTTGGCTCCCATCATCTCCTTCCTTGATTATCTCAATAGCTAGCCTCCTATTCTGATCTCCTATTCTGTCTTTGTCAACCTCCAATCTCCAAAGAGTGGCCAGAGTGATTTTTTAAAATGTAAATCGGGTCATGTCACTGAACTACTTTGCATACGTTAGTAGGTTCTTGCTGTGCGTGAGACAAAACCCTTGTTCGGTGCCTGATGAAGACGGACAATCTCACCGGCCTTTGCCCCACTCTGAACTCTCCAGCCACAATGACTTTTCCTCAGCTTTTCAAATTCACTGAGCTCTTTTTCATTTCAAGGACTTTAAATATTCTCTTCGCTTCCTTCCCCATTCTCAGCCTGGCTGTCTCCTATTTCCTCTTCATGTCTAAGGTTTGAATGTCCCTTCCTCCAAGGAAAATTCCTTGAATCTTTGCTTTAAGCCTTTCTCTCATTATGGTATTAATAACACCCTCTGTTTTTCCTGCTTACAATTTACAGTAAATGGAAAAAATCATGCATGGTGAGTGATGATATTCAATGTCTTTCTTGTCCTTGCAGGTAGCTCCCCTAGGGTGGGACTGTGCCGGCCAGGAGCACGGCTTTATCTCAGCACCTAGCTCAACCTGGCCCCTCAAATGCTACAAGGAAGTCTGTGATAAATGTATGAATAAACAAATGGTCACACTGACGGTTCCACCACAGAGTGTGGTTGTGGGGTGTCCTCCATCTCCCTGGAAATGCATTCCTGGCTCCTCTCCTCTCCCGATCTTGCAGAACGGCATCTTTATATTGTGTAGAGTACGTTGCCTGCGTTTTGCTACCAAATCCAATCAAACTAACAAGGAAGAGTTCGCTTTTGCTCTTTGCCTCTTTAGATGAGGGATCATTTCAGGAAACCCCATTACAACAGCACACGACACTGCAGCTTTTGTCTGCAGGAGACAGCATGCACGGGGAACTGGAACGCAAGCTGTCCCCAGGTACCAACACTTACTACCGCCGTGGGGGACCGCAGTTAGCAGGAAAAGGGAGTCTGTTCTTGAAGGCCCCTTCCAAGCTTGGCCTTTCTGCAGATCTCGTCAGCAGAGGCGCCAATTAGTGCTCATTAGAAAGGTGTTTGGGGTTTTTAATTTATTTCGTTTTCCTGATGTGGATACCAGGCCTGGAAAGAGTGGACTGAAAAAGCAATGTGTTTCAGGAAAGGACACATTGCTGGGGAGACAGCTGCTTTCCAGACACCCCAGAGTGAGGCTACTGTGGGCCTTAATGAGGACTGGACTGTGCAGACCCTCTCCACAAAGGAAGGGGCTGTGAGCCAGAGGGGTTGCAAACTGCCTTTGTACCTGGAAGTCCTGGAGCACTCCAGCTATGTGAGTCATCCTGCCACAGAGCATTGTCACTTCATGGAGAGTCCAGGTTTCATGGAAGCCTATGGTAAGAAACAGTCGCTGGTATGTTGTAAAGCTGGGATGGTTACCAATTTTTAAATTACTTATCCTTTTCGGATACTGTAGGATGAGGTGGTCTGAGTGAGTTTCCTGAACTGGGTCCCATCAGCCTTACTGGTCTTATGGGAAAGTAGGTGAGAAGCACTGTTCTGGAACAACGAGCAATTATAGTTTCTTTAATGCGTATCTGCTCCCCGGCTTCTTCCATCTACAGTCTTTTGCAGGATAAGTCCCACCTTTTCTTGTATAATTTCTATTTTGCCTCAAATAGGACTATGTGGATATGGATTAAAAATGGAGGATATCCTCCAACGAACCTGAAATCAACAATCCAAAGAGGCTTATGCACCCTTATGTTCATTGCAGCATTATTCACCATAGCCAAGAAGTGGAAGCAACCTAAGTGTCCCTCGACTGATGATTGGATCAAGATGATGTGGTATATATATACAATGGAACACTACTCAGCCATAAAAAAAGACAAAATCGTCCCATTTGCAACAACATGGATGGGCCTGGAGGGTATTATGTTAAGTGAAGTAAGCCAGAAGGAGAAAGACAAACACTGTATGAGCTCACTCATATGTGGAATATAAACCAACACATGGACAGAGAAAAGTTTATTGTGGTTACCAGGGGCAATGGGGGTGGGGTGATGGACAAACCAAAATGTACAACTCAAAATTTCACAATGTTAAAAACTATTAAAACATCAATTTAAAAAAATTAATTAATTAATTTAAAAAAAAATGAAGGATATCCAAGGGCACAGGGTTTGGAGTCAGAAGATGTGGGTTCCAGTCCCAGCCATTCAATTCCTAGCTGGGTGATCTTGGGTATATCATTAACCACAGTGAGCCTCAGTTTCCCTAACAGCGGAGCAGAGGTAATAATAGCTGCCCTGCTTACACCACATGGCTGTTGTGCTTACTAGCAGGGTGCTATGGACTAAAAGCTTGTTTCCTCCCCAAAATTCATATGTTAAAATCCTAACCCCCAATGTGGTGGTATTAGGAGGTAGGGACTTTGGGAGGTGATTAGGTCATGAGGGTGGAGCCCAGAGCTCTCTTGCCCCTTCCTCCACGTAAGGACACAGCAAAAGACAGCTGTCTATGAACCAGAAGCTCTCACCAAATACTGAATCTACTGGTGCCTTGATCTTGGACTTCCCAGCCTCCAGAACTGTGAGAAATACATTTCTGCTATTTATAAACATCCAGTCTATGGTATTTTTATTATAGTGGCCCAAACAGACTAAGACAGAGGATATTATATGTGAAATTTCTCTATAAATCTAAAGAAACTATGGATATGAGGCTTCCTACAAGAATGGTCAGTTACTTTACTACTGAAAGGTTTATTTAAAAAGACTGGTAGCTGAATGAAGCTGGCATTACCCTGATACCAAAGCAGTACAAAAAAAAGAAAAACACAAACCAATATCCTTCATGAATACAGATGCAAAAATTCTTAAAGAAATGTTAGCAAATATACATACCCTTGAGAGACATTATACTGAGTTACACTGAAGTGTAAGTGACTGATGGCTAATTATGATTCTCACGGGCAGTCAGGGGAGCCCCATGCACCCAGAAGAGAGGCCCAGAGGTGCAGCTGTGGAGAGGAAGAGAGAGAGGTACCAACCACGGGAAAATAACCCCAGAAAAGAAAATCTAGCTACAGAACATGGACCAACTAATGGGCAGTTTTGCTTCTGAAAGGTTCTGATGTTAATTGTTTAATCATTCAACTTGGAATTATTATCTACATTTGAATTATTGCATCTCTTCATTCATTTATTCATTCATTCACTGGCAAGTTTTATTAAATAGTTTTTATATTTGTAGTATTGCAGTAGGTGACCTAGGAGATCTAGAAATACATAAACCAATCTTCTGACTTCAAGGAGCTTATTATCTCATAGGGAAGAAAAGAGATTAGAAAAATAAGTGTAATCCACCAAGGTAGCGAGATAGAGAGGAACACCCTCTACATTGTGGATTTCAGAGGAAGGAGCTTCCTTGAAGGTAGGTCTGGTTTTGGTAAGTGGGGATGGACAGTTAAGGGTTTTCCAGGTAGAGGAAATAGCGTTAAGTAAGAGCTTAGTGATCTGGTTTTCAAAGGGCCTTCAATTAGACATTTACCTTCTCTGCTCAACAAGTCTTCTCAACTCATCTGTGAAAACCTGCCTTCCTGCTGCTTCTGAACATCTTCTCCAAGAGCAGCTCCCACTGCATCCAAAGTGCAGCTCCTCTGGCCTGTGCTTCGGAGAGCAAGATTGTCCCCCTGCTCCTCTCTTTTCACTAGTGAAGGGTAACAAGTCCAGGTGTTTTCACTTCAGAGACTCCAATAGCCACCGTACGCTCAGCACTTGGAAGGTAACAAATTTGCTATGTCACAATTGATAATCAACTCCAGTAAAAGAATGTCCAAATCAATTGAGCTTTAGCAAGGGCAAACCAGCTGGACGCAGGCGGGCTCCCAGCTAGAGCTGGCTGGGCTTGATAAATTTGCCCTTATTATGGCTATTGATGTTTAAATTTCTTCAGGGATGTTGTTACATGGGTGCCTGGTGGTGACAGAGGTACGGTGACCTCCTTCGATCCTTAATCTACACCTGTTAGTTGGCTCCCTGGTTGCCTCTGAGTATACTCAGGCTTAAAGGTTAACAAAAGAAAAACAGGCCAAGTTTACGCGACGGCAGCAGCGGATCAATGCAAGTAAATAACCTTCTCTGTCTTATTTCCCCAAGCATTATTGATCGAAGTTCTTTGTTCTTTGTCATGTTTCTGTCTTCTTTTCCCAGGGGACACTCAACGATCAGCTCGTATTGGACATGTTAACTGGCACATTATGACAGCTACCATTTTGTCACTCAATGTGGTGAGATATATATATATATATATATATATACACACACACACACATATATATACTTTTACTTTGGTGTTTTCTAAGCTGTAGACTGACAAGTGAATCTCTGACATAAACTTTCTTTGCTCCAATTTCTTTTCTTTTTCTTCTGTAGCAAGCAGGTGAATTCTGCGAACCTCTATCACATTAATAAGTTATTTATTTATTTTACATACCAATCAAAATGGATAATGATCTGATAGTTTGAAAATAAAGTGACTAGTCTGCTGAAGCTGAGAGCATATTCCACGTGACTTGTGCATGCTGATGTCTGGTCTGATCCCCAGGACTTATGTTTCTTTAGAAATTGGGTCCTTTTCTTTCATTTCCCTGGTAGTTTTTAAAGGCTACTTGTCATCTTTCCTTTATTAGGAAAAGAATAAAGGAAAGAGTATGGCATGAACTCTGTGGAACGCTAAGGGATGTTACAGTGATAGCTCTGGCCAACCTGAACTCCATCCTTTCTCCAGTAGGTTCTGCTGGTGCCCAAAGAAGATTTGTGCTCAAAATGGTGAGTGTTAATTTGAACATGTCTAATTTTCCCCCAAATTCATTGGTTTCTATCCGTATGTGTCTATATATATACATGTATGTATGTATATCAATTGCAAAATAGAATTTAAAAAAGTTCTATAGAGGCAGGAAAGCTCTTTGATAAAACCCATTATATTTTACGACACATTGGTCTAGTTGAAAAGAAAACTTCCTCTTTGAGTTACAATATAAATAAAGCCAGCTGAGTGGTAAAATCATGACAGTCAGTGTGGTACCCCTTTCTCTGGATCTCCTCAGTTGGGATGTGTGGTTTAATTCTGAAAAAATACTAGAAAGAAGTTAAGAGTGGTAGAAGGTATTTTCATGCTTGGCATCCTGGGAGGTAAGCCCATTACTTTTAAGCTAAAAACTAATTTGAATAGGAAAAAAAAATAGAACTCCGTGTCTGTAACTGTTGCCCTTGAACTGAACATTTATCATGTCAAACACAATAAAGCCAATACCAGTTATTTTGCAAAGGAAAAAGTGGTCTGTTAACAACTGGATGTTGGCAATATTTCCTCTGTAGACAGCTTTTTAAAAATGAAGCCAATGTTGATGGTCTAATGTGATAAAATAGACTGTGATTATCCAAAGACATTGGGGTCAAATGGCCTGAAATCTTATTTCTTAGATTTTTTTGACCAAACAAGCTTCACTTGCCCAGAGATGTATGTAAATTGTGTGCTTCTCTTTTTCGTTTGCCAATTGTTTAAATGTCCTATGTATATAATTAATACCATTGTAAATTCCCTTGTCTGCCAGTTCCCAATTTAGTATTCTGTTTAATCCACTGCAGCGTCACCTTTTAAGCGATATGTTGATGCAATATGAAAGCTTATTTTCTATCATTGCTCTACGTGCAGAAATCAGTGCAGGCGTTGTTGGAGAATGTGAAATTGGTTATCATTAATGTTTAGAGCTTTTCATCCCTGGTGTGCTTTGCAAACTAATTAATGAATCCTCATATGACACTCACACCAAATAGAGTTGTTCATGTTCTATTCAACAGAGAAAACTCTTGGCTTTTGGCCACTTACTTAACCTAGCTCACTATTTCAGAGACAGTTAGCAGGACAGGTAATAGCCCCAGGACTATATGCTCTTGCTTCTACGTGTGGGATCCTGGGATGCTCTCTGAAATGGCACATGTGTATTCTTGGATACTCTCATCTTAGAGCATCCCCTCTTGTCTTTTTTGTCTTTAAGTTGTGTCATCTCTCTGTTTTGTATAACCATGGTGCCAAAACATCAAGAACATTTGTTTGCATATGTTATTCAAGAGATTATACCATATATTCTAGAGATAACTTTGGAATTAGCCTTTATTTTTAAGTTTTTTCCAACCACTGGCCCTCCCATGAAGGTCAGTGCAGTTTTAAGAAAACATGGTCAAACTTGGAACAGAAATTAAAATGAAGTCAACTGAAAGTATTTCAACCTTTGGATTTCTGCCAAATAGCCTCTTTTTTCTATTCCCCCAAGCTGTTGTTGGAAGTTAAAGGAGACAAAAAGACTATTTTCGAAGGTTTAAAGTATTTGGTTTTATAGGAAGAGTCTGTTTGGGAATTGTTTATCCTCCCAAATGAGAATTTTGTCAGTAAATGCCATACTCTGAAAGAACCAAAAATTTTCCAGAAATGGTATTCAAAGACATCTTTAATGTAGAGAGTGAAAACATAATCATTACCATTTTTACAATTGCTACAAGGCTTCTATTTATTTATTTTCTATCCCTTTCAAGATATACCTTTCTTATAGGAGTTCCAGTGTTCAAATAAACCTTGTAAAGTGTTTAAATATTCCCAATTAAGAAACAGATCCCTAGAAGCTTTACTTAGGGATCATACTAGTGTCAGAAATTATAGAACCTTATATAGTATAACCTCACTTACCCAGAGAAATTGGAATATATTTAATACATAAAATTTTTAATTTCTCCAAGATATCTCAGTTATTTATATATTTACATATGCTGCAATAGAATATGCATGCTAAATAAATCTTTCCAACACATCCAACACAGATGTGTTGGATGCCTACCTAACACAGGTAGGCACCTCTGGGTTCTCTGTACTAGTTTTCCCATGGAAGTTTTCCCTGAGGCATCCCACAAAGGCAAGATATTCTGCTGTATGCAAGTAGAGCACATCCAACTATTATGACTGTGCTCCCATAGAAAGACAGTCTATAAAAACCAGGGACTTTGTGTTTAGAGCCACATAAACATGCCACCATAATTCATCTGCACAAGATGCATATTAGATGATAATTGTCATGAACATTCTCATTGAGCATGACCTAAATATCAATGTACATCATTTAGTGTCCTTCTTTTCTGTATGTTAAAGGCCACTATGATCCTACTTACTTATTTGTTTATATCAAGCAATATCTCTAAAATGATTGTGAACTTCTTGACAACAGAGTCTGTATCTTGATCAGTTTTGTATTCCCAGTGCCTAACTGTGTCTGCACGTAGAAGATATTTCATAAAAGTGTGTATGAAGACTGATACTCAGAGCCATGAGTATTAAATTATTATACTGCTTTACCACTTGTTGACAGTTATTACTAACTGTGTCTGGAACATTAGGAATATACTAAGCCATTGGGCTATGTTACAAAAGGCCTAGAGTCACACACTTGAGGGTTTGGGGCAGCTCCAAGCATGAGTGTAGCATAGGCCAGATCTGTAAGGTCAATGCTAAAATTTGCCTCACTCCCTGGAGGGATTTCAGATTGGGCATGCCCAGGACTGAAACCCAACTCTCAGTTCTACTTCAGGTCGCAGTTGACCTCCTAGACTGCTTTGATGTGGACCTCCAAATTTGAGCTCTGTGACAAATGAGCAAGCTTCCCCAAGTCATTGATAGAAATAGCAGGAGAGGAAACAACTATTCTCTGGGATATACAGTTGAGTTGGTTCTGAACTAATACCAAAGAATAATTGGTCCACACAAGCTTGTGGAAAGGCCATGTGGGGTAGCATAGTGGTTGTCAAACTTTAGGATACATGCAAGTCACCCAGGAATCTTGTTAAAATGCAGATTCTAAGTCAGTAGACCTGAGGCTGGGCCTGAGATTCTGTATTTCTAACAAGCTCTCGGATGATGTCAATACTGGTGGTCCAAGGAATACACTTTGAATAGCAAAGGTACAGTGTATACCTCTAGACTTTGGAAATAGAGAAACCTAGGGATCAATCCTAGCTGTGCTACTTACCAGAAGTGAGATGTGTGCAAATTTAAAACATTTGATTTTCCCAATTGTCAAATGGCAATATTAATTCTTACCCCACGGATTCAGGTTTAGGATTAAACAAGGAGTGGCATAGAGGTGGCCTCCTAGTTCTAGCCTCCCTCTTTTCTTGAGAGTTAAAAATTTTTCTTGAGGACTTAACAAATTTCTGACTTAGGAACATTTTAGTAACCTTTTTGAATTTAAGTATTCACATCTGTAAAATGAAGATCACGTTCTGTTTTCTGAATAAGATCACAAGTGGAAAATTCTCTAACCATTCCTAGTGCAGAATAGGTGCAAAATAAATATCGTTATTCTTTTTTCCTCTGCATGAGCATAACTTAATAAAACCAGCACATACCTGGACCCCATCATGGTAAAACAACTGTTGGAACACTGTCTGTCACTTTGCACATAGAAAACTTAGCCTCCTAAATGTCTTTGCATCATTCCAAAAGCAAAATTAATTAGGAAATTGTCTTTTTACACTTCTAATACATTTTCTTTTAGAGCAGTTGCCATGTAAGGAATAAATGGCTTCACTCCATTTTATCTTGCATTTTGTTTGGCAATGGGAAGTGGACATGCTTAAGTAAAATTGAAGGCATTTATTCTGCCTTAAAACCCTATTCTGTGCTCCTGGATGATGGTCACGCAGCTTGATTTAACTGTTGTTCCACTACTCAAGACTTACACAGCAAATATAACCAGTCAGAATAGATTAGCTAGTGCTGCAGTAACAAATAACCCCAAAATACCCACGGTTTAAGGAATAACAAGGTTTTATTTCTCACTTTCATGCTACATGCCCATTTTAGGGCAGGATGGTGGAATGAAGGGACTCTGTTTATGGTAGTCACGTGACGATGGCTGCTCCAGCAGCCACCATCTTGACTGTGGCAGTTGCCATCCCAAAGCAAAAGACAACACTCTGGAGGATCTTGCACTGGTAATTAGATGCTATAGCACATATAATTTCCTCTCACAACTCATTGGTCTTAACTAGACACATGGTCTCATCGACCCAACACAACGAGCAAGAACTATAATCCCATCACATTCCTGGAACGGAAATAACTAGAAATAGCTGGCAAACAGCTCAAATGACCACCACTTACTCTGTCAGGCACACTTCTTTACGCTTCCCCATATTTCCTGAGCCGTGTCCACCATGGGACTAACCACTCACGGGTTCCAGGGGTGCCAGGCCCTCCTCCTTGACCTTGGCAACACAGCAGCCAAACAGCCACACACTGGAGTACCTGGACCCTCCTACCACATTCAGACTTTGAATGCGGGGCTGGGAGTCTGGCATCCCTAAAAGCTGCAGAAGGGAAGAGAGGATGCCAATCAGAAACGTGTTTTGGTTTAACCCCTCGAATGGAATAAACTTTGACCAATGACAAAGAGAAAATTTTCCTTTTTCCTACTTTCCCAAAACTACTCTGAGATTTTACCTTGGAGCATTTTGAGGAAAGTCCCTGATGGCTTAGCAGAGAAGCCTGCTGAGTAAACCGCTGTATCTCCCTGTGGCTCTTCACTAAGCAGCAGCTGGCATCACAATGCATCACTTTGAATTGCCTTGCATTTTCTCTTGCCTCAATTTCCCTTTGCCTCATCTTCCTCAACCCGGGCTTACACTTCCCAAACAAGGTATTGACACTTTAATCCTTGCTTTACTCCTTGTTTTCTCAAGAATCTGAGTTGGACCACCTAATAAATCAGCTTGAGGTTCTGCTTGTACACAGTATCATAATAGAAGTCTGATCAAATTTAATATTTCTGATTCAACATGGAACCAGACCAGGTCCTGTTTATTTGGTGGGTGACCTCCAGTGGACCTCAATATTGCCAAACTAATATTTTTGGTCATTTTCACATTTGACAGCTTGGACAGTGAGCTTACTCAATTATATCAATAACTGATTCAACCATTATTAAAATCAAAATATTGCCTTGCCACTATTGACATTGTGGGGTGAATAACTGATTGTTGTGGGGGGCTGCCCTGTGCATTGTAGGATATTTAGGCCAGCATCCCTGGCCTCTACCCGCTAGATGCCAGTAGCACCTCCAGTTGTGACAACCAAAAATGCCTCTAGACATTGTCAGATATTCCCTGAGTGACAAAATCAGTCCTAACTGAGAACCACTAATATAGACATTTTGATAGCTTAAACTTTCCAAGGTAAATACTTTTTTTTTTTTTTTTGGTGAGAACAATTAGCCTTGAGCTAACATCAGTTGCCAATCTTCCTCTTTTTGCTTGAGGAAGATTGTCGCTGAGCTAACCTCTGTGCCAATCCTCCTCTATTTTTGTGTGTGGGACCCTACTACAGCATGGCTTGATGAGCGGTGTGTAGGTCCACGCCCAGGATCCGAACCCATGGACCCTGGGCTGCCAAAGCAGAGCCTGCAAACTTAACCACTGTGCCACCAGGCTGGCCCCCCTAAGTTAATTACCTTTTAAGCCATGATTTAAAGATATTTAATTGATCTTCCATATTGTTACACATAATATGAAATACTCTTTTTATAACATTTTTCCCAATAAATTAAATACCACTAATATGAAAAACATGGAGGGATGCCATTCTAAGTTAGTGAAGATGTGGCCTCTAAGAGTTAGACAGATGAAGTAGAAAGATAAACAGATACAGTCATGCATCATTTAACGACAGAGATACGTTCTGAGAAACATGTCCTTAGGTGATTTTGTCATTGTGCAAACATCATAGAGTGTACTTACACAAGCCTAGATAGTGTAGACTACTACACCTCTAGGCTACATGGTACTAATCTTATAGTACCACCGTTATATATGCAGTCCCTCGTTGACCCAAACTTCATCATGTGGCACGTGACTGTAGATAAGTAGATAGATACATAGATAGATAGACAGATAGGAAATCACAAGGCGCCAAGAGTATTTCTAAATAAATGTTATGCTGAATATACTTTAAGAGCAGATAGTATCCTTCATTGCATAGTCATTACATTTATGTACACATGAATGATGCTAAATTTTTAAAAATTATTTATTCTATTCAGTAATTTATAGTATAGCCCTGAGATCTTTTTGAGGTTATTTTTTTCCCTACTGGGAACTTATTTTCCTAGGTAATGAAGAATAGTGTACCTTGTTCAAATTATCATGAAATTCAAATGAAGAAGTCTAAATTAACGTGGTTTTACTATGCTTGAACATATGCCGAGGACTGGTATCAGATCATCTCTAGATTCTGAACCAATAGCAATTATCCTTGTATCTTCAATGGTGTCAACCTGAATTAAAAATTGGCCAGCTTTATTAAGAATGCCCTTTACAGGCTTCTTAATTAATTTGGAGATACTATCAAATAATGTAATTCACTGCAGCTTCTAAAATGATTAACGTAAAACACCTTTATATGTTTTACTTACTTTATTATAAATTCAAGCTTTTTAAAAGTAGAACATAAAAATTGCTCAACATAAGTTAGATCCAGTGGGAAAAACTCATGTTACAGTTCCTTTGTTTAAACGTATTGCTAACTCGTTTATCTCATAATAATTGTTTCTTTACTCTTAAATTTACTTACACTAATTGCATAATCTCTGTGTTCTATCTAGTTTTCTTCAATAGCCAAACTGATGTTATGGGCTTCATTAAATTGACTCACTTGTCTGAGTCACTCTTTGCATGTACATGGTCCCTAGTTAAAAATGGCCTTAAGATAAAGATATACATTATAAATCTATAATAATGTACATGTATGTAAGATGTAAAAGTGTGTAAGATGTGTGAAAGGATGTTCCCTAAATGATTGACAGTGGTTCTCTCTGAGCCAGTGGTGGGATTCAAGAACTTTTTAAAAAACTTTTCTTTTATACTTTTCTGTTTGAATTATTTACAATAACTGTCTATTTTTCACCAAAAATTTTTAAAATATTCTTCAAAACATGGTTTTGTGCTTACTAAACATTTTAAGTGAATAATGTCTCAAAAATGCTATTAATTTTCAATATAATTTTCAATTTAATTTCTCAAAATATTCCTTGAGAAGTGAAATATGGTGCTTATATTTTAAAATAATATGTATGAGTGTAATAATAAAACATTAAAGTAATTTTTTTCTCATGCTTTTAATTATATTTGAAATATTCCTAGTTAAACAAAAAACACCAAGGACTTAAAAGAAAAAGAATGTAATGTTGTTATTTCCCAACATTTTTATTTTAATTTGGTGTCCTGGTTTTCATTTTTGTATTCTTTTACAAGTCTATTATTTCCTTTTGTTGGGATTAGTTTGTTGCATACTTATACACAAGCACACATATTTTGTGAACAACAGCAATGATGTGATAAATTCTTGCAGAAAATCTTGCAATTATACAGAGATAATTCATTAAAGAAACGGGCATTATATATATTTTATATATATTACATATGATATATGATTATATTATACAGGATAAATATAAAATACAAAATTATATTTTATAAGAAATGAGCATTTTATATATTTAGTATATATATAATGCTCATGTCTTATTAATTAATTGTCTCTCTATAAATATATATTATGTAACATACACACACACACACACACACACACACACGAGAATTCATTAAGGAAATAAATCCTCAGAAGACATAGCATTGACTAAGTTATCATTTTTATAATGTTACTTAAAGACATACAAATATAAAACTAAGTACAAAATCTTCATGCTTATAATTCCTTTACAACTAAAAATCCTAAGTAAATTCATAAATTAAATGCATGTAAAACCATAAAACCAATAAAATCCAATAAACCATTATTTTTTTAATATGGTGAATGATTTTATTTTGCTAAAACTAGCAAAGTTGAGATTGCTAGTAGTTACATGTAGCCTCAGATACGATTCTGCATTAAATTTATCTCTGTGTTTCGACTTCAATATTATTATTACAGATTTTGTGTGTCATATAATAATATATGTACTATGTATAAAATAATTGCTCTCAGGCTCTGTTTACTACTCTGGGATTACTGAGACTCAAACTTTATTCAAACTGCACATAAGTAATCTCCAAACACCAATTTTAATGAATCATTTGATATATCTGTAAGGCCTTTTTGTTCACTTGAATATAATGTTGGTGTTCCTGCATTATTGATAACTGCACTAAATGGGCATCTAATTCAATTGTTGCTAAAGCTGGGAATAGAAATATTCTTCATTGTCTTTTTAGCCTTACACCTACTGCTAATGAAATGGTGCAGGCTGTTATACATAAAAACATGATCCACTCAATATGTCTGTTTCCAAGGTGAATATGGCATTAAGCCTTACCACACTTTTGTTTAAATGATGAACTCAGATGCAATTTGGTCTTCATTTTGGTTTAATACATCAAAAACAAAAAATGCAAATTACAGCACTGAAATTCAGTGGCAGAACTTAATTTCCAGACAGTCCAGAATATGCTTATGTTGTTTTGCTTATATCATTAAAAAAATTAGAAAGTTATTGTAGAGGATTGTAGATCCCAGAAAATGAATTTCTAGAATATGTCCCAGGTTGAGAAATCCTAGTTTAGTCGAAGACATGAATTTAAAACTCAATTTCTTTTTATTCAATAATTCAAAATATTTATTGAGTATCTCTTATGTCCTAAGAAGGTGCCAGGTGCTGCTGGATGAGTGGACAGACATGTGGCTAGCCCTCCTGGAACTCACAATTTAATGGGAGTTAATGCAACGGGAGAGGAATTCGATTCTCTCACTTAATGTGTGATCTTGAACTTTCTGAACCTCAACTTGCTCAGCTATCCAATGAGGGCAGTACCTCCTCTAACCATCAGACGATAGTCCTTGAAAGCTTTAAAATACTGAACAAAAAGAAAACATTATCAGTCACACTTATTTATGCTAAATTAAATCAAATTCAAGATAACTACCGGCAAAGCCATTTCCAAACTAGTTCAACTTTTATCTTAGTACAGCCATTACAGTCAGCAATATTAATAATTTTATAGTTCTAATTCCCATTGAAACTAGCCTGTTTGAACTCTAAATCCAAAATAATGTTTCTGATGACATTATTATGCCCACTATTGAAATCAGTCCTGTCTGGAGTGTGACACGGCAACCATCTAGCAGCTATCTGAAGCGCTACAAGTAGATGGGGATGATAACAGAAAAGCAACTTCTTTAGCTGAAATTTCAGAGGAATGTTCAAAAGAGGTAGCACGTGGTTTCCCAGCTTGGAACGCCACCAGGATCACTGGAATTACCAACCATCCTGCGCTGGTGAACATAGCATAGGTGCTTTATGAGCATCTTGACTTCCATCTGAAAGACATCATCTCTAACAGCCAAGGTCTGATGCTTACAGTGCAACACATGAGGAATTAGCCAGTGGAAAATCCTCGCAACACTTTCTGCAAGAGAGTGCTGGCTTCAATCCTTTTGGTGTAGAGAAGAGTCTGAAGGGCTTGAACTGCAAATGCCCTGAGCTCACTTTTATTGCAAAGCCACTTCCCCACCATTAGCGGATTTGTGCTTCGGCAGTGCTAACTAATTTTAATATTGGCTTAAGAAAAGCATAATTAGAAAGGTAAATCTGATGAGGGGACAATTAAATTATGTGTGTGTGTGCGCACGCACATGCATGCCCGCGCTTTAACCAGACATTCCAAGTTTTGCCCATTCTTCTAGCACAGCGCTCAACACACAGCAGGTTCACAATAAATACTGAAGAACATATGAAATAATCTCTTCTGGCATTCAAAATAATCAAAAGAATTTTATGGCTACATATGTCTAAAATCAGCTTTTGGATCAAGGCAATGTGTACACAATTTCAAATTATACATATTTAAAATTTTTAATCAATATATATTACTTTTTCTGACTTTAAAAGTAAGATAAGCTTTCAGCAGAAAAATTTAAAGTATAGAAAAATAATAACTGGATTAATAACTATCAGTAATCTGTTTATCCATTAATAACATTATAGGTTTAACATGATGTATTTCTCCAATTTTTATGCATGTATATAATTTAAATCACATATGTGTTTGTACTAGTATTAGAATGTTGTCATTGATTGCACTATTCTTTTTTTTGTTGCTTCCTGATGCTAACAAAATTGGAGTCTATCCTCACTGAGAAATAAAGGAAATATTTTCCAGAATAAGTTCAGATATAGCGTCAAGCAAATATATTAAATTAAATTAAATGTTTAATATAAAAGCAAATTAGCATGTTGTGTCTTTAAGAAAAGTCTACTAAGCCAGTTTAGTCTTGGGTCAACACAATTCATCAAGAAAGGGCATACAGGACTAAAAATGCTATAAAATGTTTTTTCCCCTTAGTATAAAATATTGCTCTTTTATGTCCCTTTTTATTCAATATCATTCTTCTGGCTTTGCAGTATAAAGTGGAGATGTCTGGAAACCTTATTTAAAAATTTGGGAAAAGAAGTGGAGAAAAGTAAAATGATATTAATGTGTTTCATTAATTGTAGAGAGTATAACCTCGTTTACACAACTGCCCTGGGGCTATTATTGTTGCTTTCAGTGGAGAACAACTGGTAAATTGGGAACCAAGAGTCTTAATGCTTAAAACAGAGCTGCTAGTTCAGAGACAGAAAGTCATGTTCCAAAGAAAGCAGAGTCTCTGTTTTGCCCATTTTAAGCTGAACAAAATGTAGTACAACTGAAGAATGCAAGGGAACACGAAACAGCTGTGAAATCCTGGGGGATAAAAAAAGAGGCTGAGTAAAAGTGGAATTTTCGATAACTGCATCAGCATTATCTTTCCCAGTGGTGATTGCCAAAACTGTATTTGTTTATAGTTACTTGAAGATAAAGAACTGACTTTGAGCTGAGGGAGAAATACTATATTTCCCTGAGAAATGAAAGTGTTTGAGATTCTCTTGCAAAGTCTGTAAATCATGCCAGACAGCCCTGCCTGTGGGGTATTTCCTGACTAATTTTGCAGTCCTGAGGGGTCATGATATGCTCCAGAAAAACGTCTACATTAAATTGTGCTATTAATTTGGGAAAAGTTCAGAGGTGGTTGACGATACGCGCAAATGCAGTTTAAGTGCACTTGAACCTGCAAATTACAGCGTCTTCCTCAGGCTGAGTCTCTCTAGATCAGCCCTGTGCTTTGGGGGAAATATTGATAACCCCTGGTTTGTGAGCCTGTAATTCATTCCCTTGTGAGTCATGATATTGCCACCATGTTCTATCATGTTATTTTACAGAGCTTTACGTAAAGAAAAAGCCAAACTCTTTCATACGGTGTATGAGTTCCTCCATCATTGGGCCTTGGCTCCTACATCCTTCTTCTGTCACATCTTTCTCATGAGCCAGTCCTTCTAACTCAGTAGTTTCCTTCTGTGCTCTAACTGAGCCATGCTTTCTGGGCGTGCAGATGAAGTCTAGAGCTTTGTAACTCCCGCACCCACCACAGATCTTTGCCCTTGGCAGGAACCAATGCCTAAGTTTATTTACCCACTGAACTTCCATGCTACCATGGGCAACAGTGAAATGCTTATTGTCAAATGCATATGCAGCCTCTGTGGATAAAAATGACCTTTTTTTTTCCTTTTGGAAATGCTTCTTAGTACCTGATTTGCTTTCACAGAACATACGTGTAATAAGAATTTTTATTTCCCTGTGATTGTCAAAATGGACAGTTCTAACAATCTGAAAAAGTATCTAAGGTGTGAGATCCAGCTTCAAATAGAAAAGATTCCAGCACTTTTTGTGAGCTCCTCTTAAAAGCCAGGTACCGTGTCTGATAACGAGTAAGAAGTAGTTCCTTCCCTTAAGGAGCTTACAATAGGTGGGCAAAGTCAGGCATGCCCACTATAGGCAGATTTTTATCATATAGATTGTGGTAAGTATTGTGGAATCCTGAGGAAAGGTGATTAATTCTTACTAGTTTCATGGAAATTCAGCAGTAAAATAGGACCTTGAAGAACAGGTAGATTTGGTAGGTGGAGACACAGGACAGGGCATGTTAGAAGGAAAAGCGATCCTGAGCAAGATCCAGAGGAGTCAGAGGGTTTTTGTAGCCTGAATGTACCAGGAGTTAGGGAGGGTGCAGAATACCAGGAAAAAATGCCGAAGAAATAGGAAATAACTGAGCCCTCATTCTTCTACGAGCACTTTCAGAATACCACAACGATGCGGCAGACACTGTTGATGCTGAGGAGACAAACCTGGTAAAATCTACTCTTTCGTGATGTTGTTGGGTCCAGAGTAGCAGGGTTATGGATCCTACTGAGAAAGAATCCAGGATCTCCTAGGTACAAGGGACTGCTTGGCAGTCAGGCTGTGCCCTATGTCTATCCTCACTTTGGAAAGCCGAGTAGCTCCCCCCGTTATGACACAATTTAACATGAGTCCAAGGACAGTTGATTCATATAGAGAGTGATTAGATGCCACAGGGAAAAGAAAGCAAAGTATACAAGAAATGTACAAATTAATAAGCTTACATTCAAGGTGGGGAGATGGAACACTCAAAATAAATAACAGTTCCTGTGTTCTTTCGCCATAGAGTGGGTGAACCTTTCCTGGGTACAGGAGCTGAACGGGGAAGCAGAAATGCAAAGTTCAATAACCTCTTGTCTTTAAGGATCTTCTGGTCCCCCGGGGGAGATATGTGTATATAAATGAACTGCAATTTAATTGGATAGAGATTTTCAAAGATTTCAGTTTCAGGACTCCCTTCTACTCTTAAAAATTGTTGAAGACCCTTAAAGAAATTTTGTTAGTGTGTATTATATGTGTCAATTAGGAATTGGAAGGGAAAAAAGTTTAAAATACTTATGAAATTTATTTTAAAATGACAATTATAAACCCATCACGTATTACATCAGAGTGATAATGTCATCTCATATCATATAGCTTCTGGAAAATTCCACTGTACCGTTGTGAGAAAATGAGAGTGGAAAAGGCAAATAATATTTTAGTATTATTAGGAAAAATAGTACTGACCTCACAAATCCCCAAAAAGGTGTCAGGGACCCTGACAGGTTCCTGGACCACAGTGTGAGAACCACTATAATCGAACGAAAGCTCTAATAGGAAAGAAAAATGGATAAACTACAGTTAGACCCCAAACTGTAGAATAGTTTGCACTGTTTGCATAATACAAGAATTAACAACAAATGTTACCAGGTGCCAGTTCCTTTTCTCATTTAATATGCAAAATAACCATATCAGGTATGATTTAACATCTGTATGTTGCAGATGAGTAAAATTAGCCTCCGAAGTTTTAAGTAAATTGCTCAAAGATACACAGCAAGTTAGTAGCAGGTTTGGAATCCAAACCAAGTCTAACTCCAAATCCACAACCAGGATTCTATCCAGTAGGTCAGTATATAATTAAATAACAATACCTAATTCTTAACCAGCCCTTACTATTTGCGAGTCACTGGGCTAAGCCTCTTACGTTCGTGATCATTATCCCATTTAATTCTTACGACATTAGAAGGTAAGTGTTATTATTACCCTCGTTTTATATGTGTGTCGTCCTTTTGTAGAGGTTAAGCAACTGGTCTGAAGTCATAAAATCAGAGTAGTAGAACTAACGTTAAGCATCAGATTTTCCTGATGTAAAACCAGGTTCTTCACCACACCTTTGCCCCCTAGAAGAAAAACTATCCTAACAAAGAATAGTACAATAATAGGTAAGATGCATCAAGTGCACAGCCCTTTCTATGCAATAACCTACTTAATTCTTTTTTTTCTTCCCCCTTTTCTCCCCAAAGCCCCAGTAGATAGTTGTACATCATAGTTGCACATCCTTCTAGTTGCTGTATGTGGGACACCGCCTCAGCATGGCCGGACAAGCGGTGCGTGGGTGCGCGCCTGGGATCCTGACCCGGACCGCCAGCAGCTGAGCGCGCGCACTTAACCGCTAAGCCACGGGGCCACCCCAGTAACCTACTTAATTCTCAAAGAACATTTTTCTATGTTCATCCTTATTTTGCAGACGAGTCCTTGTTAAAGATTTAAAATGCTAGAAAATCAAAGTAGTAAGAGATCTGAATGGTACAGAAGAACCCCCCCCCCAAAAAAAGACAGGGGTCAGGAAAAGGCCATACAGAGGCCAGGTGTCAGCGGTCGGGCGTCAGAGGCCAGGCATCAGGGGTCAGGCGTTAGGGATGGGCTGGAAGTGGGATGCATACGGCCATCCTAGTCCTGGAGGAAACAGTCAGCTCCTGGTTTTAAAAAAGCGATGACCCCAACATTTCAAAAATCAATATTCTTTGTGTCTATAGGCGAGTGGTTTGATTTCTCCTACCCCCTTCTTGCCTTTCTTCTGCACTCAATTTGACTACAAAGTGGATTTCTCCCCCTGCAGCTCTAACCAAGGAGGATGCCTCAGGTTCTGCTCCCGGTGGTGAAATGTCACCACGGTCGGCTATTTGCAATGCAAATCACTAGGCTTTGGCATCTGAGATTGATGTCCCAGGGAAGAAGGTACTTAGTTGCTGGGCTGGAGCTGAGTGGAAGCGACACAGGTCTCTTCCCAGCTTCGAGTGGTTGTCAGAGGCAACAAAGCAGGGCCGGGGGAGATATGAGCCGTGCGCCCTTTTGGCACCATCCATTAACAGCACGTGGTGTTAATGCATCTAAATTTGGTTGGGGCCACGAAGTCTAGGCCGAGGGCAGATGGCATACCTGAGCTGGGGCAGAGGGCAAGAAGGGACTTTTCACCAACTGTTCTGGGGACTAGTGAGGAGGCTCAGAGCCCCGCGAGGCAGAGCACCTGTCTGGGTCAGACTCCTTTTGCATTCCCAGCGTTTCTGAGCAGCTCAGGGTGGTCTTCAGTCGAGGACCGGAGTTCCCTGAGAAGCCAGTCCTGGCTGCTGAGATCCGGCTGTGTGCTCACACAGCGGGCGGGGGGTTGGGGGGAGGGGGTTGAAATTGGGCCAAGCCCTTTAGGTGCAAGAAATTCGCAAGGAAGCCTGGAAATGATCTGGAAAAAGTTTAAAAATCCATCCAAACCCATCTTTTCCTTTATGTAGTAGTTGTTGCCATTTGAAAAAAAAAAATGCTTTTGTTTAATCCATTACCATCTGTGGAGAGTTTGATTTGCTGACAGTGAAGTGAGAGGAGATGCTCTTCTGTCAGGGCCCTGGAGATGGCAATTATGCAACCATACCTGGGCTCATTTTCTAGTGAATCTTTCCTTAGACTAGTGTTTCTACGTACCCGGGGAGAAAGAAAACCTACACCAATGAGAAATAAAGCATAACCATGTATCTCCTTTTGTAATTAAGTTATAAAATCAATATAGAAAGCAGAAAATATTGGTAGGAAAAAATAACTTCTTTTGAGAGTCAACAAATACCTAAATATCTAGAAGTAACGGCTGTGAACATTTTGTGTATGATTTTCTAGATACACACACACACACACAGACTGCTTATAATACTGTATAGCATGAACCCGTAATTGCAAGAACCAGGAAATAGCAATTTTTTTCATCACTGTTATCAGCTGCTGGGTATTCGACTGTACACATGCACCATCACCAGGCTTACTAGTCCCCCAGAGCTGGGCGCTTAGATTTGTTTTGCTATTTAAAAATAAATTGCAATAAATATTTTTGTGCTTTCATCTTTAAGCATTTCTCTGGTTACACATTTCTATTTCTAAATATAAAATAGTTTGGAACATTTTTTACTGTTATTTTCTATTGACCTTTCTCATTTGCCCTTATAAGCTCCAGTCTCCTTTTAAATAAAATGACTTGGAAGAACTTTTCTCTTTTGGTTAACTTAACTTGGCAACATTTCTACCAACATTCAAATTTGGTCCACCTTGGGAACAGGCAGAATCAAAAGGATGATGTAAATAATAAGACCATGGCATTGCTTTTTCTCCTACCATTTGCAGGTTGAGCTTCCATATCTTATTAGTGCAGATAATGTATAGTGTCCGAATATGTTATCCCAGAAACCATTTATAAATTGGACGCTTGGAACTGGGAAACTGTTTCTCCATATAAATAATATAAAAAATACGTATAAGTCTCCCAAGAGAGTAAAACAAAGCTTACAGAACCCTTGCAATAATGATATTTAACATTATTGAGCACCTTCTATATGCCAAGCAATTTATATACATCACCTCTAATTCATATGGACCCTAAATTATTTATATTTGTAATTTTTCACTGTAGGCAGCATGATGAAGCTATTTTTTTTTTCATTTTAACATCATAAGTACATTTACTTTATCAATTTCATGATGTATTAGAGAATACAAAAGAATTCTGCAATTTGTTATTTCATCATTCTCCACTTTGTTATACTCCTAAAGAACTAAAAATAAAAGGCAATAAAATGACATGGGAAATAGTCTTTATTTACCATAAGAGTTAGTATTTGAGATAGGAGATAATCTTGTGAAGATTCTGAAGAGTCCCTCTGAAATACTTTCGAGGACTTTACCAAGAGCCAAGACAAAGGATGACTCTGATCCTTTGTCTATGTCGAATTTTCTTTTACAATTTATGAAACTTTTTTCCTTGATTGACACAATTACCATAAGTCTACTGCTTATCATGGGTGATATAGGCTTTCAGAGACATGAGGATTAAAGGCAGACCCTCTTCTTCCACTCAAGAAAGTAATTTCTTATAGAGTAAGAATATGCAAGGGCACTTAGCATACAGTAAACTTCCAATAATGTTAGCTTTGTCATTATTTATTTGTGAGTTTATACAAGTACATATATTTAATTAATAGTATCTTTCTCCCACAGAAAATTCTGCTCTTGTTCTCTTGACTTCCTTTACTTTTTGTTTCTCCTAGTCTCTCCCAGTGTTTCACTCGATCTCCTTCTTTTCCCCTTCCTTTGGTTTCATGTCTCTGAGTATCCATACCAGGTGTTGGCCTCATAGCTCTCTCCTCTGACATGGACTTTTGGCTCAATGGAAAAGGCAGAGGAGAGAGGACAGGAGGATAAATCCTGATGGGGGCCTAAATCCATACACTAGAATGCCCCTCAAACTTCTAAACTATATAGAAGCATTTTCTCTGACTACGGGGTTAGTATTTGGTCTTTTTTTAAAAGTCATTTAAAACAAATAATCATAAAAATATGCAGACATATTTAAAATACTTTATTTTATCTTAAACCATGGAAATTATCCAATGAATGAGGAAGATAAACAACATCTATAATGTATCATCAATGATTTTCAGTTCTTTAAAATGGCGCAATAACGGATATCACTTGTTAAGCAAATTAAGTGCAGTCTTTCTTCCTTTTTTACTATTATTTCCCTTTAGTACCCCATAGTTCATTATAGACTCATTGTAATACATTACCATGCTACATAACACACCCACTGGTGCATGACAGTTTACAATTGCCATGGCAATGGCAGAATATAACTAAATGAGGAAAGAAAAGAGGTGACACCTTTGCTCTCCAGAATAGCCTGCCCATTTCCCTGAATAACTATGAATATTTCTCCCCTTCCTTACCTACACCCTTATAACAGCTGCCTAATCACCCCAGGAGCTGAGAAGTTGATTTGTGAACATAGTTCCCACTTCTCCATTCTTTGGCCACTGAATAAAAGCTTGTGCTGTTGAGCACTCAGCTTCAGTTTTGTTTCAAATCCTTGACACCAAACAGAAAAGAACCCTCTGAGGAAAGGACGGATTGTAGGTATGAAGCCCACCTGTGGGCCCCTCTTTGGAGCTCCTCTGAATGTGGGTCAGAGTCCCACCAGATTGAGGTGAAATTGGTAACAAAACTATCAATTTAATTTTTATAGAAGCAATAACTCACATTCATATTTCATCCATTTATATGTTCATTAATTAATGTACAGAATTTCAATAAGGATAAAGTTAGTATAAATATACTTTGAACAAGTACAACTGATGTTTCATTAGCATAACATTTAAGAAAGATATTGTTCCAAATTTAGCTATAAAGCCTAAGTATGGTGCCCCTCTGAGTAGTCTCGTCTGCACAGGAACATAAGTATGTGTCTATGCTATAGTGAGAGAATAGAGCGTGTCTGATATCCTGCAATTCATTAGGTGGAAGCTAGTTTAGATCTGTTCTGCCTTTGACCTTGGAGGTGTCAGAGCAGGAAAGGCTCCGTTCTCAAAAGAGGAGAGATCAAGAAAGGAAACTGACTCAAGTCTTTTGGTATGAGGTAGCATACATTCTCCTCCACTCTCAGTAGAACCTGATATGTATCCAATGGGAAATTTAAAAAACCCAGAGAGGATCCATGAGACAGATTCCTGGAGAGACCAGGAATGAAGGTGGAGGCTTCAACCTCCAACCTCTGGTCAGGTGGAAGGTAAATGTTTGAGAAAGGGAGACATGAGGAATCACAGATGGAAGGCAGTATGGACAAGTGCACTCACAAGAAATGGGTTGGATGGGGCCAGTTCTTCCATGATGGAAATCAGAGAATTCTTACAATAAAACTTTTATCACAAAGAGAGAGTTGAGCTCAAGTGGGCCTAGAAAATGCTCAGAGAGGATTAAGGGCAGTGAAGAAAATGACTGGGAAATTGACATTATAAGACCACATAATGAACAATTGTGATGAGTCAACTTGGATGGCCTGACTTTGGAAGTCATTTAGAACTTTATTTTCCTTTAATATTCAATAAGTGTAATAAAAGCAAACGTGTACAAATTGCTTATTTCTTGTCAGTTAGGATTCTTTAAATCAAGCTGCTATTTACTAATTCTACTAATTATATAAAGGGGACGTAATTATCATTCTTGTTATTAACTGATGAATCTGAGGCTTAGAGAGTTTTAATAAGCCAACTCAACCTGAAATTCTGCCCAAGGTCCGTAATGCCAGAGCCCTTGTTAGGAACCACTGCTATACTTGGTACTAGCTCTGTTAACCTGTACTTTGAAAATTCTGGCTTTTGTTTTTAACTCTTAATTTAGATGGTGAGGGTAATAGAGGTGCTAGGGGACAGAAAATTTGAGAGAAGTAGCTCTGATGGTCCCTTGGTATATAGCCAAAACCATTCGCCTTCTGCCTGGCAGAGAGAGTAGATTCTAAATTCCTCTCCACTCTCTCTGTGGTCTCCATTAGAGATTCTGACACTTACTAGATAAAGTTAAAGACTCATGTAGTGATCTTCACACTAATTGGACTGTAATGTATAGCCTCGGTCAAGCACATCTTTCCCAGCACTCTTCTCCGCAGACGGCAATCAAGCCATTTACAGAAGATGCATTGGCTGCCAAGACCCTAGAGCAACCTTAAGCTGCACTGGCCTTTTAGCGGAAAACACAGTTAATTTTGATACCGCAGGGCAATTAAGACTGGGGTTAAAATAAAAATCTTTTGGAACACAGAATGTCAAAGACTGGATAGGAAATGTTTTTCCCTCATATATTGCAGAAGCCCACAAGCATACCAACCTCTGGTTACTCCAAGTCAAGTTGCCAAATTTCTGTTTCATTTCAGTAAATGTGAATTGAAAAGAATAGCTGTGTTAGCCGTGTTGCTGTTCTGAAAGGAGATCACTTACATCAACTCTTTTACCAGCAGTAGCTCTGAAAAACACGTGTGTGCCTGGACACCTGTTACATTCATACATTTGTAGAAACAACTACACAGATTTTTTAAACGCATGCACACATCCATGGATAACACGCCATTTTACAAGTTGCTCTAGATAATTTCAGCTCAGAGAAAATCTTCCCAGAAAAAATGTTTTTGTTTAAATAAAAGGACACTCCAAAAGCAGAGGGAAGACACTGCTGTTACACATCACTTAGAGAAGGAGAGATTCAGTAATTGCATGATTAATCGGAAGAAAAAAGTAGAGTAGGATGGGTGGGTGTGGATTTGGGGGGATTTGCATTAAGCTACACTGGGTTACTTACTTACAAGATTTCTACCTACCAATTAGTCAGTTAGCCACTCTGACTCTGTTGGTCAAGGAGTTTCCTTTTCAGTGAATTTTCTCTTGACACTTATGTTCCGATTTTTTAAATGAGAATATGTTTTCTTAGCAATTTATAGAAAGTGTTTGTTTAAATGTGTATTCTGGATCATAATTTTTTGTTGAATGCATGCATGGCAAATACCTTTTCCCAGGCTGGTTATCTGATTACACCAATATGTGATTAGAATGTGGGAAATGCTGGTGGAAATGCACCTTGGCACCATCCATTTGAGCTGGATATTGCATATGTTATAATCCAGACATTTCATGAGATACATATGAGAGTGTTTCCTGCAGCATTACTTATAATAACCACTAATTCTTGCCAAGGCCTTATGATTTCCCAAGAACCCTTTAAGCTTTTTATTTGTATTATATAATTTAATCCTCAAAATGACTCTATGTGGTATGTACTATTTTTATACCCATATGAGTAAACCAAGACACAGCAGTGTAATAATTTCCCCAGGATCACAAAGCAGATAGAAGTTACCCAATAGCGATTAGAGCCCAAAACTCTGGCTTCAGAGCTCACACTCATAGCTACTGTGCTGAACAGTCATCAGTATATCACTCAATAAATAGGTTGTAGTTGATCATTCAATGAAATACCATTCTGTCAAACTGTAGATTTATATGGATCAGCATAGATAAGTCTCAAAATGATAATGCCAAGTGAAGGAAAGCTAGTTTCAAAAACAAATATATAAAAGTAAGGTACCATTTAAAGAACACACAAAACAATACTATATATAGATATATACACACACAAATTGTGTATTCAGTCACATGCAAAATATTCAAATACGGTTAGCATTAACATATGTAAACCTGAAAAGAGGAGTAACCTCTTTAGAAGGAGAGAAGGAAAGACAATAAATATATTTCCTTTCTTAAAAATAAAAAGAGGAATCCAGAGCAAATACAGCAAAATATTTCATCTATTAAATCTCGGTAGTGGGTACAAGGATATATGATATACTGTTTATGTGTAAAATACTCATAAATCAAAATTTAAAAAGAAGCAAAGAGGTAATATGTGAGTGTCCTTTGTAAAAGTGAGCATGCTATACAAATGGGAATTCTTTATGTTATGATCATCAAAAGTGCAGCAGAGGGGTTTTCAAAATGACTGAGTCAAGACTTCTGAAATTCCACTCCTCTGTAAAAGCAATATGAACTCTGGATATTAATTAAAGTCTTGCAATCCAAGAAACATTTATTCAAGAAAAACAGCTGGATTTTAGTAGGAACAGTGACTCTTATAGTCTTTTTTTTTTTTTTTTTTTTTTTTTTTTTTTGTGAGGAAGATCAGCCCAGAGCTAATATCCATGCCAATCCTCCTCTTCTTGCTGAGGAAGCCTGGCCCTGAAGTCTTACAGTCTTTTAAGTTGCCATTATCCCATCACTCTCTCCCCAGCTCCATGGTTGCTTTGAAAAACAACAGTCTCACGACTATAGTGGCTGGGAAAACAAGCAGTCTAGCAGCCACTGGCGGAGCAAGAATGGTTTAGAGCTCCCTAAAAGCCCAAGAAAACTGTAACTATTTGACCAGCTTGTTGAAAAGTTCACTTTCAGTGCTTATCTTTACTTGAAAGCCTCACTCAGAACTCACTCTCTGTGAACAGCGCTACTTGTTCACAGCAGGTATTTGCTGAAAAGAATCACTAGCTGTTGTTTAAAATTACAGTTGCTTGAGGCAGTGATACCAGTTGGGGCTAAACAATAGACTGACCAAAAAACTGAAAAGGAAAAACTGGGGAATGATAATGGAACGGGGTCTTTAAAGAACTTCAACACATTTCTGGAAATCTAGAAGTCCGTGTGCATGTGCCTGACTATGCACATTTCCAGGGCTGTATGAATGCTGAGGAAAGACCTCAGAAGGCCTTAAACTTTTACCTCTGACTGACCTTCAGTCTCTGCACAATCAGGAAGTAAAGGCAAAGGCAGAGTGGTAGACTACCTGTCAGAGCATTGAAGCCATGCCCAACAGAGCCTCTCAGCAAAGTTTGGGAGACTCATTGGTTCATCAAAGTATTTAGGGAAATCTCTGTCTCATCATTAGCCTACCACTTAGCTAACTGAGCAGATATCAGTTGCAATACATGACAAACAATACAAACTTTAAAGAAATAGTCAAGGAAAATGACTAAACAATGATAAAAACAAACATCAATGACAGCAAACCCAGGTGGGAGAGGGAATCTGGTTTCTAGAGGTGAAATATTACGTTATTTTAAATGTCCAGTTTTCAATAAAAAAAAAAAATACAAGGTACACAAAGAAACAGGAAAGTACAGTCATGCTTCACTTAGAGACAGAGATATGTTCTGAGAAATGCATCGTTAGGCAATTTTGTCATGTGCAAACATCATAGAGTGTTCTTACATAAACCTAGATGGCATAGCCTACTACCCATTTAGGCTATATGGTACAAATCTTATGGGACCACCATTGTATATGCAGTCCTTTGTTGACTGAAACATCATTATATGGTGCACGACTGTAAAATCCATACACAGGGAAAGGAAAAAAAAATAGTCAATAAAAACTTACCCTGAGAAAACTCAGATGTTGAGCTTACAAGACTTTGAATCAGTTATCAAAAATATGTTTAAAGAACTAAAGGAAAACACATATAAAGAATTCAGGGAAAGAATGAGATCTATGTGTCAACAAATAAAGAATATCAATAAAGAGATAGGAAGTATAAAAAAGAACCAAATATAAACTCTACAGTAAAAAGTACAATAACTGATATAAAAAATTCACTAGGTGGGTTCAACAGGGGATTAGACTGACCGAAGGAAGATTCAGCAAACATGAAGATGAGTTAATTGAGATTATCCAGTCTGAGGAAGAAAATGAAAAAGGAATAAAGAGGTTCCGGCCCCGTGGCTTAGCGGTTAAGTGCGCACGCTCCGCTACTGGCGGCCCAGGTTCAGATCCCGGGGGCGCACTGATGCACCGCTTCTCCGGCCATGCTGAGGCCACATCCCACATACAGCAACTAGAAGGATGTGCACCTATGACATACAACTATCTACTGGGGCTTTGGGGAAAAAAAGGAGGAGGATTGGCAATAGATGCTAGCTCAGAGCCAGTCTTCCTCAGCAAAAAGAGGAGGATTAGCATGGATGTTAGCTCAGGGCTGATCTTCCTCACAAAAAAAAAAAAAGAATAAAGAAAAATAACAGGGCCTTGGAGACTTATGGGACTTCATCAAGCATAACAACATGTGGATAATGGGGACCCAAGGACAGAAGAGAGAGAAAGTGGTAGAAAGAATATCTGAAGATACAATGGCCAAAAACTTCCCAAATTTGACAAAAAAAACATTAATCTGCAATCCAAGTAGCTCAATAAACTCTAAGTAGAATAAATACAAAGAGATCCCACATAGAGACATCTTAGTCAAACTATTGAAAACCAAGACAAAGAAAGAAATTTTAAGTAACAGAAGAAGAGCAACTTGTCATCTACAATGGATTTTCAGTAAGATGATGTCTAACTTTTCATTTGGAACCATGAAGCCCAGAAGGCTGTGGGACAGCATATGTAAAATGCTAAAATAGAAGACTGTCAACTAAGAATTCTATACCCAGAAAAGTTATCCTTGAAAACTTGAAGAAGAAATTAAGACATTCCCAAGTAAACAAAAATGGAGAATTTGTGACTAGCATATCCACTCCACAAGAAAAAATAAAGAGAGTCCTTCAGACTCAAATGAAGGATGTTAGACAGTAACTTAAATCCACACAAATAAATAAAGAACACCGGTAAAGGTAAATACATAGGTAAATATAAAGACATTATCAACGTATTTTCATTTGTAACACTTTTCTTATACTATTTGATGAAACAAAAACTGCATAAACCAATCATTATAAACTCTATTGGCAGGCTTATAATGTATAAAGTTGTAATTTGAACCTCAATAAGAGTAGAAATAAGAGGAGAGGGAATGGAGTCATATTGGAACAAAAATTTTTTAATTCAGAAATATGTGGAAATTAAATAACATGCTTCTAAGTAACTATTGGGCAAAGAAGAATCAAAAGGGAAATTATAAAATACTTTGAATTGAATTAAAATGACAGCACAATATACCAAAACTTATAAGATGAGGCTAAAACAATTGTTAGAGGAAAACTTATAGCTGTAAACACTTTTGTATTAAAGAACTTTCTCAAATCAATAACCTAAACTTCTACAAGAAAAAAAAAAAAAACTAGTAAAAGGCAAGAAAACTAAACCCAAAGCAAACAGAAGGAAGGAAATAATAAAAATTAGAGCAGAAATTAATGAAAAAAAAAGAATAGAAAAACAATTAAAAAATAAACAAAACTAGAATTTGGTTATTGAAAAGATCAACAGAATCAACAAGCCATTACCTAGACTAAGAAAGAAAGAGAGAAGACTCAAATTACTAAAATTAGGAATGAAAAAAGGGAAAATACTACAGACTTATATAGAAATTAAAAATATTATAAAGGAATACTAATAATAATTGTATGTCAACAAACTAGATAACCTAGAAGAAATGGACAAATTCCTAGAAAGATACAAACTACTGAAGCCTATTTAAGAAGAAAAAGAAAATATAAATAAACCTATAACAAATAAAGAGATTGAATTAGTACCCCAAAAACTTTCCATTAAGAAAAGCCCAGGGGCCAGACCCGTGGCTCAGTGGTTAGGTGCATGCGCTCTGCTACTGGAGGCCCGGGTTCAGATCCTGGGCGCACACAGACGCACCACTTATCCAGCCATGCTGAGGCAGCATCCCACATACAGCAACTAGAAAGATGTGCAACTATGACATACAACTATCTAGTGGGGCCTTGGGGAGAAAAGGCGAAAAAAAGGAGGAGGATTGGCAACAGATGTTAGTTCAGGGCTGGTCTTCCTCAGCAAAAAGAGGAGGATTGGCATGGATGTTAGCTCAGGGCTGATGTTCCTCACAAAACAAAAAAAGAAAGAAAAGCTCAGACCCACATAGATTTGTCAGAGAATTCTACCAAACATTTAAAGAAGAATTAACACCCATCCTTCACACACTCTTCCAAAAAATTCATGAGGAGGGAAAAATTCCTAACTCGTTCTATGGGATCATTGTTACCCACAGTATATATAAAAATACAAACACTATAATAAAGTGGGATATGCTCCAAGAATTCAAGGTTGGTTCAGCATACCAAAGTAAATCAACACAATATGCCACATTAATAAAATAAAGGACAAAATTCATAATCATCTCAAAAGATGAAGAAAAAACTTTTGATAAAATTCAATACAATTTCATAATAAAATACTTAACAAACTAGAAATAAAATGGAACTTTCTTAATCTGATAAAGAGCAACTATAAAAAATCCACAATTATCATCATATTTAATAGCATGCTTTCCCCTCAGATCAGGAACAAGACATGAATGTCCACTCTCCTCACTTCTATTTAACATTGTACTGGAGGTTCTAGCCAGGGCAATTAGGCAAGAAAGTGAAACAAAAGACATCCAGCTTGGAAAGGAAGAAGTGAAAGTATCTCTATTTGCAGATGACATGATCTTGTACATAAAAAAATCCTACCAAATTCATCACAAAACTACTTATATGAGTCAATATAAAATACATTAAAAAATTCAATTTCAATGATAAAATTAAGAAATAATTCCATCTACAAGAGTATAAAATAATAAAATTGCTCAAAATAAATTTAACAAAATAAATATAACACTAACACACTTAAAATTGCAAAATATCATTGAAAAAAATTAAAGACGACCTAAATAAATGGAAAGATATCTTATGTTCATGGACTGGAAGACTTAATAGTGTTAAGATGTCTTTACTTCCCAAAATGTTCTAAAGAATCAATGGAATCCATATCAGCATATCATTTAGCCTCTTTGTAGAAACTGACAAACTGATCCCAAAATTCATATGGAAACTCAAGGGACTGAGAATAGCCAAAACAATCTTGAAAAAAAACAAAGTTGGAGGATTCACACTTCCTGATTTCAAAACTTGCTACAAAGCTACAGTTATCAAGAGAGTGTGGTATAGATATAGAATACATATTTAGGTCAATGAAATAGAATTAAGTGTTCTAAAATAAATCCTTACATTTATGGAGAATTGATTTTTTGATCAAGGTTCCAAGAAATTGAATCGGGGAAAGACAAGTCTTTTTAACAATTAGTGCTAAAACAACTATGCACAAAAGAATGAAATTGAACCCTAACTGCATGCCATATACACAAGTTAACTCTAAATGAATGAGTGTCATAAATGTAAATGCTAAAGCTACAAAACTCTTAGAAGAAAATATACGAATAGATCTTCATGACCTTGAATCAGACAATAGTTTCTTAGATGTGACAGCAAAATCATGAGGAAAAAATAGATACAATGAACTTTATCAAAGTTAAAAATGTTGGGGCCAGCCCGGTGGCATAGCAGTTAAGTTCTCATGCTCGGCTTTGGTGTCCAGGAGTTTGCAGGTTCGGATCCCAGGCGCGGACATACGCACTGTTTATCAAGCCATGCTGTGGCGGCATCCCATATAAAGTGGAGGAAGATGGACACAGATGTTAGCCCAGGGCCAATCTTCCTCAGCAAAAAAAAAAAAAAAAAATGAGGATTGGCAACAGATGTTAGCTCAGGGTTAATCTTCCTCAAAAAAAATAAAAACATTTGTGCTTCAAAGGGCAGCATCAAGAAAGTGAAAAGAGAATACATAGAATGTCAGAAAATATTTGCAAATCATATGTCTGATAAGGGACTGTGTTTTTTTGTATATTTAAAAAACTGCTACAACTCAATAATGAAAATATAAATAATCCAATCAAAAGAAAAAAAGAGCAGAGGATCTAAATAGACTTTTCCCAAAAGAAGATATAAAAATGTCCAATAAGTACCCGAGACAATGCTCAATAACATTAGTCACTAGGGAAATGCAAATCAAAACCACAATGACATACTACTTCACACTCACTATTACGACCATAATAAAAAAGATAGGCAATAATAGGTGTTGGAAAGGATATGAAGAAATTGGAACATACATACATGGCTGGTGGAAGGTAAATGATAACACTATGTTGGAAATCTTTTGCCAGTTCCTCAAAATATTAAAAATAGTTACCATATAACCCAGCAATTCCACACGTAGGTATATATCCAAGAGATACAAAAATGTATGTTCACATGACAAATTATACACAAAAGTATATAGCAACATTATTAACAATAGCACACATATTATTAATATATGTATATATATGTATACACATATATATACATATACATATACATATATACATATGTATATACATATATATATACATATGTATATACACATATACACAATGGAATGTTACTCAGTCACAAAGAGGAATGAAGTTCTGAAATGTGCACAACATGGATGAAACAAATATACCACGCTATGTGAAAGAAGCCAGACGCAAAAGATCACATATTGTGTGATTCCACATAAATGAAATATGGCCAATCCACCGGGGCAGAAACTATATTTGTGGTTGCCAGGGGCTAAGGATGAGGGGGATGAAGGGTGACTGCTAATGTTTATGAGGTTTCTTTTATGGGTGATGAAAATTTTCTGAAATTAGATAGTGGTGATCTATACACCACTTTGTGAATATACTAAAAACCACTGAATAGTGTACATTAAACTAGTAAATTGTATGGTATGGCATTATATCTCAATAAACCTGTTATTAAAAAAATGTGAAGCATACACCTCTCACATTGAGATGAGATGTCTGTGCTGTCAATATTGACCAAATTAACTGGACAATCACCAAAGAACTCAGCAACTTCATGCCATGAAGTTGCAGCTACAGTCAGACACCTAATTTTTAACCGTAGACTAACGTTACTTTGTGGTGCTTTCAAATGCATATTTATGAAAGTGTAATAAAGAGCCAGGCTGTTGTAATCTCTTTGGTATGGAAAATTTCCACACCGAGGTTGGAAGTACAGTCTCCAGCATTTTAGAGAAATTGCCTAATAATAATGATGAGCTTAGGGATAGGAGATTATAGTAATTGTTAAGGTGAAATGAAAATGATACATATCTGAAGCCCCAGGCTTACTTGGACCTCCGATAGAATCCCATTGTCAGAGTAAGGAGACAGTCAGAGATTCAAGGTTTCTTCCCTCACACACTTGGAGGTCTGAATCATGGGCTGTGCATCATTAGAAAGCTGCTGAGATTCATCACAGACACAGTCTCTACAAAACGCTTCTTCTCATCACCCTGATTACCATCTCCCTCCCTTGTTTTTGATCTTAGAGTTGCTGTCGCCACAGCCATTAGAATAGACAGATATACTGACTCTTGTCTCTAAGTTTGTCTTTTTCATGTTCAAACTAGATCTCCATATTAATTATCTATCCTGACTGGCTTAAGATAAAATAAATATATATTTATCAAGACAATTGGAAGTGTGGTTAACTAAAAATGTCTTTGTACTAGAGGTCTTCAATCTTTAGGATGCAGAGGAGCTACTTCTTGGTGTCTTAAATCACTGACATTACGAGGTGCAGGTGGTGAGAGTACGTCACTAATCCAGGTAGTTTGTGAAATTGTATATGACCCACAAGTAAGAAATTAACATCATTATTACTTATCATTATGTCCCCCCGGCCCCCCAACACGATGCCTTAATACAGTAGTCTCTGCTAAAGCACGTGACAGAGTCCATGTGGGCAGAGTACCTTGGTCAACTCTGACCCATCTTTTTTCTTTTTGAAATGAACAAAGACAACATGTATATGACCTCCAGTCACCACTTAGGATATCAGGAGGGCAAGCAATGCCACCACACTGAGTTCATTCTACTCTAGCCCAAAACACAAGAACTTGACATTTTGGTTATGCTGCACATATCCTAGGTTGCCTCTAGGCAAGTGGACAAAATCAATTAGGCTCTTTGAAATATTGGAAATAGCCCATGGATTCTTCTTGCTGCCTTCCCAAATCTCTAGGGACTGAACATTGCAGGTCAGGAATTGCTGGTGAGGTGGAAAGAGTCAAAAGCCCTGTATTCCAATTCCAACCACTGCTTACTTTCTAGGTTGATAATAGCATAAAGCCTGAGAAAGTCATCCGAAAATTGTGACCAATATCCCAATACACGATGCAAATCATGAATAGGACAGGGGCTACAGTGTGAATGGTGTCCGCTGCCACGTGGCATAAAGTGGGTAAACACTGCTCTCACCAATTCTTTTTAAGAGTAAAACTGGAATTCACGGAGTCATAGAATCTTGAATGAATTTTTTGGATGAATTAGTTTTTAATTAAGAAACTTTCTTAGTCTTATGTAAGGGACAATGCACATTTATTGTAAAATAATTAGAACATACAAGTAAGAAGAAAAATCTTTAAAAAAATCACCCATAACACTGCACTATTAACTCCATAATTATTATTATAAAAGTAACATGTTATTTTAACACTTGCTGTAGTGAGTTGAATGATGGCCCCCAAAATACATGTCCATGTCCTGATTCCCAGAACCTGTGAATGTGACCTTATTTGGAAAAACAGTCTTAGTAGATGTAATTAAGTTGATTTTGGAGATAAGCTCATCCTAGATTATCCAGGTGAGCCCTACAACCAATGACAAGAGTCTTTATAAGAAGAGATATTGAAAGAAGAGAATAAAGATGGAAGCAAGATTAGAGTTTTGCAGCCCCAAGCCAAGGAACACCTAGAGTCATCGGAAGCTAAAAGAGACAAGGAAGGAAAGTCCTCTAGAACCTCAGCAGTACAGCCAACACCTTGATTTTGGACTTCTCCCTTCTAGAATTTTGAGAGATAAATTTCTGTTGTTTTAAGCCTCTGTTTTTGTGATAATCTGTTACAACAGCCAAAGGAAACTAATACACTTGCTTGGAGATCTAATAAATAGATTTCTTTTTTTTGGGGGGGGGCGGTGAGGAAGATTGGCCGTGATCTAACATCTGTTGCCAATCTTCCTCTTTTTGCTTGAGGAAGATTGTCCCTGAGCTAACATCCGTGTCAATCTCCCTCTATTTTGTATGGAGGTCATGCCATAGCAAGGCTTGATGAGTGGTGTGTAGGTCCACACCAGGAATCTGAACCCTGGGCCACCGAAGCAGAGCTCACGAACTTAACCACTATGCCACTGGGCTGGCCCCCAATAAATCTCTTTTTACATGTAGCTTCTTTCCAGTTCTGTGGTAGTGTCATCAACACTGGGATGAATGTTGCACCATCTGGCAATCCAGGGTGGCATCTTTTCAAAATCTCCTGCTAGGTTTCTAGGGTATCAGGTCTGCATTCTGGTTTAGACTTATTTCCTTTTCACACGTCTATGTGGGTTCACTTATCCATTAAAGAGAATTCTTAAAGGAAAAGTAATGACCTTAATCATCCCTCACTTAAAACAAGAGGGTGTTGCTTTTAATCTCAATGATATTTGTTATGGCAACAATGATATCGTACTGTATAGAGATTGCAATTCTTTCTGTCAGGCCTTGGACTAGTAAATTAATCTCTCTGTGCCCCTGTATACTCATCTGTAAAATGGGTATATTAACAGGAATGTAGATATTTACTCTGTAAACTTCATGCCGGGTTCCTTAGCCCAGTTCTTGAATATTGACTCTCAATACCGTTACCACATCAGGAATTGAAAAAGAAAACAAAAGAAAAAAACTATGTAGAACTAATTGATTTTGATCTCTGAGTTCTTTGGGGGTGTCTTTCTGCCGGTATAAAAGGGCTGTGCCTAGCAGTAAGTTTTAAATAGCAAAAAATAAATTAATGCTACAAATGTGACCCCACTATAAAAACAAATATAAGCAACCCCCCAACACCAGCTTCACTGCCCCCTAATAATTACTTCTGGTTCTAATCTGGCCACCATCCCTCAAATTTAAAACAAATGTGGTCGTGTTTCCTTTACCCCACCTTAAAACCTTCCAGACCTCTCCCTGCCCACAGCAAGAAGTGCAAACCACGGAGCATGCCCAGTCGCCACGTCTTTGCATACGCTGTTTATTCTAGCTGGCATCAGGCGCCCTTTTCTTCTTTCTGGTGAACCCTACTCTCTTTCGACCATTTTTGCAATTAGCACTCCATTCTTGCTGGCTGATTGACTCATTCACTCTTTATTTATTTATCTTTAAGTGGACTTTATTTTTAGAACGTTTTATATTTACAGAAAAATTAAGCAGATAGTACATTGTGTTTCCATATACCCGGCACCCAGTTTGCGCCATCATTAACATCTTATGTTAATTAGTATGGTATGTTTGACACAATTCATGAACCAGTATTGGAACAATATTATTAACTAAAGTCCATACTTTATTCAGATTTCCTTATTTTTTATGCAATGGCCCTTTTCTGTCCCAGGATCCCATTCAGGACACCACATTCCATTTAGTCAGCATGTCTCCTTAGGCTCCTCTTGGCAGTGATAGTTTCTCAGATTTTTCTTGTTTCTGATGACCTTGACACTTTGAGGAGTACTGGTCAGGTATTTTGTAGGATGCCCCTCTATTGAAATTTATCTGTGCTTTTCACTTGATAAGACTGGGATTGTGAGTGATTGGGAGAAAAACACAGAGGTAGAGCACAATTTTCATCACATCACATAAGAGTACACACTATCAGCATGATTTATGGCAGTTGATGATGACCTTGATCTCATTGCTGAGGTTGAGTTTGTCAGGTTTCTCTGCTATATTTCTACTAACTTTTAATATTCAATTTAAATGCCACCACCTCTCTGAAGTCTTCCTGGATTTCTCCACCTCAGCAGACCATTTAATCCATTTATTAATCATTAAACATTTGTTAATCACTGACTTTGTGTCTAGAATGGTGTAAAGGTGAGGATGTAGCAATTTCAACAGGCAATAAATGTTTCATGAATGAATAAATAACTGCATGAATTGATGGTTTTAAACAGAAGCAGAGTATTTTATGATCATATTTAGAAAGCATTTACATATTGAGCACCTCTAGTTTATATAGCACTATATTAGAAGTGTTAGGGACAAAACGAATTTAAAATACAGACCTTACTCCAAAGCAGGGCTTGGTAAAGTATAGCCCTCAGGGCCAAATCCTGCCCACTGCTTGCTGCTTGTTTTTGTAAATAAAGTCTTTTAGGAACTCACCCTCACCCATTCATTTATATATTGTCGATGACTGCTTTTGCCTTAGAGCAGCAGAATTGAGTAGCTATCCACAGAGCTTGTATGGTCCATAAAGTTTAAAATATATACTATCTGGCTCTTTACAGAAAAAGTTTGGTGACTTCTGCTCTAAAGCATTACACTTGATGATACACAAGAAAACTCATAATACTTGTTAGATACTTGTAAAAATAAAAATAAAATAGATTTAACTCTAAATTTGTAAGAATTCTTTGATTTACCTGTAGATCCAGAGTGACAATTGATCGCCATGAATAAGAGTCAATAAACACACATTTATTAAAGACATGTTATGGGCCAGCACCGTGTGGAGAGCAAAGGATTTATTGATGAACAAGACAGACCTCTGCCACTAAAAAGTATACATTTTAACAGGATAAGGTTGCCCTATCCAATATGGTAGCCACTAGCCACACTTGTCTGGTGAGCACTTGACATCTGACAAGTATGAATTGAGTCATAATGAAAGTGTAAAATACACAAGAGATTTCCTAAGGCTCAATATGAAAAAAATGTTAAATATCTCAATAATAAAATTTTAATGTTAATTACATGTTTATTTTATTTTACAGGATTATGTGATGACATGATAAGAAAATATATTATTAAAATAACTTTCACCTGCATCTTTTTTTTTGACTTTTTAATGTGGCTACTAGAAAATTTAAAAGTATATATATGGCTTATATTTCTATTGGACAGTGCTTGTCTAGACATTAGAAATGTGCTGCCAATATTGTAGCCACTAGCTACATATTGTCGTTTAATTTTAAATTAATTAAAATTAAGTAAACTACAATCATAAGTTCAGTTCTTCAGTCACACTAGTCACATTTCAAGTACTCAATAGCCTTGTGTGTCTAGTGGCTGCCATATTGGTCCAGCACAAATCCAAAACATTTCCATCACTGCAGAAAGTTCTATTGGACAGGGCTGGTCTAGAGGAATATGAGAAGGCTTCCTAAATTTTTTACTGATGATAATAAGCATTCTGTTAGGAAAGTAAAGGACTAAAAATAAAATGAGAGGATGACATCAGGCAAATGGATCTATGTTTTCGGAAGTGAATTCCTTCAGGTATGCAAGTCTTTGCACAGCCACGTCGTGGTGCTCGCAGGAAACGGACCAGGAAGAGCCAGTAGATGAATACTTAGGAAGAAAAAAAAAGAAACCTCAGGACAAGAAAACAGAGACAAAATACTGCTGCACATTTAGCTCTAAAGTACTGTAGGGAAAAGTATGACATCTTAACTATTTTTTTAAAAATATACATTTTGGAGTATTTTGACTGGAAGACCTATATAACTGAGTTGTGTATTAAATGGATGAAACATCTTTCCCTGGATACAGAGGAAAATCATTCTAATGGCAAGAAGCTGTATTTTCTTTACGATCACTGTTAGTTTCAGTGGCAGATGTAATATCAGGCCCATGGCCTCAAATGCAGCATGCTAGAATTAGAGCATCCACAAGTGTGAAAAGAAGGGAAAGACACACTGTAAAGGCAGGAAGCAGGCAGCGCCGGGGGGAGCTCTACCTGGGCACCAGAGCTTGGTCCCTGGTGACAAGGTGACAGGTTTTGGAGCTTCAGAGAATTGAGTTTGAATGTCATCTCAACCACTTATTAACACTGGAATTAAAGTTATCAGCACCTATTGAGCTCTTCCTTTGTGCTCGGCACTTTAGATGTATCATCTCATTTAATCCTCCCAAGGACAATATGAGACAGGTTCTATCATTATCTCCATTTTACAGAAGAAGAAAATGAGGCTCTGCAAGATTAAAAGTTACATTCTAATGAGAGGCATAGGCAGGCTTTGTCAAGAGACTCAAGATTCCACTGCTTTTTTTTGTGTGTGTGTAAGGAAGATCAGCCCTGAGCTAACATCCATGCTAATCCTCCTCTTTTTGCTGAGGAAGACTGGCCCTGGGCTAACATCTGTGCCCATCTTCCTCCACTTCATATGGGACGCCGCCACAGCATGGCTTGGAAAGCGGTGCGTCGGTGTGCGCCAGGGATGCGAACCTGGGCCGCCAGCAGCGGAGCGCGCACTTTACTGCAACGCCATGGGGCCGGCCCCAAGATTCCACTCTTTATCACAACATTATACTGTCTCCTGTGTAACCTTGGTCAGGTCGGTCAACCCCTCCTTAGACTCATTTTCTTTATCTGTAAAATGAGAACAGGCACATCCACTTTGCAGGATTATTGTAAATATTCAACTTGAAATCAGTGAAGCATCTAATTGGCATAGGCACATGATCCTGCGTTCCTTAGGATAAGACGAAGTTGCAATTTTTCACAAACTATAGTATCTGAGGAAACAAAGTGATACATTTCTGTTGCTCATGACAGACCAGGGTGAGTGCTGGCAGGCTGACTGCTCCACACCGTCCTTCAGGGAGCACCTTCCCTAACATCTGCATAGTTCCACCCTGCCCGGTTCCAGCGGGCGGGGAAGGAGAGGAAAGTGGAGAGAAGCTACATCTTCAATCATAAAGCTTACACCTGAAGACACACACGTCACTTATGCTCACACTCCGTTGAGGAGAGCTTAGAGCTTGACCTTCTCTAACTGAAAGGGTGGTGGGGAATGTAGCCCTACTATGTGCCTAGCTGCAACTCAATTATTGTGGAAGGAAGAATGGATTGTGGTGATTAATGGGACATGTTAGGGACTGCATGATTGTGTCCTTCAAAATTCGTATGTTGAAATCATATGAAATATGAATCAAATAACCTCTGGGAGGTATTGGGAGGTGGGGCCTCTAGGAGATAATTAGGTCAAGAAGGTGGAGCCTCAGTGATGGGATTAGTGTTCTGTAAGGAAGAGGAAGAGAGCTAGTCCTCTCTCTTGCTCTCTGCCATATGAGACTACAACCAGAGATGACCATCCGCAAAAAGAAGTGGGCTCTTACCAGACACTGGATTTGCTACCACGTTGATCTTGGACTTCCAGCCTCCAGAACTGTGAGAAATAAATGTTTGTTGTTTAATCCACCCAGTCTATGGTAATATGGTAATTTGTTATAACAGCCCAAATGGACTAAGACAGGACAGCAATTTAAATTGTCAACAAGTCAGCTTCTTTTCAGTGTCTCCTGATCCTTTCTTTTAGTGTTTGACTTCCCAATCATCTCACCTCCCTCCTCTGCTGATTTCTGGGCCTGCTCATTCAGGGTAGGAGTCCGTATGAGGTCTCCTTGGACCTATTCCCTTTACCTCACTCCAGAAGGATAACCACTAGGTTCCTGACGCTTTTGAGATGCCCTGATCCACCTTCTTGTACCCCTCCCCCACTCCTCATTGACAATAAACTTTTCTGGATCTAAAAGGGCTTTCCAAGGTTGTTTCCATGTCCCTGGGAATAACCATGTCTGGAGTCTGCCAAATCCACCTCTAACTTTTGGTGATGTTGGCCAAGCTTCTTAATCTTTGAGCTGAATTTTCTGCATCTATAAAATTGGGATAATAAGGTTTACTCTCCTTTTCTCAGGAGCCTCTTATGTGGAAAAATTGAGAAGAAGAATGAGAAAGTGCCTTGCAACTCATAACACACAGCCCACTGATACAATATTTGTTGAAATTATGATAATATACCAGATAAAATAATTGCTCTATTTTTGCTAGGTATTAAGATATAATGACTCTAATTTTCCAGTTACAAAATATTCTATATAAATAATATGTTATAAATAAATGAAATAAAGTGTCTTTGTGCTTGCCTTATCTTTTTGGTGATGATAAAAATATACTAGTGTATTTCTAGATCAAATGATATGAATACTTCTAAGTTTCTCTCAACCTATTGATAACTTGCTTCCTAAAGTACTGATATAAGTTTATACCAATTTAAACCAATGAATGTGGACTCTGATTTAACTACACTGTTACTTGAATGAAAATGATCATTAATTTTTAATTTACTTATTTTCATTTAATATTTGTAAAATGGTCCAACATTGTTACATTGCTTTGCATCTATTTGAAGATATTTCAGTATTTTTCTCTATTTGGTTTTCTTCTCCTTTGAATTCTTCACATCTTTCCTTACTTGCTTTTTATCTACCTACTCTTTTTGTTTGTTTGTTTCTTGAGCTCTTGAAAAATAGGATTCTGTGCATAGTTAGAATCTTGTCACGTGGTCTGAGTTTCCTCTAACAGAGCAAGGAGAAGGCAAAGGAAGTATCAGAACCCCAGTCGTCCTGCCTCTAACAGACTTGGGTTTTCTTCCCACAGCTCAGGGCTCTATTTCCCTCAGCAGGTCTCTTCACAGGATAGTCACTGCTTTCTCTTCATAGAATTGTGCAATGCTCCCACAAGTTGCATGGAAACCACTAACCGATGTTAGATTTGCACAGTGGGTAGTTCCTATAAATGTTTCTCTTAAAAAGCAACATCCCAGGGAAGTCCCTGGGAGGCGTGTCTAGCACAAGGCTCGCTAGCGGCTGCCAGAATGTGCTGGAGGTTCCCAAGGTTGAATCTATTGCTCCCAGGGATTGATTCAATTTCTGCTCTGTCAGCCAGCTTAACTACAGGCTATAGTGCGCTCCATGATTTCATACACAAAAGGGATACGTCAAGAACAGAAGGCAGGAGCCCAGAGAACATGTGAGCCAGTACAACACCATGCAAATGCTGCACGTTGCTTAACCCCCAAATCTGGTGTTTGGGCTCCTAAGACAGACAAGAGGAAGCGAGGCCTGAGGCTAATATCTGTGTTGTTAAAGTGAAAATATTATTGGCCCCAGGTATTCAGAGAGTTGAAGCAAAACTGAGACAATTTTCTTTTGCCTATAAAACAGAAAATTACTGGTTTGCCTCAGATCCCACATCATTTGCATTTTTCACATAGACTGAGTACTGGGTGGGGGGGTTTGGTGACATGATGGGCAGAGCCCTAGTCTGGGACATGGAGTGTGAGGTCACTACCAGCACTGTTACTAACCAGTGGTGTGACTGGGCCTGTTCCCTCACTTCTCTGAGCCTCCTTCACTGCAGGAAAAACTAGGGTATTGCACCTGGCAGTCTCTGATGTCCTGTCCAGCCTTAAAAATTGATGACTCTTTTAGGGACATTTTGGCCACTATCTTCTTTTTTCTAATATTATATCAGTTTTTTGCTAAATAAGAATTGTGAAGAACCGTGAGACGTCCCTGTTTAATTTGCAGGTATGCCAAAGATAGTAGGAATATGCCAAAGGATATAGTAGTTGGAATTGTGTTGGATTGAAACTAATAACAACAATAAACCCTATCATAGAGGCTTCAATGTGTTCAAAAACATGGCTACGGCACTTCTGAGAACTCATTCAAGATGCATATATAAAAGAGGCCTTCATATGAGTTATTAAATTTTATTTTTGCCTTCTAACTTGCCAAAGGTCAACAGATTCTGGGAGGAAAACTAGAAACCAGAGGGTCCCACAAGATGTTCCGTAGGTCCCAGGAACACCAATGGCGGGGGGGGGTTTGAGCAACTGAAACATCTTAAAGAGACAAATGGAAACCATACCTTCATCTCTGTAAAGTTACAAAAATGTTGAGATAACCTGCTTTTGATATGGATGATGTAGTTCAGTATATCTGAGTCTATCTTGATCTTATCCTGATTTTAAGCTCTAATAGGCAGCTATATAAGCTTTTGGTTAAATAAAAAGGAAATTTATAAAAATACGTTTCTAGGGCCGGCCGTGGCGTAGCGGTTAAGCGCGCGCTCCGCTGCTGGCAGCCAAGTGTTCGGATGCCGGGTGCGCACCAACGCACTGCTTGTCAGGCCATGCTGTGGTGGCGTCCCACATGAAGTGGAGGAAGATAGGCACGGATGTTAGCTCAGGGCCAGTCTTCCTCAGCAAAAAGAGGAGGATTGGCATGGATGTTAGCTCAGGGCCAATCTTCCTCACAAAAAAAAATATGTTTCTAGGTAAAAATATTTCAAATGATGGGGGCAATTCAGTTTGGCGCCTACCACGAAGAAGGGCGGGAAGAAAGACCTATGAAAAGATGATCTAACTACAAGGTATGTTCTACGATTTCCCTTTACAACTGGTCCTCAGGGGGCGGACAGAAAGGAAAGTCTTCCTGGCTGGTGTGATGCTTCAGCAGAATCATAAAAGGCAACTGAGGAGTTAACCTTTGAAGAAGGTGGTTCAGAATGTTCCAGGAAAGTAAGATCATCTCTGTAAGGGCAAAAGCTTTTAAAGACCTTGACACATTGGGAGAACTCCAAGCACGAAGTTTGAGGAAGTGGTTGGTAAGAGAGGAGTCTGAAGAGGCAGGCAGGGGTGCTGTGGTGGATGGCCTGAGGAGCTGCACGAGAAGGATTAGACATTTTGTGTGGACAATGGGGTACCATTAAAAGGTTTAAATGAGAGTGTGACAAGCTTACTAGTATATGGACCCTAGAGTGGAAAAGAATAAAGCAACTTTGTAGTTGAAAATTTTAGGGACAACTGCCCTAAGTCTTTAGGTAGCCATTTGAAGTTCCTTTATTTACCAGCACATAATCTTTCACTCCATGTTAGTTGCCCGGCATTGCCTGCCCTGCTAAGCTATGGCAGGGTCAATTAGTCTCAGTGTCTTTGTATATTTATGGCTCATTTTCTACACTGATCCGAAACATTCTATTATCTAAGTCTTTATAATTCAAACTCCCTCTCTTCCTCCTAAAATCTTCCTAAATTTCTCTAGGTCCCAAAGATGTCTCACTTTTAAGATGATTGGTATATTCATTATCTCTTGCTGTGTAACAAGTAATACCAAAATGTAGCAGCTTAAAACACCATCATTTATTATCTCATAAGTTCTGTGGTTCTGGGTATTTGGGCTTGGTTTAGCTGGGTGTCTCTGATTCAGGGCCCCTCACAAGGTTGCAGTCAAGATGTTGGCCTGGGCTATATTCATGACAAGGCTCAGTGGGGAAGGATCTGCTTCCAAGCTCACTCTCATGGCTGTTAGCAGGTCTCAAGTCCTCACCAACTCTTGGGGATATCAGCTTCTGGCCACCGGAGCTGGTCCAGAGAGCTACACACAACATGGCACCTGGCTTCTTCCACAGCAAGAGCTTGAGAGAGAGCCAGAGAGGATGAAAAAGACAGAAGTCATAGAGCTGTTGTCACTTAACTCAGAAATGACAACCCAACTTTTTTGCTGTATTTTACTCACAAGAAGAGAGTAAGTAGATTCAACCTCTACTTAGAGGGAAGGGATTGCACAAGAGCATGAATCGTGGGAGGCAGAGTTATTGGAAGCTATCCTATGGATTTTTACTACATGGGTTACTCAACTGCCTCAGTTTCTCCAAATGACTGAGACTAGATAGTTCCAAAAGTCAGATGTGTACTCCTCATCTTTCCACATGGGTATAATTCCCTGATCTTGAATTTCACCACCAAACTCCATTCACAATTCCAGCTGTTTTAGTTGGGCTGTTAGTCTGTGTACGGGCTATCTTCCGAGAATATTTATGTTTACTGCCCTCATCTATAAAATGGGAATAACACTTACTTCCTCACAGGGCAGATGTGGCGAGTGAAAGAAACTATATATTAAATGAGAAACACAGCCATAAGTTGTGAAGGGGATACTTGTGGATTTCAATGCTCACCACTTAGTTCAAGTGCATCTCTTCCTCCACATTTAAGCCTATGAGTGAGTGAAGTTGCAAAACTCTAGAAATGCTCAAAACTGACAGTGTCTAATCCAGTCCTTAAATATTCACTCATCTCTCTCTGAAAATTATTAGATCCACTCCCCTTGCAACCCAGGTCTTCTTTGACCAGAGTCTACCTCCCTCTCTGCATCCACATTCTTGACTTTTCAAAGCCCATCTTAGAGCCCTTGTAATAGGAAGAGATGGAGTCTTATAACAGAGAGCATTCCACTGGTCTATATAAAAAACTTAGCTGCCCTCAATTTTGTTGCTATGGGAAATTACAGTACTAAACAACATTATGTTCTGAAATCCCCTCATTTAACTCCTGCATTGTATTCTCTCTTGTCTTTTTCTCACACCTAATACAGGACTCCTCAATCAGATTGCAACCTCCTTAAGACATGTGACAAGTTTTAAACTTTTCATACATTTCTTAACCTCATGGGGAATGCAAAATATGTTATAGGTACTCATTCAATCATGTATCCCGGGAATTTAGAGTTAGAATCCAAATAAAGGGACATCTAGTTAGTCTCTCTTCTCACATAGGAAAGAAGTCATTCTTACTACATGAAAAGTCATATAGCAACTTAGTCTCTCTTTGAGTTGCTCCACTTTGGAAAACTTTGTATGTCTAGAGAACTGTTGGTTTCAGCAGTTCTACAGGAGTGAAGGTTACTGATTGTATTAAGCTGAAACCTGCTACCTTTTCTTGAATGAGATAGACATAGGAAAGGGTGATAATATGTGCAACACTGAACAAGGCCACACTCTCTTCTAAATGACACGACAGACTTGCAGATACTTGAAGGTGACATTCATGCCTCCTCCGTATTCATCTCTTCTTTTAGTTAAATACCCCTAATTCCTTACACAGGAATTAACTGATTTGATTAAAGATTTTGTTTTTATTCAATCTAAATCTAATAAAGTAGTTTGAAATGGTTTCTTCATCACAAGCAGAAATAACAACTAAATTCACTCTACTCTATAGTGGGTGTACTAGTTCAGTTGGTAAAACTCCAGGGCTCCTGGGGAAGAGAAATCAATGAAGTAAGTGTAGAAGCCAAAAATCCTTGCCCTTATCAGGCTTATAATTGAAGATACAGACTGTGTTAAACTAAAATAAAAATACATTTAAGGGTTAAAGAGCAACTAAAAAATTGAAACGCCTTTTGCAAAATTCTATGATGTTTTATATAGGATAAATACACTTTTTCTTCCTGACAATCAGCCTGTTTGTATAAAAATATTCCACTGTAACCAATGACTCCATTTATTATTTGTTCAACACATATTTGTTGATCCCCTACTATGTGATGGGCACTGATTCAAGCATTGGGGATATGATAGAGAACAAGAAACGAAATTACTGTTCTCCCATGAAAATTATTCCAGTGGAGTGGCAACAGACAACAGAGAAATGAATAAGAAAGCTCAATGGGGATGAAGTCCTTTGCCAATTCTATTGTGCTAGGCAATAGGTGAATTCTGGAAAGGGATGAAGGAGAGACCAGGGTAGGTTTTACGAGGGACTTAAAAACTGATCAAATGGGTTTTTAGGAGCTACAAATATAGTTGAGTTAGGGATGAAAGCTCCATCACGTTTGTAGTTGCCTGGGGACTTTGAGATAGATATCATTAACCCTTACTATTTGAAAACCTAGAAAGTTCAGGCTCTCAATGTCACCGAAGGACAAGGATGTGGAAGTCATGGTGAAAGTTGATGTCTGTCTTGGGAATGTGTCATAAGTTGGGAAAACAAAGAATATTCAAGCCCAGGAGAACTTTACCTGTGCTTCAGCTGCCACACCCACTAAGATAGGAGCTTTGTGCTCTGAAAAAGGCTTGAAAGCTCCTGAGGTTTTGACACAAGTCAGTAAGATGCTGCCTCTTCCCTCATTCTCTTTTAACCCAAATTGCGCTCATTTTTCCAACTCTTATTTCTTCTTACCACCCTTCCTATTTTCCCTGCATACCTCCTTTTTCATAAATAACCTTGTGATCTCTACCTTCTGTAAAGCTAATCCTTCAAATAATAAGATACTGTATAAACCTTTCCCTCAAGAAAAGATGAAAAAATAAATTTAGGATGAGACATATTTTCCAACTCAATAGTTCTCTTGTTAATATGCTTTTCCTCCTTTGATTCATAAGTAACTAAACAGCACATAACACAGCAAAAAATCAATCTAAACATGAAATTTAAATTAAATATAAACTAAATTTAAAAGTTGTTCGGAAGGTTCTATGTTCTGCTCCATGGATGTTGGGGCTCTTTTTCCTTTCTCAATCATGCCTACCATCTTCCCATATAATTACTCTGGATTCACATTTCTGCTTTGAGGCTTATCCTGCAACTAACTGACTTCTGAGAACGGCCATCTTACCAAGTCTCCTGGCCAGGCATCATTACAGTAGGTAAAGGGGTAAGGAATTTGTGTGTGTGTGTGATAAGAGAGGGAAAAGGAGGATTTGCCATTTATTTACTGAAGATCTGGGTAATTAAAATATTTTAAGAAGCTAGTAGCTTTAAATTGTATTTATGGTTTAATTCTTGGATGGGGAAAAGAAAGCCTAGAGCTGTAAATGTGAATAGTAGTGAAGGATAGAGTCCAATCAAAGGAATAGAAACCAGTAAAATAAGCTCTTCTGCATAGTTCCATGACCTGGGTCCTTTACTTCTGGTGTTTACTGACTCATGCTTAAAAGCCAGAGACATTTAAAAACTGGAGAAATGAAAGATTCTCACCAACACTTTATATGTTCAAAGTGATTATAATAATCCTACAACCATCTCCCTCAAACTCACCCTATCCCTCCATTTAGTAAAGGAAGTCAGACTATAGAGAGACTAAAGCCAGTTAAATGTCAAAAATGCAGTGGGTGGGAGTTTAAATAGAATATTTATCTCCGGGCCAGGAAGGTATGTTTTTAGGTAAGGAGTGCCATATTGGAGAGGTAGAGAAAAACCTGAAGTAATTTGTAGAAGTATTTATTAAACATGAAATAAAAAATGAGATAAGTAAATTTACAGATTCAACTGAATCAAGAAAAAGAACAATGAACAGAATCTAAGGAAGGGAGATAAAGGTGAAAGCAGAAATTAATGAATTAGAAGAGCAGTAAAAATTCATTCATCTAAAATGAGTCTTTCAACAGATCAATAAAATCTGATAACAGTTTCTTAAAAAGGTCTCTGTTATTGAGAAGAAAGATGCAAAATCTACCTGGGAATAAAAAAAGCCCTATTTATGAAAGGAATCAATAGACCATTTATAAGAAAATGTCATTTCAACACAGTGGTGATAAATTTGAACAGTTTGTTAAAATATATGATTTTATATAAAGAAACTAAAATACACAAATTGACTTGAGAATAGATAGAAAAATTTTTGACCAACAACTCAGAAAAAAAAATTTTCAATTTGTCAAAATACAGCATCTAATGTCCACTGTATATCCAACCACAGGCCCAAAGCCTAGATGATGTTACATGTGAGTGTTTCATTCTTTGAAAAGTAGATACTTATGCTACTTCCAGAGATTAGAAAAATATAGAAAGCTTCACAATTATTATCATGAAGTGACAATCGCCACCACTAAAATAAATTACTCTCACACTTGAATGTAGAGAAAATCAATATTATATAATTAAAAAATACCAGGTCAGTAGAGTATTAGTAGTAACTAATGTTACATGGTGAAGTAAGGTTTATTCTGTGAACATGAAGATCTTTCAATGTCAGGAAGCCAATTAATAGGCTATATATCAATATATCAAGGGGGAAACACCATCTATTCATCTCAAAATTCACAAAAAGGCATTTGATAGAGTGCAACATACATTCAGAATAAAACTTTCAAAAAGATATTAATTGTATGATAACTTCTTTGGTCTGATAATAATATATTTTGATAAAATAAGTAGCCAATATTATGCTCAACTATAAAGCACTAGAGACATTCCCATTAGAGTTGGGAAGAGAAATTCTAACAATTACTGTTATTATGTAACGTATTCTTAAAATGCTAACAAATGCAACATGACAAGAAAAAAATATATAATATATATACATGAAAGAAGAAAACATAATTATACTATTTGAGATAACCATCTAGCTGGAAATTCCAAGAGAATTAACTGAAAAAAAAAACCACTCCTTCCTGGAACTAATAAGATAATTCTCTAAAATGGCCAGTTATAAAGTCAACATAATGAAATAAACATTTTGTCATTGAACAACAATACCAGTTAGACTGTAACATCACAAATCTACCATTTACTATAAAATCAAAATTTTAAAACATCTAAGAACACTTGTTACATCAAAAAGCCTTCATACGATCCATTTAAATAAAATTACAAAAATTTTTCCCAAAGGATATTTAAAAAGACTTTAATAAATGGTGAAACATGGACTGCTCTAATACAGAGACCAAATGTTATACAAATGTAAATTGTCCACAAGTTAATTCATAAAGACAATGCAACTCTAATTAAAACCCCAAAATGATTTATTTGGGATTTGACAAAATATTCCAAATTTCATGTGGAATACTTATTGTTAGAATAACCAGAATTTTTTTTCTAGTAAAACATTTGAAAGCTATAAGAGTTCAATTTCTTTAGTACTAAAAATTTAAAATAAAAATTATATAAAAATGTATATGTGTATGAGCATATATATGCTATTTATTGGCTTATATGTTGATGTGTTTATGTGTGTGTACATATATACGTATTACAGGCTATTATTACATAGGATTACAGGCTATTCATTAACAGCAATGCATCTTGGTATTCTGGAAAGCAACTTGTGTACCCATTGACTCAGCATTTCTATCTCCAGGAATTTGTCCTAAGGAAATAATCATGAACATTCTTAACGTTATAGCTAGAAATATATCCACCCTAGTGTTCAAATATGGGTGAACTTAAATCATGATACAATCATTGACTCAAATATTGTGCAAACATTAAAACCAATGTGTAAGCATATTTAATGCAACATTTTTTTCATAAGGAAAATTTAAAGGAGTACATACAAGTAAGGGGAGCAACAGAAGGCCAACTTTGGGGACTGTCCTTATTCCAACTGACTTGAAATCACCCTAATCTGCTGAGAAACACAAAACACGTGATTTTAAGGATCGCTACTTCAGCTAACAAGGACTTTAAGTGATCTCTTCCACAATCCATTTTAGTTTCCTTGGAGAAGTTCTGATCTTACCTACTGTAGAATCCTTGCAGCTCATTGTTCTTTGGCTACATTTGTTTGTCTTCTATATGATGTCAGGATGATGTGGGTCTGAGCTAAAAAGGAAAAGTGGGATGTGGTGTGAATAAAAGATTTGAGGGAAATGTTGAAGGTAGAAACCCAAACCAACTTGACCAAACGTGTGGAACAAGGCATTGGACGGTGTTCAAGTGTTACACATAGCTTCACATCACCAAACTCCTACAGCCCCCTTCTCCAGTCTTCATTCCAACTCAAAACCAACCCTTACCCTGCCTTATGGAGGCCCTACACTAACTAGTCCACCAGATATACCTAGTATCTAGGGCATGAGAAACTTGACTGCTGCTGTCTCGGGGGGCAGGTGAGCTGTGAGGAAGTAGAGATTTTGTTACAGAGGCTGGATCCTATTTGTAATTTTGAATCCATTTCTCCAGAACATATACATTTTTTTTACCAATATTAAGTTTTTGAGAACAATTGGCAAATACTTTTGAGAACAATTGGCAAATACTGTTATAAAATGTCATGTGTGAAGTGAGCTTTTTTTGGACTTAACTCCTATGCCTATGCAAGCCTCACTGTTATGGTAAAATGCATTCAGAGTTCTAAGCATTGACTGACTCACCTTCGGTACATTGGGGGTTATTTGGTTTGGACTATTTAACAATATAAGGTCATACTATTTAAGCTGGGGGCAGAGTTCTGAATTTCTATTCAGTCTATTTCTTTTTTTTGCTGATGAAGATTCTCCCTGAGCTAACATCTGTGCCAATCTTCCTCTATTTTGTATTTGGGTTGCTGCCACAACATGGCTGACGAGTGGTGTAGGTCTGCGCCCAGGATCTGAACCCATGAACCCAGGCTGCCCAAGTAGAATGTGCCAGACTTAACCACTATGCCACAGGGCCACTCCCTATTCAGTCTATTTCTATATCAAGAGAGTAAAATTATTAAGTCCACAATGTGGAATGTAGTTCCTCAATACACCACTTACACATTAAAAATATACTTAAGTGTTAATTCAGTAATTTTAGAATTATTTATAATTAAAAAAATGTAAAAGTCCAATAATTGAGGATTACTTAAGTAAACTATGCAATATCCTATACTGGAGTATTATGCAGCCACCACGAATATTTACATGTTCATAAACAGGAGGATTGATGCTACAGTACTACATTAAAATATGCAGATTTACATATATATATATTATGCTCTCAACTTTGAGAACTATCTCTGGAAAAAATATTGGCAAGAATTATAGCAAATATTTGTTTTCTTCTTGTTCTGGGTAGAAGTATCAAATCTCAGCTGCCCAAGTGATAACTCAAAATCTATGCATGAAGCTGAGCCCACCGTCTGGCAAACAGCTAGTGCTCAATAAAACCTGCCTAGTGCTGCCATGCCAGGCACTTGACACGCAACTTTTGATCCTCTCAGGCAATTCTATGATATAGGTACTCTTGATGAGTTAATTTTGTGATGGGGATACTGAGGCAGGAAGGGACTAAGTAATTCTTCTGGAGACCCTCCAATATGGAAGGGTAGAGTTGGGATTAGACCTGGGTCTGCCCAAATCCACTCAACCACTGCAACCACAACCACTCCAACACTCCAAAGTCCGGGTATATTTGCATTACTTATTCTTGACATCTTTGTGTATTTTCCAAATTTTCTTTTTTTTTTTTTTTTGCTGAGGAAGATTCACCCTGAGCTAACATCTGTTGCCAATCTTCTTCTTTTCGCTTGAGGAAGATTCACCCTGAGCTAAATCTGTGCCAACTTTCCTCTACTTTGTATGTAGGACACTGCCACAGCATGGCTGATGAGTGGTGTAGGTCCACGCCTGGGAACTGAACCTGCAAACCCAGGCCACTGAAGCAGAGTGCGCCAAACTTAACCACTAGGCCATGGGGCCAGCCCCTCCAAATTTTCTAAAGTGACGCTGTCTCTAAAGTCACAAGAAAATCTTTGGTTTTCTTTTATTTTTTTTTTTCAATAAGAAAGACAGTTAAGAGTGTAACATTAAAAGCAGGTGAAGAGTATAAGATAAAAATAATGTTGATAAATATAAGCTCTCAGCTACCCTTACAATTCAGCTTGGGAGAGCAATGCATTCCAAAAAGTTTCAGGTATACACACACTTGAAAATTTTTTCCCTTCTACTTCTTAAAAGAACCTCAAATTGGATCAATATGTTTTGTGATACTCTTTGACTTGAAAATACGGCCGTTAGGCAATGATCTGGTTAATGTCTCTGATACGCCCCCTTTTGCGGCTTTGATTAAGGCTGCAGCAAGTTTGCCTGTTGTGTTTAGTTTTGCTTTATTTGGATGCCTCGTTGTTTTCTGTGGTCTCGGGCGTGGCCCTGGCCAAGGAGGAAAAGCAGCTGGACTGGACCGGAAGTCAGAAGGCCTGGATGCTGCCCACTTAACCTCTAGCTGTCTCATTATTTTCCTCTATAAAATCCTTCCACTAGACGCCCTTGCATTGGGCAATGGAGAAGACAACTTTCTACATTTAAAGTAAATGCAGAAGATTACTTCTCTGTGTCCTCACTGACTTCTCCATCTATCTGACTCAATCATACTTTCTTCCCTTTCTGTTATTTTTTTTTCCTTTACCTCTGGTCCCAACGCTTGGGCTTGGCCACGGGGAATGCTTAGAGTGAAGAATCGCTTCTTCTGACCTGGAGCAGGCGCTGGGGTTGATTATGACACCTCTTTACAGTGTCTAATTTCTTTCTCTCCACTACTCATGTTCACAGAACCCTCCCTCCTTAAGGCAAATACTACCTTGGATGTGTTAGTCCATTAGTTCTGACACTTACAGAGTGATAATAATAAACCAAAGGCATTTGTGTATTCATTAATCTACTCCAGCACTTTCCAAATATCCTCTCGATTGTCTTGAGAAGCTCAAGCTCGCTGGCTCGGCTGCTGTGTCAAACATGCCTTGTCCTCAAACCACGCCAAGCATCACACTTCTGAATCGTAAGCCCTGCTCAGAGCAGGGGTCCTGCCTGCTATGTGACTCTGAGGCCCCATTTGTAATCACCATAAACCGGAAGGAAGAGCCACAGGACTACCATCAGCCCTGCAGAGACAGTGGAGCGAAAGAGTCTAATTACGGAAATTAAGGTCTGGAAGAGATACGGGTTGCAAGTGAAAGATCTGCAGGCACCTTGAGAACCATTGCCCAAGTATCCCTGGGTTGGAAGAACGGAAATACTCTAACATTAATTAGCCCGCTTCACCAGAAGAGAATAATTTAAATGTAAAAGATAATCTCACTGCCCTTTGGATGGGGGAAAAGTTGTCCTAGATAGAAAGTTTGATTTCTGTGTCAGCAGCATGTGTGCTTGTACACAGTACAGCAGCGTGGGAGACTGGCAAGAGCAGAAATGGACATACATTTGGAATGGTGGCTCTGCAGCTTGCTGTGTCATCTTAGGCAACTGACCACTTCTCCCTGTCTCTTTTCAGTTTTCTCATCTATAAAGTGGTGAAAATAGTACTCATTTTAATGAGATACTGTGTGGATTAAATATAATGAAGTTGATACTGTCTATGATGGATGAGAAAAATCACAGGTGCATTATATCCTCCAGAAACAGCTAGGTATTTGCTATGTATGTGCCCAGGCATCTGTGCACATATAATTTTTTACCAGGTCTTTTTCATGTTAGTATTGCCATTTAGTCAGTTCTGCTGGCTGTTATTAAAAGGCTTACCAACACAATAGCAAGCGATAGCCAACAAAGGAATGCACACAGTGCAGTGAAAGCTATTGAGAAATGTACATTCACCCTCTCCAAACCCTTGACCTCTAGAATCAGATCAGTAACTTCTCTCTTCTTCATTTCCCCTTCCTGTGTCCACAGTGAAGGGAAGTTGGTTGCAACCTTTTACAGATAATGTGACACGGGGCACACAAGAGCGGAAGGGAGAAAAGCATTTCAACAAAAGCCTGGAACTTCAGTTTAGGTAAATTCAGGAAGGAGAGAGATAGGAAATGGCAGCAACCTTGCCAGGAACTAAAGGAAAAGGATTCTGGCATCAGCCCCAGAGCAAAATGTTAGGTCATCTACAATAAGGGCTGGGTGAAAAACCTTCAACTCAAAATGAAAGATACAATGACACACAGAAGCTTATCAAGGCAACTTTGAAAGCAGTTAAGAAACCAATTCTTTTCTAAAGAAAGTCCTCAGACAAAAGAGATTCCTTGATCAGTGCGTGTCAAGTTCCAGGTGGGATAAACACTCTTCATAGTCTCATGAGCCAAGTTTCTGAGCCAAATTTTTCTTATTCATGAGTAAAAGCAAAGGAAACAGAAACTTGAAAACAAAATGGAGTAGATTAAGCTCACTTTTCCTCAATTAAATATCTTTAATAGGGAGTTTCTATTTTTGACCAAATTTCTTGTCATTTCAATTTGCGCAATTCTTATAAATGGCACTGACAGAACAGTAGTGACAAGTGAGCCAGTTTACATATCAAATCAAAAGAAACTTGTCCTATCCCATCAATTATACTCACTTTAAAATCTGGAGAAAGAGAGATGTCTAGGGAGAGGAATGTACTTTTCTGAAGAGTACACATTTTGCTTCTCGTGGCACTAGAAATGCTGAACTTCTGAGAGTGAGTCTTTAGATCAGAGCTGAATCATGGCTGAAGAGGATAAGCTAATTTCAAAGATCCAAGGCTGAAATGATTGGCTTTCTGTGCTCCTAAAATTTGACTCCAATCAGACATGAATTAGACTCTCAATTCTATATTAATTTCAGATTGTTTTCCAACCAATCGGTTACAAATGGGCCAGGCATTTTGCAAAAATGTTATCCAGACCTAATGCCTTAGAAGGAACCCCCTCTTTGTAGGATTATGTTCTGATTTTTGCCCTAGCACTTTAAGTGCCAGCATTTTAGTAACTCAAATTCTTCTTGTAAAGGGGTCAGAAAGTAAGATATTATAAATCCACAGGGAGAAAATTCTTGAGTTAACATGCTAGAGGAGAGAAGAAGAAGAAATCTTTTTTCTCCTTAATAATCTTCCCAGTTGTATGGTAAAGTAAATGGAAAAGTTATGTGCTTGGTTGCATTAAATCACTACCTACCCACTATCCCCCAGGGTTGATAAGGAGAATCATTAACCATCAATAAAGTTGCTAACTGCCCTGGACACAGCACATACTGGGTGGAAAGTCACTTGGATGCAGATTGAAACCTTCTGTGGACTGCGGGCCATTCTGACTTCCACTTTGAGGCTCACATCTGAAACCACAAGTTGTCTGGTCCGTCGTTTCTTCATTTTTCTGGGGCTCATTTAAACCCGTCAAATGTGAATTTCACACGTGCCATTTGGGCTATGCTTCAAGACATACACCTTTTCAGTTTGGTAAAAATCGTCCTAGTCATTTTCCCATGATGAAGTAAAAGACACATTTTAAAAAATATTTTATTTATGTAGACAATGATAGCTATCACCTACCATGTACCAAGCAGTTGTCTATATTGTTTTTCATTTAAGCTTTACGGTAAAACCACCAGGTAGATATTGTTATCTTCATTTTATAGATAAGAAAAATTTTGACTCAAGAGAATTTAAAAAACTTGCCCAACTTCATTCTACCAGCGACAGCTGAAACTTGAACCAGGGTTTTTCTGTTTCCAAAGTCTGTATTCTTCTACCTTTACATTCTATGGCCTTGTGTTTTATAAACTTCCCCTCAGTCATAAAAGTCTTTTCCATTAAAGCAATGACTATTTATTATTAAGGCTAATAATGACTATCTCAATAATCAGAGTAGCTTTTCCATAATTTGGTTTCAAATTAGTTTCAAACAGTATTGACATACCTCATGTCTCTTCTGGTGCCGGGCAAGCATCCTACCTGCTGTTCAGTCTCCACCCTCCCATAACCACTGCCCCAGTACCCACTCCCCATCCCTTCATTTCCTATTCGAGCTACCTAATTCATGCTCAACACGCTACTAACTCCCGAAGCAGCTGATAAATGTTGCCTTGCAAACTCTTAAAATCTAGAAATTAAAATGAAAAGAGAACTTCACCTGGGAATTTTGGCTTTTTCTTTCTGTCACTGTAAGCACTGTCAATAGAAAACTAAAAAGAAAAAGAAGAGCCTAAAAAGGTCCTAGACGTAAGTGACTTGACTAAAATTATTTAGCAATTTAATTAGAGCTTTAGAAAATCCACGTAGATCGCTGTTTGTAGTCAACTCTGTGTATAGCTACACAGAAGTGTTTTATTTTGGAAATCAATTTAATTATATAGCTGAATCTCACCTATATGCCCCAAACTTAAGCAGTTAGAAATACAGATTTCTATTTCTCCCCACCCTCTGACTTCACTTTAAATTCTTCTCAGCTGATGTGGTTCTAAAGCTAAGTATATTTTCTTTCTTTTATAGCTTAATGTTTTGAAAGAATTTCTCCGGTTCTTCCAGCCTCATGCCATGCATGACATTCTGTCCCTATCAAAAATCAGATCATTTCTCCCAAAGAGAATTGGCATCAAGACAAACCCTGGAGATGAAAGGAAGGGTTAAGTTTGCTTCTAATATTAGGGAATGATTCGGAAATAAATGTCGAGGTTAAAAAGTCCAGATGGTAATTCAACTGTATCCTTACTATAAACATGATTTGATTTATGGGAACTACTAATGGTATCTCAGTTTGGATCTGGACGGCTTTGCTTTCTCTCATCTGAGTTTTAAATTCATCAGATTCTTTTACTCCCACTATTAATCCTTCACTACAAAGAGACACTCCTAATCAAGAATTTGGGAGTATTTTAAAATGCAGAAATTGATAAATGTTAACAACCCTAATCCATGCAAATTACTGTCTGTTGTCATTATTTATAACCTGGCGGATGTGCTTATTCAAAAGATCCTCAAAGAGCTCCGACGATTCATGCTTCCAGTTGTGAATCATCTTTTGCTCTTTTCCCCTCTTTCATAAGGGATCACACTGAATTAGTTTTCACTTTTTTTCTTTGCCTGACATGGCAATTATTAGCTTTCTTGGCTTTGTCAGAGAAATCCATCGGAAATGTTTATCTCCCGGGGCAAATCTCAAGGAAACAGCATGTTTATCACTTCAAGGGGCTGTAATCCAAAGGCAGCCCCAGGCCCACCAGTTTTATAACATAAGAACTAGAGGGGAAACGTCCATGTGATTGAACAGCCATGGTACAATAATCCTCTGTCATGAGCCTCACCGTCTCCTCAGCCAGTCTTTGTTCTCTGACCTCTGCTGATTAAATGTACAACCTGAAATAATACTAATTTAATCTCTTATTTGCATCTGAATTTGTCAACTAACAAAGTATTGGCTTGGAGAGTAGACACCCTTCACAATTAGGCGGCTTTCTTCCAGGGTGAGAGTCACTGTGTTTTATGTAGAGGCTAATGCTGACTAACATCTAATTTGAATATCATACCAGGAAAGAGGATCATTTGAAGCAGAAGGATGGCCAGAATGATCAGATTAGCTGCATTTTACCTTATTACTTTACGAGGATGAACATAACCAAGGTATCTGTTCTATAAGATACATCATTTTGTATCGTTCTTCACATTCTTTCGAGGTCCAGTTCTAATGTCATTTTCATTACAAAACCTGAACTACTCCATCCCCTGTGCTCCCAGTGATATTTTGGACACACTTTGATTCAGTCAATATTCAACACAATTCTTTAAAGTTCTAGGCATGTGTTAGAGCTTGAAATATAATTAGGACCAAGACACAGTTTATGCACTCAGGGGAGAGGAGTAACGGGCAGTTACAATAAACCATCCATAAGTGGTAAGTTCAAGACATGATAGGGGCATGTAAGAAGGGCATCTTCCTTGTTAAGTTAAGGACATGACCCTCCAGAGTTCACAAAGACAGTCCAATCCCAGTGAGCAGAAATAGGGGAAGGTGGAAAAAGCTTTCTTAGCATAAGGGAAGGATGCGCAATGCTTTCTATTTTCAGAAGTGAAATAATATATTTGGGGGAGAACTGCAAGTAGAACAAATTGGAATTCAATGCCAAGAGTTGATTTAAAAAAATAGTTTGGACAATTAAGCAGAGGTCAGTTCATAAACGGTTAAGTTCAAGATTTACATTTTATTATAAAGGCAATGGAAGCTGCTATTTGCAGGTAATGATAATGGAGATCTGAATGCAGTAAGTGGTTATGGAAATGGAGAAAAAGAGAGAGAGTTGGCAATTATTAGAAGATAAAATCAACAGAGATTGTTGACTCTTTGGGTATGGGAGTGAGACAGAGGTAAACACAAAGGATGATGCACAGGTTTCTGTCCTGAGAAACTGGAAAACGGTGATAACTTTGGTTGAGATAGTGAATTCAGTAGAAATTATTAGTTTGGGGGAGAAAATACCAAGTTTGGTTGTGGTGTTGAGTTTAAGTTGCCTGTGAAATGTTCATTTGAGAAATCTAAGAGATGGACATTTCTGTGATGAGTTTACCTTCAGAAAGACATCCAGACTGGAGGTGGTATTTGAGATCAACCACCACAGAGTTGGTAACTGATAGATGAGACTACTTATGAAATATGTATATCATGGGAAGAGAAGAGGACTGAGGTTTTTACGCTGAGGAAATATAACAGATATGATCTGGAGAGAGGACTAAGAAGAACTGGTCGGAGAGGTAAGAGGAAAACCAGGGGGAATTCATTACCACAGAAACCAATGGAAAATAGCATTTCAAGAAGGAAATGAGGTCAGGAGTGGTACATTTCAAGGAAGTAACATAGAGCAGTCTCCCCTTACCTGTGGAGGCGTGCGTTCCAAGAGCCCCAGCAGATGCCTGAAACCGCAGGTAGTACCTAACACTGTATATACAATGTTTTTTCCTATACATACATATTTGAGGTTCAATAGCAAAATTAGTACAAATTTCTTTTTCCTTCTTCACAATTTCATGGACAGAAGATTTGTTCTTACTGCAGATCTTAGCAACCTCAGCATACAATTTTTGTTCTTTACTTATTAAGTCAAGAATGTCTACCTTTTCACTCAAAGGAAGCACTTTACGGCCTCTCTTTGGCATATCCGAATTGCTAGCACCACTGTTCTTACCCTTTGGGGCATTATTAACTAAAATAAGGGTTATTTGAACACTGGCACTGCGATACTGTGACAGGAGATCTGATAACATAGATGGCTACTAAGTGACTAACGGGCAGGTAGCGTACACAGTGTGAATATGCTGGACAAAGGGATGAGTCACGTCCTGGGTGGGATGCAACTGCATGGCAAGAGATTTCATCACCCTACTCAGAATGGCACACAGTTTAAAACTTAAGAACTGTTTATTTCTGGAATTTTCCATTTAAAATTTTCCACTGTGGTTGACTGAGGGTGACTGAAACTGCAGAGAGCGAAATCTTGGATAAGGGTGGGCTACTGTAAACTTGAGAACCAACAAACATCCGTATAATTTTTAGAGGTAAATAAGTCATTGGTGGACTTGGTTGGAGCATTTGTGGGGGCGTGCAGGGGCCAAAGACAAATTGCAGACAGTGAAGAGTAAGGGAGGGGAAAAATGAAAACATGTAGACTACCTTTTTAAAAAAACTTGAATGAGGGAGATAAAGATCTTTATTATAGATCACATACTTCCTTTCAATGTGCAGAATATTCTCTTCTTCCCCTCACCAACCCAATCCACAACACTAGATAGAATTGTTGTAGTCAGCCGAATTTTTTATTTGTTTAGAGATTCTCAGTGACTAGCCTGGTGCCTGGAGCTCCATAAATATTGTTACATAAATGAGTGACTGGGGAAAAAGTGATGAACATTTTTACCGTCACTATTTCCCACGGAAACACCAATTATTTAGACGGAAATTATTTTGAGGAACTGGAGTACAAGTCTATGTGAAGTGAATTAAGTCTTCACGAGGCCAGGATACCATGTATTTAATTACACTTTCAATGAAACTCAGTGATATCCTTCTCTCTAATGGAAACCTGACTTTCTGTTTTTTTCTTTTGTGAGGAAGATCAGCCCTGAGCTAACATCCATGCTAATCCTCCTCTTTTTGCTGAGGAAGACCGGCTCTGAGCTAACATCTATTGTCAATCCTCCTCCTTTTTTTTTCCCCAAAGCCCCAGTAGATAGTTGTATGTCATAGTTGCACATCCTTCTAGTTGCTGTATGTGGGACGTGGCCTCAGCATGGCCGGAGAAGCGGTGCGTCGGTGCGCGCCCAGGATCCGAACCCGGACTGCCAGTAGTAGAGCGCGCGCGCCCAACCGCCAAGCCACGGGGCCAGCCCCAAACCTGACTTTCTAAACAATTAAGTGAACTAAAACTTGTGTATGACGTTATTATATCGGCAACAGTCCCGCTGCAAGTGCATGAGACTGTCATAGCAGTAACTGAAGAACTAAAATAGACATCTACAGACGGCGACACATTTACTGCCTGAGGCTCAGAACCAATCGTAACTCTAGGTGAACTCATTCCTCAAAGCACTAGGGGAAGCCGGAGGAGCCTTCCAGGTGACCTCTGGATGACTGGCTCTGGGATATATATAGCACAGGTTGAAGTGTGCTGTCAAGACTCAGCATTTCAGTATCCTCAACTCCATTAAAATATTCCTTTCAAAGATAAAGAACTGTAGACTGAATGCAGAAAGAATCTGTTTTTTGCTTTTTGGATCTGGGGCTCAGGGGCAATTGTGCTGAAGATGTGGATTTGGATATGATGAGTATGGAGATGGTGACTCAAGCAGAGAGGGTCAATGAGAGTGATCAGAGAGTATTGCATCGTTGGAAGAGGACAGGGCTCTCTCTTGAATGCTATGGAACGTTGGCACTCATGGTTGGGCAGGAAAAGAAGTCTCAAAGGGACTTGGATGAAGGGTCTCTGTGTTAAAGCACTGTGCATTCTATTTCTAATTTTCTTGCTTTGCACCCTGAAAAAGAAAACTAAAATCCATCAAATTAGGCATCAGTTATCTCTAAAGATATGTTTTCAAAAATTGTCTTTCCTTTAAATATCCCGCAACGTATTGTTTTTGGTTGTTTGTTGTGAATGCTCAACCAGAATTTATTGAGCACCTACTGTATATTCCATACCCCGAACAACAGCTAGATACTGAAACTTGGATTATTTTGTGTAATGCCCACCTTCATTGTAGAGATGAAAAATGAAAGCCCACAGAGAAAATGGTCCTGGGTTACATAGCAGCAGGAGGCAGGTCTAGAATTTGAACCCATATTTTCTCAATCTTATGATCTTTCCATAATGGTTGATATGGCTATTTGATACATATATTACCCTTAGACTATGCGTTCTTATATCATTCTCAAAATTTTAAGATTCCAAGGCCTGTAGAACCAGACATGTCATTACACAGTGACAAGGTGAATGTTCTAAAAAGCATCAGATGTATAACCCTTCCCACAGATGTCTCTGTTGCTTATTCAGAGTCTGCCTATCAGTGGACCAGGGGTATGGTATTGGGTGATTATCCTCCGAACTTGACTTTCTCCAAATTCAGTGTAGAAATACATGAGAAAATGTATATATTAAGCTGGCCTAAGGTCAAACACATGAAATCATGTGACATTGAAAATACAGTTTTCTGTGTTTTAGAAAGCGTGTTGGGCATCTTTTTGCCTTAAGGCGTATTCTCTGACAATTGGGAATTCACGTCAATTCAGTCCTTTTCAATCTGTAGGGGGTGGCTCAATTACATTGCAGAAGAAGCATAAGCAGTTTAAACAAGGTAAAACGCACTAACCCTGTATTTTGACACCTCCTACAAAGAAAAAGGAATTTTTAACTGGCACCCCATGTTCATAGAACATTAGGTAACCAAGTCAAATTTCAGGAAGAAAAGAGAGGGAGAGACTAGATGCTATCAGGTTTCTGAGAGATCAAAGAGGAAGAACCCTCTTTTCTCCAGAAAAACATGAGTGGAGGAGAGGGCTGTAGGGATGTGCTCTGTGATCTTTAGGCAAACTGATGTGTAGTTTAAAAGCTTCAAGTGGCTTGACAGTCTCAACTATTTATCCTTATTTTAAAGCTTTAATTATTGTGGATATAAAACACTCATACAAAAAAGTATCAATGAGACATACAAAAGAGCTCAATGAGTTGTTATAAACAAATGCAGGTATAATCAGCACTCTCGTCAAAAATTAGAATGCTCCCAGAAAACTTGTCTCTGGCAAACTCCTTCCCAATCACAGCACCCTTTCTTCCCCTAAAGATCACTACTCCCGTGACTTTTGAAAGAATTATTTCTTTGTTCTCCTTATAGATTACCTGCCTACATGTGCATCCCTAAATATTATAGTTGAGTTTTGCCCGTTTTTGAATTTTGTATAAACTTTGCATTCTTTTGTGTCTGGCTTCAATTATGCACATTATGCTTGGGAGATTCATCAAGTTTTTGTGGGTAACTGTAGTTCATTAATTTTTTGTATATTTCACTATTTTATGGTGATAAATTATTTGCCCATTCTATCATTGATGGGCATTTGGGTTATGTTTGGTTAGGTCTATTAATAATGATGCATCTATGGACATTCCTATATCTGTCTCTTGGTGCATATTTGAATATGCATATCTTCAATGTTAGAAAAAAAAATGCTAAACAATTCTCCAAAGTGGTTATGACCAATTTACACTCCTGGCAACACTGTGTAAGTGTTTACATTGCTTCACATAGCAGGTTTTTTTTTTTTTTTTTTTTGATTTTGGACATTCTAGTAGATATTTAGCGGTATCACTTTGTGGTTTTAATTTTGTTTCTTTTATAAGCAATGATGTTGAGCATTTGTTTGTATATTTATTGACCATTTGGATATATTCATTTATGAAGTGCCTTTCCAAGTCTTGTGTCTATTTTTCTATTTGATTGTCTTTTTCTGCTTATTGATTTATTGAAGTTCTTTATGTATGATAGGCCCAGGCCATTTGATAATTTATGAATTTTGTTTGTAAATAGCAATGAAAATTGTTTTTATTGATTGATTTGTATTAAACAACTTTGCCAAACTCACTTAGTGATTCTATGAATGTATTTATTTATTCTTCTGAACTTTATACTTAAAAATTATGTTATCTGTGATAATGACAATTTTATTTACTCTTCCAATCCTTAGGCCTTTGATTTAATTTTCTTGTTCATTTCATTGACAAGTACACATAATAAGCATATATTTATTATTGCTATTCTCATTCTTGAAAGGATAACTTGGAATATTTTGCTATTAAATATGATTTTAGAGACATGTTCTGACAGATACACTCTATTAGAGTAAAGAAATTTCTTTCTATTTATATCATGCTGATATTTTTAAAAATATTATAAAAGATTTGGTCTGTATTAGATTCGTTTTTTATCTACCAAAATGCTCTTATTTTTAAAATTTATTCTGCTAAGCAGTAAATAACAATAATTTTATATTTCAAATGCTAAACCAGCCTTGCATTCTTGCAATAACTCCAAGTTGGTCATTGGATTTGCTAATTTTTATTTAATTTTTAAATCTATATTAATGAGTGACATTTGACTATAATTTTCTATTCTCCTAGATGTTTCAGGTTTTGGTATCAAGGTTATGCTTGTCTCATAAAACAAATTAAAGATTATTCCCTTGTTACTTATTCTCTTGAATATTTTGTGAGAGATTTTCAGTTACCCTTAATGCTTTTTGGAATTTGCTGGCAAAACTACCTGGAGTTTTTCTTGAAGGAAGAATTTTAAATCTTTGATTTAATTTTTTCAAAAACAAATGGCATTCAGCATTTCTATTTATTTCTGTATTCCTTTTGCTAAATGGTAGTTTTCTATGAGTTTGCCTAGCTCATCTAAATTTTCAAATTTATTGGCATAAATTTTCTCAAAATATATTTTTATCTTTGAATATCGTACACTCAGTGGTGATGGCCCTGATATAAGTTATTTGTTTCTTCTCATATATGTCTTTATCCAACTCACCACAACTACAGCAATTTTATTATTTTTCCCCAATAAACAACTTTCATTTTGTTAATTCTCTCTATTATGTATTTATTTTCTATTTCGTGAACTTTTACTCTTATATTTATTATTTCTTGTACTTTCTTTGAGTTTAGTTTGTCGTTCTCTTTCTAACCTGAGATGCACTTTAAGATTATTACTTTTCAGTCATGCTTATTTACTAAGATATGCATTTAAGGCTATAAATTTTCCTTTAAGCATGGCTTTAGCTGTCTTCCAAAAGTTTTGAGATATCATACTTTTTATTATAACTCAGTTGAAATACTTTTTAAATTCTTATTTTGATTTTTTCCTTGACATCTGGCTTATTTCTTCCATCACCTGGAGTATAGTAAGCACGTTTACTTTAAATTTTATAATTTTATGTTTGATAGTTCCAATATCTCAAGTCTTTAAGAGGCTTTGTGTAATGTCTGAAGTTCGTTCTTTTTTTTCTTCATATTGCTTTATTGTTTTATAAACTGGTGATATTTTATTGTGTGCTATAAATTATACTTTCAAAATTGTTTGTAGAAATAACACAAAACCTAGAATGACATATCTTCCTCCAGATATGATTTATAGTTGTTTCTGCCAGGTACGGGAGGCATTAGCAATCTGGAGTTTTCTTCATCCAGTTTGCTGATTGAAAATATTCAAAGCTGAGCGGCAATCTCTATGAGGCCCTGTTTATTTCCACTTCACTCTTCTTCCTAAGCTGTGATTTTTCTGTGGCTCAGCTTAAATGAGGGTTTTCATCTGGGCCCCCTTTACTGAGTTGCAGACTTTAATCCCCGATTCTCTAACCTCCTGGGATGGTCAGAATCACTGATGATCCCTTATCCTCTCAACTACCCCATACTGAATGGCAACTTCCCCCTGGGGAAAAGTGACTGCAAATCCTAGACTCACTCTTATTGGACCTCTGTTCTCTCCTGTATCCTGGCCTAGTCCTGTTTGTAATCTTACACCTTAAAAGAGAATATATAACCAACTTTTCGGGTTATCTTCATCAGTCCAAATTCCCTAGTTCATTATTACTAGAAACAGAAGTCCAGCCAGAGATATTTTTCTTCCCTAATATAAATAAAAGACAACAAGAGTCTCCTTGTTTTTGATGTATCAATTTAACTAGGCAACATAAGTTACCAGGCTTAACTTGCTCACTGCTTTAGCTTTTGTCCTGATGCAATTGGATCTTTACTCAATTATATCATTATAGCGTACTGCTCTGAGCGACTTTTGCTGTTATAAGCATATGGTGTTTTTAGTTCTACTGTTAATTCCTTTCCACTGGACTTGTTTAAAACATGCTCATTATCAATTTAGATCTTGGTTTATGTATGCATTACATTCTAAAATGTCTGGCTAGCTTCCTCAGGAGATGAAATTATGAACTGGTCACTTAGATTTGCATATATTTTCCAGAACTTATTTGCAGAATTATCAAGTACTAGCTATACAAGCTTTGAAAAAGCTGTTGCACCATGCCTCAAAACACTAGGGAGCATTGCCTCCCTTATTTCATGTGGAATGTCTCTATCAAAGCAAAAGAAAAACGAAAGCATGGGAGGCTGATCTGAGAGAAGATTTGACTCTAAAGTTGTCTGAAACTATTCCAAAATTAATTCAGGGTTTCCAATGAAGACTCACAAGAATATGGAGCGTACACCAACAGACATGTCACAATGCAATGGATTACCCAGACTTTGAAGCTGTCAATCAAAATAAGGGAAAAGAAGTCACTTTAAGAATGTTGGAATGAAAATCCTTTTGTTGGGCCGGCTCCGTGGCTTAGCGGTTAAGTGTGCGCGCTCTGATGCTGGCAGCCCGGGTTCGGATCCCGGGCACGCCCCAAGGCACCACTTCTCCGTCCAACGCGAGGCCGAGTCCCACGTACAGCAACTAGAAGGATGTGAACCTATGACATACAACTATCTACTGGGGCTTTGGGGGGAAAAAAAATGAATAAATAAAATCTTTAAAAAAAGAAAATCCTTTTGTTTAGATTTCCAAATATAGTTAATATTTATTATTTTGTCTGTCCTCAATCTCTTCTTTCTTTTGGAAATCTCCTCCCTACTTTAAAGAAATGGCTTCTCCTTCCCTTTTCAAATATGTGATCTAAAATGGTGCCATGGTCGGTATATTGCCGTGGCTGGAATACTTGGTCTGGGTGTGGAAATATTTTGCAATCTGAATACTACAGCCGCCTCTCCACAGCCACTGCTCTGAGGGGAGGGGAGGTGACCTGGGCCTGGGCAATCAACCTAGACCTTGTCTAGGATTACATCCCTTTGTGATGGGAAATCTAGGACGAGGTGAGCCCAAAGTGTCTGGCAGAATGAGACCATCGGTGGTAAAGAAGATCACACAGAGAAGAGCGAAGGTGAATAAAAGTGAAATTTCTGATGATGCTGGCACACCACACCCGCTGACTGGGAGGCCCAGCATTCTCCTTGCCCTTCCAACAACGGGCCTTTATATTTTAGTGTAAGTTGGTCTCAAATATTGCATGAGAACTACTTACATTAAAAATTACTTTTTGTTTATCTAAAATTCAAATTCAACTTGGCATCCTTTTATTTATTTTTTTGCTAAATCTAATAACTTTGAGTTAAAAGAATCCTGACCAATATGTGGGCCATATTCTGGTTGTATATTTTGAAGCTTCATGGATAAAATTCTTTCATTAACAATGTGTTCAAAAAATAAATAAAGTATCTCATTTTTATTAACTAATTTATTCTTATAATGACTTATTTTTACTTAAACTCAACTTAACAATTTTACTGAATTTCTACTGTGTGCAAGACACTGTGCAGGTTGCAGTAAGTGATAAAAATAGATGTGCAATCCTTGCTTCTAAGGACCTTAAAATCTACTTGAGAGAGAAAAACTAAATTTATTGCTATAATTTGTGGAAAATATAAAACAGGAGAATATAATCTCCAATTTAGTTAGCACTGTATAATTTATAAACTATTTTCAGATGACTGTTCCCATTGAATTCCTACAACTTTATGAAATAGGTTTGTTATAATTATTCCTATTTTTTTAAAGAATACATTGGAGTTCAAAGACATTAAGTGACATTCTTAGATCTCTGAGGTAACAGGTAACATAGCCAAATATAATTTCAGTTATTTTTACTCCTAAGTTTTCCACTCTATTACTCTGTCATTAATTATCAAATGAAATTTTGGAATGTATGGCATAGAGTGTAGACCAAGGACGATGTAAGGAAATGTTAGACGGAATCTGTAGAAGATTTTATGAACGGGGTAGAATACGAGAAGAGCTTTAAAAAGTAGATATGATTTAAATAGCAGAATATAGAATAAATAAAAGGTATTTAGGAGAGAAAGGCAAGGGATTTGAGGAGAGAGGGAGCACACATTCGTAAGAGGCCACTGGAGGGAACAGTCCTTCTGGGATAGAGTCCAGGAAAGTTATTAAATTGAATTCTCTGCCTGCACTCACATGGGTGAAAGAGAAAAACGCGACCATCAACTCAAGACCCTGCAAGAAATCAGACACAGTCCACCAGTCCACTGACTTGACCACTCTACTGGACAACCATTTCATGATTTTTCCTTCTTGAAACTTCCAACCCACCCTTCATTCTTACTCTCAGCTGATGGGCTTTGTTTCTGGTTCACTAGGAAAATAAAAACCATTGGAAAAGAATTTGCTGATGGCTCGCAAATGTAAATCTTCAGACTATTGCCTCAACTCCATCCTTGTATATTTTGTTGCCTGTTCGTCGTGTTCATTTGGATATCAAATAAGTTCTCCAAACGTCCCATAATCAAAGCTGAATTGCTGATTTTCTTCCCCCATATCTGCTTTCAGTAATGCCATCAGCTTAGACCATTATCACCATTATCCTCAACTCTTCTCTCTCTCACACTCCAATCCATCAAGATTTCCTTTTGGTGCAATACTTAAAATACACCTAGAATTTAATTGCTTTTCACACCTACTACTACCTCCTTGGCACAAGGCATCATTATCATCACCTGGATTATTGCCATTGTGTTCTAACTGGACCATCTTCTTGTAGTCTTTCTCCCCTTCAGTCACCTCTCAGTAGAGCACCCAAATAATCAATGTTACGATTCTGTACAGAACCTGCCAATGGCAGCTTCCCATCTCCCTTCAGCAAAGCCCAAGTCCTTACAATGACCTAGAAGGTACTATAGGACCTGGCCTTCCATTACATCTCTGACATCTTCTACTCTATCCCTTTCTTTCGTTGTGCTCTAGCTGTCCTGATCTTCTTGCTATATATCAAAAACATGTGACCTGCTTCTACCTCAAGGCTGTGCACTAGATATTTTTCCTGCATAAATGGTTCGTTCCTCAACTGTCTTACTCTCTTATCTCTTTCATCTCTTTTACTTTCCTTTTAAAAATTGCAACCTCACGCCACTGCCTGGCTTTCTCTATCCACTTTCCCTGCTCTATTTGCCTCTGCTGCATATCTGATTCTATATCTATTTTACTTATTCATTTATTGTCTGTCTCCTTGCACTAGAACATAAGGTTCATAAGGAGAGGGACATTGTTTTGCCCATTGCTGGATTCCCAGCACTGAGCACAGTGCCTTTCACATGGCAGACTAAATTAATACACATTGAATGAATAAATGACTGTGGCCATAGTGGTCAGATCTATGGCAGGCTTTGAAACCAGGCAGTGAAGTATAGAGACACTGAGTCACTAAGGTTCTTGGCGAGATGAAATATATGAGAATTAATACAGCAGAAATAGCTGGGACATAATATATGGGAGAAGCTCAGATAATAATTAATTACCTGAGGGTTGATGGTGGTGGCAGAGTCCTCGAAGGCCTATGTGGGGTCAGGATAGGGGAGTTTCTTAAAGTATTCTCACAGTTACAGGGTGTGATCACTAGATGTAAGACAAAGAAGCCAGATGGGAGGCTGTCACAGTATTCCAGGTTTGAAAAGATGTGGGTATGAATTAGGAGTGTGACTGGCAATGAGGAAGACAGAAAGGCACAAATTTGAAAGACGGTTAAAGAACGATACATAGGATTAAAGGGCAAGTGAAATTAGAACGGATGGTACAGGTAATTGATGACCTTGAGCTTTCAAAATTAGGATGCTGAAAAAATAACTGCACCTCTGATTTAAAAGAGCTATCTGGCAAAGTTACATGGTTTCTTTTTGCTGCTTTTGACTCATTTTGTACTTTCAGGGGGCAGAGAGAGCAATAGCAGGCAAAAGGTGAAGGCTGAATCTATAGTCACTAGTGACTTCCCGCTTGTCCAAATTGTGAAAATTCTTTTGGAGATTAGACAAATACTGGAACATTCTGTGAGTCAGTCCAGATCAGCTTGGATAGTGTCAATTTGTTTTTTCTCTCCATGGCATGATGGGATCACATATTTTCTTTAGTCTTTTTATTAAAAAGAATTTGTTGTTGTTGTTGTTGTTGTTATCCCATTACGCTACCAGTAAGGATCTGTCTGGTGGCACTAGTACAAAATGAAGTCAAGGGCACTCAAGAAGTGTTTGGCTTTGCTGGGAATTCTCACTCACTAAACTCCCAGTCCTTGTGGATAGGAACAGGTCACTGTTACGGTTTGTCAGCCATGCTCAGTGGTAGAAGCTCGCACACCATCTGTTCTCAGATGCCTGGTTTTGCCCAGAGCTATTTGTTCCTCTTTTTTTTTTTTTTCTTTTCCCCATCAACTTCCACAAATAACAAGCAGAAAAATCTTAACAAATTTTGCTAGTATTGGAGTGATTGAGTGTTAAATGAATTAAACATGGTGAGGCCACCTCGTACCTACCTGCCATGATTAAGAGTTATTATGTGCTGGTCTCTATACCAGGCATTTTACACAGAAGATCACAGTTAAGAAAGTATTCAGTTGGTTCGGTCTAATCATTCTTTTTAAGATCAAACTCACCTTTAAAAATTAGAGAACATAACTACCCTCATCCTATACTGCTAAATCTACTCCAGAGAAGAAGCCAGGGGATCTGTGTATTCGAGAAGCACCCTGTGATTCTCAGGTTCAGGTGTGTGGGAATTATTGAAGAGAGAAACGTCTGAGTTAAGAAGACAGAGAAACGGGTGTGAGGTCCAGCGCCACACCCACCAACTGAGGCCACTTTGACCCAATCAACCTTCACAGATCTTGGTTTCCTTAGTTGTGAAATAAGAAAAATAGTATAAATCCCTTTTAATGAAAAGAGAAATCTCAGATGCACAAGTACAGTGTCTGGTTCCCAATCAATATAAAAGAATTAAAGCTACTAAAAATTTAAAAATTAGAGAACATAAATCCTTTGATACATTTGAATTAAAAGACTGTTCAATGATTCATAAAGTTGTGGGTAAATAATCTTACGCCACTTAAAATTTAGCAACCAACTAAGAAATGAAAGCTTACAGCCATTTAAAATCACTCAGATCTTCCTGTTGAAGCTGCCATGGTAAACCACATAATTAACTAAAGCAAATTGAGATGATCTGTGCCAAGGTCAGAGAGTGCAGACAAGCAGAAAATCCAAAATACATAGATAAGCCATTTGGGGCTTGGAATATACTATCAGACATTTTATAACATTTTTACTGCTTGTTCAGTTTAGCTCGGGGAGCTACTCCAAGTATTTAATAATGTATTATAGGCAGTTTAGAATGAAATTTTAGACAAATATTAACTAAAGTTTTAGTGGAACTAGAGTTTACAATACTAATAAGTGAATTTCTCTATATTCTTTCATTTAGCTAGTATTTATTTAGTCCTCTGACACATAACGTAGAGTGTTAGCCACTGGGGGAGGGTAAAATAACATTTAAAATATGGAATTTATAATTTAGTGGCAACAAGGAGGGAACAAGTCAGAAAAGGCCACAGTCACCAAAGAAGGATTGCAAAACCTAGAGTTTCCTCCTTCAGAGATCTTAAGCTTCGCCCACAAATATCATGTGTATAAATGCATCAGACGTATTAAATGCGTATTCACATCCCTCCCCAGGTTCCAGTTCTACAGACACGGAGCCAGCTGAATATTGCTTAAACTTCCGTGTTGACTTTGGCCCTGTCTAGGCTGGTCCCACTTCCCTAAGGTTAAGGCTGCATCCAGAGGGCTCAGAAATTAAGGGGTGAGGCCAAGCAGGTGATGCAACCTACTTGGGGGCAGGGAATGGGGTTGAGCTCCTCTCTGCTCCTTGCATGCCATGCAAGTTTGGGCAACAAATTTGTATTTTCAGTGGCTCATTTCCTCATCTGTAAAAATAGAGTCTCTAGTGAACCTTTACAGAGCGCGAAAGAGTAGGTAAATATAAAGCCCTCGTTACTCTGTGAACTGAGTGGTTATTTAAAGATAATAAAGAATTACTGATGTAAAATTTTCGAGTGATAATATTGTTTATTTTTTTAAAGAGGTCTTATGTTTTGAAGACATCTGGAAATTCACTACCTATTATCTCCACTTTCATATATTGAAATATATATATTAAAAAACATACATTTATAAATTGAAACAGTCTATAACAAAAAGTTTAAAAACGCAAAGTATTTGAAGAACAGCATGAAGGGAATGCCTTTTCCCAAAACCAAAATGTTTTTTTCCCTATCTTTCTCACAGGCTTTTGTCATTTATGCAGGGATACGCTGGCTATACATAAGCAACAAAAGGAAGAACTATGGAAATAATTCCGCAGCATCCTTAAACTAAAAAGGGAAACCAAACCGTTGCGTGCTGTCAAAATCTGGGAAGGCCCTCCGGCTTGCCCACCCCGGGTCCTCCTTTCATGGCGTCTACTACAATGTGGATTTATGCTCGCCAGAATATCACCTACTGTATAACAAGTAGAGTATAAAGTGCCATATTGGACTACCATATGGCTACTAACCTCAGAGGTTGGTAGCAACTATCAATGTAGAAATTTGAGAGCAGAATGAGCCTCAGGATAGAACCAGTTCTCACTCAAGCATGCTATATAATTGGCTGTAGTGAGAAACTAAAAAATGTCTCAGAAACCAGATGGATTTGAAATGTTCCATTATTCATAAACACGTTTTTTTTTTTTTTTTGCATTTGTACTTGTTCCCATTCCCAAATATTCTGCCACAGAAATTTGCTGAAGAAGGTGTGAAAAGGGACACAAATCTTTGCTTGTTTTTTTGGAAGGTGTCCCTGCAGCCACGGCACCCAAGGAGCTAGAAGAAATGGCCGCGCAGTGTGTTGAGGGACTCTTCTCAGTCTATTTGTGTTTTGGGGGTTTCGGGGGAGGGGAGGGAGGCTTGTTGTGAACACGGCCACAGGTAATCACAGGATTTCTGAGCTTGGAGCTGTGGAAGCTCATCCTTTCCAAACTCCAAACTGCTATTTTTTTTGCTCATTCAAATGACAGTCATTGATATCCTTGTGACAGGAAGTGACTCCCCAGGGCAGAAAATTACTCAGTCTACTTCCTACCTTCCATCCGCCGCCACCCTCCACTCCCCTCCTCCAGCTGGAGGGAGAAGAAGGTAGGGGCACTTCAGCTGGAGATGGAGGCTTTTGTCAAACGAATAACATACCGAGCAACAAAGGAGAAACTCATCAGTGACGTTTATAAGCAAAGAAGGGTTATAATAGAACCCTCTCACACAAGCAGCTCTGCACTTTGGTAATTTACATACCAGACGAAATGCGAGAAGGAGAGCACCTTTCAAAGAGTGTGAAAGAATCAAATCTAGGCCCTCTGCTCTGTAACATGGTAATGGAGAATACAAGATTGTGCAACAATCACGGGACACCAAAGCCACAGTATTTCATCAAACATCTTCACTCTCCTTAGAAATAATGCATCTACTCTAGGGATGTTGAGAAAATGTCTATTTAAGGCATTAGCGTAATTATTGTTTAGGGGGCCGATTGTTTTGTGTGATTTATATTGAGAATTAACTGACGGATTTGAGGTGGGTAATATACAATTAGTATAAAAGATTAATCCTACCCGTGCTTTCACATCTAAATCTTACTCATCCCAACTTCAGCTCCTTACATCAAAATTACCAGTGTATATAACAGGACAAAATCCATAACTGAGAGCTTCAATTGAAATGCAGCGAAATGTAACTGTCGTAATGATAAAATACAATGTGCATTTTGTTGAGGCGCTAATAATTTTATTATAGCTACTTAGAATTTTTATACGTCTGGATCTCAGTTATGGAGAAGAATGCAACTTTAGAGACTCAGATAACTTTTAGAACTTAAGAATATATTTAATTTTTTACAGAAAATTTACATTTCATTATATTAGTTCCAGAGTAAAGATATTTTGTTGTGATTTTAAGTGGGATTGTATTCTTGACTTCTCCTTCTGCTAGCTCATTATTAGTGTATAGAAACACAACTGATTTTTGTATGTTGATTTTGTACCCTGCAACTTTGCTGTAGTTGTTGATTAGTTCTAATAATTTTCTGTTAGATTCTTTAAGATTTTCTGTATACAGAATCATGTCATCTGCAAACAGTTCATTGCAGCGTTATTCACAATAGCCAAGGTGTGGAAGCAACCCAAGTGCCCATCAATGGACGAATGGATAAAAAAGATATATATGTACGATGGAATACTACTCAGCCACAAAAAAAGAGAAAATTGTGCCATTTGCTACAACACAGATGGACCTTGAGGGTATTATGCTAAGCAAAATAAGCCAAACAGAGAAAGACAAACACTGTATGATATCACTTATATGTGGGAGATAAACACATGAATAAGGAGAACAAATTAGTGGTTACCAGAGGGGAAGGGGGTGGGGGGAGGGCAAAAGGGGTAAAGGGGCACATATGTATGGTGACGGATAAAAACTAGACTATTAGTAGTGTACAGTCTATACAGAAACTGATATAGTGTACACCTGAAATTAACACAATGTTATAAACCAATATGACCTCAATAAAATAATTTTTTAAAAATGGTATTTTGAAGTTCTCTGCACAAACATCACTTAACAATAGCAATCCTTCTAACCCAGCCTTCTAGGCTAGGGACAATCCCCATCCTCTCAGCCCTTCTTTGATGCATTTCCCGGGGACTACTGCCACTCCTGTATTCTCAGATATTTGTTCTCCATGACGTGCATTATCTCTGCCATACAATATTGTCTTTAAAAACTCCCATTCTTTTTTGGCCTGGGAGAAATCTTACAGACCATCTCATTCAATCTTCTCTTTCTGTAAACTAAAGGACATCAAATGACTTGCCCAGGGTCAAAAGCTATCTCCAAGCCAGGATAGGAAGCAAAGTAAGTATATCACTTCTCAGATGACAATGGTACCATCTTATTATAGTCTGTTTTATATCATGATCCAATTGCTTTGATTATGACTTACTTCCCAAATGGTTTATAAAATCTTTGACGGCAGGGAAGCTGTTTTGTCTATCTACTTTTTCTCCCACAGCGTAATGCTGGAAACACACTAGAAAAGCAATAATCATATTGAATATGTTGGAAAGTAGTGAGGAATACAATTTTTCTAATTGAAGTGAAATTCACATAAAATTAACCATTTTAAAGTTAGCAATTCAGTGGAATTTAGTACATTCGTAATGTTGTACCACCACCACTTCTACATAGTTTCAAAGTATTTTCATCATCCAAAAAGGATACCTGGTATCCACTAAGCAGTTACTCCTCATCCTCCCCCATCCAGGCCCTGGCAACTACCAGTCTGCCTTCTGTCTCTATGGATTTACTTATTCTGGATATTTCATATAAATGGAATCATACACTATGTGACCTGTGTCTGGCTTCTTTCACTTAGCGCAAATGGAGTTTCATCCACATTATAATATGTATCAGTACATCATTTATTTTTATATAAATGTTTATATAAACATTTATTTTTATATACATCCGTTAGATGTATATATCACAACTGGTTTGTCCAATCATCCATTGATGGACATTTAAGTTGTTTCCACCTTTTAGATCTTGTGAACTGTGTTGCTATGAACATGTGTGTACATGAATTTGTTTGAATACATATTTTCAATTCTTCTGAGTATTTACCTAGGAGTGGAATTGCTGGTTCATATGGTAATTCTATGTTGAACTTTTTGAGGAACCGCCAAATTCCTTTCCATAATGGCTGAACCATTTTACATGAGGAATACAATTTTGGATTAAAAAATTACAAAATGTAGCGTGATTTTAGTGTACAAAAACTACTTCTTGACAATTTGGTAAGAACCGCTGTGCAGTTTGCCATTTATATTCACTCTCCATTTATAGGTGGAATTCTGACACATCCAGATTTTAGAAGATGCATATAATGAATTTTTCCAGGATATGTTCAATTCATGGACTCTCACAAGTTCATATCAATGCCTTCAGTCCTGATCTCTTGGATAAAGAGTACTGCTGCTGTGCACAGTTGTTCAGGTTGTGCACAACCTATCCTGCCATAGGCAGCTACCCTGGTTAACGAGTATTTGATTCTTTAGACTCCAGATTTGGCCCTTTCTGACATGAGGAGTTACCAATCTACCCTAATGTCCTCAGTCATCCTTTGGAGTCTAAATACTTACTGTACTGCAATCAATCAACAATTATAATATCTCTAATGTCATGCGCAAGTCCTTGTGCCAGATCCTCAGAGGGATTCCAAAAGGTATGAGATGTAGGTATTATCCTCAAGGAAATTAAAGATTATATGGAGAGATGAGACTGATATCCTTGAAAAATCCACTAACAGTATAGAGAGTAAACGCTAAAAAGATTATTTTTGTTGTTAGTGCTGTCAAGTCAATTTCAACTGCTAGAGACTCTGCGTACAGCTGAGCAGAACCTGCTCGGACTTTTTTTTTTTGCATTATCCTCTCATCTTCCAGTGCTAGATTAGACAATGCTCCGCTGCTATTCATAGGATATTCATGGCCAATTTTTTCAGAAGTGGACGCCCAGTTCCTTCTTTCTAGTCTGTCCAGAAGCTCTGCTGAAACCTGTCCACCATGGGTCACCCTGCTGGTATTTGAAATACCAGTGGCATAGCTTTCAGCATCACAGCAACACGCAGCTGCCATAAAATGACAACCGACAGACAAGTGGTGTGGTTCCCTGACCAAGAAACAAACCCAGGCCTTGGGGGTGAGAGCACCGAATCTTAACCACTAGACCACCAGGGCACGCCTAAAGAATTATAAGAAGAACAAAATCTGGCTAAATGATTATTGAAAATTCACAGAAAAGATAAAATTTGAATTTAGTTCTGGAGAAGGGGTAGTAGTTAAAAGGTAGAGAGAAAAGGGGCCGACACTTTTAATGTGTTGTATAAATAGTATGCAAAGGCATAAAACAGGTTTAAGTATGAGTTTAAATAGAAGAGAGAATTTATGCATCAGAGTAGTGGAGGTATGAGTTGGTAATAGTCTGAAACCACTGGTCAAAGATTCTGAATGTCGATCTGGTATTCATTCTGAAGATATAGGGTCTTTGAGAGCACAAGGATGCTGTGCTGAAAAGCAGTCTCTTAGATCAATTACTCCTACAGGAATTATTGTAGAGGGAGGAGAGTTATGAAGCTTCCATTATTCTCCAGGCATAATGTGATAGGAAAGAATCTGAATTAAGTTAAAGACAGAAGAAACTGAAGGTATGTGAGAAAACCTCAATGACAAATCAAGAGGACATGGTGACCCATGTGGTTTGGGCTTTAGAGGAAGGAAAAGGAGTTGATGGTGCCATCCGGTGTCAAGGCTGGAGGACTGAACAAATGGTGGTATTCTTTATACAGTTTCTTCATCTGGAAGAAGTGAGGAGAGGAAGACGTTGGGTCAGTGAAGACAACGAAACATTTAAGCAGAAACATGTGCTCAATCATCACTGTAGAAAAGAGACTGTGTCTTGATAAACCTCTCACCTTTCTAGAAAAAAGGAAACAACTTTGGAAAGTTGTTTTAATAAGGTGATATTTGAAGACATTTGAAAGTGAATCAGATCTTTGAGGATGTGTGCTGAGTCTACCTGTTTTGGGATATCCCTTCTATCCAACCAAATCAGTTTCTCTTGATATTTTTATTTCAATGAGCTGTATCCCTCAAAGAGACAAACCCATGGGTCTCACATTCTTTCCCCCCACCCTCCCATCAAAAGCAATGCTGTGCAAAATCCAGATGTGATCCTTACTGCCTCCAGCACACTCAGCCTGAACCTGTGAATTTTTCATCTTCTGAACGAGCCCAAGTGCCTGAGCTAGTGTTGCTTATTTGGTGGTTGGGAGCTCAGGAAGGAGATGAGTCAAGTCCTCTGGAGCCCAACCAGGTACCGATTCTAATTTGGATAGGGGCTCAGCTGACTCTTTTTATTACTTTCTCCAGAGTGCTATTTGAGGTTTCACAGGAGAAGAAAATCAACAAGCATATCACTTTGCCTTTTGGCATAAACAGGTACAAGCTTTATTCTTCCTAATCTGTCTAAGGAGATGGATGACAAAAAGAGCAAGGGACCATGATCTCTAAGCAATGGAAAATTAACTAGAAATTTTTAGATATTACTCATTCTGCCATAGCATCTTTCAGACAACATTTCAAATATTGCCTAAAAGATCATAATCGATTTATTAGCTCCAGCTGTTCCCCATAACAGGTGACAGTGTGACACTGTAGTGCCAAGTGTTCCTGATCTCAAGCAGGGAATTCTGCAGTCTTCCATAATATGATAAAAGAGAATAAGAGCAACACAAATAATAACATTTTTAGACAGTTTCTCTGTATGAAGCTCTGCAATGGAGATTATTTTATTTAATCCTCATAACTATATATACAATAATTAACCTCATTTTATAGAAAACTCCATCTTAGAAAAGCCCAAGTTTCTAGGTCAAAGGAAAGACAAATAGAATGCTTTTGACGGCAACACATCCTCTTAACCACACAACTATTGAGAAATGTTTAACTGTTTAACTAAGAGATGGGAAGGGAAAATACTGACAATATAGAATTAACTCTGAGGAGAAAGATTTAAGAAGATGGTTGTATTAAACATGTTCCACATCAAAGACGTACAATACGGAGGACACAGATTAATGAAGGACATGAATCTGGAGAAAAGGAAGGCATTGGGTGGCACATTGAGACAGAATACATTTTTAGATTAGTCCCGAGAGAAAAAATCATATGCAGGGAGTTAAGGTGTGATTGCGTAATGAAGATGTGAGGGAGCTTAGGAAAAAAAACAAAAAAACGCAGCCTAGAAGCCTTGGAAGTCTTACAGTGAAAAAGAAATCAGAGTAGCTACCATTGAAGAACAAGTGACCTTTTCTCAGTACAGAGAACTTATACATGGATGAAGGCAGGCATGAGGCTTGTCAGCTGAAAGGGAGGGCCAAAGAAGATGGAGAGAGAAGGGAGATTTGAATGTATTTTTTTTCTTTTCTTTTTTTTTTTTTTTTGTGAGTAAGATCGGCCCTGAGTTAACATCTGCCAATCCTCCTCTTTTTGCTGAGGAAGACTGGCCCTGGGCTAACATCCACGCCCATCTTCCTCCACTTTATATGGGACGCCGCCACAGCATGGCTTGACAAGCGGTGTGTCGGTGCGCACCCAGGATCCGAACCGGCGAACCCTGGGCCGCCGCAGCGGAGCGCGCGCACTCAACCGCTTGCGCCACTGGGCCGGCCCAAGAAGGGAGATTTGAAGGAGGAAGCAAGATCAGGAGCTTGGGTCAAGAAGTAAGTGCTTCAAGGGAAGATAAACACCTTTTTTGTAAGAAAGGAGGAGGTAAAAATGAGTGGCTAAAAGTGAAAATCCACTACCATTCCAGCACAAATCCCAACGTTTTATTTATTTAGTTAATCTTTTTGCTTCAGAGGCAAGAATATCCCTCTCCTACCCCAGCTTGAAAAGTTTGGACTACCTTTGCCTCCATCCACTTTCTCACCCTCATATCCATTCAGCTCCTGGACGTGAATGATTGCTTTCCTCTCTGACAACCCCTATCCATTCCCACCAGCACTTGTAGTCCCACCACTGGCTTGTAGTCTTTTGATAATAATACCATTACCTGAACCCCTTCCATGTGCCAGGCACTGTGACTAAGCCTTAGAACTGCACTGCCAAAGAGGGGCATTATTACACCATTTTGTGGGAGGAGACTAAGGCTTTCAGAGGGGAAGTAACTTGCTTGAGTCCATGCGATTATAGGTGAAGAACCAGAAACCAAACTTAGGTCTGTCTAACTGAAAAACCATCCTCTGCCATACCCCACTCTTGAAAGCTAAAGCCTCTTATTCTACAGGGTGAAGAAAATATTTACAAGAGTTATGGTGGAGACCAGACAAGAGAATCAACAGAGATAGCCGTCATTACTGACGGCCCCATTGGATTCAGAAAGTGTGACTTTCTAGTGGTCACTTACACTAAATTCAGTGACTTCTTCCAGGAAGGTACTGCAGCCTGGGGGTAGGGACATAAAAGAAATAGTGAGATCACCATAGGGGAGAATTGTCATGGCAAGGAGGGCAAGCAACCAGGAGGCAAGAAACCAAATCACAGCCTTGGGATTCAAGGAAAACATCATCGAGCACAGAGGTAAGTGAATGACTCTCAACTAAGGGTCCCCTGTGCTGAGACTGTTTGTGGTGGAGGCTTCCTTTTTTCATCTTCAGCCTTGAACATGTAGTTTTGTCTCTTGGTTATCAGGTTCTGGCCTCCTGGAACTCCTGATCTTAGTCTATTGATTCCTCCTCATCTCAAGCCTTTTCTTTTTCTTTTAATTATACACTAAGAAAAAATAATATATATATACACACACATATATATTTATTTAAATATATACATATATTTGAACTCTGCCACTACAACAAATTTACTGTTTTCAAGTTTTCTACTTTCTCTCCCAGTCCTTGTACAGAATCACATATGAATTTTAAATAGTTCCAATGAGAGAAGAGATGCCATATTTTACTGTGCATGTTTCACTGATTACCTTTCAGAATTTTCCATTTTAACAGAGTTTAAGGCTCCATTAAGTTGCCTTCATTTTTCCCTAATCGATCCCCTCTGTTGAACATTTAGGTTGCTCTCAAACTTTTATTATTGACAACAATGTGGCAAGAGAATATTTATGAAGAAAGTAATCTCTTCCTCTTGAATTGTTTCCTCAGTTGAAAATTTCAGAAGTGAAGTTACCAGGTCCAGAGTCTCCTTTGTAAATAAGTCTTTATATCCTCATGAGTTAATCTTTCATTGTTCTTTTTTACCACTCCCATGTACAAGCTAATTATTTCCCCAAATGTGGATTTTCAAAGACAAAGTAATAGCTTTAACATTCATATCACTGCTATCATTGCTAACTAGCAATTTTGTAAACTGCATATATAATTGGAGGAATTACTTATAACTATAGAGTTTAGCATGTGCATTAAAATAAAATCTTCTATAGGTTTCTCAATAATCTGCATTGGGCACCTTTACTTCCTTTGAAAACCAAAGGAATTATGCATTCAAGAAATATTTGTTTTCTGGCCACTACAAATTCTTACCATCATATTTTTATTCTTCTGTTAGGAGAGTAACCCATGACAAGAGCGATGATGAAGGTGAGCCCAAATTGGCAACTGCAGTACCAAGAAGAGTCACCCTACTCAGACAGGTCAATAAGAAAAATAATTTTTTTTCTTTTATTGACAAAACTGCATCACAAAAGATATACATATGTGCATTTTATTTGTAGGACCTAATTTAGGGTTTTGCTTATGTTACATGCCCTTAAGTCAGCTCTGACTCCTGGTGACCCTGTGAATGAGTGATGTCCACAATGTCCTGTCCTCAACAGCCCTACTCAGCTCCTGTAGACTCATATGCATAGCTTCCTTTATGGAGTCAATCCTTCTCATATTTGGTCTTCCCTTTTCCCTGTTTAGGGTTTTAGGATTCATTATGCAGGCTTTCCCGTGGAACAGTTTACTCTACCCAAGTAATATAGCAGGAGTCATCCTTACCCTTACAATGTTATTTTATCACTTGCTTTAAAATGGGAATAATTGAAAGAACATATCCTAGAATTGTGGGAAGTCATAAGTCATGCCCTTTTATCTGGTTATTGGATGCTGAGAAATGATCTTTGTGGATACCTGAAGACATTGGAGAGTTGAAATAACCACTTGATGGTTTATGCTTCAGAGTGACTTCCTTCCACCTAACCTCAGTTATTACAAACTTTTTTGGGGGGTATTTTTCTTGTGATTCTAAGAAAATAACAATACAATCTAAAATATCCCTCCTTTTGGAAAATATAACATGTAAATTCATTGAATCTGTCATGCTATTGACTTACCTCTGTAGTCTCACAAATATGATGAGCAAATGCATTCATTTTCATGTGGTGGATATCTAGGCTGTTTTTCAATATGGAAAAGGAGGTGTGGGACTGATAAAACACTAATGTCACTTTGAAATCAAAATGCAAATTCCAGGTTTATTTTCTCCTAAATCTTTGTATATAGATGAAGACTTAACTGAATCTACTTCTGTCTTATAAAGTATGTGTTGCTTCCTAATAATCCTCTAATTGTTTTCTGTGATTTTTTTCATTACATGCAATGGTTCCTGCCATTTCTAGTCTTTGGCAACCGTAAACAGCCTGATCATCGCTAATATCTTGAACAGCTTTTGAAGCTCCGCTGACCACTGCCACCAAAGAATGGACACATGTGCTATATGGATCAACATTTCCTCCCGACTATTTAACAAAAACCACCCTGAAATGTTGATAAGCAAACAGACATCAACAAGAGAATGGCGGCTAATTCCCCAGAGAGACTGAGGGAAGTTATACTTCTCCAGCCAGGAGAAAAAAGGCAGGACGTGAGTGATTCAGAGAAAGGTGCAGCGTTCCAGCAGAGACAGGAAGCATTGACATGTGGCAACTGAATCAAAGGGGGCTGTCGAGTCTCTGTTCAATTGTTTGAGACACAAAGTCCACAACCCTCAAGTAGTGTGGTACTTTGACCATAGCTTGAGTGAGATCAGAAGCAATGGTTGGTGGTGATGTCAGTGAAGCAAAGCCATTGCAGAAGGAATGAGAATTCATTGTCGAAAGAAGAGGAATGAGAAATTTGGCCTTGATTTTAGTTGAGGGTCATGTATAGATATGTTGTCCAAGAGCTGTGACTTGATTTTTTTTTGAGTGATTAATTTCCATGAAGATGTTGAATCTTCACAGATCATGTACTAATTTAGAGTTGAACGAAGATGAATTCCAATGAAGAGCTAGAGCAGTCATACTCTGAGGAATGCAAAAGTGGATATTAAAATATTTAGTGAACTTTAAATCACAACATAGACAATAATAGTAACTATCCTACGGAAGAGGTTCAGAATCAGGGTCACAAAGCTCTATTGCAAAGGACATTATTTGATAGAGAAAGTAGATGAAAATCTTTAAGTGGAGAGAGGAACGGAAGAGAGTGTGGAACCCAGTTCCTGGAGGCGTGTCAGTTCCAGCCCTGCGTATTTCAGTTTCTGCCCACCACACGGTAGCCACCTCTTTCTTCCCCCATCTCCTGAAGTCACTCAGATAAATCTCTGTTCCTTGGAACTAAAAGAATTCCCCACACTCTCTACTCCCAACACATGGCCCATTATGCTTACCTTATGTCAAAGATACACTTGAGATCTTGGAAATTCTGTATAAATATTCTCACAATCCTGAAAGAGCAAAGAAAGCAGCAGGAAAGGGCAAGCTAGGATGTGTGCTACAATATCTAATAATATTGAGGTTATAGGGTAATGAAAAACATACCTGATGTGATGCTCTGCATTCTTATTAAAAAACAATAACAAAAATCTAGAAGCCCCGAAGACAGTTTTCCTTTCTCTGGCTTTTTTGTTCCTCTTTGAGATTTAGTTTCATTTTCAGTGATTTCTTGGGTAAGTAAAATAATATTTCAGTCAACAGTTAAAAGGGGTCAGTTGGGGTCTTGTCAGGGTGCTTGGGATCTTTCTCGCTGACCTGGAATTAGTGCACGTGCATCTAAGTGCTACTTCAACCACCCAGCACACCATGAAATATGTTTTCCGCTACAATGATATTGCTGGCAGTGCATAAAACAAATGGACTGGGTCAGAAATAGCCTGACTCCACCTTTAAATGGGATCTTGTAGATATATGTTACTTTGGAGAGCACTTCCAAAACTTTCTTGTATTAAGATTTTATAATAATTTTAATTTCCATCTACAGAAGCTATTCATGAACTCAGTTCATCCTCATAACAGCCCCAGGGGGTGAGTTCTGTATTGTAAGCCCCAATGCACAGATGAGGACACTGAGATTCAGAAGCTTCAATGTCTTGCCTCAGGTCTCAAGCTAGTAACTGATGAAGCTGGGGTGCAAACCACGAACCTGGAAATCTCAAGTCTTTTTTTTCCTATCCTGCTGCTCTGACTCATGTCATTCAAAACTGCATCAGTTAGGGCTTGGGTTCAGCTGCATATAACAGATAATCAGAAGAACCAGAGGTTAGACAAGATAGAGATTTATGTTCTTCCCATATGACAATAAAGTCAGAACTAAACAGTCCAGAGCTGGTAGAGGGAAATGCCTTCAGGTTTCCCACTGTGATCAGGCACATGAAGGCAGCTGTAATTCCAGCCATCATGACTGTAATCCAGGTCTCAGAAAAGAGTTAGAAACAAGAGAAAGAGTGGTACTAAATCAGGAAAGCAAAACTTTTCCAGAAATACACAGCAGTGACCAGAAATGTGTTTCCTGTGATTGCCGCTAGTGGTAGAACATCCTTAGAAATCTAATTTTTATCTGATAACAGATAACAAAGCAGAGATAATTGTCAGCAAGAAGGAAAGTGGGAACAGATTTTGCATAAGCATCCAGAAGTATCTGTCCCCCAAGGCATCTAAATCTCCACTTCAAAAAATAATCAAATGTCTCCTTTGGGGCATTTTTGTCCCAATGGCATACTCCTACTCCTTATTATATGTTTGTCAACTGAGAACATGTACATATGTTGACAGACAGTGACTTTGGCTGACCCTTCACCAGCCTTATAAAGACTATCCACATGAAGACTACACCAGATAGAAGCTTAAACCCAAGGTTTAGCTGTTCTAAAGATTTTGATGTTCCTCTAGTTCACACAGAATCTTACTGAGTAAAGTTATAAAAAATATTTTCTAGAGAAATAAGAGGGAAAAGTTTGGCATATATAACTCAACTATTTTTAGGTAATGGAGAAAGACAATATACAGGGCAGCTAACACTTTAGCCAATCAAGAAATGTCTTTAAAGTTGGAAGCTGACTCTATCACTACGGGTATTTGTTTCCCTCGAGTCTTACTCATCTTAACTGCTGATTCACACAGTTCACCCTCCCACTTGGCAGTAGAAATTAAATGGCTTGTGATTTGCAATCTCAGCCTTGGAGAAGAGATTTATAATAAAAGGGGTTTACAGTGTGTCTCTAGTCTCCCTTGGCCTCCTCTTCCTCCTTGCTAAGTCCCTTCTGGACTGTGGGATTTTACAAGGGACTTGATGTTCTCAGGTCTTGTTGAGACACTGAAGATGTTTATAAGGGATTGGACTGAAAGCTCCCCAGCCATCGAATTGGCTAATTAATCCCAGATTATGCTGAATGTGCACTAGAGAACATGAGAGAAGATGAGTCCGTCATCTAACATAGGGGTGAGGTGGGGCAGGCAAGGGGGTGGATCTGAGGAAGAGGAGACAGCAGTAAGACTGAAAAGGAATGGCCAGTGGGACTGGAGGAAAGCCAGGATAGTGTGATGGCTCTAAACCCAGGCTAGACATTTCGAGAAGAATAGAGTTCAACCATGCTAACTACTCTAACATCTGAGTAAGATGGTAAGACGAGACATTGGCTTTGGAAATTAGGATGTAATTGATGAGTTTGCTAAAGTGGTTTTAGAGGGATGGTGATGGGAAAAAAAATTAAAAAAATAAAATAAAACCTGTGTTCAGTAGAAATTTAGAGAAAAGGGAAATTTAAAGTAGGGATATTAATGGCTGACTGATCATTTTTTGAAAGGCTTCTTGGTGAAGGGAAGGAGAAAGAGATGGTGGGAACCAGGGAGGTATACAAGGTTGGTGGGGTTGGTTATTAATATAGTAAAGTCTTTGGCACTGGTTTAGCCTAGGGAAGGTAGTTGGTAGAGAAGGAGGGGTGGAAATGAGTTTGCAAGGAGACGGAGCAAGGGCTAGAAGAGAAAGGAAGGATGTTATATCACATTGAATTAATATTTAATATCACAGAGAGTGCTTTCATATAATGGTCCCACTAAATACAGAACATTCACTCCCAGATATTAATAGAATACACACCTGTACACACACAGTCTCACACACACCTTTACATAAACCATAGGTGTGTGCAATGTCACAAACCTCAGTGTATAAAAACTGAAAATATAGAGTAATTTAGAAAACTGATTACTTAGATGATGATAAAAATATATTTTAGGGTTCCTTTGTATTTAGCCATCCCTCCACACAATTAAATAGCATGCTTTTTGGAAATTTTATTCTTTTCCACTTTCTAGGTGTACATACCATGAGAGATATAGGTTCCATACTATTTTGGATACACAAATAGAAAGGGGATTAGGAATAAATAGCTTTGTTTCAATATGACACATTAAAATGAGAAATAAGATTTATATGACGATTGTTAATATTTTTATATATTATCAACATCAACGTCTAGCTCCAGAATGTTTTCATTCCCTCCCCGTGTTAGTCATAATCATTACTGTCATTTTTTGGTGCTAATTTTCTTCTTTCGGCAAGCTTTTATAAGTGGTAAACTCTCTTAGACTCTAAACAAAATGACTTCATTGAACGCTTATCCTGGAATAATAATGTAACTAAAACAGAATTTTAGGTTGGTCATCATTTTCTACTCATACTTTGAAATTATCATTTCATTGTCTTATGTCCTCTATTTTCCTTGTGAAAAGTTTAGAGTCGATTTAATGGGTTGGAATGCATTTGTAGGTAATTTGCCTGTTCTCAATAGTTCTTTAAGATTTTCCTTTTCCTTAGTGTCCTGAAGTTTTACTACCCATCCAATGTGACACTATTTCCAATTTCTTATGTTTCAATCTCATGCCTCTTAAATATGTGGAGAAGTCCTTTGTAAAATGGCAAAGCCTTACCGTTTCAAAATATCCTTTCCCCCATTCTCCCTGTGGCTCTCCCATTCTCTTCTCCATATCACTTGATCTCCTCTTGATATTCACTATCTCTTTATTTTCATGCTGGATTCTTGATAAGTATCTTCCAATAAAGTCACTAATGCATTTTTTACATATGTATAACTTTCTATTTAACTCTATTAACTGCTATTAAAAGTTTTATTTTAAAGACTACATTTTACAATTCAAAGTCTATTTTGTTCTTTTTTTTCACATTTTGTTAGCACTGCTTTTTGGTGTGATATTTTATTCTTTCTTTCTTTATATATTTCAAGCCTTTATACTTCTTAGAGCTCTAAAACTTGTTTGTTGTGTTTCCTGACTCAATCTTGGTGAAGTTTTTTCGGTTTTTTTCTCTATTTTGTTATCTTTTTTAATTGTGGAGTCAGTTTCAATAAAGATTAGTTTTTCCTCCGTGGAATTCGCAAGGAAAGTCAGCTATAAGTTTTAGTTTCATTCAAAATGAGGATGGGACATAAGATTAAGTTGTTGGCCTTCAAGAAAAAAAAAAGATGTTTAGTTCATAGGCTTCCTCAGAGGCTGATGGAGCCTCTCTATTCCAGTCTTCACTCTGATATTAGAATGATCACATAAAAATTAAAATTGGACTATGTTACAACCCTGTTTAATACCTTTGGGATAAAGTGTAAAGCCTTGCCAAATCATTTATTTGTACTGGACACCCAACTAAACAACAATTCCAAAGCCATTTGCTTTCTAGTGGGGCCTTGTGAACAAGTTCTCATCCACGGAATTATGTTTAAGGGAGAAGTGCCTGTTGTAGGTCAAGGCAGTTGAAAGCATGTGCACTTTCTCTGTGTCCCTCTCCCCACCCAAACCTCCCTGACTAAGAAGAAGAGAAGTTGTCTGTCTACCTCCACCCCCTGCCTCCACCACCACCACCACCACCATTTCAGACTGTGGGATGTGTAAATTAGCATAAACTTTTATTTTGCTGTGCCATGGAGATTTGGGGTTTATTTGTTATTGCAGCATAGCCTAGCCAACCTTGACTAATGCACTTGGCCTACAAGGCCCTCCACAATATGCTTCTTACCTACTTCTCCAGGCTCATTTTGCATCATTCTTCTCTTGTTTACTACATTCCCAGCACATTGGTATTGTTCAGTTTCTTAAATACAGCTGCTCTCTTCTACTGGGGAATTTTATACATGTTGTTGCTCTGTTGGGCACACTTTTCCTTGGCTCTCTGCCTGACTTCATCTTCAAGTCTCAGATCATACACCAATTCCTTTGGGAGGCTGTCCCTTGTTCTCCATTCTAAACCACAGGCTCCCATTGATTATCTCTCCAAGAGAACCCTATTCTTTTCCTTAATAGCATTTTGTTCAATATTTAATTATGTGTTTATTTGTACAATGTCTTCTTTCACTAGCCTGTACTATCTGTACGTGCAAGGAAAGGAACTGTTTTGTTCATTACTATTTAGTCAACACAAGATAGGGACTCAATACACATATTTACCGATTAATATTTAGTTGTTGTTGAATGAATGGACTGCTCATTTCAAACTCTTGCATTTGTTAAGCCCCAAGATGAAGAACTTTCATTACACATCTCTTCCGTTACACATATCCATTATGTAACGGATAATTTGAATAAGATAGCACATATGAAAATCTCCAGAAACTCTCCTTGTCATATTCAAATTATCTTTATTAATTATTATCATAACTAAACTGCACAGTCCTGGAGACATGCCTGGTAGTGTTCTATCAATAGAGGAATGGATGATGAGAATAGCTTCATGCCATAGAGTTTTCCCTGGAAATAGAAAACCAAATATACACATTTATATAATATATATTTTTATAATACATAATTATATAATATATAAATAGTACATAGCTATAAAATGTATTTTTTTGTTAATTATGTAGTCACTATTTTCTCTCTCATCTCCTGATGAATTTGAGGACAGAAATTTTTTCTTATTTTCTTCTTTTCCTTGGAAATTTGCAGCATAATGTTTATCACATAGTAGATGGTCAATATGTTTTGTGAAAAATAAATGAATGACTAAATAAATTAATTTTCACCAGATTAACAATAATTATAATAATAAGTGGTGACCTCCATACAAATCAAAGGCAAACAATGGTAAGAATTTACTTCTAGAACCTCATTTTTTCTAAGAAAAGGCTCATCTCTAGGTTCCTGGTAGAATGAAATGATTTAAGAGCTAAAAATGTCATGAGAGTAAGAGGTTTCTGAGACTCTGAATCAAGTCCAGGCAAACGTAAATAACAATGAAATGATAATACAGTGCGTGACCTGTTTGATATTCTTATTACTGCTCTGAGAAATTCCATGACTGGATTTACACTGTAGGGATTCCAAGACAAACATAGACCTCTTGACAATTGGTTTCAGTTTTGAGTGCAATTATATTGTTCATTTAAACATGCAAGATAAAGCTGTTTAGTCAGAAAACTATTGCTTGTTCAAAATATATGTAACGGCTATTTTTTTTCCGATGCCAGATCAGTTGTTTTTGCTAACACAAAAAAGAATATGCAGGAAGATCATTTTGATGTAAAATTGAAGGATTGATTAGGAAAGGTATTCAACGTGGGTTCACTCTGGCTTTTGGTCCCTGGGAAACAAAGGAAAAAGTGGCGCATGCTGAACAAAAGAAAAAGAGAAATAAGAAAGTGTTTGTGAGAAAGTCAAATCCAGCTTTTGAAACAAAATTTTAATGAACACACACAGGATTTGGGATGAAACCCAAAGCTCTAAATTCTCAAGAGGTTAAAAGAAGGCTTCCTCTGTATGTATGTGTGTGTTTAATAATGGTTTACAGATTAAACACAGCAAACGCCATCTCTCACTGAGAAGTTGAAATCTCACACCCAGCTTTACACCCTGTGGCTGAAACACGGATGTGTGTCCTGGTGAAAAGGTAAAATTATTTCTCTTTGTTGACTTCATTCTGGTCAAGTTTGTGGACATATGAAAGGCACAGAATTGAGAGAATCTGAGAACAGAGGCCCAAATAACTTGGAAGGAATCAAATATACTGAGGAGGGAGAAGAGCTGGGATACTTTGCTGTCAGCCTGATTAGCTTGTTGTAAACAACACAGCTTTAAACTCCCGCTTCACACTGTTAACTAATCTGGCCCCGACCTTGTTCCCATTCCTGGGGCTGAGTGGGGCCCCGTCTGGAGACAATCCGACCAACAGTCATAACAGGGACTTGCCTCCCCTTAGGGGGGCCACTCTCTTCAGGGTGATTCCTTCCTTGTGTCTTAAACTCCTGACCCATTCCAGCTTTTAATTCATTATTCATCAGTTTTCGTAGTCCACTTTAAAAAAAAAGTGGTACGGTTGTTGCTCAAATATGAGGGGGGTATGGGGTAGGGAAAGTGGCATTCTGGAAAAAAAGGACAACCCTGTCAAAACATGACAGCCGATGCAATGCCTGTTTTATACTATTCATAGAAAATGCCAAATTCTGCAAATAGTAACCACATGTACATTGGCTTCACAGACTCAATGTTCTGCTGCAAAATGAGACGTTCTTTATTTTAGTGTGTCATCAAAGGCGGCGAAAATATCATTCTAGCCTTCTAGGCTTAACCCTGTGGGCTCTCCATTGCTGGAAGTTTAACATGAGCACCATGCGCACGCGTACGCGCGGGCGAGCGCGCACACACACACACACACACACACACACTCTCGGGCTACGTGAGCACCAGCGTGGCCCACGCAGCCCACCACCCAGAAAGGCAATTCAATTCACAAATCTGTTCCCGGGCCATTTTTATTCATAGCCACAGGATCATTACAGCGACAAGCCCACATCTGACGTTTATGATCTTGCTTGCTTTGCCAAAGTGGAGGAGGAGGAAAGAAACAGCTTGGAAGAGCTGTAGCAGGAGGGATATGGCACGGCTCAGACTCCTGTGAGCTCGGCAGCCAACGCAAGGATTTTGAAGACCATTTCTTGTCCTGGCTCCCCTGGCTGGTGCCTTCCAGGTTTTGTTTCAATGCATCAGGATCCGCATTTTTGCGCAAATCTTTTGTGTAATTGTTCTTTTGGGTGCCTGGTCGGTATTCCCTTGCACTAGCATTTAAGAGAGTCCGTGCACAGACCTGAACGGGGATGCAAGTTTTGTGCACAGTGAACCTTGCTCGATGGCAACCAGCTGGCGCTGCGGGGTGGGCCCTGCTCTTGCCCAGGAATGCTTCTAGCACCCTCCACATGACCACTGGCTCTAAAGGGGCCTCCTGTTTATCTTCTCCTCCATAACAAATAGTCTCTGTAGCGGCTGCAGTAAATCTCTTTCAGTCTGGAAGCCTCAGCCATGGGTGTTTGTCCTATTTTTCTCCCAGGGCTAGCTGGCTTCTCCCCCCTCGGCCTGGATGTGCTCTGTCTTTGACAATTATTTCAAAATGTCTGTACTTGGCCTCTTGATGAAAAACAAAAGATCCCATAAACTGCAAGGAAACTTCTCTCTCTTTCCCTTCAGACTTCAGCACACGGACAGGGCAGCATGTCCCAGGCAAATGGCATCTGCCTGCTCTGTTTCCCAACCGAAGGGGAGATAATAAACGGCAGAGGCTTCTGCCTACAGCCTTCATGACACAGGACCCGGCTGATCCTTTCTAATGGCAATAAATAAATGACGGAAGTTTTAGGCACCAGACTAGTGAATTGGTGGTTAAGCCTCAGGCTTTTATCTCTCTGACCCCTGTTTGAACTCAACCTTGGTTCCTAAGTGCAGGGCAGACAAAGTGGGGTGGGAGGAAGGTTTCTTATCGACATGAACACCCCTTCCAGCTCAACATAAAGAAATATGATGCCATGTGTGCGCCTGTGACTCAGGGGCAAAGGTGGAGGTGGGGAGGAGTTTGTAGGAACAAAGTGAGAAGACAGCCAAACATCAGCGATTATTTCTCGGTGTCTCTCCCATGGTTCCAGAGTTTAATAGAGAACGTATTAATTAATTCCACCAGCAGTTAGTGGAGTGGGGGGTGAGGGGTGTTGTCGGTTTTGTGTGACGCACTGTGCACACTGCTGAAGATACAAGTTTAAAAAGACAAAGCGTTTCAGGAACTCGGAAATGAATAATCCCAATGCTGACACTAGCTGTGGCTAACATTTATTGAGTCATAAATACGCCAATCGCTTGTTAAAACACTTTACATGCGTTATTTCATTTAGTCCTCACAACAGCTCTATGAAGAGGTACTATTATGTTTTCTAATTTTCCAGATGAGAAAGCTGTGATTTAGAGACGTGAAATGATTTATCTAAGATCACGTGCCTTGGAAGTGGTGGAGCCAGGATGAAAATCCCGATCTGTCTAACTCCATATTATATCATCTCCTTGAAAAGAACTTAGCAAGTAAGACTCATTGGTTTGATAGACGATGACCACATTTCCCAGCCAAAATTCCATCTGTGTATTCTGGCAATTCCGAAGGTATTCATGAGAACTATTGATCCTACTATTTGAGATTAGGATTGTATTATCTCTACGTAGTCCATTTCCTCATGTGAAAAATGAACACGATAATAGTGATCTCCAATGTTTTTGGTAGAGATGATTTTCCAATTGTTTGTCAAATGAATGACTATCAGGAAACAAAGTTTAGATGCCCTTTGAAGGCAGCTGTCCACCATGCCTTCCAGCAAGATTCCCAAGCTCATTGTCAGAATAGGGCTTTCATTATCATTGATAACATGTTGAGTTTTAGAGAAGTTCTATTCTAACTAGGAACCTGATACTATTCTAAACAGGAACAAGGCAAAGAGTGGGCTTTAATGTAGTTTTGTAGTGGTTACTATGATGGATGACCAAGAAACATTGGTCATGTGGGGTAGTGTACATATTTGGTGGGAGAATTGCAGGATGCACAGGTCTATCTCTGGTTTAATAGTAAAGAGCAAGTAGGCATTGCAGGCATTTGGATGTTCATTTTATTTTATGTCACGGAAAGGCCTGGATACTTAGATGTCAGGAGATTTCATCTTACTTTCCTGGTTAGTCTCCTAAAAGCCAATCCACTTTCTCCAACTGGATAGACCTACAGGTATGTGAATGAAAGCAGTGAAGGTATGATTCCCCTTAGCAGTTTCCCACAGGAGTTCCCAAAGAATGACCTCTAGGCACAAAGACCCAAGACTTAGGAAGTCTTTGAAAGGGCACAAAAATGGCTTAGGAATTGGAACATACCCAGCTATGTATTGCCCAGTGGAAAAGTCAAGCCCTTATGTGCCCCCATCTCCATTTCACCTACACTTCTTCAACTCCAACAAAATTACCCCAACCATGCTCCCCATCCTAACTTCCTAGGTTGCTGCTTTTTCTATTACCTGAAGGTCTGATTTTCCTCTAGCTTGGGATCAACAGACACAGCATTCCTTTGCCTGGCCGATTCCATCTACCATGAGGCAACAAGCTTTTATGGGAAGTTCTTGGGCTGAAAGTCAACTACAGTTTAAATCCTGAAATCCCAACCTCAAGCATTTTGTCTTTGTGTCCTATGCCAAGTTCTCTAACCTCACAGTCTCCTTTCCCCCATCTCACAAGGGCATGGTGAACTTGAAATTACATGAGATAACATATATAGATTTACTTCTAGTAGGTGCTCCTTAAATGTGCCTTCTTTACTGTTTACATGTGGAGCTCACAGATGCACCTTCTTTCACTCTCCATATCCTCTGTGAAGGAGATTCAAAATCTTTATCTTCTATACCATTCAGTACATGAATCGAGCACGTAATAAACACTTTGCTAATGAACGAGATGAAAGAATTAACTAATAAATCCCTTTACAGCCACATGCACAGTTTTAAATGATGTGCCAATACACAAGCTCTTTGGGAGACAGGGTAGAAGACTGAAGTTTCTTTCACTTGTGGAAACCTTCTTCACATTTCCTCTTCTTCCTGTAGTGACAATGATACGGTTAATTTGTATAGAAACTTTTAAAAACCTTCGATGCATAATTACAAGTGAAATAAGTTCACTGGGAATGAAGCAGGGTCCAGAAGTGTGAAAGTATTGACTTTGGATGGTTTTCCCCCCTACCCCACCCCAGAGTGGATATTTGTCATGAAGGATGGGTCTGGGTAAGTAAGCAAAGAGTTTAAAGTGAATCCCAAAGAGCTGAACCATATTGGAAATGCAAACCCAAGCTTGTCACCTAGACAAGCTCAGAGGACTTCAATTCTGGTTTGTTTTTCCGAACTCTAAAAGAACAGAGGTCACTGTAATTTATTATTGGCAAGACTATAAATGTCTAATAAAAATAACTTGATTATGAGCATTTTTATTTCAAATTTTGAACAAATGTCTAAGCAGAGATTTTTAGATTCTTTACTTTGAACATATTCCCCCATTTTCCTGGCAATGTATTCCCATGTTTCCTTGAAAAACCATTCAAGAGTATTTTAAATACCATTTTAAAACCTCCCCTCTGTTTTTAAGAAAGAATAAAAAAATCATAAAGTTGCTGAGGAGAAGTGAGTTTGCTTTCTGGCTCCTGTAAAAATTGGAGATTATGTTTAACAACAGAAACCAAATGGGAGTGCTCAGTCTAAATTCTGCACAGTCACGTCCATGGCCAAATTCCTGGGAGCGTCGCCCTTGCTTCACCAGTGAGGCAGTAGCAGGTCCAGCTACTGGAGGGGTCTTTTAGAACCCTCTGGCAATTTGCAGATAGTAAATAAAGAGCTATGGAGTGAGTGAGAACCGGGCTCATGCCAACACTATCACAGGGCAACAGGACATTTTCTCCAGCCCTGACTGGGCCTCAGCTAAGTTGACAGGAGTGGGGTTACAGAACATGCTAGGGCTCCAAACCCTTCTCCCCAAGGTCACATTCTCACCTTTGCTTGTGCCAAAGTCCTTCCCAGAATGCCTGTGTGAGGAAAGTAAAATTTATACTCACACAGCCTTAAAATGCTGACATTCCATGTTTACACGGATTGTTTACACAGAAAATTAATCAGTTACGGTTTTAAATTTTAATTAAAGAATGTTTTCCGGTGTTATTGCAAAACAGACAAAAGCCCATAAAATGTATATTTGACTGCTGTTATGTGTTGTCTTTGGATCGAGGCACAGTCTTGAGATCAATCATGCGTGATATTTTTGTGAACTTTTCTTTTAACAGAACAACCTTCACATAAATTAGGTTCATTAAAAAATATCCATCAAAGTAAAAGTCATTCTGAGAAACTGCTGGATGGAATTTCCTTTCTAATCAGCCACAAACTACTTTGTACTTGGTCTGTAAATAATAATATGGGAAAGAAATAAGTAAACACTCAATTGTGCAATAGACTGCTATTTGCCAATGAACCAGAAGTAACTTCATAGGAAGTTACTCATTTTGCTCACATTTTGGTCAAGAGAAAACTATTGGTTCAATGAACGTTGGCATGGTGGAAATATTTTGGTTCCAGATGGTGCTAAAAGCTACGCATATTTTTAAGATTTGTCTTGTGTTTTTCCATTTCTATTTCTTCTTTATGTGGCTTTATTTCTCTGATTATAAAAGAAATATGTGATTCTTATATAAAAAGAGAGAAAAGAAGTACACAAATTCAGAAGTTTTTAATATTCTCTTTTTTAATAAATAACAATTGTTTCCACATTTGTCTATTTTTAATGCATTTACTAAAATCATTTATGTATATATTTACATAAATGCTTTATAAAGTGCCAAATAGCACATCAAATGTGCCTAATCCTTGCCCACTGAGAGCTCAAAATCTAGTGCTAAAATCAATGATAAGAATACGTACTATAGCAATACCTCAAATTAAAAACATATATACTAGCAAATAAAATTTGTAGTATTTTAAAAGTAAATAGATTTATTGCAGAATATTACCACTATGAAAAAACAAAAGTAGAATATTATATGTTGTTATATATTGTTTATTGACTTTATGTTTTTATCTAACAGTGTGTACTAGAGGTCTTCCCAGGGCAGTACATATAGCACAATCTCATTCTTTTTAACCACAATCTAGGATACCATTGGATGAAGCCCCTAGACATGGCCATTCTTCTTGTTTCCAATTATGTATTCTCACAGCCATGCTTAAATGAACATATTTATATACTTTGGACATTTTGTTATATCAAACTACTTATATAAGCTGTTCTGCCAGATAAATTCTTAGAATTAGTATTGGTAAGTCAAAAAACACATGTTACTTTTTATCATATTTATTTCCTTTTTTTTTTTTTTTTTTGGTGAGGAAGATTAGCCCTGAGCTAACATCTGTTGCCACTCCTCCTCTTTTGGCTGAAGAAGATTGGCCCTGGGCTAACATCTGTGCCCATCTTCCTCTCCTTTATATGCCACAGCATGGCTTGATAAGTGGTGCAGACGTCTGCACCCAGGATCTGAACCTGTGAACCCAGGGCTGCCAAAGTGGAGTGCGTGAACTTAACCACTATGCCACCAGGCCAGCCACTATTTATATCAATTTTTGGCAAAGAAATATATGCACACACTTGGATAAGTAAAAAAAACACTGAGCAGTTTATAATAAAAAATAGCACTTTCTTGACTTACCACTTCTCATTACCCCCATTTCTCTTCCCAGAAGCATCCACCCTCATATTTTGTAACTCTTTCCTCTTAATTTACTTTTGAGATATTTCTAAATGACATGTTTAAACTGCTATTTTTAAAAAAAAAAACACAAAGAGTGGACAAAATAGTATAATAAACTGCTGAGTTCTCATCACTCAGCTTTACAAATCATCAACCTATCAGTTTCTCTGATCCTCATTCCTACCCAATATACACCTCCCATTCCATTTTGAAGCCAATCCCAAGCATTGTATTCTTTCAACCACAGATATTTCAGTATATATCTTTAATAAAAAGGGTGGTTGTAACATAACCATTACTCAATTATCGTATCTCAAGTATTTTATTTTATTTTATTTTATTTTATTTTATTTTATTTTATTTTATTTTATTTTATTTATTTTTTTGTGTGAGGAAGTTTGGCCCTGAGCTAACATCTGCCAATCCTCCTCTTTTTGCTGAGGAAGACTGGCCCTGGGCTAACATCCCTGCCCACCTTCCTCCACTTTAGATGGGACGCCGCCACAGCATGGCTTGCCAAGCGGTGCGTCGGTGCACACCCGGGATACGAACTGGTGAACCCCGGGCCGCTGCAGAGGAGCGCGCGCACTTAACTGCTTGCACCACCGGGCAGGCCCCTAAAGTATTTTAAAAATAATACCTTAATACCATCAAGTATTCAGGCAGTGTTCAAATTTATAATTATTCCATCAATATAATGCCGAAAATTTTTAATCATTTTTTTAAAATAAGGATCTAAATAAGGTTAACACATTGAGAATGGTTGATGTTCACTGCCCCCCCCTGCCTCTTTTTTCCCCCACAAAATTTGGAAGTAATCATCACTATATTTTCCAGAAATCTGGATGTTTCTGATTGCATACTTGTTATGGAGTTTGGTATGTTTCTTTGTTCTTTGTATTTTCTGTAAATTGGAGGTTAGATCTGGAGTCTTGACCAGATTCAGATTCTTTGTTTCTTTCCTTCCTTCCTTCCTCCCTTCCTCCCTCCCTTCCTTCCTTCCTTCTTTCCCTCCTTCTCTCTCTCTCTTTCTCTCTTTCTTTTTTTTTCTGGTCAAAACTGTTTCATAATAGAGGCCGGCCTGGTGGCATGGTGGTGAAGTTCGTGTGTTCCACTTTGGCAGACCAGGGTTTGCAGGTTCAGATCCTGGGCACAGACCTACACACCACTCATCAAAGCCATGCTGTGGCAGGCATCCCATGTACACAGTACAGGAAGATTGGCACAGATGTTAGCTCAAGACCTATCTTCCTCAGCAAAAAAAAAAAAAAAAAGATAAAAAAAATCTATTTCATAATGGATTTTCCATTCTGCCATCAGAAGCCACATACTGATTATATATCCTTTTGTAGTATTAACAGTCAAAAATGCTTAATATCTAGAAACATAATTTCATTATGAGTTGCAATTTGAAGATATTCTGTCATTTTCTCTTCATTTATTAGCTAGACTACCTCCATAAATCATTATCTCCTGTACTCTACTATTGGGTTTTCTTGGTGCTATAGTTCTTATAGGAAAAGCGACATAAATGCTTGATTCATTCCCATTAGTAACCAGTATTCAAATAATGAGATGGTTCTTTAGCCCATTACAATGCTGACTTCATGTAACATCATTACCAACTATTTCTCCATCTTTTGCAAAAGTAGTCTTCACATTGGCACTTGAGTCATTTGGACATGAACCTAGTAGTCTTCAATAGTTTCTTTGTTATCTAGTATGACAAAATGTTCCAGGATCATCTTGTCTATTTCCTGTCCCAGTCAAGAAATCAGCCACTTCTCCAAGGAGAACTGGTTCCTTTGAGCGCATAGTTGTACTTAGACACCATAAGCTGAGAGATAAGAATGTTCATTGTTACTGGGTTGCTCATTGTTTCTAGGCCTTTTTAGTGGATAAAGCTAAGAATATGTTTTGTTTTTAAGATAAAAATACATTATTAGTTCACACTAATAATTAACACTTTCTATTCAAATTCAGGACTCTAGCATTTTTAGTTAACCTCTTATAGTTCCTTTTTCTCATATTGAGAATTCTGAATCTTGAGGTCACTAGAGATGATAGGACTAGAATATCACTTACTTATTTGCTTTATCCCACATTACTCCCAGACCTGTCTCAGAATAGCAGTACCAATATAACCACAAAAAATAAGATTAGTAGAAACAGTTAACACATTTTCTAATGCAGTCCTAATGCAGTTTTTGTCCTTAAGTTATATCCCACTGGTATATGTAAAGTTATTGTATTTTTTAAAAGACATGTCCTTTTTGGATTACTACATGATCCAGCAACATGTATTCTCTCTTTTAAAAAGATCTTTACATTCATTAATCCAGTAATTTATACTCCCAAAACTTTACTTAAGTAATAATATAAAAACCCAGAAAAAAACTATTTTCAATACAAACTTCCTATGTATAGGAGGAAAAATTAGAAGCAACGTAACTGTCCAAAAAATATGAAAGTAGTCAATTTAATTTTGATAATTTATCCCTTAGAATGGTATGGGTCTGTTAAAAATATATGGAAACAAACCACCAATAGAACCAAACGGTGTCAGCATTTTTGGGGAAGGAAGGGGAGCAAGGGTAGTAGCTGACAGATCTAAGGACAGGAAACCTCCCAGTTACTGCTGGAGAGCGCTGAAGAGCGGTCTAAGACTGTCCCTGCTAACAGGGGCTCACGGGTGCTGCAGGCTCTAATTCCAGCCTGCTCTAGTAAGAGCTGAGAGAGCTGAGGGTCTGGACTATGAAGTCTTTTCCTTTTTTTAATTTTAAACTTTTTATTGAGAAATTATTTCAAATGCACAGAAGAGTTGAAGGAATTAGTACAAAGAACCCTGAATACTTGCTGCTCACATTCATCTATTCTTAGCATTTCACCCTATGTTTATTGCCTTTGCTTTTTTTCTGTCCTCTGTGTTTGTCTGTATTGTGGATGTGCATATGTCCCTACGTATATACCTACATACGATATATTTTTTTCAGAACCATTTGAGAGTAAGTTTCATGGCCAATTACCTCTAAATTATTTGGTGTATATTTCTTAAGAAAAGGGATATTATGTTACATAACTACCGTACAGTTATTAAATGCAGTAATTTTACATTGGTAAAATTATTTAATCAATCATCCATATGCTATTTTTTTTGGATTTACCTGGTTAATATCCTTCACAGCATCTTCTCCTCTTTAGTACAGAATCCAGACAAAGGTCAAGTATTGCATTTATTTGCCAAAGCTCTTCACATTTCTTTAATCTGTAAATTCTACAATCATGCTTTGTCTTGTACGCTATTAATATTTTTGCAAAATACAGTCCCTGCCCTTTTTCGATAAAACACACCTCATTTAGGGTTTGTCTGATGTTTCCTTATGATTATATTCATGTTATACATTCTAGGGAGGAGTGATATGTAAGAGATGCTGAGCTGTACTCATATCTGAGGCACGTGGTATCCATTCGCTTCTCATTTGTAATATTAATTTTGATGATCTGGTCAAAATGCTCCCTGATTTCTTTACTCTATAATTGTTATCTTTTTTTCTCAGAAATAATAAGTCTGTGGGGAGACATTTTAATACCATGTACATATCCTGATCCTTATCAAAATTTCACCTTTGATTTAGCATCAGTTGATAAAACTTGCCTGATCTGATCTTTAATTTACTGTGATAACTGCAAAATACTGATGTTCTAACTCCAGCTCTCTCTATATATTTACAAATTGAAATTCAATTTTCAGTTGAAAGCAGAGCCCTCTCATCTATGCTATTTATTTGCCATTTATTATCTTTATAAACTCATAAATTTCTGTTTTTCATTCATTCCTGACTTCATTATTTTAGATGCTCAACGTGTCCCATATTTTACCAGAGAGACCACATCAAGCTGGCTTCCATGTCCTTGAGAAGTATCTCCATTGTTCCTTTTTTTTTTTAATACTTTACTTTCAGACATAACAAAATAGTCTAGCCTCATTTTATGCCTATCTTGTCTTAGCTCTAGAATCACCCATTTCTCCAAGGATCCCTCGTTCCTTTAAGTGAGACAATAGAGACCAAGACCTGTGAGATAGATATGTCCATTTCTACTGGAATGTCTTTATTGCACAGAGGCTACCAACTCTTGACACTAACAAACTCCTACCCCCTACCAAGATGAAGATCCACATTGAGAAGAAACTTTCAGGAATGTAATACTATATGAAAGGGACATGGACAGTAAAGATAAAACAAAAACTAAAATATCTAGACAAAAGTGGGGAAAAAAGCAGGAGAGACAAATTTCAGAGTGAGGCATATATTCTTATTACTTTGTGAAAACACTAAAACACGATGCTTTAGAACCATGAAGCTGGTTATGCTGGGTTATGCTTTGTTCAGACCTAACACCCAAATATTGTAGGAAAACTAATTTGTCTAAAAATTGAGTAATAGAAAAGGATGACTATCAAATTCCATATGTAGTTAGAATACATTAAAGAAAAATAGGAAACAGAAGAATATACCTAGACACGATAAAAACATTTTAGGAAGATACATCCACAAAGCAGATAAAAATTGGTATTTTAAAATGAGCTAAAAGAAATTAAGAAAATGTTAGATTCTATGAAAGAACAATATAAATCAGAATGAGATAAACTCAGAGATAAGGTGATTTAAGAAAAAGAAGATTTGAAAAGAAGTGACAGAATTCAGAAAGAAAATTAAAGAGGAAATGAAAAAAATAAATTTCAAAGGAAAAGTGAATTTGAAAATACAAGTACAAACACAACAGATAATGCCTTCAGAGAAGTATAATATGAAAAGGAGGAAAATTTTCAAAGTCAAAATGATGTAAAGAAAGAGATAAAAAGAATTTGAAAACATGACAGCAATAAAAATAGGCAAAGAAAATCTAATATACATATAACAGTAGTCCTAGAAGAAGAAAACCAAAGAAATCCAATAGAAAAAATTCAAAAAACTATAATTCAAGAAAATTTCCTGAAATAAAAGACTACTCGAAACTAATTTTCTGCTTTCTGGATCTGTCCATTTCTGAAATTGTGGTATTGAAGTCACCAACTGTGATAGTGGATTCATCTATTTCTCCTTGTAATTCTATTAGTTTTTGCCTCTGTGATAGTTTGACGCTATGCTGTTAGGTGCATGCATGTTAAGGACTGTTATGTCTTCTTCGAGACTTGACCCCTTATCATTACACAGTGCCTTTCTTCCTGAAAATTTTCCCTGCTTTGAAGTCTGCTATATCTGAAATTAATATAGCTACTTCTGCTTTCTTTGACCACTGTTAACATGGTATATTTTTCTCCATCCATATAATCTATATGTGTCTTTGTATTTAAAGTGGATTTCTCATAAACAACATATAGTTGGGTCTTGTTTTTTGATCCACTCTGACAATCTCTGTCCTTTAATTGGTACACTTAAACCCTTGACATTCAAGTGATTATTGATATAGTTTAATTAATATCTACCATATTTGTTACTGTTTTCTATTTCTTACCCTTGTTATTTGTTCCTCTTTTTGTCTTCTACTCTTTGTCTGCCTTTGTGGTTTTAATTGAGCATTTCTTATGATTCCATTTTCTCTCCTTTCTTAGCATATTGATTATACTTCTTTTTTTTATTTCTTTTTGGTAGCTGCCCTGGAGTTTGCAATATACATTTAGAACTAATTCAAGTACACTTTCAAATAACACTATACTACTTTATGGATAGTATGAGTACCTTCTAATAACAAAATAATCTGATTCCTCCTTGGCATCTCTTTTATTCCTACTGCCATTCATTTCACTTATATACAAGCATACATAAGCATATATATATGATATATACATAAGCATACACAATCAAATACATTATTGATTTTGATGTTTTTATTTTGAACAATCTATTATCTGCTAGATGGATTAAGAACAAGAAGACCAGAAGTTTTTATTTTACCTTCACTTATTCCTTCTTCTATGGTCTTTCTTACTTTACGTAGATCCAAGTTCCTAAGCTACATTATTTTCCTTTTCTCTGAAGAACTTTTAACATGTCTCGCAAGGCAGGTCTACTGGCAACAAATTTCCTCAATTTTTGCTTATCTGAGAAACTCTTTATTTCTCCTTCAATTTTAAAGGATAATTTTGCAGGGTACAGAATTTTAAGTCAGTGTTTTTTTCCCCTCAACTCTTTAAATATTTCACTCCACTTTCTTCTTACTTGCGTGGTTTTTGAGGAGAAGTTGGATGCAATTCTTATCTTTGTTTCTCTATAGGTATGGTGTTTTTTTCCCTCTGGCTTCTTTCAGGTTCTTTTTTTTTTTTTTTTTTCTTTATCTTTGATTTTCTGTAGTTTGAAAAAGATATGACTAGGTATACCTTTTTTTGGCATTTATCCTGCTTGGTGTTCTCTGAGCTTCCTAGATCTGTGATTTGATGTCTCTGCAATTAATTTGGGGAAAATTCTCAGTCATTACTGTTTCAAATATTTCTTCTGTCCCTTTCTTTCTTTCCTCTCCTTCTAGTATTCCCATTACATATATGTTACAGCTTTTGTAGTTGTCCTCAAGTCCTTGAACATTGTTTTGTTTTTTTCAGTCTTTGTTCTCTTTGCTTCTTGGTTTTCGATGATTCTATTGATACATCCTCTAGCTCAGAGATTCTTTCCTCAGCCATGTCCAGTTTACTAATGAGCCTATCAAATGCATTCTTCTTTTCTGTTACAGTGTTTTTGATCTCTAGCACCTCTTTTTGATTCTTTCTTAAGATTTCCATCTCTCTGCTTACATTGCCCTTATGTTTTTGCATGCTCTCTACTTTATTGCTATTAGAGCCCTTAGCATATTAATCATAGTTGTTTTTTAATTCTCAATGTGGTAATTCCAACATTCCTGCCATGTCTCATTCTGAAGATTGCTTTGTCTCTTCAAATTATGTTTTTTGTCTTTTGGTATGCCTTGTGATTTTTTCTTGGTAGGCAGACATGATGTACCAGGTGAAAGGAACTGCTGTAACAGGTCTGTAGTAATGTTGTGGTGAGGTGTGGGGGGAGGGGAAGTGTTCTGTAGTCCTATGATCAGGTCTCAGTCTTTTAGTAAGCCTACGCCTCTGGGCTGTGAACTTCACCAGTGTTTCTTAGGTTTTTTCTCCTCACTTCAGCAGGACAGGATGCCTAGAGGAGGCTGGAGTTTGGTATTTCCCTTCTTCCAGGTCAGTTAGGTTCTGATAATACTCCAGCATGTTAGGCTCTCATTAAATACATTCCCCTGAGGGCAGGCCTTGCTAAGAACAGAGTGCTCTGGTTTATTTCAAAATGATTCATTTTCCCTTCCCTCTGCTGGAAGCATGAGGGGATTTTTCTCCAATATTTACACTAGAAATTGAGGTTTAAAGAAGCTAGGTGATTTGCCTGGGGTTTAGTCACTGAGAAAAAAGATTCTGAATGATTCATTTAGGCATGAATATGGGCTCTTAGGCAAATCATTTAGCTTATTTAAACCTCAGTTTCCTCATGTGTACAATAAGAATGTTAATACTTTAGCTATTCTATAGGACTCTTATGATGATCAAACCAGTTAATATGTGTGGTATTGTCATAAATATAAAAAATCAAATATTGCATGCCAATTGTTGCTGTTTTCATAACTAAAAACATTGTGGTTTTTAAAAAGATGTGTGAAGGTTTTGTTTTGAGATGTAGAATAGATATGACTGCTGGATCCCTCCTCCAAGATCAACTCAACACAAATTTAGAAAAAAGAGAGAAAAAAGTGAGGGAAAAAATTTCCCAGGTAACAGGGATTGTTTTGAAGTGGTGTGTATGAGGTGGTAGCTTTGGCCTCAATAAGAGGCATTCTGGCATAGCTGTAAGATGTTGAAATAGGAAAGAGACTTCTGGAATTCTAATATTGTTCTTTAGTCATTGCTTCGGGACAAATAAAATGTCTGCCACCACACTTGTGGTGACTCTGGTCCAGATATCTTCAAGAGTGATATCAGACCAGCCTTGTGCATAGCTGGGAAAAATGAGACAGAGGGAGTAACTAACTTCAGGTGTTAGGTTTTCCACACCCTCTATCAAATATCCTAGAGCTGGTGAAATATGATCTAAGTGTTTTCTCTTGATGAATCTCTTCCTCATCCAGAAAAGGGTAGAGCCTTACCTAAGCAGTCGTTTTGTGGGTAGTGGTATGTTTTTCTGGTTTCTGGAGCAATGTACTCTTCACTCTACAGTTCTATTATCTTCCTTCTCCCCTCATTTCCAGTGACTTTATTAGGGCTGACTCATAATTGGGCCTGATTTTCCACTTTTTGTATTACCCAATAGAGCAACTAATACTCGCAGGGGAAAATAAGTTCATATGTTAAAATAACAGATGTTTGAGGTTCTAAAGTTTTTCAAATGAACCTCAACAGAATGTCATATTCCATGAGAAGTAGAAATAATAGGCACGAAAATTTAAATTAGACTAATGAACATAATAAAAAGGTAAGAAAATGTTAGCAATATAAAATTAGAACAAAAGAACATTAAAATAATAAAGCAGAAACATTAAGAATGAAAAAGATAATAGCTGAAATAAATAATTCAATAAATGGAATAAAGAATGGATACAGTCAAGGAATGAATGAATTTATGAGCCATAAAACTAGATTGTTTTCTATATTCCAGAAGAAGAAGGAAAGAATGTGGATTCTACTAACTGCTTTGCAGACTCCACCAGGAAGCCTGCCCACAAGCCACTGGGGATGTCTCACCTGCAGATAAAGTCATGGGCACCCCCAATTGTGGCACATAATTCTCTGTGCACTTGACCCACACACACACCCACCCTGTGGCTGGCTCCCTATGTGCACCCCCAATGGCAGTGAGAGGGAGCCTTTGCAGATGGCTAATGAGCACAGGCAGAAATCTGGCTAGACTCTACTGGAATGGGAGAAAGTACAAAAACCTGAGCATTTATTATAGTCTTAACGGTAAGCAAACAAGAGGCTGTTAATACCTGGCCTGGCCTTACAGACATGCAATTAAGAATTCCCCCTCAAGAGACAAGAAGAAGTGTGGAGCAAGCACAGCCATAGAAAGGATTTGAGAAAGCCTCAGAATTCCTAATCAAATGGATGGAAGGTATTTCTCCCCAAAGCTGGCCAGTAAAGACTGGAGGAGGTGACTGCATCTTCAAATACAAAAACAGCAATGCAAGCCTCCAAGGAACATAAAAAGTCATTGAAACATCACACCATCAAAGGAACAAAATAATTTTCCAGTAACCAACCCCAAAGAAATAGAGGTCTGTAATTTGCACAATAAAGAATTCAAAATAGATTTTTTTCAAAAGCCCAGTGAGCTCCAAGAAACACATAAAAACAATTCAATAAAATCAGAAAAACGATACACAAACAAAACAAGAAGTTTAACACAGAGATAGAAATCATAAAATAAGAACCAAATAGAAATGCTGGAGCTAAAGAATACAATGAATGAAATGAAAACTGCACTAGAGACTATCAACAAGGGCTTGACTGACCAAGAACAAGAAAAAAATCTGTGAAGTAGAAGATAGATCAAGTGAAAACAAAATCTGTGAAGTAGTAGATAGATCAATTAAAAATATTCAGTCAGAGGAGAACAAAAAGAATGAAAAGAATGAAGAAAGCCTACATAAACTATGATATCTTATTAAGAGAAATAATCTACGGATTACTGGAGTTATAGAAGGAGAAGAGAGGGGGAAAGGAGCAGAAAGATTATTTAAAGAAATAATGGCTGAGCACTTCTCAGATCTGGGGAGAAATTTGGACAAACAAGTTCATGAAGCTCATAAATCCCCCTGAAATTTTAACCCAAAACAATCTTCTCCAAGACACATTAAACTAAAACTGTCTAAAATAAATGAAAAAGAGAATTTTAAAAGCAGCATGATTAAAAAAAGCACACATCATGTAAAAGGAACCCCCATAAGGCTATCAGTGGATTTCTGAGTGGTAACCTTTCAAGCCAAGAGACAATGGGATAATATATCAAAAAGATATTAAAACTGATGGAAAAAAAAAAACTGACAAGCAAGAACAGTTTACCTAGCAAATTTGTCCTTCAGAAATGAAGGACAGATACAGACTTTCCCAAACAAACAAAAGCTGAGGGAGTTCATCACCACGAGACCTGCCTTATAAGAAATGCTGAAAAGAGTTCTTCAAGCTGAAATGAAAGTACATTAATTAGTAATAGGAAAATATAGGACACACTTGCAACAGTAAGTATATAGCCAAATTCAGAATACTCTAATACTATAATATGGTGGTATATTAATCACTTAACTCAAGTATAAAGGTTAAAAGACAAAAGTATTAAAAATAAATATAGCTACAATAATTTGTTAATGAACACATAATATAAAAAGGGGTAAATTGTGACATCAAAAACATAAAAAGTGGTGGAGGGAGTTAAAAGGTAGAGTTTTTGTATGCAATCGAAGTTAAGTTATCACCTTAAAAAAAACTGTTACATATATAAGATGTTTTATGTCAGCCTCATAGTAACCCACAAAGCAAAATCCTACAGTAGACATACAGAAGATAAAGAAAAGGGAATCAAAGCATACCACAACTAAAAATCACCAATTCACAAAGGGAGACAGTAAGAGAGGAAGAAACGAACAATGGAACAACAAAACAGGTAGAAAACAGCTATAAGATGACATGACACTAGTAAGTCCTTACCTATTAATAATTATTTCAAAGGTGAACTGATTAAATTCTCCACTCAAAAGACAGAGACTAGCTGAATGAATAAAAAAAAATTCTCAAATATATGTTGCCTACAAGAGCTTTAAGGAAACACATAACTCAAAGTGAAGGGGAAGAAAAAAGATAGTCCATGCAAATGGAAACCAAAAGATAGCAGGGTAGCTATACTAATATCAGGCAAAATAGCTTTAAGTCAAAAACTGTAATAAGAGACAAAAAAGATCACTATAAAATCATAAAGAGGTCAATTTACCATGAAGATATAACAATTGTAAATATATACACACCCAATATTTGATCACCTAAATATATCAAGCATCTATATGTTAAGATCTGAATGGAGAAATAGACAACAATACAATAATAGTAGGGGACTTCCATATCCCACTTTCAATAGTGAATATATCACCCTTACCAAAAAATCAATAAAGAAACATCAGACTTGAATTATACTTTAGACCAAATGGACCTAACAGACATATAGAAAAGATCCCATCCAACAGCAGCAGAATATACATTCTCTCAAGTACACATGGAACATTCTCCAGGATAAATCATGTTAGGTTACAAAACAAGTCTTAGTAAATTTAAGAAGATTGAAATCATACCAAGTATATTTTCTGACCACAAGTGTATGAAGCTAGAAATCAATAACAAGAGGAAAACTGGAAAATCCACAAATATGAGAAATTAACAACGCACTCCTGAACAACCAACGGGTCAAAGAAGAAATCAAAAAGAAAACCAAAAACTGTCTTGAAACATACGAAAATGGAAACACAACATATAAACACTTATGGGATGCAGCAAAAGCATTTCCAAGAAGGAAGTTCATAGTGATAAATGCCTACATCACAAAAAAGAAAGATCTTAAATAAACAACCTAACTTTGCCCCTCAAAGCACTAGAAAAAGGAGTACAAACTAAGCCCAAATTTAGCAGAAGGGAGGAAATAACAAAGATCAGAGCAGAATTAAATGAAACAAAGACCAGAAAAGCAATAGAAAACATCAATGAAACTAAAAGTGCTGTTTTGAAAAGATAAACAAAATTGAAAAACCTTTACCTAGAGTAAGACAAAAAGAGAAAAGACTCAAATAAAAATAATCAGAAATGGAGGAGACATTATAACTGATATCACGGAAATACAAAGGATGATAAGTGACTACTATGAACAATTATATGCCAACAAGTCAGATAACCTAGAAGAAATGGATAAATTCCTATAAACACACAACCTACCAAGACTGACTCATGAAGAAATAGAAAATCTGAATAGAACAATTTCTACTTAGTAGATTGAATCAGTAATCAAAAACCTCCCAACATAGAAAAGGCCAGGACTACATGATTAAATAATCAGTGAATTCTATCATATATTTCAAGAAGAATTAACACCAATCCTTCTCAAACTCTTACAAAAAATCACAGAGGAAGGAACACCCCCAAACTCATTTTTTTGAGGACAGAATTACACTGATACGAAAACCAGAAAAGGATACTACAAGAAAAGAAAGCAGGTCAATATCCCCAATAAATATAGACGCAAAAATTGGCAATAAAATACTAACAAACCAAATACAACAGCACACGAAAGGAATCATGTACCATGATCCAGTGGGATTTATTCCTGGGATGCAAGGATGGTTCAACATATGCAAATCAATAAATGTGATACACCATATTAATAGAATAAAAGATGAAAATCATACGGTCATCTCAATAGATCAATAAAATGCATTTGACAAAATTAACATCCTTTCATGATAAAAATTTTGAAAATTACCCAAAAAATTGGGTATAGAAAGAAAGTATCTCAATACAATAAAGGCCATATATAACAAGCCCACAGCTTGTTAACACACAACAGTGTGTTATTATACAGCTAGTATAACACACAACATTGAAAGTTCAGAAAGTTCAGTACCTCTAAGATCAGGAACAAGACAAAGGTGTTCACTCTTGCCACTCCTATTCAATACAATACTGGAAGTTAGAGCAATTAGATAAGAAAAAGAAATAAAGGCATCCAAATCATAAAAGAAGAAATAAAATTATCTCAGTTTGCAGATATGCTCTTATATATAGAAAATCATAAAGACTCTACCAAAAAAATATTAGGGCTAATCAACGAATTCAGCAAAGTTTCAGGATACAAAACCAACATGCATTCAGTGTACTCTCTGAAAAAGAAATAAAAATAATAACCCCATTTACAATAGCATCAAAAACAATTAAATACTTAGGAATAAATTTAACCAAGGAGGTGAAAGATCTGAACAGTGAAAACCATAAGACGTTGATGAAAGAAATTGAAGAAGACACAAATAAATGGAAAGATATCCCTTTTTTTATGGATTGGAAGAATTAATATTGTTAAAATGTCAATACCACCCAAAGCTATCTGTATATTCAATGTAATCCTATCAAAATTCCAATGGCATTTTTCACAGAAATAGAAAAAACAATCCTAAAATTCTTATAGAAACACAAAAGACCCCAAATTGCCAAAGCTATCCTGAGAATGAAGAACAAAGCTGAAGGCATCATACTTTTTTATTTCAAACTACATTACCAAGCTATAGTAATGAAAACAGTATGATGCTGGTATAAAAACAGCCACATAGACCAATGGAACAGAATTGAAAACTCAGAAATAAACCCACACGTATACAGTCAACTAACATTTGACAAGGGAGCTAAGAATACTCAATGGAGAAAGGATATTCTCTTTCATAAATGGTGTGTGGAAAACTTGATATCCACATGCAAAAGAATGAAATTGGACCATTATCTTACACCACTCACAAAAATGGATTAAAAACTTAAATGTAAGACATAAAACTGTAAAACTCCTAGAAGAAAATATTGGGAAAAACCTTCTTGACACTAGTCTTGGCAACAATTTTTTGGTTATGACACCAAAAGTACTAGCAATAAAAGCAAAACTAAATAAGTAGGACTATATCAGCTAAAAAGCTTCTGCACAACAAAAGAAACATCAACAAAATGACAATGCAACCTACGGAATGAGAGACAATATGTGCAGACCGTATATATGATAAGGATGTTAATATCCAAAATATGTAAGGAACTCATAGAATTTAACAGCCAAAAACCAAATAATCCAATTAAAAGGAAAGCAAAGGGATTGAATAGACAATTTTTCAAAGAAGACATAAAAATGACCAACAGGTACATGAAAAGGTTCTCAACATCACTAATCATCATGGAAATGCAAATTAAAACCACAATGAGATATCACCTCACACCTAGTAGATTAGTTATCATCAAAAAGATGAGATAACAAGTTTTGGTGAGGATGTGGGGAAAAAGGAACCCTTGTGTGTTCTTGGTAGGGATGTAAAACAGCATAACCACTATGGAAACAGTATGGAGATTCTTCAAAAAATTAAAAATAGAACTACCATATGATCCAGCACTCCCACTTCTATGTATATATCTGAAGGAAATAAAATCACTATCTTGAAGACATATTTGCACCCCCATGTTCATTGCAGCATTATTCACAATAGCTAAGAGATGGAAACAACCTAAGTATCCATCATCAGATGAATGAATAAAATATATATATATGGTGTGTGTGTATATATATATAAATATATATACATATATATACACATACACAATGGGATGTTATTCAGTTATAAAAAAGAAGGAAATCCTGTCATTTACCACAACATGGATGAGCCTTGAGGGCATGCATTATGCTAAGTGAAATACATCAGACAGAGAAAGACAAATACTGCATGATCTCACGTCTCACTTATATGTGGAATCTAAAAACACTGAACTCATAGAAGCAGAGAGTAGATTGGTGGTCGTCAGGGGCTGGAGGAGTGGGCTAAATGGGTGATGGTGGGCAAAAGGTACAAACTTCCAGTTATAAGATGGATAAGTTTTGGGGATCTAATGTACACCATGGTGACTATAGTTAACAATACTGTATTATATACTTGAAAGTTACTAAGAGAATAGATCTTAAATGTTCTCACCACAAAACAAAAAAAAATGGTAACTACATAAGATGATGAATGGGTGAACTAACCTTATTGTGATAATCATTTCACAATATGTATGTATATCAAATCATCACGTTGTACACCTTAAACTTACACAATGTTATATGTCAATTGTATCTCAATGAAGCTAGAAAAGAATAAAAATAAAAATACCTAGATATGGATACTTCTATATGGATCTATGGATACAACAGTAAAAACTGCAAGAACTGAAAGGAAGGAAATAATAATTAATATTATTAATGATAATTAACAAGCCATAATACAGGATGTAATATAGAAAATCAACAAAGCCAAAAGTTGTTTTTTGAAAAAAACTAATGTAAAAAAATTCTAGCAACACTAGACAAAGGAAGAGAAGGTACAAATAATATTATGATGATTATGGGGAGGATTACTATAGACAAATCTATATTATAAAAATAAGTGAAAGATAAGCAAGGAAATAGAAGACTAAAACAACAATATAAACCAACTAGATATAACAGACATCTACAGAACAATCCACTCAGCAATAACAGAACATTCTTCTCATGTGTACATGGACTTTTATCCAGTATAGACTGTATGCTAGGTATAAAACAACCTCAATAAATTTAAAAGGATGGAAGCTATGCAAATTATGTTATACATCCACTTTTAAGAATGAAATTAGAAATCAATAATCGAAAGAAATTTGGGAAATTCACAAATATGTGGAAATTAAACAATGCACTCTTACACAGCTTTGGGGAAAGAAGACATCACAAAGGAAATTAGAAAATATTCTGAGATGAATGAAAATGAATATACAATATACCAAAACGCATAGGATGCAGCAAAAGCAGTGCTAAGAGGAAAATTTGTAGATGTAAACATCTACATTAAAAAAGGACAAAGATCTTAAGTCAATAACCTAAACTTCTAACTTGAGGACACTGTAGAAAGAAGAGCAAACTAAATCTAATGCAAGTAGAAATAAAGATATAATAAAAATTAGAGAGGAAAATAATGAAATAAAGAATAGAAAAATTACAGAAAAAATTTATAGAACCAAAATTAGTGCTTTAGAAATATCAATAAAATTGATAAACTTTTAGTTAGACTCAACAAGAAAAAAAGAGCAAAGTTTCAAATTACTAAAATAATAAATGAGAGAGGGGACATTACTACCAAACTAACAGCAATAACAAGGATTATGAGGGAATACTATCAACAATTGTATGCCAATAATTTAGATGAAATGGAATAATTCCTAGGAAGACACAAGCTACTTAAACTGATTCAAGGAGTAATAAAAAATGTGAATGGATCTGTTATAAAAGTTAGAGAACTGAATTAGTAATCAATAAACTCCCTTCTAAGAAAAGCCCAGGGCCAGATGGCTTCATTGGCAAACTGTACCAAATGATTCTTAAGAATTAATTCCAATTCTTCACAAATCTTTCCAAAACAAAGAAGAGGAGGGAATAATTTCCAACTCATTCTATTAGGCCAGTATTACCGTCATAGGGAAAACTGTGATTACAAAGAAATTACAAGAAAAGAAAACTAGAGACCAATATCTCTCATGAGTATAGATGCAAAATCTCTCAACAAAATACTAGCAAATGAATCCAGCAACATCAAAAGGGTTATATATCATGACCAAGGGGGATTTATTGTAAGAATATAAGGTTGAAAATCAATTGATGTAACTACACCATGTCAAAATTATTTTTAAAAAAGATGTTTCAGTAGACTCACAGGGAGCATTTAACAAATTCCCAAACTTCTTCATGATAAAAACATTTAGTGAACTGGGAATAGAAGGGAACTTTCTCAACCTGAGAAAGGCCACGTGCAAAAATCCCAGAGCTGACATCATACTTATTGGTGAAAGACTGAATGCTTCTCCTTAAGAACAGGAAAAAGACAAGGATGTGGTGTATCCAAACAATGTAATATCATTCAGCTATAAAAAGGAACGAAGTCCTGATAAATGCTACAAGATGAATGAATCTGAAAAAAAAAAATATGCTAAGAAAAAGAGGCCAGTCATGAAAGATTACAGGTTGTAGGATTTCATTCATAAAAAATGTTCAGAATTTGGGCCGGCCCAGTGGCTCAAGCGGTTGGGTGCCCTCGCTCCGCTGCGGCAGCATCTCATATAAAGCAGAGGAAGATGGGCATGGATGTTAGCCCAGGGCCAGTCTTCCTCAGCAAAAAGAGGAGGATTGGCAGATGTTAGCTCAGGGCCGATCTTCCTCACAAAAAAAAAAAAAAGTTCAGAATTGACAAACCTCTAGAGATAAATCGTATATTTGTGGTTGCCTAGTGCTGGGGATGGGTGAGGATGGGGATGGATGAGAATGGAGAGTGACAGCTAATGAGTTTAGGGTTTCTTTTGAGGAGTAATGAAAATGTTCTAAAATTGGTTTATGGTAATTGTTGGGCAACTCTGAATATCCCAAAAACCATTGAATTGTACACTTTAAATGGTGAGTTATATGATACGTGAATTATATCTCAATAAATTTGTCACAAAAAAGATAAGCAAATATTATCAACTATCAATATATTAACAACTTTGAAAACTTAGACAAAATGGACATATCTCTAGAAAAATGTGACTATTAACTAATTTACTAAACAATAAAAACGTTTAAACAGTCCTATGCTTTTAAAAAGATGAATAATATTTTAAAATATTTCTCACAAGGAAACTCCAGAACTTGTTGATTTTACAGGTGAGTTTTATAAAACTTTCAATGGACAGTTTATCCCAACATTTTACAAAACATCTAGACAACAAGAAAAAAAAAAAAAAGGATTACACATCAATTAATTTTGAGTTCAGTATAAACTAATGTTAGCAAACCCAAAAATGTCACAGAAAGAAAAAATTATAGAACTAGAACTACTTCATGTAATGAAAGTAGATACCACAGTCCTAAATATAACATTGTCAAATTGAATCCAACTCTGAATAAAAAGATAATATATCACAACCAAGTTAGATTTACCACACATACACAAGAATTATTCAACATTAGAAAATTCATTAGTGTAATCCCCACATAGTAACATATTAAAAGAAAAAAATCTCTGTGACTATCTAAACAAATAAAGCATTTGATAAAATTTAATATCTACTCCTGGGTAAAGAGTCTTAGCCGATTAGTTATAGAAGGGAACTTTCTTAAGCTGATAAAGTTTTCCTTAAAAAAATAAAATAAAAACTTAAAACACAGCCATCTAAAAAAGAATACTTGAGACTCACTCTTCTGAAATAAGAAAAAAGACAAGTGTGTTCACAAATTCTACTTCTAGTCAACATAATATTGGAGTCCCTAGCTAGCGAAATAACACAAGAAAAATATATGATTGGTAAAATGATTGAAAGAGAGAAAATAAAATATTTATTATTGCAAATGATATACTCATTTATACACAAAAGCTAAAAATAATTGAAAAACAAATTATTAGAAATAATGAAAAGTTTAATAAGGTTGCTGGATATAGAATAGTAAGAGGTTATTATCAAGGTCTTGGATTTTTCTTTTGAGTGATGGGTTCATTGTTGCTTATTATATTATTAAAAATAACTAAATAAACATAGGCTATGCATTTACCCATGATTCAAGTGTGTGATGATCCAAGAATTATAATTAATTTAATTCTGTGCACTTGAGTCCCAAAACAGTTGTGAGAGGGGTACATCATTTTAGAAAACCAAGCCAATACCTAATATGTTGTCATAGAGCAATAAGTGTCACAGTCAATCTTGCTGATGTCCCATAAATCAACTGTGCTTATTTCTGGTCCTGAGAGTCTGAGGTAGTAGAGGTTTGTGAAATGAGCAAGAGTCAAGTATATTTTTTGTATATTGGACATCAAACTATCTTATCTATTGATTCCATCATTCATTGGAAAAAAATCAGTCAAACAATTATTTGGCACAAGGTAGACAGAAAAAAATGTCTTAAACTGGGTATACAGTCATCCATTATAAATAATAGTAATTATAGAAAAAAATTAAAACTGGAAAAGATGCTGTAAAATTTGGATGCCTCCATTGTGAAAGAACAAGCTAATGAATTTTTATCTGAGCTCATTGGCTGAAGAGATGGTCACTGTCCCATTACCAACTCTACCTCCAAAATTTGTCTAGGAAGCTTTCTCTCCATTTATCTCCAGATTTTAAACCTTTGTGCTCCCACAGTATGGGACACAAACATTAATCTTAGCATCAATAACCCTTTCTTGTATCAGTTACTTGCATATTTATTCCTAGGACTAGACTAAGCTATTTGATGTTCTGAGTCATCCTTGTATCTCCAGAGTCAAGCAGAGAGCCTGGATCATATTAAGCATTTACAATGATTATTTAATCAATTAATCAGTCAATGACTAAGCAAATAAATAAATAAATTCTCAGCTTAAGCCTTCATATTTTATAAGAAACAATCCACTGTCAATAGATAAAAAACTAAGCCAGCTGAGCAATGCCAACATACTCAATATTTGGGAAAATCCTCTTTAAAGATGGAATTTTTTGTTTCTGTGACATTGAGGAGACAGTAAGAACAAGGTATAGACGGCTGGTCCTCAGGCTACACAACTCTCAGAATAAACATTTCACCTGTTTCTCACACCAACATGGGCCAGGGTTGTGATGTCAGGACTGCTTAGGTGAGGAAATCTGGGTGACGGAATTTTGTAAAAGATCTAACCAAACTATCATTTTGTCCAAAACACTGAACCTATTTGGAAGAGCAAATATTTGCTTATTGTTTTATAACCTTGACAAATTATTTAGTCTAGAAAAGGAAGGATGTAACCAATTTTGAAGCCCTACCTCTTGGAACAATAACATGTCTTTCCGATTGAATAAATACTGACAGATACTGAGTCAGGTCTTTTAAAAATGTCAAACATCCCTGTGTTCCTTTACTTACAGCATCCAATCCTCTTCTTATTACCTGCTTCCTGTTTCTTATTACCTCCTCTCCATTGTATTCTTCCTCTAAGCTCTTTGTTCTTGTGCTGATAGACCATCTAGGAAGATCATCATGATGATGATTTGCAAGAGTACGATTTTCTTGTTTCCTTTACTTGTTTTATTAGTCTTTGGCCAATGTATATAATGTGCAAAAGAAACAATGATAGCATTGGATACACCAGACAATACACTTCCTTTCTCTAGCCTAGAGGTTTTCATAGCCTCTCAGTTACTTTCATATAATGTTAACCTTAAGGATAGAAATGTCACCTTTAAAAATATCTCAAGGATCTAAACTGAATTCACTTTGAAACTTTATTACTGGACATGCACAAGCATGTCAAGTCCTCAATTAACAGATGAAATATTATCTCATTTTTCAGTCTTAAATGTCTTCCAAAGCATTTCATAGACATGCAAAATACTTGGTTGATATTTTGGGGAGTATCCAAAGAAGTAATTGAGCGCGCTGCCTAAGAGTATTTTTTGCACTAATTAAATATTCCAAACTTCTATCAAGATTATTGTCACCTATTTAATGGCTCATTGAGTTTACAGGCTATGCAAGTTCTCTTTCATCAGTAGAGTTAGGACATCCATTCTTGAAATGACAAATTAAGGAGCAGGCTAAAAAGATAAAAGAACATCTGAAGATAATTCACATTTCAAATTTCTGACATGGACAATTCTGTTCATTGATGAGATAAAGAATATGATGAGCTTGGAAGATTAATTTTCCTCAAAGAGTCCACTTCCATTTTTTTACACAATGCAGGGCATTGAAAAGTAATGCTAAGTGAATATTTAAGTGCAGTTAAATGAGATATACGCAGAAAAATACCTTTAATATAGTTGCTAAATCTTATCTTCAATAGAAATCCTTATTGCGCATACTTAAAAGGGTTGAAACGTGGAGTCATAAATAAATTCCATAATTTATGGCACCAAGAAGGAAGATACAGTTGGCGTTAGTTTAACAATATAAAGAATTCATTCATTCATTCAACAAATAATGATTAAGCAATGGTTATATGTGGGGGATTGTGTTGTGCCCTAAGTATACATTGGAGAATAAATTGAGTATGAAATATGACTTCTTGTTGCTTACAGTCTAGTTGGGATGATGGGCAATAAATAAACACACAAATAAAAATATAACTATGACTTTTGATAAGTGGGCTATGAAGAAAATAGGGATGCAGGACCACATAGGAAGGGCAGAGGTATAGTCTTAGGTGGAGTGGTAAAGATATTGAAGCTGAGATACAATGGAAATAAGAATTGAGCCAGGCAAAAATTGAAAGAAAGTGTGCTCTAGCATAGGGAATAGCTTTACAAAGGTCCTGAAGTAAGAAAGACCTTGGTGCTCTCAATGGTTTGAAGTCAGTGTTGCTGGAATGTGATAGGAAAGGAAAGAGTGGCCCAAAGTGAGTGAGACTGAGATCCTTCCAGATTAATCAAGGCTTTGCTGACCATGGTAGGTAAGTAGTTCAGCTTTTATTCTAAGTACAGGAGGAGGCTGCTACAATATCACTTGGGTTGATGTTTGAAGAAAAGATTGGAAGAGGCCAATATTTGGAACAGGGAAAGGAGCAGGTTCATTATCATTTGTGATAATCTAAGGATGAAACATTGGTGGCTTGGATTCAGTGGAAGCAATGGAGATGAAGACAAATGGACCAGCTTGTGATCTGTTTTTGAGGGAGAAAGAATAGTAATTGATGATATATAGGGTGAAAGAGTTGTCAAAAATGGTGAATGGAGATAATTTTACAGAAGGTGAGAAAATGAGAGAAACATATTTATGAGTGTGTGTGTGGTGGTAGGGGCATTTTGATGTCAAGAAGGCAATTAAGTCTATAGGTCTGAAGCTCAGATGAGACTACTACCCTGAAAGTTATCAGAATATAGATGATCTTTGACACCACAAGAATAGCAGAGATCATCCAGAGAAAGAATGAAAAGAAAGGAATATAGCTAGAACTGAACCTGAGGAATGCCAGCTTTTCAGCAGTAGAGGAAATGAGCCTATTAGGAAAACAGAGAAAGTACAGACAGAGAGGTAGGAAACAAAGAGAGTCATCATCAGGTAAGGAATAATCAAAGGAACAATTGCCATCTGAAGGCAAGAGGACATGAGATCCATAGCACGAGCCAAGGATTTTGTCTTTCACATATGAAAGATTTCCTCATTTCTAATAGGAAATAAAAAGGTATAGATGGGTACAGATGAAAGTAAGGTTTTGCATTTGTGTAGGTGTACATCGGCTTATACTTTCTCAATGTAGTATGACGCAGACCTACAGATTTGGAAAATGGGGGACAGCAGGTGTACAAAAAGGGGGAAGGGGAATCTCTGAGAGAGGAGAGAATATTAAAATCTTGAAAACGGGAAAACAAACCTACTAGAAAAGGATAGTAGAATTGATGGACAGTATAGCTTTATCATAATTTGTGTAGTGTTTTCCAATCTACAAAATACTATATTCACGTCTGATGTTTATTCATTTATTCAGTAAACACTAATTGAGATCCAGTTTCCATTGATGCTCATTATACCCCATGGGGCACATAAGCCAAGTACTATTGTCTACAGATGAAAAATCTGGCTCAGAAAATATCACCTACTTCAACAGAAGTGGCTCTACTATCATCCGACAGAATAGGGGTTCCAATCCAGATTTTCAAATCAAAATCCAGTGCCTTATTTCTCCCATTAAGGCATATTACTTAGACCACATTTAAGCTTAAATAGTAATGATGTAAAGTCTAGATAATTTAGTCTCCTATTAAACTCTCAGTCATTAAGATTAAAGGTAAAAAATACAAAGAAGTCGGGGCCGGCCCCGTGGCACAGCTGTTAAGTGCGTGTGCTCCGCTGAGGTGGCCCTGGGTTCGCAGGTTCGGATCCCAGGCGCGCACCGACGCACCGCTTGTCAAGCCATGCTGTGGTGGCGTCCCACATAAAGTGGAGGAAGATGGGCATGGATGTTAGCCCAGGGCCAGTCTTCATCAGCAAAAAGAGGAGGATTGACATCGGATGTTAGCTCAGGGCTGATCTTCCTCACAAAAAAATAATAATAAAAAAATATATATAAAGAAGTCATTTCTAAATACTAGCTCTATCAATTCTTATATAATCCATGCAGATTCTGTGCTAGAACATGGCTCTACACAGCTGTGACCAAAGAGTTGCATGGGATCATACTTTTAGACTGATATGAATGGTCAAGGCAGCTGAACAACCAATTTAGTTGATTTTGTTCCACCAACTTGACTGGTCATTGGACTGAACTGACCAGAAGGCACTATCATGCAAAAATAGTGAGTTATATTTTTCTACAGGATGAAAGCTATGCGTTGGAAGCTGTATTAACTATTTCAGATGGCTTGAGTAGTATTCTGCCACTGAAGTGACAATACATTTTGAATCAGCTTTATATGAAGAATATGGTGATTTCAGAGAGGTAAATATAATATTTGGGTTTTCTCATCTGCATCAGTTGGGCCTCTTCAGTTGCAAACAGCAGAAATTGCCCCTGATTAAATGAAGCAGAAAAGAAATTCATGAAAGAGTACTGACTAGGTCATTTAGGGAAGATACGAGAATTGAACAAGAGACAAAATCACAGGGCATCTACTAACTACTCAGTGCTATAGCCTGGATTGCTGGGACCTGACTGGACCGGGCTCTTTTCTCAGCAGTTTGTTTTCAGTGTTTCTGAGTGTGTGTGTGTAAGGCTGAGTATCTCTGTTACTACTATTAGTATTGCTACCACTGCTAACAATATTGGTATTGACACATAATGAGACCCTACTCTATGATGCTAAGCATTTTATGTGCTCATACAAGCCTAGGAATTAGTACTATGCATATCTCCATTTAATACAAGAGGAAACTACAGCTTGGAGAGATTGACCTTCCACAAAATCACGTGGTTGGCAGGTGGCAGAATCAGAAACTCAGTCTATGTAAAGTCAAAGCTGTGTTCTTAACTATTCTAAACAGTTCATCAAGTCAACTTAAAATAATGGTATCTCTGGTTTATTAATACCATTTGAGGAAATGCAGCCAATAGGAGAATTAGATTTTACTTTTCATCTTTCTCCTGGCCATTTCACTTTTCCTGTAGGTCTCTATAGGGCCTGTGTAAATAAATATATGCTTATGGTTAAAAATCCAACGTAGGTGGTTTTCAATTTCCACTTAAATCATACCATGCAAGTACTACCAAGAAAAATAAAAATGACTGTAAGGATAAAGAGGAAAAGTTTTCTGAGACATGTTTTCAAAGGATTAGTGAAACTCAGTTAAGATCATGTAATATACTAAGTTATGTACTGAAAGAAGCAGAATGCTTCTCTTGGTATATGAAAATTATAAGTTTGAGAAGTAAAAGATCTCTGAAAGACATTTTCATTTCCAGAAAGTTGCCAACTCCACAATCCAGCACTTGAAATGAGAAACACAGATTCGATAATGATTGTGAATTTTGGAAAGAAAAATAGTAAAGAGAGAAATTAACTGGTAAACTTACTATCAGACTCACGGTCGAAATCAGGTACATAAGATTTTGGCAAAAAAAATGCTGAGATTCATAAATGGTGTTGGAAGCTCTTGTAAACAACAGGACTTCTTCATTGTACTAACTGCAAATCAATCTTCCACTATTTATATATGCCTCTGGTAAAGACAGAAAGTGAGGATACAAAACATTTCTCACTATAAATTAATTTTCCTATCTCTCAAAAACTTAGGGGTTCAGATTCCTTGGCAGGCAGAAATACAAATATATTGATTTCCTCTAAGGTCAGATACATAGAAAGGCTTTCCTGTGTTTTTTTGTTTTTGTTTTTTGTTTTCAAAATAGACCATTCAATGAAATAAGATGTGACTGATATGAGGAATATATGCAGTTCTACTCGTTACATTGGGTTAAAAATATTATTTCCTTTTACCACCAACCGATGGCCCAAATTAAGATGGAAGAAGAGGTTTAACTCCAAAATAAAAGTTATTTACATTTGTTTCTCTCTTGCTGAAAATAAACACATACTTTCTATCTGCATAAAATGCAAACTGGAATCATTTCAATGACGAAAAAAGTAGAACTGCGGAAAATAATGTTTTGAAAAATTTTCAGGGAAGTGGTCACAGCCTCTTGGGAACACTTTGAACTAGAGCTCAAATAAATGAGAGCGTTGTCACCTCACACAAAGACTCCTAATCAGGACGTCTTTGTTCTGCAGCTCATATTTTAACCAGAAATTCGTTTCCAATACCTGCACATATTTCTCTATTCATATGTAAATTGAATTAAAGCTGTTATTCTTTCTTCCCCACAATCTGCTCTTAAAGTAATAATAAAATTTATGAAAGAGTGCCATGAGAGGTGGGGGCGTATGGACACAGGCACGTTCTGGCTTTGCACCAAGCCCACAGTGGCCGTCTTGAAGGAGAAGCTATGTCTCTCCTTCCCTTAGGGATCTATTTGAACATTTAGGGGTTATCACTAGAGCCATTATGGGCTTTAGACATTTCCACTGATTTGACATTTGGATTCCAATGGCAGTTTTATGGCTCTCTTTACAGCTGTGATCGGAGTGGAGGTGTGCAGATGGTCCTACTGCCTGTCAGGAGAGGGAAGGCTGTCTGTTGGTCAGAAGAGGACAGGGAACCACACACCCTGAGTTTTACTCCTGGCTTTGCCAGTTACCTGCTGGATGCCTCGAATAAGTCACGTAAGATTACAGGGGCCTCCCTTTCTTCTGTGTGCAGATTAATTGCCTGTGGCGAATGTTGCGTGCAAATTTCAAGGGCAATTGAGTCCTGTGTGCTGCCCCACTTGCTCTTGTTTTTTTTCTTCTTTTTCTCTCTGTCTCTTTTTAAGGGCATGAGTTGCCAATTTTATGTGCAATTAAGTTGTGCATACCCCAAGCTAAGCAGGGCACTTCAACTGCACTTTAAAACCATCAATTATAAACATATCCATGATATCTGATGTCTTAGGGGAGTAACCCGATTCTGCTTTGATGGAGTCATTTTTTATGGACGCTTCTTCCTATTTTTACAAGAGTGCTATAGTTATTACTTTAAACCAAACAGGACATTTCATTCTCATGTGTCTTGGTGTCTCAATCTGTTAAAGGATAAGGAAATAAAGCACATTTATGAAGTGACTCAATTTGTTAAAGAAGAGAACAGGTTATTGCAATCTCGAATTTATAAATACAGAATATCTAGAGCTCTTGCTTACAATGTACCCCAAGTTGTGTTCACTATTTAAAATGATTGCTTATAAGTATATTTATTAAAGAACTTGAATAAACTATTTTCTCTCAGGGAGGGAGCTTTCTGTCAAGACCGCCATCTGGGATCAGGCAATTGTAGGTTTAAATCCCAGTTTTGTCAACTAACAACTCTGTGATTTTGAGAAAACTACTCTCCCATAAGCCTTAATTTCCTCCTCTCTCAAATGAGGAAAACAATTTACATGGTATGATGGCTGTACAGATTAAATTAGATAATGCATGAAAAACCCAGCCTCCATCAGGAGCTCAGGAAACAGTGACAGTCATTATTCACAACTTCTCAAAAATTCTCTTTCATTTTGGGAAGACCATGTGCTCAGAACCATTTAGAATCATATTGAATAAGTACTAAAGGTTTGCAGTGAAATGGACTAGGTTGTCTGAAGCCTGGTTGGGGTTGGCCAATAAAATAAACGTATATTTCAACTCTTCAACCATATTCCTGGACTCGTGTAGGCAGTTGGTGGTTATCATGCTTTGCTTTCCTCCCCAGCCCTCTCACCTTGTTATAAACCCATAGAGGTGGAGCAACACGCCTTTTCACTGAGGGTGGCAAAGACCCGTCCATTAGCGCTGGGTGGCATCCAGCTGTCCATTTGCTCACCAGACTCACCTCATTTCATCTTCTGTAGCTTCCCCTGTGGTATTCTTTATATATCATTTGCATAGTGGTAAAATTTAACAAGTGATGCTAGAGATAATAAATCCCACAACTGCTATTTCTGTTTGAAAACCATGACACAGTGTGGTGAAAGCACCAAACAGTCTGGGTTGTTCGTGTTTGCCGTGCTTTTTCTTCGCATATTTTACTGTCAGTTTCTTGACATTTTTGTCAGCTTAGAAGTGGAGGGCATAGGTGCTGGCGGCAGGTCTCACCACATTTTTATTCCCCGTTGCATTTTCAGAGACTATGAAAAAATAAAATAAAACAGGGGGCGGGTGGTGGGGGGAACTGAGGAAGAACCGGGAAGAAAGGTGATGGTGTCAAAGGCAGAGCAGCAGCGCGAGGGAGAGGCTGTGCAGGTCGAAATGTGCAGCCTTCTACTCGCTGGCAGCTGGCGCTCACCGTGCAAGGTCTTCTCCGCCACCCCCTTCCCAACACCCCGCAAAAATCCTGGCACAGCAACGCGAAGAGATTTGCGTGAAAAACATGCCATTTTCTCATTTCCTCATTACGCAAGGCAGATAGAAGGCAAATATTTGAATCTGTTTGCAGAAGAAATCTTTTTTCTTTTCCTCTTTTTTTTTTTCCTGACACACTGTGCATTTCCAGGCTGTGGAGAAGGTGTCTGCACAAAACAGCTATTGTTTTCCCTGTAACATCACCCCTGGCTCTAATCATCTCTTATGGTTTTCTGCCCTTTAGAACCAGTAGCTTTGTTTTTCTTTTTTAATTCATGGAAAAAATGTACAGAGTGGCATTCAAGAGGTGTTAATGTCGGAAACACCACCTCCTAGCTTTTGTAAACAAAGGGGAAAAAAACACGAGCAGACTATCATGGGCGCCTATCCAATTCTGACCCCCAACAACACTTAAATAACAACAACGACAACTACAATAATAATAATAATTAAACAACTATATTATATACAGTTCAGAACCATCTTCCCAAGGAACTGGTACAACTTATTTTAATTTATCTAAGACTTTATTTCCTAAACTGCTCATTATTAAGTAAATTTGGATAATACACATTCCCAAACTTCATCTGAAATGGAGAAATTTTTCCATCAGAATATTTACTAATATGGAAGAGGGGTACAGTGCTCTGATGCCAACAGTACACAATTTGAGCACATAGTTCTGATAGCCGGTTTAGAATTCCACCTTTTTGAGCACATTATTTGTAGGTTTTATTGAGTGCATCTGATAACTTGCTTTCACTGTAAAAGAAGTTCAAGTATTTGACAATTTCAGGAAAGGCCAAAAGTTACTTTTCAAACCACTGCCACAGTATGCTGATGTTCTGTTGGATTTTAGAACAAAATGAAACGCTTATTAAGGCTTTAAAAAAAGAGAGAGACAAGTATAAAAATAATAACATAGCTTTTAATAGCCTGCCTAGATGACCCTGCTGACATCAACAATATAAACAAAGCGAGATGTGAACATGGTTAGAAAAGTCAAGCAGTACAAGTATCTTGGTGAATATCTGCAGACACATCAGTAGGGCAAATTTCTACCAGCAGCGTTATTGAGTCAAAAGGATTGTGCTTTTACAGATTTGACAGATGTCACAAACTGCCTTCTAAGCAGGTCACACTGATTTATACTTCCACAGAGATCTTTTTTTTTATGTATATGGTTCTTTTTTGTTAATTTGCCCTTTCATATTGTTTCTTCATTTCTCTATTGGTCTCCAGATGAGTTTTAGTTGATATTTTAAAAGGATTATATCAAATTTATAAATTAATTTGGGAAAATTGACATCATTATAGTATTGAATCTTACTATAAAGGAGCACAAAATAACTTTCTTTTTTCCCTTGGTAGAGTTTTAGTTTTCTTTAAATGGGTGATCAATGTTTCTTGTTAAGGTGCTTGGGGGTTTTATAAATTGCCTTGTTATTTTAGATGAGGGGTTGCCTGTTTTTCTAAATAAAGCTTACTGGAACACAGCCACGCCCATTCATTTACATACCATGTATGGCTGCTTAGAGTTGAGTAATTGCAACAGAGACCATATGACCTGCAAAGCTTAAAATATTTACCATCTGGCCCTTTACTGAAAAAGTTTGCTGACTCCTGCTTTAGATGATTTGTTTCCTTCCATTATATTTTTAAAATTTACTTCTATATAGAAAAATTAATTTTGTTAATTTTGCAACTGACCTCATTATTAAATTATCTTGTTTGTAATAATTTCTGATAATTCTCCTGAGATTTCCAGGTATATAAGATATAATATGAAAATAATTATGATTTTTTTCATATTCCCATTATATTTAGCTGCTATTTCATTCATGTAGTTCTATTGGCATATACATATATATATAATATTGTGTTTCCTTTATATATGTAGTTATATATTTTTTGTATATAATATATAATTTATTCCTATTTATTAAAATAAATTTTAATCAAAAATGGATGTTGAATGTAGTCAAATGTTTTCCCACATCCATTGAGATATTCACAAATAATGTTCTCCTTTGCTTTGGAGATGATGCATTTTATGAATAAAGTTTTATTTTGAAGCCATGGGGATGAACCTCACTTGGTTAGAATATTTTAGTTTTTAATACCAAAATATTCTGAATTTTGCTGAATTTTGTTTGCTAGTAGTTTATTAAGATTTTGCATCAATATTCAAAAGTAAAATGTGTCTGTATTTCTCTAGTTTTGGAGTTTGTAAGTTTAGGATGTTAACATTATGTTGGGCCTATAAAAATAATTTGGATGTTTCTCTTTTTTCACATACCCTGGGTTAGTTAAGAGCATCAGAATTGTGTTTTCCTTCAATAGTTAAAAGAATGTACCTATGAATCCATTTGGACACCGAGGTTTACTGGGCACGTTATTTTAATACATCTGTCAATTTCCTTCATCACTAATAGACAAAATGCTCAGTATTTGCAGGAAGAAATTTAAGATCTTATTTTATTAAAAATAAAATTTTTATTTTTACAGTCCTTTTCATTTAGATTCTCAAATTTATTTGTGTAGAATAGAAGACTTGGAAAACAGATTTTCTTCAGATTTTTAAGGATTTACAAAATTTACTTTCTATGTATCCTTGACAGTATTACTTAATATGTTTTAGGAAAATGAGTATGAATATCAAAAAAGAGGAGGACATATGATAAAAAAAAAATGGTGACAATATCCCAGGAGAATTTATTTGATGTATTTCTTGGATCACAGCTGCCTAAAAAAACAACCGGCCAAAAATAAAATAGGAAATCAGTGGGTCCCTGGATAAAGAAAAGAATGAATTCTAAGTAATAGATAGAAAAGATACAAAAATGGAAGTTATTTATAAATGAGAAGGTGAAGAGATACCTTTCAAAAAATAAAAAGGCAATTAGATTCTTAAAAACAACAAGGTTGTACAAAACAAGGTTGTACAAAGAATATCCTGGGACAATTATGAAGCAAACTATAAAATGGCATGATTATGAGCATATTATACAAAAGGAGTTTAAAGAAAAAGAATATGATCAACCTGGAAATTAGGGACATTCTTCACTTGTATGGGCATCATAAAAGTGAGTCAATAGAAAAGAAAATATCACTGTTAGCACCCTATTGGTTCTGCAATGGACAATATTTCTGTATTCATAATGTGTATTAGGTTTTCATATTTTAGAATCAACCTAGAGACAAAAGTTAAAAGATTTCAGTATAGTCTGGAAGTGATTTATCTGTGCTGAAACATGAAAGGGAAGAGGGATGAGGCCATTGGGGAGGCACATAGGGAGGAAAGTTAGGGGCTTCAAAATCAACCATCTTATACAGAGCAGAGCAATAACAAAAGATGAAATAGGCTTTTTAGAAATGTCATTTAAAATTATAAAATCACCAACAAAAGAACTAAAAATAGTATTTTGATCTACCTGTCAAATGTTGATGAGGTAAGGAAGTGAGATATTTTCAGCAGGTTCTCTCTTCTTTCCTAGTGAGAGTCAATCATTAATGTCTAAAATTGAGAAGCCAAATGTTTCTATGAACATCCGTTAAGAGTTGTGGGGGCAGCACAAGAAGGTCTAAGAACAGACGAGGATAAACACAGTTGCCTTTGGAAAGGAGGACTTGGTGGGAGAAATTGCTTTAGAAGAAAGAGGATGAGCCCTTCCATTTTAGTTGATGTTTTTTTCCTACTGTGTTCATGTTTTAGTGCTGTAATAGTGTCTATAATTATGATAATTATGAAATTTGTCTTTTGATAAAGACCTTTTAGGATTTTTCCCCAAGACCAAAAAAACATATATGGGGACAATTCTTTGGAATCTGAAAAATATTCAGATTATCCTGAAGACAATCTTCCTTCAGAAAATCTGCATACTGCTGTGCAGGCTTCTAAATCTTATTGTTATTACCTTTGTAAAGGTATTTTTCTCATTTATATTTTGGTTTAATTAGCTCAACTTTATTCAAAGGCTCTGAAAACATATTTTATGAAACTTACTATATTGAACATATTGTTGAATAGATCTTTCCCTATGCCACTTTGGGCTTTATGAAATGAGTTAGGTGAGTCATCATAAAGTAGATCTAAGTTCTGGAATATTCTGCTTCTCTTAGGAACAGATATTATGCTCTTTATGAAAAAACAAAAGCAAGTCATTTTAACCTAGTGATTTCCAGAACCAGCCGAACATTAGATTCACCTGGGGAGCTTAGAAAAAGCACAGTCACGTTGGGTTCCCTCCTGGAGATGTTGGTTGAGCAAGTCTAGGGGAAGAGCCCAGGAATCTCATTATTTAAAAGTGCTCCAAGGGATTCTGAGGCAGATTCAAGTTGGGAACCATTGACTGCCCTTCTTGTTTCCTTTTTCCTGGCCAATAGGAAACTCAGGGACAAATTAGCTCTTCAACTTTAATAAATATGTGAGAGTCTACAACCCCTGTATCTTTTCCACTTGAGCTTAGTTGATTAATTTCACTTGGCTATATCCTAACCCTGACTTTTAAAAAATGAATAGAGAAATAAGTGCATAAAATTCATGGATTTTCTAAATGGGTGGTTTATGTGGTAATTTTTTTTATGCTACTTTTTAAATCCAAGCAAATCCACTCTACTAAGGCCTGTAACTACCCAGGAAGCAGAGACTTAGCCTCTGATTTTACATGTTTCACCAGAGCCATCAAGGAGGACCGTGGTGTGGATATGGCAAGTTGGCTATATGCCCAAGTACAGCAGTATGTGCGTGTAAGATCATCCACCAAGAACTATGTATTTGCGTGGTATACACCTTGGAAAGAACAAAACTCTTTAATAACGTGGAAGAGAGCCAATGTTCTCCTAAGGAGACTCTCAGTGAGAATTTCATTGTGGGTAAGGGGGAGACTTGTGGCTAGTATAGTGCTAAAATGTTCTGGGTAGAGAGGAAAAGTCGTGCTTTGGATTTTCTGTGACACAGATAGCTCTCTGTGGTGTCTGCTTTTGTTATTGAGGACAATTTTAAAATCTAGATTTTGAGAGGTTATACGCCATGAGGCTTTCACTTCTCTGGACTTTGAGAAATGAGCTAGCAAAAAATTCAGGAAGTGACTGGAAAGAGTTATAGTTGCGATTGCTGGTCCTGGTTTCAGAATTCTTTCTCCCTTGATCTTCAAAAACAAGCTCCTTTTAATTAGCATGTTTACAAGGGAGAAGGGGGAACAGAGCTGGTTATCAAGAGTTCACCTTGATGTAGGACTGTCTAATCCACAAGGGTCACTCTTTCTTTCTAGCTTAAAAGGCAGTGGAGGCAGGAGGCAGTCCTGAAAGAAGCTGCTTGGTAAGCAGACTCAGACAAGTGAACTATTCTGGAATCACCCATCTTCAACTGGACGTCATATGGGACTACTGAATTTGAACGATGACCCAAGCCTTCTGCAGCCGATTAGCCTCAAGCCCCCCGGGCAGGTGTCTTCTGAAGTATGAAGAAAAAATGAAGCATGAAAAGTTTGTTGTAGGTCTTGTTTGTGTTATAGCTCTAGCTGAGACAAAGTGAGTTTTGTGAAGTCCTGTCCTCTCTTTCCTAGTGAGCTTGGAATTGGATATTAAAGAAGAAAAACAGATATTTGTCTTAAAGCTTAAAGCTCTGAACAAAACAGAGAGTGGGAGGGCAGTTAGCTCTTCTCACATGCTTCATAGCTGTTGCCATGCTTTTTGCATATACATACACACTCATAGAAAACATAATATTCATTCTCATGTGTACAAGGAGATATTGACTTTATATATATCATACATTTTAGTGTAGTTAGGAAAAAAGAATGGTGAACTTCCTCAATTGGCCACTTCAATAAGAAATGCTTTCTTTCTACGTTGATTGAGGTAACAAGATCCAGATAAAAAAAAAAAGTGATACTATTTAGAACAAAATAGCATTTTTTTCTCACTGTCCGTAGTGTGTGTGGGCAAGAGGGTGGGTGCCCTTTTTCTGACTAAGTTATATGATTAGCAAAAGTGATAGTGGTGGGAGAACTCTAGAAAGATTTATGCATTTAAGAATATTTCTAAAATTTCTAGATGTTTGAAATAAGAAAATAATCATGATAAACATAGACTGCAAAGCAAACCCTTACTCCACCAAAAGGACCTCCTCTCACTCCCATTTCTTTCTATACATGCCCAAAGAGGATAAAGTAATGTAAAGACTTCTTTCAAGTTTGGAATACTAGAGGCTAATAAATTCTAAAAGAATTTAGATAAATCAAATATTCTCTTCCCTTCGTCTCCCAGAGTGTGGAATCTCCAGCAGTGTTGCAAGTGGAACTTAACATGCAAAATATACTCTGGGCCCTCCTTATCCTTATTCAGTTGTGAGGACCAGCATTTTCAGAAACCAATAATTCTTTCAAAAGAACAAGCCAGAGGGGGATGTGTGTTATTTTTTTCACATCCATGGGCAAAAGCAGCTTTCCATAACAAAAAACAATGCAATCCTATTGCCTTGAATTGCCCCAAGTGAAAATCATCTCTTTTTTGTCCCCCAAAGAGAAATTTTTAGCCACTTGTCAAAGGCGATAAATGCAATTTTCTGTCACTGCGGTTTTTTCCCATTCGTCACTTGAAAAGCCTAAAGCTTAGATATTTCCGGGAATGTCCTCCCCTCCCCCTGAAAACAATGTTGCCCTGTCCCTTACCTCATTTAGCCTTGGGAAAATTACAGATGATTAAATGACGTTTATATATGATGGCAAGAGATTACATTTACAGCCTTTTTGAACTTTCTTCTACAGCACCCTCAGGTCATACGAGAAGATCCAAGTGGGGACACTCTGAGGAACAATAAGGGAAGCCCTCTTTTCTTTGTGTTCCACCACTTTGTCAATGAGGAGAAATCCAGGGTTATGATGTAGGGGCTTCCAACACACGTGGGCTGCGTGTTTCAGCAGTTGTGCCATAATGGGTTGCTTGTTGTTCATCAGGTAAATCAGAACTGAGAGTTAACTGACAATCATGGTGTATGCAAGTCCTGAGTTGCTTTGCCTGTGGCCATCAACAGGGTCTTGACTGAATAATGAGAGCAACCATTTATTGACCATTTCCTCCGTGCCAGGCACTATACCATAGCTCTCCTACATTTTCTGTGTAATCTTTTTAACATCATACAAAGTACAGTGGTCATCCACATTTATCCACCATTTCTTGCCTATAAATGTGGATGACCACCCTCCTCGGCACGATTAGACAGAAAATGTAGAAGAGCTGTGAGTATAGTACATTGGAACATGCAGTTCTAGTCATAATGTGTGTCAAGATTGTATTACTTTTCTATTGCTGCTACAGTGCAAACCACCACAAGTTACTGGCTTAAAACAATCCCCATTTATTACCTCAGTTCCACAGGTCAGAAATCTGGCCACGGCTTCCTTGGGTTCTCTGCTCAGGGTCAAACAAGGCTGAAATCAAGGTGTCAGCTAGAGCCGGGTTCTCATCTGCAGCTCAGGGTCTTCTTCTAAGCCTATTCAGATTGTTGATAGAATTCAATTCATTGTGGCTGTAGGACTCATGGTGACTCATTCCTTTAAGACCAACAGGAGAGTGTCTGCTGCTGCCCCCTGGCTCCTCAAGGGCTCATCTAATTAGGTCAACCTCACTCAAAGTCAACTGATTAGGGACCTTAGTTACATTTGCAACATCTCTTTTGCTTTGTAATGTAACATAATCATGGGAATGACATCCCAATATGTTCACTGGTCCTGCCCACAATTAAGTGGAAGGAGATTATAAGGAGCGTGTACACTGGGAGGGTGAGAATCTTGGGGGCCGTCTTAGAATTCTGCCTACTGCAAAGGGTGTCACCACTTTTTGTTTCCGTTGTTGACAATGTGTACATTGACTGGCAGAATTGCAAGTAGTTATAACTTTAAAAATATTTAATAGGATGTCATTAAATTTTCTGAAAACAAATTTAAAATGTTAGCTTTATTAAAGATATTTTATTTATTTATATCTTGTTTTCATTTGTGTAGTGTCTTTAATTTTATAGATATTTTAAATATTTTGAAAAATAACTTTTTTGAAGTATGTGTAAAAAATAATTTTAATTTGATTGATTTTTTTTTTAACACTTCCTTGATTTACATATGTTGGGAGAGGCAGTCCGCCGTCAGCCCCGAGTGTCCCTGCATGCTCTTGCCAAGTGTGCCAAACCACAAGACCTAACTATTCTCACCCTGAGGTGGCTCTGTAGCTAGTCATGTCATCAATTAAATAGGTTAAAGTGACCTCAGCATGACTATCCTGAGACTGCTCACTCCTCAGCTGTATTAATTGAGGCTATCGAGCACATTTTCATATATTATTTGTCATTTAGATATCCTTCAAATCAATAAAAGACAGACTCAATTTAACAAACGGTCAAAGGACTTGTACAGTCGCTTTACAAAAGAGCCATGATTTCTAGCCTGGGAATATGCTAGACTTATGTAAGAAAACTAACTTGACAACATCAAATTCCATTAAATTGGGTTCCATCAAAATGTAGATTAGGAATTCCAGCCTGTGACAGTGCCAACACCTAGCATGGCTTCAGTCTTCCAAGGAGTTGAAGAATCCACTGATGTGGAGAAGTAGGAGAGAAAATGGAGGTGCTAGTCAACTTGAAGATGCATCGCTTCATCCCATCAAATAGTTCTCTTGAAAAAAAAAAGTGACGTTGGTTTGCAAAAAGAACAAATGAATCCAGAGAAAAAGAAAACCATTTGATACCGTTTTTATGTCATAGTCTGCCAACTTGATAAAATTACTTGGTCATGTTTTGAACTACTTATACCTGTGAAATTATTATCGTAAAGCAAATAAGAAAAAACATGATGAAATGAACTAAGTAATAGAGCTCTAAAGGACCCAACTAAGCAATAATACATAAACAAACAAAAAAACCAGATAAAAGTAGTTTCAAGAATTAGTGTTTTCTCCCTTCCGTTGGAGTTTCAAACACTTATCCAATGTCACCTAAATATTTTTGCTTTCATGGCAGTAATTTGCCATGAGTAATAAAATGCTGATGACTTTCCAACTGGCAAGTATGTTTGCAGCAATTTACACAGACCTTAGTTTGAGGCAGATAAAACAAAGGCAGCTGCAAATGAAAACTGCATAGCTCAAACTTCTTCCACACATATGTACAATCATCACGGGGTTAAAAAAAAAATATCTCCTTTCCCACAAAGACAGCCACCCTCCCTATGTCCCATTTCCAATCAAGTTAAGAAACAAAGCCCTCTTGGGTAAATCATTGCAATGCTAATAAAATCCAGACAGGCAACTTGAAACTTGAAACAGAAAAAACAAAATTATCCAATGGAAATCATTCATTAGCAATCCCTGGTTCATTGAAACTAACAAAATGTGGAAGAAACATGACCTGAATGTGTCACGGATGATAATGATCTTATGCCTGTGCTGTGCTTTCTACCCAGATGGATCCAAACCACTTTTCAGAGCTTCCTAAGGGGTGGGAAATAGGCAATTGACCATTACTACAAATTAATAACTTCTGGGATAACTAACAGCATAGGTTAACAACTGGATTCCATCATTACCCAAGAGTTTGAAGAAACTTAACACAACTCTAGCTGCAACCTACTTCCACTAAAGGAATTGAATAAAGAAAATGCCCTACTAGCAATCCATGTTCACACCAGACCTAATACTTGCCTTGAGAACCAATCAGAAATAATGAATTTCTATTATCTCTAGTATGGATAATGTTGACTTGTTGATGTTGTTCTGGATAAGCTCTATCCGGAATTGTCCTTGAAAGTATTAAACCACCCCAAAGTGAATCAAGTAAGCAGCAACAATCTTACACATTTTACTGTCCTGTATAAATGCTGGCCTGTGGCTACTCCTGCCTTGCTATCACACACGCGTGTGCGTGCACACACACACTCTTTGTCACAGAATTGAGCTCAGAGAGGGGAGTAAGTTTGGAAAAGTTACTGGAGCAGCAAGAGAGAGGAGAAATAAGGACTGGCTGTAAAGTTAGAAGCTGCCTCAGTGAGTCTTTCTTTTGACTGACTCCTTCACGCTGCTATCTTTGCCTACTCAGCGTCTTTCCAACTATCTTTTAAAAACATGCACCAATTGCCTTCTGGAAAACAATTCACCTACTTTAGATGGACTCTGATGAGACTATGTTAATCAGATACTCTGCCCTCCCTTAGCGAATGGACAGGTACATCTAAGTTGGGCCAAGTGGGCACTCTCTCCTTGGAATTTGAATTGTGGATAGAGGGGCAGAAAGACTGAAAGTGACTGAGGCCATTTATTCCAGTAGTGGTGCGTGGACAAGTCTGTTGAGTTCCTGGTACCACAGCCCTCTACTGCTGCCTGAGTCTACTCCTTTGCAAGCATGGTCCCTAAGTTTTCTCTCCTGTTCTATAAGATCCCCCATACAATTCTAATAGATAGTCTATTGACTTAAGTTTTTCAAAGTTAGTGTCTGTTGCTTTCAATCAAAGATGACAGTTTCTAAGTTCTATCTCTATTGGTTATAAAATACAGCTAAAAATTTCAATTCAGGTTTCCATTCCAAGAGGTATTTGTTTTAAGTAGAACTTTTAATTGAACTATAAAATATATACAGAAAGTGCACAAATCATAAACATAGATTGATGAGATTTTACAAATAAACCTGTGTATCTACCATTCAGAAGAAGATATCAAACTTAGCTATTCAGAGTGTGATCCACTTACCAGCAGCCTTGGCATGAAGCTTGCTAGAAATGGAGAAGCTTAAATTGCACCCAGACCTATTGAATGGGAATCTACATTTCAGCAATATTTCCAAGGACATCCATATGTACACTGGAGTTTGATAAATATAGATATAGAACATGACTAGCTCTCTATAAATCTCCTTTATTAATCTACTCAGTCATTACACCCTCAAAAGTAACCAGTTTTCTGCTTAACTCTAGATTAGTTTTGCCTATTCTTGGACTTTCTGTAAATTGATCTGTGATATGTACTTTCTGGTGTCTGGCTCCTTTTGCTCAACATTATGTCTAGAAATACTTTCATGCTGCTGCATGCAGAAGTTTGTTCTTCCTATTAGTAGTATTTTTAATTGCTGAATTGCATTTTATTTATTCTGCTGTTGATAATATTTGGATTATTTTCATTTGGGGCTATTATAAATAATATTGGCATGATCATGGCCTTTGGAGAACATATTTATGTATTTCTGTTGGGTGAAATTTTAGGATTAGAATTGCAAGATCATGGAGGATGTGTATGCTTAGTCATAGCAGATACTGACAAAAAGTTTGCCTAAGCGGTTGTCCCAATTTATCATCAGAGTATGAGAATTCTAGTTGTCCTACCATCCATTGGCTGTCCTCAATATCTATCGACATTGTTAGATGTTTGTTAGTTGGCTGGCTGATTGGATGGTTGGTTTAGCCATTCTGGTGGTTGTGTAGTGATATCATAATGTCATTTTAATTTGTATTTCCCTGTTAATTGAAGATATTCAGCACATTTCTGTATTTTTTGGTCATTTGGATATCTCCTTTTGTGAAGTGATCAAGTTTTTTTCTGAATTTTTAAATTAGGTTAGTCTATCTTTTTCTTTTTGATTTGTAGAATTTCTTTATATAGTCTGGAAATGAGTTTTTTGTCAAATATGTTTTTCTATATCTTCTCCCACTCTGTGGCTTGACAGAGCTTTTTAATTTTAATGAAATCTATTTATAAATCTTTTTCTGTATGGTTAGTGCTTTTTATGTTCTGTTTACAAAACAATGGCCAATGCAACTCTAATCTGTTTTCTCATTTTTTAGTAGAAGATAGAGAAAATCTTCTAGAAGATAATAATCCCTCCAATTTGGGAAGATGACATTTTCAGCTGAAAAGTATGCCTTCTGCTTACATTAATATTATTTGTAGGAAGAATAAATTACTTTTGTTATAATATCTAATGATACGATAGGGATTTTTTTACCCAGATACCTCCGATCCAAAAAAACAATACAGAGCCACCTTGCCTAAATCATGGAACTACAAGACAGATTTGCTGTGTTTGTATTACAAATGGCTTACCATACCCTGATGTCATCAGCCAAGAGCAACTCCAGGCAGTGGAGACAAGAAGTTAACACTCATTGATTTTACCAGGAATTTTCCTCCACACACATTATACATTAACAATAAACTCGAGCAATTTCTGATACAAAATAATCAATGACCAGTTTTACCTGCCAAATGTACACTGGTACAATTACCTAGGTAATCCAAGAAAACGCGTGATTTTGCCTCGATTTCTTGGATAACAACTCTTTTTGTCTAATCTTTATTATGCACCCGCAATATAACAGATATGAAAAAAGCTACTGGGGTGATTATTCTTCCTTATACAACATACGACATCAGAAGGAACATCTATGACATGGAAGAGAGAAAATAGCTCCTTTTCTCTTACTAAGAGGAGAGGTAATATTGAAAACTAAAAATACAGCCATGACATCCTCATATCCTGCAAGGAGAACAATTGAAATGGCGTGGATTCTTTTCTCTAGCGCATATTGATTTGGAAAAGATATATTTTATTGCAGCCAGCAGTATAGAAAATGAGAACTGTTTATTGAATACCTTTTCATGCAAGACACTTTCCATAATGTCAATTTATTTAACTTGACGTCAAAACTGATGAGATGAGTAGCATTATTACTATTTTACAAGTGAAGCAACTGGGGCTAAGAGACAGTTAAACGAATATGGTCCAAATCACACAGCTAGTAGAGATTCACCTGACTTGAAGGGCATGACCTTCCCATGTCATCACAATTTCTCTTCCAGTAGAGATATTTCCTCAGCTAGATTGAGATCCTTTACCTAGGACACTGGACACTCCATATCCACTTGTCCACTCTCCCAGCAGAGCATTCACATCAGCTCACCCCCCAAAGCCACTGAAGCACATAGAGGAATCAAAAGAGTCAGCAGAATTCAGAGCAGGGTCTGGTGTGACTGGAGAGCTGCAGAGGAAACCTTTATGCAGTAGTCCAATTCCCTATGCAGTTTGTTGTGTGTCTGAACACATTTCTTAGTTTTTCTCCTTCCACCTTCAAGGCCTTAGCCTTCTTTCCAGTTTTCATCATTTGGTTTACTTATGGAAAATTTTTCCATTTCCTTAGCTTTATTCAACTAAATCCCCAGAACAAAACATCCTTTGTTCAATAAGGAATTAAGTAAAGACTGTAAGAGCTTTTAAACTTTAGAAGGTCCTGGAACATTGGTTTTAATAATTATGTCCTGTGTGAATAATGAACACACCTGGACTACACCAGACCATATTTCATAAAGAGTCCTATTGTAGTTTTCACTGTCTTTGTATAAAAAATGAATCATAATCTGGAGTGTGAAATAGTGAGAGGAGGGGATTATAGTGGAAACAACATGGGCTTTGCCATCAGATCACCATCTATAGCCCAGGCCTGCCTTTACTTGCTGTGGGATCTCAGGTAAGTGACCCAAGGCATTCAGATCTCCATTTCTGCACCTCTGCATTGTGATAGGATACTACAAGGACATGTGGCGAGCCATAAAGAGGATAAAGATATAAAAATACTATGCTCGAGTTTTTCTATCTTTCTAAAACCAAAATTCCTTCAGATAGGCACCCAGGGTGTCAAGACAAGCATGTCAAATCTTGTCCAGGAGTCTGGCCATCTCCAGGTACGAATCACACAAAATAGGCAGCACAGAGAATCCAGTTGCTGGGTGAGAAATAGCTCAGGGAAACCTGAGATGAACGCTATTTAGAAGACCAGGCAATCTGGTTAGTGCGAGGACATGAACCCAAGTCAGTCTTGTGTGAGGATGGAAGACTGCGCAAGTTACCAAATACAAAATTCAGGAACTGGAACCAAAGCAAAAAGCCTGATTTGTGAAGGAATTTAAATGGAAACTCCGTGGGCCTGGTAACCAAGGAGAAGTAGCCCCATCTCTCAGACTGAACTTAGAAAATCAAGCAGGAGATCCAGGGTTAAGACGGGGGCGTTGCCTTAGGAGCAAAGCAACAACATGGTAGAGTATGTAGAACCCAGAGCGGAACCTCTAGGTGCATTCTCCAGGGTCTTTCCGAATTACTACAGTTCTCTTTATAAGAAATCTATCATGTACTCAGTAAGCACTCTTCCCCAAGTCAACATGCCTCATTGCTTTAACTTGGCTTCATCTTATGGTTTCTGAGTGGCCATTGTGGTCACTTTCTTCTGAATATATCATGATTTCTCAGTTGCTACCTTTAAGTGAAGGGACTTGAACGCAGTAATATTCTTCTGTGTTTCTGGAGGCTATACTTCCTAAAATTCAAAATCGCTTTGGCAAGGGGGGGCAACGTGGATGACAAGGTCTGCCCTGTCCACCCCCATCTGCTGTTAAGTATATTTCTAACCCGAATTTGTGCACTGGCTTATTTGTGGGTCTGTGTCAGACTTAATTTATGTCTATAAAACATAGTCTCAACAATTTTAAAAGATCTTCATGTAAAGAGGGAAGAAACTCCCTCCTGTTAAAATTTTTTGTGTTTAATCCTTATAGTCAGTTTGCCAGATTTCTGACTAGGCTCATTAATTTACCTAATTATTAGATTTTAGAAATAATTGAACCCTCAGTTTAAAAAGCCTCAGGGCATAGCTCAATAAAAAATTGCATTAAAATATCAATGAACAGCTGCAATAATAACAAAAATAAAATCTATCTGCATCGAGCTGCACACTTTGCCCACTACTTTGTCTGGACAGACCAATTTATAAGAACGAATTTAGCCTCCTGCCATAAAATTAATTTGTCAGCTTTCCATTAAGCCTGGCATGCCTGGGTTTGAGAGACGTGTTTTCCACTGACATGTGCTGCCTCAAATATCTTAAAGAAGAAATCAGGGAAGTGTTGGGTCTGTTGTGGGGGGGCACTGGTTTAGACATAGTGCGCTTTGGGGACAAGGCCTGACAGCATCACGAGTCTTTGAGTAGATTGCATAATTTATCTGGGCCATAATTCCCAAATTTTAAGATAAAGTTGTTAGAATAGAGGGCCTCCATGTTTCTTTCCAGCTCAAAAATTCTTTGAATCTGTGAGAAAATGAATCAATTATTTAATAGTAATACCAATCACACAGAATTCTGTTGATATTTTGCATTTTGGATATTAGTCACTGCAGCCTGCTATTCAATTTGTTTTCCAAACTTTAGAATCATGTCACCATTAGCAGTTCATATCAGTTGGAATCCATGGGCCCAAAGTTAATTATGGAAGTTTATAAAACCTAGAGAAGATATGATCCCTACCCTTGATGTACTTACAGCAGAACTTTTGTTTTGCAGTCCACTCAATTATCATAACAGACTCCTTTTCCATATGCAGAAACATCTCCCAGAAATAATTAGCTGCAGACACAAAACAATTAGGTGGTTGCAACCTCATAAAATGTGGTTTGTTGGGTAATTGACTTGTATTCACATTGTGATATTTGCATCTACCACCTTACCACCTGCAAAATTTTAACTGGCAAAAATAGAAATGAGGTTTCAAAAATATGGCCTGGCAAGTGTAGTCGAAATAGTCAGTGTAACCTGCATTTTCTATGGGCATTCTTAATAGCACTCAAAATGTTCAAGCACATGGAAATATAAAACGTTAATCTCTGGACTGCAGACTCTTTGTGGGAAGAATAATGAATACCAGGGGCTTGAGAAACACCCAAAATTCACCTTTATTTTCTGTCCAAAACTGTTTTCCTCTGTGGGTTCATCCCCTTAGGCCTCTTATGAAGGTACTGGGTTGTATTTTCTTTTCAGTGTTTTGACAAATGGGAACACCTCTTTTACGGTAAGGCGCATGCATGATAATCAGGCTGCATATCAGTAAAGCATATTTGGTTTGAGTGGAGTTTTCCCCTTTTCATCATGGTTTGAACTGAATTCTTCACCTTCTCTCAAAAGTTGTCCCTAGTGACCAACTATATATTAGTGACACTTCATCTGAGATCCCTAAACACAGCGGTTTTTTTTCCTTTACCAAATCTGTGGTCTAAAATTTGGAGCAAGAATTTTGCCATTTAGCATTAATTGACTAAGTTAACCAGATCAGACCCTTGATATAATGAAAAAGATTCTCTCCTTGACCAAACTCTAGCCCCCTCTGAGCCCTTTCTCCACTAGGCCCCAATCTTGGCCTATAAAGGTTTGGCCTAAACACTAACATGGTTTCTAACAGCTCAAGGCCACCTCCTTAGCATAACCCTAGCTCCCCTTAAGGTGTCTCCCTGCGAAAATCCAAGGCTGCCAGAAGAATTTACTGTCTGTTCCAGCCTGCACCTGGGGATAGGGCCCCCGTCTCCCAGCCCCTGTGGGAGGGTAGGAGCCTAACTTCCATAATTGTCAGTTAGCAAACTGAGACAGGTTTCACATGGACCAAACGTCCTTCCCACTTTTTGTAATTTTTCACTTCCCTGACCCTACTGAGCCCCTGTTCAGCCACCTCCCTATTCCCTCATTCTCCCTTTAAAACGCCCAGTTACCTCTACAAATCGAAGTTGAGTTCAGTTCACACTGGCTTCTTTTCCCTATTGCAATAGTGTATTACTGATTTACACTTGCTTTCACCACTTTAACTAGTGTCTGGATTTGTTTGTTTATCTTTGACAATACCTACTCAAACGCCAAAGAGCACGTGGTACCCAGAAGGCTGAAACAGTTACAAAAGAGATGTCTTGGCCAAGAGTCTTTTGGACTGGCATCATCGCAGCTGTGTCTGGCTTTGGAGTTCTAAGCACACCTCTTGAAACCATGATGACCCAGCATGAGAGTGCCCACATCATCACCCTAAACATTTCCAGAGATTTTCAGTCTGGAATCGGTATCCACCAAAGGAGGAGCTTTGCTTCTCTGAGAAACACGGGGGACTTCCCAGCATCTTCCCTGTCAGTTCCTCTGGGGAGCTGCCTAGTATTGGTTTCAAACCCCTTTGACTTGTTGTTTAAACTGCTGAGGTGGGTGTTTTCAACACCTATTTGTTCAGCAAATCCTTGGCTCCTGGCCATCAGCTTTTGCTGGTCCTGATAACATCAGATTTTAGTTGTACTGAGCTGAGAATTGAAGCTGCTTATCAGAAACCTGGGCAGCTTTTGTGAGGCTTTAATACGTGAAGAAATTCCTTTCAAAATAGGAAGAGGAGGAGGAAAAGCAGGAGGAAAAAAGAAGGGAAGGCAAAAAGATGGGGGGGAGGGAAGAGAGGAGGAGGCAGGAAAAGGTGGAGGAAGGAGAAAGAGGAAGGAAAGAAGAGAAAAATATTCGTGTCTGACTTGATGGTAGATCGCCCTATTCAGCAACAATCTTAGGCTTTTTTTTTTTTTTTTCTTTTAATTTGGAAAGATGGCCATGGTTTCTCAATCTAGATCCCTTTTCTTGGTATTCAGAAAACAACGTGTTGGGGGAGGGAGGAGAGAAAGAAAAGGAAAAAGAAAGCCCTTAGAATATCAGAGAATGCCAAAACGGGCAGAGCCAGATGCAGAGGAAATAGATGAAAGCTTAGCTCAGAGCAAACGCCACAGCTGGTGTTAGAAATGAATTCAGAGGAGGTTACCTGGGCAGCTGTCCTGTAACTCCCACACCGGTTCTGTTTACCCTTTACTGACCAGAGAACACTCCATCAACACAGAACAAATACTGCTTTGAGATATTAGCAGGCACATGCCACACTCATTTCTTAATTGCAAGGTCCAGATCCTCTAAACATATTACGGAATAGACCTAAATTAGAGAGGCTCCTAGAGATTACAATTAAAACATCTTCTGGAGGGAGTGAGAAAGAGGTTTAAGAGATGTATTTGGGCAGTGTTAGAGAAGAAAAAAGCTGAAAATTGCTTCTCTCAATAACTAATTATTTTTACAAAAGACAATGGCAGAAACATCTTTGCCAAAGGGAGAGGTGAATGCTATGTGGATCAAGGCTAACGGAGCTGAACTTTTAAAGGAGGTGGGATCTGGGATCTATGTCCTTTTTTTCTAGTATGATAATTTTATAATTTATCATTCACGGAAAGGGAGTAACTTAATCAAAGTGACACCCGAAGGTTGCAAAATGAAAGTTGAATTCCAGTTCAGGATAGGTTATTGACCATATGAATTTTCCCCCTCTACCTCCCAAACACCCAATAAATGATAGTCAAGAGTAGTAAGGAATAAAAATAGATTTAAATCTACAAAATCGTGGGCCATCTGACAACCAGAGATTTTGCCACATTTCTGGAAGCAGAGAGTATATGGGAGGTGTTATATTATGAAGCTAATGGGGAAGCCCAGAATGAATGTAGAGGGGACTAATGCTGGGGAGCTGCTAGGCTGGCTGACAGGCTCCAGAGAGGTTCTGGCATTAGACTGGGAGGAAGAAGTGAGCCTGAAAGAGAGAGATTAGGTGATGGTCAAGAGTCAGCTTTCCCCTCCACCCCGGTGGGCAGAACTACTGGCAATTTGATGTTTACTCCAGGCAAAAAATATCACACAGTCATTCTTTAAAGGAATTGAACGGTCTAGGGAGATCTTGGGAACTGGTAAAGGTGCAGGACTGCAGAAGAAAGCTCTTCTTGTTGTAGCCTTTATGGGTCTTTTCCTATGACCCTAAATCAAAGGCCATCAATCAACCAGCTCCCCCTGTGTGATCAGAGAGTCAAGTCAAACTTATTCCTTCCTTATTCTTGAATAGGGACAGATCAGCATCTCCAGAAAGTTGAAGAATATTTCAGCATGAAGAAAAAAGTATTAAAAAAATAAAGGAAGAAGCAAATAGAATTAAAAATGGACTCCAACAGGATTTTGGGGGAGATAAAACAGAAAATCTCTAATAATTATCCTCAGAGAAACGTGAGAAGATACTGTATTCATCAAACAAGAACAGGCTACTATGAAAAATGAACAATTGGTGAACCAGAAGAGTTTCCAGGAATTTAAGATATGATTGTGATTGCACAGGAGAAAAAGGAGAAAGAAGAATTGAGAAATAAAGATAAGCATATCTCTCAGAATGTGGAGCACAAGAAAAAGAGAAAAAATGTGAGAGAAAAGATAACAGGAAAATTAACTCCAAAAGTCTAATGTCTAATTAATAGTAGTATCACAAGAGAGAACAGAGCAAATGAGGAAGGAGGAAATTATCAAATCAACAGAAGGAGAGATTTACAGACCTCAGGGTGATGTGCAGTTTCAAAATAAAAGCGCCTGTCAAGGACCAAGCACAAGTAATGCAAATGAAGCAAAACCTAGACACAGAGATGTGAAATTATAGAACACCAAAGATAAAACTGTAAGATCTTAAAAGTTTCCACAGGGTAGGAAATGGACCATCTAAAAAGATAGAAGAAGAAGAAGGAGGAGGAGGAAGGGGGAAAGGAAGAGAAAGAGAAGGAAGAAGGAGAACCATTTTATTTATTATTATTATCATCATCATCATCATCATCATCATTCTGGAATGAAGCATCATGTTAGCAACAGAGGCAAAGAAATCTCACATGGATCTGTTCGTTATTCCCAGACCTCACACTTGCAAGTGATGAAAGTTGCTGCAAACATACCTTTTAAAGATCACTTTAAAAAGTAATAAAGTAAGTGGTTACATTATGGAGATCATGAATTTTGTCTCCTGGATTAAATCAAAAATGAACTTGGTGACCTGCAGTTTCAGATAAAATTACAGCGACAGCACTGAATGGGTTCCAAAAGTATCTATGTCTGAAACAATTAAGATGGAAGCAAGGATGACTCTGAAACAGCCTTTAATGGCCTAACAGGTGGCTCTAGAGAAGACGGTGACATATGTAAAGACTTTGAAAAAATTGCTCCATAGAAATGTAAAAGTAGGAAAATATTTCTAAACTAATAGTATGTCTATATAACATACTTTCATATATTCTTATATTACTAATTTACTAAATTAAATATAATAAGTAGCCAGTTGACTATTTTATGACATATAAAGCCTATATTCAAGTTAGTCTATGGAAAAGCTTTTCATTTGGAAAATCACAGGATCTGTAATGATTTCAGAACATAATAGAATTATGTTATTAATATTAATAAATTAAAAATATTAGTAGATCTGACAGAAGTTGAAAGGTAAAAAGGAAGAAGAAGAAGAAGTAGATAGAACAAGATGTAAAGGTTTAATTGTTAAATAGAATTACAGAAAGATAAACTAAAAGTAGGACACATGAAATCCTCATTTATCATAATGGGAATTCAACAGATAAATTTCAAGTTGCTAAATGAAGAAGTAGAAATAGCATAATATTTAATAATTTGGAGGCAAGAACCTCCAGAATTTTAAGAAAAATGAGTAGAAGTGATTGCCTATAAGAAGATAGAGTATATTTGGGGAATTGTGAGATTACTGTTGAGTGTTCATTAAAATTAAGACAGTTTAAACTTCATAGATTATATTCAAATATACTAGGGCATACTTATAGCCCTTACTGTAAGTCTTGAGAATTAGGTGTTATTGATATGGTAAGTTGACAAGGAGGAAATTGAGACTCAGAGAAGTTAAATGACTGCCGAAGTATAACATAAAGGTGGTAAAAATGAAGCTTTTATAACCAGATTTTCCAAATGCTATTCTCTTCGGAAATCTCAAAATAGGGGTGGATACTAAACAACATTATTCCAAAATTTTTCAGATCTTCTCTCGTCAATGTATAGAATGTAGTTAAATCCCAGTGTTGGCGAGCTTTTTTTTTTGTAAAAGACCAGATAGCAAATATTTTTGAGTTTGCCAGCCATGTGGTCTCTGTCACAATCATTCAATTCTGCCATTGTAGCGCAAAGGCTGCCATAGACAATACGTAAACAGATGGGTATGATGGAATTTGGCCTGTGGGCTATAGTTTGCCAGCCCTTGGATCAATACATTAACTTTCTCTAATTTTCGTTTTAAATTTAACTTCTGGGGACAGAGGTAGGAATATGTTTTCTCTGAACCTAATCCACAATCCTCCTCTAACCCCTGCCATTATTACCTGCACATTATAGTGCAGGTATCCCTGCCACTCATGGCTAACGTTCTTCTCCGTAACTTGGCTTTGAATCCCATAAACTCTGACAATTTTATAGCATTTTTTATTGTGTGTGGGGGTTCTATTGACATATTACTTATTTCATTAGACAAAGTCTCAGTAAAAAGACTAAATCAGTGTCTTCAATGTTTAAGAGTAACATGGAAGTGGCAAAATTTCATCAGTCTAGGGGCTCTGAGGTATTTAGTGAATATCACGTAGGGTAGATGGCGTCCAGGTTGTATTTGTAGGACACAAGTGGGCACAGAAGCTGAACTAGAGCCAGGAAGAGGCTGTTCCTCTTTGATTGGTTGATGTAGTCATAATTCATTTGAGAAGACAGAACTGGAGCAGATGAAAAACCCAATGGATTCTGTAACTAGATTCTTGAAATACCATGAAAGCAAAGTGGGGAAGGACATCTAGGATGTGTCAATCAATGGTCTGGGAACTGAAGAACAGTCTCTTTAGGGTACTTCCCACAGAAAAATCAGGTCTCTTTTTCTATAGAGGTTCTCTAGGCTAAGATTCAAATTCCTGGGGCGGAGAGTCCTGTTAGTGTAGCCACTGTCCACCCCTTGGGCAAGGAAGAACAGATACTGTTTCTTTGCTACTCTTGGACTATATGCAGCACAGCTGAGCATTTCTTCGGGGGCTAATCAAGGTGCTGCTACCAGTCAGATAGGGAATAGATGGTGGGCAGGCAAAAACAAATGATGTCCACCCAGTTTAGAATATTCAATATCACAATTCTGGAAAGGTAAACACATTACTTATTCCGATAGTTTGTTTGTCTTCCCAGGTAAAAAGAAGCAATTCATTGCTTTGATATCATGTAAATGGCCCTTTCTCTAAACATAACAAAATATTGACTTTCATCTCTTTCTTTCTTTCTTTTTTTTTTTGAAACTTTCTCTCAAGTATTCATTTTTAGTTTCTCTGATCTGATTGGGAAGATTTTCAATGCTATGGAACTTGGGACGTTTAGATCAAAGCAAGTACATACTCTGCAATGTCACTACAATCCAATCTACTGTTTCATATCCTTGTATTAATTGAAAGTAGAAAAACAGCTGACCTACCTTGGTCTTGCTTCCAAGCAGAGTTGAAGACATGTGCATGTTGAATTGAATGTACGTATTAGAATTTCAGAGGAAAATTATGAAGTTATCACAATGAATTTGTTACTGAATTTTTGAAGTTCACAGCGGAAGTAACCATATACTGAAGCATAGCACTCAACTAAATAATGACTTGTGCATGTCAATGGAATGCACGTTCTTGCTTAGAGTTGCCCCGTCGGGAGTGGTTCAGTTCCCGAGCTATGCCACATAGTTTCAGGATATGAATGGAAAACGAATTTTCTAAATTTTTTCCTCTTGAATGGGGTTTAAAATCCAGATTATCTGAATTGCTTAGGGCATACTGGCTACACGAGAAGACAGGCTGCAGACCTGTTGCATGCCCCAAAGAAATAAGCGCTGACTTCACTCTTTAAAAAACTTTAAAACTGAATTCAAAGTCATCTTGGTTTGAATCTTGGGGACAATTAACACTTATTGTGCAGGAACACGTGTGTGTCTGTCATTATTATTAGCTTTGACAAAGGGAAGTAACTTCCCAATCCAACTTGAATCTAATGAAACTGCCTCCAACGGCTTCTGAAAACTTGTTTACCGAAACGTGTTCTATTATTTAACTGACTCTAGTACTATACTTATGTTTCAGAGGATAGTGCTTGAGATCTGAAAACTCATTTGTGTATCCAGTATTTCTCTAAGTGTTTTCTTTAGAGTATCAGCCCCACAAGATCCTCCACCAAAAAGGGGTTTGTGGACTAGTAGTTTAGAAAAATGCATTTTTTTTCCAAAATCTGCCTGACTTTATTTATCCCATCATTTTACAGACTTACTTGTCATGACATGTTTCTTCCTGAGACGCTCTTATAACACATGCTGATGCACCAGGATTCTCAGAAACCAAAAATTTAAATACCTCAAATATCTGTTTGGTTTTGTAGATGAGTAATCTTAATAGTTGATCAAATTTTCCGTTTTATTTACTGAAAGGCTTAGAAATACACAAATAAAATCTTAGCCTCTTGGTTTATAAAGCAACAGAGAAAAGAGTGAAAAAAAAGACATGAAGAGGTTTTGCAAGTAAGCATCCTCCAACTTGAAAGGGCAGATGTAGTGATAAGGAAAATGTTGTTCAATATTGTGTGCAAAAAGATGTGACACAGGCAATTTTGAGTGAAACTTTGGAATTTCTAGAGTTCTAATCCTGGCATTCCAGTTTGGGTTCAGAAAGTCAGAAGAAAATAGAGGAGGAAAGAAAGGAATGGTAGTGTTGTCTATTACCTCTGCTTCATAGCAGGTCTTATCATGGGCTCATAAGCCCAAATTCAGATCACATAACTGCAGACAAACTCAGTTGTCTGTGTACCCACAAGTATCTAGAAAAAGTTCAAGTCTTGAAATAACAAAGCATGTGTATGTGTTTGGGAGTGGTGAGGGTTTTGAGTGAGGGTATAGCAAAGGCATTCCTAGTGGTCAAAATAGACCTTTTGAGAAGTCACTGAGGATACGAACATAAAAAGAACCATTCAAGTGCAGAGCACCAACTAACCAGTTCACTGATCAGACGGAGCAGAGCATTCTAATTGGCTACAACTTTCTGTAGAAAAGATTCTTTGGGGGCAAAAGGAAGCAAAAGTCAACAGGAAAAGGAGAAAAGATAAAAGAAAGGCAGTGTGAAGAGAGAGGACAGTGGAATACAACAGAAGGGATGAGAGGATCGGAAGCTCTCCTGAAGCTGAACAGCAGCTGTTCTGACATCAGCAAAGAGAAGGCCAAGGAATTTATTTATTGAGCATCTACTGATTCCAGGTGCTACAGTGTATCATCTACTTTGTTAGAGCATTCACCTATTACCAGCAACTTTGTTGAATGTTCATTTTAATTCCCACTTTACCTCTTAAGGCTTAATGAACTTGCCCTAATTTCACATACAGTAAGTGAATTTGCAATTCAGACCTTCTGACCCAAATGCCCACATTCACTCTACTATACCCACCTCCACCCAAACAAAGAGGAATTAGAACATTTGGCCACAACATAAAATAGTTTTTCCTGATTGTGCTGGTGTAAGGCAGTCCATTGGAGTTCAAGTGGGCTTTGGCCAAATGAGTACCTGTACGTCAATGGCTCCTAAGGGCATTCACGTGACATTTTGAAAGGATGTCAATCAACACAGTCCATAGGTTTAAGGTACAGAGTAGAGAAGATTTAGGTTATTAATCCTCACAATGAAGATAGCCTTCAATAGAAGGTCAGTTGACTCTATTTAAAACCTCAGACAAATATGTTATCAGTTTTAGAATGCTTCTCAAAAACAGAATTACAAATAAAAAACGTTGAAACGTAAACCACTTAAATATCAGATGCAGGTATTTCTTTATTCAAAAACGGCACATTATCTGTGAATGTAGGTAAGATAATTTATTTTTCATATTTTTTGTCTGTAATTATTATATCTTGTGGCTCACGGACAATTTACAATAAGATTGTCAATAGGGAAGACACTTGCATTTATTTTCCCACTCATGCTGTGTGTGTACAGGGTTTTGGAGCCTCCCCCATCCATCCACAGCCTTTCTATCAATAAATACCTCTTGTAGGATAGGAAAATCCACAGAGAGCAAAGCTCATCTGCCATTGTGTTTTCCTTAACACCTTGTGCTGGATGCACAAGGACCAAGTTTTCTGGGACACAGTAAAAGCAAAGACTGCTTTACCTGTGACAGACAGGCGGACGGATGGATGGACAGATTAATAAAAAATAAGAAAGAAAGGAAGGAAGGAAGGAAAGAAAGAAAGAAACAGAAAGAAAGAAAGGAGAGAGAGAGGGAAGGAGGGGGGAGAGGAAGGAAGGAAGAAAAAATAAAAGTAATGCCATTGTCGAGAAGAAGAAAACATTTCTTTCAAATAACTGGTATTTGTGGATTAGTGAGAGTATGTCACTGTGTTGTAGCATACAGAGCAGTGACTAGCAGTCAGAAGAGATGAGTTCTTTCCTTTGCTAAGGACTTTACAGCCTTAAGTACGTTAATCTTATGCAGTTCCTTTTCCAACTTGAAAATCTTAATCTAGCAGAAAGCATGCTGACATCGTCTAAACACGAGAGAATCTGGACATTTGAGAAAGACCTGAAATAGTTAAAGACATGGCCAGACTTGGGAAAGGCTTGCTTGGGCCACGTGTTTTCCCAGTATGTGACCTGCAGGCACGCACCTGGGCTCGGTCAGGTTACAGCTCCCTCCTTCCCACCCCCAGGTCAGGCCCTGGTTGATGATAGACCCAGGACCCTCCTTAATTAAGTATCCCAATCACCTAAAGCAACAAGAGAGTATTAGGGAATATTGGATGTCACTCAGTCTCTCTTTAGACTTCCGTTCCCTTTAATTATTTCAAAAGAAAAACACTAACTGTTTTAAAAAAAAAAAACTCAAAAATAACAAAAGCAAAGCCCCTTAAAGGAACAGATATCTGTGAAGATTAAGTAACGGCTGCCTGGACTTTTAACTGCTCTGTATTGTTGCTAAATTTGATGCCAGGTTGAATTTCGGCAGCTCTGGATAATCTATTCCCACTAGTTTACCCTGACTGATGCCTCATTTAGAAAATATCAATTTTTTGATTAAAAAAATTGATAAAAAATATCAGTCAGGATCTGGTTTCATAAAGGAAATGTTTGGAAATTCTTATTTGATCCTTTCTTACTTAAAATTATTTGATGGTTGTTGTTGTTGCTCCTTAAATCTAAGGAGCTAGAGGATGTTTAAAAACATTAATTCTGCTTTCCTATTCAAGGAGTGGTTTTCTTCAGAAAGGTCCCTAAATCACCAATGGCTTTTGGGAATTAACCACATCAAAGAAAAGGAAGAGATGCTTTCAGTTATCCAATGGGAATTGCAGGTGTGTGGGATGGGCTCCCTCCAGCTAAACATTTGATGAGTCAATTACAAGTTTATAATCTAGCTCATGCAAAATATGTCATGAGAACTTAAATATAACAGAGGCTTTGCTTTCCCCTACATCAGAAAGTAGAACTCAGAGAGAAACTAAAAGAATTTCATTTTTTTAAGTCAGTCACTATGGATCTATGCAAATTTCCTTTGTCTGCCATCTCTTGTTTTATTTCATAGATAAAGATTCCATCAAAATATTACTGAATGGTGTTTACAATATCAGACTAGAATAGCACTTAACATATTTCCTTATCTGAATTTCTCATCAACCCCTTGATATCTGTATTGTTATTATTAATATCCCCACGTGGAAACAAATGTTCAGAGAAGCTATGACTTGCTCGAGACCACACAGTGAAACCTGCTCTACTCTAAACTCAAAAAGTCCTTTTTCTAGCTACTACAGAGTTCACAAAAGTGAAGTCTGACTTCAATAACTCCTGGACTAATCTTCCTAGTGCTTTGCAATTTCCAATCACCATCTTCTAGGCATATAGTGACTTTCTATTTCCCAAGTCACCCCAATCAGGCCCTATTGGCTAGTATACTAACCTCTGAATTTTTATCATAGTCTGTCATTTTTGACATTTCCATTTCCCATTCTCTGTTCTTGCTCTCCTTGCAAGATGATAATCATCTAATCTAAAAAACTTGACTGCACAAATATTACTATATGATAATAGCGTAATACCCATCATGTTTTATATTTTTTTCATTTCAGCAGTACTCCTAAAAAAAAACCTTAAACCAATGAATTTACTGATGTTTAAAATTAAAAGCACAGTGGTTTGAGAACCTAGATGAAATGGACGACTTCCTTGAAGGACATAATCTGCCAAAACTCACTGAAGAAGAAATAGACGTCTATTAAATAAATTGAATCAATAATTAATAACCTTTCAAAACAGAAAACACCAGGCCCAGATGTGTTAACTAGTGAATTCTACAGAACATTTAAGGAAGAAATTATACCAATTCTCTACATCTCTTCAGAGGATAGAAGCAAAGGTAATACTTCCTAACTCATTCTATGAGATCAGTATTACCCTAATACCAAAGGTGGAGGAAGACATTACAAGAAAAGAAAAATACAGGCCATTATCTCCCATGAACATAGATGCAAAACTCCTCAACAAAATATTATCAAATTGAATCCGAAAAAGAATAAAAAGAATTATACACTACAACCAAGTAGATTTAACCTAGTTCTGCAAGGCTGGTTCAACATTAGAAAATTAATTTTGGGGCCAGCCCGTGGCTTAGCAGTTAAGTGCGTGCGCTCTGCGCTGGCGGCCTGGGTTCGATCCCAGGTGCACACCGACGCACCGCATCTCCGGCCATGCTGAGGCTGCATCCCACATACAGCAACTAGAAGGATGTGTAACTATAACATACAACTATCTACTGGGGCTTTGGGGGAAAAAATAAATAAATTAAAAATTAAAAAAAAAAAGAAAATTAATTTTGTAATTCATCATATCAACAAAGAAGAAAAATCATATAATTGTATCAATACAAATAGCAAAAGCACTTGACAAAATTCAACACCCATTCATGATAAAATCTCTCAGTAAACTAGAAATAGAAAGAACTTTCTCAACTTGATAAAGATTATCTACAAAAAACCTGCAACTTACATCCTACCTCATGGTGAGATATTCAAAGCATTCCCACTAAGATTAGGTAAAAGGCAAGGAAGTCTCCTCTCACTGCTCCTTTTCAACATCATACTAGAAGTCCTTGCTAATGCAGTAAGGCAAGAAAAGGAAATAAAAGATATATAGATTGAGAAGGAAGACATAAAACTGTTTTTGTTTGCAGATGACATTATTGTCTATGTAGAAAATCTGAAAGAATCAACAAAAAAGACTCCTGGAACTAATAAGCAATTATAGCAAGGTTGCAGATACAAGGTTAATATACAAAAGTCAATTGCTTTCCTATATACCAACAGCAAACAAGTGGAATTGGAACTTTAAAACACAATACGATTTACATTAGCATCCCCCAAAATAAAATACATCCTCATAAATCTAACAAAATATATACAAGATCTATATGAGGAAAACTACAAAAATTCATTGAATGAAATCAAAGAACTAAATAAATGGAGACATATTCCACGTTCAAAAATAGGAAGATTCTTTCCATATTGATCTATAGATTCAATGTAATCCCACTCAAAATCCCAGCAAGTTATTTTGTGGGTATTGGAAAACTAATTCTAAAGTTTATATGGAGAGGCAAGAAAACAGAATATCCAACACAATGTTAAAGGAGAAGAACAAAGTCAGAGGACTGATACTATTCAACTTCAAGACTTACTCTAAAGCTACAGTAATCAATACAATGTGGTATTGACAAAAGAATAGGAAAATAGATCAATGGAACAGAAAAGAGAGCCCAGAAATAGACCCCCAATAAATATAGTTAACTTATCTTTGACAAAGCAGCAAAGGCAATACAATGGAGCAAAGATAGTCTTTTCAGCTTATGGTGCCAGAACAACTACCCAGGTGCAAAAATACGAATCTAGACACAGACCTTATATCCTTCACAAAAATAAACTCCAAATTGATCATAGACCTAAATGTAACATGCAGAACTATAAAACTCTAAGTTAACTTAGGAAAAAACTTAGATGACCTTGGGTATCATGATGCCTTTTTAGACACAACACCAAAGAGGATCTATGATTCTGTAGATCATTCCACGAAAGAAATCATTGATAAGCTGGATTTTGTTAAAATTAAAAACTTCTGCCCTGTGAAAGACAATATCAAGAGAACTAGAAGACAAGCCACAGATTTGGAGAAACTATTTGCAAAGACACATCTGATGAAAGACTATTATCTAAAATATACAAAGAACTCTTAAAAGTCAACAATAAGAAAACAAACGACCTAGTTAAAAACTAGGCCAAAGACCTTAACAGTCACCTCACCAAAGAAGATATACAGACGATAAATAAGCATATGGAAAGATGCTTTACATCATATGCCGTCAGAGAAATGTAAATTATAACAATGGGATACCACTACACCTATTAGAATGGCCAAAATCTGGAACACTGACAACACCAAATGGTGATAAGCATGTGGAATGACGGGAATTCTCATACACTGCTGGTGGGAATGCAAAATGGATCAGCCACTTTTGAAGACAATTTAGCAGTTTCTTACAAAACTAAAGATACTCATCATATAATCCAGCAATTGCACTCTTTGGTATTTACCCCAAGGAGCTGAAAATGTATGTCCATGCAAAAACCTGACATGAACGTTTAGAGCAGTTGTCTTCATAATTGCCAAAACGTGGAAGCAACCAAGATGCCCTTCAGTAGGTAAACTGTGGTACATCCAGACAGTGGAATATTATTCAGTGCTAGAAAAAAATGAACTATCAACCCATGAAAAGACATGGAGGAAGCTTAAATGCATATTACTGAATGGAAGAAGCCAATTTAAAAAGGATACATACTGTACAATTCCAACTATATGATATTCTGGAAAAGGTAAAACTACGGAGACAATAAAGGATGAGTGGTTATGGGAGGCGGAGAAGAGGGGCAAGATGAATAGTCAGAGCACAGAGTATTTTGGGGGCAATCAAAATACTCTGTATGATATTATAATGACGGATATGTGTCATTATAGAATTGTCCAAACCCATAGAATGTACATCACCAAGAGTGAATCCTAAGGTAAACTATGGACTTTGGGTGATTATGATGTGTCAATGCAGGTTCATCCTCAGTAAAAAATGTACCGTTCCTGTGAGTAACATTGATAATAGGGGAAACCGTGCATGTATGGGGGCAGGGGATGTATAGGAAATATCTTTACCTTCCTCTCAATTCTGTGGTAAATCTAAAACTGCTCTTAAAAAATAAATTCTTTAAAATAAAAAAATTACAAAATAATTATTATCTACTATTAGCATTATTTTGAAATCTTCTCCAGAACTTGAGAGAAGAGGGAAAGCTAGCCCCCATCCATGGCCTGTGGTTGGTTCAGCTTCTCTTCCAACTTCCTGCTTCTTCTGCAGTGTGACAGCCTTCCCAGCACGTGTGTGGACCCCCAGGCTCCTCGTTACAGTTCTGTCCACCTCCACTCCCTGAGGTTGATAACAGGAGAGGCTATGCATGTGTGGGGGCAGGGAGTATATGAGAAATCTCTTTGCCTTCCTCTCAACTTTGTTGTAAACCTAAAACTGCTCTAAAAAGATAAAGTCTTAGAAACAACACGCAATGTAGATTAACAGGAAAATACTGTTAGTTTGGTAACCCACAAAATGAATGATTTAGGTAGACATCCATCTAACCTGCACACATAGGATAAGTCCCATCTATATATGTCCATATACTTAGATCAAATTTGCCAAATAAGCATAAGTAATTGTCAATGTGTGCATCTCCATAAAAGTGACATAATGCAGTAATGAAATCAGATTTTGGTTTCCCTTGTAGGAGATGATGTACTATATGGGAAGAATTTCCAGTATTGGTGTCAAAAAGACGTGAGTTTGAGTCCCAGTTCAGTCATTTTTAGTGATGTGACCTTGAGCATGTTGTTTACTTCTTTGTTTCTCAATTTCTTCATCTGAAAAAAAAAAACACCTGACTATACCTTCCACACAGTGATGCTATGAGTATTAAAAAAAAAATTGTAACTATATGTAGTGACGGATGTTAACAAGATGTAGTGTGGCGATTATTTTGCAATAAACACATATATTGAATCACTGTTTTGTACCTGAAACTAATATAATGTTATATGTCACATATCTCAATAAAAAAATAATGTTTATAAAACCCATAGTTCATTGCCTGGCACGCAGTAGAGTTTCAAAAAATGAGTGGCCTTAGCCACAGAAAAAAACAACTGTTTCCAAGGTTGCTAGGTCTTATATTATCAACAAGAAGAATAAATTTGAATAAGAAATTGAGTACAGGAACTGAATACATAAAGTTCAGACAATCAAAGGCTAAATATTTTCTAGAATATCCGACTTTTCCCTAGGGTGAGTAATTTAACAGACAGGGAATGACAACGAGCCAACCACTTTATAAGAGAGATATAGGGTTTGTTGCCTCAAAGATTAATACTGTAGCTTCAAATTAAGCTCACTATATTTAAAGTGAACTTGACTTTAAATCGTTCTTGATCCTTACAGTAAAAGTTGCAGTTTCGGTGAACAGGTTCTTTGTATTAATCTCTAAACTTCACTGGCATAATTAAGACTCGTTTAAAGTAGAATTAACTTTGCCATGTGGCAGGAGAGGCCATAGTTAATTCCTGTTCCTCATTACCTTGTAACCTCAGATGTGTTGAGATGTGTCTCTGGGTTGGAGCAAGGAGGCCAAGTGTTCTTCACTCATTTTGTAAACACATCCTTTCTCAGGCTTGGCCTTTCCCTCAAGAGTGCAGCCACTGTGTTGCTGGCTCACTCCACGTCTTGTCTCGATAATTTAGTAGTAGGTAACTACAGCCGTAGTTTATAACCACAGCGTTGGATGGATCCTCAGAATCTGTGGAGCCCAACTTCCCTCCAAGCATAGAAGCTCTCTCTGTGTCTACAGAAAACCTCTCTAGGGGAGAGATAGGTATATTAATATAAATTGATTTCTCTAAGCCAAGGGCGGCACTCCTTCCAGGCAGCTGCTTTTAGTCCTGTATCATTTCTGTGATGATATCTGGAATTATCTATACCTAAAGAAAAAATAGATCTTCCCCCTAAGAATAGTAGTAGGATGGTTGGGAAATAACTTTCTAGAGGAAGAAGAAAAGGAAGCTTAAATTAATGATTGTTTTTTGTCTAAGTGAAAGTTGAATGCTATCTCATTTGATTAATTTTTAAAAATCAACAAATAATTTGCTATTTTATCTAAAACACAAATAAGCAAATAAACTTGGACTTCTAGCTAATAGAAATTTTCAAGTTATTGAAGTCTTTAGTTTTTTTCTTTTAAAATAATTTGTTTATGTGTGTTTTTTTTCTGATCATAGAAGTATTATATATCTACTGCAGATAATATAGAAAACAGTGAAGAAGAAATAAAAATTACCCATTATCCTTGAATCCACTCAGAGCTAGATATCATTAATATTTTGAATTTCTTTCTAATTTTCCTTGCATGTGTTTGTGTTTATTGGTTTTACAGAATTAGAGACATATTGTGTCATATATGTAACCTGCTTTTTTCATTGAAAGTAATTTCATACATACTTCTCAATACCATTTAATATTATCAAGGCAGGATAATACTGGATAAATATTTTTCAACAATAAAAGTATGTATCACCCAAGTCCTGTTATATAGCAATGCTACCATTTCACATCAACTGGGAAAGGCTGGACTAGTTAAACATTGGTGATGAAAATCTTTGTCAGAGGTGAGCGTGGAGTTAGATTCCTAATTCATATCGTATAACAAAATAAGTCACTGACAATTATAGTTAAATGTAAAAATCTAAGTAGAGAAATTTTCTAAACATGCAGTAAAGCATAAAACAAAGGGCTATTAAATTCTAGCGTAAAGAATTTCTGTTTAACAACAATATAAAATTCCAATCAAATTAGGAAAATATTTACATTTATAATAGCCAATATATGTAAATGCATACTATGTAAATACAAGTAACATATGAAAACAATGACAAATTAGAAAAAGATGAACACCCTAAAGAAAAATTTGTAAATCACATTACAAGGCAAATTTCAGAAAAGAAAATACAAAATATTCAACTTCATTAACAAAGATGTACCCCTCACATGCCACTTTCTATCCTTTATTGATTTACCTTTTCTTCAAATCAAATCACTACCTGACACTAGAGATATAGATGTTTTTTACATTGTGTATTTTTTTCCCTCAATGCAGTATAAACAGTATTGCTGCCTTCTTGTTCACTGTTGCATATGCCCAGTGACAGGCCCATATTAGGTATATGTAGTAGTTAACTAACAGGATAAATAGTCTCGGATTTTCAGTGGGATAGAGCAATAAGCATTTACTTTTTGTTCATGGGTTTCGGGGTTAGCTAGGATGGTTCCACTTCATGTTGCAAGTTGGCTGGGGTAGCACTGCTCCACCCACTGCTCATCCTTCTCCTGGGACCAGCAGGCTAGGTGGGCCATGTACCTCTTCTGAGAACAGCACAGATACCAGAAAGTGTGACCAGACACAAAATCTCACGTCAAGTCTCTCTTTCATCGTATCTTCTAACTTCACATCAGCCAAAGAAAATCCCACTGTGAAGCCCAAAGTCAAGAGAAGGAAAGTATACTCTATCTTTTGTAAAAAAGTATCCTGCAAAGGTATACAGCAGAGAGTGTGTATATAGGTAGGATAAAAATTGGGGGCCAATAATCCTCCCCAGTATTATATATATTTATATATATACACATAATGTTTATATATGTAATATTGATATACATTTATACATAACATTAAAAAAGGATGTATCACTTTCATCTATCAATTACTAATGTGCTTAATTACAATAGGCAATGTTAATGAGAATATGAAAAAGTCAGGTTTATATCCTTTAGCCTAGTAGTTTATTTCTATGAAATTAACATTTCAGATATAATCAGAGATGCACTCAAAAATTTATTTCCATGATTGTTCACTCAGTATTATTTATAATAGGGAAAAATTGGAATCAACCTGCTTGCTGTCTGAGATAGCACTTTCCTTTCTTTCTGTATTTAACTTGACCTAACACAGCCAACATTTCTTATTATTGCATATGATGGCTTGCACATTTGGCTATTAAATCTTCTACAACTATTCAAGTTCAATAATTAAAAAATCATTTTTTGAATGTCTACTGAATTTTAGGAATAAATAAATCATATTCCTTCTGCCCTTGAATTGCTCAGATAAACAGCAGAAGACTTGGGAGAGAGTGTGTGTATAAAAATCATGAACAGGTAAAAAAAAGTGCAATGACAGATAAATATATATTCCGTTTATTAACAGGTCCAGATAAAAGACAACTAACTCAGGGCCAGCCCTGATGGCCTAGTGGTTAAGTTTGGAGTGCTCTGCTTCAGTGGCCCTGGTTCTGTTCCCAGGCATGGACCTACACCACTTGTCTGTCAGCGGCCATGCTGTGGTGGCAGCTCACATACAAAAAGAGGAAGATGGGCAGCGGATGTTAGCTGAGGGTGAATCTTCCTCAGCAGGAAAAAAAAAAAACGACTACTAACTCAGCTGGAAAAATCAGGGCAGACCTCATAAGTAAGAAGAGTTAAAATCTAGGCTTTGGGTCTAAGTATGATAAGAATGAAAAATCCTTAGCAAGGGTTAATCAATATCAGCAGCTTTGAAAATGCCAAGATTACTTTAAAATCAGTGCCTACGGCTTTTGATTGACATTGCTAGCCCACTTTTGGAGAGATAAAGGGGTGCCCTTCCTCTAGGTCCACAGCCTCTGGAAAAAAATGGGAAGTCAGCTTTGTTAAATGACACTGAAAGGGAACAGGGATAGATTCCAGGCTACCTGATGAGCTGTGAAGGGCCTAAATTTGCTTCTTATTCTGGCTTCTGGTTCTAGGTCCTGGTTTTAATTTCTATTGTATCCCCCAATAAAGTTCTACAGGAGGAAGATAGGAGGAGGGTCCATTCACTTATCAGGGTTGGTTGAAAAAGAAACTAATTGCAATTTAACAGCCTTCTTTTATTTCACAATGTCCAAAATATGAACTGGTGGAAAACATTGGCTCCAAAAGGCCACTGTTACAGGCAGAAGACTATCAGGTAAGTGGCACAACAAAGGCACTGGGAGACTCGTATGTTTTGTATTTCATTCTTTCTTTTGTTCATCCATGTATTAATTTGTTTACCAAATATTGCAACAAATATTGGAAATCTTGACTCCTTAGTTTCTTTAAATGGTTTAGGATCATAAACAGATTGTTTAGGATCAATTAACACCAAATAAGCCTTCACAGAGAGGGTTGTAAGCCATCTTCAAATCAAAGTCCATCCATGCCCTTGCTTAATTGGTTAGAAATACTGCCTTTAAGAGACAAGAGTCTGTCCTTCAGCCTCTACCATGCAGGATTCAAAAGACCAAGTCAGGAATCGAGTGCATCAGAAATTGTCCTTCTGCCCTAAAAATATAAACAAATGGAGGCTCACTTGAGTCAAACAACCCACCGCTTCTTTTGATTAATTTTGAGTGCAAATAGTCTTCGAGTACTGGGGCTGGGACCCCTGATTTGAACAGCATCAGCAAAAAGAAACTCATCTTTATCTGGAATTAACTACAAATTCAATTAGAATAAAAATCTTCGCCCACCTCGTAGAAAAGATTTTACGCAAAGAAAACCAGATGTTTCAACAACATTGAGAGCACTTTGCCTAGCAGTCTAAGGAATTTTCCATCTTGTAAGCCCAATCACTGGTGAAAGTTACACAGATCCAGCTTCCCTAACTCACAAAACGGCTTCCATTTCTCATGCTCCTTTAATTAGATTTACTTCTTTAACCAAACTAATATTGAGTTGAGAGAATATGGAGGAGGTGGGGAGGGACTCTAGTTAATACTGTGTTAGCAAGTTTAGAGGGGGGTGAAGGGTAAGGGGTTGAGGTCTATTTGGGGGTTCTTTTGCAGATGAAGCGTTTCTTATTTTTTGTGAGTTTATTCGGTTGGAAAAAATAGTAATAAAATTAATCGCTAGAGGTTGTGCTAAGATCATACCTTAGTTCTATTTTCAGCTTCGAACAGATTATAGGACAATGGAGCATAAATGGAAAAGAGAAGAGATTCAGAACAGACACAGAGGTTATGTAGCATTTTTTCAGAGGAGGATAATAACTGTGAAATGGCCTACAAGGCAAGGTTGTAAAGGAAGAGACACCAGTATCACTCGTGCCACATGTGGGAAAGAGCACTAGCACATTGGAGCCCAGAAGGGCTGAAATGACCTCTGCTTGGTTTCTGGAGATGTCTTCAGTGTATATTCTTAAAGCCTGCCTTAATTTGAATTGTTTAACCAGAATAGAGAACCCAAGCGACAAAGGAGAGCTTTTGCAAGAGAGAAGAAGTGAATTATAAAGGATAAAATACAGGTGACCATTTGCTCTTGTATAGGTATGTCTGTCACTAAATTAGACAAAACAAACCCATGTGTGTGGCTCGGTTTTCACTTCTTTCCATACTGCAGTGTTCAAATCTGTCACATCTTTGTTCAGACTTTTCTCATTATGATTAGAAGAGTCTGCTAACAGGTATTTCCAGTCCTCTTAACCCTATTTTAGACTAATTCATCCCCCAAATGCAGTACGAGTGACTTTCCTAAGACACAAATCTGGTTGTGAAGCCTCTTGTTCCCCATCCTCTGAAGGAAAACTACCCCAGCTCCTCATTTTTACAAGGCTTCCTCCTCTTTCCTGGATCATTTCCTGTTGCCTGTTTCCTGTTGTCTCAGTCCACTTCCCTTGAACATGTTAATCCCTTCCTCAACACATCATTGTCCATTCAATTTATTTTAAAATTTATTTATGCAATGCCTCCTATATGCCAGGCACTTTATAGGCACTGGGGATAGAGTAACCAATGAACAAAATAGGTCAAGTTTCTGACCTTACAGGCCTCTCTTCTCAGGGAGGAGGAGGGACTATAAGCATTTAAGCCAATAAGTACATACGCAGATGGTGAAGAGCTCTATGAAGGGAAGGAAAGGAAAGATGCAGAGTGATGCTCAGACAGGCCTGTCAGTGGAGGTCTCTCTGCAAAGCTAATTCTGGAGCTCACTAAAGCAAGTGAGGGAGGGAGAGGATGGCATGGTTGCAGCCTGGCTTCCACCTTAGATCATCCAGAACATTGGGAGTTGGAGGCCAGCCACTTGACACTTTTTCAAACTCTCTAGGATAGTCTAATGTTCAGCTAGGAAGTGTTGTTTCAAAACAAGGTAAGGGCTTTGGCTTTAACTTTGAGTGACATGGGAAGTCATTGAATACAGAAACGGCATGAACTTACTTATACATTCAGTCTCCCCCTGGGTGCTGAGAGAAGACTGTGGAGGGCGGGAGGGGAACAAGGAGGCTATTGCACTTGACCTGAGGGAAAATAAGGGGGACCTGGACGAGGCGGGTTGTATCGGATATGGTGACAAACGGTCAGGAGTGAGCTACGTGTTGAAGGTGGAGCCCACAGGAGATCATTATCATTATGCATAATGATCCTAATCCCTAGAATGCTAAGTCCACTTCCATACATTTGTTAAAGCAGATTTGGTCAGAACAGTGCCTTGTACTCTCCAACACGGGAGTCTGTTACGTGCCTGGCCCAAGAAGGCATCCGAGTTTGCCACCTTCTCTAGGTACCCTGAAGGCTGCACAGTGAAGTGTTTCCTTCTCTGTGTTCCCATGGTGCCTTCATGCCTCTCTTGGGTCATGAACCATATTCCCATTATTATTATTTTCCTGTGTGTCTTTCCAGATTATATTTTACTCTTTTTCATATCCTCGGGGTTTAGCACAAAGACTTGCAATTAGTGGGTGTTAGGTCATTACTGAATGGATGATTAAATGAATTAATGAATGAATAAACAAATAAGCAAATAAACAGATGGATAGATTTTTAGTAATGTAGTCTCACGGCAGAAACCAGAAAACAGAAAATTTCCATGCAAAATGTGGAGTATTCATTCCTTTGTCAATTAAATATTTCCTAACTATCCCAAATGAATGTAGCTGTATGTTCTCAGTAGTTTACTAACATTTCCTCAATTGTAAAATGGTGATAATAAATGAAATATGATGAAAACCATCAACACATCAGCTACAAACTCTTCTGTCTTTCTCCAGTCACAGGTACAATATTAGGGGGATGCTGTAAGTAGTAAAGGACCCCCCCCCCAATGGCCTAATTCTCCTAGGAAATGAGGTAGTACAAAGGGAGAAATGCACAGCTGGGAGGTTGTGTTGGTGGTAGCTCATCTTGTTAGGCCATGTGCAACAAGCAAGGGAAGATGAAAGATTTGGTTTGGCATGTTTAAGAAAAGGAGAGGGAGAGGTTCCCTGGAGTTGCAGAGTGTTGAAGAAGTCAGAGATAAGAGTTACTGCAGACTCTGGACTTGGAAACTCTTGAAAGTCTGAGAAAGATGTGATGAAAGATGGGAATTTCTCTTTACTATGCTTCTTTAAATGTCACATACTCTGCCATTAAGGTACAGGAACCATGCTTTTAAAAGTTTCACGTGAAGTACTACCATATAGATATGCAGTAAGGAACACATTTAACTTAGATTAAAGCCTGACACACAGTGAGCATCCAATAAACATTAGCTCTTTTTCTTGTAGTACGTGAAGGGTTAGGAAATACTTTCAAAATCATTATTCCATTTTCATTTCATCCTGACTACAGCGGGTGAAATACATAGGCAAGTATCATTATGCCCACTTAACTGACAGGGAAGTAGGCTCAGAGTGGTTGAATACACTTGTCCAAGATTGCATAAGATTCAAGTGTCACAGCCAAATTTTTTCTTACTTTAAGTCCAGAGAAATAGAGCAGTTAGATTCTAAGTCTTGCAAGACTTTGTTTTTAAATTAAACTTTTTATTTTGATATAATCTTAGATTTACATGCTGTTGTAAGAAATAATACAGAGTGATACTTGACCCAGTTTCCCCCCATGGTAACATGTTGCAAAATGATAGTACAATATAACAAACAGGATATTGATATTGACACAGTCAACAATCAGAACATTTCTATCATCATAAGGATCCTTCTTCTTGCCCTTTCATACCCACACCCACTTCCCTCCTACCCTTACATCCTCCTTAACTCCTGATCTGTTCTCCATTTCTATAATTTTGTCATTTCAATATTATCATATAAATGTAGTCATGTAGTATGTAACATTTTGAAATTGACTGTTGTCATGCACCATAATTCTCTGGCGAATCATATAGGTTGTTACATGTATCAACAGTTAGTTCCTTTTTATTGTTATCCATGTACCACACTTTGTTTAAACATTTGCCCAATGAAAGATATCTGAGTTGTATCCAGTTATTGACAATTACAAATAAAAATGTTATAAACATCCACGTACAAGTTTGTGTGTGAACATTCATTTTTATTTATGTGGTATAAAGGTCCAGGAGTGCAATTTCTGGATCATGTGATAGTAGCATATTTAATTTTTTTAAAAAAATGCCAAACTTGTTTCCAGAGTGGTTGTACTATTTTACCTTCCCGTAAGTAATATACAAATGATCCTGTTCCTCTGCATGCTTACCAGCATTTTGTATTTTCACCTTTATTTTAACCATTCAGATGTGTAGAATGTAGTTATATCTAGTTGTGGTTTTCATTTGTATTTCTCTAATAGCTAATGATGTTAAACATCTTTTCTTGTGCTTATTTCTTAACTGAGTTTTGAAAGTTCTTTATATATTCTAGATAGAAGTCATTTCTTGGAAATGTGCTTTGCTGATATTTTCTCCCAGTGTTTAGCTTGTCTTTTCATCCTCTTAATAGAGTTTTTGCAGAGCAAAGTTTTTTCTCATCACTACTTTAGCTCTGTCCCCCAATTTGCTGAGGTTTGTTTTATGGCCAGGATGTGGTTTATCTTAGTATATGTTCTGTCAGCACTTGAAAAGAATGTGCATTACTCTGTTGTTACATCATGTGTTCTATAAATGTCAATTGGAACCTGTTGGTTGATAGAGATGTTGAGTTCTTCTTTACTCTTTGTGATTTCCTATCTAGTTGTTTTATCAGTTCTTGAGAAAGGAATGTAATTGTGATCCCAGTTGTAATTGTGAATTTATCTACCTGTCCTTTCAGTTTGATCAGTTTCTGTTTCATATATTTTGTAATTATGTTGTTTGGTGAATACTCATTTAGCATTTCTAAGTCTTTCTCGTGGATTGATCCCTTTATCATTACATAGACTAATGTTTGAATGATATATCTTTTTCTTTCCTTTTATTTCAACCTATCTGTATCTTTATATTTGAAGTGAGTTTCTTGTAGACAGCATATAGTTGGGTTATGTTTTTTAATCCATTCTGCCAATCTCTGTCTTTTAATTGGTATATTTAGACCTTTTACATTTAATGTAACTGCTGATATTAGAGCTTAAGTCTGACGTCAATTTATTTTTTGTTTTCTATTTTTTCTTTGTTTTGTTTTTCTCTGCTTTCCTATGGGTTATTGAGTTGTTTTTTTATAATTCCACTTTAATTTATTACGTGTTTTTGACTGTGTCTCTTTGGATTAGCAGACATTTGGTTCTGTCCAAAACATCAATAAGATATTTGGTCTATGCCAAAAGGTCCTTGATATCTGGTCACATTTGGTCCTGTGCAAAATGTCCCTGGAGACATTGGGTCCACACCTTTTGGTATATTTGCAGGACCATTTGGTTCTGTTCAAAGCATCCATCAGATATTTGGTCCATGCCAAAATATCCTTGATATTTGGTCATATTTGGTCCTATGCAAAACGTCTATGGGGACACTGGGTCCACACCAAAAGGTCTTTGACATTGGGTCCTGTCCAAAACCATTTGGAATGGACCAAATATGCCCATGGATTTTTTGGACAGGACCAAATGTCAAGGACCTTTTGCCATGGATCAACTGTCTTATGCACATTTTGGATGGGGCCAAATGTCCTGCAAGATCTCTTTGTATAGCTTTTTCAGTAGTTACTCTCGGTCTTACATTATATAAACATAAATCATCACAACCTACTCTTACAGTCATATTAGCCATCTGAATGAAGTGTAGAAGACTTACCTCCTTCTAAGTCACTTATCCTCATTCTTTTATAAAATAGTTGTCTTAATTTTTCTACATACATTTAGAACCACATGATAGAGTTATTTTTGCTTTAACCCTCAAATATAATTTAGAAAAATCAAGAGGAGAAGAAAAAGCTATTGTATTTACACATATTTTTGCTTACTGTGTTTTTTCTTCCTTCCTGATGATCCAGAATTCCTTCTTTTATCATTTCCTTTCTGTTTAGAGAAATTCCTTAGCCATTTTTTTAGGGTAGGTCTGCTGGGAACATATTTTCTCAGTTTTCCTTCAACTGAGAATATTTTGATTCCCCTTCATTCCTGAAAAGTATATCACTGGATATTGGATTTCTTTCCTTTCAGAACTTGAAAAATGTTGTCCCAATTCCTCACAGCCTCTCTGATTTCTGATGTGAAATCCACTGTCATTTGAATTTTTTTTGCTTCTGTAAGTAAGGTACCTTTGTTTTTTTTAACTGTCTTTTAAGGGTTTGTTTTTGTTTTTGTTTTTTAGTTCTCAGAAGTTTGACTACGATGTGCCTTGGTAAGAATTTTTTTGAGTTTATCGTGTTTGGGATTCTCTCAGCTTCTTAAATCTGTAAATTTATGTCTTTTGACAAATTTAGGATGATTTCAACCGTTGTTTCTTAGAATGCTTTTTTAGGGCTGCCTTCTTTCCTTCTAGGATTCTGCTAAGGCAAATGTTAGATCTTTTGTTATTGTTCCATAGGCCCTTGAAGTTCTGCTCATTTTTCTTCTCAGTCTATTTTCTCTTTGTTGTTCATATTAGGCAGTTTATATAGTTCTATATTACAGTTTACTGATACTTTCCACTGTGTCCTCTATTCTGCTGTTGAGCCCATGCACTGAGTTTTTAATGCATTTTTCAGTTCAAAAATTTTCCATTTTGTTTATCTTTATATCTTCTATATTTTTTTGTGACGTTCTGTTTCTATGTTGAAGCTCTCTATTTTTTGTTGTTGTTGTTAGTTTCAAGAATGTCCTTAATTGCTCATTGGAGCATTTTTATAGTAGCTACTTTAAAATCTTGTCAGAAAATTCTAACATCCATGTCATCTCAATGTTAATATATATTTTTTGTTTTTTTCCATTCAGTTTGAGTTCTTCCTTGTTCTTGGTGTGATGACTGATTTTTGATAGAATCCTGGACATTTGGGTATTATGTTATGAGATTCTGGATCTTATTTAAACCTTCTGTTTTAACTGGTTTCTTCTGACACCATTCTGGTAGAAGAAGGGTGGTGCACCCCCTCACCACTTCCAGGTAGAGGTAGAAGTCCAGGTGCCCCACTTGGCTTCTGTTGACATCCAAGAGGGAGCATGCTTCTTATTACTGTTGGGCAGGGATGGGGATTCCAGCTTCCCATTAGACCTTCAGTGATGCTTACCTACATGGGAGAGGTCGGAGTGCCTTGTTACTGCTCCCTATACAGCCTCCACTGACACCAGAGGGGTGGGGGAATCTTTACTGTATGGCAGGAATGATAGTCCCAGCTCCCTACTCAGCCTTCTCTGATACCACCCAGTTATTTTTTGTGGTGTTTGCTAGAGTAGAGTGGTTATTATCTAAATGTTTTCTGTCTTGCTAGGTTGCCCTTCTCCTGGTCATTTGGCTAGAGAGAATGGGCTTTTGTTGGGTCTTTTCTTGTCAGTACCTATTATAGTTTTGAATTGTTGGCTTTTTCAGTGCTAGGTCTGATATATACGAGGAAAAACAGAAACTCAGATAACTCCACCATTGTATCATTTCTTGGGTCCTGAGGTCCCTGGTCAGTGTGCCTTCTTTTCCAACTTCCAGAGTCTTCTTATGTTTGTTTTATATACTTCCCAGGGTTTTATCTGTACATAGCAGGAGGAGTAGAGAAAAGCTTGGGCACTCCACCTTTAGCAGGACTTTTTAGAAGAACATTTGATTTACTAGGGTAAAAACAGAGGTATCAGTCATAATAACATTTAATTAGAAGACGATCTGAGTATCTTAGTGCCACCATTTATCTTTAGGAGAAAATTCTTTTTCCATATTGATATGGAGGCTTAAACTTAATCACATTTTCATTTTAAAAAACTAACACATTAGTTATGATGAATCTAAAAATTCATCTCAAATCCCTAAAGAAGCAACGCCCTGAGACTTTGTGTATGTGCCCCTGACACCTCACGAGGCTACATTGCAGAGGAAACCTGGATGATAGGTGGATCAGCAACTTTTAACCTTTAATTTCCCTCTTTATGTAACTGCATAACAACGCTCAGTTCAGAAGCTGCTAAGACTAATTTACGTCTATTGATTACATAAAGGGCACGTATTCTAAGCACCACATAATACCATAAATGAAGAGACGGACTCCGTATCTAAGAATGCATCTAATGATCATTCCAACCACAAAAATTCAATCTATTTTGTTGTTGCTGATATTTCTTTTCCCAAAGGTTTAATGCTTCTTCCCAGTACAGAATGGCAAACAGATCCAATGCAAATTTAATATGGAATGTTTTAAAGTGTAGCCAAACAACTGGGTGACAGTGAAAAGGTCAGTTAACCAATGGGTCAGTTTGTCATGATGGCATGAACGAAATTATTTTAAATGATTTTCCACACTAAATTTTCCAGATGTTTTGGCCATGGGCCAGGATAATTAATATTGCTAATCCACGGGCTAGAATTAAGTTGGCCAGCTAATTCACAGAATTGGGAATCGGAACTCTGAGTTGGGTTGTTGGTAAGCCATGTGTATTATGTTTAAATGAAACACGCTTGTCTCATAGCTGACCCAGATCAAAAATTTGCTGAGGTACTTGAGATGATTACTCATTTTACATCATCAGAAAGTAAATCTAAAAAGAAAAGATGGCATGTTTTTTGTTTTTCTTCCCTAGAGAGATGTCTCTATATTCATGACAAATTGAAGTTCAACACTTTCGTCCTTTAGAAGTTTTCAGTGGAAATATTTAAAAGACAGATGCTCATTTTAAGTGGAAAAGAAAAAAACATATGTATATATTTTCCTTTCATAAAATTAAAAATGGATGCACAGATTTTCCTTAAGCATTAAAAATATTCATATTTTCAACTACCAAGAAATTAACAAAATTACTGGTATTTGTGTTCTTGTTTCTAAATATAATAATGCTGCTTGAAATGCTCATGATATGCATTTACTTTAGGTGATCCTACCTTATAAAATGATAGATCACACTGCATATGCTTTCTGAAGCATATGAAATGTTTTTTCAAGAAACTAGAAAATGTGCATTCCATGCCCACCTATATAGCACAGAGAAACAGTCTAGATATCAGGAAAAAGCACTAAAATTGGGATAGAAACTTGCCTTTTGGATACAGTTTGGCACACCAGCACCACAGATGTTACACAGTTTCAATTCTCCTTTCACAGATCCACTGACAAGAGGGTATAACTACTTTTGCTGACATCGGTGACCTGGCATCGCTGATTTATTCCCTGCTTCGGTTTACAGAGGAATAAACCAGTAATTAATTATATATCAGAACATGAGAATCGACCTGACAATAATGTACAAGCTAAGAATGCTCTATTTACATATGTAGGTTATTTAAAATATGTCTTGTTAAATAAATATTTAAAATACCTCCTTATTTAGCTTATAAACTGTTTGGACTGAGGCTGCAATGTGGCTCGTTGTAGAACGTTCGAAAGAGTGAGAGAGTTGCCATAGATTCTCATTGCTGCCTGACCTGCAAAATCTCCTCTCTCTGCACAGCAGAGTATACAGAAATTTTCCTTAACAAAAACAACATAAACTATCTATCTATATTGCCAGGGAAATGTATAATGAAGGTAGAAAGATGATCCTCAGAAAATCATAAAACTTACCTTTATCTTGAGAGGAGGTATGTAGAGCAAGGAATCTAGGCATAAATTAACCACAGTCAACATGACCACCTCTGAGATAGAGAGGAATTAAAAGTAGACAGGAAGTAAGAGAAACAAATGATTTCACAACAAAATGTTCTCCCCGCTGTGGGGTTTTTCCCCATGTAAATGTCAAGAATTATTTTTAAAGGGGAATAAAATAAAATATGGAACTTAGAGTTTTCCACGTCTCTCAAATCAATACAGAGCCACGATTTCAAAACAACCATAATAATAACACAGGTGACAAGGCCCACAGTGCAAACCCTATGCGCACTTTACAGGAGGGCTGTGCTCAAAAATCAGTCAGGAGCCGCGTTAGGCGTACGATTTAGTTTTGCTGCTCTGAAAGTTAGCTTTTTCCTGAAGGATGTATCTGTAAACCCGACACTGCCCAGTTTTCTCCTGAGCATGTTTGTTCCCTGCAGAATGGAATCACAAACACGTCAATCCCTGATCCACCAGGGGGAGCAGTTCACCAGCACAAAACAAATCTTCCCCAAAGGAAGTCACTGAAGGCGCCTCTTCCTCTCAATTTACACAGCTGACAACGACCCTGATTTTTATCAGTTCTACTAGATGTGGCACTCATACACCTAATACTGATGGCATATGTCTAACCTCATGCTGGTGGCGTACATGTGGTTCCGTCCTGGACACATGGGCACACAGCAGATTTTGCAGTAGGACTTGAAATGTAGTCATTGTAATTTATAGAAATTCCTGGTTTTGTTACAGGAAATAATTTAGTCTCTGCTTCTACACCAACTTTTATGGACAAAGCCAAGAGATTAATCAAACTACGAATTCTATACTTATTCTAGTGCAGGGATGAGATTAGGAATCAGATCTCTAATCTGGGGGGGGTGTGTGTGTGTGTGTGTGTGTGTCTCTCACAGTTCTTGAAGCCAGGCGTCATCACAGCTTGCTGACACCATCACTTCTTTCTTCAGCAATCCCTTTCCCTTTCCTTCGGCCAGAGCCCTGGGTCTGGGAAGGAAAACAGCTGTCAGAGAAAGGCCCATGTTGATGATAAGACCTTTGTGTGCAAGCTCAGACTTCGCCGCCAGCCTGTCCAAACAAAACAGCTGTGGACCTCAGCGGACCTGTGCATGGGTAGCGAACCCCAAGCCTGCTGTTGAAAAGAGACAACCAGAAGAGTATACCAGTCCCTTAGGTGTTCTGCAAATGGCTTTGAAATCCACAGAAGGAATTGCCCAAGTGGAGCCAAGTTTTACTTTTAATAACGTCTGTTCCTTTGGCCCCTTATCCTACCTCTTTCCAGGCACTTCAGCTCCTTGCTCTTCTAACAGTCCCCTTGCAGCTTAAGATGTAGACTCTGAGTCAACAGCTTCAGCACCACCTGGGAACTTGTGAGAAATGCAGAACATCAGACCCCATCCCAGAACTCCTGAGTCAGAATCCACCTTTCAAAGAAAACCCCAGGTGATTGGAGTACATGTTGAAAATTGAAACTCTACTCACAGAGACCCTTGTCTCTGGATAGGTCTGCTTCTGTTAGGACTCAGATAAGAGGCGTAGATGTATCTTTCTAAATAGGATGCGTAGATGTCAAGATTATTACATGGCCCTCTGGTCTATGCAACCAACTCTTGAAGCAGCAGCATGAAAACAGAGAGTTCAGTCTTTCGAGTGAAAAAAAAACAAACTTAGCTTCCAATCTCAGCTCAGACACTTACAAGCTTTTCTTTCCTCATTTGTACCTCATAGGTATTGACTCCACTGTGACGATTAAATGAACACCTGACACTTGGAAGATTCAGCTGATTTTTTTTTTTCCCTTCAGATTTGAGTTTCCAATCTATAAATATTATCCAGTGATTTGGTTATTAACTTTTTTCCCTTCAACGTTCCTATTATTCTTTTTCTGCTAATTTTTTTTTGTTTGTTTTTTTACTTCTGAATTAGACATAGGAAAAGAAATAGTGAATCTCCAGTCAGCCGATATATTTACTCATCAGTTGCTTTCTTGAATGATTTTTGAAGAGGAAAAAGTTGAAAGAGCTAAAATAATCATTTGGGATTTTTGATGAAATTCCAAGACCTATCCTTGACACTGTTAAGGATATCAAGGATATCAAAGATAATCATGGGAGAGGGATTCATTCTAAAGAAGGAACTAGAAAATACCCCATTAAAAATACCTAAAAATGAGGTAGGAGCAAGCGAAATTCCAACAAACACATCTGTTAATGCTATCATGGGAACACTGTCACAGCTGGATGGAGTTGTGACAGGGATTTGTGCTGTAGTATTATGACATATTGTCTGCATTTCTTTGAAGAACGGGACTTAAGGAGCAGTATTCTATATTGCTCATTTTCTTTCTTTATGTTATTCTTTGGCAAATGTTGTAATGTGGTGTTCTGAATTTGGCACAAATTCATTAGAAGGTGAAACTCACCTGGATATCAACTGCTTGAGTGCCAAATTGGATGTAATCTCTTCTGAAGAAAATCAGCTATGTAGGAATTACGATAGGGGCTTTATTTTCTAACAGAATAGGGGTTTAACATGGTAGGTGAGAGGCTGCTCTGAATCTGATGTCCTAGTTTTGCTCAGCCCTGACTAAGACATCCAGATTTTTCCTACAAAGAAGAGCTCCTTGTGCCCCTCAGTAAGGTCCAGGGTAAGGATGGAGGTGGGAGTAGGGACCAGGATACTGAGCTGCTGAATGTGAAGACTTTGAGAGGGAGAGCTGGACTTGCAGCAAGGGAGCTCACCTCCAGAGAGTTTTCAACAGCTTGCCCCAAGATCTTCTTTCCTTCCCTTCCAGATGGCCTTCCTCATACTGTTTTCCTCTCTAGGGTCTCCCATTCAGTTTTCAAAGGAAATAGCTACATTCCACGGAGTGACTGAAGAGAAGTATATACTTGTTATTTCAGACCCACTTCAAAGCGACCTATAGATTTACTAAAATATAAACGACTTGGTTATTTACTCCTTACCCACAAACTAACCTCATTGTTTTATTCTATAGGAAAGATAATTTCATTAATATTCTGTTTATATTCCACGACACCACATCTAATCTATTTGAACTTCCAAGTATCCAATGGAAGTTCAAACAGATTAAATGGGATGCCCACCACCCCAATTGCTTTTATTTTTTGTGTGTGTGAGGATCAGCCCTGAGCTAACATCCATGCCAATCCTCCTCTTTTTGCTGAGGAAGACCGGCCCTGAGCTAACATCTATTGCCAATCCTCCTCCTTTTTTTCCCTTTTTCTCCCCAAAGCCCCAGTAGATAGTTGTATGTCATAGTTGCACAACCTTCTAGTGCTGTATGTGGGACGCTGCCTCAGCATGGCTGGACAAGCGGTGCGTTGGTGCGCGCCCGGGATCCGAACCTGGGGCACCAGTAGCGGAGCACGCGCACTTAACCGCTAAGCCACGGGCCGGCCCCCAACCACCCCAATTTCTATTAGAAGCTTCTGTGAGACCTAGCAATGGGCTTACTGAATTATCATAAGAATGTCTGCTGTAATAGAATTTCATCTTGACTAGAAATAAAGATCATAGGCAGAGAGAAGGAGATGGTTCTCATCCTATTTCAGACTTGTGGTCAACACCAATAAGGGTGAGACCCTCAGGCTTGGTAGCGGATGGGAATATACCAGGCCTAGTCTTTCCTGGCCTTCATGAACTGGAAGTCTGAAAGGGTGAGCACCTCTGTTGCGGGGTGCTTGTGATGATTTAGATGCAAGAACTCTGTGAAATGGAAGCTTATCGCTCTCAAGAACACAGATCTTTCCGTTCCTCCTGCGTTTCTTAATTTTTACAACCATCATCAAGGAAGAAAAAGTTCTTTTCTCTCTTGTCAAGCATTAATAGACGAGCTGAATAATTAGCATGAGTTATCACTGCTCTTGTTTTAAGCCATGTAGCCACATTCACAAATATCAAAGTACTTTGCAAGATGAAAACAACCTCAGACATGTAGGAGTGAAGTACTGCCAACATCGAGCAGAGAAAATAAAATGTCTTTCATTCTTTCATTCCATCTCTGGACCAAATTTCTTTGGAGGGGAACTTTTACTGGAATGGGGTAAAAATATGGAAAGTCTGAATATAGTTCATAACTGGAGTTAATTGGTGTCCTTTTTGGCCTTCTGAAAAAAAAAAAAGAATCCAAACATTGAAAGGGCTTTGGGGACTAAGCTCTTCTCTTATTCCTGTAAGTACTTCCAATCTGCAAAGAAAAGGGATGAATCAGAAGAAAGAATGATTCTCATGATCAACCTCAAAGTGAAGAAGTGGCATTCTGTGGCTCAATTCTGTTGCATTTTATCCCAGACTTATTTACAAAACATATGCAATAAAAAGGCAAGAGAAAGAGTTTAGAAAAATGAAGGATCCTCAGGGAGAAACAAAACTTACATTTTTAGGAAGCTTATTATCAGAGCAGAATTTTCTGACACAGGATAAGTATTTTCTATGTCAATCTCACTCTGATATCTTCACATATTAATAGACCCACAGGAAGTGTCCCTTTATGAATTATTATAAACAATTAATTGTTTCTAAAATGATCTTAAAATGAAATATCCTTAACTGTTAACTTTTTAATAAATACTTCAAAGGAGCAATTATCTTCTAAATATCTCACTTTTCAGTTTAGGGATTTTAATTTTTTTATGAAAAAGTACCATTGAAATACTACTACCACAAGGTTTGTCAACCTTGACATGATGGACATTTTGGGCCAGGTAATTAATTCTTTGCTATAGGGGGTCGGTCCTGTGCATTGTAGGATGTTCATTAGCATCCCTAACCTCTACCCACTAGCTCCCTGCCGGGAGCATCCTCCCCCTCCCCAGTTGTGACAATTGAAAATATCTGCAGATGTTGTTAAATGTCCCTGGGGCCAAAATCGACCCTGGGTTGAGGACCACTGCATTGCTATTTTGCTTAACTGGTGCCAAAACATTCTGTGGCAAAATGTCATTCTGTGGAAAATTGTATAACAGCTCATGTCTTAATTTATTTTATTTTTTGGCATTGTTGAGACTAAGTTTGTGATCTATCTTAAAAAGGAAATGCTTTGTTTTTGATTGGGGTCAGTTAGCTCCTTAAAAACATATCCCAATTGCTTCTGATGCAATCTGCTGTCTGGTCTCGGACAGGTTATACAGCTCTGTAACTCTGGTTGTCTCGTTTGTAATGCAACGATACTACTAGCTTTTCTTACAAAGTAGAAACAATTCATTAAATTAATTGGCTAAGTGTTCTGACCATTCGAAGGGGCTATATGAAGCAAAATCATGCAAAATAGCAATTCAACAAGTATATGAGAGGTTACATAAATATTAACTTGCAATCATTACCGGCATAATATGTGATTGTACTTTTGTTCTCTGAAAGGGTTAAAGCGTGCCCCTGACAACTATCCCGAATGAACTTGAAAACTGGGAGCATAACAATAGAAAATCCATCTCAAGAAATACCTTTTGTTCAATGTATACGTATTTTTTAACTCAGTTTCAAAAAATAATTACACTCTTTTTAAAATAACCTTGGTAAACAGACATTCATACAACCTCACTGGAAGGGTGTTTTGGAAATGACTTTTCCCTAAAAGAAGGAACACAGGATTAAATGCCTGTGGGAGGATCCATTTTCCTGGGCTCACGTGTCTTCTGAGAAACAGTGAATCAGGTAATAAACATGAGGATGAGGTAACATAGAGGTTGGCTTAATAGAAATAGCAGAAGCCAATTGGAAGCTGGTCAAAGTACTGTATCTAATTCATTCAAATGTGCCTGGGCATTAGCTGAGCCCAGAACAGGGTGCGCTGTGATGGTTAATATGTGATCCAGCAAGTAGGGCAGGAGTTGGGAACAGAACACCACCCTTACATCTTTGTGTTTATAAAGCTGTATCACATGACGCTCACCTCCCTAAACGGTGTGCGTGGTGTGTTACAGGATACTGTGATGTGTAAAAGAAGGTAACGGAGGCAGATTCAATCGCTCCCACTAACAAAGACTTCTTTCTTAGGCTCTTTGAAAGGGTCTTTGGACACAATTTCCTTGTGTAACCATCACTAAATCCTATTCTCTCGGAATTGTGATACGTCCTTGCTCCCAACTACCCTTTGAGTGACTTCTCTCCTTTCACTTGTGGTGGGTGACCTATTTTACAGGACTTGCACCAAACGCTGCCCCAGTTACCTCCAAAATTCATTCTAACAAGGGCAAGGCCAGCTTTTGGGAATCTCAGTGCTCGTGCCACATACCAGGAAGTTTGTGCTGGGGTGTGCCCACTCGTGAAAGGCTGGTAGTTATGTCTTTTTTCATATTCTCTAGATTGAACCTGTGCTTAAATGAACCCTTTCATTAGGAAAAAAAAAAAAAAAAAAAAGATGTGAAAAGAAAATAAAACTTTCTCAACCTGCAAGCCTTAATTTCTAGGTAGAGTTTGACAACCTCTTCAAGGTAAGGCCACTAGCCCAGAACTTAGTGAAGGCATGGCAGAAAAACTCGAAGTTTGTTCTGACTTCCTGTCAAAAGAACGAGAATCTATTCGAGGGCCAGACATGCTGTGTCCACGGGCCTGTGTGAAGGATGAGGTCATGTACTACCTATAATTTCTTCATAAAATCTGGGCGTTTCTATCTATTAAAACAAATTAGCATAGTTTCTGAGGGAGGGTATTGGGAACATTCCTTGGTCAAATCAGTATTTGTTCTTATGGGTCATTGTTAGAGTTGCTTAGATTCCACATCAAAGTTTGAAACCAAAATAACAAATATTCTGCTGTTGACTGGAAAAATAATAAAAAAATAATTAACAAGAAGACTTTTAGTGATTTATATAATAATGGCAAGAACGTCAAATATGTCTCCATCACAATCTTATTTTTTTCTTACTGTCAGATAGAGCTGGTTTAAGGAACTAACAATCCTCTCCTTGGCTGCTGTCTTGCCTGTGTTTGTTGTGGATCAAAAGGGTGGGCCAGGTGTGAACTCACGGTGAGACAAATCTATCATTTCTCCTGAACAAAGCAACGGAAGTGTAGTTCTGTGGATATATAAGTAGTCCATAAGATTAATGCTCCCTCAAAATATCATCTTAAAGCAAGGGAATAAGTTGTTGATACACCAATGAACTTTCTTCTTATTCCAATTGAATCCATCACCATGAGTCTATTGATTTCAGTTTCTTTGCCCCAGCATGTTCTTTCTTTCCTTTTTGAAGTAATCCTCCTTGAAATTTGTAGTGAAAATGGAATTCATCTTGTTCCTTCCTTGGATCCACTGGTCTTGGAACTGAACTCTGCTTGAACGCAGACGCCCCAGAGAGTCAGAATTTGAACTTCTGTTTCTGGGCTGGGAACTGTATCAGTCATATCCTGAGCTAATAAATGATTTAGGGTTTGTGGAATCTTTTCTTTTTCTCTTTAAACTAATCTCAGAACAATACTCAATCGTAAGGTCATTGTCAACAGCTTGCTCAATTCGTCCTTTTAGAGAACCGTTCCTTCCAAGCTTGGCCAGCTTGAAGCCTCTTCACTTTAATGTGCTGCCATGTATCAGCCTTGGAATTCAGTCTGGCCTCGCATTTCAGCTGACTTTATAATTCAAATATAATTGCTGATGCACTTTCAAAAAACTTCAGGAAACTGTAAATGCTTATTTTAGTTTATAACAGCGACGGTATTTTATATTTGAAGAATGTTAGCACGACTACTAGAAAAACGCACATTCATCATCCTCTATAATCTAGGACTCTGTTAGCAGGTTTAGTCTGGAGATAAAGGTTCATGGAGTGTTTTGTCTATTTATTTTGGAGAGTCCAAAGTGCCAAAAGTGGGTTTGTGACATAATAGGTGAAAATAGGAGCCAGCAGTCTGTTTTCTAATCCCAGAGTTACTGTTAACTCATAAAACAGCCATCCTTGTTCTTTCTTCATGCATCCCTTTGTTACACGGATATAAGATATGACAGTATGTCCTACGGCTTTAGTAGGAAGGGGATACTATGGAACTGCAGCCCATGATCCATGGGAATTCATACCCTGGTGTCTGGAATCATCCTCACAGTTCAGGGATTGGCATCTCCAGATTGGCCGCTGGAGAATGGATGTTGCCTCTTGTTTCTCGTCACTTAACACCTTCCTCCTGGCTGCTGCCAGGGTGGCCATCTTAAAGCACACATTGTGGTAACCCTTTATTTGCAGGACTAAGACCAACCTCCTAAGCATGGCACTCAACGTTCCTCACTGACCTACACCTTCCCTCCAAGGCATTCTGTGTTTGGCCACTCGGAGCTACTACACTTGCCCTGATTTTGCTCTCTTCTCTCACACCTTCAAGTCTTTCATGTACACGTCCAGCTGCTGTAAATGCTCTTCCCCACGTCTCAACCCAGTACCAGGATCCACACCTTTCAATATCTGTAGAGCTATATCTTCTTACTTCCATGAACGCCTTCAATCCTTGGGACAGAGAGCATGGCTGTTCTCTCACGTTCACTGGGTCCCTTTACACCTCGCTTTCCCCACCCTGTGCTTGTTAGTTTACTTGTCTGTGTTCTCACACCCACCTCCTGGAGACTGTGATTTCTTAGAGTAAGAACCTGAATCCTGTTAGTTATTGTCCCCCATCCTACATTGCTCAACAAATGTGGGAGGGAGAAAGAAAGAGAGGGAGTGAAGGGGGAGGGGCTTGGATACCTCACAAACGTTATATTTGGACTTAGGTCCAGACTGGACATCTCGATTCTTCACACTCCCATGCCCCATGCACCATATTCTGGTCTCTCCCCTGGCTCTTCCATTTCAAACGCCCATCTGTTTAATGCTTATGCCTGCAGGTCTTCCTTGGGCCACCCTTTCCCCTTCCATCACCAGGCCCTTTCTAATCTACCCTCCAGGCCCAGCCCAGTACTGGCCACTCTCTTCTCTTCCTAGGCTACAGCCACAAGAACTTCTGACAATTTCTCTAGAAGTTCCTTCATGTTCTTCCCATGACCTTGTGTGCTCATGATGACCCCAGTGTTCTTCCCCCTCACCCTCCTTGGCTAAATCCTTCTCATTTGTTGGGCTTCAGTTTAAATGTTACTTCCTCAGTTTTTCTCTTACTTCCCTATTAGGAGTGTTGCCCCTCTTCTCATTCTCCTTGTTAATTCTCTATGGCAGCCCATTTGTTGACTTCCTCACACATCACAATTTGGATTCTTTTATGTATTTTCTATTCACATATTGTCTATCTCTCTCTTTAGAAAGTATGTTCCATGGGTCCATGAGATCCTATTCACCACTTGGTCCCCAGCACTTGGCTTTCTCAAGCTATCCTTCCCTGCTACCTGCTAAGTAATCTGCTTCCAAATGAGTCCACACAGCCCTCATATGACAGTATAATTGTAAGTGAATTTTCTTCACATCTCTTTTTTCCTCCTGATGAATAATAGCCACTAGGAGACGTAATCACTCATGGGACTCACTTGCTTTGGAGGGGTAGAGGGCCAATAATATGTGCACCTTTCTTCTAGCATTCATTTATAAAATTAGAGAATTCAAAGACTCTGTCAAAAGCCTAGATCCTGAAGAGTAAAAATGCCCCGTGAAACCACAGTTAATTAATATGTAAAATCAAAACATGTTACACTCTCTTGAAGTCCACCAATGGGAAATGATGCAGATCCTATTAACAAGGTGTTAAATGATAAAAATTCAGCATAAAAAAGGAGGAAAAGTAAACTTCTACTGGGCACTGGAAACTGCACTGGAGATCCCACTATTTAAAATTCCATAATTAGACCAGCCAAAGCAATAGTCCCTGTTTGAAACTTTTCCAATTGTTTGTATCCTTTATTCCGTTTCATGGCGAATCATGACTGTTAAAATGATAAAAACTATTAGTATTGTTTTAAAATCATATCTGAAATGGGTGTAGAGTCCTGAAGAAAATGTATTTTTATTTAGCGAGATTTCTTGTTTGGTCTGGGAAGGGCTCTGGGCTCTTTACACTGCAAGGTTTTGCTGCATGTTGGTCTTCCGTAAATAGATCTGGTTGTACTTCATTTCCAGCTGTTGGTGCTTAACAAAACTAAGACGCTCTTGAGAACAACAGATGGTCCAATCATAGAAGTTTAAAGAGTGGCTCTCCTTTGGGGTTTTTAGTGCCCATTAGAAGATTTACCTATCCCCCTTTTGTATGCTGAATTTTGTCATTACAACACCTTCTAAACAAGATCTGAATCGTTTCTCATTGGTGGTCTTCAGGAGGGGGCAATATGTCTTGATTTTACTTATTAGTTAACTGTTATGTGTTATGGGGCATTTTTCTCTTTGGGAAGCTAGGCTTTTGACAGTCTTTGAATTCTCCCATTTAAAGAAAAAAATGAATGATGTTTAAGGCATTTTAGATCTCATGATTTTATGATGAATTCATGAGACAACAATTCAGATTGAATATTAGAAAAATATCCCAGCTGGGAAATTACACCTCAAGGGAAGAGGGAGAAATCCCACTGCTTGAGTCAGACTGGTTTGGATAAAACTCGGGCGGGGGATGGAACAGGGAGACCAAGCCAAAGGGAAGTGGCTCGGCATAACCCAACATGGTCTTTCCATCTCTAATTTCTGAGTTCGTGACTCTTGTGGGAATTTTTCAACCCATAAAAAGTGCCCTTTTTCTGTCCCTGGTAATGGCCTAATGAAATAAATACTTATAAATATATGAGGTTTCCAAAGATGAGATATGAACATCAGCTGCCTTTCTTTTACCTGACAGTGGATGTTTTACCATCAGTGTATTTGTCATGTGATCTCTGAGCTTTTTTTTTCCCTCACACTGAAGGTCAGAACTCTGGCATTTGATTCTTTTAAATGTTCTGATGTCTAAGTGCCTAATGATTGAATAAATTTAAATTTTATACACTTTCTAACACGGCAAAGAGATAATTGAACTTTATCAGCGGCTTGTGAGTTTCAGCTGAATCTCTGCAAATCTGGCCCAGGACAGAGAAACCCTTTAGAGGCAGAGTGAGAGTGTCTTAAACAGCAAGTAGAGATAGATGGAGCTATTTTGACTGTCAAAGTTGGATTAAAAAACTAAAACAAAGACATCTGATGGCAACCGTGACATTGCAAAGATTTGTTTCTGCTGGAATGGCGCTTGCTCGGTTTTAGAGCTTCCAAGCAGAACTTGTGATCTTTCACCAACAGGCTAAGGCAATAGTAACCTATCTTCTTCTTTCCCTGGTGAATCTGTCAAGCTGCAGCCTGGAAATAGCTTAGGTTTTGTTCTGTTCTTTTTTTTTCCTAGAATCTTATGATCAGTCACATTGTACTTAGTGTATTTCACCCTGAAAAAATATAGAGGTGGTGTGTTCCCTAACCCTGAGCAGCAGTAAGTTTATTTCAAGAGAAGAGACGATGGACACCTCCAGCCCCTCTTCTAGATTGAGGGCTCTGCACACCTGAAATCCAGGTGAAGTAGAACTTTTGCCTGCTTCCTTTTCTCTTTTCTTCTTTTGCCCTTCCTTTTCCAGCTCCCTCTTCCGGGGCTCTAATGTGGCCATCCTGAAGAAGGTTCAGCTTCCTGTGGCTCTTATCCTTGCTACCTCTGCTGTAAGATGAAACTTTCTGCTTGACAATAGCACATCGGAAAGTCAAATAATCTGGATCCCTAGAAAATGTGGAGAACCAGGACTGATCTGCTCTAATTTCATACTTCCTTGTTCTATTTCTTTCTTATTCTAGGCAGTATTCATGCTTCCAAGTAAGTCTATGCCTTGGGATATACATACCCTTTCAAGAATCAGCACTTAAAAATATAAGTGTTTGTTCATTTGGGCATTCAGCAAGTGATCCTGGGTGCACCGAATCCCTGCCACAGCCCACGAAAGCAGAATGGCAAGAGCTCTATTGGATCCATGTGCCTGGCTCTAATTCCTGAGTCTTCACCCATTAGTTATGGAACTTTGTGTCAACCTCTCCAAGGTCACTATGTTCTTGGCTGAAGAGTGGAAACAACATTACCTGCTTTGGGTATTTCACAAAGCCATTACGGAAATCCGTGGGATAATGTTTGTCCAAAGGTTTAGCATTATTAAATGGTTGGGCATAATTATGAAAAGACTACTAATAAAAAGAAATTTATAAATGGAGTAGTCAATCAGCAAGGCATGGTTTTAGCCCTTGCAGGCGAAGTCATGAAGAAAAAGGAATTCCATGTTGGGATTGTCAGAAAGGCTTTGCTGAAAGAGGAAGGGCTGAAGAAGGGAAATGTGTAATTATGAGAAAGGAAAGGTGTGGACATTGCAGACAAGGACCAGTCAGGTGAAGCAAAGAGACTGTAGCTTGAGCATATCTCTGTGACATTCTTTATTGCATGGGATTTAAATTCTCCATCCTTGTTTCCACCACAGGTCTCTGTGCAAATGGTGGACATTCCTATTTTGTTTCTCTAGTGCCTGATGCATTTCTTGCCATACACGGCATATACTTTTGGGCATGTTGGGTACGTTGCAATGTGTGAATGGATGAGTAAATGAATGTACTTCAGAACTGTTCCACCTCCAAAATCTCTCAGAGCTTCTGCTCTCAAACCACAGTCTCCTTTCTTCTTCCCACTCTCATCTCTACAGGAGAGATTTCTTCTCATTATGACCTCCCTCCTCCAGTTTCTAGTTTTCTGGACTGTCCTCATTTGTCTCTTGCCTCCCCCCACAGTCAAACATTGCAACATTACCTTCTCTGGCACCCGAGTTTCCTGCATCCTTATCATTTTACCACACTCCTGTACTATTCTCAGACTGGATTTACTAGCCACCATGTTTCTGCATCCCAACTCTCAAGCAGCCTACTCATCCTAGATGTGCTATTGGCTTTACTAGTATTCCACCAGCATCACATTCAGTTCCTTTTTGCTCATAGTTCCATAGTAAAGAGTCCAAAATATATTAACATGCCTCAGTAGTTTTCCTTACTCTCAGAAGGAGACCTCACTGCTGATTTAGTGAGAAGACAGTGGCCACCTAGTTTACACACCATAGTATTCATTCCTTCAATGCATGTCTCTGCTGGTCCTCATAGTGGAGTCATAGTATGACTATCCATATAGTCATTTCCAGCTCAAAATCCTGCTTCTCTTCCTCAAGACCCTCCTTTCCTGATTTCTTAATTTTATCCCGTACTGCCCCTTAGAAGATCCATCTGGACCCTGCCATTTCCAGCATTTTCCCATTCCCTCTTCTTTGGTTCTTTTCTTCCAAATAATTCTACTACTATAAGATACTCCAAGAAATCTGGGCTTCATCATCAAATAAGCTTAGGAACTATAACATACCATGTCCTCATTTTGGATATTTACATGAGAAATCTAGCCAATTAAAGATGATAAAGAACCTTGTTCAGCTTAGTTTAACTTAGAATCCCCTGGATGTTCTTGAACATGGAACTCTATTTTTTTCCCTTTGAGTAACACCCATTAACACTCTACAAAACTTTTGAGATATGGAACTTAACGTTGGAACACTGCTTTAGCATATAACATGTCCAAGTCATTACTATTAAATCAATAAGTAAACAAATTAAACCCTCCACAGTGTTGATAACCCTCAAGATTCTGTTTTCTCATTTCTCCTTTCTTTTACTACTATAACTATTGAGACAAGGTTTTGGTCTTAACCCCCTTCATGCAATTCTCTTCACTTTAGCTACCACTTATATGTAGACATCCCATCTATATTTTTTAGTACCAAACTCTTTCCTAAGTTATAATGCTATATTTCTGACTGTGTGCTTGAAGTCTCCACCAGTTGGCATTATGTAGCACCAAGCTAAACGTGTCTATTATTCAACTCATCATCGGTACCAACTCCCACCCCAAACCAGCTCTCAGTTGGCGGTGCCACAATCTTCTTTGTCCCAACATCAATCATTTGAATTAAATACGGAAGAGTAGAAATGAGCATTTTCTTTCAAATCAGATATACCTGGAGTTCAATTTTGGCTACTGTTTACTAATCGTTTGAGCCTCAAGATCCTCTTCTGTAAAATAATGGAAAGAATAACATTTACCTAAGAGTTCTTGTGAGCTTAGTGGAGGTTTCATGAATGTAGTGCCTTTTCCCTTTGAAATATCTCTTAGCTTCATTTCTTCTCTCTATTCCTCTTCTACTCCTATAGTTTAGACTCTGATAACTTAATAGTCCCAATATTTGTTTTTAGAATTTTAATATCTGTCTTCCCTGCATATTAACTATGCACAGATATACTGTATGTATATACTATATATGGAATTATACACAGTTATGTTGTTACACCATAACAATAATGTCCTAAGAAGAAGAGAGGAAGACATGTATATGATATATAGTCTTTCCATTATACAGTGAGAAAGTTGTGCTTTATTACACTGGGAACATGGAGTCATGATTTGACTTAAACTATAACTAAATATTTGGAACAATGGGAATCTTTAGAATAGAGTTTTGCTAAGTACATTTCCCATTGTCTCCTGAGAACTGAAAGGGCTGAGAAATGTGGCTTAAGACAAGAGTACGTCACCCTGTCAATACTACTGATTGTTTTACCAACTCAATTTTTAGATACATGGCCAACACCCAAAACAGAAGAGAAAAAAGTGACAATGGCTGAAAGATATAAAATGTCCCTTCTAACTTCATAACTTGGGATTGTAAAAATATTTATAATTTACAAGAATAAACAATGAGGTAATAGTCTGTAGGGTTCTCTGTGGCCAATTTGGACTTATAACAGTGGTGGGTCACTTTTAAATATCTAAAGTTCAAATTCAGTTTGGATCATGACCAAAGCATTCAAATAGATAGATGAAGTTTTTCAAACCTCTAGAGATTGGAAATGTGAGCTGGAAATCTCATGTGCCTTCATGGTATTTTTGATTTTTCTGGTTTGGGCAGAAATGAGAAATGAAGTTTAAGTTAAACATTTTAGAATACTAAAAAATAAACTGAGGGGTGTCCAGATATGGACGTTATAGTACAAATACTCATTAAGCATGTCCTCTTTCCAAAGTTCACAATCATTTTTATAAAATAGACTTCATCATCTGTGTTAATTTAATTTTTAATTGATCCATTCTTTTGGATAGTAAACAGTGGGAGAAATTATACAGTTGACCAAGTACTCTCTCCATAGAATTGTTTAGCTGGTCTCCCAATTTTAGAAGTGGTTTGAAGCAACTAGAAGGTTGTACAACTATGACATACAACTATCTACTGGGGCTATGGGGAGAAAAAAGGAAAACAAAAAAAGAAGTGATTTGAAATGCACCTCCACTGTCTTCCTTTTTTTTTTTCCCTGAGTTTAGAAAGAAAATTACACGTTTCCCAATTCTTTATAGTTATTTAAAGTACTGAGTCCTATTGAGGGGGAAATCACATCTCATTTGGTTTAGGTACATTAAGGTTGGGTCTACACAACTGGAGATGAAATGGAGCAAGACTGAAAAATATAGTTAACCTGATTTTCTGGAAAACGTGGATGTCGTGTCATTAGGGCAATAGTGGAGATGGCACCTCTAAGCCCATGCTATTTGTCTTGGTGGTGAAGATGAACTGTGGCAGGTCAAATCAACTGAAATCTTTTTGGTTTGATATGAATTAACTGAAATTGCTGAAATGTACAATATAACACTTTCCATTATGTAAATCACAATAAGAAAATTTAATTGGTTTTCAAGGACAGAAGGGCTAATCAGTTCCAAAAGGTATATTAAGACATTTTCATCTAGGCTTCCACTTGTCATAAGTGTGAAACCATGTTCCCAACCCTGGAGCTCATTACTCTTTTCATGACATTACGGTTTTATTTCAAGCAGAAGAAGTTCAAGGAAGAACTGTGACAAACCCTTGACCGCAACCAATAAACAGGCAGAATAGTTTGTGATGACGACTCTTTTTTTGTCCTACCAGGTGCAGCTCTTCCTTGCATATAGTAGGTGAGCAGTAGTAAGTGCTTATTGAATTTAATGTATTTCTTTGAGGCAACATAACTCAGCCTCAAAAAGTAGAAGAGAAATGAAAATGCCAAGGTGAAGTCACATAGTTTAATTTTTTGTGTGTCCTTCCATGCTACCCCATCCCCAATTCAATTGCCTATACATAAGAATCAGGGGCAGATTGGAAATCTTCACTGAGTAAAGAGAAGGATTTATTCTTGCAATATTGAGAACACAACATAGACCCGGGTTCAAGTTCTGAATCCAAGACCTCAATTCATGTCTTACACCCACCATTTTCTAGCTGCCATATTATGGAGTGCCTTGTGTGTTCAGTCCTTCAACAAACCTTGTAGGGGTTCAAATGAGGCATGTGATGGTCAAGGCATTGGAGATGGGGCAGACTGCAAAACACTTCCCAGATGACAGGCTAGGTATTGGGTACATCAGTATGACCAAGATGCCTATAAATCCTCATGTTCTCTTACTGCAAACCCACTATCTTGCGATCTCTCTCGTGAAACCCAGGAGTCTGAATGTAGCAGGTATGAGGCAGGGATACGAATATGGTGAGCACACAGTTTCTCTCCTGTAGGCATTCGCCAAGGGGGAGAATCACATGCATATGATTCATTTTAAGAGTCTGCTAAGATTTTTAATAGAGGTATGAACTAAGTATTCCAGCGACAGTCAGGATATTTTTGAAATATGCCTAGAGAAGTTGGAGAATAAGCACTTCATATGTTTTATGAGAGGATCACTTGGGATAAGAGGTGTGAGAACATTTTATTAATTGTGTCATTGAGGTAAACATGTAAATATACGTGTATGACTATACATGTGTATGTATGATTATATGATCTCATGAATGTCATGTGCATCTTATACACAGCCGAGCATGTTTCAAGTTGCCATTATTTGAAAGGGCTAAAAAAATAAGCTCTAAGTTGTTCCATACATGAGATCTTTATATTCTGAAACTAATAGCCCACTGCATTAACCCTTTTCTGATAGGTATAATTATGTTTTCCCCAAACTTTTAATGTTATCTACTTGATGTGTGTGTGTATGTGTCTGTGTTTCTGGCTTCCTTCTTTTTTTTAAATCTTCATTGCTGTTGTTTGTTTATTTGTTTGTTTTTCTCCAACATATTGTGCGGGCAAAATCTTTGGTTAAGGTCAATTAATACAACATAGATCAACATTCACTATTTATAAGTTAAAATTATTTTTCTTCCATGTCTCATTGATAAGTTAGAAAAGCACCACTTATTCTTTTTAAACTCCTAAGTTAGCATTTCACTTGATTTTTTTGTCTAGTCTGTCATCAGTAGAATTCTGTCGAGCTTTTCTGTGTCTTTCTTTCCTATTCTTCACTCCCATTAGATGACTGTAGACATTTGAGTAGCCCCTGTGCACCCCCGGTAGAAGTCACAACCCGCTCCACACCCACACCACCATCTGCAACAACAGCAACAAAACCATAAGCACAGAGAGGTTTGGACTTCTAGTGTCACTGCTGGGTATTATCCTTACCCTTGGAATCTTCATTTTGGCATTTCTGTTCCCTAAGTCATTGACTACTAATGTAAACACAAGCGGTCCCCTGAGCTGCCCTGCTGGCAGATTCTTTCAGGCTGGAGAAGGCATTTCACTGCGCCTCCTCTTGAGCCCTGTTTTGGTCTCCAAGGTTCACCACAGCCTGAATTCTTACTGCAAGCAGTGCGCTTTGATATTAAGTCTTATCAAATGCTTTTCTTTGATAGGGTAGAGAATGCAGTGTGCTTCCTGGCCGAGCATGCTATCACATCTGCAGGGAACTCTCACAAGTTCGTTAGGCAAGACCTTCCCCATAAATCTAGTAGTCTGCCTCAGAAGACCACTGGCTTTTCAAGGAGCTCTTTAGCTAAAGCCCACTGCAAACATGGCCAGTATATCCTTTCACACCTGGTTTCTTTTCCGAGTCCATGAACTCAGCACCTGGTGAAGCCATACTTGAAAAATAATTTAATGTCACCGTTCAGTCAGTTGTCAGTTACAAGGCCTGCAATTCCTCTGCGGACATCTCAGGATGTCTTGCTTTTATTCATTATTAAGAAGCATTATGGGAGTCGAAAGACTGTGCTTTGGAGAAAAGGCTGTTTTGGGGCTCCATTCTGCCTTTGCCATCGGAGGCCTCGGGGGAGTTATTTAATCCTTGCAGCTCAGTTTTTCTCATAAATATAGTAGTATACACTATATTTAGTATAGATTTGCAATTATTGTGAGCATTAAATAAAAAGTATATGTAAAGAGCCCAGCACATAGTAGGTCCTTTGTTTAAAAAATATATATAAAACACAAATCTATTGAATAAACTTTTTAAGGACTTTTCTTTTTAATGAAGAAAACCTCAAATATCATTTCAATAGCTTTTGTTTCCTCAGCATGAGGCTTTTGGAAATTTCTCTAAAGTATAAACAGCCTCTTCTCTCTTCTGTTACCGTAAAGTCTGAAATGACAGAAAGCTTTGCACTGAGAAAAGTAGGGCCAAGTTCCCCGGATGACAAGGGTTTCTACCAATTAGACCTGAAAAGGGTATAATTAACTTAAAGGTGACTCTCACTTAAAATAATTAATCACTCCCTATTTGAAAACTTGGACACTGTGGCCAGTTTTTATTTATTTTTATTTTATGCACCACTCCCTTCTTTCCAGCAATCTTTCACTATACTAAAAATAGTCTTACCCTGAACCTAACTGAACTGGCCTCTGATTTTTTTCTTTATACTCTACAGTCTTCTCACTGCTCTAAATCTCTGACTATCATGCCAGAATGTTATAGAGAAGGCGTTTTGTTTATTTGAACTAAGCCAATGACCTTTTCAAGCATTCTCATCATGAGCTGCATATTACATAGAGTACCTTCTGTGCATAATGAACAAATAGGATCAAATTCCGGGGCCTTATGGGATAAAACTACATTTCCCCTTAGGTCGTCAACTTTTTAAGGAGATGTTCTGCAGAACAGACAATGTTGACATGATATTACGGAGACATATCATGACAGGGTAGCATTTTGTCACAATGCTGATGTGTGAACTTCAGAAGATTTGGATCCTAAGTTTGGACACATTGCCAAGAATGTGGATTCCTTTTTAAAGTATCCAGATGTCTTGTGTCTGTAGAACTGGGCTTTTAGAAATTGTTTATTTGTTGGTTTATATCAGAACAAGAAAGAGTACATTGCCTTCTTGAATCTAATTCCAGTCACTTCCAGAGTCTGAGAAACATACCATACCTTCAGACACTTATTTTTATCTGCTCTGTGGTGGACTTTTATTGACCGGATCAAAGCAAGATTTATTAAAAAGAAAGAAAGAAAGAAAAACAATGAAAAGAAACTCTTTATTTTAAGCAAAGTCAAAATGTTAAATATCATTTCATAAAAATTGGGGGATAGGATGGGAGACTGGGGGATTATTAGAAGTAGACTTTTTAAAACCGTGAAGTTTCTCGATAGCATAAGCTAGCACTGCCTCAATTATCTGTACACGGCTGCCTCTGAATGCAGATTCCAGCGATGACCATCAGTGGTGGCAATGGGATTACCGAGGTACAAATTTATTATTTGATCCGTTTTTACTGTCATCTATCTGAAACATAAACAGCACGGAGGATTTAGATTCTATCAGAAAACCATGAATCATTTTTCTCATCTACTTTATTTCTTGAGAAATCAGACCAGTTCGAAGTCACAGATAGAAGGACTTAATGGTTCAATTTGGAAATTAATGTCCTTTAAGAGCAGGATTTTTTTTTCTTTGTGAGGAGGATTGGCCCTGAGCTAACAACTGTGCCCATCTTCCTCTATTTTGTACGTGGAATGCTGCCACAAAGCATGGCTTGATGAGCGATGCGTAGGTCCATGGCCAGGATCCGAACTCGTGAACCCCGGGCCGCTGAAGCAGAGTATGCAAACTTAACCACTATGCCCCCAGGCTGGCCTCCAAGAACAGGAATTTTTGACTGTTTTGTTCTCTGTTGTTCCCACATTGCCTAGAAAAACACAGGGCACATGTTGGTTGCTCCTTATATTTATTAAACGAGTGAATGAACTGTTCCAATATTACTAATTGCCTCCATTTTGAGCATAAAAATCAGACCAACATTATCCTACTCAGAGATTTTGTTGTTGTTTTGTTCATTTGTGTCCCACAATATTGAGTGACTTGGTGGTGGAAATGGTTTGATTACAATAAGGAAAAGTCTTGCACCTTAAACTTGGTGACAGGAGTGAGGATGGATCTCTCTCTGATGTGATCCCTGGGTGACACCATGAATTGGTATTCACATTTCTTCATACTGGAATCTGTTCATACATTCCTAGTGAGCACTTTTCCAAACATTATAAGCATTTATGATTTTCATACTTCTGGTTAACAAGTCCTAAGTCCTGCTCTCCATTTTTGTGAGTCACCAAGCATAAGAAATTATGTAAACCTTAATGAACCTATGATAATCTCATATGTACTTCCAGAAAACAAAACGACAACTTGGCATGGGTTGCCTTAAAGGTATACTATTTACATCCAGGACTAGAGCAGCGATTGTGTATCTGCTCAAGGCAACCACTTGAGAACTTGAAAGAGAAAGGAGGAATCCTTTAATGCTGCACTGTACTTAGGTCTAACATCAAGTTGCGCATTTTTGTTCGTTTTTTGACTAGTGATGTACTTGAAAACATGCAGTCTCCCAGGGAAAAGGTAATGTAGAAACTTCTCAATTTATGCTTAGGTAATTGACAAAGAAGTCTAACAAAGAACTAGGAGAGGCCTTAAGAGTCACCTGGCCAATCGTCCTGCTTTGTGCACCGTTTATACCAAGAGAGAGGGAAAAAAATAATGTGGTAACTACCGTGTACAGATTGGCATTATATAAGCACTGGACACATTCCAGGGAGGAATGAAAGAGATATTTACAGAGTATGAGTGTGGTACTGCACTGTCACTTTATTTCATCTTCTCAACAGCGCTGTGTAGTTTAGTGCTGAGTCGCTCCCTTTACTTTTATATGCAGGAGTCAGCCACTTTCTCATGAAGATTAAATGAGATAATGCATGTAAAAGTGTTATCTAAACCACAGTGTGCCATGTCAGTATTAGATATCCTCAGAGCCCATGAATTTCTAAGAACTCTCTGGGTCTTATAGATCTACAGACTCAGTGAGCCCGCAGCAGAAGGCTGACTTTCCTTCTCAACAGAGAATGGTGTAGAGGGAGGCAGTAAAGAGCTAACTCGTGAAAAATTTGTTAGTTCTTGGGGGATTTCACTACCATCTCTCTGGCTTACTAATGAATAATAAGCCTTTTACTGGCTTCCCGGCTTTCTAGGACCTAGAAGTTAAGGTTCCAAAAGACTGGGGCTGAATCTGGTAGCAGGGAAGAAGGAAAAGCTGGTCCCTTCCCCAGGGGGTGTTGTAATTGGGAAAGAAAATATGAGGATTTTGGCATGGGAAGCAGTTTCTGGAGCTTGAAGCTAACCGAAGGCTTTTCCTAAACTTGAAGTCTGGGACCAATAACTAGCAGTATCAACAGCAGAATGTTTCAGCAGCTTCTGAAGGAATAGAAGCAGACAGTCCAGTAACAGGAGAGGCGCAGGATGGGTTTCAGCACTTCTTCATGAACAAGTCACCTTCTGGTGATCAGGAAAGAAAGAGCCATTTGGATAAATCAACGAGGTGGTTAGGTAAGGGTTAGTCGGGATTTAAGAAAGAGGTACTTTGCCTTGAAGGTCCACACAGTTGTATTCGTGCCTTAATTATACACTGTAGTTTCTTAGAGAAGGGTGTGTGTAGGTAGGCAGGACTGTGATATCATCTGTCAGCTGACTGGAGAAGAAAGTGCTGGTCTTAGAAGCATGGAAAACTGAGTTTGGGTGGTGATGAAACTAGATAATCCTTTATGGGTTTCACATTGCTCAGCAGAGCAATGGCCGTGCTGGTATTTGACTGTCTGAAGATGCAAAGTAGTGTTCTTAAACTTGTTGGAATATAAATAATTCTCGAACCTCTTCATATCAAACTGTCATGTCCACCCCCATCCCAGACGAATTGAACCCCCATCCCAGACCAACTGAACACAACTTTTTTTTTTTGTGAGGAAGATCGGTCCTGAGCTAACATCTGCCAATCCTCCTCTTTTGCTGAGGAAGACTGGCCCTGGGCTAACATCCATGTGCACCTTCCTCTACTTTATATGGGACGCCGCCACAGCATGGCTTGCCAAGTGGTGTGTTGATGTGCGCCCGGGATCCGAACCGGCAAACCCTGGGTGGCCACAGCGGAGCGCGCACTTAACTGCTTGCGCCACTGGGCCAGCCCCCTTAAGCATCCAAGTTTTTTGGTGGGGCAGGGTTGTTTTTGTTTTTACGTTTCCCAAGTGCTTGAGAACCATTGATTTAAAAGTTCTAAGATGAAAATTTGCAAGGGGCTGGCTGGAATTCAAATCACCTTTCCTATTGTTACTCAGCTGTCAATTATCCAAGATGACACCTAGATATGTGTCAAAGGGCAATTATTAGCAGGGTTCTGGCAGGTGGAAACTGATACTATCTAGACGGGTCTAATAAGGTAGTCACTTGCTACATAGGCTTCAAAGTCTGTTCCATATTAGGAAGGAAAAGGTAGCAGATCGGGAACCGGCATGGTCTGCTTCCTAAGGCACATGCTGTGAATCTTATCTCTTTGATTATACAAAGCAGTCTCAAGGAAAGGCTTCTCCCCATGCCTTGATAACTCTTACCTCCCAGACTTGGGGGGGCCACCTCCTTTTGAAGTTATCCAGCTTGCCAACCTCTCTCTCTGACTGCTGTGAATGACTACTGAATTTGTATAAAGTCCATTGATGCTCCTTGTTTGGGTCCACAGATTATAAAATTTTTCTTCAAGGCTGGCATTGGGATTACACTGGAATGCTGAAGACAAAATTCCCATAGTTTTGGTTGACATAATGACTAGTGTTCAAAGTGGAGACTGGATGGTTACAAAGGAGTCAAGAATCTAGGAGATATTAGAAGGTAATCAGGGCAAGGGATATGTGTAAGGAAGACTATTGAAGATTCCTGCTGCTGTCTTTTAATC